>NC_138028.1:111875243-113075243 GCF_964106645.2 Podarcis pityusensis | reverse complement strand
AACAAAGGACAAAAAAGAAAACATTTAAAAACAATACCACCTTTTCCTCACCATTTTTTAAATTTACTTATTTTCTGGACCTCCTCGTACCTCCCTCTTTTGTATTCCAGTTCAATTTGTTTGTCCAGCAGTTTCTTTCCCTCTTTTTTAATTCCAATCCTTAATCCTAATATAATATAACATTAAATTTTTACCTCTTAAAAACCAAATTTCTATTTCTTTTAACTTTTTTAATCCTAATCCTTAATCTTGATCTATATATAACTTTAAAGCCTGTATAGCTAGAAGCCACTTATTTTCAGTCCAATATCACTCTAACATTCTTTAATTTTGCAATGTTTCTGCAGATAGTCTTTGAATTTCTTCCAATCTTTCTCCACCGACTCTTCTCCCTGGTCACGGATTCTACCAGTCATTTCCGCCAATTCCATATAGTCCATCATTTTCATCTGCCATTCCTCCAGTGTGGGTAGCTCTTGTGTCTTCCAAGACTTAGGCACATTTTCAAGCACATTTTTAACAGCACCATTTCCCCGGCTTTCTCTAACAGCCTGTCTGCGATCCCACTCATTCAGGAGCACGCTAGACACATAATCTTCCGTTAGCCGGTCAGAAGGCATGGTAGAAATCTGGGCAGCTACTCCATCGTAAGAATCGTCTAGGCTATTTATCATCAGCATTGCAAACACAGCCTCTGAAATAGCCAGGTCTCGCTGAACAAGGTCCTGTCTGAGACGCTTTAACTGAGAGAGATGGCTAGGCAAATCACAACCTTTCTCCAACTGCAGCCTGCACAGCTTCTCCTCAGGAGATTCTTGGATATGGGAGGGGTGAAATCTCCTCAGTTCTGTATGATTACAGTCCACAGGATTAATGAACCAGGATTAGTGATGACATGCAAGAGGTTCTATCATTGGATCCTTCATTTGACTTGGTTTTGATTTGCCTGGACAATTGATTGACTACCATAGCTAGCTTTTTCATAAATCTATTCTTCCTATGGTATGATTTCCCCATTGTTGCCCTTTCCACATACACACTATGCCATAAATGCTGCTGCCAACTCCTCCTCCAGGTGGCCTGCTATTGTTGTAAATACGAAGAATATTCTGGCTGCCAATCCTGGGACAAGATATTGTGATTCATGATGTTCACCGCTGGAAAAGAAACAATGGGTGGTTATCTAGGAAACATATGGGCCTCCCCACTTACCCCCTCTACTACCATTCACAGACAACACTGCAAGGGTGTGCATGTACCAATAATGACATACAACAGCGGTAGCCAAGCGGTGCCCTCCAGATGACTCCCATCATCCTCTGGTAAATTAGCCAATAGTCAGGGATGATGGGAGTTGTAGTCCAGCAACAGCCTGAGGGTAGCATGTTGGCTACCACTGTAATACAATTAGGGATTATTTTTTTGAAAGTTTAAATGATTCATATCCAAAATGTTATTTTTAATTTGGAATTTCTCATTTGGTTTTCTGAATGACAACATTGGAAAACCCACCAAACTGAGAGCATTTGCAAGCATCTGTTTCAGCTGTAGCCTCTGGCCTCCAATTGCAGATCAAGTAGGTGACTGGTGGAAAAAATGTGGGCATACACATAAATGTGTAATTTATGCAAATTACAGCAGGATTGGAACCAGAGATCAGGGGCACATGGAACACTTTCCAAAATGTATCTTGAAGCTGTGAATTTCACAGATGGATTAAAAAAAAATTAGCTGCTCAAGCACAAAGTATTAAATCACATACAAAGAAGATGAATCCAATAACAAAATTACTGCATCAAATGTACTGATTTTAACCTGAGTTAGTTTCATCTGGGTAGATTAAACATAGCTCATATTGGAGCTAATTACCAAATTTCCTCATCTAAATGGATTTTCCCTATAATATTAAATACAATAAATGACCTGGAACTTCAGCTGGTGACTTACATTGGCACATACTTAATCATCAAGTGACCTGGAGAGAGGGAAAGAAATTGCTGAGTATATTGATTCACCAAGAAAATGTTGTCAACGATTTACATAGCAAAAAACTAGACAATAGAAGTAAAACTTCTGGTCATTTCTCCAAGTTAATGTTTACAAGATGCATGTGCAGGAGCAGATTTGGGGTGAGGGGTGCTGAATAATGACTATGGTAAAAATAATAAAGGTCCTTTGTCCATGACCATATTTGTTCATGCAGAGATGAAGGCCTGTGAACATGGGTATTGCCAATTCCTTTCATCACCAAACTCCCTGCAGTTGCAGAAACACACAAACACAATTGCATCATGACCACAGCAGCTGCACCAGGTCATAATGTGAAAATGAGGTACAAGCAAAAGATACCTCCTTGATCCAACTTTGTCAGTGGAGGCTCAGGTGGGCTTCATAGGCTAGGGGAGTGTGTTTCCAGCTCAGTCTTGTTCACCAGCTATAGCCTTTCCTGAACCATGCTAGCCTAGCCACATTCCTTTATGCTGTAGTATAAAGGAATTTTAGACTACTGTTACATTGTCCTACGTGGGGCCTCCCTTCCAGATGATTTGGAAGCTGCAGCTTGCGTAGAACACTACCAGTTCTGAGTAGTGTGGCATAGTACTGGTTCTATTGTAGCCCTGTCCAAGTCCCAATGCCAAGCAAACAGAGACTAGGGACAGAATCCACATACTGTTATGTACTGAGCTGAATCCTAGAACAATAGGATCCAGAATGCAGCAGTCTGATTGGTCCGCAGGATCCACCCAATCCAGCTCCAGGTGGAAGTGAATCAGCGACCTGATTGGCCTGCAGGAGCAGCCAATCAGGCTCCTGGATGAAGTGAATCAGCAACCTGACTGGCCTGCAGGAGCAGCCAATCAGGCTTCTGGAGGAGGTGAATCCGTAACCTGATTGGCCTACAGAAGCAGCCCAGAGTTAGCCAATCAATGGGGCCCATTGTGTAAATAATGTATATATAGCTAGACGTTTTGGGGAAAGTTTCATTCATTGCTACTATGAGCTGAATAAAGAGCATGAAATTCACACTCAGCTCCAAGTATATTTCACATACGAAGTCAGACAGTCCACAGATCAGGGAATCCAGATGATCACAGAGCCAAGGATCCAGATGGAGAGAAGCAGCAAGGGACGGCTGGGAACCGCAGGCATTGTTTCCAGCATCAGACTGCTGCTGAGAGTTCTGTTTACGAAGGCCAGAGACAATTGTTTCCCATCAGTGCCTTCTCCTCCATATTCTTGAAGGCTGCTTAGCTGCAAGTGGAGTCATTCTACCTTCTCCCCCTTTAGGCTGCTGTTCAGCAGACAAAGCTGACTCCTGGCCCATGACAGATTCTTCCGACTCCACTTTAGCCTCCTGTTCACTACAATCAGGCTCCTGTTCACTACTGCTGCTAAAATATAAAACCCTAAATGGCTTGGGACCCAAATACTAGAAGGAGCACCTTTTCCTATATGTGAATCCCCCCATATAGGGATATTGAGAACTGTAGAGGATGCTATACTCATAGTTTTGCCATTGGAGGAAGCCCGTTGTGTTCAGGTGTGGGATGGGGCCTGTTGTGATACCTCTTACTCTCTCCCAATTATAAAGATAGAGCAAAAGTTATCCAGAAGTACTTTAAGTACATGAAGTGAAACTTTATACTGCTTTCAAAACAACATGATGTTTAGATGGACTGCCTTGTTAATTTTATTTACAAATGGTTATTTGGCTTCTGGCCCAAGTATATTTGCATGCAATCAAATCCTCTGAAATCGATAGGTCTTACTTCTGAAGGAACAGATTAGGCAGAGGCTGTTATGCTTCTTAAAACAAGCCTGCAGTTTCAGTAAAAGGTCTGCAAAATCTTTTAGAAGTATTTATTTGAAGATAATTTGGCATGGTTGTCTGGGCCTGATACAGTCTGTCCCTTACTGCATGGCAGACCTGCAGTTGTGAGGGTGTGGTCAGTTGCAGGACTTGCCAAGCACTTGGAACAGGACTCTCATGAAAGGGAGAGAAAGATGCAATGGATCTTTTTTGAACTGGCTTTTCTTATTTAGAAAGGCAATTCAATAAAGTAGGTAATAGAGCACTTTAAAAAAGAAGTTTTTAAAGAAATAAAAGGAGACAGTGGTGTTCATTGGTTAGGCCAGGGTGGATGCCCTCATGCCCCTTCCTTGGGGAACAATCCTCAGGCCATACCCTTCATGGCCCCTGTTATATGCTTTCCTTGAGTGCTTTTGCTTGACTGGACTTGAATGCATGCTTAGACTGTGATGATACCTCTTGCCTAGATCAAAGATGGAAAGATAAGCACATGTATATGTGTAAAAGCCTGTGTTCGTGGAATGCAGCATCGCTCCTCCCATTTTTGTCACTGGTCCCACCCACATCTGCCACATGGTCCGCAGAAAATTCCTCTGGAGGGAATGTGGTCCTGGGTTTGTTTGTCCCCCGCCCCCTTCCCTGTATTAGGCTGTACCAACTGAGAGGGGACCAGAATAAGAGTTTCTCCTCATTTTGTATTGGCCACATATATAGATTTTAGATAATCCTTGAGAAATGCTGCTGAATTGATTTCCCCCCCCCCCCAAACCCACTTTATTGGTGAAACACAGAGATCATTTCAAGGTTAGGTCCTGGTATGAGTTCTGTATGCCCATTTATAAATTAGAGCAGGATGCTTTAGTCAATTAGTTGTGTGATTAATTGATTAAAGCACAGGTTTTTTTAAGCCTTGCTGGTAATCGTGAGTGACCTTAAACAGAGGAATCTGCCCTCTTCACCCATCTGAGGGGAATTTAAAGTGAAGAGAGGGAGATGTTGCAACACTGCCTGCAAGCCTGTTGCTTTTGTAAAATTCTTTATGGCATATTTAAATGGGCAACATATCCTGTTCCTTCTCCAATTCATCTTCACAATCAGGCTGTGAGGTAAGCCACTACTATTCCTTTTTTACAGAGGATAAATGGTGAGAAGGCCACCCAATAAATCTAGATGTTGTCATGGGATTTGAGCCTAACAGCACAACCCAAAATGGGCTTATTAAGTACCCCTGAGTTTGAAGGGAACTTTGCTAGACTTCCTAGAACATGGAGTGTCCTCCCTCCACTACCCTTGGCATAACTGAACCCTTGCTGGGGTGTGATTCTTGTCAGGAGTTCAGCCTACACTGGAGTAGGACCCTGGCAGAGACACATGCCCAACTGGCATGTTCCCTCCCTCCTGGTCGATCGTCCGGGAGCTTCATAAGCTTTCTTCAGCCCAAACATCACAGTGACTGATGCCAACCGACACTGGCACACTTAGGGATCCACAGAGTTTGCGCAGTTGCGTAACAGACCTCAGCAACTCAGCATATTGGCTAATCTACTTTATTTACATCTAAACACACACGGAGCACTGCAACATGGCTCCCTCTCTCTCTAGCATCAGCCAGCAAAGAGAGAAAGAACAAAGGACAATAGTCCCACTTCATGGAACACAGTTACACAAACATCCTGTCTCCGTCACTTCCCACTCTGTGGAGTCAAAACACACACCGTCATGTGAAAGACAACAATCCTATGACTGCAATCATAGATCAGGAATTCTAACAATTCTTTCCTGAGGATCCATGCTCTTTTTACCTACACCACAGTATGCCTCAGGCCCTAAATCCCAGATCCAAATGGTGAGAGCACAGAAGGAGGAATTCAACAGTCTGCTCTTCTGATTTGTTCCATCAGCACAAATGTCTCTGCAAACCCACTTTGTACACACTTTTCCCAATGTACACATTTTTAAACCCTTTCTTTTCCCTTCTTTGTCTGTTTGCTGGAGAGCTGCACCACAAAATTCAGAGAACTAGAAACCTTGTAGGATATCTCCGTGCACACATTGCTTCAGGAAATGTGGATTAGGTAATAATGCGTTAAAATATGAACACATCTCTTCCCCTTCCCAAAACAGGACTTAGAGGAAAGAGATTGGGTGGGTGAGTTGGAGAATGTGCAGGCCCCATGTTCCTCCCAGTTTCCATTCCATTTGTAAAGTTTTTGTTTGCTTATTTTAAGCAGAAGCAAAAATCCACCACCAAAAACACACAATTGTCATGAGGGGTCCAAGGTCAATCTTTAAAGCTTAGTATTTCTTTTCTCTGCAGCCAGTCCAAGTTGTTAGAAACTCTTGCTGCTTGCAGTACTGGCACCCTGAGGCCTTCCAAATTGTGGCTGTAAAAGGCCCAGGGATGGACCCAGTGTGATGATACACCATTCCTCCCAGGATGCCATGGGTCCCTCCCAGAGCCATCTGCAATGACAACTGGAATGTTTGTGTGACAGTTGCTGCCTCATCAAGGCCTTTTAGCTGACTAGACCTATTGATACATAGCAGAAGTTGAGGGGACCAGACTTTCAAGCTGTCAGACATCATCTGCTGTTGCGTGTAAGTTTATTCAACCTCCCAGCACAAAGTGAAATATAATTTGTACACAACTAATAATTTAAAACCAGAGTTAATTAGCTAAATCCTGCTTAAAATGACTTAACAGGTCTATATTTGACTGTATGTCCTTTTGAACATGTCAAAAGTACAGGCGTGACATTTTTATTTCCAAATAATTTCTACTGACATATTTGGCGCTGAAAACCTTTCACAACTTGGCTGTTAGCAACACTTAATTATCAGGAAGATTTTCTCTTTGAGGTGGCTGTATGTATGTGTGTACATGTGTTGTCGCCCAGTTTTTAGAAGGACCACGGGGGCCCTCTTCTCCATCTGGCCCAATGCACCCAATTTCTCAGCAGAACAGAAGATCAGGGGCTCAAGATAGATGCTAGATGTTCTCTAACTCTGTCTTCAACAATTAAGAGTGGCAACTCTCGACAAAGTAAGAAAGCTAAGTGTGAGTGGCAAACAGCTGGTTTGAAAAGCCTCTGGAGAAACAAATTCGTTTCCCTTACATTTAATTAACAAAAAAAGGAGAATGTGTTTCTGAAGCAAGCATATTTTTAAAAGTATATTGGGGGGTAGGGGGCAGAATAATTCTTTTCAAAGAAGTGGAAAGCTATTGTAATGCTGTCTCCGTGGAAATGACAGGAAAAACAAGAAAGAACTGGTAATGCTTTCAGAATAAAAGCGGCCCTCTTTGAAGCATTTAACTTAGGAATGCATCTAGCTCAATACTGTTTACACTGACTAGTCAAGGGGACGTGGGTGGTGCTGTGGTATAAACCACTGAGCCTCTTGGGCTTTCTGATTGGAAGGTGGCAGTTTGAATCCCCGCAATGGGGTGAGCTCTCGTTGCTCTGTCCCCGCTCCTGCCAACCTAGCAGTTCAAAAGCACACCAGTGCAAGTAGATAAATAGGTACCGCTGTGGCGGGAAGGTAAACGGTGTTTCCTTGTGCTCTGGCTTCTGTCACGGCATGCCAGAAGCAGTTTAGTCATGCTGGCCACATGACCTGGAAAGCTCTCTGTGGACAAACCCCGGCTCCCTTATTCTGAAGCAAGATAATACTAATATAAATAAATATATATTATTATTTTTTATACCCCGCCCTCCCCTGCCAGAACTGGGCTCAGGGCAGCTAACACCAGTAAAATTACAATTAAATACAATTAAAAATAAAAAAATAAACCAATTTAAAATACAGGTTAAACTATAATTTAAAATGCAGCCTCATTTTAATAGTAGCCCATAGATCAAAAACGTAAGGGGAGGGAAACAGAAGGGTCAGACTGAGTCCAAACCAATGGCCAGGTGGAACAGCTCTGTCTTGCAGGCCCTGCAGAAAGATGTCAAGTCCCGCAGGGCCCTAGTCTCTTGTGACAGAGCGTTCCACCAAGTCAGGGCTAGTACTGAAAAGGCCCTGGATCTAGTTGAGACCAATCTAACCACCTTGCGACTTGAGACCTCCAAGGTGTTGTTATTTGTGGACCTTAAGGTCCTCCGCGGGACATACCAGGAGAGGCGGTCCTGTACTCAGCCTTTGACTGGACTTAACTGTCCAGGGATCTTTTACCTTTTTTTTGCCTTTTACACTGACTAGCAGTAATTCTCCAGGGTTTCAGAAAGGAGACATTCCCACTCCTCCCTGGAGATGCAAGGGATTGAATCTGGGACATTCGATGTGTCAGATATTCTCCCACTGAGCTATGGCACTCCCCTCAAGCAATTAAAGGCAAAGAGGCCTTATATTCAAACTCCTCACTCTTTGGGCCTTGCTAAACTATGGGAAAATATCCATCAAATTATTCTGCTTTCCTTTTCCAACAGTTCTTACAAGGGTGGACTTTGGTCTTTCAAATTTCAGCAGTGACCTGCGCAAGGCCAGAATTAGGAAAAACTGCTTTGCAAAAATGTATATAATTAGGATAAATTCACATTAAAATACTGATGACTATTGACGAGGACTTCTTTTTTTAAAAAAAAAAAAGGAATCACACCTTGCTGCGTAAATGTGGATAACTTAGCAGAAGAGTAGAAAAATGATAGAATGGAGACTGGTGGATTTGCCTATCCCTAGCTGTACGTAGCCCAGGGAAATGTATTTGGGGGAAAGAAGGCTGTCCCCATTCCCCATTGGCCACTTAGATTAGTGGTCTGGTTTTTATGTGAAAAAGAAAAAAAAAAAGAAACAATTGGTTGATCTACTGAGCATGCATTCGTTGATGTTTTCTTTGTTATTTTTCTTATCGCTTAGAAATAAAAGTCTAATGTTGTTAATGTCAATATGTGTGGAATTACTGGATGAATGTTGTGAATAAATATAGTGGAAGTGTTTTATAATAATAATAATAATAATAATAATAATAATAATAATAATATAAACAAACAAACAAAGGACTCTGACACCTAGATGATGAGGGGGGACAAGATGGCTGCCGAGTGCTTGAAGCAGGGTTTTGAGCTCTAAGGCAAGTTTCTGATCTATAACTAACCCTTAGCACTTGTTTTTATCCTCTCTTCCATTTTACTTCTTAACTCCTTTTAGTGCTTCGTTTTGTTGTTTTAATTTATTGTTTTATCTCACCTGTTAGTTGCCCACGCCCCCCCCCCCAGGAAACTCTATGGTTAATCAGTAGTTTCAGCTATTGCTTTGCTTTGCTGTTAAACAGCTCAAAGTTTTCACAGTGGAACTGGCTTTTTCTATTAAGAAAAGGTTACCAAAACCTTCATTTAATTGGCCCATTCAGTGGCGTAGCGTGGGGGGTGCAGGGGGGGCCGGCCGCACCGGGCGCAACATCTGGGGGTTAGGGTTAGGGGGCACAAATCCATGGGTTAGGGGGCGCAAATCCACGGGTTAGGGGGTGAAAATTACTTGCCTTGCCCCGGGTCCTGACAACCCACGCTACGCCCCTGGGCCCATTCAAATGAAAGAACCACAAATTCCTTGCAACAAGCACTTTCATACATCAGCATGAAAACGGAGAGCTGTTTCCCGAAATGGGAATGACACAACCATGGTTTCCCCCCACTTAATGTCTTCATTATTAGTGTAACCTCCATTCCGGTCTTTTTCTCATCAAGTGCTCTGTAAATAAGTGGCAGCATTTTAGAGTGGAAATGACAGCAAGGCTGAGAAGAGCCTCACTCCTTGGATAGCTTTTACCTTAAACCTTAATATTATTTAGTGCATGAGAAACACTGAGGAAGTTTCCTTGGATGGAGCTATGGAAACAGAGCAATTGAGAATTTGTTGTACTATTCTAGGCCTTGGTGATGTCAAACATAGGCCAAAAGTATATTTAAAACACACCCACCGTCCACCCCCCAAAAAACCACCACTCCAAAGGCATGCATAAACAAATTGAAGGCAAAAGGTGCAGCATAATATAGGACCTTAAAGGGCTTGATAATGTCATGTTCCTTTTCAGTACACAAATTGTTTTACTTTCACTTATCTTTTCTACAACTAGTAGACACCATCACAAGTGCACCTAAAGGGTAGGATCCAGAGGAACAAATGCCTCTTCACAGGGAGCTGTAGAAATTGTAGCTCTGTGGAAGGAACAGGGGATCTCCTCGCAACTCTCTCTATCCTCAACAAACTACAGTTCCCAGGATTCCTAGAGGGAAGCTGTGACTGTTTAAAGTGCTCCCATAGTGCTCCCAATGTATAGTGCAGATAACAGCAAACTATAGTGACATCCAGTGATGACTGTCTACTGGAATCCATCAGAAGAATGGGGAGGGAGGGATTTCCAGTGAGCTACCCTGCAGTGCCCTGCACTCTCCCATACTGGGTCACCCAAACCATTGGAGCAGATTGGAGGGGTGAAGGCCATGATTGGTGGAAAGTGGATTGCTGAAAACTGGCCCCTTATCTCTTCGACTGATAGATTCCCTTCCATCACCAGACAGTCCCTGTTAAATACCAGCCACAATGACTTCCTCCCCATGTCATGTTCTAAACTCCACCCCCTCCCAAAAAAAAGCAATAAGGCTGAGCCAAAAGGGTCAGCAAAGCTGATCAACATTTTAATCAGGTGGGCAAACTGTCACTCTGCTGCAGTGTGACCCCCTCCTCCCCTGGCTTTCTATTCAGTTTGCAAGCACTTTGCCAATCTAAAAGAGGTTGAAAAGGGGGGGGGGATGCTGTTTTGGAATTGGAAAGTGCATGATCATAAACAACTGGGTAAGTTACTGGGTTCAGTTTCAAGAATAATATGTATGATTGTATGGGATGTGCAATTTGATACTGTCATATCTTCCTCTCTTGGCGAAGCACTTGCAAACTCATTAGAGATGGGGAGGAATTGCCTTCCCCAGCAAAAAATAAAATAAAATAAATTGCAGATTGGCATCACAGATTGCCTCTTTGTTCTTGACTGGATTGCATACTCCCTGAAGAAGGAGGTATATATACCTTGGGAGTACTCTTAGATCCATCACTGGCACTAGAGCCACAGGTATCCTCAGTGGCCCGGAGTGCTTTTTTCTGGCCTTGGTTGGTATACCATTATTGGCCATTCCTGAGCAGGGATAGATTGCCCACATTGATCAGGGCCTTGGTAACATTGACCCAGGACTACTGCTTTCTATGTGGCTGTGAAATCACTTGAAGGCAAAGGCTGTAGTCCACAGGTAACCATCTACTTTGCATGCAGAAGGTCCAGGTCCAGTCTCCAGCATCTGCTGGTAGGGCTAGGAGAGACCCTTATCTGAAACCCGAGAGAGCCAGTGCCATTGTAGACAAGACTGAACTAGAAGGACCAATGTAAGGTAGCATATGTTCCTACGTGGGAGAGACTTGAGAGGGGAAGTGGTGCTGGTGAACAGCAGCTCAAGGAAACAAAGGCTGCAAAGAGAAATGGGATTCCCCACCTACTCGACTCCACTTCATACTCTTTTAAAGCAGAATGTTTACCCCAGAAAAAAAATTATAGGTGAACATTTAGGGCAGCCCTTGAAAGCAAGAATAGATCAGCCTGCGGTACGATGCACTGTGGGTATTGTACTTGCAGAGATTTCACGTGTCTGTCCTTGACTTACTTTCAAGAGTCTGCTGCAATTGGATTCTTGAAGATGCTTCCTCGCCCCCGCTCCCTTTCCTGGTTGTTTCTCACCCAACAGTGACACTTTCCAGCGTGGCTCTCTTGTGCTGTGTCGTTGACATTCTGCAAGGACCAGGAAGCAGAAGATAAAAATCTTTCCTATTATCCCTCCAATGCTGTGTCACAGATGCCAGCTCCAGCACAAATTATAAAACTGCAGGGCAGATTTATTGCGTGACAGTGACTATAACAGCTTCAGAGGGGAATAATGACTTCACATCAGGAAGCGCAGGCCTCTTAAGACCCTGCCTCTACCCTGGAACTTTACAAAGCATGCACTGAAAAGACGCAGCTTGGTGTGTGTGCCAAAATAACTTTGTTAGAAGGCATTTGAACCTCATGCAGCGTCCTTAAATCTGGGAGTTCGGTTATAAAGATATTGCAAAGAGATATGGTGAGGCATCAATAAAAGTGTGGCAGTGCGGTAGCAACCAGAGCATTTGTGTGTGTGCAGATGATTTCCCACAACACTAGGAAACAAAACAGCAAACACAGCATTTTACATTCTGCTTATTTTTTTACACACGGAGAAAGGTACCTCCTTTTGCTACATACACATCAATCTAGGCTTGCTATAAACCAGATTGGCATCTGCAAACATAATTCCAAAGCACCATATTCTAGATAATTGTTGTTCGGCTCCCCTTTTCCTCTTGAAATTGAGAATGTCAAGTATCATTATATAACATGAGCTGAACAGGATAATTCAATTGGCAGTCTGTAGAATGGTAATACATCTATTTCCTCCTCCAAGAATTGCTATTTATTTTAAAGCAAGAAATCGTTCTTTTAATGCTTTACATTAAACATAGTGCTCTGTATATACTGTTGGACTCCAACTCTCATCAGCCCCAGCTAGCATGGCCAGTGGTCCAGGATGATGGGAGTTGTAGCCTATCAACATCTTGAGACGCCATGCTGGCAACCCCTGATCTATATTGACATCTTTTGAGCTCTATCCTGAATCCTGTTTCAGAACTTAGCTTTGAATAATGCCCAACTAATCATGTGCAGCATGAACTCAGCAAGCATGCACAGCCTAGGGGTTTGGATGAGTTATGTTTAAGGTACTGGTAGTATGTTCTATGAGTGTTTGAGCACCTCGCCCCTTAATTTTTATTATCGAGTCATATAACCAGATTGCTATGGCTTTAGAGATGGAGGGAGAAATTCAATTCAGACCACAATTAAATGCAAACCTACCTAATCTGAACTTTGCAAAACAATACACAAACCAAAACAAACCAGACCTTCAGAATTTGCATATCTCCAGATCTCACAATGCAGTTCTCCAGCCAAGTAATCTATCCCAGACTGCATATACCAGGGTAGATTACAAAACTGGTGCAGAAAATTACTGGTTGCAAAAATACGTATGTTAGGCAAAATTTCATATAGTGGGTGAAATCTGCACTAAAATGCTGATGAATTTTCATGCAGCCTTCTTTTTTTCATTTTCTTTAAATGCACACTGATGTGGAAATGTGGAGAGCTGAATTTAAGATCAGAAAAACAAGAAACAGAGAGAAATTGAACTTGACAGTTTCACTCATCCCTGTTCAGCTTAATGTGTTGATGCCACGAAGAGGTTAATGACCAAGAAGTAGAGAAGATTAACTTCTGGTCTAGCGGCTTTTTCAGCAGATACATTTCACCATATTGTATGTTGTACTGTTGAAACCATAGATAAAGACTGATTTGGAGCTGTTTATGAATTTCATTTTAATTTGCACACTACCCCATAAAAAGAACCCTAAATCCAACCACATTCACAAATGGGAATACTGGGAAACAAAACACAATGAGAGAACAGAAATCACAGCTTTTGCTAACAGATATGAAATAGGAAGATTTGCTTGCAATTTCATCTTGCAACTCTCATTTCATCTGAACTCTACTTCATATTAAGAAGATGGATATTTGAAATGTAAAAAGGAAACCATTCTCTTAGGAAAAACATTTCAGTTCCATTTAGCTCTGCACAAATTCATTTGTAAATAAATTCCACTTGTTAAAATCCACCATATGAGGAACGCAGCTGGAAGAACTTAAAATAGTAACAGTATCCCACGGAGAATACTCATTTAAATCAGTTCCTCCTTCCCTTGTGTGGTAAAGGAATCTCTATCCATCTTTGCTTAAAGTTATTAAATAGCTGGGGAAGGTTTAACTCAAATGTTGTTTGTATTTATCATCTTCCTTAAAAACAAAGATAAAGTCCCTGTAGCTAGACTCTCATTATGGTCTAGCAAGAGCTTAGATTGTTATTCAAAGACGGGAGGTGAAAATCTCAAAGCAAAACCTGATTGGGCTTCTTCTGTTCAGTATTTGGAATGTGACTAGCGCTAAAGTACAATTTGCATGAGCACAATTGGGCAAATGCATCATAGATTTTAGGGCTTATTCACACCTACCTTTTGCCCTGCACTTTCTAGACATAGGTCCACACTTTCTCTGTCCCTGTCTGTCCACTTACTTACCCACCCCCCACCCCACCACTTTCTCTGCAAAAGCCTGCTCTTTACTGCTGATTCAGAGCAAATGGCAATCTGTGGGAAGCCCGATCTTTACCGCTGACTTGGAGCAATTTGGGTTTTCCCTGGATTGCCATTCGCTCTTATTCAGTGGCAAAGAGTGGGTTTTCACGGGGAAAACAGCAGGGCTAAATAAATAAATAAAGTGTGCGCTCAGACCTGGACCTGGGAAGGCCAGATCTATGCAGTGGCATAGGAAGGGGGGGGGAGGCGGTCCAGCCGGGGTGCTATCTCTCAGGGGAGTGACAAGAAGGCACCCTGGGGGGGGGCGCCCCAGCACCCCCGGGCATGGTAGCATGAGCTGCCATCATCGCACCACCACAGCCACAAGCGGAGGAACCCTCTGCTGTCCGTACAGCACATGCATGCCATCGCTATACATAGCGGCACCGCACATGCACTGTATGTAGCAATGCCACACATGCACAGTACAGAGCAGCGCTGCACATGCGCCCCCGGGCAGTTTGCCCTGCCCTGCTGCAGCCACGAGCGGAGGATACTGCTGCCACCTGTACGGTGCATGCGTGGCAGTGCCGTGTGTAGTGGCGCACACGCTTGTGCCGCCAGGCGGTTCGCCCTGGGCCTGTGGACCCTCGGCACCCCGCCTCGGGTGCTGGAGAGCCTTCCTTTGCCCCTGGATCTATGGCTAGAAATGTGGAAGGTAAGTGTAGATGAGCCCTTAGACAAGTTCTGATCTCCTGCATCAACTTCAATAGGACACCAGGGGGTTTGCCTTTTGGTTTCATTGGCTCAGTAGCATGTGTTCTTGGGGTGAGATTCAACTAAGTTTTACTCAGAGAAGACCTGTTGAAATTATCCATGTTCATTCATTTTAGTGAGCCTACAAACTTAGTTGATGTCACCCTCAGACTTTCTATCACCTTTTTCATCAATGACAATAATAATAATAATAATAATAATAATAATAATAATAATAATAATAATTTATTATTTATACCACGCCCATCTGGCTGAGTTTCCCCAGCCACTCTGGGTGGCTTCCAATTGAGTGTTAAAAACAATACAGCATTAAATATTAAAAACTTCCCTAAACAGGGCTGCCTTCAGATATCTTTTAAAGATAAGATAGCTGCTTATTTCCTTTACATCTGAAGGGAGGGTGTTCCACAAGGTGGGCACCACTACCAAGAAGATCCTCTATCTGGTAACCTCACTTCTCACAATGAGGGAACCGCCAGAAGGCCCTCAGTGCTGGATCTCAGTGTCCGGGCTGAACAATAGGGGTGGAGACGCTCCTTCAGGTATACTGGACCGAGGCCATTTAGGGCTTTAAAGGTCAGCACCAACACTTTGAATTGTGCTCAGAAACGTACTGGGCTAGATTTTATAAGCTTCTGAACATAGAATTTTATTCTGGTTTCCATCTACATACACAGGATCCAAGTTGGCTTGTGAGACCATTTCTCCCACACCAGGTTCATCTGCCCCACACTTAATATCATATGTGATAGTCAGTGTGGGGCTTGTAGAGAAATGCTTGCATCAATGGTGCAACTGATTTTCCCACCCTTACCTCTACCATAAACAAGGGGGCTCCTT
This sequence comes from Podarcis pityusensis, assembly GCF_964106645.2. Classification (NCBI taxonomy): domain Eukaryota; kingdom Metazoa; phylum Chordata; class Lepidosauria; order Squamata; family Lacertidae; genus Podarcis; species Podarcis pityusensis. Next base: position 113,059,627 of record NC_138028.1, on the reverse strand, counting down.
TTCCAGACACAAAGACTTCAACCTTGAAAGATGCAACTCCGAAGATCATGTAAACACCTATCTATATCATTCCATAAAGTTGTTTTCATAGATCCAGTTTCACGAGTCATTCTGGGACTCATTCCATAACTTGAAAAAACACAAGTAGCAATCTTAATACTATTCCTCTGCCCATAGAGCCATACAGATCTATGGATAGCATAAGATTATTATTAAAATGAAGGATTGTATCAATGGTGTGTATGAGCATGAGTGAAAAATGAAAACCAGGACACTGATTAGATTAGAGATAGTTGGACAGGAATGCTCTGCCTTCTTGTTGGCTCTTAAAGAGCTGCACTTTTGATTAACTTCCTTTAAAAATATAATGCAATGTATGGTATTTGAACACATTTTGCTTCAGGCACGGGGTTTCTGGACTGTAAAGGATCCAGGAGACAGAGACAAATTAGTTTTCCCCTTCAGCAAGGGATAATGTATTTGGAACAGATGTTTCTCAGATATCTAAATTATCCATCTACTGGAATACTTTCAAACAGGGCAATATCAGGTTCTCAAGACAGGAGAATGTAACATGTCAGTGATAGAGGATGGTAACCAACAAAGTTGTCCCATCAGGCAAGGACCAGAGCTCCCACCAGCACCACTGCTTAATTGGTTCAATGCAAAATGGTGTTTACAGAGTCAATGATTTGCCATCAAGTGAATAATAATAAAAATGGGGATTTCATAGAGTATATTTAAGTAAAGCCTTTAGGGCTAGAGGTTGTACCAATTGCTGAATGTGCATGAATGCAACTGACTTTCACATATGCAATAGGACTTTACCTTTCTCTCCTCCCCGTTGAAACCCTCTTTCCCCATATCCCAAGAACTGCTGTGGAAGATTGGGAGACTAGTCCAAGGAGTCACTGCCTTATTCAAGGTTCAGAGGAGGTGTGGTCTTAGAATCATACAATTGTAGAGTTGGGGGGCACCACAAGGCTCATCTAATCCAACCCCCTGCAATGCAGGATGTAGGACTCGAACCCATGACCCCAAGATTACCGTGCTAGATAGATGTGAAGTCCTCTTCCCCATCCTCCCAGATGTTGCAGTTTCTAATGTTTTGCTGAAATGGGGCAAGTGCAATGATTACATCATGGTAATCCTTCAGGTTTATAAAGTTGTATGCATAGTTTTTAAAATAAAATATCACCTGTAGCTCATCAAACTTTAAACAAGCGAGGAAACAGGCAATACCCAAATGCCTCATGGCACTTTCCTGCACTGTCCTCGCTCCTCCAAATTTCTATTTGATATTTCAGTTCCACATCTAGTTCTTGATAATTTTTTGTGGTGGTTTTGTGGGTGAGGTGGAGTGAGGGTGTCAGTTTCTACTAACAGTCCTCGGGCTGCAATTTCTTTTCTCATTTTGAAAACACAGAAAGCAAATAGATATATTGGTTTGTTGGTTTGTTTACATATTGCCACCTGGGTACATTTATCAGTGGCACTCAGACAGTTCTTCACTGCAGCTAATCCTATGGACACTGTAGGATCTCACTTGAGAAGCTGTTATAAAAAGATAACCTTTCAGCAAGATTTAGATAAATGATATGCTTAAAATTAAGCTGGTTATTTGCAGTGCTGTGCAGTCATTCTACTACAGTTCTAGGGGGAAAAACAGTTTCATTCAAAGAGAATGATCAGGATAATTATTTCATGATAACTCCCAATAGTCCTGACTAAAAACACTGAGAAGCAATATAAATGTACACATTTCCCCAAATCCATCTTCATTACGTTTTCTACAACTTAGTATATTTGAGCTAGCTAGAGGTCTCTGTGTAATCTGCCATGAGAAAATCCCAAAAGGTATACAAGGAGCATGTAAAGTGTGCTAAAGGACAGGGCTGGTCCATGTTCACATTACACCAGTGAGAAACCTTCACATGCTGAAGGAGTAGATGCAACTCTGTTTATCCCCTCGGGTATTTTGTGGGCATCTGCACAGAGCACATGAATCATAGGTACTGATGTCCAAATTACGTAGTGAATCACTGGTGGCTGCTCCTCCCACCAGCCTGCTGGGGGTATGAACAATGTGGCAGGACCCTAGTGTCAGTTGTATGTATGCATTGTGCATTTCAGAGTGCATTCCAAATCCTTTTTGCACACATCTCCTCCGGCCTCTGCCTGTGGCATTATGCCAGCTCATCAAGGTCAGTAAAGCCTACCATTGATATTGTAGATGAAGCCAACCTTCTATTAGTGGTAGCAGTAATATGTGTAAGAAAGAAAGTAGGTGTTCAGTCTGGTTTTTTTGGAGGGGGGAATTGTGTTTTAATATTAAACAACAACAAAAAGGCTCGCTTCCCTGAGGAAACTTGGATAATTCCTTTTGCATCCTGAAATCCCATGTTATTATTTTATTTCATTTTCTTGTAACTTTATATCTTGCCTTCCATAATGGGTTACCTGACAGTCTCCTATGCAGACATTGACCAGATGTAGCCTCTGCGTAGCTTCAGCTACGTGAAGGTTTTATGTGCCTTCCAATCATGTCCTGCTTTTTATTTTAACCTTTTGAATTCTTCTTTCGCCTCCTATTTTTATCTCATTCACTTCACTTCTCCCTAAAACCCTGTTTTCCAATTCATTGCATGCAGTGCTCTTTTGAAAGAACTCCAACTACCATACTTGGGTAAACGAAATGTCAAGCCTGGCAAGGTGTTTGTCTTTCACAAGTTGTGTGGCTCATGGGAAAGATGTGAACTTCCTCTTGACCCCACAATATGATCGAAGGAGGAGATGGTTATAATCTCCCGATGTTTCCATGGGGACACATTGATTGTCTAATCAATTATTATTACATGAATAATCCATGAATATGCAGTAGCCCTAATCCAATTAGATTTCAATTAGGCCTGTTATAGTAATGAGTTACTATTTTAATTAGGCCTGCAAGTTAAGCCTTGATTTACTTATTTAAAATACTTTGACACAGGGTCCCCGCCCTTAACTGTAAAACCAAAGAATTTTCAAATGAGTCAAGTAAATATTAAAATCAGTAGCAAAGAATACAGTTGAAATAACAATATATGAATGATTGTGACTAACCTTAGCACCATAGAATCAAATTTTCTGGATGATATTCCCAATTTCACACTAACAGGTCTTGCATACAGATGATTGCACTTCAGCCTTATGGGATTTGGGGCTTCTTCTTCGGATGCCGTCCATCAGTTGAACTCTTGGTTGTGAGACATTTTCTATATTTCCCATTGATAGGTGATCAATGGAAACAGACATAGGTTGTATTGGAAGAGGTGGGGGGCTTTCATTGGTATGATCTTAAAATAGATGAAACGTTAAGGGGGGGATCCTTACAATGGAAAAAAGCAGATGAAATAAACATGCTGTATGTATAATTTTCTATTTAAAGTTTCTTCATCTAATACACATTTTATCACTCAAATCCTTACTTGCCTCTTTCCATGCCATTGAAGAATATCTCTAATTCTGTAAAGTGTGGAACTGCCAGTTTCCTTTTAGTAGCAGTATAAACATAAATCCAGGCTACCTGTACCAAGCCCTCCTACACTATCTGAACGCAAATACATCAATCTGTTTCTCTCATGTTTACACGGAGGAAGGTTGCTTATTGCCAATAGATTAAATGTAAATTCTTAGTATGCATTTAGGATTGCCTGGGCATAGGGCTCTCCCCCCCCCCCTCCAGAGTGAATATCTGAAACCTGTGCCAATCCTCTCTTTCCCTCAATAACAAGCACATTATCTCCCAAATCAACTTCCCTATGGGTAAACATTGAGCTCTTGCATCCCATTTTCCATGAGACTGAGATTAAGATGCATCCATGTTACCAAAATGGTGATTATTTCCGAGTCAGGCACATGAACTGTAAATGAGATTAGACAGCTTGTAATATTGCTCATTTTCATTAGTTTTCATCAGCATGAGAATGGATGAAAGGCTGTCTCATTCTCTCCCCTCGTTATCAACTTTCGCATAAAGATGATATATATTTTAATGGCTGCGGTTTTCTAATACATCACCAAGCTATATGAATTTGACCTTTCACAATGATGCTGGGGATCTTTATTGACTTGCTATTGTTGGCTAATTGTGTTTTCCAAGACAAAGGCACAGGAAAATATTCTGCTCATCCATGGAGATGCCATTGCAAAGAGTAACTGTACAGTTTGTTGTTATTCCTTGGGAAATTCTGTCCGTCTGTCTGCTTTTCTAGGTGCAGTCCTGTTCATTAACAAAGAATACCTGAAATGCCATCAAAAAGTTTTCAGAATTTCTCCCTCAAAGGTCATTTACAACTGAGGAAAGTGTAGGAAAGACGCAAACATATATGCTTCTATTAAAGTTATAGCCTTACACTCATACCTGCGCTTTTGAACAGGAAAGAAAGCACAACAATGCAATAATAAACCTAAATGAAAACAAATATAGAAAAGCACAACCTGGAAAAAGATGATATTCATTTTCATAGGCAAGCATCTCAAACGTCAATGTCATTTTTCATCATGATGGAAATAGCCATGGAAATAATAAAGAAGGGTCATATAATCTTAGATTAGTCACATTTGCACTTCTGTATCATCCATAAGGTTGGAGAATAAATTCAGCTGGTTTCACATTTAAAAGCAAACTTACCTAATTTTTATTTTCCAAAACAACACATGAACTGAAACACAGCCACCCTTTGAGATTGCAGTTCTTTGAATTTTGCAATGCAGTTCTCCAGCCAAATATTGTGTACAGAAATGCATATGTCATGGGGAAATGTGCATATACATGCTACATAACATACAAGAAAGACCTTATATTCAAGGGAGTTGCTTTACAAAAAGGTGTTCATTGGGGAAAGAGGGCACTAAATTGCTGGGGCATTTTCATGCAGACTTTTTTTTTAAAATGCAAACCGATGTGGAAATTTGGAGAACTGGAAAAATGAGAAACTGAGAGAAACTGAAACTGGCATATTTGCCCATTCCTAGCACTCACAATTAAATAGTCAAAGGCTAACATAGATATCATGGTCAGAGACTAGCTCTTGAGACATAGTGAGTGAGGATGAAATCCTGTACCCCAGGCGTGGAGAACCTGATCTGTCTAGTGGGCCAGTTCCTTATTCGCCCTAGCCATCATAGGTCAGATTTAACAGATGGCCATGACTGCCCACCTGTCAATGACCAATGTCACAGTGACATCAGGTGATCATTGTTGGGACTTCAAAGCACCACACATGGCTCACAAAGAGCTCTGCACAGTGCTCTGAAGTGCCACTAATCAACCATAGAATCATAGAATCATAGAGTTGGAAGAGACCACAAGGGCCATCGAGTCCAACCCCCTGCCAAGCAGGAAACACCATCAGAGCACTCCTGACATATGGTTGTCAAGCCTCTGCTTCAAGACCTCCAAAGAAGGAGACTCCACCACACTCCTTGGCAGCAAATTCCACTGTCGAACAGCTCTTACTGTCAGGAAGTTCTTCCTAATGTTTAGGTGGAATCTTCTTTCTTGTAGTTTGGATCCATTGCTCCGTGTCCGCTTCTCTGGAGCAGCAGAAAACAACCTTTCTCCCTCCTCTATGTGACATCCTTTTATATATTTGAACATGGCTATCATATCACCCCTTAACCTCCTCTTCTCCAGGCTAAACATGCCCAGCTCTCTTAGCCGTTCCTCATAAGGCATCGTTTCCAGGCCTTTGACCATTTTGGTTGCCCTCCTCTGGACACGTTCCAGTTTGTCAATGTCCTTCTTGAACTGTGGTGCCCAGAACTGGACACAGTACTCCAGGTGAGGTCTGACCAGAGCAGAATACAGTGGCACTATTACTTCCCTTGATCTAGATGCTATACTCCTATTGATGCAGCCCAGAATTGCATTGGCTTTTTTAGCTGCCGCGTCACACTGTTGGCTCATGTCAAGTTTGTGGTCAACCAAGACTCCTAGATCCTTTTCACATGTACTGCTCTCAAGCCAGATGTCCCCCATCTTGTATTTGTGCCTCTCATTTTGTTTGCCCAAGTGCAATACTTTACATTTCTCCCTGTTAAAATTCATCTTGTTTGTTTTGGCCCAGTTCTCTAATCTGTCAAGGTCGTTTTGAAGTGTGATCCTGTCCTCTGGGGTGTTAGCCACCCCTCCCAATTTGGTGTCATCTGCAAATTTGATCAGGATGCCCTTGAGTCCATCATCCAAGTCGTTGATAAAGATGTTGAATAAGACCGGGCCCAAGACAGAACCCTGTGGCACCCCACTAGTCACTCTTCTCCAGGATGAAGAGGAACCATTGATGAGCACTCTTTGGGTTCGGTCAGTCAGCCAGTTACAAATCCACTGAGTGGTAGCATAGTCAAGACCACATTTTACCAGCTTCTTTACAAGAATATCATGAGGCACCTTGTCAAATGCCTTGCTGAAATCAAGGTAGGCTACATCCACTGCGTTCCCTTCATCTACCAGGCTTGTAATTCTGTCAAAAAACGAGATCAGGTTAGTCTGACATGACTTATTTTTCAAAAATCCATGCTGACTATTGGTGATCACAGCATTCCTTTCTAGGTGCTCACAGACTGTTTGCTTAATGATCTGCTCCAGAATCTTCCCTGGTATTGATGTCAGACTGACTGGGCGGTAATTATTTGGGTCCTCTCTTTCCCCCTTTTTGAAAATAGGGACAACATTTGCCCTCCTCCAGTCTGCCGGGACTTCGCCTGTTCTCCAGGAATTCTCAAAGATGACTGCCAGTGGTTCTGAGATCACATCTGCCAGTTCTTTTAATACTCTTGGATGCAGTTCATCTGGCCCTGGAGACTTGAATACATCTAAACTAGCCAAGTATTCTTGTACTATCTCCTTAGTTATTCTGGGCTGTGTTTCCTTTGCTGAATCATTTGCTCCAAATTCTTCAGGTCGGGCATTGTTTTCTTTATCGGAGAAGACTGAGGCAAAGAAGGCATTGAGGAGTTCAGCTCTTTCTGTGTCCCCTGTTTGCATTTCACCATCTTCTCCTCTGAGTGACCCCACTGTTTCTTTGTTCTTCCTTTTGCTACGGACATACCCATAAAAGCCTTTTTTGTTGCTTTTAACCTCTCTAGCAAGCCTGAGTTCATTCTGTGCTTTAGCTTTTCTGACTTTGTGTCTACACGTGCTGGCTATTTGTTTGAATTCCTCTTTGGTGGTTTCCCCCCTTTTCCATTTTTTGTACACATCCTTTTTTAATCTTAATTCAGTTAAAAGTTCTTTAGATAGCCACCCTGGCTTCTTTAGGCACCTTCCATGTTTCTGTCTCATTGGTATTGCCTGACGTTGTGCTTTTAGTATCTCCCTCTTAACAAACTCCCAGCCATCATGAACTCCCTTTCCTTTTAGTATTACTGTCCATGGGATCTCACCCAGCACTTCCCTAAGTTTTATGAAGTCGGCTTTCTTAAAGTCAAGAAATTGAGTCCTAGTATGCTTGGCTGCTCCTTTCCGCTGTATAGTAAACTTCAGAAGAGCATGATCACTCGCGCCTAATGATCCTTCCACTTCTACCCCACTAACCAGGTCATCAACATTGGTTAGGACCAGATCTAAAATGGCTGTTCCTCTTGTTGCTTCTCCCACTTTCTGGACAATGAAGTTGTCTGCAAGGCCAGTGAGGAATCTGTTTGACCTTATGCTCTTGGCTGAGTTTGACATCCAACAAATATCCGGGTAATTGAAGTCCCCCATTACTACTATCTCCCTTCCTTTTGCATGCTTGGCCATCTGTTCCAGGAAGGCATCATCTATGTCCTCCGTTTGGCTTGGGGATCTATAGTAAACTCCCACAATGAGGTCACTGTTATTCTTCTCTCCCTTAATTTTGACCCAAATGCTCTCACTTTGGCTTTGAGGTTCTAAATCTTGGATCTCTTCACAGGTATACACATCCCTGACGTATAACGCCACTCCTCCTCCTTTCTTGTCTGGTCTGTTTCTCTGAAATAGATTGTATCCCCCCATTATTACATTCCAATCGTGGGACTTATCCCACCAGGTTTCAGTGATGCCTATTATGTCATATTTAGTTTGCTGTACCAAGAGCTCAAGCTCATCTTGTTTATTTCCCATGCTTTGCGCATTAGTGTACAGACATTGAAGTCCATTAATCATTCCCCCGTGACTCTTATTTAAGGATTTTTTCCTCCCACCACTAGGTCTGTGTGCTGTTTGCTCCATTTGGTCTATGACATTTGGATGATCATCTTCATCAATTGATAGACTCCTACCTTCAGGAGCACTGTCTCCCTCCCCCACATTAGTCAGTTTAAAGCCCTCCTGATGAGGTTTCTGAGATTTTTGGCAAAAACATTTCTCCCAACCGTTGTGAGGTGCAGCCCATCGCTTGCCAGAAGTCCATCTTCAAGAAACTGCAGTCCGTGATCTAAGAATCCAAACCGTTCCTGTTTACACCATTTGCGAAGCCAGCTGTTCACTTCCACTATTTTCCCCTCTCTCCCTGGGCCACGTCGTTCAACTGGGAGGACAGATGAGATGACAATTTGTGCATTTAATTGCTTCAATTTCCTGCCCAGAGCCTCGTAGTCTCTTTTGATCTTCTGGAGGCTATTGCTTGCAGTGTCATTGGTTCCCACATGAACCAAGAGGAAGGGGGTATTTGTCAGTGGGATTTATGATTCCTTGCAGTCGTTCAGTTACATCTTGGATCTTAGCCCCGGGGAGACAGCACACTTCCCGAGACATCTTGTCAGGCCCACAGATCACTGCTTCTGTTCCCCTCAGTAGGGAATTCCCTATCACCACTACACGCCTCCTCTTAGGTTTGGTCGGGGTTCTTCCGTGAGCTGTCCGCTCCAAGGTCGCCTGCACATTCCCTGAGGACTGACTTTGCTGCTTGTCTTCATATACCTGATCGACTGTAATGAGGGAGAGATCCTCAAATGGAGTCTGCTCTTCGTCTTCCATGCTAGGGGAGAGGACCTCAAAGCGATTGTGTATTTCTAAACAATCAGAGTGAACCCTGGGCCTCCTACTTCTTTGAGTCACGTTTCTCCATATATCTGGCTCCTGTGTTGGTGAACTAGCGTCCTTCTCAGGGGAGTCCCCTGTCTCCTCCTTGGTGGAGACGGTGTGCTCTGTTGCTTCCAAGAAGAGCTCCAGCTCTCTAATTCTTTGGAGCGTAGCTACACGTTCCTCCAGTTGCTGGACTTTGTCTTTTAAGAGGGCAATCAACATGCAATTGCTGCAGGTAAAGCTGCCTGCAACCTTTGGCAAGATGGCAAACATTGTGCAGGAACCGCAGGCAACTGCAGCTGTTCCCTCCCCCTCCATCTTGAGAACGTGTCGTTGGGGGTGGCTACAGCGGTCCTCCATCATAAAAAGCGTGAAGACAGGAAAAATAACTCCCCCCACAAAAAAACCTAGGTCTCCCCCAACAAACGTTTGAGACTAGCTCCCCTAAATCTAAAAGATGGATCAAACTGCCGGTGCCCTGCAAGCTCTGATAAGCTCCTCCCACAGCTAATCACCTGCCTCAACAGAAACCCTGCCCCCTCTGACCTTTGCACAGGGAGAGCAGCCAATCAGCCACAAAGAAACACACACACACACACACACACAAGTAAACCCTTTTTGCTCCTTCTTCAACTGCTGCCCTGCAAGCTCTGAAATCATCACCTGACAGCTGATGGGTGGTGAATTCAAGCCTGCTTTCTGCAATGATCAGCTGCACCCTTGAGTTGTCCTTGGGGAGCTCAGTTGCACAGTTGATCTGGCCACGTATCCATCTGCTCTGTGACTGATGCCACACACCCAGGGGCCCACTTCACGCAGCTACCTAGCAGTAAGCTCCACTGCACTCAATAGGGCTGAGGAGGCACACATAGGTTTGTCCTGCAAAAGTTCTACCGGTAAATTCACATCTGGTGTACAATAAACTCTTTTAGCAACAAAGTCCAGCTTCATCTAAACTTCAAGCCAGGCTCTTCCTGGGGAACGATTTAGGACACCCCTTTCTTCACTGCCCTCAGACAGTTGGATACTGGCTATCATCTTCTGAAACTTTATTCCCAGATTTGGTGTCAGCCTCTTTCTTCAGCTGAGCAGTAACAAGTAGGGAAAGAAAATAAGATGAAAGGGACCTAAAGGGTAGGGCAAGAAGCAACAGCTTTAAATGGTGGTAGTGAAGATTTATATTAAACAAGAAGACATGTGTCCTTACTGGAGCAGCTGAACAAAGGGTTAAGTCTGTTGAGACAATTGAGGTCAGTGGAGGATAAAGGCTGTGGAAAGGCCCCTGCGAGGGGTATGACTTTGAAGCATTGGTGTGAAATGCATTATAGATTACAACGACCACTTCTATCTCAGTTTCTGTAGTTCTGTAAGAGTCAAGTGCCTCACTCTCGAGGAAGAGTTCACAGCAATTAGATAACACAGTGCAACATGTGGCTTCGAAAAATCCATGCAGTCTTTTCAACCTGAAGGATGGAAGATATTTTAGCAAGGGGGTGGTGGTGGAACGGATACAATAAATCCTCAGGTCTGACAGTTACAAAAATAAATCAGCTGAAGCTGAGAAGAATATGAAAATGATACTTTCATTTCTTGAAAGGGGGCCGTGGTTGAGAGTGATATTAAGTTTCAAAAAATGTAATGGATTATTAAACTGACAAAGTTTCTTTCCTCCTGCAGGCAACAGTCTGGAAGGTCCCACTTAAATCAGACTAATGGGGTAAAAATTCCCGTGCAATGCACTATGTCGAACCTCACATAGTTGAGAAATTAAATGCCAAAGGGAATGACTACACAAGGGGCAGGGGAAGGAAAAGAAAGGAAGAACTCTTACATTTCATACAAATTGATGTATCAAACTGAAATAACAGAATTATGTGACAGCGTAGGTTGACAATAGCAGCTATAAAAATATACATGATAAATAGCTGTAGTGTTCCACATGTGTACAGACACAGTGTACATATATGCATGTTTCCACATGAGTACAATCAAAAGGAATGATCACATGTGGTGACATGTGTATATCTAGACCATTCTACTATCAAACTGATAGATAAAATTGGTGAAATGAAATGGCATTAGTTGTTAAACTAAGGCTATGTTCACATTAGACAAATTCATAGAAGATAAGGTTATCAATAGCTACTGACCATGATGGCTATGTTCTACCTCAGGCATAGGCCAACTCAGCCCTCCAAATGTTTTGAGACTACAATTCCCATCATCCCTGACCACTGGTCCTGTTAGCTAGGGATGATGGGAGTTGTAGTCCCAAAACATCTGGAGGGCCGAGTTGGCCTATGCCTGTTCTACCTCCTTAGTTGAAGGCAGCATGCTTCTGAATTCGAGTTGCTTCAGGAGGGAAGTGTGATGTTGGATTCAAGTCCTGTGGACTTCTCTAAGGCATTTGGTTGGTGAGAACAAGATGCTAGACTGGATGGACCACTGTCCTGATCCAGAAGGCTCTTATGATGTTTTTGTGGAATTGTGGCCAAAAGCCACTATAAGATTACGGAAAACCAACAGGCTTGCATTCCCACCTCACCCATTAGGGCAACCAGAGGCACCAGCTTCTCCAGAGGATTGGGGGAGCTGACGCAACATCACATGGCATCTTGATGTCACATGCATGACATCGCACAACATCGCAAGGAGCCAGGGGGCAGAGCAAAACGCCCTCTGAAAATATATTGGGGGGGGGAGCTGAAACTGCCTTGGCCCCTAGGAGTCAGTGCCTATAAGGGCAACTAAAGCTGTTTCAGTGCAAAATTTGGGCCTGAAACCAGACTGAAATGGATCTAGAGAATGTGCTTCCTCTAGGCCTATCTGTGCTGCCTTTACTCTGCTCTGGGGTAATAGCAGTGAATATTCAGAGGGGGTCACTCACTGAACTCTTCTCTGGTGTGTTTCTGTCTGTTTGTGCTGCAGAACAATCTGACCTACACTCATGCAAGAAGGTGTGTGTGTGTGTGTGTGTGTGTGTGTGTGTGTGTAGAGGGGAAACGCCGAAATTATATGTCATTATTCAGTCACATAACTTGATCTCAATTATATCGTCTCTGCCTGTAATCCGTTTTCTCCAACGTGTGCATGCATCTGCATATATGAGACAACTCATTGATATGCCACATTGCAGAGATAGATGCAGAATGGGAGGGTTTACATTTAAATTTAATCGCAAAGGGTTCATCAAACCTACAGACTTTAAAAGCCAGAAAGAGAGAGCGAGCCACATTATATCTCATTTATGTTAATTAAATATATTCAACACGACCAAATCCATGTGGCATATATTTGGCACAATGTGAAGGGAAGTTTTTTCTTGCTACCTGCCTGGCAAGTCCTGCTGCCTGCATGTTTTCATTTACTCTTAAAGTGGCACCACTTTAATCAGACAAAATTGTTGACAAATAATAGCCCATATTTAATGGCATTATGAAATATTTATACAGGCATATGCGGGTTGGGAGTCAATGAAGTGCTAAAAACAACCTTATTTTATTTTATATGGTTTGTAGGCCTGATCACATTTTTAAAAGTACGAAGCTCTACTAAAAAGCCATTCAAAGGTGGTGAAGAACAATTAAAGTTAATGCCAAGAAAAGTTTCGGGATTAAATGCAGTAAGTGTCTACGACTGGATAAAGTTACTGACAGATTTCTTACAGAATCTTTTTTTTTTTAATTAGTAGATAATGAAGCTCATTACAATAATTGCAACATTAATCCTCACAGACATCTCCGGAGTGAAGGTTGGAATTATTAACCTGATTATGGGTGTGAAATGAATTTTCAGGAGTCCCCCTCCCAGCCCCAAAATTTAGGTGAATTTCTCACTGTGAGGTAGAAGAAGAAAACCACAATGTTTGCCTTAAAAATTGCTCAAGACAGTGTCAGATATTTCTGAAATTGTTGACCCACGTTCTCAGCAATTAGCACCACCTGAAGAAACCTTATCTTGCATGGATTCCTACATAGTTCCATACTGTTTTTCATTGACATTGACAGAAAACCACTATTTGTGTACATTTGCTAAAATGGACCTCCGCTGCAACATTCAGATGACAGTAGAAACCAGTGGACCATCAAATTCTGATCTGAGACTCAGTAGAGGAGAGGAATAGTTTTTTTGCTAGAGAATTCAAATTTCTAAAGCAAGGGTGGGGAACCTGTAGCCCTCCAGATGCTGCTGAACTACAATTCCCATCAACCCTTGTCATTGGCCATGCTTGCTGGGGCTGTTGGGAGTTGGAACCCAACTGAAGGACCACAGGTTTCCCATTCCTGTTTGAAAGCATCTTCAGTGGGAAAGAAGGGGCAGAACAAGGAAAACAGGGTTGGGTTGGGCCCTTACCTTCTGAGAAAGGAGCAGGTTTACCTTACTTCTAGTGGTATCTCCAAGTGGTCCATGTGACATTTTCCTATATAACTTAAACAGCTGCTGTTCAGCTGAAACTCAAGTGCTACACTCAGCCTTTATGTGTCTGCCAACCAGACACTGTTTTGTATTCATGCAATTTAATCAAAGTGTTAAAGTTATATAATAATCAGTGAAGAAACAGGGGCTGGTCTCCACAAGTGGAGACACGTTGTCCCCACACCCACCAGGATCAGTTTTTTCTACACACATTCCTAAGGTTCTTGGCTTCATAGGGAGATCTGTGTTCTGTTAGAACAATCTCTAACTGGGGGACTAAAAATGTCAAGGTGGCCTATTGCCAGAGAGGAGAGTAAAACACAAACTCCAAATGACTTCGACCATAAATCCCAGCTAGCTCAGCTCACAACTCAAAATGCACGGTGACAAGCTGTTTTAGCAATTTTCATAGACATCCAGACAGAGGAAGGGAGAGCACATTAAATGGCACTTCCACCATAGATACGGACAGAGAAGAATTCCAGGGGAAATCCTCCATATTACTCAAAGATATATGAAGTGGTCACCCAATAAACAATAAATAAATTCTTCCATTTTTATCATAGCGATTTTTCTCCCTAAACACATCTCACTGTAAAGGCTATGAATCAGAGTTTGACTTTATTTGTTCATGCTGACTTTCACTTTAATTCTTGAAACTGTTGCCTGACTTAATTACAACTGCTTGTGGTACAGTGATACTATGAATTTCACATACTTCTGTAGAAACAGTTTGAGCAAAGAATAGCATTGCCATGGGGGAGATTTCACCCCATCGCTGCAACTGATCACCTCTGTGGTGCTCTCCTTGGTGCTGATATCCAGACTCTTCCAGCAGTGAAGAATATTATACTGCTAAGAGTTCCCCAAGGTTCACAAGACAATAAACATTCAGAGGTTATTATGTCATAAATATTATTATAAGAAAGCAACTTCAGTCCACCTGAACAAGGAGTTTCAATATGTTTTATGCTTCTGCAGGCCACCCTTTCCTTAAGTCACCCTTCTCCATAAATGCAAGCAGGAAAACACTCATGCTCACACCATAAAGTTGTGTCAGCTCCCTGTCCACACATGTTCCCTAATATGTCCATAGGGCTAACCCCAATTTTATAGGGTGTCATGGGGCTGAGCCAATACATGTATCTTCTGTACAATGTGGGAATGTGCATTTTCTTACTCATAAGAATAATGCATAAAAAGGGAAAGTATTGCGCAGTTCTCTGTTGTATCCTGGAAGGATATCTTTGCTAGTCCCTTACAGCAAAATCAAGGCAGTCTTGTAAAACTAACTAATTCATTACAGCAGAAGCCAGGGATAGGGAGCCTGTTGTCTTCCAACTCTCATCAGACTAAGCCAGCATGGCCAATGGTCAGGGATGGTGGGAGCTATAGTCCAGCCACTTTTGAAGGACCTCTGGAAGATCACAGGTTTTCCAGCCTTGGAATAAACATTCAAGGACTAGATGTGTGAAGCGCAATTCTAAGCTGAGTAGGAGCTATAGATGACTAGTGTGCTGCCATTTTCTCCTTTAGATCTTCCCTTTAATAGAGTATTCCTTGATAATTGTCTGGCCTCCTTTTTACCTGATTTTTCACATCACTGAGCTGCTATATCATAGGTATTTGGCTGTAGCAGATGGGTCTTGTGGTGTGTTCTGCATGGAAGCTGGACAAATAGACCAGTCTCTACACAAAAGAATAAATGAGCACAAATCTCAAATCAGAAATGGCACTATCCAGAAGCCAGCAGGAGAACGTTTCAGTGCATCAGGACACGCTGCAAGTGACCATTTGTTAACAAAGGCACTTCAAAGGGAAATTCCAGCGTGAAACTTGGTGCATTATAATTCATCAGGATATTCAATCACCCGCAGCTGAATTGAGAATTTTATCATGCTGCATATGTTAATCTAACAGTGTTGTATGCTTCTCCTATCACCAGCCCTGCCTTATCAATTGTCACTGTAACTATTTTGCTTTCACATAATTATCACTGCTCTTTTTGCATATCATTTCCCTCTGACCTCATTCATTTGCATTCCCACCACACACCCCAGCATCTTGTGCAGAGATGCCTGCACATTATGTATAAGATAAGGTGGCCTCTTGTCCATGAAAGCTTATGCCATAATAAACGGTAATCTTTAAGCCATGGGTGGCTAACTTGTGGTTTTCCAGAAGCAGAACAATTCCCCTCATGACCATGCTGCCTGAAGCTGATGGGAGTCCAGCAACATCTAGAGGGCCACAGGTTAGCCACCTTTTCTCTCCCCTTGCCAGATATTTTGGATCATTTGCCAGGATTCCACCCCCTGCTTTAAACCTGTGAATGCCCACCAAGATTATGAAGACTTTGATGGTTTACACGGTCATTTCTTCTAGAAAGAAGGAACCTCTGGTTTTCCCAGAGGGTGATTGGTTGACTTTCAACTCAATTTATTCTATGATTTGCTTCCTGAATGTGCACATAAACCAGAGCCTAAAATGAGTTCAGAGATTGTTTTCCAGGATTACTGATCATGTGAACCATTATTATTGGTTTCTTACAGCTAGAGGGGGAAAAATGAGTTTGCACCAGCATGTCTGGTTCAAAGGGGAGGGAGTTATACATTTTATACACTCTACATTTTCTTTGCTACACAATGAATGAAATATGAGTATGTGATGGGAAAACAACGTATGATATTCAGAGAGCAGTATATTATCTATTCAAAAAACTGAAGAAATCAAGTTTATATTCTTCCTGATCACATTCTTTGGAAAGAAATGTTTCTAAATTCAAATTATCAGAATAACTGCACAGTGCAATCCCAGGCTCAGTACTAAGCATGCTCTCGTATGTAACACAAATTCACAATGTGATGTGTTCTGAAAAAAGTTTCATTTCATTTCATTTGTTTTTATTTCTGGCATATAGCTCCAGTCAATTGCTCTCTCTCTTTTTCTCTTTTGCTTCTGTTTCATTCAATTTTCATTTGGCTTTCATTTTTACGTAGATTGCAGCAGAGCTCCAGCATGTCTTCTGATGCCTAGAACTTTGTTGTTTTCCATCTAAGATTGCATGAATTCCCCAGGTTTTCTACCACTTCCTGAAAGCATCAGACATATTTTAGACAGATTGGAGAATGTGCCCCTAATTTACAGACTGAAGACAGTGTCCAATGAAAACACAAAATGAACAATGAAAAAGGGGGGTGAGGTCCTTTAAAACTTCCCCTTTGCTTAATGCTTCAGATTGCAGCTTTCATTGCCCCACAGAACATTCTCTGAATACATCCATTTGCTAAGCAATGTAAGACTATGCTTCAAAGAGCCTTTGCAGATGTTGATAATGCCCTGTGCTCCACGTTAGACAGTTTTTACATTTTTATTTATTTTCTTATATTTACATTCTGCCTTTCTTCCATTGTGTGTCCTGTCTCTTTATTCTGGACTGCATTCAAATAGATTGTAGGTGCTCCTTAAATGTTGATACCATTATCAATGGGAAGTGTTTTCTGTGGGTTCATCAGTTTGTGCTAATGTAATTTATGCAGCACAGTCCTAGGAAACTCTGCTCAGGAGTAAGCCCAGCTGTGTCCCTATTAGTGAATTAAAGATTGCAGACTTATATTTATATTTCTATATCTTTAGAGAAGTACAGTTGTAGGCAGAGTAAATGGGTGGGTTTTTTCCATCAAATGGGTGCTCTACAGCAGAGCCTTCCAGACTTTTCATGTTGGTGACACACTGTTTAGACATGCATCATTTCATGACAAAGTAATTCAGTTTTACTAGCAAACCTGAGGTTAACCGAACCTATTCACAGCCCTTGGAAGAGTGCTGGGAGCGTTTGCACCTAGACACTGCAGCAGACCCACAAACATGCCATGATATACAGTTTGGAAAGCTCTGCTCTATATAGAGAAAGAAACTGATCCCATTGAAAAGTTTATTGGAATCAGCCCTCCCTATGTGTTGGCAGGCCTTTAAAAGTGATTCTAACACTTTGGGATGAAGCCCCAGAAATATCTCCCCTTGCTCTCCTGTAACACTTAAAGGACACCACAGTCGGTGTTGTTTGTAAAAGGATTTAAAGCATTTGAATTAAACTGTGAAATCAGCAAGACCATCAAACCAACTTTTCACAGGTTACTCGACTCTCAACTATATTTCAAAGAAATCATATTGCCACCCTTCTCCCCCCCCTTTGGTGACATTTTCAGCTTTCTGCTCATTGCTTGTACAATTTTCTGGAAGTGCTTTCAGACAGGCTGTGCTCATATTTCAAACATCAATGCATAAACAACAGTTCTAAAACACCTACTGTATTATGCTGGGTGATAAATAATTCTTAAAAGTTCTGGATAACTTACGAGTTTTTTACTCTTTACAATGGGAATTGGTTTCAAGAATACAGTTGGAATATCTTTACGTTATAACGGCAGCAATTAACCTGCAAACTTTTTGAAATAGATCCCGTATTTCATCATGAAAGTCTGCAAAATGGGAGGGAGCAGAAAATCAGGCAACTGCATTAAACAGGAGTAAATATGGGAAAGGTGTGTTATATCTATCATGGGGTTTTGGGAGTATTGTAATTCTAATGAATCAAAGGGAATTGTCTTAGTAACACAACTTCCATTTCACCCTTCTCTGTGATTCCTTAAGTTTCAAGGAAATGTGCCCCTGTTACAGTTTAAATTATCCAATCAGAGGATTCATGGGGTGCCACAACGTCACCCTGCCTCCTTATTTGGGCCCCCAAAAGAAGAAAGTGGCAAGCTGCCTGTTTCCCTTCAGCCCAATGGCCACCCAGTGACCTAGGACCCCTGCATGCTGGTAGGTTTCAATGAGCACACAAGGGCAGCATGAATGTGTCAAGGCAAACCTCTGCAGCCTTTGGTAGGGGAGGTTTAAACACATACACCACAGTTCTCCTGCAAACATCGCAACCATTCCACACCCTACCCTTAGTTGGTCTGGCTTTTAAAATAGGATTACTACCAGCGGTAGGCAACCTAAGGCCGGGGGCCAGATCTGGCCCAATCGCCTTCTCAATCCGGCCCACGGACGGTCCAGGAATCAGCGTGTTTTTACATGAGTAGAATGTGTCCTTTTATTTAAAATGCATCTCTGGATTATTTGTGAGGCATAGAAATTTGTTCATTTTTTTTCCCTTTCAAAATATAGTCTAGCCCACCACATGGTCTGAGGGACTGTGCATGGGCCCACTACTGAGAAAGGTTGCTGACCCCTGATTAGTACAATCTCTCTCTCTCTCTCTCTCTCTCTCTCTCTCTCTCTCTTTACCTCCCTCCCTTTTGACTAGCAGCAAAATATTTACATACACAGTGGTTTATAGATAGGCAAGAAGAAGAAGAGAGAAGAAGAGTTTGGATTTGATATCCCGCTTTATCACTACCCAAAGGAGTCTCAAAGTGGCTAACATTCTCCTTTCCCTTCCTCCCCCACAACAAACACTCTGTGAGGTGAGTGGGGCTGAGAGACTTCAGAGAAGTGTGACTAGCCCAAGGTCACCCAGCAGTTGCATGTGGAGGAGCGGGGAAGTGAACCCGGTTCACCAGATTACGAGTCTACTGCTCTTAACCACTACACCACACTGGCTCCCATCCCATTCTCCATCCCATTCCAAGGGGTGTATTTATCCTGGCCACATCCCAAAGATTTCAATACTTTAGCAGCATATTCCTTCATTGAAAAGTTATAAATGCTGGTTGCCTTAAGACTCAGATTGCTTCAGGGGGGGTACAGGGTGCCAAACCAGTTTTAGAAACCGCCGCACACAAGTAGCACAGTGACATTATCATTTGATCCAGAATGTTTATGCTGACACCTTCCAAAAGACCCAATAAAAGTGTCTCATGGAATGCAGATTGTTTGGGTGATTTATCCAAGCAATATATACATATATCATGCGGCCTGTGTGTTTCAATATTAATACCTCAATAAAGCATGTCACTCCTTGTGTGAAACTTCTCTCCTTTTTCCAGGCAGAAAAATTATGCATTGTGAAACTTTGTTAGTGTTTTCCTCCCTTTCGACATAAATGAACTCTGACAAGAGAGGGTCTATGCGGAAGAATGACATTAGTCATTCACAAATTGATACACTTCCCCTCAGGTTCTGACAGAGAAGGCAATGTAAACTATTAGAGCATTCGTAACCAGCCCATTGAATTTTCCTTGATGTGCACTCACATTTCTTATAAAAGCTACATAAAAGAATTTTTAAGGGCCCAATGCCAGATTTTCTCAAATTGAAAGATAATTGTTCTTTGCAATTATAAATACACCAAACAAAATAAAACAGATAATAATGGAGCCATTGTGATGTAGCAGAAGGTTTGAATTTAGCTTGGAGAGATCTGGGTTTAAACTCACACTCAGCCATGATGCTCCCCCAAATGATCTTGGGACAGGCATATTTTGGGCTAATCAACCTCACATAGGGCACTTGTGAGATTAAAATGAGATAATCTAAACTATGGTGTTCAGAGACCCTTGGCAAAAGGGTAGGATAGAAATTAGATACAATATAGGTACTGTAATTGCATACTGTGGTATTCTAAACCCTCTTACCTTGGAGTAAGCTCTATTGAATCCAATAGGACTTCTTTCTGTGGAGATATGGTCAGGATTGCACTACAATTCCAGGTAACTGTTTATATGACTGCAGCCTAGCTTACATTTAAAGTCATGCAGAGGGAATAAACGAAAGTCCTTTTAGTACTAATCTAGCTACAACCAAATATATTTTTCCTACAATTTACACTGACCAGTAAATATTTTACTACAGAAAAACAAACCCACTGAAGTAGCATTGTTGCATGGAATTTGTCATAGATGGTTTCAGACTGAGTTGTTTCTTTCCCCCTAATTAATACCCACTTACCCAGCAGAGGAGTGATCAGTTAATATTACAGATATGTACAGTGACAGAATTAATTGTGCACAGTTCACAGCTATTATCATTAATATAATTAAGGCCAATTTCATTTTCCTAATGAGATCATCTTTAAAGAGGCCAGGGAAACCACTGGTGACAGTTTAGGTGTCCATATTGGCTGGAATGGAAATTCCAAAAAGAAGATTCAACAGTCAGAAACAGGAAGTGAAATTGATATCTTGATTTTTAAAGTATTCCTGTGTTATCCAACACATTTTCAGCAATGAATATTGCACACCCTATGGACATGGGAGTGGGGAATCCCCCACAATTTCACTGAGACTTATCTAAAGTTTGTGTAGGAGATTATACTAATCTTATCAGAATTATTTCACTTTACCTAAGCAATTTTCTTAGTCTTGTGAAAGCTCTTTCCTTTTGAGAGTCTTCAGGTTTTTTTACTGGGTGAAAACCTTATCTTGCTTCTCTGATGTTGCTGAAAAGATGGTGAAAATTGGTGACAGGTCTACTTTGACCATCAGCCAAAATTATAATATCAGTTAATGAGTGTTTTAGGGCAGGCTCATCCACTTGCTTTCTCACTATGTACAAAACATATTCTGATGTCAATGTAAAATGTGAATTTGAATCTCTTTTGGTTTGGTATGGTCCCAGGGGACAGAGTAATGGAGATGACTATGAAGAGAAAAAGGGACATGGGTGGTGCTGTGGGTTAAACCACAGAGTCTAGGGCTTGCCAACCAGAAGGTCAGTGGTTCGAATCCCTGCAATGGGGTGAGCTCCCATTGCTCTGTCCCAGCTCCTGCCAACCTAGCAGTTCGAAAGCACCAAGTGCAAGTAGATAAATAGGTACCACTCCAGCAGGAAGGTAAACAGCGAAGGTAAACAGAAGTGGCTTAGTCATGCTGGCCACATGACCTGGAAGCTGTATGCCGGCTCCCTCAGCCAATAAAGTGAATGCCGCAACCCCAGAGTTGTCCGTGACTGGACCTAATGGTCAAGGGTCCCTTTACGAAGAGAACAGAGTTGTTGTGCTGGATTAAGTCAAAGGGCTGCCTAGTCTAGCATCTTGTTTTCCACAGCCGACAACCATATGCTTGTGGGAAGCCCACAAGCTGGATGTAAGGGCAGTAGCCCCCATGCGCTGCTGTTCCCTGGAAGCAAGTGGTATTCAGATATATTATGCCTCTGACCTTGGAATTAGCATACACCCATCAAAACGAGTAAGTATTGGTAACCTTATTCTCCAGCAACAGTGTCACCCTCTTCGTTCCCCCACAATGCACCAGGTCCTGATGTAACCCTGATATTTGCCCCACCATGGTGGGTGAAGATGTTGGGCCTGTGATTTCTGCACCTTAAACCTGAATGTGGAGGGCCACACTATACACCTGAAATGATGAAATGATCACTGGAAATGACTTGTGGCTACAGATGCTTCCTGGGGATTAAGATACACTAGGTTTTGTTCCAATGTCATCTGTCCATCTCCCTTCTTTCCATTAAAGGCACCAGCATCTTCAATTCATAGGATCAATCCTTTATCTCTATTTCAGCAAGCTCTCAAGTTCTTCCAGCTGATCCAAAATAACTGTGCTCAGAAGTATGTTCAACTTAATTCAGTAGGATTTACTTCCTGATAGGTATTCTGAAGTCTGCAGCCTAAGATGAATTCTTTCTCCATTCACAGTATTGGAGATGGTTTGTTGCTTTGCAAGCAGAAAATTGGTATGTCCTCTGATTTTGCATTTGAATGTAAGTTTCTGTTTTTCTCCTTCTCTCATTATTTTTTGTTAATTCTTTTAATTGTTAATCTTTGATTGACACATAGTTTCCAAAATCAGTTATTTAACATCCTTGATCTTAAGTCATTCAGCGTCAGCTTCCTATTGGTGATCCAGATGATTTATGGTTACCAGAGCAGAAGTGGGGGTACCCCGTCCAGGTAGGGGTGCAGCTGGGCTACCTGTTGAAGGTGATGGAAGGCACTTTATGCCACCAAGGCCACCTGGGCCTCAAGCAACAGTAGTGGATCCAGAAGTACCCTAGATCAAGAAATAATAGCTGTAAAGAAATATTCTATAGCTAAACCCTGGGAGAAAAAGGAGCCACCAATATAATGGTTTTCACTCAAGGGAGCCACAAAGTTAACAAAGCTCTAAAACTAAACTGGAATTATCTATGCCACCCAGTATTTTCCACTTCTGATGGGACTGTTTGAGAGAAGTTTGCCGTTATTTCTTTTGTATATACATTACATTTACTTAATCTCTCCCCCCCCCCAACAGCAAATAATATCATCCCTGAAGGTTACCTCAGTTGGAAGAGCATGAGGCTCTTAATCTCAGGGTCTTGGGTTCAAGCCCCATGTTGCGTAAAATATTATTGCATTGCAGTGAGTTGGACTAGTTGATCATCATGGTCCCTTCCAAATTGTTGATTCTATCATTCTTTGAATTCATACTGTTCAGAAATGCTGATTCATTTTAAATTAAGCCTGACATTTTGCTGTGTTTGTGTCATCCTATTTTTATCCCAAATAAATCTGTGCTGGTTCTCTGTGAAGCCTAAAAGAGGGCTCCTATTCATAAACCTCACATGGCTGAAATCTATGGATATTTTCTTCATACCACAAATGACCTTTATTGATGTTTCTGCATTTTGTTCCCCTTTTACATTATGCATTATCTCTGGTCAGCACCAGTTTCCTCCTTGCTTATAGTGTTTTCTCAGTAAAGTGACATTTCAATTTTCCTTCCTATATGTTTTGCATGTTAAGTGTGCTTTAAAACGGAACCGTTCTGTGGACATTTTCCCTCCAGAAAGCTCTGGCAAAAATCAGAACAACACATTTGGATATGTCCATGTCTGCATCTTCACACCTTGTGTCAGGTAAGGGTGATGCTAGGTGAAGGTCCCTTAGGCACCTCTGAAGGTGAACAGGGTTGTTGTGAAACCTGTGGGCAGGATATGGATCACCCTTGGGACTCAGACATCCACTCAGAGAAGTGGGGCTGCTCAGAAAGGCTGACTCAAAAGAAGATGTTTAGGGAAAGGAACCTCCCTCCATGGTCAGGGGCTGGCTCATCCAAATAAACACAGAGTGGGATTCAATGAGTGATTCCCATCAGTAGAGGCCCTGAGTAAGGGCTTCCCCTTGCAAGGAGGGATTTGCCCCATCTCATCCCCCCCGCACCCCCAAAATTCGCTCAGGAGTGGGTAGGAGAACCCCAGAACAGGCAAGCAGGCGAGGAGAGGGGTGTGGCTATTCCCTCTAGCAAGCTGATGGAACAATCACATAAGTACATTTTTGAATCCGTCACACAGGCTGGTCGGCTGGGGTCTCCTAAGAGTGAGCTTCTCCTACAGAAATTGATCGCTGCAGATCATAGTGTTAAGTTAATAAAATATGGAATCAGTTCGTGTTTTATTAACTCAACAACATGATCTGTCTAGATTCTTTATTTTAGGCTCTGGTGGCAAACAGATTTTTCTTTTTTCCATGAATTATCACAATGTAACCACCCCAACCCTGGGAAACAAACGGCCACAAACCCTCTCTAATTTCAGACAAGGTCATTCTCATGATTGCTTTTGGCAAATCATCCACAAGGCAGACATTTCGAAGTCAGGTCTAAGCAAAATCATCGTCACAATCAGCAGAGCTGTGACAAAATCTATTTTACAAGTTCTTGAGTTTTCCACTGCCATCAAAGAGGATTCTACTTTCCTGTCTTTTTTCCAGGGCATATTATTAATTTATTATTATTATTATTATTATTATTATTATTATTATTACATGGGTATGGGTGCTGACCTCACCTTATCATTGCAAGGTAGCCAGGGGTGATGTGTGGTTTTCTTTCTTTCTATTAAACATCTTTCCAGCTCTCAGTAGCACCCTGTACTCCCTGATCGAAAAAGTCCGCCTTAGAAGGTGATGCATCATGATGTTTCCCCAGGACACTGATTGAAGCACAGGCAACCAAGTAAGGCTTCAGAGTACAGACCAATGGATAGCTGATTTGCAGAATGAAAGGAAGGACACTCACAAATATTTCTTTGCATCCACAAATGTAAGCACATAAAACACCCTACAACCCACCTATGAGGATTTCACTGAAATTTTCTGTCTCCTTTGATTGCTTTCAAGTGCAATTTATTTTCTTCTTAATTGGATAATTGACAGGTTTCCACCTTTCAGCAAACCACAAAAGGCAAGCACACAAAAAAGCCTTTCACTCCACCCACAAGAATTTCACCAACATTTCCTTTCTCCTTTGATCATTTTCACATACAGGTTCTTTTCTCATTAATTGATGGAGAATGACGGGGGGGGGGAGGAGTGGGAGAATTTTTCCACAGAGCACAAATAGCCAGTCCATAAATCTCTCCCTTCAGAGAAACCTCATACTTTAAATCTTTCATTTCAGCTAGCAATCACGTGGAAAAGATGCTTTCTGTTTCTTCCCATGAAAGTTTGATTCATGGCTCAATTGTGGTTTAACATCCATTTCTCTTCTGATAAACATTCTTTAACTACTTGCCAGTACTCACTGATGGGGCTATAAACTGTGATTCAATGAATAGATGCTCAATGAATAACAGCTCAGAGTTCTAAAACACAATTGCACCCGAGGTCTCTTATCTTTCTCTATCTGCAACAAGTACTCTGTTCAATCACAAGACATTCAAAGTGTAAAATGCATTTTAGGTCCCTGTTAGTCATTCTCCATATGAGGTGGGTAAACTTCAAAAAGATGGCCTTTTAAAAAGTAGTGGCTGCTTCAAAGAGAACCTGATTAAATTTCCCTGGCATTTAGAATACATCTGTAAATTCTCTATTAGCACTTTTATAATACTACATTCAGGAGAGATATGTAATACTTTAGTCACAGCTTATGCAGCCACAGTTTAGTGTTCTTTGCTAGCCTGTATTTCAAATTTGTGTTAGGTGATGTTTCTGTCTGCTGCTGAGCACCTCTTTGCACTTAGTTCTTTATGTTGGTTGATGATATAGTACATGTGTGTGTATACATGCACACACAAACACACACACAATATATATGTGTGCCTATGTATGTGGGGCAGGGGAGAGAGATAATGTACCCTCAAATGAAATGGTGGTTCTACCTCCTCACGAATAGGTTAGCCACATATAGCTGTTTCTATCTTGCCTTCCTTTGGGACGACTTTTTACACATATTCTTTGGGTGTATTTGCATATTACTTGGATGCAGCTAAGGCTGTTCGTTCATGAGCCTGACATCCCATTAAGAAAAGGGCATGTGGAGGAGATGTGGAAATAGTTTATATCTTTCTCTCCCAACACAGCTGAGTCTGAATGCTACACTAGTTGTAGAAAAGTCTGAGGTGTTGTAAGTAAATCAAATGGGGAATTTGTAAAAGCAAGTGTCCTGGATTGGATACTCATGAGTAGGTGCAGGCTGATCAGGGTCTACTCATGCAGTACCATGAAGATTCCACCGAGGAACAGGCCTCCTCCTGTCCCAGGTGTTGGTCCTAAGGAGGGAAGGGGAAAAGGAAGAGTCTGGTCAGCTCTCAAGTGCCCATATTGGGTTTAGGCTTGGTTGGGATATATTAATGAAATTATCACAGCAAAGGTGTGCTGTGTATAGCTATCAAAGTCTTATGCAGTTGTGGGTGAACTTAAGACATGGAAACATTATCCACCCACAGAACGGACAAATCTGCACTCCATAGGGAAAAAAAGTATCTGTTTTCTGACATGAATGAGGATCGCAGAACCAGAGTCAAAATGTGGAGGGGAAAAATCGGATATGGAATTATGAAAAACATTGAGGATGATGAGAGGCAGGACTATGATGTTGAAAGCGCTTCAGAATTCAGACCGTGGGAAGCCAAAACAAAAATTATTACAATTTGGAAGACAATTGGACTTTTTTATTTTAGTTTTTTATTTTTATTGGATTTGATTTGATATGTTAATTGGATGTTTTTATTGGAAAATTAATAAACACTTTTTTTTAAAAAAAGAAAACATTATCCACCCACACTGATGGGTCAGGACCAGAGTACAGGAAGACCTCCTGTGCCTTACGGCTTGCTGACCTGCTATCAGTGGCATCTACAGACATGAGATGAAGTCAAATGGTCACTCCATTTGGGATACTAGACTGGATTAAGTTCCAAGACTGAATCAAGTTCCATTTCTGAGTTCGGACTGGATCTCAGAATCTAGTCAATAGTCCAGATTAAGTACTGGATAGAAGTAAGAAAGTATTTCTAGAAAGAAACTGACTTCATCCTTCCAAAATTGAGTGCCATATGTCTACCAAGTTTCATAGCAGCTATCTACTCTGACCAGCAGTAGCTCTGCAGAGTCACAAACACATGGAAGGTCCTATCCCCATGTTGGAAAGCCATTTGCATCATCATGGTACCCTTCAGACCCGGGCAACCGCATGCCAGCTTGGGAAGGCTGACAACATGAAGTATGTCAATGAAGGGTGGAGATAACTATACAGTCCTGCAGGCCTTTTCATCAATGATTGCCTGGTGAGTGCTACTGCAGATCCATTAACTGGAAATGTCAAAGGTTTGAGCATACCCCAAATTACTCCATTGATATTCAGTTATATTCTTAGTTTAGGATAATCAGGAAACATAAAAGATCAAAGGTTTTATGGGAAGACTTCTACATTGAGATAGAACTATGAGCAATTTTATTCTTATTTTCAGAATATTTGCCCTTTTAATGTATGTTCTTGTAAAGTACTCAAGCCACTTGCTCCATATTCTGAGTTCTTAATATTTTCTTCCCCATCTAATATCCACAGTGATACACTGGAGCTACAGATTAATTAGAGAAGATAGTATTCTGTTACATTTGTGTAATAATCATAACACATGCCTGAAAACTGTTCATTAAGTCTTCAAGCTAAAAAGCTGTTGCCTTAGCTTACGTAAGAGAGTGCGTAATTTAGGAAGCTCAATATTTTAGCTTGGCAACACACTAACTAGTCATTAGTGCACGTGTATGATGCTTAATACACTGGAGAAGAGTAAGGTAAAGGTAAAGGACCCCTGGATGGTTAAGTCCAGTCAAAGATGACTATGGGGGGCGGTGCTCATCTCACTTCAGACCGAGGGAGCCAGTGTTTGTCCACAGCTGGCTTTCCTGGTCATGTGGCCAGCATGACTAAACCGCTTCTGGCACAATGGTACACCATGACTGAAGCCAGAGTGCATGGGAACGCCATTTACCTTCCCGCCACAGTGGTACCTATTTATCTACTTGCACTGGTATGCTTTCAAACTGCTAGGTTGGCAGGAGCTGGGGCAGAGCAACGGAAACTCACCCCGTCTTGCAGATTTGAACTGCTGACCTTCAGATCGGCAAGCCCAAGAGGCCACAGCGCCACAGTACGAACAATAACTGCTGAAAATAAAGGGATCCGGCATTCACATCAGGGTGATCACTGAATTCTTTTCTGAACTGGCTATTTCAAATGCGTTTGGTTTATTTACAGAAGCCTCTCTTTCCCCAGACTTCCTTCCTTGCACCTCTTCTTTCACTCAGCCATTCCTTTTGCTTTATTTGTGATTCTCTAATAAGGAGTTTGCCCACCAGCAACTGAATAGATTTGGTCAGAATATGTCAGCGCAAAATGTTCCTTCTGTTTGATCTTGTTGTCTCTATGCCATGAAATGGGAACAAAACAGTCATGATGTAATGGCTCCCTAGGAAGAAGATAAAGCATTTTTGGGGGTTCCAAATTTTCAGATCAATGCTTACAAAAAAGATACTGGTGTTTTGAGGAGTCACAGTATGGGATAGCAATCTAGGATACATATTTGAATAGTGCAATCACCTACCTAAGAGTAGAACATCACCCAAGATGGAAACAGCCAATGTTCCATCTTAGTATAGGCAGATGCAGAGGCAGACCTACATTTTTGGATCCTGAAGTTTGAACAGTCATGAGGGACCCTTCTCAACCAGCAACGAGGTCTGGGTAATCACTGTTATCTTCTTCAATCGGGTTGTTCCATGGCAGATCACCGCACCTTTACAACATCTGTGCTACTGACTCTCATTAGGAAGATGACTATATCTCCATTCAACTTGCAGCACTCTTAGTGAGTAACTACAGTTCTCGGTATTCTTTGGGGGAAGACATGACTTTTAAATACTGTGGTATAACAGTTCTTTAAATGTATGGTGTTGATGTGGTGGAAGTCTCAAATTTCACAATGTGGAGGGTCAATTGCAAAGACTTGCAGCTTCAACACTTACAAAAATAATGAGACAATCTATGCTAGTTTTTAATTAATTGTGTGAGAATTCATGCTATTTTTAAATGATCCACCTTTTACATTCAATGCTGATCTGTTATCAGAAGTTGCATTATTTTTTATTTAGCTATCTAAATGACATCACCTTGCCAACAAAGGTCCGTATAGTAAAAGCTATGGTTTTCCCAGTAGTGATGTATGGAAGTGAAAGCTGGGCCATAAAGAAGGCTGATCGCCGAAGAATTGATGCTTTTGAATTATGGTGCTGGAGGAGACTCTTGAGAGTCCCATGGACTGCAAGAAGATCAAACCTATCCATTCTGAAGGAAATCAGCCCTGAGTGCTCACTGGAAGGACAGATCGTGAAGCTGAGGCTCCAATACTTTGACCACCTCATGAGAAGAGAAGACTCCCTGGAAAAGACCCTGATGTTGGGAAAGATGGAGGGCACAAGGAGAAGGGGATGACAGAGGACGAGATGGTTGGATAGTGTTCTCGAAGCTACCAGCATGAGTTTGACCAAACTGCGGGAGGCAGTGGAAGACAGAAGTGCCTGGCGTGCTCTGGTCCATGGGGTCTTGAAGATTCGGACACGACTAAACGACTAAACAACAGCAACAACAATCTAAATGATGATTATGTTGATTTATTTATTTTTTTATTTATTTTTTTAAAAGAAGCCTCCCATCTCTAGGCTGGGGCTGAATTGCCCACATTGTTATTTAAAATATTGTGTTTCTATAGATGACCTTTTCATGAACCTGTTTTCCGACATTGCCCTTTTCCCTACATCAACTAAACCAAGTGATTAGTGAATGTAAATATTTCCTTTCTGTTACCGTTTGGATGTAATGACTGTTGTAGAGGCACCAGTTATCCAGAATTTTAAGTCTAATATTAACAGCTACGTTATTGCTAATTTTAATAGACAAGTTTTATTAATAAGTATACACAATTGCAAGATGTCAGTGAAAGTTCAGCTGTATTAATTTTCTCCTTGGCAGCACAAGAAATCAGAAACATAATTAATCCTCTGTTTCTCATACCCCAAACCAAGACGTAACTAATGGGTGAACATTACGGTTTTGCAGTTGGTTTCAAACACCTCCATCTACTGGGGGAAAGATCACTGGCAAAACAAACAGAACAGAGGATCAAAAAAAGAGCCATGCTTGATCAGATCATAGTTTGCCCAGCATTCTGAGATCACAGTGTCATACCTAGGGATGGGTAAGACATTTGATTCAGTTCACATCTGAAAGTGAACCTACCAAAAGTAGATGAACCAAAACACAGCCATCCTTTCAAAGACACATTTATTTTAATGTTTCTAGTGTGTTTCCAGCCTAGTAATGTGTTCAAAACTGCATATATTTGACTAAAGTGTGCACCAAAAAATGCATGCAATAGTGAAAATAACATACAAGCATGCCTTGAATTCAGGGAAATTGCTTTGAAAAAATGTATATAATACAAAAATTCAGAGAATTTCACACCCAAATGCTGATGAATTTTCATGAGGATTTTTTTAAATTGAAAATTGCTGTGGAAATGTGAAGAACTGGCTCAAGATTAGAAATATGAGAAACCAAGAGATACAATAATTGACAGATTCACCCTTCCTTTCTAACAGTTCCCATTATGATGACACTTCAGGCCCCCAGGACATACCTGTCTGTCAACCTTCCTGAGAGACTTTTTTCACTGTTGATTATTGTTTGTGAAATTACAAGTAGTGCTGTGCTCTAACCTGGATAAGAGGTTTCTGTTTTCCTGTCTCCTTCACAAGGCACTTCAGAATTTCTAAGACAAATTTCATTTGGTCTTACTTTATCATTGTGAGGTGGTGGTGTGTTTTTCTTTGCTCTCTTTGCTTTTTTAAACGTATTTTTTTAATTAAAGATTTCTTGGTTCACAAAAGTATGTGCAATGTTTCTTGTTTCAAGTTACATTTTCTACAGATCAGTTTCATTTGTTGAGACATTAGTGTTACATTAGAAAGAAAAGGGGGAAAGAGTTGGAGGGGGTCATGGTGAGTGAGGGTGGGGTCGGGTGGTGATGTTTCTATTTAACTTAATGTATGTGTGGGGTTTTGTGTCAGCGTCGCTTGTGCGGGTTCTCTTTACTATTCGATTGTGTTCCTTTGGTGGTGAGAGAGGTTGGGGCTGGCCTAGGGTGTGGTTGTTTCTTTGTGATTGACTGTAGTGAACTTTGCTTTCATGTATGAGTGGATGTTTTTGAATCAGGTTAGCCATATTGATTCGTATGCTGTTTGTGGATACTTGTTGTTGTCTTGTTGGGCTGGTGGTGTGTTTTTCTTTCCATTAAACACGGCCACAGTACTGTGCAGCCTCCCCAGCTGCCTGCACTTCCTGATCTGAAAATCATGCCTTGGTGTCTTGTGCTGGGCTTGAACTGAAACAAGGGATGTTATGGACACTATCTACTGAGTATGTGAGATCACTGTGCTCACCAATTTTGTTTTTGAGGCTTCCTTCTTTTACCCTTCTTTTCAAACCTCCTGTATTGATTTCTTTAGATATAAAAAGACTTCACTTAAAACAACAACAACAATGGGCAGCTGCCAGGTGTATGCCAGGCAATTCCCTTACTTCCCTGCATTTATAAGGAGGCCCAGTGATGGAGACTTTAGGTAACATGGGCATCCAGGGAGGCTGCAAAATGCAGAGCATTTCAGAGAGGACATGTGGAATGAAAGAAATGAACCCACCTCAAAAGTTAGTTAAGCACAACAACCACCCCCCACTCTACACTGCCAGTTTCACCAACATTTACCTTCTTCTGCTAGAGCAGGCATAGGCCAACTCAGTCCTCCAGCTGTTTTGGGCCTACAACCCCCATCATCCCTGACCACTGGTCCTGTTAGCTAGTGATGATGGGAGCTGTAGTCCCAAAACATCTGAAGGGCCGAGTTTACCTATGCCTGCGTTAGAGTTTTTGAATGCAATTTCCTTTCTCTTTAATTGATGGATACTGCTCAAGAAAAAAATTTCACAGAAAAATAATTACCAGGGGCCACACATACTTTTCCAAGGACTACCTACTAGAGGGTGGAATCCAACTTAATGTAAGGGCAATCATGTTGTCAGCACATGGCTTTCTGTTTGCGTGATGGAATATTCTCCACCTCCTCTTCCCCCACGCCCCCTGTAAATCTGTTCTAAATTACAGATTATTTGGTGAATTCTGACTGAGAATTCCATTTTGGGTTGCACTTGATGGCCTTATGTTTCTTCCCAGCAACAGATGCAAGGATATTCCCTTATTTTTCCAGGATTTGTTGGAAGTTATCAATAGGTAAGGATTCTCATAGTTGTCTTTCTCCCATTTCTGCACTTAACGGGGACTGATTGGCTGCAGACTATTTAGTACAGTAGCTGTCAGTCAAAGGCAGTTCTCTCCAACTCTGATTTAAATAGGTTCTTCCTGGAAAGAGTGTTTTAAAAACCATATATCTCATATTCATATCACGTCTTCTGCCAGATTCAGATTCCTTTGCACTCTTTCTATTGCTTTTTCCTCTTCTTTGACTTTGGAATCGGGGGTTAAGTCATATTTCTACGCTGAGGGCTTTGTGGGTGTCTTATGGCCCCACAGTTTATAAAGAATATTAAGGCAGATCACATACAGGAAAAGGAATTCCCTTTTGGGAACATTTGAGGGCAAAGGAGAGCCCTTGCCTGTCTAGGAAGTATGTCATTTGTTGTCCATGCCTATAGCATTAGAGCAAAAAAACCTTTTTGCTTTAGGCTGGCTGGTAGTGTTTAAGTACGAAGAATAAAGATTTCACTAGCCTGTAGAAGAAGAAGAGTTTGGATTTGATATCCCGCTTTTTCACTACCCGAAGGAGTCTCAAAGCGGCTAACATTCTCCTTTCCCTTCCTCCCCCACAACAAACACTCTGTGAGGTGAGTGGGGCTGAGAGACTTCAGTCCAAGGTCACCCAGCAGCTGCATGTGGAAGAGCGGGGAATCGAACCCAGTTCTCCAGATTACGAGTCTACTGCTCTTAACCACTACACCACATTGGCTCTCAGAAATAAAGGAAACGAGTCTTTACTAAACATGCAAAGGGTGGGCTTATAAAGCATCCATGACAGATGGCCATCCAACCTCT
Organism: Podarcis pityusensis; assembly: GCF_964106645.2. Taxonomy (NCBI): domain Eukaryota; kingdom Metazoa; phylum Chordata; class Lepidosauria; order Squamata; family Lacertidae; genus Podarcis; species Podarcis pityusensis. Next base: position 113,026,851 of record NC_138028.1, on the reverse strand, counting down.
CCATGGAAACCTGCAATGAAAGAGAGTCCACCACTTCCTGAATGACTCCATTCCACTGCTGAACAGCTCTTACAGTCCAAAAATTCTTCCTGATGTTTAGCCAGAATCTCCTTTCTTGTAACTTGAAGCCATCGGTTTGGGTTCTCAAAGCTTTGAGGCAGCAGTGGAACAGTATCTTCATATTTCCAAGAGGAACTTGAACTTGTAGGTCTGAGCAGCTTTGCCCTAGATTAGAAGACCACATGCAACTTGTTAGGGAGAAATGCTAACTCCTCTGCCAGCTTGGCAGGACTTTGCAAAAAGCAACAGGGCTACCAACACATCCACAACTTTCCTGCAATTGATGGCCAGGGCAGGATGTGAGGCATGGGGCAGGTATATTGCTCTACCAGGCCAGACCTGGCACACAGGCCTGTCACCATCTCATGATGGCAGTGGACCTGGAAGGATCTCTTTCCATTCCCATCCATTCCCAGATGCCAACTTTGCTGCCACATACACCCGGACAACACCATTACTGGCCCCAACAACATCACACATACCATCTCGGGACTATTTAATTGCTCATCGTCTAACATTGTGTATGCCATCAAATGCCAACAGTGTCCTTCAGCTCTCTATATTGGACAAACAGGCCAAACCTTACGCCAAAGAATAAACGGACATAAATCTGACATCAAGAATCACAAAACAGAGAAACCAGTAGGAGAACACTTCAATCTCCCAGGACATTCTATACAAGATCTCAAAGTAGCTGTTTTACTACAAAGGAATTTCAGAAATAGACTGGAAAGAGAAGCTGCTGAATTACAACTCATTACCAAACTTAAAACAATGGAGACACCTGGTCTGAACAGAGACATCGGATTCTTATCTCATTATACATGACTAAGCCATTTCTCACCTTCTCACCCCTTGCCTTTTCCTGTAAGACCTATTACAGTCGTTAAGAGTCGTCAACAGGCTCATCTCAGCTATCTGCCAATCTCCGATTCCCACCACCCTTCTAAGTAATACCCCTCCCCACCTTCTCAATATATAGAAGGATCTGGTAACTTCTGTTTCAGTGTATCTGAAGAAGTGTGCATGCACACGAAAGCTTATACCAAGAACTAACTTAGTTGGTCTTTAAGGTGCTACAGGAAGGAAATTTTTATTTCCATTCCCTGACAGACTCATTTTGAACCTTCCTTAGGGCTGACACTGCCCAGGAACCCATGGGCAAATCTTCCACCCGCCTTCTCATTCATCAGGTAGAAGGGGAAGCTCCACACAGAAGAATGCAATCATGACTCTGCAGATGCAACCACCTGGAGGTCTGGCAAGACTAGGCAGAGGGATGCTTTCATCCAAACCACACACTCTCCCCTGTCCAACACAAACTACATGGGCATATAGCTATGTGTTTGCAAAGCCAAAGACACTATGTGTGTTTTCTCCCTTGTTTTGTCTCTCACTGGTTGTTAGAATAGCAGTTTTCCTTCTAACATGTTTTCTAGACCAGGGCATTGCATGAAACTCTCATGTAAGGCTGTGGTGGTGACAATGGCTGACATCAACGTATTTGTCAACATATATTCAATCGTCTGAAGGAGTTGTGCAATGAAAACAGCAAAAATGGAGGGGGTGAACCGTTAAAAAGACAAAACAAAAACAAAACCAGAAGTGGAAAACAAAAACAAAACCAGAAGCAGAAAAACTACAATGTAATAATTTTGCACATATTGCAAAATTACAATACAATACAATATAAAACAATCAAATCCCCTGAAGGCAAGAACATTGCAGCACATTTCAAAAACATTTCAAGAACCAATCAGCATATTCAAACAATATTAACAGTCATATCTATATTAATTTGTAAAAACACAAACATCAGCATAAAAACAAGTTAGATCCCGTATAAAACGCAGCACAGAACTCCATAAAATACATATAAGAGTGCTTAAAATCCTGCAAAGAGGAAAGTGCTGTTGTGCTCGGTCCCTCTTGCAGGCTTCCCATGGTCGTGTGGTTGGCCACAATGAGAATAAGATACTGGACTGGATGCATCATTGGGCCTGATCCAGCAGCCAGGCTTTTCTTAGGCTCTTAAACTAATTAGTGCCAAGTGCTAAAAGTACATTTAAAAAACAACAACCTAGCAATCCCCTTCCTCTGGTGAAGCAGTGGACACCATGCCCATAATATCAACATGAGATATAGATGGTCTGTGTCAGCCTTCACCAACTTAGTGCCCTTTAGAAGTTTGGGGTTACAAACTCCATTTGCAGCCAGCACCATTTGGACCATACTTTCCACTCAAAACAGGGAGGAGGGAGAAGATCATGAATCTCCAGCCTACGTGCATTTGGACTTCTTCATCTGCATGCTGAGTGGGATGTGTCTGCCGTTATGCTAAGAGGATCACCCAAAGGCCTCAGACAACCCTAGCTCAAAATCCCAGATAGAGCTGTTCAGCGTTGCTAACCGTAAATGAGTCATGACGGCATGCCTAAAATGGCTACACCGCCTAGTATGCTGTGACCTGCTACAGGGCAAACACAGAACCATTTGTGGGATAAAACACCACCCACAACCTTTTCAAAGCTAAGCGCAAAACAGCCCTGAATGCCAAAGTGTGCTCAAAGTCCAATTTGATATTCTTGCCTTTCACATCAAGGTTCCTATGGGAACTCATGCTTCCACTAAGGCTACAAAATGATTCATCTGGAAAACATAGAGCTGGACTGTAATTTTACTCAAGTCTTTTCAAAATGTGTGCTTAAAAAAACTCCTTTCCCAGTAATGCCTGAAAGTGCTTAATTGGTTACAGGTGGTGTTGCCCGGCAACCATTTCACCTCTTTATTCTGCTTCTTCTTTTAATACAATTATTATTATAGTGCGTTGATTCAAACACACACACAATTATAGAAACTGAAGGATAAAAATACAGTTTGTTTTGGTTGACCCAGGGACATTTAGAGAACAGACAACATTAGAAGGACATGCAGAAAGAAAGGTGCTGGGGTGTCAGTATGTCAGATATCATCTATATATATTTGTGAGTGTGAGGACACTAGACCACAGCCACAGAGGGTTGGGTGCCAGCAGCAGGACAAATAGACTGCCCTGGTTTGTGCTCACACTGTAGTTTACTGCTTGCAAAACCAGCAAAACAGAAACAACCAGGGCCATTCTTTCCATTATGCAAAGTGGGGCAATTGCCTTTAGCAACACACAATGCTCCATTCCTCTTGAATCCCCTAAACTACCCTGTTCTGAACTACCTAACCTGATCTAGCCTAGCCTACTTTGCTGCTGTCTGGTACAGTGGAAGATATTGTTCCATATGCCAGTGATGAAATAAGATTCAGCTGTCAGGTCGGTTGGATTCTGTATGTGGAATCTTATCCTTTGACAGAGAAATGTCTTGGGCAGGCCTTGGTGGGCCATTTATATCCACTGCCCGTGTGGTAGCTCCAATGGCAAACTTTGCACATGCAGAGTGATGGTCTAAAAGGGGTTTCTAAATGTGTTCAGCTGAATGTGCTTAGAAACTTTCCCTTAGAAGATTCAGGAACCCTGATAATGGCCAAAGATCTAAGTGGAGCCAAGTCATGCAAAGATATTGAGAGTTGAGTTGTGCTGGGGAAAGTGTAGATATTCAGTTCAGTTTGCATTTAAAGGAGAACCAACCTAATCCACACTTTCTGAAACACACATCCTTTGAAATTCTCACTTCTCCAAATTTTGCAACCCACTTCTCCATCTAAAGTAAAGGGTCAAAAAAGGCAAATGCTTGGGTCACATACTAGTGAAAAGAGAAAACAAAAACGCATTATATTGGGGAGGTGAATGCATATAAAATATGTAAATTAGGTGACATTCCCAATAAAATGCTGGCTAATTTTCATGGGGACTTTAAAAAATGAAACTGATATTGAAATGTGGAGAACTAAGCTTATGATTTTCCCAGTAGTGATGTATGGAAGTGAGAGCTGGACCATCAAGAAGGCTGATCACCGAAGAATTGATGCTTTTGAATTATGGTGTTGGAGGAGACTCTTGAGAGTCCCATGGACTGCAAGAAGATCAAACCTATCCATTCTGAAGGAAATCAGCCCTGAGTGCTCACTGGAAGAACAGATCCTGAAGCTGAGGCTCCAATACTTTGGCCTCCTCATGAGAAGAGAAGACTCCCTGGAAAAGACCCTGATGTTGGGAAAGATGGAGGGCACAAGGAGAAGGGGACGACAGAGGATGAGATGGTTGGACAGTGTTCTCGAAGCTACGAACATGAGTTTGACCAAACTGTGGGAGGCAGTGGAAGACAGGAGCGCCTGGCGTGCTCTGGTCCATGGGGTCACAAAGAGTTGAACACGACTAAACCACTAAACAACTACAAGCTTATGATTGGGGGGGGGGAATGAGAAAATAGGAGAAACCAATATTGTCAGATTCTCCCATCCTTAGTCGTGCCACGGATTAACTAGCTCACACGGGCTCCTTGGGTGGGGTTTCATGGGTCTTTTGAACCATGAAAGCAGTGCACGCTTGTAAACTCAGACAAGAGTAACAGGCTGGGGAAGACTTACAAATACTGGATGGCTGATTTATATCAAGTCAGATCATTGGCTGGCTCATTGCTCGCTTAGTTTTTCTGTCTGTTTCTACACCATTGCAGTGGCTTGATAGCAGCAGGTGCCTGACAAACAAAGAAAAGGAGAACAATCTGGTTATGCTTAGCATATGAAATTTACAGCAGACAGCAACAGCCCACCTGCAAGTTGAGATTTGCGCACCTGTGACAGCTGCAGTACAGATCCCTAATGGGTCACATCAGGGTGTAAACGGGGGGTGGAGGGGGGACGCAATCCAGACTTTCACACACAAGTGATGTGAGGGAGGGGGTTGAGTGAGGGAAAGGAGCAGAGCCTCCCATGCCCACTTTGGCTCTATCGCCATGCCATGCCCAATGCCAACCCCTCCTCAAGACTGTCCATAAGTTGCTCCTATGAAATGGAACCTGCAGGGTTTAAGGAAGGGGTGACTTGGGGGGCAGCATAGTGTGCAAGCTGAGTGCGCAGAGTTATGGCCCTTCACACAATGAACACTGTGTGTTCGTGAGTGCTTAGACAGGGCTAGAATTAGCAGCTTGTACATATCCATATTTTGATGAACTCAATACCCATTGCTGCTACCAGCATGAGTTTGACCAAACTGCGGGAGGCAGTGGAGGACAGAAGTGCCTGGCGTGCTCTGGTCCATGGGGTCACGAAAAGTCAGACACGACTAAACGACTAAACAACAAACCTTGTCACAGATGGCCATTTGCTAAAAAGTATGATATGGAACAGGGACGTGGGTGGTGCTGTGGGTTAAACCACAGAGCCTAGGACTTGCCGATCAGAAGGTCAGCAGTTCGAATCCCTGCGACGGGGTGAGCTCCTGTTGCTTGGTCCCTGCTCCTGCCAACCTAGCAGTTCGAAAGCACGTCAAAGTGCAAGTAGATAAATAGGTACTGCTCCAGCGGGAAAGTAAACGGTGTCTCCGTGCGCTGCTCTGGTTCACCAGAAGCGGCTTAGTCCTGCTGGCCGCATGACCCGGAAGCTGTACGCCGGCTCCCTTGGCCAATAAAGCGAGATGAGCACCGCAAACACAGTTGGCCACGACTGGACCTAATGGTCAGGGGTCCCTTTACCTTTATGATATGGAACAAGCAATCGCTACGGTAAAAGCAGTCTTTTCAAAATTTGTTTTCCATAAAAACCCATGGTATGGTTCACAGAACACATGCACACACACACTGGCTAAGCATGTGCATTTCTGGCTGTTATCTTATATGTGGAATTAATTTTATTAGCAGAGGTTCCCAGGGGTGTGTTATAATGGGGAAGTCAACGATCGTCATAAGATGATCTACTGATACTAATGATGCAGAATAAGCCATCCTGTTTAGGTTGACTATACAAGGTAAGCTTTATTTCTTTGAAGTTGATTAGATTATGTAGAGTTTGTGATTAATAGGCTTTCATCCTTACTATGAGCCTGTTTGCTGGAACGTGGAGCAATTTAGATTCTTTCTGAAGGCAGGCATTACTCCAAACCACCCACCCACCCTGAAATACAAAATTATTTCCTACTGTTTGAATGCATACGGCTCTTTTTAAACAAAAGAACGAATCAAAATATGTTCAAATGGGCTATTTACAGGACTCTATTTATTTCAAGGGTGCCTGCAGAAAGGAAGCAGGCAATTGCTGTCTGATGTTGCATACAGCAACCTCTTCCCAAGCCAACACAATTGATTTTCTGTTTTGGAGTGTGTGGGGGGTGGTAGATTATACAGTGCATAAACCATTCTTTGCAATTTCCATAGACATCTTGTTTCATGCCTGACTGCTGGAAATCAGCCTTTTGTTTGGGGTGCAGGCCTGTGTGGTTTATGTGTCATTTGTATTACCTTGTGGGTGCTACTTTCATTAATTGCTCTGGATGTTAATGGTCATTTAATCCTATGTTCTACAATCCGGCAAGCACTATTTTGCAAAGGTTAATGAAGCCTTTAGGCAATTATGATCTTTACAATACTCCCTGACCTTTGTGAAATGGCTTGCTTCTTCTTCTGCTTCTTCTTCTTTAAAAAACCACTCCTGACAGTAAGCGTTTCTTGGAGCAAAGGAAAAAGAAAAGGGCTGTCTTTATCAGCATTCAATCCAGTAGCACTGTAAGGCAACCGTAATGCTCGTCCATACTTTTGCAGGGGTCACATAGCATCTAATACACTCACACACACACAAAAATGGGTATACCATTACTAGTAACACTGTTTCCACATCAGCAAAGAGTCCTGAAACTTCCCTACACACAATTACACATTGGAGAAGGGTCTTTCCCCACTGCTCTGTGCTATACAGTGGTACCTCTGGTTACGTACTTAATTCGTTCCGGAGGTCTGTTCTTAACCTGAAACTGTTCTTAACCTGAAGCACCACTTTAGCTAATGGGGCCTCCCGCTGCTGCTGCGCCGCCAGAGCATGATTTCTGTTCTCATCCTGAAGCAAAGTTCTTAACCCGAGGTAATATTTCTGGATTAGCAGAGTCTGTAACCTGAAGCGTATGTAACCCGAGGTACCACTGTATTCTCCATCAGAATACCCTGCACTATTAAACTTGCACTCTTGAGCTATTTTGCTGCTTATTTTATATATATATGGCAGCTGTTTGGGTTAGTTTCTAAGGTAGGCATGGAAGGGAGAAATTCAGTTTACGAAATGGCCATAGCTTTGCATGTGGAAGGTCCCCAGTTCAGTCTTGGGCTGGGACTGAAGAGGAGCTGCCGGTCAGTGTAGACAACACTAAACTAGACGATCCAATGGTCTCATTCAGTTTAACCTCCTATGTTCCTAGAGATGGGGAAACTTTTGTTTTGACCGCCTGATCCAAGGTTTACTTACTTTCAATAAAATCATGAAATTAAATTTGATCCATTATTTTCCCAGGGCACTGGTGTTTTGGGAAGGGTGTCTACAAACATTTTGGACAGCTCAGTAGAGCCATTCCATTTCCCTCTTCCTCAGTTCAGTTTTATGACTTTCCACATGATTTAATGGCTCCTTTTTATCCTACTCGCTTTCTGTTTTCCAACAAACAACACCGATCTCAATTATTTGTTTTTCATTCCATGTTTTTAATCTTGCTTTTCCTTGGGTTTGTACAACCTTCTCTTGAAGTCCTTCCACTGCTGCTGCATGAATGTGTTTGTTGCTTTTTATCTATAGTCATACCTCGGTTCTCTAATTTAATCCATTCCTGGAGTCCGTTTGACTCCCAAAATGGTTTGAAAACGAAGGCGTGGCTTCCTGCAGCCAATCGGAAGCCTCGGAAGCCACATCAGATGTTTGGATTCCCCAAAACGTTCGCAAACCGGAACACTTACTAACAACGTTTGTGACGTTCGGGAACCGATCTGTTCAACAACTAAGGCGTTCAACTAACAAGGTACGACTGTATTTCTATTTTCTTTCTCAGTTTCTTCTGATGAGTTTGTTTGTTGCTCTCTCTCTCTCTCTTCTGGTTTTCATCTGCTTGTTCAAAGTTTGAAACTTCTCTCTTCAGTTTGAAGGTAGCTAGTGATGGTTTAATTACATCCAGCTCTTATTGTCCAGTATTTTTGAAGTTCTCTCCCCTCCCTCCTCTAGGTGTGGTTCTTCCCTCCCATAAGTTAAACCTTTCTCTTAAGTAAGATCCCAGGTGTGCTGCTCATGGCAGACTTCATAACTTCAGAAGGGACAACCATGCTTGCAATTTGCATTCAATTCAGGCAGAAAAGTAACAGTTTGCTGGTTTTAAATGGTTGCAAAAAAATAATAATAAATCCTGGGTTTTTCTGCCTGAGATTTGGCAGGCTTAATCAGCTGGAAGGGTTCTTTTTCCTACAAATTCTATCCACTTATGTGAAAAGGGGGATAATACCATCTTCATTTCTCCATTATAGTTAATGATAGGGAGGGGTGAAGAGAGCTTCAGATTCATCAGGTCTGATTTGGACACATGTATTAAGTCTAAATGGAAAGACACAGCAAATACAAAACACATCATATTGTTTCACAATGCTATATATACAAATGCAAGGCAAATCTTGTACCTGGTGCACATTCTTACCTTTTATTGCCCTACCTTGAGTAAGGAAATGTTTTTGACTGCTCCTGGCAGCAGGGCACACACAGAGTTTTGACAGCAAAGGTTGTCCTAATTATTACACCCTTGAAACTGACAGGACAGTCTGTTTTTCTAGGGGATCTACCTTTCATTCTGCAATCGTTCCTTTCCAGGGTTTACATTTGACAACTGTAATGCACTGCTAAATATATCCATTTCTTAGAACCAGTTAAGACATCCAAGATTGGATTTGTGCAAAGGCAACGTTATGATAGGAATATGTTAGCAGTATTTTGCCAAATATTTAAGACCTCTGCAAACACAATTCATAAGGGTGGCGTTTAGCATCAGGGAGGATAAAAATGATTACCATATTTCAAGAGAGCTTGTGAACCTCAACATGGATAAGACATGACATGTTCAATTTATTGACTTAATTTATTCATTGCATATGCCTTCCAAGACCAAAAGGACTGCAATGCAAGTGCTTTATTGTTTATGTCAGAACCTGGTTACTGCTTTTATATATGCAAGATTCATCATTTCAGCAAGGCTTGACATACATAACTCCACACAAGCAGCTTCCACCTAAGAATAGTGCAACCTACTCACACGGTAGGGTAAATATTCTCTTATTTCCATTTTGGGGCTGAAAATAGCAGTTTCAGAGTTAGTGGAGAAATAGTTCCTGAACAGCCTATATAGCACGTATGAGAAAATTGCACCTTTCTTTCATTCATTCTTTTTCCAGTTCTGTTCCCCTTGCTGCCCCAGCAGCCAGTTCCCATCAGCCTCGACCAGCAATGCCAGAAATGAAGAATGATGGGAGCTGTGTTCCAATGACATCTGAAGAGCCACAAGCTCTCCACCCCTGCTTTGGATTTCCAACTTTAAAAATCATAAGCCAGTTTAAAAAAAGGAAAAAAATGGTGGGTAAGCTAGATAGACACAAAACAACCCAAACCTGCTTCTGCACCAGGCTGAGGGGATTTGATTTGGTGGAGGTGTTCCTGCATGCCCAGCTGTGTCACCCCATGCCAGCCTCCTGGTGGCTGCCTTTGGAATGTCCCCAGCAGGATGGCTTCAGGCCTGATTTGGGTTAAATTGGTATGCAAGCTTCAGGTTGGTACAGCAATCTTTCTGTCCTCCTGTTCCATCTCCTAACCTGGTTGATGACTGAAGATGCAATGTTGCTCCTTAAAGGTCTACCTTGCACCTACCTGGGCAGGAAGGGTAGGGATTTAGGATTGCAGCCAACTTTAACAAATAAATCCAGATATCAATGGGTGAGCATGAATGTCTGAACAAGCATTGCTGATGTCCACGCACATCAGAAGCCCCATTTGAACTCCATTGATTTTCTTTATGGAAAAGTTAAAAGAGAAATTCTTTATAAGTAGATATAAGCTGCTTCCCAACATTCCTCTCCCATCCTCCAAAGCAGCACACAACAGAAATACCCCAAAAGAGAATAAAATAGAAAAAAAATGCATACATAGCATATGAATATATTAATTCATACACACAACTCAAAAACACCAAGTTTCACAAATTCAGTATACATTGCAAAATGGCTGAATCATGTTTCAAGGAAAAGCCTCTTAAAATATATTAACCCTGTAATGAACCCATCAGAACAACAAACCAACAAAAGAGAAGAAAAACCCTGAAGTTAACAAGATACCTTCTTGTTTACATCATGTTTGTCCTGGAAAAAAATGGCTGAATCACAATTTGGTTCTCCTGCTACATTCTGTCAAACCAACCCCAATGCAAGCAGCCAGTTTCTCCGTAGTCATGAAATCCAAGCACGTAGCATAGTGTACACACTGTACTGGGATTATTTCTTCTCGACAATCAATAGCAGTCCAGAAAATAATGTTCTTGTAAAACCTGTGGGGTTTTAATTTTCATTTCATATAATTATTCTTTGTTCCAGGTAATTATATTTGTTAATAACACTGAAACAAGATTTCATGTCTTGCACTACTCTTATAAAATTGCCATTTGAAATAAATTAAATCCCCTTTGAGAATAATAACAATATATTAATTCATTTCAAGCTCCAGTAATGGCAAGAGATAGGCTATACTGTAATCTGATCAGGCAGGACAACCTTCTTAGACCTCAAAGGCATTTACATCTTGACATTTACACTTCTAATGTGATGTATGGTCATAAATCGTATTTAGAATCAGTAGCATGCAACTCTTAACACTTCTTCTGGATTTTTTTAAAGGCAGAAATGAACTGAATGCATTAGGCATAGTCCCTGTGAACTCAATGAAGCTACAGTATACAATTAAAGTAGTCTGTGAATTCCTTCCTTAGTAAGATGGATGGATCACTTCAAGCAGACAGGGAGGATATAGGTGATTCCCAGATGGTACTGATTGCTGCTGATGTCCTGGGCTGGCAAAGGCAATTGAGCCAAGAGACATTCTTGAGCTAGCCCTGAGCCAATTGATTTCTCATGGGGTTGGAAGCTACAAAGTTGATCAGAGCAGGAGCAGAAGCAGAAGCAGAATATATTTCCAAAGAAACATGCTTAAAAATTGGTGTTTGAGAAACAATTTTAGAAGATATTTTCAAATAACTAGGGCTAGTTCACATGAAATGTATCCGTATGATCAGACTTTAGGGGGCTTCCAGGCTTCTGCTATTTTCGGGTGGGATTCAATCATATCCTGCAAATTCATGTCGTGCAATTATAGTGTTGCACAACAACTCAACGTCCCCAAAAGATCAGAAGTTTTTCTCTTTTTTATGATTTGTGGGGGAAAGAAGCACTGGAAAGTGTGGGATGATACTTGCTTTGACACAATTTTGTCCAACCTCCTCACAAACAAATCAGGATAAACGTTCATTAAAAAGCTGACATTGTCTAATCTTCCTGCAAGCAAGTCAGGATGAATGCCCGATAACCATGATTTGGTCACATCACTAAAATGGTTTAAATATTTTTATTGTGTTTTTTATTACAGATATGTCTGCCACATAAAATAATGATATGTGTGTTTGTGTGCATGTGTGTATGGGAAAGGATAAGCGAACCCTTTCTTTCTGAAAAAATGATCTTTTTAATGGGGAGAGGAATTCATTGTCAAGGATATTTTGACTATTGCAGGATTCAGTAGAAATCCAGTTCATTTCTGGATGCAAGTGGCAGAGTCAATTATGTAAAAAAAAAAGTTAAATACACTTTTAGCTATCACAGTGGATGGGAGGCAGCCAAAATGACTATTTAAATATTTGCTGGCCACAGGAAGGAAAAGCGATGGGAGAACAGTTAAAGTGTAACAAAAAGGAAACCAAATACAGTGGTACCTCAGGTTACGAACTTAATTCGTTCTGGAGGTCCATTTTTAACCTGAAACCGTTCTTAACCTGAGGTATACCACTTTAGCTAATGGGGCCTCAACTGCCGCCACACCGCTGGCGCGCAATTTCTGTTCTCATTCTGAGGTAAAGTTCTTAACCCGAGGTACTACTTCCAGGTTAGCAGAGTCTGTAACCCAAACTGTTTGTAACCCGAGGTGTTTGTAACCCAAGGTACCACTGTAGTAGAACAAAGTTTTATCAGAGTAAAAGAACCATCCTTTCTTTTGAGGCAGAGGTTTTTTTTGTGGGGCGAGGGATAAGACTGAACAGTACAATACAGATGGAGATGAAAGGCCAAAGCTAGTTATCTGAAGCAGTTTTTGATCTCACAATTTGATTTCATCCTGCCTGACTCCTTCCTCCTTCTAGCCTGACCTTCAGCTGAAGCACAGCACCTGTAAACCTGCTGCAAAGAAGATCCAATGGGTTTGTGATTATAGTTATTCTAAGAGTGGTTTAAAAGATGAAGAACATAATTCGCCCCCCCTCTCCATATTTTCCAGGAATATATGGAAAAGGTCAGCAAAGAGGTCAACGTAGTTCGTCTAATTCCAAATTGCTTTTAAAAATGCTCCCCTAGAGACAATTCAAAGCCTTCTACGGTACATGTCTAAGTCCCATGTCAGGTAAGCAGATAGATTCCACTCTATCCCAGCTATATGATTTTTCCTGCACAGCACAGAAGAGGAGGCAAGATATTTGGCAAGCATTGTACAAGGGCCACATTTGTTATCACAATAATTTTTTTTAAGGGGGGGGACACAATTTTTTTTAAAAAAAGAACATTAACATTGTTTAAAATAAGGGCTTAAACTCAGTGGTAGGGTGAATGTCCCGGGCTCAATGCTAGCATATCTAAGTAGCCTGGGATTTCCCTTGTCTGAAACCCTGCAGAGGTATTCCCAATCCATGCAGACAATATTGAGGTAGATGGACCAGCAACTCCTGTGTTCCTAATCTAAGCTCATCTATTTTGGGTAAGCCAGCTCAGGGCAAGGGTCACAAATAATAGGTTATTGTCCCTTTGCCTGAATCATAGCTTTAAAGTGAACAGGGAGATGTTTCTGGCCCACAGCCTCTTGGAAGCTCATGACCACAGTTTTAGTTTGGAGGGGCAGGTTAGCCTCAGAGATGCTCCTTGTCCAGCCCATGGGTACCAAAGACTTGAGCATCTGACCTCTGGAAACACACAGCACCTTCAAAGGTGCATATGGTGATCTCGTATTCACCAGTTCAATTTCCCATACTTTACTGCCAAAGCATTGCCAAATCAAACTGTTTAAAGACACCTATGGCCCAAACCAAGGCATCTGATACAGAGTAAGAAAATAAAATAAGATAACCCTGTTCACATGGCTAATGTATGGGCAGGCAAAAGAAAATAGAGTGGGAAGAAACACGACTGGTGAAATCTCTGTACTGCATAGAGTGAGAGGGAACTTGGGATGCACTGAAGCCACTCTGGGAGGCTTCCAGCAAAAACAAACTAGTAAAAACACAATACAACATCACACACTAAAAACTTCCCGGAGCACAGCTGCCTTCAGGTGTCTTTTAAAAACCACATAGCTGTTTATCATATTTACATCTGATGAGAGGGAGTTCCACAGGGTGGGCACCCCTACTGAAAAGGCCCTCTGCCTGGTTCCCTGTAACTTTACCTCTCTCAATGAGGAAACAACCAGAAGGCCCTTGGAGCTGGACCTCAGTGTCCAAGCTGAACGATGGGGGTGGAGATGCTCCTTCAGGTACTTCAGAAGAGTATGCTGGTCACTTGCAACTTACAGCCTGAATGCCAAGTTTGGTAGGCCCCATCCCACATCAATGTATGCACTCTTATATGCACATACGACATTGCTGCGCTGCTGTGAATTGCACTCCCCAGCAGCCCCAGGCCTGACTAGAGAACCGATGTTCTAAGGAAGTGAGAGCCATCGTACAGGTTTACTTCATGCTGAAAATTGGCATGCTTAATCACCTTATTCATTTATTCCCAGATGACAGAGCACAGGTTCCTAATGAGTGGGTGGTGAGAAGTTCAAGGGGGCCCAGATGGCCAAAGTGCCATTCAGGAGACTGACAAAGAGGCCAATTTGAAAAGATCTGAGAAAGAATGATCATGAGACAAAAGGAGGAACAGAGGGAGGCAGCTGAAAAAATTCATGGAGGACAAGGTGATCCACTGCCAAAGGCATTATGCCTCTGAATATTTGTTGCTGGAAGCCACAGGAGGCATGGAGTTCTGTTGTACTCGGATCCTGTTTCTGGGCTTCCTATAGGCATATTTTTTCAGTTTGTATTCTGATCTGTTGAAACAGATCTGTTGAAACACCAAGAATGGTGTTGCAACATTTGGAGTAATGTGAAACCCAGTGGGTAGGTGCAGATCAGGTTGTTTGAGCTATGAATGCGCAAAGATTGAATTCCTCAAGCATCCATAAACTTGAGACAAAAAGACTCACGGAATACAGTTCACAGGTGGATTTTAACAAATATTTTTGTATGCAGCTTTAGCTTAACAGACACATTTGTGAAGCAATTTTCCTTGATTTAATGATTGTGTGTGTGTGTGTGTGTGTGTGTGTGTTATTCTACCTATTTGCATTTCTATGTACACGTCACCTAAGTGTAAGCAAATTGTTGTTGTTTAGTCGTTTAGTCATGTCCAACTCTTCGTGACCCCATGGACCAGTGCTTATTACCTTGGCATGAGATTTGCACTGCAAAATTATGAGAAGTGTGAATCTCAAAGGATGGCTGCGTTTTGGTAGGCATATTGTTTCAGAAACTGCAAATTAGGCAGGTTTGCTTTGAAATATGAACCGGATCAAATCCCCACCCCATTTCTACCTGGAAGCCTCTCCAGCTACCACCTGGGAAAAGGAGTCTCTTCCTTCCTTTCACATTCCAGAACATGAGTCGTGGGACTTGAAGGCATACAGGTCCTCATTAAGAAGATAATATATGAATCAGCTGTGTTTTAGAATGATAATAATGACCTTACTTTGAGTGCAAAAATGATGCTGATGTTACTGAAAAGTCTTTTTTTTTTTTTTTTATATAATCTTTATTAATTTTCCAAAAAAAGATTACATTGAGAATCAAAGCTCAGGAACATAGAAACATACATCCAAAAAAAGAAAAAAAGGAAAAAGAAAGAGAGGTTCACCTCTTTACACTTATTTTCAGTAACTTCTTTTCAGGACTTCCCCACGTCTCCTCCTATTGTTTCCCAACTCCAGTTTATTTATTCTAGCAAGTTTTTCCCCTAAACATCCTGTACCTTATTTTATTAAAATTACTTAACCCTAGTTAGATTAAATTCATTTTAATTATAAAATTATACTTTAATTCATTTGTTGTGCTAGCATTTTATTAACGTATACCCCTTAATCCTCTGTATAAGAGTAAAAGAACAGAAAAAAGATATAAGCATGTTTCTAAAAAAGAAAAAGAAAAATACCTTTCCTAAAATTGCCACCCTTTCCCCCCCACGGATTCCCCATTCTTATAAAATATTCTTTATTCTATAAAAATTAAAAGGTAGAAAACAAAAAAAAAAAGCTTCAACCCCCTTCGGACTGTTCAGTCCCACCCTTCTCCCCCGGCTTCAATCCTTAATCAAAGTACATTTAGTCCATCTTTCTAGCCTGGTGATCTCACGTCCGAGGCGCGCAAGTCTCTCACAGTTCCTTTCAGCCGATTTCTTCGAAAGTCTCTCATGCTTAACTCCCAGGATCGAAGACTTATTTTCTCAATGTTGGCGATGATTCTTTCAGTTAAACCTGTTTGCTTGTGTCCCATATTCCAACATTGTTTCATAAATCTATATGTCCCAAATAGTCCTGTTTTCACCTTAGTCAGTTTAGATTTCTTCTTAGCAAATCTTGGTCTCTCCTCTCCTTTATGTGGTGTCTCAGCCTTCCCTCTCTTCAGCTCCTTTTGCTTGGCAGGTGTCTTTTCCTCCTCAATCTTGGGTTCTTTCCCTTGTCCAGCTGCCTGTGTTTCAAACGATGAGTCCCTTTCCAAATCAGTTAGTGTATTTTCAGATAACTTCGGGTCTGGTGGGCTCATAGACAAAACAAGGCCTTTCTCATTCCTCTGTATCAAATTTCCCACAAGAGAGATCAGCTCTTTCAAACCAGCACGTATTTCCTGTATTCCTTGTTTTAGTTCCATTCTTGCAATGTCCAAGAGTCCCCTCTAGAGGGATTCTGGTTTTAATGATCTTTCCCTCTCCGATCCAAAAGTCAGACTTGTTTGTGTCGATCTTTCCTTATTTGTAATAATTTGTAGCAATTTAATCGGTTAAAGTTTCAATTTTCAGTTCTTTCAACTTTGACAGCTAATTTGACAGCTGTCAAAAGTATCTATGTCTCAGCAGGCTCTTAACTCGGATTGCTCCCGGGCTTGAGTAGGGTGATACTTAATTTCAAACAAAGTAATCTCTTGTCCTCCAGCACCTTAGCTTAGGTCTTTTAAATCCGTGAGGTCTGTATTTTTTATCCAGTCTCACAAGTTTTCCCGCAACTTTAGTTGTCAAATCCTTGCTTGCACTGTTAACAATATGGAGGAGGCGGACTTCCCTTTTTTTTCATCTCCTCCGTTCGTACCAAATCCAATCCAAAAAATTTATAATCCAATTTTCAAATTACTCACGGGTTGTTGCTCTTAGTTTTGAGTCCAAATTTAGCAGGAAGAAGTTAGCGCTGACTGAAGAATGGCATGCGGCTTCGCTCGGCAGGGGTAGCAGAAGACTCACAGCACCACGCCGCTCCCAGGCACCCGATCCTTAGCCTTTAAAAAGGCTCTTTCACGGGTCGGGGGGGCGCTTATGATGCCCGCCGAGTCACCATGTCCACGTACCCCGTGTACGTGGTTTGTGAGGGTCCCCGTGTCGCCGGCACGGTAAGACCCGATCCCCTGCTGAGCCGATTCCCTCCGGAGCTCGGAGGGAATCCGCCATTAGACAGACGCGCCAACCCGGAAGTCCGATGTTACTGAAAAGTCGCTGTTCACCTCGTTGACATGAAATGAATCAGGAAGAAGTAGAAAGTCAGATGTGTCAGTTAGATTTCCTTTGGTAAAATGCTGTTGAATCCTAGTTTTAACTGAAGCCACTGAAAGAACTGGAATATCATCCAAGGAGATCAGCTGAATGAACAATGCTTGCCTTTACCTCTGCCTGCATTGGATTGGCTTGGAAGCATCCCAAGACATTTTCACCCCAAATCAGGAAACAGCTTGGCTCACATCTGAAACAATATTATCAAGCAGCAACTTGTCACTGTGTGATGCAGTTGTTATATCATTGAACAAAGTGGTAAAAAGGGTTTCACCAGAAATCGGGTGTAAATGAGTGGTAAAATAACCTAACAGGTCTTCCTTGTCACTAATGGCCTGGGAGAGTGACTCCACATGGGGGTCCTTACACTTCTAATCCACCCCTTGTCCTGCGTAGACTAATACTAATACAAATTATGGAAGAATTGTTCTTAAAACCTTTACATTATCCTCAAGCACCTGGAAATAAGAGATTAATCACCAGAATCTCTGGCAGGCATTTTAATGATATAGTTGATTCCTTTTTCAATAGCTACCTATTTATGAATCAGATACTGAAATATATTGTGCTAAAAAAGGAAACCTGGGAGTCAGCAGGAAATTCAGAAAAGCCTGCAGTCTATTGCCCTACGTAGCTATCAATACCAACTAGCCGATACTATGTCTTTTTCGTTTGGTATAGATCTAGTCATTTGAGAGCTCCTTAGGTAATAAATATATTTCAATTGATTGCCCACAAATGCTCCGTGTTCTTCATCCAAGCTACATTTATGGCTGGCTTTATTGTGTTCCCTGAGCTTATTAATCAGCCCCTGATATTCACTTGGATATTCAGAAAAGGAATTGATTTTTGCAGGAATAGCAAAGGGGGAGGGAATAGTCTGTTCTTTTTCTAAAGGGATGCATTTATTAATAATAAATCCATCACCAAGGAACCAAAACAATCCGTTTTACCTGGCTGCTCAGGGTAAGTTGTCTGAAAGAGGATAAGTGTAGCACCCAAAGGTGCTCATGCACCCACAGAGGCCTTTCCTGGAGCCCATGGAGTCCACTTCTCAGTTGATGTAATTAGACTTGAAAGGAGCTACACCCCTCCATAATTTCCTCAGGTATGCAAACTGCTTTGAGGCAAGTCATCCCAAGAAAATACACCAGGCGAATTGCTTTCAGCAAGACTCGTTAGAAGAAGAAGAAAAAAATCCCTTCTCTTCTCATTGACTGGCTTATTAAGGCTAAGAACAGAAGAGGAAGAGAAGGGGGAAGAATGGACACCAGCCTGAGAGAAATTAAAATCGTATTCCTGCCTTAAAAAGATCAAACACTGCCTTCAAACTGCCAATGAATCCTTTAACCAACCACTTTTTATTTTCTAAACCAGCCTCACTACCAACTATTGTTTGAAGATGAAGAAGAATCTGGGAGACCTGACCCAGCATTGCAATAAGAGCGCTGGAATAATAAAATCAACCTTTTGTTTAGGTATTTTCTGTAATGGGTGGAAACAACTATCAGACTACAAAATACCAGAAATTTTCCATCTTTGTGAATCTGAGAGAATGCAGATCAACCATACTTAGAAATGAAAAGACTATGTCAGGTGTTTCCTGAAGGGACATTTCCCTTGTAATAAAACAGGCTTAGCAGGAGAGAGAGAGGGAGAGAAGCATTTCATTGTAGTCAATAGAATATGTTGTTGTGTGTGAGTCTATGGTGCCCACAATAGTTTCTCTGGTTTGCAAACTGGCCCATGGGCCTCAAAAGATTGCCAATCCCTAGGGTGTCATATAAAAGTTCTGCCTTGCACAACTCCTTTCCATTGTTTGTTTCCTTCCCCAGTCTGCTTCTATTCCTCCTGGCTTCTGGTTTCAAATAAATTCCAAAACTGAACAGTAAGGGCAGGTGTGGGGAACCTGTGGCCCTCCCGATGTTCAAGAACTCCAAATCCCATTAATCCCAGAGAGCATGTGAGTGGGAAAGGGAGGTACAACTGCACTGAAGGAACTGGACATTGTGGCGTACTATGTGCATGCCTTTAAATTCGGGGGGTGGGGAGAGAACTGAAGATTCCTGATGCATTCTTCTGCTTTGGAAAGAAGATTTTAGAAGCACCTGTAGGACTAAGGAAATGGACCAAGCTGGATATAGAAGAGGTAGGAAAGGAATGGAGAACACACAACTGCCCTGACATTTCTGGTTTACATCTCCCAATGACCGCTCCCCACATTAAACGGGGGGCGCCCTTTGCGTGGACGTGTGCAGCCCCTGGACCCTGTGCGGCTCCATTAGCACAGGCTTGGCTTCGCCTTCCCCCAGGTGGGATACCTGCAGATCTCTGCCTACCTCAATCAGTTGTCCAATCCCACCTGGGGAAGCGTTGCCAAGGAGACCAGGCCAGGTAGGGGAGGGACTACCTGCCCACACAATAGAGGGAGGATCTTACCTGGGAATCATCCCTGACAACAGCTGAAAAGCCACAGGTAGAGGCTTAATGAAGGGACAGCACTAATGTTATAGCTGGGAAAACAAGCATAATATTACCGCCTTGGTTAAAAGAAACAAAACTAAACTAAACTTGTGAGAGCATTAAGGAAAGGTCAGAATTTCATAGAAACGAAAAAGATTTCTAAATATTGAAGAAGAAAAATGGAAAAACTTTGGAAATTCTTAAACTGCTCTGTTGATTCAAGAAGAAGCCAGTAGGCCCTAAATCAGCCTTCCCCAACCTGTGGCCTTTCTGATGCATAGGAGCCAACTCCTAGGGGGTGTGGTTCTTTTGCCCCCCGAATAAAATATTTGAGGGGACTGGGCCTCCCAAAGTTGATGGGCACTGCCATTCAAATGGGGTGTACTCTCTGCGTCTTATGATCAATTATGTGGGGCAGGGCTTACCTGGGGGCCCAAATATATTATTCAAGTTGGCACCCTTGTTCTGATGTTCTAGGACTCCAGCTTTCATGGTCATGCTGATGAATCTTTCAAATTCTTCTCGATTTGCATTGGCGAACAGCATTTGCCATTTTGGTCACCCTCTTTTTCTAAAGGCACACTTTAAATTATGTGATAGCTGAAAAGTCGGTACCTGATGTGTCCAAATGATGAACCACTAATCCCTGCCAAAAACACTAAAGTGTCATCAGCTGGATAAGCTACTTCACATTCACGTTACAGAGTTTTCCTTTCAGAGGTGAAAAATGTCCGTGAACCAGCATGGGAAGAATATCTGCAGTCTTGAATTTTATTTTCATCTCCAATGGAAGTGTGACCAGTTGGAGGCCCGTAATCACTCCTTAACATTTACTCCCTGTTCTCTCTGAGTACGTTTACAGCATAGTTTCATCTGTCACTCATGGCTACTAAATGCACACCTCTATAACGCTTAACATGCACCTCTAAAAGAATTGTGGTACTTCACCATCTGCAGTCCCATTAACAGTTTTATACAATGCTGAAAGAAACAGGTGTTTGATCACTTGGCTGATCTTTGGAGAAATGTTCCGAACAGCAGTAGCTCATCATCTGT
This sequence comes from Podarcis pityusensis, assembly GCF_964106645.2. Classification (NCBI taxonomy): domain Eukaryota; kingdom Metazoa; phylum Chordata; class Lepidosauria; order Squamata; family Lacertidae; genus Podarcis; species Podarcis pityusensis. The sequence goes on along the minus strand of NC_138028.1, from coordinate 113,006,242 downwards.
GGCAAAACACATCATTACAGATGGACTCAGAACCGCTGATGTTATAATGTAGTTGGTAGAGAGAGGATGATCAATGTGCTCTGAAACACAGCAGAAGCTTAGCCAAGGGTTTATCCAGCAGACGTTTATCCGAGAATAAACTAATAGGATTAATGGGAAATATTCATGCTTTTCTCGCAGTGTATGTGGAAAGCGCAGTAAACAATTAAAGCTATAGTATTACAAAAATGTTTTGTTCGGGATAGATTTGACATTTTGTTCAAGCAACATATTTATTGTCTGAAAGTGCAGCGCTTGCCTGAGATCCTTTAACTTCACTTACACAATTATGGCAAAAATATTCAGGAAAACAGTTTAGGGAAATCGCACGATTCTCTACAGCTCTTCAAGCTGTAAGGGCTCCTTCAAATATCACATCCTTCCGCCCACTCCCACGATTCTGTTTTTCTGTATGCAGTTTTATGTTTTCTGTTCAGGTATGTACCATCATCATATCTCACAATGCGATCAGAGGTTTTGAAGTCACTGTAGAGTGAAAGCTACAAGCCCACACACATGGATAAAATAAATGCACTGATTTCACATAATAGAAATACCCTGTCTCTGATAACGGAAGTAGTAGTAGTAGTAATAGTAATGGTAAACAGTTAGATGTAAGGAGATACAGTGGTACCTCAAGTTACAAACACCTCAGGCAGTGGCGGAGTTTCATGCTCTGGCACTGGGGGGCGGAGAGCAGGTGGGGCAGGGCTGACGTACGTCCCGGGGGCATGGTGCACCACCCACAGGGGTGTGGCGTGTCTCCTGGGGCATGGCGCACGTCCTGGGTCCTGTGGGTGTGGCACGCCAGCAGGGGGCAGCCGTGATGGCAGCCCACCAGGATCACGCTGCTGGGGACGGTGCGCTCCCCCCGCACTCCTCTTCCTCCGCCAGTGGCCTCAGGTTACAAACACGTCAGGTTACAAACCCCACTAACCTGGAAAAGTTACCTTGAGTTGAGAACTTTGCCCCAGGATGAGAATGGAAATCGTGTCCTGGTGACGCAGCGGCAGCAAGAGGCCCCATTAGCGAAGGCATGTCTCTAGTTAAGAACGGACCTCCGGAACGAATTAAGTTCATAACTAGAGGTCCCACTGTATTTCAAAATGGAACAATCCCTAGATCCAGAAATGAATCTGTCTCAATTTTGCATGTTACAATTTTACCCTTAATTCCATTCCATTCTGCATTAATCTGCATTAACGAAACCTTTAAATGTGTATTTTAATAAACCTTTAAATGTGTATTTTCTCTCTCTCAAACTACATATTCAGATTTGTATTTTTTATTTAAATATGCATTCAGGTGTTTGTGTTTTTAGATCCCAAAATATATACTTAAGAATGCAGTCTTTAAGGGGTGGGGATTGAGAAAAGTTGATGCTTTGATACTTTGGCTCTTATAAGTGTTTAACTTCAGACAGATTTGCTTTCTACAGTGGTACCTTGGGTTAAGAACTTAATTCGTTCTGGAGGTCTGTTCTTAACCTGAAACTGTTCTTAACCTGAAGCACCACTTTAGCTAATGGGGCCTCCTGCTGCTGCCGTGCTGCCGTGGCACGATTTCTGTTCTCATCCTGAAGCAAAGTTCTTAACCGAGGTACTATTTCTGGATTAGCGGAGACTGTAACCTGAAGTGTCTGTAAACTGAAGCATCTGTAACCTGAGGTACTACTGTATTTGTAAATGGCAGGGATGTCAGTTGTAACTAGGTTCCAGTCAACCTAGTAGAGCGGGTTTACAGCTAATATGTCCCACAGCCAGCCCAATACATTTTGGCACATGAGACGAACCATAAATGGGGCCCCTTCTCTGCCAGGGAAGAAGGGGAAAGTGAAGATCTACATCAGGATTAATGGAGGAATAAAGATCTTCATCAGGACCTGCTGTCTCTGGATCCTGCTACCTGGGGCAGTTGTCTCACCTTGCCACATGGGTGGGACGGCCCTATACATTGGTTCAATGGGATTTACTGTACTCCAAAAAAATGCTCATAGGACTGTAGGACTGGCTAATATCAGCACAAACAAGGACAAAACATGAATGTTCACTCTCTTTTAGGTTGGAAATTACTATTTTTGGTTTTGTTTTTTTTTTAAAAAAACCTTTCAGTTAAAATCTTATGCTTTTCTGAAGAAGAAATATTTTTCATGGATGGTGCTTTATGAATAACTAATGCATGCCATATTCAGATTATAGCAATCAGATACACAGCTCATGCAAAAATCTTTTCATATAAAACTGATGGGGGGGGGAGGAATTAAAGTCACATTGACATTGACAGTTAAAGGGCATTCTTCTTCCAGGTTTCCAGATCCCTCTTTATCAATGCCAAGGCACACTATGAAGTCTCTGGGGCTTTATGCTGCAGTTTGTTAGCTATTCAGAATAAAGAATATGGAAATATTTAGAGTTTATGGTTAGCAAATTAATAATCACATAATTATTCAAGTACTCATCTGAGGAACTGAGTGACATGTAAATAGCTTCCTTCAAATGAAGGGCTTTCTGGTGCTTCACTCTCTGCCGATTCAGTGTTTATCTGATTTGGAAATCAGAGAGAGTTCTGTTTAAGAAATGTGCCCTGATGTGGCTTGCAAGGAACCATACGCCCATGGAAGTCTCCTTTCTGCTCCTGCATCCCCTGTTTGAAGAGAAAACATGTGTAAAAAAAAAAGTCTAAAAAAAGACCAAAGAGGATCTTAACTGAGCAGACTTTTTTTTTTTTTTAAAGTGGGGATGGGGAGAAAGACTGAACCACCGCATATGCCTGGTTCCAGCCACATAGTGAAAGCTGATCAGCAACAAATTTTAACGAGTGTCTTCCATATGGTCATCCAAATATAGACAATAGCTCCAAATAATCAAAAGTTCTTGTTCATCCCGTTCTACTACGACAGACACATAGCTAGATGATCAATATGCCACTTATCATACAGCTTTGAGTGGCTTTTTGTTGCAGTGGTTTTACAATCAAGTGGTATATAATTTTTATGAAAACAAATCCACGAAAAGCTGTTTCCAGGCTGTTAGGTTGATTTATAGCCATTTGAATATAGGAGTGTTCACCAGGCTTAATTTTCCATTGTAACTGCAGTACAGTATAATTTATTTTCCTTGCATTCCAGGAAACTAACTCTTGCAAAAAGATCAAAGTTACTGTTATCTACCAACTAAAATTCACACACACACACACACACACACACACACACACACACACACAAATATAAAGCTTTGTGACCTGCTTTGTTCAGTTGATGAACCACTTTTCTTTATTGGTGTGGCAAATCAACCTAGTTACCAGTGGCATAGTAGGTGCTGACAAACCATTAACCTAAAAGTGGCAATAGTTTTTCAGGTTGCAATTAGTTACGGTGACTGATATGGATCAAACATCGGCCTGTCAGCTGTCCTAGATTATGAATGCAAGTCATCTCTCCACACACACCCAGTCCTCCCTCAGTCATGGCAATTCATTAGTTCTGCTGTTCAAGAGCAGCTGTACCATTTGAGATGTAATTTATTCAGATTCCCTCAATATTATTGCTGAAGCGTGAGAAGATAAGTGATTTGATGAGGCTATGTATTTACTGTCAGATAACATTATAGGTTGAGTGTGTGGTCAGAAGCGATAGTTTCTAATTTTTTAATAAAAAAAATGCACTTTTTAAGGTGAAAGAGGAAGCATAGGATAAAGATCATCGAACGTGTCAGTCATGTCATTTATGGTTATTCGGAGAGCACTCCAAAAGGAACCATTGTCAACCTCATTACAATTTCACCTTGCCATCCTTACATACTGATAAATTTTGTAAAAACCAGCCTTGCTAGTTAAGTAGAAATGTTCAGGGGAACAGACGGATTGTAATATGCTTCATCTGGTCAACATGAAAACAGGGGTGCATGCTGCGCAAAACTACTTTACAAGCTGAAGCACAATTTGGTAAATTATAGCATTTGGTTACCTTCAGGGGAGGGAGTGGAGCAGCTTAAGTACCTTGGTAAAAAGGTAAAGGTAAAGGACAGTTAAGTCCAGTCGCAAACGACTCTGGGGTTGTGGTACTCATCATGCTTTACAGGCCGAGGGAGCCAGAGTTTTTCTGCTCCGCAGGCAGTTTTTCCAGGTCATGTGGCCAGCATGACTAAGCCGCTTCTGGCACAATGGAACACCAACACCAGAGCAGCACACAGAAACGCCATTTACCTTCCTGCTGGAGCAATACCTATTTATCTGCTGGAGCAATACCTATTTATCTACTTGAACTTTTCGGCATGCTTTCAAACTGCTAGGTTGGCAGGAGCTGGGACTGAGCAATGGGAGCTCACCCCATCATGGGGATTTGAACTGCCAACCTTCCAATTGGCAAGCCCTAGGCTCAGTGGTTGACACCACAGTGCCATCCGTGTCCCAAGTACCTTGGTAATAGAGGGCTTTTTGCATGGTCTGCATACAGGGGGGGGGGGGTGTTGGGTGTAGTGAAGTCCTATGGAGACTAGTTGGGTGTAGTGAAGTCCTATGGAGACTAGTTTTGTGAAGGACAGCCAGCAAGTAGAACGCGCTGCGTTCAAAAATACTGAAGTGTTTCAGTCAGCCCTAGGGAGTTTGTTGTACTTGTCCCAGTGGAGCAGACCTGATATAGCATTTGCTGTCAATCTGCTCAGCAGGGAAGCTTCAAACCCTAGTGTGCAAGCCTGGAATGGCATCAAGAGAGTGCTGAGGTATTTGCAGGAAACCAAAGACTTTTGTCTTAGGTTGCCAGCACAAGGAGAAGTCAAACTGACTTGCTTTGTGGACTCGGATTGGGCTAATCTTGAGGATCGCAAGCAAACTTCACCTAGTGGTGAAGTTTGGGAACTCAGTAGTTGGATGGAGGTCCAAGAAGCAAAGTCTTATAGCGCTCTCATCCACTGAAGCTGAGTTCAGTGCTCTTTCAGAGGTGTGCAGAGAAGTAGAGTTCTATGCTTGCTTAGTACAGGAACTCTGCGAAGTGGATTGTCAACCGATACGTGTTTTCGAGGACAATCAACCATGCCTGCATTTGGCAGAGTCAGGTCAGTTCAAGGCTAGAACTAAACACCTAGACATTCGCTTTCGGAATGTGTGCCAGAGTGTTCAGGAGGGATTAGTTGCGCTGAAGTACTGTCCCTCTGCCAAGAACCTAGCTGATGGGTTCACGAAGCCACTCTCCTTCCAAAGACATGGGGAGTTTTGCGAAGGTCTGGGTTTGGGACGACCAAGGGTCGATTCTCCCCTCAGGCGCGAGACAAGAGGAGGTGTTGGGTGTAGTGAAGGGTTAACCTTCTGTGTCTCGAGACTGAGGGGATGGGCTTACAAGGGAAGTAAGCCAGGACGTGACGAAAGCAGCTTGGAATGCTGTGTACTGAGTGGAAATCGAAAGCAGTTTGTTGCGTCGCTGCACCAGAGGGAGAAGATGCAGCTTGAATCAGATGGAAGTTGGAGTTTGTAAATACGCTACTTTTGTGCCAATAAAGAGATATTAGGACAAAAGAAACGTTTGGGACTCTTTTACTGCTCTTTCGACACACGCCGCTGTGTAACTCTGCTAATTGCTTTACGATCTACGGCTCCCAGGGGAAGTGTGGCTGGGTGCCAAACAATAAAGCAATAAATCTACCGAAGAAGTGGTACCTCGGGTTAAGAACTTAATTCGTTCTGGAAGTCTGTTCTTAACCTAAAACTGTTCTTAACCTGAGGTACCACTTTAGCTAATGGGGCCTCCCGCTGCCGCCACACCACCAGCACACAATTTGTGTTCTCATCCTGAAGCAAAGTTCTTAACCCAAGGTACTATTTCTGGGTTAGCAGAGTCTATAACCTGAAGCGTCTGTAACCCGAGGTACCACTGTATATGTATCTCTGCCTCTCAAGCACTGTGTGCAACATTGTAGATTTGGACTATCCAAAAGAGTAGAAGGCACTTGGGATTGTACAAACTGCCAAACTGCGACATAAGCAAATTTTGCCCAAAGCAAGGCATCTGCAGGTTCTTCCTTGGCTGAAATATCCAAGGGACTTTAAGGAGAGCAAAAAGTGTTGGCATAAGTCTAATGAAACCTCTTAGGACAGTTCTCCATGTCATGGAGCTATGCTATCAGGTCATAAAACTGTGTCACAGAAAACCTCTTGAAGTCAAGAAAGGATACCATGAAGCTTTTGGTAAGAATAAAGAACAGTTAGGGATGAATGGCTCAGCCTTTTCCCCTGTCCATGTCAGTTTCACATGTATTGATTCATAAATCTGTCCTATTTCTGCATTAGGCTGCAGAATAAATACACAAATCTACACACAACTTCAGATTTAGATGTGTATTTTGAGGTGTGTTTTATCTTAAATTATTTTATATTAAAATATGCACTTTTCATGCATTCTGGTACTTTCATTTTCTTTAGCTAAGAAATGCATCACTAGATTTGGAGAAGTATGGATGCCAAAGAATAGCTGTGTATAGTCCACTCATTCAGTCAAGAGATGTGGATCACATCTGTTTATATCAAAAATTGTGAAGAATTACTTATTCTAGCTACCCCAATCGCAGACATATTTCCGTAGCAGAGTATAATTGCATTTCCCTTACTGCTACAAGCTGTCAAAGACAATGTCTTCCCCCAGCCATTTTGAGTGTTTTCCCAATCCAGGATATGAAGCCATGGTTTGACATTGACTTGATATTGGGTTGTCATATTTCAAGAAGTAAAAATTTGGACACAGTTGCTCAGCTTTTGGGGGGTGATTGTCTAGAGTTGTTGAGCTTTCTTCGAGTCATCATCCAAAGTTGTTGAACTTTTTTCCAGCGATCAGGAGCAGGAGGCAGCGGGGTGGCAAGCGGGCTGGAGGCAACCTCTCCACAGTGCTTCTGCTTCTGCCAGGGAAAATACAAAATCCTGGACATTAAATATTAAATTAAAAATTCCCGCAGGGAGGCCATGTTAGTCCACACCCCCTGGACATCACCAGAATTTTCCTGTATATATGGCAACCCTACTTGATAGCCTGGCTTATTCAGAAGGCACCAAGCATAGTTCTCCAATTCATATGTTAAGGGAAGCTATAGCTTATTGTGGCCTCTTTCCTTGTTTGTCCTACTTGCACAAAGGGAGAAGTAAAACGATTGCATGCAGATGTATGAAATCCATTCGTATCTCAGCTTATTAAGCCAAAACCTGACCACCTGAATGCAGCCAATGTCACTAAAAATACCATTTGCACCTTAGCCAGGTTTGTATCCTTATGGTTTCCCCATGGTTTCTTACAATTTGTGAAATTAGTGGCAAAAAGAAGTATGTTTGTCGTATTGCTTTGATTTAAAGCAGATTCTTCCCCTGTGTTACATCATTCAAGCTGACATGGAAATTAAGTGACCCAGACTGCACTTATTTATCTAGGAATGAAATGTCAGGAACACTAATATCTTCTTCGTGGTTTTAAATCTGATATCCTTATGCTCACACTGACTTTTGCACTTTAATTTGCTGTTTTAGCGCATGCAGCAGTCCCTGGCAATGTGTGTCTGCTCTTGGATACAGGCCAACTATACTTAAAATATGTTTGAAGAGTAAAAATTAGCAAGCTGCCTTATGCTTTAAAGAAAAAACCTTTTCACTAATACTGAAATAAGTCACTTCACACTTTCAAAAGGAAACCGGAGGTTTCTTTGCACTTTCTGACTTCAACATATTGTTGTGAATTTGGTGTGTGGGGGTACTGGATTCCTCTAATCTTTAGATCCAGCAAGTGTTGAAAGCTAATCAAGTCAGGCTAGCTTCCTGAACCCCTGGATGAAGCAAGTCCTAAAATATAAGCCAGGTTAGCTTCCTGATGAGGTAATCGCCTGGGTGATGAGCCATTCAGGGAAACAAAGGAAAGGAGGACTCAGTGTGAGATGCCAAATGGGTGGGGCCCCTCCTTTTGAGATACTTGGAAGGAGAAAGCCTTGCAAGCTTAGAGCAGAGTTAGCAGTGATGTGACCGAGAAGTAAAGAAGCAAGCTGGAGAGAAAGTTACAGCACCATATTTGATTTTGCATGAACCTAAAGCTACAGCTGTGGGAGAAGCAAGACCCTTTGGGGTGTTAATGCTGTGAACCCCTCTCATAGGCTCAGGTTGTATATATAGCACATATATATAATAAAGACGCAACAGTCTCATTTCTCATCACTGTGCCTCATTTCCCAAAAGAAACCACAAACCCCTGGAATCTCACACCTCTCAGAGGTTGGGGTGAGATGCAACAGTATTATGAACACCTGTGAATCACTAGCTTTACACACATGCAAACTCACCTCCATTACAGATGGGGAAACCTATGCTGAAATCCCACAAATAAGATGGTGTTTTATTTATAGTCATAGCGGGGAGAATTAATATTACAGAGACTGTTGCTCATCCATTGCCATCTTCATTTGTTCCAAGAATGAAAGGTGACAATTCATTTTATATTCCTGTGGTGAAATCGGATGTGGTTTCATTTGAGTTCCTGATATTTATCCATAAAAAGATGCTAATGAAAACATGAATCACCCAATGGTGATCATTTTGAGAGAGAGAGAAATTCAGAATGAACTTCTAGAGAATGAGAATTTGGCTCTTACTATTCATCTGTAACACATCGTGTGTGTGTGTGTGTGTGTGTGTGTGTGTGTGTGTGTAAGAGAAAAACTTTAATAAAATATAAAACAATCCTTAATTCAACCCAAATCACAAAACATGAGCATAAATAACCCATGACCATGGTAATGATTATAAAGCAGTCATTAGAATTAAAATTAAATAAAATTATTTAAATTTTAATTAATTAAATTTAAAATTAATTAAAATGAGGAAATAATAGGCCAAAGGCCTTTATAAACAACCATGTATTCACCAGTCATGCCTGCCTCAAACATGGACAATACATATCATATGGAATATAGCCTTTATGGAGAAGCTAACAAAGCAGCTTAGAGTGCTTGGGAACAAAAAAGAAGATAATTTTGAAATTATATGGTACATGTTTATTTAGTACACTGTAAAGGATAGTGTTGCCTCCTTGCCACCAATCTGTTAAGACAGAGAGTAGAATACCCCCAACTGAAGTAATCAGATCTAAACTATTTACTGTATGTTTTCCTGTATTATTTACACTGTATAGGCATGAAATGTTTCTTGAGGGGTGGGGTATATGGAGATTGTTTATTATGTGTATTTTTAGAAAAAGAAAAGGGGGGTGTAAAAGGATAGTTACTCTTCCTGTTCCATATACAGAAACCAACTGAAGCGTATCTGAATCCAGTCAGTGCTTGGGTGGGTAATCACATGGGGCCTACATTGGACACTGCCCTGGGTTGTATGGTGGAAGAAAGGCAGAATATAAATGGGCGGGGGGAGCAAACAAGCAAATATCAAGAACTGCTCAACAGACTCGTAGATGACAGGCTGAAACTGAAAACAAAGATAAATCAACCTCTTCGCACAAGAAGGTTGCCCAAAGGGGAAGAAAATGTGGGTGGGTAGGAAGTAGGACTCTGAGTAATAAAGAGAATTTCTATCAAAGATGCCATCACTTCAAACGTTGCCAGAACCCATCTAAATATTCCAGTCGTATTGGAACAATGTGTTTTGTTTAAGTGTCTGACAAACGCTAACTAACTAATACCAAATGACAGGTGGTTGCTTTTATGTATTTCACAAAAGGCACAGTTTTGCATAACACTGCTTAGGCTGGCGAAAATATTTCCAGTGGACAATGTTTTATTGATGGAGCTGATGGCTTTTTCTTTCACTTCCCTGTTTCAGAATAAATTAATCAGCTGCTAAAATCAGGTAGTTTAGATCATGACTCTTTCGCCAGGGATGAGTCATGGGTCCATCGCCATAAATGATAGACAAGTGAGCAGTCATGTTGTTTGCTGCATTCGCCACCGATGGAATTGTATTGGGCAGCTAAAAGACCAGCCCCTCCAGGCTCCATTGGGAATGATCTTCATCTCTTTGGACTAGCTGCTTAACACGTCTAGAGAAAAACGTTTTGCTGACATTCCGTTTGCTTCCCTGTAGGAGCCTCATAACTAAATTAAAATACATGTCATCCTGGAAGGCGCTTGGGAAACCTGAGGGAAGGGTGGAAAGAGAGAGAGAGAGAAGCAATGAAGATCTATCTATCTATCTAAAACATACAGCAGGAATTCAGCTTGTTAAATGGGCTTCTTAAGAATTTGGGAACAGAAGTGAAATTAATGATGGTTCTTAGAAACATCTGTTAACATATGGATAGCATTAAGCGACTCTGGGGACAAAGCTCCTTTTTACATTAAGACATGGGTGAAATGCTTAGAATAAAGAGCACCTCATGTACTTTAAGCAGGACTAAATATACTATAGATCTAAGAAGAGATCACTCAGGTGAACGTTTTTAGGGAACACCTTTTTTACCTCTTCCAAATTGACTTCCAGCATCGCCCTTAGACTAATGTGAAAGGATAATGACACCCTTTGGCATGAAGCAAGAAGCAGAAGGTATGACTGTGAGGAAACGAAGGTCACTTCGGGCCTTACAGTCACCACTACCACCACCAATAGGATTCTTTGTCTCTGAGGATTTTCTCTGAGCTTCTTCTGCTATATCGCACTTGGTTTCTAAGGGAGACCCTCAAAGGCGCTAGCTGAATTTGTGACTGCTGTTATTTTTACTGCAAGAAAGTTGTTGGAGAAGTGCTTGTCATATTTTCTGTCTGCTTTTATACTACTACGCAGCTTGACTAGGGAGGACACCATTTGCTGCTACACCCCAGTCAGCAAAATGTGTTGAGTTAACCATGCGCCAGCTCTTTTCATTGGAAACAAATGTGAGGAACAATGATCCCCAACAGCAACCTTCCATTCATATACAATGAAATATTTCAGAGATAAGAAACCTGTGACCCACCAGGCATTGAAGGATTCCAACTCCCATCAGCCAGTGTTCAGGGATGATGAGAGTTGTGGTCTAATAACCCAGAGGGGGGGGCACAGGTTCCCCATCCCTGCTTTAGGTGAACTAGTAAAGGTAAAGGGACCCCTGACCACGAGGTCCAGTCGTGACCAACTCTGGGGTTGCGGTGCTCATCTCGCTTTATTGGCTGAGGGAGGCAGCGTACAGCTTCCGGGTCATGTGGCCAGCATGACTAAGCCGCTTCTGGTGAACCAGAGCAGCGCACGGAAACGCTGTTTACCTTCCCGCTGTAGCGGTACCTATTTATCTACTTGCACTTTGACGTGCTTTTGAACTGCTAGGTTGGCAGGAGCAGGGACCGAGCAACGGGAGCTCGGGATTTGAACCGCCGACCTTCTGATCGGCAAGTCCTAGGCTCTGTGGTTTAACCCACAGCGCCACCCGCGTCCCTAGGTGGGACTAGGCAGGGATAAAATACAGCTGCCCAGTTACAGAACATTGGCACTGGAAAGTCTGGCATGATGTATTATATGAACACACAAGCACATTTGTTAATTTCAGAAGTACAACAAAGGATTGTGCATGAATCTCAATGATATGCCTCAATATAACCTGCTTTTATATCAAAAGATATAGAGAGAAAGAGAGATTCTATCCCATTTCTGTATGACCAACAAACAGCTCACTCCAAAGAAGTTGATTTTGTTAAAGAACATGTCATTACAGTACATTTAAAAACTAGGTGTTGCCTCAATCCTTTAATATTTGCATGATTTCAGTTGTAAAGCCAGCAAGAATTTTTACGAATCTCTGCTGGGAGAATCAAATCACCAGGCAAACCATGCATCCCTGATTGCTTTCTGCAACCTTTGTTACTACATTTACTGTTTGCTCGTCCCACCCAAGTATTTTGATCTTCTGAAACCACTGCTTCACATAATGCCCTTATGCTTGACATTTGTTCAGTACTGAGACCAGCTTTGCAGATTAATCTTTTAAGGCAGTGGGCAAACTCCTTGTATTATTTTACTTATCCCAAGGTGGCAGGTGGGGATGGGGGTTACTCAGAGAAATGCTACAAGACAAAGCATTATGCCATGCCAACATATCCTCCCTGCATATGTGTTGGACTACAACTCTCATAACCACCAGCCAGCATCAACCATGGCTGATGGGAGCTGTAGTCAGGAACACCTAGAAGGTACCAGGTACACCTTTGTCATTAGGATGTTTTCCTATGCTATGCACATTTTAGTTCTTGTTTGGGGGATGAGCATTTCCAATGCAACAAAGATGATCAAGGGTCTGGAAACCAAGCCTTATGAGGAACGGTTGAAGGAGCTGTGAATGTTTAGCCTGGAAAAGAGGAGACCAAGAAGACATATGACAGCCATCTTCAAATATCTTAAGAGCTGTCACATGGAAGAGGGGACAAGCTTGTTTTCTCCTGCTCTTTAGGATAAGACTCCAACCAGTGGCTTCAAGTTACAAGAAATAAGATTCTGACAGTAAAGCTGTTCAATAGTGGAATGAGCTCCCTCAGGAGGTTGTGGGCTCTCCTTTCTTGGAGGTCTTTAAGCAGAGGTTGCATGACCATCTATCATGGATGCTTTAGTTGAGATTCCTGCATTGGAGGGACTAGATGAACCTTGGGCTTCGTTCCAACTCTACAATTCTATGATTCTATGTTAGGATGTGTGACAAAGCATTGTCTAAGTATGCAGGATGAACAAAGCTCCTAACACTGCTGCCAATCTAGATCTCTTTCCAAGCATTTTCCTGATTATAACAAGTCCCTTGTAGGTGTTCTCACCTCATGTGACTACAATCCCATGCAGGGGACAGAGTGGGCTTGTTCACTACCCAAGTTTCTTCACTGTATTCTAATTGCTGCCTCCCCCACCCCCAGCAGTCCATGTATTATGGAGGAAGTTTCAAAGGAGGAGTCTTCTCTGCATGGATAGACAACCTGCATGAGTTTGGACTTATCAACATTTAGCTTTTGCCCCACTCTCTCCAGGCACAAATTCATGCATTAATACTCTGTGCCCAAGCATTTGGCATGCCTATGGGTGCCCAACTGACAATTCCTGATGTATGCTTCTAGGATAGTAACTGTCACAACAGGGAAACAAGAGATGTAGGCTAAAGGAAGGAGCATGCATTCATTTCATGGAAAAGAAAAGTTTGTAGTTAAGTATTCCTCTGGAGTGACGCGGGTGGCGCTGTGGGTAAAACCTCAGTGCCTAGGACTTGTCGATCGTATGGTCGGCGGTTCGAATCCCCGTGGTGGGGTGAGCTCCCGTCTTTCGGTCCCAGCTCCTGCCCACCTAGCAGTTCGAAAGCACCCCTAAGTGCAAGTAGATAAATAGGTACCGCTTTATAGCGGGAAGGTAAACGGCGTTTCCGTGTGCTGCGCTGGTGCTGGCTCGCCAGTGCAGCTTCGTCACGCTGGCCACATGACCCGGAAGTGTCTCCGGACAGCGCTGGCCCCCGGCCTCTTAAGTGAGATGGGCGCACAACCCTAGAGTCGGACACGACTGGCCCATACAGGCAGGGGTACCTTTACCTTTACCTATTCCTCTGGAGTGGCAATCTGAGATTAATGATAATACACCCAAGGTATGGCCTGGTACTTCATCTTGTAATGTCACATCATCGTGTAGCCATTCAGCATTAAATGTGCTCTGTATATATCACAGCTGACAACTGAACTAGCATTGATTAACTCATATATCCTGTTTGAATCTTAAAAATATTTATAGTGTATACAAATTATTTTTAGATCTAATTTAGAGGGAAAGGGGTGTTTTTTGATGTGTGGAAACCACTGAGGCTCCAAAGCAAACCCCAGAGTTGATGAATATTTATTGGTGATGTGACCTGGTATGCTATCAGGATTGATTTGCTAAAATAAAACGATGAATAGGCAGGCAGTAGCTGCCGCTATTTAATCCAGAGACGATTAGGAAACAACGGCACAGATTTCTTCCCACATGCTGAGTTCTTCAGGCTTTTCAAATAAGGCAGAAGCATTTGTGGAAATAGAGGACTGGACTGTAGTTCCAGATTCCTTATCCTTATTCTGACCTGATCAGTGTTAGGGGGCTTTCCAAACTTAGCACCATTATGCATTATATTGTCAAACAGCTATAACGGGGGTTGGGATACTTTTTCAAGCTGAGGGCCACATTCCTTTCTGGGGATCTTACGGGGGGAGGTGCACAACAGAGGTGTGTGGGACCAGATGCAATATTGGGCTGGGTAATTAATATGACTACCATTGTGCAGATGGCTTGGCCTTTAGGTGCTCATGCACCTCCCTATCCTTCATCCAGGTAAGGAAGAGACATGATCAGAGTTCAAGGACACATTCCATCCAGCCCAAAGCACTCAAGGAGGTATGAAGAAGAGCCAGTGAGGGGTGTGGCTTGGAAGAGAATGTCGTCTGGGTTGAGCCCCAAGGGTCAAATAAAGAGGCCTAGAGGGTTTTGTTCAGCCTCCAGGCCTCAAGTTCCTAACCCCTGACCTAAAACATCCATTCAGAAAGCTTCTACAGGCTCATGTTAGCCCAGTGCTATAACTTGGAAACAAAAACATATTGGTGTTTGTTATGTACTGAGTTGAATAGGATCCAAACTGCAGCAGTCTGATTGGTCCTAGAACAATAGGATCCAAAATGCAGCAGTCTGATTGGTCCTAGAACAATAGGATTCAGAATGCAGCAGTCTGATTGGTCCTAGAATAATACAGCAGTATGATTGGTTGGCAGGAACCATCCAATCATGCTCCAGATAGAAGTGAATCCACAACCTGATTGGCTTACAGTAGAATTCCGGAATTAGCCAATCATGTGCAGCCCACTGTGTAAATAATGTATATAAAGCAGATACTTTGAGGAGACCTTCATTCATTCCTCCTCACCACTATGAGCTGAATAAAGAGCATGAAATCACTTTGCAACTCGGAGTATATTTCAGTGTTTAAAGGAGGAAGCTCTTAATCATGCTATTGGAATGTATGTTGTTAACAGCAGCGATCAACTCTGTTTCCTTCCTGCATCCATGTTATGAAGGGCCACTTACAGCTGCCATCCTTGCAATATAGCACTGGCTGAGCAATGACCGTCACATGAGTAAAAGCTGTCATATTAGGTTTTCTAGATATGGACACGTGGAAGCCCATAATACAATGTCTTAAGCAGAAGAGACAAACCTGAGTCAGCTCCCTTCTATTAACCATAGTAGCATTTAGAGCTGCCAGATATAGGTGGGACTGCTACCATCAGTAGGAAACTTTTGGCCTATAGGCTTATTTAGGCCCATGAGGCTTCACCATTTGGCCCATAAGGTTGTTCTGGCCATGTCAAACCTACTTGCCCTATACCTGACATATATGACCATGCTCACTAACAGAGCAAGATGGTGAGAGCCATACCATGTTGCTTACCAAGAGGTGTGCTGCTTTTGCACATGAAATGTTGCAGGCAATAGCTACTGAGAGACCAAACCTCCATGAATTTGCAAAATCTTGCCATAGAAGATAAAAACCACCACCACGCAAGACAAGAGAACACTTGAAAGATGGTGTTTAATTTCGCTGTGCTGATAAAATGGAACAATCTTGCCCTTTCACAAGAAGCAGTCAAGGAAGTATCATGACTTTAATTAATTAAATAACAGATGATATTCAGAAGGTACTGTAGAAAGTTCTGTTGGTAGCTGTGCATAAATTGGGCGGTGGGGGGGTTGTTTCCAACATGACTACCTAATGAAGATTAAAGTCTTTCAGATTGTTTTTATTTTATCAAATTATTTTTGTGCAAAAGATTGCTGGTGTTTATTATGCATACAGTATATAATGAAGCCAATATCAAAGGCAAATCTTATGGGTAGAAGTGGATGACGATGGGTGCATAGATCATGCCATTCTTAAGAAACAAATTTTTCACTCTATTTCCTTCCTGAAGTTATTTTTTTATTTTTTTAGAAATGAATCTTTAACTGATAATTCCTCTGGTATAATTTTGGGCTCTGGTGAACTGTTGTAAATATTCCATTCAATCAATCAATCATGGGCATGCGTGAATTGAAGTCTTCCTTATAGAGCTGAACGGTGCTGCCATCTATGTTTTTAACTTACAGCTACCCCTTCATTTTAGAAATAAGCCCAACTACTTGTGTAAATTAAAGGTAAAATTAAAGGGACCCCTGACCATTAGGTCCAGTCGCGGACAACTCTGGGGTTGCAACGCTCATCTCGCTTTATTGGCCAACGGAGCCGGCATACAGCTTCCGGGTCATGTGGCCAGCATGACTAAGCTGCTTCTGGTGAACCAGAGCAGTGCACGGAAACGCCGTTTACCTTCCCACCGGAGCGGTACCTATTTATCTACTTGCACTTTGACGTGCTTTCGAACTGCTAGGTTGGCAGGAGCAGGGACTGAGCAACAGGCACTCACCCCGTTGCGGGGATTCAAACTGCCGACCTCCTGATTGGCAAATTCTAGGCTCTGTGGTTTAACCCACAGCACCACCCGCGTCCCTCGCTTGTGTAAATTAATAAGCATTAACTTATTTATTTCAATTTATATCTCACCTTTCTACCTAAGGCACTCAAGGAGACAGTCAGATTAAGAACTCAGAGTTTCCCTGGGAAGAGAGATTGATAGTTCAACCACACAGGGAACTGTAGCTCTGTCCATATATTCCATGTTCCAAAGTTCAATTGTGTTTTACGACCACTGGGTGGTGACCCCACTGGACACGGTAATCCAGTCAGGGGAAAAGGGAGGCAGACTATGTTTAGGGCAGCTTTTCTAGCCCCTCCCCCTTTTGGGGGTGAGCAGAGTGGATCCTAAATAGGGCTGCTCAGTCATGGATACAGCTACCGAGCTGCTCAACTGCCTTATTCCTTGAGACAGAGCGACAGAATCTGTATCCACCACCCATGTGCCAATTCATGCCTAGGGGCTTCCAGATTTCATGGTCCTGCCCCCGTTACCATTTGCCGATTGTCATGGGACTTTTGGGGTTTGGGTTTGGATTGGGTTTCTAGAAAATAGGTAAAGGTAAAGGGACCCCTGACCATTAGGTCCAGTCGTGACCGACTCTGGGGTTGCGGCGCTCATCTCGTTTTATTGGCTGAGGGAGCCGGCGTATAGCTTCTGGGTCATGTGGCCGGCATGACTAAGCCACTTTTGGCGAACCAGAGCAGCGCATAGAAATGCCATTTAGCTTCCCGCCAGAGCAGTACCTATTTATCTACTTGCACTTTGACGTGCTTTCGAACTCCTAGGTTGGCAGGAGCAGGGACCGAGCAACGGGAGCTCACCCCGTTGCGGGGATTTGAACCGCCGACTTTCTGATCGGCAAGTCCTAGGCTCTGTGGTTTAACCCACAGCGCCACCCACGTCCCCTGTGTGTTAATTTGTTTTATGTGTGTAGATCAGTGCACGCTGACCAATGCACAGTCTTCGCAGTAAGGCTCTATTCCGATGGCATGAGTATCACAATGACTGGTAGATTCTTATCTGCTGCAGCCTTCATCTGCCTTCACAGCCATTGGAACATTCTGCTTGTTATCATCCGCCTATTCTGCCGTTGAGGACTTCTTGGATCATTCTTTGTCTAGCTCCTGCCCTTTGACCTTACAGTCTTGGGTGACCCTGCTGAGAGTACGAGACTCCCGATGGCTTCTCTCACCAGTGCCATAGGAACATGCAAGCCCACTCACCACGACAAGGTGATGATCCATATTGCCTACATGTTGATATTGCTTATGGGGATACTCCAGCTGGAGTAGGCTCTGAGATGGTCTTCACCTGCCTTCCTCTTTCTTCTGGAAGAATTACCAAAGGACAGTTAATAGTAGAAGGCCCTGTGAGGGGAAAAGGAAGTCCAGCTCAAGCAGGCTCTGGAGTGGTCTTCACCACTTTCTCTCTCACAGTTTTCTTTCCATACACTTGAATTCCGGAAGCAACTTCCTAAACTTTCTGTATCTAAAATTAATTCAGCTAACTTTTATATATCAAAGATAGTTATGTATCACCAGGGTCCAGCCTTTATAGAAGATCTATTACTGGTGGGATTCTAAATCACTATTAATGTAATGTTGAAGTACAATATAGTGTAATTCCAATTTGGGTTTGAAAGACAAATTGCAGGTACTGTACCTCATGCATTATTGCCCCTCAGGGACATTAAAATTTGCAATCCCCCCCCCCCACACCGTACAACTACCTTCATTTAAATGTGTGTGTTTTATTTGCAATAGAAACACAATAGAAACACCATCACTTTTTATAATGCACTGACAGTCCACAATTGCATTCTTGCAGACAATGGCAGAACATATAAATAGGCTGAATATATTTACATTCATTTTAAAGGGTGTCAAAGAAGCTTCAGTCATAAAACCATAAAAGCTTAAACTATGCTGCTCTTAGCCAGTATATGTGCATATTATTTTATAGATGCACCCTGTTAGAGTAAAAAGTTAGCATTTTCCCATTTCCACTAATAATAGTCGGCTCTTTTGTCATGTTAATTAATGAACAATTAGCCTCTAATATTATCTGAATAACAATCACACAGGATGATCACTTCCCACAAAGATGTAAGGACTCAGGTGGTCCATAAGGTATGATAGACATTAGTTGTTCAGTCTGAACAGTTCAGGGCTTTGCATATCAACACACCAGCCTTGAACCTGGCTCAGTAACACATAGGCAACCAATGCAGATGTTTTAGCAGAGTTGCAATATCCACAAACAGCAGTTCCACATTCAGCACACTGCAATAATACAGGCAAGATCACCAATGAATGGATGACACTAGCCATGCTATCCTAATCCACATATGACCATAGCTGATGCGTCAGAGTCTGGCAAGCACTCCTAGCTGCAGAGATCACTTTGGCCTCTCGTGACAAACATGTATCCAGGAATAACCCCCAAGCTACACTCCTGCTCCTTCAGAGGGAGTGCAATCCCATCCAGAACCGGCAACTAGCCTGTCCTCTAGACAAAGGAACCACCTACCCACAGTGAATAGGAAGGTCTGAAGGGAGTTTCTGTGCGTGTTCGGCTGAACATGAATAGAAGCTTCCCTGTGATTGGGTACTGTGCATTAGTAAATTTTCCTGGCTGTGTGGAGTGTGTTCGGCAAATGCATTTAGAAACCATATTCAGATCTTCCCACACAGTGCAGGAAGGTTTGAGTGAAGTGGGCACTTCCATCTCTGGAAGCAATGAGCCCAGAATCACACTATGAGGGTCTTATTTTATGGCTGGTTGGATGCATGCATGCACAGAAGCATTACTGTTAGGGGATGGATATATGTAGCATCAGCACCTTGGATAGCTCAGTAGGTAGAGCATGAGACTCTTAATCTCAGGGTTGTGGGTTTGAGTCCCATGTTGGGCAAAAAGATTCCTGCATTGCAGGGGGTTGGACAAGATGATCCTTGTGGCCCTTTCCAACTCTACAGTTGGGTCCTCCTGATTGCACCTCATATTTTCTCTCCTCATCACATTTAATAGGATTATTCTTTGTGCACAAAGCTAATCTCATCTTCACGAATTTGCAGAAAGGTTGGTCTGAAAATATAGTCTGTTTGATGAAGATCAATAAACTGCATAAATCTTGAGAGTCGTGCTGCATGAGCCACAGATTGGATGGCCAAGTTTCCACACAATGCACAGGATTCCGGGAAACCAATACATGAATTACATTACCATAATGTACTCTGTTAGCCAACAAAGGCCATTGAAGCTCAAACCAAAAATTGCTCTAGGCTAGGACTGACATATTCCATAGAAAGACATTATCAATAAAAACTGCCATACTGACAGTTGGGATCTTAGGAGAATTTTTTAACTGTGGCATCTAGCAAGAACCACCAGGCAAGGCACATATAATTAATTTATTGGATGAACTCATAACTTATACTGCAAGTTAAGGATACTTACAAATCCCTAGGATGTGAATTTGTTATCAGGGACCAGAATCTGAAATTTGCGCAATTAAAATATGCAGCCAGATGCAACAAATCCACTTCCGGAAAGAAATTAAAAAAGCTTTTAGTGGTTAGTAAAGTGAGAGGGAAACACCCTGAAAAGTGTGCAATGTAGCAAATGGTTAAATGGTGGAACGCTCTGTCACAAGAGACTAGGGCCCTGCGGGACCTGACATCTTACCGCAAGGCCTGCAAGACAGAGTTGTTCCACCAGGCCTTTGGTCAGGGCCCAGCCTGACTCCCTCCTCTGGCAACTGCACAGAATTTTGCTCAACGTTTGCCATTAATTTGATTTTAATTAATTTTTATAATGAAATGTTTTTAGAATGTTGGATTATTTGATTGTTTGATTATTTGATTGTTGTTAGCCGCCCTGAGCCCAGCTTCGGCTGGGGAGGGCGGGATATAAATAAAATTTATTATTATTATTATTATTATTATTATTATTATTATTAATGGGAAGATGTATAAACACCCTGCAAGTAAATCAGGATGTTTGTTGTTGTACAACCTCTCTCCAAACAAATCAGAATGACTGCTCAATTAACAGGATGAACCTATATTATAGTCTTCTTATATTATAGTCTTCTTATAAGTATTGTAAGTTTTATTGTAAGTGCTGCAACTGGATTTTTTATGGACTGTGCCAATCCTGAATGTATTGGATTTGTGACCATTTATGCTCATTTGCCTTCATTACCAGCAAACCCTCTGCAGGATGAAGTACAATTGCCTCTGGTCTATTTTTTAGGAACTCTGCTACGGGTTTAAGTTTTTTCCTCCTCTGGCGATGGCACGTCAGTTTCACCCACCCATAGGTGTTTCTAGTTTTGTCTGTGAAATGTTGAGGAGTTATATGCCGAACTCAGTGGGAGAGTGCATGCCTTTCATGCAGAAAGCCACAGGTTTAAGTACATGCTATCAGAGCTAAAAGGATCTTAGGGAACAGCCCAGGATGTTTGGAATGTGTAAAAACCCAAGGTAGGCCTATGCTGCAGTTACTTTCCTTCTCATAGTAGCTTCCATTTGCAGAACTGCCTCACTGGAAGTACAGTGGTACCTTGGGTTAAGAACTTAATTCGCTCTGGAGGTCCGTTCTTAACCTGAAACTGTTCTTAACCTGAGGTACCACTTTAGCTAATGGGGCCTCCCGCTGCCATCGCCCAATTTCTGTTCCCATCCTGAAGCAAAATTCTTAACCCAAGGTATTATTTCAGGGTTAGCGGACTCTGTAACCTGAAGTGTCTGTAACCTGAAGCATCTGTAACCCAAGGTACCACTGTATGCCCAAGTAAATAAACAGGACAGCAAAATAACTAGGGGTACAGCAACGATCCTATCTATCCAAGTGCCTCAATTGCTGAATGCCTGTTCTTCTGTAGCTAAAATGTCACACATTCACAGACAAGAGGGGAGGTTATCGGACGTTTTTCAGAAGTACAAAAATATTTGGAGGTAAAACAACAAATGGATGGAGAAATCCCCCAAAATGGCTGAATGAGGACTGAGGATGCTCAGTGAACACAGAATGCTAACTGCTGGGGAAAGAAACTAGAAAACTGGGGGTGGGAAAAGAGGGAGAATGTGTCAGTGTTTGAAAAGGAAATGGTTCTGACCTCCTTTGCCTGGTCTTCAGACCCTAGTCAGCACAAAGAGTACTTTGCAGAATGCTGCTTTTATTCTAAAAAGTCTTCTCCAACCATGACCGACAGCTTTATACATATCAAACGCAACCAGCTACCAACCAACCAACCAGCCCAACACACAATCAATGACCACTCTATATATACAGACATATGTAGGTTACAGGTTGCATGAGTCATACAGGCTTTGCCGATTCATTGTAGGCCGCTGACTCATGCTGACTCAGTTCCTTTTGTATTAAAGAAACAGCAGCTAATTTTAAGCCGTGACAGAATGTTAACGACTTTTTAGATGCACTGTGTGGAATGTCAATGCTAGTTTCTCACAAACCTTTCCATTCCTAAAGAGGACACAGAACACATATCAGTGGCAGACTCTTTGGGGGCACTGGGGCCCTAGCAACTTTCCAAACATGTTTTTTTGTAAAGATAAAGCCTTTTAAGGCATCTAAAATGTATATCCTCCCCACACACCGCCTCAGTGAACTAGCTACCCACCATTTTAAACTGGTTGTTCAACAAGGACTCTAATTTCTGTGCTGCTTCTGAGAAAGAATGAGGGGGAGTTTGGTTGCTTCCCAAAGGTCATGATATATAGATATATACCTACCTATTCGTAATACGAAATGCAAATGTAGCTTAGAGCAGCATGTATCAAAACGTGGCAAGTCCTCTGCATATCTATGTCCACAAGGACATACTTGCCGCAATGATCTCTCAGTGCAATTTTATGCTGCTCTTCTGCAGGCAGTGAAAGCTTTTCTTTTGTCTGACACCATTTAACAAATCAAAGGACTCTTAAATTTTATGTTCTGTCTTCAGAAAAGGGGACCAGTGTGACATCTTAGAGCCAAACATCCCTTCCTATCATTTTGTTCCATTTTGAACACTGGTGTCCCCCCCCCTTTTCTTTTTTGAATCATTATCACAAATTGACAGTAAGTTATAGTACCAAGGGCAAATTACACTCCTCTAAATTATTCATTCTATTAAGGTTTGTTTGACATAATGATCAGCCAAGAGTCAAATGTCATTGGAAGGGGCACAGCATGGCATCAGATGGTTGTTCATGTGCCGGTGGATAAATGAAACCTAAGAATATTGCTAAGTATAACACAGCATTTCTTTAAAGCTGTTTCTTTTTTCCCCTGCAAATGCCCTCCTTGAAGCAGCTGTGACCCAGATCAAGCCCAGCTGGGTCTGGATCAGCAACAGCCACAGGTGATGCCGTTGGCATGGGCTTTCAAATCATGCAGCAAATGATAATGCAAGATGCAAAGGGAATAGAAATGTTACCCATGTCCTAGGGTATAAAACCTGATCATATGTGCTGTTGTGTGCATGGAGTCTCAGATGCAAATATAATGGCTGCTTACCTAGTCCTCCGGTGGGTGGCAGTTGCAGCCTGTCACGACTGGCCTGACACCCAGGAGCAATGCTGGGCTGGGTTGCCGACAGTTGGGAAATCCCCGTGCCGGCCACGGAGAAGGGCAGGAGTCCCACCAGTCCCACCAGTCCCAATTTTGAATTCCAGCTTATCAGACCAGTCCATGGGTTGGGGCTTGGAGTGGAGCAGGCTTCACTCCGACCTACCCCTTGGGTAGGCCATAGAGCTCCCTTCAGTGGAGGGCCATCCATATAGGCCTGTGTCTTGTGATGGACCCATAACTTCCATGATTGACCCTGCCATGCCTCAGTCCACCACCAGGAGGCTGGGAGGGATACACACCCAATGCCTAAGCCATGGGTCAGTAAACTAAGGCCCATGGGCCGGATCAGGCCCAATTGCCCTCTGGAGCCGGCCTGCAGATGGTCCTGGAATCGCCACTTGGATTGGCATGATCGTTCGGGTTGCGCCATTTTTTTTGCCATGGGGGGGCACCATTTTTTGCCATTTCCCCACCTCCCTCCCTTCCTCACACCACAGCGGTGCCTCCTCCCTCCTCCTGGCTTCTCCCCACCCTGCGGAGGAAGGGAGCTGGGCTTTGATTGGTGCCAGGCAAGCCGAAGCATCGCCACCCATGCGCTGCGGTGTGGCCTAGACTCACCACCCACCCGCCCGCCTCTCAGTCCATGGCCGAGCTGTGGGCATCGTGACGGGCACATCGCGGGGCTTTGGCTGGAGCTTGGCACGCCTGCTGGCCCCGCACCTGGCACCCTGGAAAGCTGCCCAGAAAGGAGAGGCACTACCACCGCCACTGGCTGCCAACTGCAGGCAGAGCAGTGGAGGAGGTAGGAAAGTAGGGGGAGGGGAGGGGCTGGGGGAAAGAGAGAGAAGCCCCTCTCCGCCGTGCACGTGCAGTCCGGCCCGCCACAAGGTCTGAGGGACAGTGAGCCAGCCCCCTCCTAAAAAAGTTTGCTGACCCCTGGCCTAAGCCAAATCCTACCTACATTAGGAATCAATAAAGTTGTGGTCAATTTCCCTTGCTCCTGAGGAAGGGGTCACTGTAAGTAGGACTACAATGTTGAATGTGCAGTGATCAGTCCTGCTGACTCCTCAAGAATCCAGATCATGTCAGAAGAGGGCTGAGGATCCATGCACATTAGACTACAAGTCTACAAGATCACATGCTAGTGGTGGGCATGTCCAGAGGTAAAAGCGGGTGGGACAATGAATGCAAATGTTATTTTTGGACAGTAGGCTAGTTTTTTCATGCAGAAACTCTGCCCCTCTGCAAAGTGCAGCCAGGTGAGCAAGAAGCACTTTTTGGAGTTCAATTATACATTCCAGCACAGGGAATCGGATCCCGTTCGCATCCAGAGGTACCACTGTATACGTCTGGGTGTGGGCGATCGTAAAAAAAAAAAAAAAAGGTCAGAGGGATATGAAAAGTATGAACTGTGTGACTTGGGGAAAGGGCCAGATAGGGAGGCAAGGAAGGAAGGAAGGCTGATGCAAGCTACTTCCAGAAAAATTTAGGAAATGTTCCCCCCAAACCCCTGGGGCAGGACTGACAAATTCTTACCTTGACTGAATCAAGATGGCTGTGGTGATCCTCTGTTATTTACAGGGTATATAAACTCAACAGGAGCGGGTGGGACTCTCTTCTGCATAGAAAAGTGTTTCATAGAAGCTTGCTTTTCCTCATTAGAAGACAGTGAATGCGCCCCACTGAAGATAAACATGCCATTTCCTTTGGTTTTCCCCAGAGATTTTATCAGTATTAATGTGCTGCTATTCTGGTTCATAACAAGGAGCTCATGAAGTAGGGAGGAGCACCTGCTATCAATATACAAAGCTGAAAACAATGGAGAAGTGCTGTAAAACACAATCACTGCTGCAGCAAAACAATAAAAAATGACAGCTTAATGGCTGCATCTTCTCTTAGAAGGGGGCTGGAGAAAAGGGCAGAAAATGGGAAGTGCGTCTTCCACACAGATATGGAGTGAAGAGCCAAAGTTGGGGATCAGAGCCATATATCATTGCTACCAAACCTAAAGCTCTCCATGTTAAAAAAAAAAGTCAAGATGAAGAAAAATCAGAGCAAGGGCTGCAGCAAGCAGTAAATTGCACATCCACTTTACCTCCAAAATGTCAGCCTTGCCTTCTCAACAGCAAAAGGAAGAGGTGGAATGAATAATTAACAATGGGAGGGATTAAGTTGGGAAATCTGGAGGACTAAATGTCCCCTCACTGC
Organism: Podarcis pityusensis; assembly: GCF_964106645.2. Taxonomy (NCBI): domain Eukaryota; kingdom Metazoa; phylum Chordata; class Lepidosauria; order Squamata; family Lacertidae; genus Podarcis; species Podarcis pityusensis. The sequence goes on along the minus strand of NC_138028.1, from coordinate 112,980,977 downwards.
CAAAAAGGAAGCACTTAATCACTGCTCCTTGTGGTTGCAAATCATCTTTGGCAGGGGGATATTGCATTGCATCAAACGCATCGGTAGAATCCTAGAAAGGACCAAATCAATTGGCATTGTGGTGCTGGTATGGAGGTAGTATCTGTTGCTCACCTTAACCCTTCAAAAAGGCCAAGTGTTTATTGCTCATTTTATTTGTATTTTAGAGCAAAGGTCCTTCAGTGCAGGTTCCTCTCTGCCATTTCTTACCATCCACACTTCCTAGAATGGCTTTGGAAAGACTTGTTGAAATGCAACACCATTGCTTCCCACCAACCACCTTTTCTCGGCTGGGTTGTGTGTTATTGCAACACATGGGATCACCTGTTTAAACCTCTGGGATCCCACAGATCAAGGCAGCTGAATGAGACGATGAAACACCCTGAGTGGAGATGTCAGAACATTGGTGACGCCTTCCAAGTTTATTCAGATTTTGATTCCATCAGTGCTCTTACAAACTCCCCAAAATCATTCACATGGTGACAGGGTGAAATCTGAGCCAGAACATAATCTCTCAATGCCAATTCATTCATTCATTCATTCATTCATAAAGATATTTACATACTGCTATATCATTAAAAAAATCCAAAGTGCTTTACAATATTATCTAGTAATTTCTCAAGTGAGACAATAACGTAGGAGTAGGAAACTTGTTTTTCAGCCTGAGGATCATATTCCCTTCTGGTGGGTGAAGTCAGAGAGAAAAATGGGTGGAGCAATGAATGCAAATTTTAACTTAGCCTAGTTTTAAATAGCAAAATCACTAGGGATGTGAAGAAGTGAGAGAGTGAGAGTATTGAGGACCAGAGTTAGATGCCTAGAGGGTCATATGGCACCTCTAGGTCTGATGTTCCTCATCCTGTTATGACTAGATAACCCTTGGGGTCCCTTCAAACTCTACAATTCTATGAATTCTATGAAATGAGATTGTTCCACATAGCCAGAGGTTGCAAGAAGCATTTTCTTCCCACCACTCAATGTTCTTTCTTTTAAATAATCTACCTCACCAGTGAAGTTCCTTTTGAAGCCTGGCCAAGCTCACATCTCTGAAGAGGCAGTTTGAATCATAGCCATATTTTTGTACTCAGCAGTGGCTACATCTCTGACTTTCATTTCCAAATATGGCCAAACCCCTGCATATGGAACTCCGTTCTCTCTTCTACCAATCAGTTACTTGTGTATGCGGAGCCTTTTCCTCCCCATACAAGGACAACAAGGAAGCATCTGCAAGTACCAGTGTAATCGGAGCCTATGAATAGCCAGTGCAATTAGGATTTTAAATCCTCCGCTAAGCTCCCAAAATACGTCAGCTGAGAAAAGAAATCTTGGTCAATTAGTCATATTAGTATATTAATAAATTATATCTGCATGAATACTCAGGACATGATACTGATCATCTCATCCCTGCCTCCACCCCAAGGAAGCAGCCCGAGCTTTGTCCCAATAAGAGTTCTCTGCCACACACTGCAAGTACCTGGGTTGAGGAATATGACACTATGTATAACAGAAACATGCACTTGCCACAGATATTTTTTTAAAAAAATAATAATATTTATTCCAGATTTAAAGTTACAAAAAAGAAAAAGAAAAACCATACAAAATACAAAGAAATATTTAACCATAACAAAGCAAGAAATAAACAAGTAAAAAAGAACAATAAGATACAATAAAAAAGAAGACTTAACAAAAAATATAAAGATACATTGAGTTAAAATAAAACAAAAACAGATTAAACCTTTACATAGCCTTTTCCCTTTACTTATTTCCATGACCTCCTCTCACCTCCCAGTTTTGTATTCTAGTTCAGATCGTGTTTCCAGCAAATCCTTCTAACCTTATTTTCATTTACGTATTTTAAAATTAAAGTAATGTGATTAAACCTCCTCTAATTCATCAATTTCATCAACTCATTTTTGCTTAGTCCATTATATCATATCTACCAGAACGACCTAATATTCTTTTTCCAACCTCTTTCTAACATTCTTTTATATTGCAGTACTTTTGAAGATATATTTTGAATTTTTTCCAATCTTCTTCCATCGACCCTTCTCCCTGGTCTCGAATTCTGCCGGTCATCTCAGCCAGTTCCATGTAGTCCATCACTTTCATCTGCCATTCTTCTCGGGTGGGCAATTCTTGTGTCTTCCAGTACTTCCCGATGAGTATTCTTGCTGCTGTTGTAGCATACATATAGAAAGTTCTATCCTCCCTTTGCACCAATTGGCCGACCATGCCCAGAAGAAAGGCCTCTGGTTTCTTCAGAAAGGTATATTTAAATACCTTTTTCAGTTCATTATATATCATTTCCCAGAAAGCCTTAATCTTTGGGCATGTCCACCAAAGGTGAAAAAATGTGCCCTCAGTCTCTTTACATTTCCAACATTTACTATCTGGCAAATGATAGATTTTTGCTAGCTTGACTGGGGTTAAGTACCACCTGTAAATCATTTTCATTATATTTTCTCTTAAGGCATTACAAGCCGTAAATTTCATACCTGTGGTCCATAACTGTTCCCAGTCAGCAAACATAATGTTATGTCCAAAATCTTGTGCCCATTTAATCATAACAGATTTAACCGTTTCATCCTGTGTATTCCATTTCAACAGCAAATTATACATTCTTGACAGATTCTTAGTTTTGGGATCTAACAATTCTGTTTTCAATTTTGATTTTTCCTCCTGGAAACCAATCTTCTTATCGAAATTATAAGCCTCCCTTATTTGATAATAATGAAGCCAGTCTCGAACTTTAGTTTTTAATTTGTCAAAGCTCTGCAGCTTTAATCTATCTCCATCTTGTTCTAAAATTTCACAGTATTTTGGCCAATTTATCTCCATATTAGTTTTTGTCAGAGCCTTAGCCTCCATTGGTGACAGCCACCTTGGTGTTTTACTTTCCAACAAATCCTTATATCTCACCCAGACATTAAACAATGCTTTCCTGACAATATGGTTCTTAAAGGCCTTATGTGCTTTAACCTGCACTTGCCACAGATAACTGAGGGTAGGCTTTGGGAAGGTGGCAGGAGGGCTCTTGCACCCTGTCAAATCGTCATGCCTCCCTCCCTAAGTCGTGCAGAAGCTTCCTGAGCTTTGGGAAGGAGGCACTAGGCTTTAATACTCTAATACAGTGGCTGTGGCGTTCATATGGAGCTCCCGGTCGTCTCACGGACTATTGACCCGTACACCACTAATCTGCTGCCACCAACCAGGTCCTCCCCGGTAAATCACTTAGTCTCAGTTATGTTCTCAAATTAACAAAGAAGAGTGTAGTTTATTTCAGACACAAACAAACTTTAACTGCATTCCAAACGTAGTTACTCTTTACCTTCTTAGTATTGTTTTATCCTGTCTCTATCTCTTCTACCTCCCCTCACACAAGAACCCACTGCACTAACTGTCTCTCTATTTCCAACTGCCTGCCAACTGCTTTTCCAACTGCCTTTCCCAACCAACCTACCCACTAAAACCAGCCAACTACCCACCAACAACTAACTCAAACCTTGGGCTAAGCCCTTTTATATACAGGTAGGCTCCGCCTCCAGCTTTCCTATTGGTTTACATATTAACCCTTTCTCTCCCCCTGTACATTTTTCAAACAAACAGGTAAACGCCACAGTGGTACCTCGGGTTACAGATGCTTCAAGTTACAGACGCTTCAGGTTACAGACTTCGCTAACCAAGAAATAGAACTTTGCTTCAGGATGAGAACAGAAATTGTGCAGCAGTAGGCCCCATTAGCTAAAGTGGTGCTTCAGAACAGTTTCAGGTTAAGAACGGACCTCCAGAACGAATTAAGTTCTTAACCTGTGGTACCACTGTACTTCAACGCTCTAAATTACCAGGACTAGTCTTGCTAGTCCACTGACCACACACCACTGACTTCAGGCACCCCCAGTGTCAGCATTAACACAACATAAAAATAGCATAATTAATTTTTAAAAGTGGTTTAAGTATTGAGGCAAGATTCTCTTATTTAAAAGCATTTGACATCTAGGAAATAGCAAAAAAAAAGTTGAGTAGCAATCATAATGATATTAAAAGCATCTTCATTAAAAAGTCAAAGGATAGCACAGTTCATGATGAGATATATCCTTACACAGCATGCAAATCTATAATAGCATATGTATTAGTGATGCCTTGCCAATAAATCATTAGTTTAATATTCCATTGTAGATAATTTATGCCATTTTGATTTGAAAGTTTAATTTAATTGATCATAAATGTACGCAGTAAAATTATTCATACCCAATAGGCACAAACTATTTGATTTCTCATTTCAAATTAATTAGAAAAACTGGAGTACTGCTACATGCTCTTCCTTCTTCCACAACAGATTCTATTTTGAGCCTTGAGATTCAGAGCTCAGCGTCTGCTTGGCTTGAAGGGGGGAAGTTGCTTTCTGTTTTTCCTTCTAAAATGGGAGCTCTATAAAAGGATGCACTTATTTGAAATAACACACTGACTTTGCAGCCTTATACATGCTTACTCAGAGATGAGTTCAGTTGTGTCCACTTTTGCTGACTCCCTTAACAAGTGTAGGATTTTAGCCTGAATTCCTATCCGTCAAAACAAACAAAAATTCAAATAGTCTTATATCGGGCCCAGTTTATCCCCAGCGCAAGAAGGTACCCTTTCATGCAGCTTCAGGCTTATGTACTCCTCCATTACACACAGAGCAAACGTGGGGGACATTTCTCAGATGGGGGGGCACATTCCTTTCTTGGCAGTCTTCTGAGGGCCACATTCCAGTAGTAGTGAGGGCCAAAGGCAAAAGTCAACAGACCAACAAGTGTAAATTTATCCTTTGCACACCAGGTTAGTTTCTGCAAACACTGAAACCCCTCTCTCAGGCCCTCTAAGTACCCCTATTTTCCAGGGCTAGTCATGGATTTACAGAAGCCATCCTGGTTTCTGATTTGATCCTGGAATGTCCCGCTTTTCCTTAAGACACCCCTATTTTCATCAGAGAAATGTTTGAAGGTATTAAGCTATGCAAACCCTAAGCCAAGGAGATAAGTAACTATATAGCCCTTAGAAAACATCTGAAGGCAGCCCTGTATAGGGAAGTTTTTTTAAAAAATGTTAAATGTTTTATTGTGCTTTTATATGTGTTGGAAGCTACCCAGTCAGATGGGTGGGGAATAATAATAATATAATAGGACACCCTTGTTTTCATCAAAGAAATGTTGGAGGTTACGCTGCTACCCAAGGTATGCACAAAAATCTTCCTGTGTGTGATAGATATTTTTGCATTATTATTATTTTTTAAAGTAACATTGCATGTCTGAGGGTCTTGCGTACAAAAGAAGATAGGGAATTTTACCAAGAATAATTTTAAAGATAAAATTATAGATTGAACATGGTCTATCCCTCAACCCAGTCCAACACTTTAGCTACTACACCACAGTGGCTCTAGAATGGGACAATGCTTGTATATAGCTCTGTGCTCTATGATACAGAATTCCTGTTTTGCAATGCCTTCCACTTGGATGAGAAATCTCCAACAGCTCTTTTCCACTTTAGCATTTGCTTAGTTTGATTTGTTTCTTGTTGTGCCAGCTACATTAGTATGTACTGTACACTCAGAAACAAACTCCAGCCAGAAAGGGAATCTATATGTAAACAGCTCTCTTCTGCCCTCCATGGCAGACAGCCTTTGGTAGAGCTTCTTATGCCAGACTTTTGCTGGCAGTGCACCCTGGCTGCTCACGCCAAGACCGAGCAAATTTAGCACTTTAAACTTTTAACAATTCTTTTTTTGATCTCGTACCTCAAATCACATCAAGGAGCATTTAAAGCTCTGATCCCAGTTGATCCCTCTGCCTTTCAACTTTTCTGAAGGTATTTCCCAAGACAGCTCCCAGAAATGGGAAGCCTAACATTTCTCATTTGCTACCCTTTCGGCTGGAGAATTTGATGCCTCTCTGATAGTTGTAGGAGTAGGCTAAGCACAAAGAAAGAGGCTTGCTGAGGATATGTATCACCAGAAAAGTACAATCATATGCAAGGAAGTTTGAGGTTTTTTTGAGGTGGGCGAGTCTGCATTCCAGGCCAAAGCCAGCTGATCCAAATCAAGTTGTGCATCAAAATATCACCCATTCCATTATCTGCATTCCTCCCAAACTATGCATTATACAGAAAAAAGATGGCTGCCACAATGGGTAGGTAGATGGGCTCAGCCAGCTCTTTTTTCCTCTTGAAGAATTCTCCATGCAAGTTAATAGGAGACACTAAATTGGCACATACCATTCCCCCAGGGGCTTTGCAACCCTATTTGCAAGATGTGCCTCAGCCGCTGCAGTACTTTCTAGCTGTTCCAAGCTGCAAGAACCTGTTAAAGAAAGAGGGAAAAGGTTAAAAAGCAGCCTTCAAACCACTCCATAAAATATAAGTAACGCAATTGTCACAGCCTGCATTTTCTGAATTTTATTTCCCTCCAACCTCGCTGCTTACAATCCCTATCACCGCAACCACAAGCATATGCCTGCCAATTTGGGAGAGCACTTCACACTTGTGATGAAGTGGGCCTCTAGTCTATGCATGTTTACAGCATAATAAATTTGTTAGTCTTTAAGGTGCCACAAGTCTCTTGTTTTGGCAGCAAAAGGAAATACACTGTAACAGTATGCATGAATAAGATGAATTGTCTTTATTAGGTATAGTCACAGAGCTTATCTGTAAAGAAAAGAGAGATGATAAAAAGGACATTGGACTAGAGTAATGATAAAGACAACTATATATAAAAATTACACATGGAATATTTGAAACATTTTGATCCAATGCTTATTCCATTCAAAAGACATTTCTTTATATGTACAATGTATTTAAGGTTGTATGTCGAAATGACTGCTTACCTGCTACCTGGAGGGCAATGGTGGTTGCAGTCTGATGAGGTGTCAAGGTGATCTGGTTGCAGTCCTCATCTGCTGGCCCCTCTGGCTGCTGAGACTGACTCATGGCTGAAGTCAATTGTGGGACCAGAGAGAGGAAAGTTATTGGACTATGCTAAGAACTTTAAAAAGACTCAACCACATTTTGAAATTGTGTTTGTATGTGCGTGTGCGTGTGCGTGTGCGTGTGAATTTTAGTTGGTAGGTAACAGTAACTTTGATCTTTTTGCACGAGTTAGTTTCCTGGAATGACAATGTGTGTTTTAAATCACAGATTATATTGGAAAAAACAGGCCTGAAATACTTATCAGTATTTCACATGAGAAAATGGTATAGACTAGAAAGAAACGGAGTTTTCAATCTCTGTTTATAATTGCTGTGGTGGTGGTACCTCTTGCATGCTGAAGCATGCAAGAAAACAGTTGTCTTTCATAACCAAAATGGAAGGCAACGTCTAGATAGCTTCCACTGACTGGGACATTACATCAAAAAATTATCTGTAAACGCAACTGCCTCTCTGCACAGTGCTTTAAAAATCAGTGTGCTTTTTATTTTATTTTTAAAAGGCCAATAATAAATGGTTATCTTTCTTACCATGCAGAAATCTCCCTGCACCAGAAGCTAATTTAATAATGTATTCCACACCCTAGTTTAAAATATTTCTGGGATCAAATCACAAGTGAGGCAGACCACCCCTCTCTTTCTACCTTAGCAGCAACACAGAACGAGTTGCCTAGTGGCCTACGGATACCTTAACACTTTGGTCCTGACGGGGCTTGTGTGTGAGGTTTTTTAACCAGCCTTCCTTGACGTTCACCACATAGAAAGCTACAATGAATTAGCATTTTTATCAGAGTTGCCTTAGCCCCCACGGGAGCGTCTTTCAGACTTTGTGACAGGAACTAATAATTCACAGCTCTGAGACTTTCATGCTCCTGTGTGTTTCTGCCAAGGGATCCCCACTGGAGATAGTCTGATAGATAGAAGACTCTGTACAGTGAATGTTCTTGCTGAACCCCCTTAGCGCTCATGCCTTTTTTATTATAATTCAACATGGCTGCCAGCCCTCATTATTACTACAATACCAAGAGAAAAACTGTTTTTCATGAAATCAGGAGAGACCAGTAATTCATCTGAAAGCAGGTGCTCAAGCCACAATTGTAGACTAGTAATGTTTGTTAACGAGGCCCAGGAAGTGCTTATGCTTTGTAAAATATATAAAGACATATGGTCATCTGCCTACATTGCTTATGAAACCTCATTTGAGGACCTCATCACTGATAGATCATGTAAGGAAGAAACCTCAAAGGGCAGTTGCCCTTGGATGGCTGAAAATAGTTCAGGGTTATAGCACTCAGAACTGATATCAAGCATGAGGAGAAAATGAATGAGTTGTGACAGTCCCTGTTTTGCACAGTTTATCACATTTGATATGTTTGGCAGTAGTTCCTTAGTAACAAGCTAAAAATAAAAAAGAAGTAGCTAAAATGACTTGAAAGTGGTAATAGACAAAGATGGTGGGTCTAATATTTGGGAAATAAACACTACATTTTCTACCATCACAACCATTAGGGAGAATGCATGCAAACTTACGCAATTTATTCTTACTGCTTAATGCCAAAGTAGTCTTCTAAGTAATGTGCAAGTATATAAAACAAAGACACACAAATATTTGTGAAACAAATATTGAAAACTGGCTCAGGTCTGGTTTTCAAACTTTCTAACCCCAGGGCCCACTTTAGATGATGGAGAATCACAAAATGGTGGCAGACAGGCAGAATTTGGCATGATCAGCTGACAATTACCAACCCATCTTTGAAATTGCCATCTTTGAAATTTTTTGCCACAGCATTTTCCTTGAAGTAAGGAGTTCCATAGTTCAGCTTTCCTCAACTAAATGCTGACATTTGCTTTGCAAGTATTCTGACATCCTCCCCATTTTAGGCAGAATTGGCTGATCCAGAGAAGGACTTTTTCTTCTATATATTTTTCCTTCTCGTTCCACACGTCCCACAGTATTTTTACCCATCTCCTGTAATTCCTTCTCCCATTCTCCTTTCACATTCAACATGTGCCTTATTATCCCACCCGAAGTTCCAATTTCTTCCATCCCTCCTCCCTAGCCCTGTAACATTCACTTATTCCTCCTATAATTTCTTTTCTATCCCCAATGTAACTATCAGACTAACCTGATCTCGTTTTTTGACAGAATTACAAGCCTGGTAGATGAAGGGAACGCAGTGGATGTAGCCTACCTTGATTTCAGCAAGGCATTTGACAAGGTGCCCCATGATATTCTTGTAAAGAAGCTGGTAATATGTGGTCTTGACTATGCTACCACTCAGTGGATTTGTAACTGGCTGACTGACCGAACCCGAAGGGTGCTCATCAATGGTTCCTCTTCATTCTGGAGAAGAGTGACTAGTGGGGTGCCACAGGGTTCTGTCTTGGGCCCGGTTTTATTCAACATCTTTATCAACGACTTGGATGATGGACTCAAGGGCATCCTGATCAAATTTGCAGATGACACCAAATTGGGAGGGGTGGCTAACACCCCAGGGGACAGGATCACACTTCAAAACGACCTTGACAGATTAGAGAACTGGGCCAAAACAAACAAGATGAATTTTAACAGGGAGAAATGTAAAGTATTGCACTTGGGCAAAAAAAATGAGAGGCACAAATACAAGATGGGGGACACCTGGCTTGAGAGCAGTACATGTGAAAAGGATCTAGCAGTCTTGGTTGACCACAAACTTGACATGAGCCAACAGTGTGACGCGGCAGCTAAAAAAGCCAATGCAATTCTGGGCTGCATCAATAGGAGTATAGCATCTAGATCAAGGGAAGTAATAGTGCCACTGTATTCTGCTCTGGTCAGACCTCACCTGGAGTACTGTGTCCAGTTCTGGGCACCACAGTTCAAGAAGGACACTGACAAACTGGAACGTGTCCAGAGGAGGGCAACCAAAATGGTCAAAGGCCTGGAAACGATGCCTTATGAGGAACGGCTAAGGGAGCTGGGCATGTTTAGCCTGGAGAAGAGGAGGTTAAGGGGTGATATGATAGCCATGTTCAAATATATAAAAGAATGTCACATAGAGGAGGGAGAAAGGTTGTTTTCTGCTGCTCCAGAGAAGCGGACACGGAGCAATGGATCCAAACTACAAGAAAGAAGATTCCACCTAAACATTAGGAAGAACTTCCTGACAGTAAGAGCTGTTTGACAGTGGAATTTGCTGCCAAGGAGTGTGGTGGAGTCTCCTTCTTTGGAGGTCTTTAAGCAGAGGCTTGACAACCATATGTCAGGAGTGCTCTGATGGTGTTTCCTGCTTAGCAGGGGGTTGGACTCAATGGCCCTTGTGGTCTCTTCCAACTCTATGATTCTATGATTCTATGTATTAATTTATTATTAATGGGCAATCAATCTCATTTTCTAATTTCCTTCAATATCTCCTCTGGTTCAGAGAAGGGTGACCATCCTCCCCTCCTGAACTTTTCTGTCTCCCAGTAACCTTTACTCGCCAAGCAAGAAGTTGGAAGTACTGGCATTGGTCCAACCAAATGGCAGTGCCCTGGATAGGGCACATCGCAGGCAAATGAGGAGCCACTGGGCAGGCTGTGGCACTGAAAGTGCTCAAAGGCCCACTGTTTGACAAACAATGCTCTAAGGCATCAGGATCTCATTTCCATAGCAGGCAGTCTTGAACATATATGTTAAACGGAAGCTAATAATGGACAAGATCAAAGCAACTTAATGGATATGATTTTGTGTGTGTGTACTGGAACACAACAGACCACCAAATTATCCTTTTTGATGGAAGATGGGGTCTCTTTCTTGACCTCTACTGGCCTAATCCTATATCTGCTCACAATGGACAGGAGGGCAGCGTGCTTTGGAATAGCGGTTGCCGGAAACCACAGAAGGGGTGAGCTCCGTTGTGTTCATATTCTGCTTCAGCGTTTTCCAAAGGCATCTGTTTGGCCTCTGTGAGAACAGGATGCTGGAGTAGATGAACCCCTGGCTTGGATGAATGGGCTTCTCTTATGTTCTTAACAAACTAGCCATTGCTTAGTGCTTGGTGTTGTTTAAGGTCTTAGCCCTCATTCATTAGTTACATAGTTCCCGGAATCATGAGCAAGATTTGATAGTTGGAAGAAGAAGAGGAAGAGGAAGAGGAGGAGGAGGAGGAGGAGGAGGTGTTTGGATTTGATATCCCACTTTATCACTACCCGAAGGAGTTTCAAAGCAGCTAACATTCTCCTTTCCCTTCCTCCCCCACAACAAACACTCTGTGAGGTGCGTGGGGCTGAGAGACTTCAGAGAAGTGTGACTAGCCCAAGGTCACCCAGCAGCTGCATGTGGAGGAGCAGGGAAGCGAATCCGGTTCACCAGATTACAAGTCCACCGCTTTTAACCACTACACCATGCTGGCTCCCTTCCCTCTTCTTCAGTTTTCTTATATACCAACAAATTCACTTCTCCTAATGTCAGAATGCTTTTAATATTATTTTCCCATGTGTTTCTCTCCCACCCACCAGCTTTATTATATAATGGTGTTGGACTGGGAGGACTGATTCTAGGGTGGGGGAGAGTATGTTGTTTAACAACCATAACAAAGTGCTGACAACATTATAGCTTTTGCTGTTTTTGCAGCAGTGTATTTTAAAAAAACAACGCCCTTCATTTTCTCCTTTTCATCTTTCCTTGGTTTGTGCTGCTGTTGTACATGAAAAACTTTTCAATACGCTTCAGCTTATTTCAGCTATTGCAGTAACAAGCAGATTTGGAGCCAGTTCAGCTACTATGGCATGTAGCTTAGTGGCAGAAACACCTCCTTATGTGGAGCAATTTCTCTTATGTGATTAGCCTGAGTTTGGTAAATGAGGATATGCATGAGACCCATGCAGCCCCTTCATTCCCACTCAACTCCTTTCCTTTGTGCAAGGCGGGAAAAAGGCCAGGAAGTTGCAGTTAACAAGAGTTTCCCATTGCTTGCTACCAGGAAACTATGGTTAATGACTTCCAGATAAGCCAAGTTTTGTGCATAAAACCTATTTAACAGACATTAACCATAGTTTCCCAGTGCACAGAGATTGTACACATCCTGGCTTATGAATGCAGGAATTGATTGTGAGAATACAGCCAATGATATTACCCTGAGTGATTTGTGTCTTCTGTGTTACATTTGTCTCACAGACCAGTGATGATGGAGCAAGAGAAATAGCTTTTCCTCCCAATCCAGCTAGGCTCGAAAGGGATTTTAATTTTATTGTACATATATTGCAGATGGTGATTTAAAAGAGAGAGAGAGAGCTCTGACCCTTATAGTTGTAATTTTCCCTCCATAATTGGTTCACTATCTCTGTACGGGGTTGTTCTGCAAAGCAGAATATCTGTTCCACTAGGAAATAAAAGGCATCACTATAAGACTTTTTCTGCCAAGCTCAGTACAGATGACCTTCTAAGTCAATTACAGGGCACTTGTCTGGGAACAGTCTTGGCCTTTGAAGGCTGGAGAGTTCATGTACTCCTATAAGGCTCATCTTTCAGCCTATCCACATGGTTAATCTCCTCAAGTCTGATGAAATCTGAATACTGATATGATGTGCTACGATGAAACGACAAGCAAGTAAAATTCAACACAGCCCAAATTAATACAGCCAATGTATTTCATGACATAGGACACTGACTTGCCATCATAGGCACCAGCTCCTAGGGCCTGAGGAACTTTCACACACCCCCATTTGTGTTTTTTTAGGGGGCTGGGCCCCCTCAATGTTCAGCAGGTGTTCAGCTCTACCCCCTGGCTCCTTACAACGTTGTGCACACAACATCTCACGCATGACGTCAGAACACCACATCAGGCCCCCTTAATCATCTTGAGAAGCTGGTGCCTCTGCTTGCCATATTTCCCCCACTAACCAACCACTTTTGACTGGCTTTTCAAGGTGATGTTGCGATTTTCATTTAGAATTCTCCTAAATATTTTTAGGAGTTATACAAAAACAAAACAAGGTAGCTTTGTAGTATCTAATCTATCCGTGACATTCTTCTGATGTTTAAACAAGCATGCTTAACCCAGCCACTTTTATTTTGGAAATATAGTAGTCATGGGGTCCTGATCCAGAATAGGCTCCCAATCTGCTTCCCCTACAGTAAGGCCTCTCCAGCTCTCCCTCCTTAGGGTTCCATTCTTTAACCTGGGTTTAAACTGTACAGCCCTTCAACTAAAGGAGTGTATTCTTGTAAAGTAGGACCTTGGGTCAGCCTACTCCCAGTCCCTGTGTCACTGGCTGGAAAATATAGTGGCTCTTAAGGTTACAGATAGGGATGTGGTCTAAACCACTGAGCCTAGGACTTGCCGACCAAAAGGTCGGCGGTTCGAATCCCCGTGACAGGGTGAGCTCCCGTTCCTTGGTCCCAGCTCCTGCCAACCTAGCAGTTCAAAAGCACGTCAAAGTACAAGTAGATAAATAGGTACCGCTCTGGCAGGAAGGTAAACGGCGTTTCCATGTGCTGCTCTGGTTCGCCAGAAGCGGCTTAGGCATGCTGGCCACATGACCCGGAAGCTGTACACCGGCTCCCTCGGCCAATAAAGTGAGATGAGCACCGCAACCCCAGAGTCGGCAACGACTGGACCTAATGGTCAGGGGTCCCTTTACCTTTAAGGTTACAGAAACTGGCCTTCACTGATACAAATGATTTACAGGAGAAGAGGATGCAGAGTCCATTTAAGTCAGTATTGCCTACATTGGCAGGCAGTGGTTCTCCAGGGTTTCAGAAGATGCCTGGGAATGAACTTGGGACCTTCTCCTTTCAAAGAAGACACAATGCAACGGAATTATGGCTGTTCACCATAGATTCCCAGTTGATTTCATCTAGCATCCTTGGTTAGCTGTATTGTTTATTCTACTTAAGCATCTTGGTATGGAAAGGTTGTGAATATGATTTGATTTACATGTGTATTTTGTTTATTCTCTCCATCCTCAGCTACTGAGCGTTCATATGCTTGTCCTCCTAGAAGCTAGAGAATTTGTTCTAGCAGGGTGGTGAAGCACTCACTTGTTGACTTTGTTCCTAGACTACAGGTGGTCTGATTTTGGATCAATGTCAAAGGCTTTTTAAAAGAAAGAAAGAAAGAAAGAAAGAAAGAAAGAAAGAAAGAAAGAAAGAAAATCTCACCAAGATATATTCAGACATTTATATACTGTATAAAAATGTACTTTTGCGCCATAGACACAAGTATAGATGCATGTAAAACACAACAGTGTGCAGAATTTGCTCATATGTAGCTGCAATTGTGCTCACATAGAGATCTGAGGCTCCTTCACTAGTCTTGATGTCATGAGCACTGACAGATTATTATTTTTAATACGCACAATCATATATTTTTTTGTAAGGCTTCTGTTCTCTTTCTACAGGTTTAAATGTCAGAGGCACACATGTAAAGCAGTCTCTTTGATACACTGTTTCTGAACAATCCGAAAGGCCTCATATCACTAGGCAGGATGAAATAAATCTGTGTAAATTTAATTCGAAGAAATGTACAGAATTTCCGCTCTGCTCCTGATCTTGTCTTGGGTTGCAGGGCATGCTTTTGCGGCCAAGGGATGAATCCCCAGCCACCATCTTCCTTAAGGGCAAGTGGGCATGCTCAGTTACAGCATGCTGAGTGGAGCAACATGAAGGACAGGGCAACCTTCTACATGCAAAGCAGATGCTCAATCACTGGAATCGCACCCTCCTTCTCCACGGCATAGGAGCAAACCCCTTGGGGCCAAGGGGTCTTCACTCCTCCCCCCCCAAAATTGAGGGGGTCTGCCACTACAAAGTTGATGGCCATTGCCACTCAAATGGTGTGTGTAAACCAAGTCATGTGACTGATTATGCAGGGTGGGGCTTACCTGCCCCCCCCCCATATTTTATTCAAGTTGGCACCCCTTCTCCATGCTCAGAGATCTCCATGCTCAGTCCTCTGGCCCCTGGGATGCCCTCCCGGGAATTATAGGATTGCACCATAGAATTCTTTATGAATACATCCTCCAAGCAGCCACATTGCCACACCTTGTTTTCCTGCTGTGTTCACAGAAATGGCTCTGGAGAGCCTTTTCCACATGACCCTCTCTCCATAAGGGCAGGAGTCATGGGGAGAAAATAAGCAGGCAATTTGTGTGAATAAGCCTCCTGGGTTTTTTAAAAAATGCACTTTGCCTATTTTGTCTCACTGCCATTGCTAAACGAAAGCAAGTAGGATGCATAACTAAAGGCATTCCAAAAATGTAGGTTACAATCTTTTTGCACTTCAAAGCTTGACCTAATCCTGATCAACTGTGTGACTCTCTTCCTTTCTTCTCCAATAAATATGCTGAGCTCTGCGTCAGTGAGCAATTAAACTTTACCCTTCCTTTATCCTTTATTTTTGTTTTGTGTTGTGTTTTACAATTTTACATACATTAAAGAGAACCCCATCTCCCCAACTAGTACATCCAAGTCTTTCCTTAATGAGGGACAGCAATGATTTTCCCCCACTCAAATATTACGCAGCTATTCTTAGTGTAAACAATTTCCTGCAGAAGTGCTGAATCAGGAACAGAAGCAATAGGATATGTTATTGGAACACAAAATAACTGGGGGGTGTGTGTGTGTGTGTGTGCGTGCGTGTGTAGATTCTACACACAAACACACTATGCTACTTGTTTCATACTTATTACTTCATATTTCAGGGAGGAAAATAAATATTTTCCCCTGTGGGACATATGATCCATTGCTACAGCACCTTGCAGTATAAAGCAAATTGTGCCACATGTCTGAATTTAGGATATGGCTGCTTCAGCACTCCACAGTGGGATTTTAGAGGCCTGGAAAAAAATTCTCTTTTTTAAAAAAAATAATATTTATTAATAATTTCAGAATTACAGGAAAAAAAGAAACAATAAAGAACAACACTGCAATACATAAAAAGAAGAAAAAACGCAAAACATAAAAACCAATACAACAATACAGCAAAAAGGAAAATAAAAAAGGGAAAAAAGACACAAATCCCACATTACATATCTTCAACTTCCATTTGCTTGTTTCGTTGACCTCCTCACACCTCCCTTTTTGTATTCTAGTTTAGTTAGTTATTTCAGCAAATTCTTTCCATCTTTCTCAATTTTTATTAAATAATTTATCTTAACAATTTAACCTATTAATTAACTCGACAGATCCTTTCCATCTTTCCCCATATTCTGTTATTCAAATTACCTTAATTTATTTAACCTTATCTTACCATAAAATACCTTAAAGCTTAAAACTTAATACTCAGTTTTACATAACTCCTGATGTCATTTCTGCTAGAGTCATATAGTTTCATTCCAACATTTTCCCTAATATACATTAATTTTAGGCTAATTCCCTGAATAAAAAATTTTCTTTATAAATTTTCTTCCAATCTTCATCCAACGTCTCTTCTTCCTGGTCTCGGGTCGTGTCAGTCCTTACTGTCCATTCCATCTAGTCCATCAACCTGGAAGTCTTATGTCCGAGGCCCTTAAGTCTCTTCCATGTCCCTTCTGCAAATCTTCTTCTTCTTGTTTATACTTGCCCTTTTCCTTATCTTTTGTTGGTCTCTTTCTTAATTTCTTTCCTTTCTCATTGAGGAGTAGGTCTCTGGGGGATTCCAACCCAAAATTGTCTCCATCTCCCTTCATCAAACCCGCCCATTCCCCACAGTCCCACTCCCCACAGTCATCAGTGTAATCCAAAAAGTATTTAAAAGCATATTTCAAGGTCTCTCCAAAGTTAGGAACCTCCTCAGCTCCAGACTCCCCTTGGCCCACTCCAACTTCAATCTTCAATGACAGCGGCTTATGCTCCTGTAGGGCCTCGGGTCTCTCCATTTGTATTATTTGAGGTGCAACCGCATCCTCCTCCATTATCTTCTGCACTTGCCCAGTCAGTACAGGTTCATGAGTTGGTCCCTGAATGGTTTCTGTATCAATGTTCCCTGTTTGTCCACAGTTATTAACCACAACAGTCATCAAGTCCATTTTCTCATTAATCAAATCCATCTTCTCATGCATCTGTTCCAACAGGGCACTTGTCTTGCATAAAGCAAGCACCCAAACTTCCTCCCAGCTCATATTTAATCAAGGTCAGAAAAGACTGGCCCCACAATCTTAATCTCACAGCTGTTGAGTCCTCAAGTAGCCTGCAGCAACAATTTAACAAGCTCCCTCTAGAGGAGACAATTTCTATTTGTATCCATTTTTTTTAAGGCAAGTCCAGCAAAGGAAAATTACTTTCATTTTTCAGATATTTTGTTTCTTTAGAATGCAAAAGGCAACATTGGAATCAGTTTATTTCTCTTCTTTAGCTATCTGTCAAAATATTCCATTCACAGTTAATGAACCTCTCCAACTATTTCTGTCTCTGACACCCTGTTCCCAGGTTAGAGACGGTGGAAACTTATCTTTCTTCACTCCCTCTCCTGCAGGGGTTAAACAAAGTCCCCCCCCCCACTTTTCTCCTGCTTCCAAGGGGGTTTCAGTAATTATAAATGAAGGAAATTTAGACTTTTTTAACGACTTTCCAGGCTTTAGCTTACAAGGTTTTTGCTCTAGTCTATATACAAAAAGCGGAAGGCGGACTTCCTGTTTTGAACCTTCCCGCTTCGATGCCAAATTAAGATATTTCTTGATCCAATTTTCCGTTTCTACTCACGGGTACTTGTTTTAAATCCAATTGTCCACAGGAAAAAGTCAGCGCTCTCCGGCAATGGCTGTGCGGCTTCACTCCGTGAAAGTAGCAATCAGTTTGCAGCACCGCGCCGTTCACCCCACTTCGCTCCGGCGCCCCAAAATGGGGTTCCCGGTGAGTAGGGGGGCGCTCCTGGTGCCCTGCCGAACCCCACGTTCCCAGGCTTCCTCCGCCTGGGATTCCTAGCGGGTCCCCGCCTTCGCCGCGGCGGGAAGACCCAATTTCCACGGAGCCAGTTCCTCCGGTCGGAGGAACTCCGCCATTCGCCGATGGCGCTAACCCGGAAGTCCTGGAAAAAAATTCTCAAAGAAGTCTGTTGAGCTCATCTGGAAAGAGTGTTACAGATGGCCTGAAAGTGCCATTTCATACGTTTGCATTGTCAACAACGGAATTCCACCAAGTCACTAAACTGTAGTTCCTTCGTTCTCCTGTAAATTGTGTCCTCCTCCCAGAGAGCACGTGTTGCTGTCAGATCATCAAGACTGACCTCACTGCTGTTGTGGGTGGGAGCGACTGGATAGCCACAACAACCCGATTGGTGGTCCCTCAGTTGCTGGAGTAAATCTGGCCAATGGGATCTTTTCATGCATTAACCAAGGGACACATATATACTGCTGCACATATATACTGCTGCATTGAGCTTCCTCTTTTTGCCTCGTGCATCGGATCACCCGCCCACCCTCCCTATATTTAGGGTTCATTATGACCTTGCTATGCCATCGTGGGTCGTCTGTTTTTGGGGGCCCGGTAGGAATTCTCCCATTTGGCTGATCGGCTGGTGCCACTTGGGTTTCGCCTGCTGCGTAGCAAATAGTCACAACTTTCTAAGGTTTGGCGGTTAGGCATTAGTTCAATGGTGGTGGAGGGGATGTGGATAGGCTGTGCCTGCCCCTCCAAAGCTAGGGTATTCTGTTAAAGGAATCCAGGGGCTCGCCCAGTGGCGGAGCTTCATGCTCTGGCACCGGGGGCGGAGAGCAGGCGGGGGTGGGGCTGGCGTGTGTCCTGGGGGCAGGGCGCACATCCTGGGGGCGAGGCGCCCAGCGTGGGGGGGGGCAGCCACGATGGCACCCTGGGGATCGCTAGACCCTAGAAGGGTCCATGACAACAAAAAGGGAAAATTAAAAAGAAATGAAAAGAACAAAATAAAGAAGCAGGAGAAACCTTACCTCCCATTCTGACTTTTCCTAGCATGTTGCTTCACCATGAGGTCATGGATTGCTCTGTCTAGCTGCAATCCTACACACATTTACCTGGGAGTAAGCTCCTCTCAAAACAATGACATTTCCAAGTCGACATGCACAGAATTATGCTGTCAACCACATGTTTGGCTCATCCACTAAAATGAATGGGGTTTAAATGTGCTTAGCTTTGGCAAATCTCATCACTCCAGCAAATACCACAGCAACTCTCATCATCGCAAAAGCTTTGAAGTGCCATTTCCACCCCAAATCTCCGAGTGGCCGAACAAGCTCTGGAATATGGCAGACATCAATGAACTGACTTTATATTTTCCAGAAGCATGTATGAGAAATATTCATTACTGGCCTTTTAGGGGGATAAACCAGCTGAAGATGAGGATGTATAGGAACATAAGAGCCCTGCTAGATCCCGCATTCTGTTCTCATGGTGGCTGTGGGAAATCCACCAACAGATCTAACCATACTTAAGCATTTTAATGTCAACAGAAAAATTAAATCTGTTCCAGTGTAAACAATGGAGCATAGACACTTAAATTTGAATGGATCTTGCCCATGTATATTATTGTATTCCAAGTGATTTTTTAAAATGACTTTTCATCACCTGATCAAATATTAATACATAACACTATTTTCTAAAAAGATGTCTTAATATCACGTCTCTGTTTAAAGCTGTAAATCACATTGGGTGCCTTGGCAGAAAGTCAATATATAAATGTAATAAATAAATAGTAAAATTATAGATAGGTAGGTGACAGATTTTAGATTGTTATATTTAATAAAAATTAAAAATGGCTGTGACAAGGAAGCATACAACCCACAAATCCCTTTCCATAGAAGAGATTCTTTAGAAGCAAATTTGTCTACTGCAGAATAATTGCTAATGTGGAATGAAGGTGTTGAACTTTCTACCTGAGTTAGTACACATGACCGCTGACAATAATAAATTCAGAAAAGTAATCACTCCTGTTTTCATTAAATGATTATTATACTCCATAGTCCTTCCCCTTTCATAGATCACTCCCAATGCTAACAGGATTTATTTCTCTTTAGTGATAATGGATTATTCATATATACCACCTGATATTTCTCCACAATGCATCATGCTTCAACCACCACCACAACTTGACTTAAATACATGAGGGAGACTTAGAATGAAAGAAAGAAATATATTTCTGTCAATCATGGAAAATAATGGTCTGATAACGAGTATGGTCAGGGATGGAACAGATGAGTGGCTTTCTGTCCATCTCCTCCAAAACAGTAATTCTGTGAAGTGAGAGGCGAAATGTCCTTCAGCTACAAAGAAGGGCACTTCAGTGACACTTGCTATTTTGGAAGCTGCGAGACTTTGCTTATGCAGCCAAAACAAGAACTTCCAAGCATGCAGAGTAAATGCATGGCGATGGGAGTGGAGTTGAAACAGGATTCAGTTTGCATTTAAAGGTGATTCTACCCAATTGACACATCACAAAAAAAGAATATGCAAACCAAAATAGAGGCATCCTTCAAAATTCACATTTCTGATTTTGCAGGGCAGTTGTACAGCCTATGCAATTTACAAAATAATAAAAAAAATGCATGTGTTGCAATAAAGTGTGCATAAAATGCATATAGTAGTGAAAATTCTATATTTTTCTATATTCTATAGTTCTGATGGAGCTGTATTTCAAGCTATCTGCAGCACATGGCAGCAATTCAAATCTGTCCATGGCTGCGTGGCAAGTGCATGAGCTCCTCCTGGACGTGTACAGGCTTCTTCGTTGACTGCATTGTTGAAAGCAGCCAAATACACACATCTTAAGCCTGAAGCTGTCCATTACACTAGAGTAAAAAAGGAAGTCTGTGTCATGCAAGAGCTTCCTACATGCCTTGGTGATCATCATTTCATGGTGCTTTGAAGCTGTGCCTTTATAGAAGGGCTTGCTTCATACAGTGCTTCTGCTAGCACCCAAACGGAGTATGTTGATAGCAAAGAGGGAACAGAAAAGAGACAGCCTCCGTTTTGAATTTTACTTAGTCTTTCCCCTCTATTAGACATCAATTGAACATAAAAATTTCTTCTTTTCAACTTTATCTGTCTCTTAACTGGAAATGCACAAGAGTAAATACAGCCCTCTAGATTTCATAAAAGTATTTCTGGAAGGATTAGGAGAAATCTATTTGAACAAACATAATATTGCTATACATTTTCTCAAGAAGGATGAAGGATTACTCAATGCTTGTAGGATTTTCCAACTTAAAAGAGCAAGAGGCACTGGGACATGTTGCAGCGTACATTAATGGGATAGTTAAACATTTGCGTCACCCATGGAATTATCAAATTAAGCAACATCCTTCCAAGAGCCCAGTCCTTTCTTTCTTCTCAGTTTTTAGGAGACTAGAATTTTTTTCCTATTCTAGATGATTTGTATTATGGAAATAATTAAAAAACAGAGCTTTTTTTTCAGCCAGAGCTCACCAGAACTCAGTTCCAGGACCTCTTAGGTGTGCACCATTGCCATTATCAGAAAACAAGGGAGGTGTTGCTGGTGAGTTCCAGCACTTCTTTTTCTAGGAAATAGCACTGTTAAAAACTCTTGCAATGTTAAATATGTTAAAATACTAGCAGGCTTGATGTAACATCTATAAAGTAATATAAAGATTTGAAAATGGAGATATAAGTAAAGGTGAAGGGACCCCTGACCATTAGGTCCAGTCGTGGACGACTCTGGGGTTGCAGTGCTGATCTCGCTTTACTGGCTTCTGGGTCATGTGGCCAGCATGACTAAGCCGCTTCTGGCAAACCAGAGCAGTGCATGGAAATGCAGTTTACCTTCCCGCCAGAGCGGTACCTATTTATCTACTTGCACTTTGACGTGCTTTCAAACTGCTAGGTTGGCAGGAGCTGGGACCGAGCAACGGGAGCTCACCCTGTCGCGGGGATTCGAACCGCCAACCTTCTGATCAGCAAGCCCTAGGCTCTGTGGTTTAACCCACAGCGCCACCCGTGTCCCTATGGAGATATAAGGAACCTAAATTAGAAAAATGGAAAACGGGGGACGGGGGAGTCAATGGATCAGAATGGTGAAATATTTTAATGTGTATTGTACAATATTATGCAAAAACTAATTTAAAAAAAAAACTCTTGCAATGTTGCAGGTATTGAATAGTGTGTCTTAATTAAAGCACATTCTTCCATACCTTCCTACTACCCTTACTTCACTAATGCCTAATGCCACTTACCTGGGAGTTAGTCCTATTGAACTCAGTAGGATTTACTTCTGATTAGGATGGTGCTGTTAGCTCTTTGATGTAGTCCCTCCTCCAACCAAACCCATTTTGAGCACCAAATCTCTTTTGAGACAGTGGATTTAGTGGATTAACAGGAGTGTCTTCTCCTTTGGTCACTGTTCTGTGGCTATGCATGCCCCAGGAAGAGCAAGAGAGAGAATATTGGGAAATGGATACACCCATATTAGTCTAAGAGAACTTACATTGGCTTCCAGTATGTTTCTGAGCACAATTCAAAGTGTTGGTGTTGACCTTTAAAGCCCTAAACTGCCTTGGCCCAGTATACCTGAAGGAGTGTCTCCACGCCCATCGTTCTGCCCGGATGCTGAAGTCCAGCGCTGAGGGCCTTCTGGCAGTTCCCTCACTGCGAGAAGCAAAACTACAGGGAACCAGGCAGAGGGCCTTCTCGGTAGTGGCGCCCACCCTGTGGAACGCCCTCCCATCAGATGTCAAAGAGATAAACAACTACCTAACATTTAGAAGACATCTGAAAGCAGCCCTGTTCAGGGAAGTTTTTAATGTGTGACATTTTGATGTATTTTTAATCTTTGTTGGAAGCCGCCCAGAGTGGCTGGGGAAACCCAGCCAGATGGGCGGGGTACAAATAATAAATTATTATTATTATTATTACTCAGCACTCAAAGGAGAACACCATGGAAATGTGAAGTGGTTGCTCCAGTTGGGTTCTAGAAATACAGCCACTATAGTCTCTGTCACCACCTCAATCCATTTTTGATTGGCTGTCTTCCTCGAAAAGTAGGCTCCATTGGAGATGGACTGTGCCTACTTATGAGCAAGCGTCCTATGCAAGCCCACTGATGCCTCCATGTGGATCCAAGGTTCCCAGATGGGGGACTTCAAACAAGTATGAAGCAGCCCTAACAATGTCTCCACCCTGCGTCTTTGGCACCATCAGTATACCTTTTATTCACACACAGAGCCTCAGGAAATCTCTCAATAATACATGGAACTCCGTAGACTGGGGGGGTAGTCTCATTATTTTCAAAGCCCTGAGTATACAATGAGAGACAGCCCACAGTGTGCAACTTCTGGTATACATCCTCCCTCCCCTCTACTGCTTTGCTCTTTGTGAATCAAAGGCAGCATGAGTCTTTTTTAACAACTTATAAAACACAAGAGGGAAGCCCATCTTGTTCAGCCATGTTGTTACCCAGTACTGAAATCTGATACATATTATTTCAGTAATGAAGCCAATGGAACCTATTCAGAATTAGATTTCTGTTGTTCCTGTATCTCACATGTTGGCCGTTGGGGCTATTCTTTCAAAGTGTGCTTGTGTGTGAATACACACACACTTTTTCTTTTTCTTTTTTTTGCAAGGTAATCATCCACTTCTATGAAGGCAATTTTTATGACTCATAAAAGTTAGAATTAAATTCTTTCTTTTTTTGTGTTAAATTTAATTCCAGCTGTGACCATCACTGCTCCCTGCAATTTAACACACGCTGAACACTTTAATATAGCAAAAGCAATGGGCTCTATATCCGCTGAACAAATGACTATTGAATGCTCTGTTTGAGTGTCTGTATTTTTTCTTGTTGTTATTTTTACTAACAGCGTAGTCTTCTACATGTCTATTCAGAAGTGAGCCCGCTGAGTTCAGTGGGAGTTAACAGCACCTATAGGACTGCAGCCTAAACTGGGGGGATTGTACAGGAAAACCAGGAAGACTTGCTGCAAATTAGGCAGGTTTCTAAAGACAATGATATTATATTTCCTCTCCTCCCAAAAATATCACAGACCTGCTGAGATAAATTTATTCACACTTGTTGTATGATATTTACAGCAATCATTCTGTCCCTTTTCATTGCAATTAACTTTTCATTATGAAATGGTTTTGTTGTTTGTAACAATGTGTTTTATTTATGGAATATGTTTAGGATACGCAGGGATAGGAACAATATAGATATCATCACTGCTGTTCTTATTGTAGTTTTACTATGATTTTGTGATTTTTAACTTTGTTTTCATTTTCTACAGCTGTTTTATTCATTCTTGTTAGCTGTCCTGGGCTCAAAATTGGAGGATGACCGGAGCAAAAAAGTTTTGATGAAACAAATAAATGAATATAAATCAACAACCAAACAAAGTTCCTGATTGGCTTTGCTCATATGGGCAGTGACATTTCTGAGAACTGGCACCTTCATGACAGTGCTATAATTATACTATAATTATAATTACACTGTTAAAACTCTGTGTGTGTGTGTTTATGGAAGACAATCTTACTCGGCTACAAGTGATCACCAAAGAAGAAGAAAGAAGATAATTATACGCAATAGGTAGCTATTGAATTTTAACCAGCTTAACTCTTCTCATTTCCAAGATCCAAAATCAAACACATCAGTATGATCTTCTCAACAAGAGAGACTTCTATTGTTTCTTAACATTTCCACCAAACCAATGTACAAATGTGTGCGCGTATGTGATCCTAATATGTTCACAAAGCAATTGTGCGCAATTTCTGGTCAGTCTGCATATTCTCCAACATGCCTTGGGAAATAAGTATCTTTTGTACTTTCCTCAAGCCAATATGCATGAATGTGCATCTCTCAACTGCATTCTACACATTCTCTAGAAAATACGCATAATCTTTCATAGGCCTTGGGGATTGTGCTGTTGCGTGGTTTTATTTCCTTCCACTAAAATACTGAAGTATGTCCTTAGTTCCATACTACTCTTCATATGAGTGTAATAATCCTATGAAGCACCTAAATACCACAAAGCTCTCATTAGCCCTGACATTTCCAAGTGAATTACAACAGCTGTTCTATGTTAAAGGGAAATTTCAATCAAATTCACCTTTGATAAGCAGGAAAGGTAAACATGACCAAGCTGCTAATGTGCAGGCTGTTCCATTAAGCTTAAGCTGGATGTTGTGATGAAAAGTATGCCTAGCCATCTGATAGATTGTGCCTCCTGCTTTCAAAATACCATTCCTGCTAATCAGTCTGAGCAATCAGTCTCTCTCTGTCAACCCACTAACACATAATCTTAACCCATCATGTAGGTTTGTATTAAACTCAATTCCTGTTCCAAATGGGGAAAAAATACTACTAATAATGAAAAGTGGTGGGGTACCGAGAAACCAAGGGTGAGAATTACACCAAAATTGGTGCAGCAGTGTCTCTTCTGGTGACCATGGGTATTTAGTCCACAGTCCACTGAGTCAATGGGAAAATCTCTCATTGATTTTAAAGGATACAGAATGCACTCTTCAAGGGTATATCATCTGATATATTAAAGCCAGCTGACCATATTCCATAAAGCAGATGTGAGGAGACCCACAATGCCTGATCATTGGCCAGGCTAGATAGGACTGATGGGAGTTCTAGTCTTCCAGTTGTTACTGATCTCCAAGTTCCTTGCCTTTGCTGTTAGGTTTTTATGAAACCAAGAAGTACAATCTGAGGTAGGGTAAAGCAGCAGCAGCAACTTCAATCAGTCTTTATCGACATACAGAGAAGACAGGAATACACGAATCAAAACACAGAACTGTCATCTCTTCATAGGAGGAGATGCTCTGAAACAAAACCATGCAGGCCTAATAAGGTTAAAAAGTACCACTCAAGTCTTACGGTGACGTAATTTCATGGCGTTAGCAACAACTTAAATCTCAACGGGTGGGATCATCAGAGCACAGGCGACCCCACTTTATTCATTTAGAAAATGTCCATGCCACAGTCAGTTACTGTCTCCTAATATTGCCATTAGAACCTATGGGGGCAAAATTAAAGCACAGGTGCTGTTGCTCAGAGGGCAAGGAGCTGCTTTTCACCCCTGACATTTGGTGTCATGGCAGCCTGGTGGTTTGAAAATATATGCACAGGGAGGTGTTGCAACCTCCCATGGTTCTTGCAATAGTAGTACACAAATACAAACACACACCATAATGATGGGCATTTTATTTGAATTAAATAAAGCAGGCTCTAAATCATACTCAGGCATGCTGGAGAAGGGAATAGCAATGATCATATAGCTATATTCATGGTATTCTCCCCATCCTTACATTTTTGTTTCAAACCATTCTTCATTTCTTCTGTCCAGGAAGCAAGCGTCAAAGTAACCTTGACCTACTTTGAAAGAGCTGTTGGACTGTCAGTCAGGTTTAAAAGAAGTCATTAAAAGCTGACTGAGGTACCTTCTGTCAGCTTTGTGAAATCCCCTGTTGTACAAAACCACCCTTCAAAAGTGACACTGCAACTAATTAAAAGTAACTTGTTGAATCACAGCCATGACATCTACCAATCCAAACAACAGCTTGTTAAACCATTCAATATTGACCAGCAGCTTTTTGATTCCTTAATAGTTAAAGCCCAAGAGAAGGAAGCTGGACTGTCAAGGACTCTTCATCAGAAAAGTGAATTCCAGCAGAGCAATTTGTGCTTCCCAGCTGATTCCCAAGAAAAATACAAGATGTACATCAAAGACTAGGATTTCAATAATAAAAACAACAGTACTTTCAACACAACAGCACACATCAATCATTTGCCATCAAATGATGGATCAGCTTTACCAAAAATCTCTCAGCTCAGGAATCTTCCTCAGATATCAAAGGTAGTGTGAGTGAACATGCAATGTCATATACAAAAGCTATCATCAGTTGCCAGGGATGGAAACATCATTTGTTAGTAGTTTCTTGTCATTTTTCCTTTCCCCTTACATAGCAGAACTTCCGAAAAATAGTAAGTAGTGCGATTTCAGATTGCTTACCATTTAGCAATTGTATAAAAGTGGAGATTTTCTAACAGTTAAATCACTGGCATCTCTAATGTTTCAGGTAAGCAGAAGAAAAAGTAAAGGCACTGCACCCTTTCCTTGGGAATATATATTTATAAATATGTTGCCCATCTACTTCCCATTTACTTTTATTCTGACATTTAAATGTTGGTGAAAGACAACATTTATTGTAATCTTTAGGATCTCAAAGGATTTTATAACATTCAAAACAGGAAACGTGGTTTGTTTTTGCTTTAAAATCCCTCCACCAGTTCTATCATTTCACTTCTACGGAGATATGAAGCCAGGAAGCAGGTCTTTACAAGCTTAGTGGGTGTCAAGATTGTAATTTAGACTGGATTAGTCATAACAGAATATTGGAAGGACCTTTTGCAGCCCTCACTCCCTATTGTCAGGTGTGCCATCAACAGCTCACTGGCTAACTGCCTAGTGAAATCAGGGAGCTTCTTTCAGTTCTTTTATTTTGACCACAGAAATGGAGGAAGACATATTTTATTTTTTTTAAAAGTTGCAATTAAGCAGCTTCTCTTTCCAGGCTATTTCTGAAATTCTTTTGTAATAAGACAGCCCTCTATATTGGACAAACAGGCCAAACCCTACGCCAAAGGATAAATGGACATAAATCTGATATCAGGAATCACAAGACAGAGAAACCAGTAGGAGAACACTTCAATCTCCAAGGACATTCTATACAAGACCTCAAAGTAGCTGTCTTATTACAAAAGAATTTCAGAAATAGACTGGAAAGAGAAGTTGCTGAATTGCAACTTATGACCAAACTTAAAACCATGGAGAGACCTGGTCTGAATAGAGACATTGGATTCTTATCTCATTATACATGATAAAGCTATTTTTAGCCATCTCACCCCTTGCTTTTTCCTGTAAGACCAATTGCAGTCATTAACAGTCGTCAACAAGTTTACCACACCTATCAGCAATCACCCATTCCCACTACCCTTCTGAGTAATACCCCTCCCCACCCTCTCACTATATATAAGGGTCTGGTGACTTCTGTTTCAGTGTATCTGAAGAAGTGTGCATGCGCACGAAAGCTCATAACAATAACAAACTTAGATGGTCTCTAAGGTGTTACTGGAAGGATTTTTTTTTTAATTTTTTTTTTACTACGGCAGACCAACACGGCTACCTACCTGTAACTAGGAGGAAGACATGAAACGCACACCCTCAAGCTTGAGCTGGCATTGCTCAGAGTGCCATTCCAACCCCCTGGGAGTTACTTCCTAGCCCTCAGACCCCTCCTGCTACCTATGGTGGCTACTAAGGGAATCCCTTTCTGCTCTGAGACATGAAGGGTGCGCTTGATCCTAGGGAAACGAGGGGACTCCAACATACTCTCCAGAGACAGCGTGTCCCTTGGCTGCTGTACAGTTTCTAACACATCTGACTCCTGTCTCTGCACCTGCTATCTTGCTCCTGTTCTTCGTCACCCATTATTTCCCAGCTCCTTTCTTCTGGGGTATGTCCCATCTCAAACCACCACAAACCTAGGTCCATACTCTCTGCCCCTTCCTCCTCTCTGGAAGGCTCTTGGGGTAGTGGTCTCCACCACTCCTCATCTGCCCAGCTTTTGACAGGTATCTTCCATTTCAGTGGTGGCAGGTGGGGACAGAGACAAAAGCGCAGTGAGCAACAGGTGTGACATAGTATAAGCCAGATGTTTTCACACATACTCATAAGCCAAACACATCTGTCCATCCTTCATCCAGGCAAGCAAGAGGCATTATCAGAGTTCAAGGGTATTTCCAGCTAGTCAAAAACATGCAAAGAAGATATAATATTGGACCACTAAGGGAATGTGGCCTGGGGGGGGGGAGGGCATGGTTAGGGAGGGAGTGTGATCTGGGGAAGAGTCAAGGGCCAGATAGACCCAGAGGACTACATTTGACCCCAAGACCTAAAGTTCCCCACCCCTGTAACAGAACGCTATCCTTTCTCAAACAAGGTTGGTTAAGAAAAATACTACAGATTTTGGAAACTGGTTGGTAATATTTTAAGTGAAAACCTGGCGTATTGAATTCTGGAAATTATAATGTATACTGATGCTCCCACAACCATGCATTTGCAAATTGTTCTCCATAACATTGTTGTCATAGCCTTGTCCAAGTTCTGTTGCAAGCAGGGGTTAGGAGTATCTATTGGTGTTTTGCAACTTTGACCTGTTGCAGGACCTTAGCCAGACCTTAGCAGAGCATACGCAGAGTTCTAGAAAGCAATCAGTTGCAGGCAGGATGCACGAAGCAGGAACAAGACGCTGCTACCAGTAACTTGGTTACGTAGAGGTGTTTATTATTTACAGCAGACTCTACAAGTTACTATATACAAGAACAGAAACAGATCTTAACTAGCTCTCTCTTAACAAACTCCAAACGACTCTCAGAACTCCGCACTGACCAACAAACTATCCAGTCAGTAAGGTCATAAGTCATCATGCCTGTGCGAGACCTCAACCAATGGTAGAGCTGTATCCAAGGTCCTATATCTCCAGGCAGAATAACTCCTTTGCTCAGTCTTCTTGGCCTCTGGCCAATGCTTAATTGACTCTGTGTGAAGCTGCACAGAATGGCACGTGGTCAAAAACCCAACAGTATCTGAGGAACTCTTACCTGAGAACAATCTGACAGTCCAGAGGTCAGGGAGTTTGGATGATTGCAGAGGCACAGGTCCAGCAGGAAGCAGCAAGGTAGAACTGGGAACTTCAGGCATTGTTTCCAACATCTGACTGCTGCTGAGAGCTCTGTTAAAAAGACCAGAGCCAGTTGATTCTAATCAGTGCTAGCTGGCTCTTATCAGTGTGTTCCCCTATGTAAAGGCTGATCAGCTACAGGTAGAGTCACTCAATCTTCAGGCTGCTTTTTGGCAGGTGAACCTGACCCCTGACAATTGTCCTTTATGGGCACTAGTGAGCTTCACATGATGGACGCACCATGGATGGTATCAATCCATGCTAAGTATTTCTGGCTCTTTCTGACTATACTGTGAGATTGTTCCTGCCTTTAAGTCTCAGACAATGTTGTGTTCATGTAGAGACACTTCCCAAAATTTCAATGGAGACAAACTTCTGTAGCCCCCAACATGTGCTAAGGATTGTAATGATATGGCAGATTGTTGGTGGACATTTGGAAAACTGGGCTATAATCCAAATCAATTTGGTGTCATTTTACATTTTGGTGCACATCATTACTATGAACCAGAGCATAGAAGATGGAGCTGCCTGAAAAGAAGGATAAAGCCATCTGCAGCAGCTCTTTTGAAATAATGCTATTGGACTGAAATGACTTAATTCAACCACATAACATGCAATACTCTCTGAGGCCTCCAACCGTAAATGAGTAGATCTCTCATAGGTAAAGGTAAAGGGACCCCTGACCATTAGGTCCAGTCATGGCCGACTCTGGGGCTGCGGCACTCATCTCGCTTTATTGGCCGAAGGGAGCCGGCGTACAGCTTCCGGGTCATGTGGCCAGCATGACTAAGCCACTTCTGGCAAACCAGAGCAGCGCACGGAAACGCCCTTTACTCTCTCATAGCACCATGTAATTCTTATGTGCAAAAAAAGTCACGAATCCACTGTGTTTGCATGCTCAGTGGCATACAGAGTCTCTGTGTAGACTGCCACTGCTGCAGCAAGCATTAAGTTTTACCTGTTGCCAGTAAATGCCTAGCTAAAGTGTTATTCTAACAGATGGTCTACTCCTCAGTCAACAAACAAATTAGGTGATGGGGAGAGAGTGAGACATACATACTGATCACATTAAGCCACATTGCTGAGTTTCTTTTATGCATCCATCCAATGTGTAGCACAGTCAACTATTTATATTTCTTCCTTTCATCAATTTGCATATAAATCTTGTAATAGCAGCAAAAAATGGTGACATGATGATCCAATTGATCCCAACATTAAGGAGGGGAGATGGCCTTGCTGCACTGAAATCTAATGCTCCGTACTATCAGTTAACAATGTGGTTACAGAAGAGCTCAAAATTGAAAAAGGTACACGACAAGGCTGCCCGATTTCCCCACTACTATTTATCTATTTATCTCGGTTCTGGAAGTGCTCCTGAACATGATTAGAGGGGATCGGCTGGTGGAAGGGATCCAGGTCAGAGCGAAACAATATAAACTTAAAGCGTTTGCAGATGACCTAGTTCTGACATTACAGGAACCGGAATCTAGTACGAAAAGAGTATTACAACTGATTCAAAACTTTGGTCGAGTGGCGGGATTTAAATTGAATAAACAAAAAACCAAGGTATTGGGGAAAAATTTGACAGATACTGAGTCGGAACGGTTTCAGAGGGAGACAGAGTTAACGGTGGTCAAGAAAGTGAAATACCTAGGGGTAAACATAACAGCAAAAAATCTGAGTTTATTTAAAGATAACTATGAAAAATGCTGGCTAGAAATTAAGAGAGACTTGGATAGTTGGTCAAGATTAAAACTTTCTTTGTTAGGCCGAATAGCTGCCATCAAGATGAATGTATTGCCAAAAATGTTATTTTTGTTTCAGACACTACAGATTGTAGACAAGACAGAGTGTTTCCGGAAGTGGCAGAAAGATATTTCCAAATTTGTCTGGCAGGGCAAAAAGCCCAGAATTAAGTTTAAGATATTAACGGATGCGAAAGAAAGAGGGGGCTTTGCCCTGCCAGACCTAAAACTGTATTACGAAGCGGCAGCTTTCTGCTGGCTAAAAGATTGGCTACTTCTTGAAGATACGGATGTATTAGATTTAGAAGGTTTTAATAATGCATTTGGATGGCATGCATATTTATGGTATGACAAGGTTAAGACAAACAAGGCCTTTAAGAACCATATTGTCAGGAAAGCAGTATTTAATGTCTGGATAAGATACAAAGACTTATTGGAGAATAAAACTCCGAGGTGGCTGTCACCCCTAGAGGCTAAGGCCCGAAAAAGAGCCAATATGGAGGCCAATTGGCCAAAATATTGGGAGATATTAGAAAGAGATGGTAACAATTGGAAATTGCAGAGTTTAGAGAAAATGAAAGATAAAGTGCGAGACTGGTTACACTATGCTCAGATTAAAGAAGTATTTAAAAATGACAAAAAGTTAGGATTCCAGGTGGAGAAGTCAAAGTTGGAAACTGAACTGTTAGAACCTAAGACTAAAGTACTTTCAAAGATGTATAATTTGTTGCTGAAATGGAACACACAAGACGAAATGGTCAAATCGGTAATGATAAAATGGGCACAGGATATTGGGCATAATATTATGTTTGAAGACTGGGAAAGGTTATGGACCTCTGGGCTGAACTTCACTGCATGTAATGCTTTGAAGGAAAATGTAATGAAAATGATATATAGATGGTACATGACCCCAGTTAAATTGGCCAAAATATACCATTCGTCTGACAATAAATGTTGGAAATGTAAGGAAAATGAAGGAACTTTTTTTCACCTCTGGTGGACTTGCCCGAGAGTGAAGGCCTTTTGGGAGATGATATATAATGAGTTAAAAAAGGTGTTTAGGTACACCTTTACTAAGAAACCGGAGGCCTTCCTCTTGGGCATTGTCGGCCAGAGTGTGTTAAAGAAGGACAGAACATTTTTCATGTATGCAACAACGGCAGCAAGGATACTGATTGCTAAGAACTGGAAAACTCAAAACCTACCTACGCTGGAAGAATGGCAGATGCAGCTGATGGACTATATGCAATTAGCTGAGATGACCGGCAGAATTCGAGACTTGGGAGAAGAGAGGATGGAAGAAGACTGGAAGAAATTCAAGATTTATCTGCAAAAGTATTGTAATTTGGCTGAATGTTGATTGGGATGTCAGAGTAGAAGTAATTGTCTACCACTAAATTAGACTTAAGTTTAAACTATACGCTAATGATCAAATCCAAGATTATGAACAAAATGATAATTTGTTTGGAAATAATTTTTTAACGATGTAAGTGTGTGCGGGAGGCGTGGGGGAGCCCAAAGTAATGATGAAAAGATGTCAGATAATTAATGTTTTTTGTTTAAATATATTTATGTATTGAAAAACTTGAATAAATATATATTAAAAAAAAAATGAAATCTAATGCTCCGTACATTTCCTCATAGGAAGAATTTGGATTGTTGTTGAAAGCTTTGACAGCTTTGTCATTTATTTGACCAAGGTCAGTGGGGCTATTTCAATGTGCTTGCTTGAAGGTTGTCTCCACAGGGACTAATCCCAATTGCCTTGCTCCCACTGAGCAATTATTTCTCTTGATCTCAGTGAGGCTACTGAAAAAGTGAAGTAGAATTCCAGATAAGCAAAGCCATTAGCATCCTGCCAATTTTAAGATCTATAGATGGATCTTATCCAGGAAACCACTTCAGCATATGAGCAGCTTCCACCCAGATCAATGGAACCAGTCACATTGGTTCATTAAAACATACACATCAGGTCTTTTGTCACATGAAAACCTGGAAGCTTCCAAGCTGTAGAAAAATCACATTTTCATTTGGAAAATGAGCCAACTGCATTGGTTTTAAAACTGGAATGGGAAAACCGTAGCAGCCCTCCAGATACGCCCAGCAAAATAAGCAAAGCATTTTAACTGTGGTGTTGCTAGATGCCTCATGAAATCAATATACTTCTGTCTCCTACACACACACACACACACACACACACAAAGACACACTAAGTTGCTGAAATGAAGCAGCAGCTCGTTGTTGTTGTTGTTGTTGTTGTTGTTGTTGTTGTTTTATAAGATATTTATTAAGATTTTTTTAAATATTACAATAAAAATGAAAAAAATATATAACAAAAATACAAAATAAAAATAGTTAAAAACACAAATTTTCCATTACTTATTTTCCTTTGACTTATTTCCCGGACCTCCTCATACCTCCCTTTTTTGTATTCCACTTCAATCTGTTGGTTCAGCAAATCCTTTAAAAGTAATAATATTAGATTTTTGCCTATTTATAACCCTTTTTTCACATTCCCTTAAAGCATTACAGCTGGAAACCACTTAATTACTATCCAACATCATTCTAACATTCATTAATTTTACAATATTTCTGTAGATAATCTTTGAATTTCTTCCAATCTTCTTCCACCGACTCTTCTCCCTGGTCTCGGATTTTGCCAGTCATTTCTGCCAGTTCCATATAGTCCATCAGCTTCATCTGCCATTCTTCCACAGTGGGTAAATCTTGTGTCTTCCAATACTTTGCAATGAGTATTCTTGCTGCTGTTGTGGCATACATAAAAAAAGTTCTGTCCTTCTTTGGCACCAATTGGCCGACTATGCCTAGGAGAAAGGCCTCTGGTTTCTTCAAGAAGGTATGTTTAAATACCTTTTTCAGTTCATTATATATCATTTCCCAGAAAGCCTTAATTCTTGGGCACGTCCACCAAAGGTGAAAGAATGTACCTTCAGTTTCTTTACATTTCCAGCATTTATTGTCGGGCAAATGATAGATTTTTGCAAGCTTGACTGGGGTCATGTACCACCTGTATATCATTTTCATAATATTCTCTCTTAGGGCATTACATGCCATAAACTTCATACCTGTGGTCCATAGCTGTTCCCAGTCAGCAAACATAATATTATGTCCAACATCTTGTGCCCATTTGATCATAGCAGATTTCACCGTTTCATCCTGAGTATTCCATTTCAACAGCAAGTTATACATTCTTGACAAATTCTTAGTTTTGGGTTCTAACAGTTCTGTTTCTAATTTTGATTTTTCCACCTGGAAGCCAATTTTCTTGTCCAAATTATATGCCTCCATTATCTGATAATAATGAAGCCAGTCTCGCACTTTATTTTTTAGTTTCTCAAAACTCTGCAGTTTCAGTCTATCTCCATCTTGTTCCAAAATTTCCCAATATTTCGGCCAATTGGCCTCCATATTGAGCCTTTTCAGAGCTTTCGCTTCCATCGGTGACAGCCACCTTGGGGTTTTGTTTTCCAATAAATCCTTGTATCTTATCCAAACATTAAACAGTGCTTTCCTGACAATATGGTTTTTAAATGCTTTATGCGCTTTGACCTTGTCATACCACAGATATGCATGCCATCCAAATACATTGTTAAAACCTTCTAAGTCCAAAATGTCTGTGTTTTCAAGAAGTAGCCATTCTTTCAACCAGCAAAAAGCTGCTGATTCATAGTAAAGTTTAAGGTCTGGCAGGGCAAATCCACCCCTTTCCTTTGCATCAGTTAATATCTTAAATTTTATTCTGGGCTTCTTGCCCTGCCAGGCAAATCTAGAAATATCTCTCTGCCACTTCTTGAAACAGTCCATCTTGTCCACAATTTGCAATGTTTGAAACAAAAACAGCATTTTATGCAATACATTCATTTTTATCACAGAAATACGACCCAACAGTGAAAGCTTCAAATTTGACTAGATTTCTAAATCTTTTTTCACTTCCGTCCAACATTTTTCATAATTATCTTTAAATAAGTTCCCATTTTTGGCTGTCATATTAATCCCCAGGTATTTCACTTTCTTAACCACAGTCAGGCCTGTCTCATTCTGAAACCTCTCTCTTTCAATCGGTGTTAAATTTTTCTCTAAAACCTTAGTTTTTAACTTGTTCAGTTTAAATCCTGCCAGTTGACCAAATTCTTGAATTAGTTCTAAAACCCTTTTAGTACTAGATTCTGGCTCCTGTAACATCAATACTAAGTCATCTGCAAATGCTCTCAGTTTGTACTGTTTGGCTCCGACCTGTATACCTTTAACCAACCGGTCCCTTCTAATCATATTCAGCAGAACCTCCAGGACCGATATAAAAAGCAGTGGGGAGATTGGGCACCCCTGTCGTGTCCCTTTTTCTGTCTTAAATTCTTCCGTCACCACATTATTTACAATTAATTTAGCCTTTTGTTCAGAGTATATTGCACCTATACCATTTTCAAAACCTTGGCCTACCCCCATCCCCTGTAGGTTCTTCTTCATAAAGCTCCAGGAGATGTTGTCAAAGGCTTTCTCCGTGTCCACAAATATCAGAACTGCTTTAGTGTTTATATTCACTTCTAGTTTTTCCAAAATATCAACTATATTTCTCAAATTATCAGACAAGTGTCTTCCTGGGAGAAAGCCCGCTTGGTCTTTATGAATCTCTTCCATCAATACTTTTTTCAATCTCTTGACCAAAATGTCTGCAAAAATTTTGTAATCCACATTAAGTAACGATATAGGGCGGTAGTTCTTAAGCTGAGTCTTTTCAGTCTCTGTTTTCGGTATAAGTGTAATGTACGCCTCTTTCCACGACTCTGGTGCCCTTTTCCCTTCCAATATTTCATTACAGACTTCCTTCAAAGGTTGTAATAGCCACTCTTTCAAAGATCTATAATATCTAGAAGTCAGCCCATCCGGTCCTGGAGATTTTCCCAATTGCATGTTTTGAATGGCACCTTCTACTTCCTGTTCAGATATTTTATAGTTCAACATTAATTTGCTTTCTTGGGAGATTTTTTGTAATCCATTTGTCTTCAAAAATTTGTCTATATCCATTTCTTTCTGTGGCCCTTGTGTATATAATTGTTTAAAATACCTCTGGAAACAGTTTCTAATCTCAATTGGGTTATGTATATTGTGGTCGGAGCAGGTTTTTGGGCAGATTTCCACTTTCTTTATCTTTGGTGCCATTCCTCTAGTTACCCATATTTGGTCAATTCTAGTCCATGTCATCTTGGCTTCAGAAAAGAAGGTTCCCTCTCTTCCCAGGGGGTTCTTTACTCTCCAAATGTCCACTAAGTCCATATTGTCTGTCATCTCAAAAAATGTTTTCGGTAGTCTACCATCCTTGGTAACTACCTGTCTTTGTGCCTTGTCCATGTTTGTAGATACTACTCCATTCATATCCCCCATCAGAAACAGATTGTAATCCAAATAGTCCAATAAAGTCTCATGCAACTTTTTAAAGAATTCAGATTTCCCCTCATTCGGTGCATAAATTCCTACAATCAAAAATTTCTCTCCTTGAACTTGAATTTCAATTGCCAAAAATCTGCCTTGTTCATCTTTAAAAATTAATTTCGGTGATAGTCTCTCCTTTGCATATATCACAACTCCTCTTTTTTTTAACTTTGTCAGATGAGATAAACTCCTGTCCCAATCTTTTATTAATCAGTAGTTTCCTGTGTAGCCTTGTTACATGTGTTTCTTGTAAACAAATCAAGTCCAATTGTTCCTTTTTTAGTAAATGAAAAACATTTTTTCTCTTTCGAGGAGAGTTCAAACCATTACAATTCCAACTTAACAGTTGCAGAGCCATGATGGGGTTACTTCGCTTTACCTCCAACTGCACCAAGTGTCTGTTCTTGTTCTGTCGATGGTGTCTCTTTCTCTGGGCCGTGCAATCCAAAAGATAAGTTTGCTATGTCTAGTATTCCTTTTTCCAGTGCTTTTGGCTCTTCTCCGGATTCCGCTTCTTTCCGTAGGTCTTCTTCGTGATCTTTCAGATCATTGTTGTTGTTGTTGTTGTTGTTTAGTCGATTAGTCGTGCCCGACTCTTCGTGATCCCAGGGACCAGAGCACACCAGGCACTCCTGTCTTCCACTGCCTCCCGCAGTTTGCTCAAACTCATGTTTGTAGCTTCGAGAACACTGTCCAACCATCTTGTCCTCTGTCATCCCCTTCTTCTTGTGCCCTCAATCTTTCCCAACATCAGGGTCTTTTCCAGGGACCTTGTGCCAGAGAAGAGACCAAACTCTAATTCAAGAAATGCCACCGGTCTGCCTCCTTTCCATTGTATGCGATGCAGCTTCTCATTATACTCCATTCATATAGCTGTCCAGTAGCCATGCAGCTCTGCCTTGCACTGGGTTTAATCCTTCATATTGTCTATAGGAATTGTCCACAGCTACTTAGGATCTCCATCAACTTCTACCTGACTTATGGATATCTAGGATTTCACTTGATTCCTCCTAGATGCAAAAAATGTGCTCTGCCAGTGAGTTCCAGTCTTCCATGTAGGGATGGGGAGGAAATTTGTTTCCTAACCAATTATCACTTCCTGAAACAGGTGTCCTTCAAAATGTAAACTTCTCTGAATTTTGTGGTGAAGTTTTCCAACCAGAAAATGTGTACAAAAATGAATATATTAGGGAAGTGTGTGTATAAAAATACATTTATTAGTAAGGATAACATAGCCACCTCATGAGAAGAGAAGATTCCCTGGAAAAGACCCTGATGTTGGGAAAGATTGAGGGCACAAGGAGAAGGGGACGACAGAGGACGAGATGGTTGGACAGTGTTCTTGAAGCTACGAACATGAGTTTGACCAAGCTGCAGGAGGCAGTGGAAGACAGAAGTGCCTGGCGTGCTCTGGTCCATGGGGTCACAAAGAGTCAGACACGACTAAACAACTAAATAACAACAACAATGGATAACATACACAAATGCATTGCATTGGGGGGGGGGCTTGCAAAATTGTGCACACTAGCAAATGTTATGCAAACATATGGACAGAGGCGGATTTAGAGGAGCCCGACCGATTCTGTTGAACTGGGCAGGGAGCCTCCAGAGGCGCCACAACTATGATTTAGAATGAAGCATGGGGGTGGAGGGACACTGAATTTTGGTGTTGCAGATGGTGCTACTGTAATTTGAGACCCCAAGATCTGCCACTGATATGGAGACCTGAACTTAAGACTGGAAAAGTTAGAAAGTGAGAGAAGCCAACATGGACAGGTTCATCCAGCCTTACTTTCCCCTAGACTAAGTGCATCTTTATCCTTTCATTTGTTTATTTCACTGAAGCAGAGAGGTGAAAGTACAACAGGCCAAATTAGCATCTGATAGCTCCACTTTCTATATAAACTATCCAGCTTTAAGTGTGGGAGTTCAAATAGATATTTGCGCACCACAGAAAAGTACAATTTGTGGACAACTTTAGACCACTTACTGGAAAACCAAAAAGAGGAGATGATACATGGAGTGTGAAATATTCCTTTCAGATGTTCTCCCCCCCCCCCCCCACCGCTGCTGCCTTAAATAAAAATGCAGATTTACTCCAAGGCTTCACAGATCCAGCCACAGTGAAGAAGCCGCAGTTCATGTCCTTTCCAGCTTTACAGCTTGATTCTTACACACACACACACACACACACACACACACTATGTCGATAATCCCCCATGAAGTGGATTACTGTATGTTATCACCAAATAGTGCCGTAGGTAGGTAGGAAAGAAAAAGGGGGGGGGGAGCAAGGTCCAAAAGACAGGACATGGTGGATTTTACTTCAGCTGGCTTGACCTCCTTCATATCCCCCACCCCCTGTCTATGCATTCACAAATGTGTTTTCGGTTGCCAAACTGAAAAATGGGCAAAAGCAGTGATTAATTCATGGAAGTCTTATAACTTTCACTATTTTCAGTAGTTGAGTCTCCTTTCCAAAGAGATTTGTACATGCTGGGAAGTGTGATGAGGCGGCAATAGAGGAATTATACCAGGATCTTTTCGTTTTTATTGCAGTGCCCTGAGAGTGGATTGGATGCTCCTTTCCTGCTCTTTTCTGCTCCCCCCCCCCAGCTCTCTATGCATGTGAACCATCACTTTCCATTCTCCAGCAACACAGCGGAAGTGCCCGTAGGTTTGACAGAAAGACAGCTGTGCTCTTGTTTCTAAAGAATATAGTAAGCCTATATTTTATTTTATTTTCCTCCTTTAAAAAAAAACCAGAGAGTAATATTAGGGTAGACTCAGGAAATGAACTGGCCTTGAGCTAACAGGAATCAGTTATTACTTTTGCTCCCTAAGAAATCTTTGTAATTTCAAGAATTGGAGACCTGTGGCTTTAATCTGCTTGAGCTATAGGAGTCTGTCCAGTGTTCACACAAATAATACAAAAGCCCATGGATTTACTAGGATATTTTGATTTATCCTCCTGCATTGTCTAAAAAGTAGGGGCTCTCAAACATTTTAGTAAATAGACCTGCCAAAAAAAGTTGGGTCTGTGCTCATGAGCTGTCAGCAGGTCTGATGTCACTGTATATAAATAAAACCCACAGACTGTCATGTCCCATCACAACCCAAGCCCCTAAAATACTGTTGCATTGGCTCAAGAGGAAAAGTCAAGGGCTGGAACAAAGTTGGTGGAACAGACATAAGTGGGGAGAAATACCAACAGACAGGGCAAATTATAGTCAACTCTCCTTCAGATTGTACATTTTAGCACACCAGGTTGGAAGTTCACACCCTAATGGGCCAACCCTTGCCCA
The DNA here is from genome assembly GCF_964106645.2 of Podarcis pityusensis. Lineage (NCBI taxonomy): Eukaryota > Metazoa > Chordata > Lepidosauria > Squamata > Lacertidae > Podarcis > Podarcis pityusensis. Next base: position 112,940,872 of record NC_138028.1, on the reverse strand, counting down.
TGTGATACACATGCATGTTATCACCCTTTCTGGGCAGTAGTTGCAGCTACTACTGGGACTGACCTGCAAACAACCATAGGGTGACAGTGACCACACCATCTAGGTCATCTATGAAGCAGCCCAATGTTTTGCATGATCACACAGTAATTTAAAGATTTTCTTACATGGGTGTTGCTTGTAAAAAGGATACTTAGACATGGAAATGCAATGTGTGGATCAGACTAGTGGTCAAAATAACCTTAATGGTTAGACCTATGGTTTACATCAGGAGCAGCTAGTGGGGAGAGATGCTGTTGGACACTTGGCCTCCTGGCAGCAGTGTCATTCCCATGTATCAGGTGGCAGGGGAGAGAATGTGAGGATTCACCATTGCAAGATGGGTACACAACATTATTTCCATGTTATAGATAGTGGACATGAGCATTAATAACTTCTTTAAAACCACACAGTGACTCCTTAGCTGCATCTGAAATGCCCAGTACCATACTCATTGTTTCCATAGTTGGCTGAAAAACAAAGGAAATTATCTGCCTTTTTTTTCATTAAGAGGTTTTATGGAAATGTATTATTTAAAAATGGAGTAAGGAATTTTCCATTAAAATGAGGAGTGTTTGCCAGACTCGGTTTATTTCTAGTTCTCATATTCTAGCTACTAATGTGAAATGACTTTTTTACATCGCAAGCAAAGAGGATCTTGTTGCAAATCTGAAGCTTCTCTGCACTTAGAAAGTAAGTAGCTTTACGTGATACAGATCATCACAAGTCTCTGCAAGCTCCACCCATGGAAGGCTGCAGCTTACTGTAAAGAGATTATTTCAGGAGGAAAGAATCAAAAAAATACCTGTTATCCCCCATAAAAAGGCACACACTGTATTAGCTCCTACAGTAGCAACCATTGCACTGCTGGAAAACAGTTGGAATGGTTTTTAATGTGTTAGTTAAATGAAACATCCAAAAATGCAAAGTTATTAATTTAAAGGGTGTGTTATCACTTGTACTCACACAAAGGAACAATGTGAATGTCCCAAAGTATTCAGTAATGAAAGAATGAACACATTTCCATTCATTTCATTGTCATTCTTCTAAAAATTCCCATTTGTTGATGCTTGTAACAATGAATGGATGGAAAGAGCTTGTTCATTTTTCTGTCCTTTAAAAAACCACAAATGCACAGCCCTAGCATGCATCTAATTAATTAATGTTTTTTATTGCATTCTAAATATACATTCTACTGTTCTGTTGCATATGCTATACCTCCCACCCTAAGGGATATAATCATAGGGCTGTATCTAGCAAAACCACCTCATCAGTGCAGGGACTTCCACATGTACAACAAAACTTCCCCTCCCTCTCTACATCCTATATACCAAACAAGACTGTCCAGAGCAGATCTCGAGGGCATGGGAAGAGAGGAGATGGAGGGGAAGTTCTGTTGTACAAGTGGAAGTCCTTGAGCTAATGAGACGACTTTGTTGGATACAGCCCATGGTAAAAAAAAATTTAAAAAATGATCCAAATAATCCAAAATAAAATGTAAGGTAAGACAGTTACAAACTCATGTGTCATATACCAAATGTATTTTGTTTAATGGAGAGATATATATTGTTGTAAACTGCCTGGGAACTCATGGCAGATAAGAATTCTAATAAATGATTATGGTAATTATGATTATGATATCCTAGGTGGAAATAAATGTGTCTCACCCCTCTGCATATAATGCATGAAATTGCCCTCTATAAGTGTATGAATATGCACATGAGAGCAGTTCAGTAGAGAGGGCAGCTCCATGTATTCATCCATCAGTCCTCTCCATTGTGGCAATTATTGCAGACTGAAGGAGTATTACAGCTCTTACACCAAGAAGATATCACCCAACTGGGTAGTGTCAATATGCAGTGTTTGCCAAAGCATTACACAGGAATCAGGGGATAGTTATTGCCGGCACAAAGGAAAGCCAGTTGTCCTTTGCACCTGGGTGGCTAAGGATCACATATAGTCCTCCTGGATGGTAAAAGGTAATGGATATGCCTCTCTTATGCAGCAGGACACTCCATGGGCAGTCATCAATGGCATGAGGCTGATTATTTTCCAGTGCTGACACAACATCTATTTATGTGTGAGGCTAAAATAAAACAAAAATACAAGCAGCAACAACATCAAGAAGAAGTCAAAGACAACACAATTAAAACATCTGAGTCAGCATAAAAATACATACAGGCCAATGGCAAGCTTACTTTGATGAACTTGTCTTCATCAGACAGTGGAAGACAGAATGAGAAGGGTGAACCCACCACAGAAGGGAAGTCCACAACTGGGAACCAGCCACAGCAGAGGCCCTCTCCCATGTCCTCATTTCAACAAGTGTTGGGATGCAGAGAGCCTGGACAAGAGAAGACTGAGAGGAGATATGATAGCCATCCTCAAATATCTAAAGAGCTGTCACATGGAAGATGTTTTCTCCGGCTCCAGAGGGTAGGACCTGAACCAATTGCTTCAAGTTACAAGAAAGGAGACTCCAACGAAACATCAAGATGAACTTTCTGATGGTAAAAGCTGTTCAGCAGTGGAATGGACTCCTTTGGAAGGCGGTAGACTCTCCTACCTTGGAGATTTTTAAGCAGAGGTTGGATGGCCATCTATCATTGATGCCTTAGTTGAGACTCCAACACTGCTGGGGATTGGACTAAATTATCCTTGGGATCCCTTTCAACACTACAATTCTATGATTCTAACAGAATCACATATTATGGTGCAGTATTTGTTGGAAAGTACAACATTGACCCCACAAATAACACTACCACCTTAAGATCTTCCTATGCCAAGGGTGCACCTGCTAATGAATGAACTATCCATACAGAAAATGAATCTGAGATGAGCAGAGTGAATCACCTTCCCCAACCTGGTGCCCTCCAGGCATCTGTTGGGCACTGTGATGACAGAATGATGGACCAGATGGGCCACTGGTCTGATACAGCAGGCCTTTTTGTGTTCTTATAAATCCTTTACCAACATTACTGAGCCCACATTGCACTGTGTGTGGCCACAGCATCATAAAAGAGTGCGATATTGATGCAAGTATGGAACAAACTAAGATGCTGAGCAAATAAAAAGCAGTACAGTACAGTGTATAAATTTAGTAAATGGTGCACCCACACATGGGGGGGTGAACACATGATTAAACTAATAGGATTATGCAAAATAAGCTTCTAATGAAATGCCAGTAATTAATCTTTCTTAGTCTTGAGGCTTGCTTCTAATCATTCTTCCTGCACATAATTTGATTCCAGCAAAAACTAATTCTATTCAAAGGACATGCCTTACAACATCCCTCCAATTTGTGGAGACACCACTGCTCCTAATCTAGTTATACTCCGACAGATGCTACAAAGTCCTTATGGTCCAGGTTTGTTTTGGCTGTTGGCTGCCTACTTTCTCTTCAACTATTTCATCTTAGCTTTCTTTCGTTCCAAACAACATGAAAGGAGCCAAGGAACAAAATGAAAAGGAAAAAATATGAGCAACATCTGATGTACATGTGAAACCTCAGGAACTGGTTACATTGAATTCAAAAGAGAGAGACAGAAGATTCAAAGTGCAATACAGTTCCTATTAAGTCTTGAAGGTTGCATACTTCCAAGTAGTTGTGCTTAGCCTAAAAAGAGAGATTATACTGCTGTTCGTGAATAATTGTTGAGATACTTCCAGATACTTCAAACCTCAATGTGTTTTATTGAACAAAGTAAACAGTCATCTATCCATTTTAAAGATGGGAGAATCTATTTCCAACACATGTTAATCTTGCATGTTTTTACCCTTAGTTATATGCTGTTCCTGTGTTTTGTTTTGCTTAAAAAAATGTTTCAAACTGCATATTTAAAAGTCTGGCCACTAGATCCTTCTAGACAAAAAGTGAATTAAAAATGAACACAGAATACAAGCAAATAGGAATAGGAAGCTGCCTTATGCTGAAAGACAATTGGTCCATCTAGCTCAATACTGTCTACGTTGCCTGGCAAAAGCTTCACGGGATTCAAACAGGAGATATTCTCAGTCCTACCTGGAGATGCAAGGGATTGAACCTAGAACCTTCTGTATGCTAAGCAAATGTTTTCTCCTGGAGCTATGGCCCTTCTCCAGAGAGCCACAACTATTATTAACATGCATGCAAAAGGCTGCAGAAAGCATCACTGAGCTGTCACTAACGACTCTCCATAGTGTGGCCTCCTACAAATGTAAGTGTCACGACTCCCAGGCTAGCTGCCTAGTGAAATCAGAGACGCAGAGAGCTTCTGCTTCTGCTTCTATTTAAATCAACAGGATACACATAGAGTCCATGGATTGTGCTCCCTTCAGTCTTGAGACATTGCTCAGAGTGTCTGCTCCACCCACTTTGCGGCACTTCCTAGCTTCCAAACCCCTTCTTAATGCTTATGGTGGCCGGCAACGGAATCTTTCTGTTTCTATTTGGCTCTCTGCTCTAAGATACAAAGGGATCGACTGTTACTCGGAGAAGGAGGAGGTTCCTCCAGGCTTTCGAGTGATGTAGAGTCCACTGTCTGCTGTACTTTTTCTCCCACTGCTGAGTCCTGTCTCTGTTCAGGACCAGAGCCTCTGCTAGCTTGCTCCTGTTCCTCACCTTCCATTATTTCCCAGCTCTTTGTTGCTGCTTCTGGGGTGTGTCCTGGTCCAGCGCAACCCCATCTTCCTCTTGCTCGGACACCTCTTGAGGTGGAGGTCTCCACACCACTACTCCTCATCTGCCCAGTCCCTGATATCCCTGACAATAAGGATGCAGTTTTAAGAGCTGAGCCGCTGGACGCACACTTCAAATGGCAGTGAGGCTGAATTCCTTGGTAACAGCCATTTACTCCTACTGGAAGTGGCTTGCCCAGCAGATATCAGCTAGGAGAAGCATCAATCCTGCTTACCAGGAGAAAGATTGCTTTGGCTCTGCCCCATGGGACAAGCCGCTCCTGATTCCTGCATAGCATGTCTGCATAGCATGGATTGTGACATTATATAATGTAGCCACTGGCCCTGTTCCAGTGCTATTAGTTCCTGTGTGCTAGCAGCCCCACACCCCACAACATGTCATAGGGAGCCTTTGCGCATTTAGCTGTATGTGTGAAGACTTCCCCAGGGTTCCAGTTCCCAGGAAAGCATTTAAGCATGCATACACTGTGGATGAGATGCCTCATGTTGAACTGGGGAGAGGAGTGTGGGACACAGGATGGAGCAACTCAGTCAGGTCCCAATCCCTAGTGCTTGTGCTGGTGTATAACACCTGATGGTGGATCCAGGAGATATCCCTTCTCCAGTGCTACTAGCAGTCACACAATCCCCAATCAGAATTTTGACTGGATTAAAAGCCCAATACTCCAGTTCCCAATCCAGGGTTGTACCGTACATTCAGAAGTTCCCTTCTTACACCACAGCTGTACATGAAAGGGGGCCTTCCTACTCACTTTTAAAAAGGCATTCACACAATTGCTAATTGCACAAATGACATCTCCCCTAGTTGCCCCTAATCACACTCACTTTTGAATTGTGTGATTGCTCCCATCAAGCTTGGTTTTGAAATGAAAGGATCTGAGAAGAAAGAATATTGTTATTTTAGCCAAAGGTTTCTATAAAGAAAAACGAGAGAGAGAGAGAGAGAGAGAGAGAGAGAGAGAGGAAATGACTTCAATATTTTCTTTGCAAACTTTCCCACTGCATTTTTCACCAGTTCTGTCATTAACATATAAACCCAGAGCATATTGCTGATTAAAACATGGGGCTCTTCCTCTCAGCATAGCTAATCCAACACAGGTCAAAATATTTTCTGGTGTTTCATCACATCTTAGAAATGTGTTTCATATACATCTAAATTCCACTTCACATATGATAAAAATTCAGTATCACAAAAAGTTATATTATGTGTGTGTGCACTCACACACATGCATGCACACAGTCAAACACACACACACACACACACACACACACACACCAAAGAACTAAAATTATCCAATGAGTTTCATCACTAAGCAACGGATAGTGTAAAATTCATGCCTAGAACTGCAAAAAAGAGAAGAAATAAAGGGAAAGAATGCCAAGATCACCCGCACCCAGAAGCCCAGCACAGAGAAAGTTTCAAATGCTTAAGTCTCTTTGAAATCAAACTGAATTTAAGCTAATCACAACTAATTCACTTAATCACACATCCCAGTGGAATTTTCACTAAGCCCAAAGTGGCTGGGGACCCAAATAACTGAAGGAAGCCTCTTGTAGTATAAGCCTGTTCAGCCTGTTAGATCTGGAGGGGGGCTTCTAATGGTTCCACTATCAGAGTGGTGGGGAATGTTCAGTGTGCAGGGCTAATTAGATTTGCCAGGTCTCCCTGTTTGATCCATGAGTTCATATTGTTCAAGTCACACCCATCTTCCCTATACCTGACATGGTATCAGGTATGGGGCAGATTGACTGAGACAGAAGGGGGTGTGCAACACCTTCAAAACCTTGCATTAAAACTCCACGTACAGCATCCAGCTCTGTCACTGGAGGCCCAGGTTGCCTCAGTAGCTAGAACTGCCTTTTACCAACTGTGACTGGTGCAACAACTATGGCCAATCCGCACCAGTCAATAAAAACATTGCTTTTATCTGTTTTCCTTGGTAAATTTCTTGTAAACTGCTTAGAGGTTTCGTTACAATCAAACTTCTGTGCACATTTTGCTGGGGGAAAAATAGAAAATGAAAATAGCAGTGAAAAATGAGACCTTATGAATTCTTCTGAACCTCTTGGTCAATTTTGATATCCTCAAGGTATCCCTCTGGTCCAACTTTTTATAATCCAATAGTTCTGTTCCTGCCTGGTTGGCTGTTCTTACAAGATGGTTTGGGAAGACTATGGCTCTGCTCCATAGCTTTTATGCTGTGGCATATCACAGACTTTTATTTTGTTTTTCATTCTATCTACAATCTCCATGGAATTGCTAAGTGAGGACATCCAGATATTATCTTATTATATGTCATCAATATGCAGATGATACTCAGTCTTTCTTCTCCTTTTCATCAGATTCAAACAAGGATACAAAAGTGCTAAACTTGTGCCTGGAGTATAGATGGTGACAAAGGGTTAATCCATACTGTCTCTTGTCCCAAGCCTAGAAAGCATGGGTCCAAGAAAGCATGCTTTCTAAGAATCTAAGGGAAGGGGAACAGAACCTCATGCCCCACCAGCAATCCTTGGAGTAAGCTGGGATGTGTGTGAAATTTTACCTGGCCCAGCCTTTCTTTGGAATCTAGGCTCTTTTTGAACCCCACCCACCCCCTATGTTTCATATTGTATCCACCCGAAAACAGGAAAGTCTGCCCTTACAAGAAAACCACAGCAGCTATTATCGCCATGCCTGAAAATTACATCTAATTCTGGAAGAAAACAAAAAGATTATAGACTTTTCCTTCTTTAAAACCAAAAACAGTTTTAAAAAACAAACACTAAATGTGTGAAAACCCCTAAACCTATCTGCCTGAAATTTGGCAGGCTTAATCCACTATGGAGGGACTTTGTGTTTGCAAATTTCATCCACTTTTGCCAAAATGGGACCATATTTTAGATTCTCCATTATAAGGAATGGATGACATGGATCTTCATTTGCTACAAGACAGCTAGGAACACAGAACCCGAATTAAAGCAGAGGAAGCACAGAGAGTCTCAGAACAAACTGCATTTTTTTAATTAAAAAAATGCAGAGATACAAGTGCAAGGTGAGGGCCCATGCAGCATCTTAGCCCATAATAGGTGAGAATTGTTTGCATTTAACTAATTTTTTAAAACCTCATTTCTTTTTAAGACCAATAAGCGAGATGAGAATTAGGAGGGAAATCTATGCACACTGAGTTTTTCAGAAAATTCCGTCCGTACTTTGGACCATTCAGTTAATATGATATTTGAAGGGTTGTCGCATAGAGAATGGGACAAATTTGTTTTCTATTGCTCTGGAGGGTAAGTCAATTGCTTCAAATTACAAGACAGGGAATTTTGTGTAAACATTAGGAAGCAGTATGAGCTTCCTAATGGAAGAATAGACACCTTATTTAAAAGTTTTTAAAGGGTGGTCACCTATCAGGGATGGCATAACAGTGTATTGGTTGTACCAGATTATCTTTGAGGTCGATTCCAACTCTGTGGTTCTGTAATTATCTGGTCCAATGCCACAGTTCTTCAGTCTTCAGGAATGAAAGACCATCTCCACAAGGTATTTAGTCTTCTCTCTGTTTATTGCTAAAAGTGTGGGCAGAAGTTTGTTTCTGAAGCTTTAATAAGGTTGTCTGTACTATGTTGCAAACTTCAGTGACTTTGGGGATTAGATGTATTTATTTAGAAATTCTGTATAATCTTCTGTGTTCAGTGAGTAACCATGGTTCAGGATTAAAAATGTCTTTTAAAAAACACACCAAAAAACAATCCTTCTCCCAGCTCTGATATTCCAGAGATTTTACATCTGCTTAGTGACATCTCATTTTAAAAAAGGATTCATTAGCATTAAAATGCAACTGTTTATTTTAGAAGCATTATGAGAGTTAAGGTTGAGTTGGTGTCTCCTTTGCTTAACTAAATTTTCATTTCCTTTTTGTGGGGTTTAAACCTCTCTGCAGTTTCTGACCTCGATAGACTGAAATTTGGTATTACAAGGTATCAGCAGTGATGCACACAGTTGAACAAAAAGAATGTTTGAAATCCATTAAGCTTAAGTCTTAGAGTTTCCACAAAACACATTGGGGACCCAATTTCAGCCCTTTCTTAAAAAATAACAACTTAAGGTAGAGATAATTAACACAAATAACTAGGTAGGCATTGCAAGATGGCTGTCCTTAATACAGTGCAAACCTTCGGTCTTTCTGGGAAGACATCTGACATGAAGCAGATCTTTTCTTGCACAAGTAAATATTAACTACTGAGCAGGTGCAGTCGTTAATTTTCATAATGTTCCTGGTTATGCAGCAAATATAGCATTGCAAATCTCATTACAAGGTAAAATAGATTCTGACAAATTCTGTTTTGACACTAACTGCCATTCAAACAAATGAGGAAAAATACTTTCATTTACATTAATGAGAGTTGCCTTTGAGGGTGGAAAAATGCATCAATAACAAATCATGATGCTGAAATCTTGATTGAGATAAGGCCAGAGGTTTCACTTGACATTTTGAACTACAGTAGTTTGAAAGGGCTTTGTTTGCTCTGAAGAACATATTCAGTATAAATGGCTAACTAGACATGCTGTGGGCAACCTCATTTCTTATAAAGACAGTCTGCAGTTGTCAGGATGCTGTCAGTGGCTCCCGGCTGGTTGCCCAGAAAAGTATAAAGACATGGAAAAGTTTCTAACCATCCTTTTTTATTTCAACCTTTACAGAGAGAGGCTATAGAACCAAGCCTCTTGGATAGGCATAGGCAAACTCGGCCCTCCAGTTGTTTTGGGACTACAACTCCCATCATCCCTAGTTAACAGGACCAGTGGTCAGGGATGATGGGAGCTGTAGTCCCAAAACATCTGGAGGGCCAGGTTTGCCTGTGCCTGCTCTTGGATAATGATAACGGCATTGTCCCGAGTGAATCTCCACCCCACCCCACCCCACCTCTCCCATTTCCTCATTCGTCGTTCTCATTGTCTCCTCTATGGATGCCACTAAGTACCCTCTGTTTCTGAGCTCTTTGCTCTCCTACTTTTAAGGCTCGCCAGGTTCTGGGAGATGTCAGCCAAGTGTTACTCTGACTCTCTCATGATTTCCCAGCTTCCCCCCTCATCTGCCTCTGAGCTGCTACTTCCTTCAAACCCCTGTTGTAAATCTATACTGTCTTCCTCTTCCTCCTTCCTGGAAGGGTCGGGATGGGGAGGCGGTCGTCACCATTCCTCCTCTGCCCAGTCCCTGACAGCAGTAGACTACGTAGGCAAGAGAGCCTCCTTCAGTGGGGGTGGGGATATACTCCTGGCCTCAGAATTGGGGACATTGCTTTGCCCCGCCTCTACATATCTGCAAGGTATTCCGTAGTGAAGAAGGCTCTGTGGGAGCAGTGATGCAGAAAGGAGGCTACATTTCATTCAAAACTGAACCGATCAGCACTGTAATTGCACGAAGCACAATTTGCAATGAAAAGCCTGTACAGTGTACATGTTGAAATATTCCATTTAACATGAAACCTTTGTCGGTAACCTTTTGTGGATCACTGATGACACGGGTAAGCTCTGGGCACCCAAAAAAGGCCAGCGAGATTATCTCAACCAATAGTTTAATTAACCAACTTTATCTCTATGCCGCAACACAATATTGCATTTTAATAGAATGTAATTTGTGTGGTCGGATAGCAATTATTTGGCTTTATAATTCTGACTCTCATTCATCCATTGGGAGTTAATTATAAAGCTTTATTGCCTTTTGGAACAACCATTCATCATAGTCGTTTTATACAGCATTGAGGTTTACCATTTTGCCAGCTAGCACATAGGAAGCTGTCTTCTATCAAGCTAGACATCTAGTTTGTCTAGCTCATGGGTAGGAAAACTAAGGCCCGGGGGCTAGATCCGGCCCAATTGCCTTCTAAATCCGGCCTGCTGACGGTCCGGGAATCAGCATGTTTTTAAATGAGTAGAATGTGTCCTTTTATATAAAATGCATCTCTGGGTTATTTGTGGGGCCTGCCTGGTGTTTTTACATGATTAGAATGTGTGCTTTTATTTAAAATGCATCTCTGGGTTATTTGTGGGGCATAGGAATTTGTTCATCCCCCCCCCCAAAAAAATATAGTCCAGCCCCCCCCCCCATGGTCTGAGGTACGGTGGACCGACCCACAGCTGTAAAAGGTTGCTGACCCCTGGTCTAGCTCAATCTAGTCCACACTGACTGGCACTAGCTCTCTAGGGTTTCAGACCAGAGTTCTTTCCTGGTTGTATCTGGAGATGCTGGGGATTGAACCTGGAACTTTCTGCAGGTGCTCTACCACTGAGTCATGTCCCTTCACCAGAAGATGATTGCCATCTTCAAATATCTCAAGGGCTGTCACAGGGAAGAGGGAGCAAGCTTGTTTTCTCCTGTTCTGGAGAGTAGGTCTCAAACCAATGGCTTCAAGTTAGAAGAAAAGAGATTCTTACTAAACATCAAGAAGAGCTTTCACGTGGTATGCACTGTTTGACAGTAAAACGGTCTTCCTTGGGAGGTTGTGGACTCTCCTTCTTTGGAGCTGTTGTAACCAGAGGTTGAATGGCCATCTGTGATGGATGCCTTAGCTGAGATTCCTGCATTGCAGGGGTTTGGACGAGAAGGCTAGTGGTGTCCCTTCCAACTCTACAATTCTATGATTGGGCCAGCTTCTGTTTGTGGATGTGGCATATTGTTTGGAGCAATGTCCTTCAACTTTGCATTCCCAGAGATTAGACTGCTATTCCCACAATCCCCAAATAACCTAGCCCAGGGGTCAGCAACCTAAGGCCCATGGGCCACAGGATGCCCATAGGGGTCATTTAACCAGCCCATGGACCCCTGCCGCCTCCTCGGTTAGCTCCCGTGTGCCGCGCTAAACTGGCGCAGAGCAGGGACCGCCTTCCACGACACTGGCCGGCTTCCCATTGGCTGCAGGAAGCTCCTGCAGCCAATGGGAAGCTGCACACGCTGGAAGGAGCGCTGGAAGTAGTGTTTGCCCAGTGCGGCATCTGCGGGACCGTGAACCGGCCCAAGCCACAAAAACTTTGCTGACCTCTGAGTCCTAGCCAATGGTCAGGGGTGGTGGGAGTTGTGGCCCAATATCATCTAAGGCCCAAGGGTGAAAGGCACTGGTGCAGGGGATGTAGGATCTCCTCCTAATGAAAGTAATTTACATACACAACACCCTTACTCATTTTGTCCCAATCACCTTAGCTTAGCTCCCCAAGTAAACTTTTGTCAAGTTCATTCTGGTGGCAGATTTGGTGGGTGAGCTGTTAATGTCAATAGCCTTCACCTTCTTTCTATATGTTATCCAAACTGCAGCTGTACGCTTGCTAGCCATGTGAGTAAGCTTTGTATAATTTTGCCCCTTCTGTTCACAGTGAGGGAAGAACAAAGTTTTAAAAAAACGTGGTACCCATCTGGAGATGGAGAGCCAGACCATTCTGTGGTGTCAATCAGCTCAGCTCCAGTGCTTTCTGTGTAAGCAGACAGCTGAGGATTTTGTCCTTTGAGTGCTCTGAGTACAGGACCCAACTGTTCTAGTGGAACCTAAAGGGAATAAGATTAACTCACCATGATGTCGTTCTGAATGTGCATGTCTGTGTGCTGAAGCATAAGCAGAGCTGGATGGATCAAAGAGCTCGATGTTCTGTAGAAACATGCATTTGCTGTAGGACACCACTCAGTTGTAGAAAGCTAATAAATTAAGGTTGTGAACTTGGCACACAAGTAAGCTGATGAATGGAACAAGTTAAGAATGCCTGTGCAATGTTAGTTGACTCCATTCCATTCTCCAGTTCCAAAACACGTGTGTTTTGACAGCAAGGTTGCCAGACAGCCTTTATTTTAAGGGGTATCCAAGATAGTATGGCTCTGTTATGTTCTCATAATGCCATGTGGGTCTCCTTAACAAGACATGAGCACTTTCTTGTAAAGGTGAGAACATCTCCATGACCCTTTAGCCTGGATTTTGTGTTCAAGCTTATATGATTTCAGATTGAAGAATTAAAGCCTTGGAAATGGTTAGGCAGTTGAATTAGAGAAAGGTTTAAATTCCCATGAACTTTAATTTTACAAGTTAATTATTCCATCTTTAATTCCACAGTAACATGCAATTCCTATTTCTTTCCATTTAATCAAAGAAGAATTATCTCCTTAAGTCTGTACTGTCTATAAATAAGCACTGAAATGTAAAGTAATCATGAGCACAGGCTGCTGTTTTCTAAAGAATTGGGCAGTGCTTACATTCCAGCCACAGAACACCAATTCAGATGCTAAGGTCTTGGTGTCCTTTAGGAAACTGAGCAGAGTTAGATATTGGCAAATCCCAATAGGAATTAAGCTTCCTTGTTTGGAGCAGCCCACATAGATTGCTCACCATCCTCCTCTCAGCTCTCAATGTATGGATATGATGCATCAACAGTAGAAAGATCTGGCATGGGATAAAAACTAGCTATAGTTTCATTTAAAAAGCAGGATACACAGAGGTCAAGCTAAATATTCGGTTTTCCTGTCCTTCCTCACAGAACCACCTTACTACTCATTCCTCAAATAGTTCTAGCTTCAGGAATTTTGCTATCATCTCAGCTACAAGAAAGTAGAAGGCTGAAGACTTTGGCTATAGGGCTTTTTGAGAGGCAGTTGTTTTGTTTGTTTGCTTATGCTTTGAGAATTCTGAAAAAAGCCACCTTTCTTCATGGTGTGCATATGTTAAGGGGCAATGTAAGTTGAATGGCTGACAGGGAATGACTGAGAATGAGGGAGATAAATCTGGGCTGCAGAAATAAGGCAATATATTAGCAGACCTTGCAGTCTGGGTCTTAGGTCAGAATTGCCCTCCAGTATTAAGAGCTCAAATTTGTCTTGCTTGTTTCCCATACTACGTAAATTAGTACAGAGACAACTGAAACCGTGATGTGCTTCCCTCCAGTTGCTTCCTTCTTGTAGTTTCCTACCCTTTAGCGGGTTTCTTGAGTGCCATCTCCATTTCCTGCGCATCTATGAAGCTATTTTTACAGATGACAGGTGTTCTCCTGTCAGCTGTAATATTGTCTCCCTCCCCCTCAGGATTTAGTTTAAAGCTCTCCTGATCAGGTTTGTGGGACTCTTAGCAAACACATTATTGCCAAAAGCTCACTTTCCGCCAGCCTGAAAATGGTCACATCTTGTTCAATTGCAATATGTGGGCTTTTTGTAGAAAATAAGTTACAACTGATGGGGTGATCATGGTTACATTTATTTTCAGGGGAGTGGGGGAACAATGTGTGCATGTTTCTTCTATCTCTTTGTCATCTTGGAATGAATGCCAAGGGAAGTGTTTGTTTTGATTTTAATTTAGATCTAGTTGATGTGCTTCTCTACAGATAAGAGCACTTGTGAAGGTTATGCCCTAAATATAGTGCATATTACATAAAAAGAGAAAGAAAAACTCCTGAGCAGTTTGTATTTGTATTCATGTGAGTACACTTACCCTCCACAACTTACAGGTCTCATTTGCCATGGTATGATATTCTCAGCAAAAAGGCAATAGGAAAACTTTGACCTGAAATTGAAAAGCATCTAAACTTTGCTGTTTTAATCACAAGAATTTTGCAACCAACCACATTTTCTTGAAGAGACATTCCAACAGAAATTGTGGGTGCAATTTGTAATCAAAACTTTTGGCTAAAAGAAAATAACATAAAAAGTGGGAAAGGGGCTGTGACGGACAGCAGTACTAGACCAGAGTCTGCCAATGCAGTTCCCCTGAAATTCCACCAGAGTGCTGGAACCTCTCTCTGATTGGTTACAAAGTCACAGAGTGGGGAGGAACAGCACTTTGGGAGGGAGAATAAAAGGAGCATTTTCTGAGAAAGAGAGTTATATAGGGTTGGATTTAAGATGAGCGATAGGGTTTGGTTTTGAGATAGTTTGTTTTTAACTGTTTTTATCAACATTTTAATTTTTTGTTCTTATATGTTTGTAAATTGCTTAGGTGCTTCCTTACAATCAGACAGCATGCAAATTTTGTTAAATAAAATGAAGTAATATTTGCCTGTTGGGCATCTGCCATTCTTGAGGGCACCTTTCTATTTTAGGGTATGACTCAAGATGGGGGTAATCAGATATCTTCAAAGTGATAGGGTAGACTTGCATGATGGAGAAGAAAGGCAGCAAACTTGAGGTCTGTTTCTTCCTGGTACCCACCTGAAATTTGAAAAGAAAAGAAAAGCTTTTCATCCCACAAATGATTGAAAATACTGATCAACTGTGGAAAATTGAGGCAATATTGATCTCTGCAGTCGCTGCACCTGTCTAACTCTGATTAATCGCTGTACTTTTTTTCTGTAGACATTTTAAAATTATTATTACTTTGTTCCTTGAAAACTGTCTGTTTAATGCGGTAGCATTTTTTAGAAGATAAAAATTTAGGTGTGCAAGTGCTGCTCACTTAAGCATGACCTTGGCTAACACTCCTCATCTAGAAACTAATATCACATTGAAAGTTGTGATGGTGAGACACTGATAGGGTTTGCTCAGATCTTGTTCAGAGCTCGCACAAAACTTGAAGAATGTACAGAAAAAGAAGCACTGAACTCCATGTTATACAAAATCCATTCTTTTTCTTTTCTAAGGAAAGGTCTCCTTTCTCCTTGTGCCATCACTCCTCTTTCCCACATGCCCCCCCAACACCCCTGTCTTCTTCCCCTACTCCCACTCTTTTCTACCAACAGTGGCAAAATCTGCTCAGCCCCTACAGCCGGATTTTAAGATCTTTCACTCCTGCTGAGAACCCTTAGGATCCATCAGGGGAGCACCACAAAGTCCTCCCACTGAGTGGCACCATGGAACTTTATAGAAAAAGGTGTCATCATGAAGCTTGTCACTATATCTAAGAGTTCTCAGGCTGTGGGGATCTGTGTAGTTCACCTTCTTTGAAAGCAAGGACCAAAGCACTGTTGCCTATTGCAAGGATGTTAACTAGAACCGTTGCAAAGGATGTCATGAGAGTGGTTCAACTACCTTGCAATTAGGTATGTGTGAGTGTGGGGAGATGTGTGGGTGCAAAAGTAAAGTGTATCTCTTTGGCCCTGCAAAACTCCCAGACCTGTAACCTTCAGTGTTTGCATGCCAAGAATTAAACCTGTCATCTTCTGCACACTTAAAAATACATTTTACTGCAGAGCTATAGCCTCCTATTTATTTATTTATTTATTTATTTATTTATTTATTTATTTATTTATTTAAATATACCACCCTTCATCTGAGCATCACAGGGTAGTTTACAATATAAAAACATAAAAATGCATAGCATAACAGCAAACAAAACGATAACCCCCTCTTGTCTTGCCCGATTACAGGAAACTTGCAACTCCTGTCGTAATCAGCAGAGCTACTGTGAAATAATTGGTTTGTGGATTCAGTTACTTCTGTTTGACCTTAGATAGATATATTTCCCCATTCCATTTCATAAATCTCTGGTTCACAACTTTATACCTTGGGAACCAACCTGTGGAATTTTAATGCTGTTCAATCCCTAAACTGCCCATCATTCGATCCCTGAAGTCCTGCCCCCAGCTGCATTGTGTCCAACCTCAACCGTCAACAGCCTACCAATAGTTTACTAAAGCTCTCATGTTGACCCTCTGTTTGGAATGGAGGGTAAGGACTAAAAACAATTCCTGGATCTAACTCACATTAAGCCAACTTTTTTGATTAGAAAGCCTCCAGGGGCAGAGTGTTTTCCAAGCATTAAATAAGGCATTTGTGGAGCTTATGTAGACCCCTCTTTCCAGGTATTGTTCGATCATTTTTAACATAGCATCTAAGCATATGAATCCCTACTAGAATATCTCAGCCTAGCAGTTTCATCTGATCATCATAATTCCTGTCTGCCACCACAAGCACAAGATCACTGAAAATGAAATGTTCCACTTCATTTGACCTTTTCTTGTAGAAATATATTAAACATGTATAAAAATTGTACATTTTCTTTCATTGATTCCAGAATGTATTCAACCTGAAAAGCAACAGAACACGGATTTCAAGAGCTGTCAGACACTCAATTTACTACACTTCTCCGTACAAAAATGTGCAAGGCTAAAAGAACATAAAAAACAAACCTACCACTACATGCTTGGCATACAGAGGACCCACGAGAGAAATAAAGTGGTTGCTAAAGCCTTCTCAAAGTCAGAACTTTTGTTTACTTGAGCATTTGCTATGCATAGTGGTACAGAGTAGTATATTCCATCCTGCTCCTCTCTTCTTTCACTGCCACACCTCTGTTGTCCACATATACAATAGATACTCCCATGCACACCAATGTGTTGTGTGCAACTTATTATGATCTCATGGAATTAAACCTCATCATATACTGTTGAGCCGTAGTAGTCCTTGTGGTGCGCAAGAGCCACTGAGTCCTGCCACCAGCATCACTACAGGTAACCCTGGACAGGGCTCAGGTGTGGCAAAGCTTCATTAACGTGTGACCCCAAAATTCCAGATTCCCTCCAAACTGATGCTAAACTTTTGTGCAAGTTTTGTGCCATGTTGTGCTAGGAACGCCGCATTTGGTTCCCCCCAACCGAGTAATTGACAAAGCAAATCAGGCACACAAGTTAGTGCCAAATAATCCAGCCTTGTCCGATTGACTCCAAACCGGTGCCAACATGGTGTGTTGGTTTTGTGCCATTTTGTGCCACAAACCCTGCTTTCTACACAGCCCTGCAAAATGAGCAACTGACACTCAAACCAGAGTCACAAATAAGGGGCCCCAAAGCCAACCTTGTCCAATTGGTTCCAAACTGGTGCACAAGTGGTGTGCTGGTTTTGTGCCATTTTGTGCTGCAAACCCCACTTTCTGCACAGCCCCCCAAACTGAGTAAACCAGGGGTCATAGGGACACCCCAAAACCCAACCTTGTCTGATTGACTCCAAACCAGTACTGCTGGGATGAACTGGGATGAAAGATAGCAAGATAGCAAGTAACTAGAAAGCTAGATAGACAGATTGGGTGATATATAATCCCAAACTGGTTTAAAACAGATTTAAAACAGATAAATGATAATATTATCAATCACCACATGGTCACTTTCATCAGCAAGCAATCCAAAATGCATCCCAACAGCATCCCAACTGTTCAACAGTACCTGATGCCCAGATTGACTGATGAAGTACAGCTGAGGCAGCTGAATGGATCCTGGGCTTCTTGTTTAATTGGGAGTGGGACCCAGCCAAGAGAATGTCTGGGGCACATTCCACAGCAGAAGATGCATTCGGATACCCAATCTCAGCGATCTTAATGATCACTGGCAGGAGAAGGAGTTCTGCTAGGACCAGACCATGTCATTACTGAGAAGGCAAGTTTAGTCGCTGTCTGAAGACTATCCCTGCCTCTCAGTCTTGTCCTGAACAGAAGGATACAGGTATCAACAAGACTGTCCCATGTAACCTTAAGGTGCTGCTGTACAATGCTAGGTAAATGATTCACAAGACCATTGCCATCTATGACTTGATCGTGGATGGAGGAATTGACCAGGCACGTGTAACAGAGACTTGGTTGGACATGGCAGATGGGCCTATCCTTGCTGCTGCTTGTCCACCAGGTTTCTCGTATGCACAGCAACCCAGGGCATGTGGGCAGGGAGGCGGGGTTGCAGTGATTGTTAGGAAGTCATTAGTTGTCACCAGGCATCCTATTAGGGAGACCCACTTTTCGTAGTCCATGTTCTGGAAGTTGGGCAATAGGGGCAGTATGGGATTCCTATTGGTATACCGACCTCTGTGCCACACCAAGGATTCCCTGCCCAAGCTGCTTCAGGTAATAATAATAATAATAATAATAATAATAATAATAATAATTTATTTATACCCCGCCCATCTGGCTGAGTTTCCCCAGCCACTCTGGGCAGCTCCCAATTGAGTGTTAAAAACAATACAGCATTAAATATTAAAAACTTCCCTAAACAGGGCTGCTTTCAGATGTCTTTTAAAAGCTGCTTATTTCCTTCACATCTGAAGGGAGGGCGTTCCACAGGGTGGACGCCACTACCGAGAAGGCCCTCTGTCTGGTTCCCTGTAACCTCACTTCTCGCAATGAGGGAACCGCCAAAAGGCCCTCGGTGCTGGATCTTAGTGTCCAGGCTAAACAATGGGGGTGGAGACGCTCCTTCAGGTATATACAGGTATATTTTGACCCTTTACTTGTGACCCCAGTTTGAGTGTCAGTTACGCAGTTTGCGGGGTGGCAAAAAACATGGGGTTTGCGGCACAAAGCTAGCACAAAACATTGGCATCAGTTTGGGGGGCATCTGGAATGTTGGGGTTACACATTAATGAAGCTGATGTGGCAGGGCAGTGATGAGGTTAAGCTTTCATAGACACACCCACAGAACCACCTGATTGGCTTTGCCAGTGCATCTGCACAAGGTCAACTGTGCTGATGCCCTGTGGTATCCCTGCTACATCTAGATGGTGGGTTCCAATTTTGATTGCTAAAAAGCAAAACTAAACACAAAGCACTCTTTAAATAAGAAACTAACCCAGGAGGCAGAAAAGTTATTTCTCTGTTCTGTGTTTCCTGTGCTGTCTTTCAGTTTGCAAATAGGTTTTTTAAAAAATAAATAAATAGAGTAGAATTTGGAATACAGGATTACACACCAGCAGTCTGAACTGGTTTAGTCCATTCTGTCACCTCAGCACTCCACCCCCTCGCCTCACTCTTTTCTGAAGTGGCTCTTGATTAAAATGGCAGCCCCAGAACAAGAACCTGCTGTTAAAAACAGGGCTTTCCTAGATAAATACCAGAGGCTCTGGTTAACGCCACCCCCATCTGTATTCTGAACTGTTTGGTCTCCGTGAAGCTCAGCTTTCATTAGGAAAGGCCAAAAAGAAAAGAAAAAGGGGAAGGAAGGAAGAGGGAGTTTCTCACCCTTTCCATTGCAGAGGTACCGATAGCCTTCATAATGAAATAGCCTTCACAGATAGCCCCCATAATGAAAACCGATTGCTAGCGCTGATAGACTGTCACGGTGATTTTTCTTAAACCTTTGTCTATACGTGGTTCCATTTTATAGCTGTCCAGAAGCAATCTTTAGAGCGGTGAGAGGGTTTGGTCACAGGGTGCCTCTGATTTTTGCACAGACACCTGGTTAATCCATAAATTGAATTGCTAAAGGAGCTGCATGCTCTTTCCCAAAATGTGCAATTTTCCCTACAGCTCTCTGCGGTAGGCAGCAATTCTTCTCTAAGCAACGTGCAAATGCATCATTTTGGTCTAAAGGGATGAATGCATATATCAGGCTCCTGAAATGATCTGTTGATCTGCTCTACAGGTATCTGGTTGTATGATGCACACTAGGCAGGGGACCCAAAGGAGTGGTGTAGATGCTGGCTGCACAGTTTTGACTGGACAATTGCCCAATCTAAGGACAGTTTCCGACACATTAAGGTACCTTTGGTTGAGGAGGTGATATGTTATCAAGCTTTCAAAGTAGTAGCTACATAACAGTGCCCGCATATTAACCCTCTGTAGGAAGAAAGAAAAATGGTCAGTATCAAATAGAGTTATTGCAGTAGTAGTAAGGAGAAGAAAAAATATTAGGACTGGTCTGTCAGGGGAAGAGGCTATTGGAAAAAATTTTTGAAAGAGCCATATATGCTTTCAAATCACTATTTACCATTTAATTTACCTCTATTGTAATTTTTAATAATAGGTCACAAATGAAATCAGAAATCCTGAGTTCCTCCTGACAAGTTTTAATCGTTTTACACTATTATTTCTTGTGAAAAACTTTCAATGTGTCAGACCAAAGTTGTCTTCTGACAGTGCTTCAAAACTCTTTGGAGAACAAAATGTAGCTGTCACATTGAAGATAATGCATTTTATCTCTTCGCTTTGTTGCAACAGTTTTAAATACTCTTTATTATATAGTGTTCTGTGAAGCAAACCTTGCCGGGGGGGGGGGGGGGAGTCCTCCTGGTACAATAGCATATGTTGAAGGAAGCCCAGAAGAATTTTGGTCACTTAACAGTTAGAGTACAACCTTTAAAAAAGAGAGAGAGAGAAGTGTTGATAGTGAACTTTTCCTCCCTAGAAAAAAGAAATACACATGCCAGTCATTTCTTCTTTCATTTTTTCCCTTTCTTTTTAAAAGAAGAGAGATGCTTTCTAATTGTGAATCTCTCAAGCATGTATTTGGAAGTGGAATGTTGTTGTTGTTTTTTAAGGAGCAGAAAGAGAAAAATATCCACACATGGACAAACAAGGGAGACAGTTCAGTTGTTTGTAGTGACACTTGGGCAGAACAAGCCACAGAGGGAGGAAGAACCCAAGCCAAAGGAACTGTCACATTTAAAAAGCCCCATAAGACACATGAAAGGGTGGAAGTTATATGTATTTTTTTCTGAATTTTCCACCAACCCCTACATCTATGCAAGTCAAGAGAGAGAGAGCTCTCCCCTAAAAAAATAGGATGTATCCCCAGCAAAAGAGTGATTACACCTGTAAATTGCACCGAAATCTGCAGAAAATCAAAAACTTACAAGGTTTTTCATTTCGTTTTTTAAAATCAAACTTTAAAGGTGCATTTAAAAAATGGAAGCAAAAGCCCCGGATATGTCTGCCTACAATTTGGTAAGATTAATCCACTTTGGAGGGACTCCTGTAGCTGCAAATTTCATCCACTTTGGCCAAAGGGGAAAGAAGTTTAGCCTTTTTTTGATTCCACATTATAGTGAACGAGCTTTTTTTATACAGAGTGGCTCAGAACCGGGGCACAGGTCAAACTGAAGAGACAGCAGAGCAAATAAGGGGGGAGGGTAGAATGGGTAAAAACATGAATATAGACATGAGTATATACCTTTAGGCAATATACTACCTGGCTAACTAGCTATCTATGATGGAGTGGGTGAATACTACCACAACTACCATAAATTCCATTGATTGCAGTGGGTCTGCTCTAAGCAAGATTAAATCTACATCTAACCCAGTGTTCAGTACTTCAAAGAGAACATAGTTGCCCAAAATTTAAAAAAGTTGTTTCTATTCAATATATATTAGTATATTCCAAAAACAAAAATAACATGCCCCTGTATTATATAAAACCAAAACAGTGGTTGAGAAGGCAGAAAACAAAGAGTAACCAAAAAGAAACTTGACTTCCATTCAGAGTTGCTGAACTGTGCCACAGATTTAGTTCATTCCAATAAAGAATGAGATTGAACATAAAGGTTCATGTGCTGTCTACAAGAATATTACTAAAAAAAATCATCAATAAGGAACAAATGAGGTTAGGGACTGAGGCTTCCCACTTGTATCTATAAATTTCCAAATAGATAATAAATGATGTTCTGTTAACAATAATCAAGGTGTATATGTATCTCACAACCAGAGACAGCCCCACAGTGAAAATATTGCTATCATCTGAAAATAACTTTGTTGAATAAATCCTATATATTTTACAATAGTTGAACGCCACTCCCTATCTTTGCCTACCTGAGGGTTCCAGGCCCCCACCCAGGTTCTGTGTTCCTGTGAGAATCAAGACATGGCAGGGACTGTCATGCCTTTAGAAATATGGTTTAATTACACTTATTTCACCTTTAGTCTACATAGAGAGAGTACAGATCTTACAGCGTGATGATCTCAAGATGGGCTTGTTCCCCACAGCAGTGCAGTACTGGAGTCCAGGCATCTCTCCCAGCCTACCTTCAGCCAGCCTGTCCAAATTGGTCATGTCTTTGTTCTCCCAGCACGCCTCATGCCCAAGCAACTCTTCCCTAGCCATCCCATACATGAAGATTAGTATTATACTGTAGAGGGGCTCCCCCCCCCCCCGAAAGCACAGGCTGCCTGCTACTCCTCACCTTAGCAACTCCTGTCTTTCACAGATCTGAGACTCTTCATTTGTTTTGCTAATGACCACCAAGAAGCACCTTTGTCTGTTAATGACTTTGCTCTTAACTAGCCAGGCCAGGCTGGTTTTCAGATTCCTTGTCTGGCACAGTTCTGAAGCTTGTATTTTTCATTCCTAGCCCAAATAATCAAAATCCGACCAATTAGTAATTCCTTGGATTTAGTGGGGGGGTCCCCCTCCAACATATAACAATACTAATTGATAACTCAGTTTTCTGAGTACCAGCCCTTATATAGCCAAAACAGCAGAGTCCATACAGAAAAGGAAGACATTGGTAGGCTTGGGGAAACCAGGGAGAGAGAGAGAGAGAGAGAGAGAGAGAGAGAGAGAGAGAGGAGAGAGAGAAGGCCAGTGGGGACTGAGCATACTCCTTGGTCATGAAATGTTGACTGTTGCAAGGATGAGGAGAAAGGGAAACCAGGGCAGGTACCTAATGCCAACGGGCAGGGAGCTCCAAAGAGTGGGTGCTGCCACACTAAAAAAAAACTGATTTCTTTGTTATTGGCCCAGAGATGTCCCTACCAGAGAAGAATGGAAGATCAAGTTGATGGATTATGCCGAAATCAGAAATCAGGAAAACCAAAATTTTAATAAGGAATGGGGGAAATTTATAACTTCTCTTAAAAACCATTGTAAACAATTAAAATGATTAGTAGAATTGGAATATCACTTGTAGTTTAATGGTGAATTTTGGATACAATGGAGAGATAAAAGATTTGGATTATTATAAAAGATGCAGGAGGAAATGATTAACAATAGGACCCACAAAGGGGAGGAGGGAAGTCCAGGAGATTCCTTGGAATCTTGTTTTTATGATTTATGTTGAATATGTGACTGTAAAATTTTAATCTGAAAAACCAAATAAATAATTTTTAAAATACCAACAACCTGATTTCTTGCAAGTACAGAATGAACATTAACAATTGAATGGATACATATGGGATGAGCCATTCCATCCACAAGTGCACCATTACAGCTGGCTTAGGAATACCTGAGATTTCTTCCAGCTCACACAAGTAGGTTTTCTGTATGGTTCTCCTGTCAACTGGTTGTGTGAATTGGCCCTATCCGTAAATCAGAAGTGGAACTAAGGACACAGAGCAATATCCATTATGGACATGTCCGAATTGAGCACCAGTGTGATGCAATGGTTGGAGTCAAGGACAAGAGATTTCTGCATTAAATTGGATTGGTTGCCTGCCATCCAATAACATGGTTCTCTGGCTGGCTTGCAAAGATGGCATACACTATTAAAATGTCACAAAGCAGTTTCATCAGAAAGAGACCTAAAATCATATTTGTAGTATGACTAAAGAGACATTATCTACAAGCAGAGGGAGAAATCCCTACTCTGCCATGCAACTTGGATCTGCCACCATCTCTCAGAGCTATTGTCAGGCTAAAACAGGGATAGCAGGAGAATGATGTACCACACTACTCTGAAATCCAAATTACAACAATTATCAAATTCAGTTCTAATAAGTGAGCAGTCTCCCGTGAAGCTTCATTGAAACGTCTGAGAGCTGCATAAAAGAGTCAAAGTCATTCACATTTAAAGCACTATCATACCACTTTAAGCAGTCATTAAAAGGTAAAGGTAAAGGACCCCTGAGTCCAGTCGCGAACGACACTGGGGTTGTGGCGCTCGTCTTGCTTTACTGGTCAAGGGAGCCGATGTTTGTCTGCAGGCAGTTTTTCCGGCTCATGGCCAGCATGACTAAGCCACTTCTGGTGAACCAGAACAGTGCACGGAAACGCCATTTACCTTCCTGCCAGAGCGGTACCTATTTATCTACTTGCACTTCATGCTTTCAAACTGCTAGGTTGGCAGGAGCTGAGACCGAGCAACGGGAGCTCACCCTGTCACGGGGATTTGAACCGCCGACCTACCAATCGGCAAGCCCTAGGCTCAGTGGTTTAGACCACAGTGCCACCCATGTCCCAATTAAGCAGTCATGGCTTCCCTCAAAGAATTATGGGAGCCTTAGCTTGTTAAGGCTGCTGAGTGTTGTTAAGGGAGATCCCTTGTTCCCTCACTGAAGTCCCCACTCTCAGCATCCTTAGCCAACTTTAGCTTCCAGAATTATTATTCAGCTGTGTTCTTGTGACAATCTAGGATTAGGGCCAGTTTACATTTGACACTCATGTATGGGGTGCGTGGGATACAAGTCCCCCCCCCATGTGATTTTCAGCTACAAATCCTATGTGAACAGGATCTTATTCTTGCAATCATCCCTCCTTAAAATAAGGGGGGAAGTCATGACTGTCCTAAGTATTATCGCAGTGTTTCAAATGTATGGTGAGAATGTGACCTGTAGGTGTGGTTGTCC
This sequence comes from Podarcis pityusensis, assembly GCF_964106645.2. NCBI lineage: Eukaryota > Metazoa > Chordata > Lepidosauria > Squamata > Lacertidae > Podarcis > Podarcis pityusensis. The sequence goes on along the minus strand of NC_138028.1, from coordinate 112,915,957 downwards.
TGCTTTATCCAAGAGTCAACAACTTCCTTGGCAAGCAGGAAACCTCTGTACGGTATTCTTACTTCTCAGTCAGCCTCAAAGAAACCAATAGGGCTTACACAGCACTTCTAATGCATTTAGGCTTTCAGTTCTTCCACACACCAGCCGCTTCTCTGTTTAATCATCTGCCCAGTCTGCTCATTGCCTCACAAGAGCTATACCACCATGAACATTATTATTTGATACTTTATTTCATTTCATGTTCAAAGGGAAATGTGGCAGGTTTACCCAGTAACTAAGAGAATGAGATAAATGATGGTGGCATTTGATCATTACGCTGTCAATAAAGAGTCCCAGGCAGAAGTTTTATGTGTAGGAAACACAAAACAATATTAGCAGGCCCAGCTGAACTTGAAACAGCAGTTTTGGTATTCTGTGTGTGTATGCAGTTTAATGCAAGAACCGGTAATTTTTCAACACCATTTACTATCTTCTTGGAAACAGCATGTTAACAAGACTGTGTTAATGATCATGTTTTGAAAATCAGGTCCTTTGAGTTCCATTACTTGGCTTGTAACTATTGTAACAATTCCCTCTACAAGCATGTGTTTTTTCTTTTCTTTTTTGCTTACTCCTTTCAATTTCATAGTTTATGTACAGGATGCCTCGTTTAACAGCCTCTCTCCTGGGCTCCCACAACCTTAATTCAGTGGAAAACTCTGCATAACCTATGTGCCATCTGGTAACTTTTACTGCTAAACTGACTTGATAAATATATGCATTGGTATTAGATGTATTTTTCCTCCTCCAGGCTGGAAGATTTCAGCACCATCGCCAAATCTTCATTCTGCTGCCAAGATCAATCGCATGTGGGTTTCAATTCCTATCTTATGGTAGGTTTTTAAAATGAAATAAACAACACCACTAGTAGGCTTGTAGTTTATGCAAATTATAATGTGTGTTGTTTGTTTAATGCAAAATGATTTTGAGAAAATGTAGCATTCGTTTCACTAGAAGGGCAAACACAGTATTTATTTATTTGTTTGTTTGTATTTTATTTTTCCAATTCTTAAACAATTTAACCTGAAAGCTTTTCGGAAAAGGTCTGGCTAGCACATTTCTGCCATGGTAAATTGTGAATGCAGCAGGGTGCAGGAACAAGCCTTGGACATCTGCATCTCTCCCCCCCCCCTCACTGCAAACCTAGAAAACATCCCCTAAATGCTGTTGCATGTTTGCAATGCAGGCATTTCCCACCCCCTTATTTTAAGGAGGGATGATTGCAGTAATAAGATCCTGTTCACATAGGATTTGTAGCTGAAAATCACATGGGGGGAATTTGTATCCCATTCACCCCATATATGAGTGTCAAATGTAAACTGGCCCTAATCCTAGACTGTCACAAGAACACAGCTGAATAATGATATGGACTATGGGGGGGGGGGAGAGTGTCATCCTTGTATCTGATATATTACCTATTTTTAAAAATAAGTATCTTTAAGGAGGCATACCTATTCCTTTAAGAAAGGTATTGCTCATCATATTTCAATGTTTTCTTCTTATCATTGGAGAGTGCAGGGAAAAAGCGTTAATCACTTAAAAGATTGTCATGGTTGAATGCTTGTTGTATAAAAATTTGTGTATATGCATGTGACAAACATACCTACATACCTGCTCAATTTTTCCTTGACCACACTTAACTGGTTGCATGCAGTTTCCAGAGGATTTCAGCTGTGTTTTTTGTTTTGCTGTTGGATTAATCAGGACCCCTGCAGGAAGCACTAGCTGGTGTTGCCGTAAAAAAAGAACCTTTTCTGTCTATTTTTGAACTTCATTGGGACAGTGCTGAGAAACCCAGGGTGGTGATTAGATTTAGCTTAAGAGTAACCTATTGAGATTAGCCCACCTTCAACAACTTCATCACCACAGAAGTCTGAAAACTTTTTTGTTGATGTTTGTTAACAGCTGACTTGCTATCAGCTACAAGGCAAGGGGAAGGAAACTGAGGTGCCCAAATCTTTATGAGAAATTAACACACACACACAATTACAGCTTCTGTAATGCACACTTGCAGCTGGCCGTATACCTGGTGAAAATATAGTCACCACATCTATTAAATAGGAAGGCATTTGGACACCTATTCTCCCTTGCCAGGAACAACTAGGACTGGTTGCAAGAAAGACTCAACCAGACCTGTCCCTTCCTAATTTATCAGGTTGTCCAAGCACATGCCAGTTTCTTTCAATTTTCCTCCCCATTAGTCTTAGCAGCCTGTCTACTATTGCATTACTTTTAATTAAATGTCTGACTAGAGTCCCAGTTCTGTCACAGCCACATTCAGTAGAGCACCACCTATGCAACCATCCATTTTATTAATTTTAGAATTCAGCATTTCCTTTTTCAAGTTAAGGCTGTGCGTGCCCAAGAGCCCATCAGCCTCAGAAATGAAGGGTTGTATTAATTTCTGAAGCAGGTTTTCATATTTTAAAGGGGACTGATAAGGAACCCTCTTATTCCCCAAAAGGAATATTAGTGGTATTTAGGTTACCTATAACATATACTTGAAATCACTGGTGGATTTTATTAACTGACTCCCTATCAGCCCCCAAAACAGCAACTCTGTCTAATGGCACCGGCTGTATCTTCTGTGTACCTCCCTGTTGTGACTGATTCCTTTACATCAGGGGTAGCTAACATTTTGTGGGGCTGGGGGAGCCAACCCTTTGGGGCCCACATGTCAAACTGGCTTTGGCCAAAATGTCAAAGAGGGTGTGGCACATTTTTTCTTTAAAAAAAAGGACCAATGTTGGGAGAACTTGAAGGATCATAAAAAGCTTTTGGTATCACAAAACCCCACAGCAGGGGATCTGCAGTAGTGGTAAGTAGAAAAAGCATAAATTATAAATTTAATGTTTAGTAATTGATATATATCTACTTCATTCAATCTCAACAACAAAAAATCATACGAATTGTTTGGGGATGTTTCTAAAATCCCAGTGCAATTCTCAGTGTATGTTAAGAGAATATTTTGGACCCCAGAAATATTTTTGCATCTGTGGTGTCCAGTGAGATGTGTTTGACAAAACTAAAACACCCAGAGCCAGAAAACACTTATTGTTCCATGCAGTAAACAACTGCCCCCTGCATATTAAGTGAAAGCCCCAGTTTCTACTCCTTAAGATACCTGCAAGACCAAGATACCCTTGGTCCTCAAACAAAATTGGTGTGGTTTTCACCAATCTATTGACACCCCCCACAATCTATTGACACCCCCCACAGTTCCCTGACCTTTCCCTGATTATTTTTCAATATTCCTGCATTGCAGGGGTTTGAAGTAGATGATCCTTGTGGTCTCTTCCAAATCTACAATTTTATTATTTTATGAAACACCCACCAATGGCAAAATTCAGTGCTTTTCTGGGGTAGCTCATGCCTAGGTGTTTTGTTTTGTTTTGTTTCCAGAAGGAAAATGGTAAATGGCAAAAGGCTGAAATTTTGGGATGTTGTACAGGTGGCAATTTGTGACAATGTCCTTAAAGGACTACCGTGTAGGGCTACTTAGGTGTAAATTGCACAGCGAAAAGTGCAGCTAGGGTACGTTTCTTCACCCCAGGAAACTGGATGGTTAAAAATGTGAAAGTTGAGATATCAGCAACGACTGTAAGAATACTTCCTCAGGAAAATATTTAGAAGAAGAAAAAGATCAATGTGTTATCTGGATTAGGCCTGCGTAACCAGTGCTATTTTTCTAGAAAAAGAGGCGCCAGAATTCACCATGAACACCTCCCTTGTTCTCTTTATATTGACAATGGTGCTTACCTGAGAGGTGTTCAGCCTGAAAAAAAGCCCTGTGCATAACCCAGCCCAGCCCAACTATGAAGCCAAGAAATCATTGACTTGTCTTGTCTTTGGCATCACCTTTTTCTTTTCTTTTTTTGCAGTCCCAAGCAAGCAGTACAAGCAGGAGTTTTATTAAGCCCATTCTAAGAATTTGCCTTGCTGGGTCACAAGTTATGCAGTCTTGATACAGTATTTAGTTCTCGTATGAAACGTCTTAAATACTTACTCTGAGCAGCTTTCCTAAATTCAGTAGTACCTTGGTTTTCGAACGTCTCCGTTGACGAACATTTCGGTTTTCGAATGCCGTAAACCCAGAAGTAAATGCTTCGGTTTTCAAACACGCCTCAGAAGTCAAACATGCCACGTGACTTCCGCTGAGTGCAAGATCCTGAGGCCTAGCTGGCAGCTATTGAGTTTTTGGTTTTTGAACGTTTCAGAACTGAGTTTTCCGGAACGGATTACATTTGAAAACCAAGGTACCACTGTATGATGCTCTCTAGATGTTTTGGACTACAACTCCCATCAGCCCCAGCCAGCATGGTCAATGATAAGAGATGAAATACACAGCAGTCCAAAACATCTGGAGGACACCAGGTTGGGGAAGGCTGGCTTAGAGAACAGTGAGTAACACTTTAGCTTTGGGGGTAAGTGCGCTAGCTATTTTTCTGCTTATTCAAAGACAGCACAAGCTGCTATCTATGTTCCCTTTAGAGGGGTAAGTGTGTGTGTGTGTGTGTGTGTGTGTGTGTGTGTGTACGCGTGTGTGCGCATATGTGTTTAAATTGTCACTGCACTGTGCGTAAAGGAACAAATTACAAACTTTTTGTGTTTTGTTTTGTTTTAATAGCAATTTCAAGGACATGCTCTGAGGCAGAACGAATTACCTATTTTATATAGTGGTATCTTGCATACCTCAGATAGTTGTTCCTTGCATGAGCCTTGCCTCGCCCTTCCAGGATTAATAAATGCAACTATTGTATTTGATAATTATTTTTTAAAGAATCATCCTTGTGACCTTATGAGCTATTCTTCAAACACTGCATTTCTGAGCCGATTTGTCGGTAAAAGCCCCCCAATTATGGAAGATCAAACATATGATTCTTGCAACCTCTAAAACCTTTCTGCTATTCAACCTATTCCACTGTAAGGTGTATCTGATCTAAGCGGATTCTATAATAGTTTAGCTTTTTTCTTTCGTTTTTGGAAAATATCTCAAAGAGGTAGGAAGAATTCAGAGATGGTTAGATAAAGGCACTGACCAATCCTACTCCATGTTTCCTCAGAAATTACAGCAAGTCACTAGAACTCATCCCCCAAATAAATATGCAAAGGGTTGCAGTCTTCAGTATCTTCAGTTCCAGTGACACTTAAGCTCATCTACCTTTCTTTAGTTGGAAATACAAGCTGTCAATATTCTTGACTGCTTGACAAATATGATGGGTACATCCACACCACTAACTGAAAGAACTTGCCAAGCCACTTCCATTGTTTTGACTTTCACTGAAGAACCTTGAAAATTTTAGGTTCATTGATAACAGTTTCAATTTTTCTATTTACCACCTCTGCAGGACTACAGTCTTCACAGTTTAAGTTTGTGGCATGACCAGTTCGTTGTTGCCCTTTTAAGAAACTAAAATACATGTCTTTGGGGCATTGTGCTCATCCAAGCATCACTGGAAAATGCAAGATACAATCAATCAACGATCACAAGATGTTTCAAGCCAGATTTGGGTACTTCAGTTCCTCATGTGATAAAGGAGTGCTGCTGGGGACTGGGAAGAGGAAGAATGGTGGAGACCACCTCCCCATCCTGACCCTTCCAGGGAGGAGGAAGACAGTATAGATTACAACAGTGGTTTGAGGGAGGTTGCAGCTCAGAGGCAGATGAGGGGAAAAGCTGGGAAATCATGGGAGAGCCAGAGCAACACCTGGCTGACGTTGTCATTTGAAAGCATTCCAGACTCTCCATCTGCTGGAACCCGGTAAGCCTTAAAAGTAGGAGAGTAAAGAGCTCAAAGACAGGGCATGTAGCAGCACCTGAAAAGGAGGTGATGGGAATGACGAATGACGAAGTGGGAGAGATGGGGGTGGAGATTCCTCCGGACAATGCCATTATCCAAGAGGTTGGGTTCTATAGCCTTTCTGTGTGAAGATTGAAATAAAAAAGAACTGTAAGAAATTTTCCCTTGTCTTTATAATTTCCTGGACAACCAGCTGGGAGCCACTGACAGGGAATAAACATGCAATTCACTGACCATCCCATTGGCTACATACCATAGAGCAGGGGTCAGCAACCCGCGGCTCCGGAACCGCATGTGGCTCTTTTATACCTTTGCCGCGGCTCCGGGGCAGATACTAGCGAGGGGAGGAGGCGCATTGCGTGCCCCGACACTCCCCACTGTGGCGGGCGCTGTACTGGCTGTGATGTCGCATGGGGGCGGTGCGTGCATTAGTCATGCACCGTCCTGACGTTACCCTCCCACCCGCCCGCCCACTACATTGTAAGGGGCATGTACGCTGGTCACTGCATTGAAAGGGGGCATGTACGCTGGTCACTGTTTTGAAGGAGAGTGAAGAACACACACACACAAAAAGGTAACTTGTTAATTTAACGTTTATTTCTATGAGGAGGAGTAATTCTGAGGGGTCAAACAAAGAAATAATAAAAAAGTGACAAAAAAGTTATTTTTATAATGAGTTTTGTGGCTCCCAGTTTTTTTTTCTTCAGAAATGGGTCCAAGTGGCTCTTTTTGTCTTAAAGGTTGCAGACCCCTGCCATAGAGGAATAATGTCTTAAAGGAGGGACTTTTTTAACTGGTGTAGCTGAACATACAGGTTTCTAAACCATGCATTGACCCTGCACAAGTGGTACCAATTCTCCCACTACAGATATTTGATTCCAATTTGTGGGGAACACCAATGATAGTAATGAGTGCAGATCTGGTACAGTTGTCTCTAAGCTTCTGCACACAATTCTTTGCTGTTGCTTACAGGGGTGGGGAGGGGAGAGATGTGGTGGGGAGATTGGCATGGTACAAACACACTGGTGAAACCAATTTGGCACTCCTACTAGTGCATTTGCACCACACCTCCCTCATTTCCTGCCTCTCTTTGTTTACCTTCTATTCCAAGACAGATATTTATTGTTGATCTCCTATCTATCTTTACTGGTAAATGAATGTATATCTCCTATGAAATACATTTGTTACTGAGGCTGCAGACTCTGTGATCCGTGCTTCCATCCAATTATTTGCTTTTCTTTCCAATTAGAATTATCCCCCCTACCCCAAACAATATTTAACACAATCCTCCTGAGCAGCCCACGTTGCTTTTAAAATTGGCCTAATGATGGCATGAATTCTATGAACACTCACTCACAAACCTATTCATTAGCTCTTTTGCAAATAGTAAACTGTTGGAAAAAGAGAGAATATCTGAGTTATAAGTTAAACTTAGAAAGTGTAATTATATCACCCTGGTAACTAAAGATGCTTCTCCCCCTTAGCAACTCCTATATGAGATTGAGAACTAACCGTGTATTTCTTCTGTTTTGCAGTTGAGGAGAAATGGAGCAGTAACTTGGTCTATCATTAACAGGGCCAGCTCTACCATTGGGCAGCGTGAGGGGGCTGCCTCAGGCGGCAAGTCCTGGGGTGCAGAAAAGAGCAGCAGCAAGACGATGTCAGAAGAAAGCCACCTGCCCTAAGTCAGTCTATGGTTCACAGATGCAGTTGAAGACACTGTCCCATCATCAATGTTGAAGTAAGATTCAGTTGTCAGACTGCTCAGCTTTTGCACATGGCCTGGGAGTAGGTGGCACAATGTCTTGGGTCAGCCCTGATTGTGCGGAAGGGATTGCCTCTCAAAATCAGTCAAGGGTCTACATTCCCTCTAAGAAATCAGGGAGTGGCTTGGCTGTGTTCATGTATGGTACTTGAGACATAGAAATGGCTCACCAGGCAGCACAAAATGTCACTATGCTAGCTTCCTAGCATGTGGGTCACTGTTTCTTGCCCGGGCAAAGAGAGATAAAGATGAAGTGGTGAGGAGGTTGGTACAGTGCAAAGGCATGAGTGTGATGCTCCAGACAGTGCTGTACCACACTGACCTCCTCTCCTTCTTTTGCTCCTTGTAAACAGTAGCGATCCCTATTTGAGAAACCTGGCATAGCTGCTTCACCCCACCTGCCTGACTACTTCTGCTCAGACTTTAATCTCTCCTGCCTGTGTTCACCTTTTGAAAGCCTCAAGTTTAATGCCTATTGTTGGCTTCCCAATGCATAAGGAGACTGTGCCGTAGATATCAACAAAAGAAAGAAAAAACATTGAATGTACGTGCAACCCCATTTAAGGGGCTTTCTTTATATGATACATGCTTCCCTCCTCACTTCTAATCCAAGCATGTGAGATTAGGCAGAGGATTTTAATTAAACGATTTTATTCTGTGCACAGCCTCAGGAAATAGTTTTAGAAATTAATTTAACAAGAGAGGGAGGCGGGAAGACTTCAGGAAAATCTGGGGTGGTTTAGAATGAAGTGATGGGAGAATCCAGACTCCTGAGTGGCAAACACGGTGCCAAATTTAACTAGGGCAGGATAAAACATGAGATGTTAAGGACAATGACTTGCTAACAGATTGCTGATTACAATCAGAGGAGAGCTTGATACTTACATGGAGAACCTCTGGGGCAAATTCACTTGCCATGATAGAAATGAATCTTGCATCCCGCTCCTTGCTCAGAAAAAAAATAAATTGGTCAGATGATGTGGGGAGCAGCTAAAACCAACAATTAGCTCGCCACATGAAGCTATCCATGTGGTCCTGTCTGAAGAAGTCATCCACAAACAACACTATATATGAGGAATTCGGTCTTTGCAAATTGTCAGCACACCCAAGGAGAAGACTCAAGACACAGGAATGGTGAAATGGTTATATGCATGGAACATAACAATGTGGGGAGGTGGGCCTGAATTAACATCTAGAAGGGAAGTGTTCTTCCAATCCCTTGAGCAAATTGAAAGCTACATTCTGTGGCTCCCAAGCCTTTCTGCCGAAGTGAGCTGTAATTGAGCCCAACATGTACACCCAAGCCCCACTGTCTAGCATTCACCAAGGTACATGGGCAAGGCCTAAAGGGCACCCCCAAAGACACACTCACCCTGAGCCTATGGAAGGTGCCCTTCACCCAATAATGTCTCAGGGTATCTGGATAGGAAGTTCTTACATTCATTCTTGAGGATCAGAAGGTAACTAGCCATCAGATTTCTCACTGCTCTGCAGTAAGTTATCTGCAGTTTAAACATATACACATTTAATGATTGCTTAAATAAACATTGAAATGCCTACCTCAAGGGGGAAATTCACATTTTATTATGCTTTAGAACAACATTTAAATATACATTTTGATTTTTTTTAAAAAAAACCTTAGATCAATGCAGAAGTAGTATAGAACTATGGGTAATAATATGTGAAAGTCACACAGACCAGAAATAGTCAGATTCATCCACTCCTAATTATGAGATAATAAGGCACATCTCCTAGTCATTCTGTACTTCATAAGATGGATCTAGCTAGTATGACTCACTCTTTCTTTTTTGCTTTCCTTGAGACTGATGATTCACTCATGCAAGAACTTGCAAATGGAGAAAAGAAAGAAAGAGGGAGAGAGAGAGAGAGAGAGAAAGAAAGAAAGAAAGAAAGAAAGAAAGAAAGAAAGTGCTTTAGGTAAGACTCAATAGGAGAAGAATGTGAAAATGATGCACTAAGGACTCAGAACTACATTTTAAATGTGTAGTAAAGTGCAATATACAAATGTGACACTAGATGGCAACAGTGAGCTATGCCAAATTCAATGTATTTTTCAAAACTTGTTTTTAAAACATTTTCACAGCGTTTTTTTATATATATGTAGATTCCTCCTTGGTGTATCTAAGGTCTTTTGCTGGTTTGCCTTGAAATCCCCCAGATGTTTCACTTCAATCTTCACTTTAGACAAAATTCAGCGGCAACTCCAGATAGGATGAATGGAAAAGCATGGAATGGAAAAGCAGTGGCAACTCCAGCATGGATGAATGGAAGATGAGGTGCTTCAGGAATCTTTGTGATAGTCGTTTGCAGAACACCAGCAGCAACCCTTTAGCCCTCTTCAAGAAATCTGTGAGTGTGTATAGTAAACATCCGAGGGTGGGGACAAGAAGAATAAATGCGTTCCCTTTGCTCCTCTTCATTGTTGTTCTTGCTGCCCCCTATGAGATGGGAGGTTTGTGTACTTGTGGTGCACAAGTACATGAATTTTAGACCTCATTTCATACAGATGCCCTCCAGCTGAAGGAGGAGAAGCAGAACAACAAGGGGGGTGGCCTCAGCCAGCATGCTCATTTATGATGCCTCCTCTTTCAGTAGCAGCCTGTAGGGTGGGATGCAGCCATCCTCTTGTCACAAACTTCCCAGTGCCTTACTTGGACAGGGCTGGGGCATTGCAGGGTGGTGGCAAGCTCAGAATTCCACTGGCACTCTGATGGAGCCATTCCCAATGGTGTATTTGCACAGCCCTGACCTCACTACCACCCTGCTCCACCCAGATAAGCCGCAGCAATGCCAGTGTTTGGAAGGTGTTTCAGGAAGAGCTACTCTTACAGGCAAATTCAGAATAACAGGAACGAGTGGTTCAAAGCCAGGTGCGATGTACTGTTACATGGAAAGTCTACAAAATTTTGGATTCATTTCTGTAATGTTTCAAATGTATATGTAGAGGCCAAAATGTTGTGTCCTGCCATATATAATATATCTCAACATATTCTTTTTTTCCACTTAAACATAATGAATTTATGGTTGTGTTCCCGCACCAATTTCTAATCTGTGAAAGAGCAAGATCGCCATCTGTAAAACTGATCCTGTGGTTTTATTTCAATGTAGTGGATCATTATATGACTTAATTAAAGTCAGCACCTTCCAATAACCTCATCTTTCTAAGACATATATTCTAATGCTCACAGAGCAGTCTAATTGGCTTTCAAAACTGCCTCAAAGCAGCCATTCAACAAATGATTCATATATAACCTCTTAAAATATTTAAGCTGTATCGAGCCTTTGAAATATAATCACTTCTGTAAACAGAATAAATCTCAAGATACTTCCCAAATATATTATGTTTCATTATACAAAAAAGTAACTTTTGCTCTGTAAAATATACGCTGTAAAATATATGCAGATTTATATCTATGCTTGCTATTTAAATGAAATTTAAGGGTTGTTTCCCCCCCTCTCTTTTGACTTAGACCCACAAGACTTTAGTTTCTACACAATAACTCTACTAGGCTGTTGATTGTTGCAAATAGGCTCTCCCCCCCAAAAAAAGAAAATATAAAAATGCAAAAATATACACAAAACAAAAAGCAATTAGAATATGTAAATGATGTAAATCTGTTTACACTTGCAAGACAGCCCTTTTTGCTCTTTCTCTCCATGCAATCATTCTTAACCATGTCTGGCTACCACTTCATGTGGAGAAATGCAATGTGTATAAAGGCATATATTGAATCATAAATCACCTGTTGTTTAAATTACAGAGAACCAGTTTAAATTGTTTGCGGTGCAATCCTATACATTGTCTACTCAGAAGTAAGACCAGTTTAGTTCAATGGGGCTTTCTTTCTGGAAAGTGGGTATAATAGCATTGCATTTGGAAATTCAATTGTATGGGCATAGTTGCCTCTGTTGTAAGAACTGTCAGTTTCTTCTGGCCCTCTGTTTCCAGTTCTTCTACCTGATTACAGGAGCAGTCTTCTTATTACACGACGAATAGGCTCAGCAATGAACATTTGAGAAGAGGCTCAGTCAAAGGTGTTTTGGAAGTCCAAGTATATCATAGAATCATAGAGTTGGAGGGGACCCTGAGGATCATCAAGTCCAACCCACTGCAATGCAGGAATATGCAGCTGTCCCATACGGGAATCGAACTTGCAACCTTGGCATTATCAGCACCACGCTCATCATACAGGGATGGGAAACCTGTAGCCTTCCAGGAGTCATTGGACTCCACCTCCCAACAGCCCCAGTCAGCATGTCCCATGGCCAGGGATGATGGGAACTGTAGTTCTACCAACATTCTAGAGAGCCACAATTTCTCTATCCCTGGTATAATAGCTAGTGGATTAAATCCACATGCCAGTTACACTCTAAAAGACAATAAGGCCAGTAAAGCAAGACTGCTCACTGCACAATCTACATGGATTTGCCCTCAGTATGGCTTGTTCTTGTGTATTTAAACACTCCAGCTTAAATCAATCTTTCTACCAATTTACCATGGACAGAAGTTAGGCTGACTCGTCAGCATTTTGTCACACACCCTCTGTGCCTCAGATCCTTTCTTTCAGGAAAAAAAATGGTGTAGCACTGGCATCCTTCCAGTCCTCTGGCAAGGAGGCTGAATTTAATTACGCTGAATATTTTTGCTAAAACAGTCAGCAATTTCCCATTTGAACTCCTTAAGCACTCTTGGGTAGATGCCATCCAGGCCCAGTGACTTGTTCATTTTGAATTTTGAGCTCTAAAACTCCATCCTTGGTCACCCCTTTCCAGCTCCCCAGTCAATAGATTCAGGTGTGACTATCCAACGAGGGCTTAGCTGAAATTCAGTTTTTCCTCTTCTTTGAGCTCTTACTAAACTTTTGGAGAATTTCAGTTCTCCCCTGAAGGAAGCAATGGGCTTTCTCCCCTTTTCTTCCAGTTTATCTCTATCAATTCATGTCTTCCTCCATATACCAACATGAATTAACTATAAAGTTTCAATCAATCATGAGCGAGTTAACATATCACAGAATATCATTTTTAAGGGGGGAAACCAATGTTGAATCCAATGGACAAAGCAACCCCTGTTATGTCAGGTTCTGCATGTATGGATTGGGCAGAGACAACTCCGTTGGCGAAGTAAGCCTCCAACTGGCTGCCAACCATATAATTATGTAAGCATTACTCTGCCATTCTACAGCTTCTGTTTCCACCCGCTGAAAGTCAAACAGAAGTGTCACTGGCAAGATCCCTATCAGTGGAAGGCCCTGGAATGGGGGGGGGGTCTGGAGGCAGGGAGGAGTGGAGGCAGCCCAGAATTCCTTGGATCCCAAGCCCTACTGCCATCATGGGATAGCACTGGGCCCAATAACTATGCCAGATCCAAACTGGTACACTGATAATCTTGTATTCTGGCCACATCGGGGCCAAGGATGTAGCAGTGGTCTCACTGGTCTGTAAAGCCCCATTGGATATGACTAAGTCCACTGAGTTCAGTGGGTGTACTTACTTGGAGACAACCTTTGGAGATCCTTATATCCCCACACCACAGCGGCGCCAACCATAAGGGGCTCTGGGTGTCCGAGCACCCAAAAAAAATTGTTGTGGATGCTCAGCACCCACACTGCAGGGCCCCTGACGCAACTTTTGGTGCTTCATGAAGACACATCTGAGGCCTCACGAGACCTCGGAATCCAGATTCCGAGCCTGGGATGCACGTATGACATCATGATGACACATTGCAACATGACATCATGATGTCACACACACTGAGCACCCATAAACTGGGGTCCAGGTTGGCTCCTCTGCCACACCATGAATATTCAACAAAACGATCCCATCCCCAATTTGCTCTTCACTAATAAGAGAGCAATTCTACAATTTTTCATTCTTCTACAATGAAGATCAATGAAAAAGAAGAAGAATTCCGCTTCTCAGCAGTCTCCCTGACATCCTTCCTCACTCCTTTCATAGTACATGGCTGCAATCTTTTGCTTAGTAACCTGGTAGGAAACGCCCCTGATCTGCTTGCTGAGACTTATTTATGAGTAAACACATATACATAGAAGTGTTCTGTAGAAGTCCTACAATCGCCTTGGTTGTTCTTGTCCCCTAACCCCTGCTCTTTGTATTTTTAAAGAAATGTTTGCTTTCATGCTTCTTGTATAGTGGTTTTAAATCACCTCCAAGTTCAATCCTCCTGACTCTTCCCTACAACTTCTTCATAACTTACGTTTTTATTTCCGAAGCAGTCCCTCTCCTGAAATTAAATGTGACTGCACCGGACTTTCTAGACAGTTTCTCATTCACATAAACATTGGATTTCATAGTGTTGTGGGCACTCTGCCCAAGCCGTTTGGCAACTCTCTGCATATATAAGAACATAAAAAAGTCCTGCCGGATCAGACCGAAGATCTACTGAGTCACACTGGTCAACCAGATGCCTATGGGAAGCCAGAGAGCAGGATCTGAGCATGGTGCATAGGTTTGTACTGTTTGTCATGAGTCATCATGACAACTCTTTCCACTAATTAAGTTGTCTTTGTCAGCTAAGGCACCATCTGCACTGTACATTTAAAGCAATATCCCTTTAAATTGTCATGGTCCTTCCCTCCCCGCAGTATTATGTGAGCTGTAGTAGCTGAGGCTGGGGCAGTTCCAATCTTCATTTAATTGTTGAGCTCTGATTTTTAAAAGTCCAACAGCAAGCTGTTTGGGCACTAGGTAACATCACCAGAGACTGTTCTGAATGCCTTGATTATGTCCTCAACTGTGGATGTTGAAAGTTGTTAGGGGACTCCTACTCCCCGCAGAGATCCAGAGATCTAGAATTCCCAGAGTTCCTTGGGAAGAGGGACTGATTGATGCTGAGGATTATAGCTCATTGTCATAATCATTTTCAGTTTGATGTGCAGGTATGCACTAGCGGAGTAAGCTACAGTTTAGGGCCTCAGAATATGTGGCTCATCTAAACGCACATTTGCACTGAAACACACAAACATATCTTCCCTGAATTTCAAATTTAACATAATTGGATAAAAAGAAGAAAGAAAACAGGGAAAACAGACTCTATAATAGACATTATCGTTCTGAAAAGACAAAAATATACTTAATGGCTACAATTATCTGTCATATTAAATTCATAAATCTGTGCAGAAAAACTACAATATCGTTTTCGTGTATGCTAAATAAGAAACTGTGAGGTATTTTCATTTAAAGGTATTTCTTATGCAAATAGGCTAATTGCAAAAGATATGTTTTAGCTAGATGGTTAGGTTTTAGTTGCATCTTCACTGGTGCGCTGGCATGCATGCAAATCTAGAAGTTTATTATTTCTCTTTTCTTTGACCTTTCTGTAAGAATAATTAACTTTCCTTCTTTTTTTGGTACAACTATGGGCCCTCTTAAACTTGACATAGCCTAGGACCTCAGCATCTCTTAATCTGGCCCTGAGTGCAATCCTGTGTATATTTGCAAACAAGGATGTCCCACTGTGTTCTGTGAGGTTTAATGCCCCCTAGTGAGTGGAGGGGTGTTTCCAGCCCAACTAGGCACAATGATTTGTTTCATTGTATCTAAAAAGTTCATTTATTTGTGTGAATGTACATTTACACAGACAATAGGAGAGGACATGCTCTTTCTTGTAGCTTATTGCAACACTGCCATCTAGAGTAATCCTTTGATGGAAGAAGCACATGGCCACAGTGGATATTGGGGCTTTGGCCCCAAGACCAGCTCTGCTGCATCAAGGAATTACCTCATCAGCTTGCTTGTGTAGTTATTTATCAAGTTATTGCCAGAGAGGCATGGGAAGGATGAACAGGAGAGAGGCTTGGATTCTGCTGGGGGAATGTATGTACAGTGTTCATCCCTGCAAAGAAAGATGTGAGCACAACTATATTCATGGTGGCTTGGACATTAAGGGAAAACAGGCACAGTAAGCTGATGTTTCTCATGTTCTAAATGGTCAGGTTTTTATTTTACTTCTACACACTGCCAGCTTCATGGTTTTGATATGCTGATTTAAGACTTTTGGACTTTGGGAGTTAAAAACGTTAAAGACACTGAAAACCATTTAAAAACTAGCCACGTACCCTCAAGGAAGATGGTGTGGAAGCTAGTGCGCAATGCCAGGGTCTGAGTGAGTTTTGCTCTTTATTGGGCACAAGTCAAGCCAATGCAAAAGGATCTTCACTGGCTGTACCATATACATCTAAAGTCCTAAACAGCTCTGGAGCAGGTTGTCTGAAAGACAGTCTTCCCCCTCCAGAGTCTGGTAAGGGTGTTAAAATCATCAAATGGAAACCAGTCAGTTTTGCCTAAAGATTATGAACCTGCAAAGGTGGAATTTTTTACTAGTAGCACCAGGAATATGGGACACTTTCCCTGCTGAAATACAAGACATTCCACCTTCTCTTGTACAGATAGGCATTCCTCTAATCTCCTGACCCAAACTTCCTGATCTAATTGTTTTAATTGTTGCTTTAACTTTTATAATGCTATAATGGGCTTGTATTATTTTACATTTTAATTATGGATGTTTTTAAACTGCCAGTGATTTTTATTGTGCATTTTAATTATGTGTTGCTTGAAAACCACTTTAAAGACATTTTGGCAAGTCACTGGGATATAAATAAATAAATATAATAACAAAAAGATAAGGGGGAATCTTGGCCATCTCATCTAAATTAAGGTAAATCATCTCTCTCTCTCTCTCTCTCTCTCTCATACACACACACACACAATTATGAAAATGTTGCCTGCCTCCTATATAGTTGTCGTTGTTACATAAGTATATCCCACCTCTCTTTCAAGGAGCTCAAGGTAATGTTCAAGGTTCTCTCCCTCCTCATTTTATCCTCACAGAAACCCTGTGAAGTATATTAGTCTGTGAGATAGTGACAGGAGAAGGTGACAGGTGAAAGATAACAGGAAACCACACTGAGCAAGCTGGAACTAACTCTTCATTAGCAAAAACAGTATCTGCATAGGAGTGTCAGGCCTAATGAGCACAGCAACTCTTCTCTGGCAGGTCTGGCCCCCATGAAGCAGTTATGGGGACTGATGGTCCCTGCCTCCCCACAGATGCCTAAGTCCCCTCCTCTCCAGGGTTTCCCCCAGGCAATCTGAGATCATGCCTGCGTGAAGCTAACTTCTCCTCCACCCTTTTCACACCTCTCCTGGTTCTGGGAGACTAGGGAGGAGGGCAGCTCATTGCAGCAAGAGGGGGAGACACCCGTGCCTTTTCACTAGCTGGACTCATCTCTGCCCCTTGGCCTCCTTCCCTTCCTGCTTCAGCTTTTGCCTCGGAGTCTGGACTGCTTTTTGCCACAGACCCACCCACTGGCACACTAAGCCCTGTTAGCTCTTCAGCATCCGACACCCCCCCCCGTCTTCTCCCTCTGACCCCTCGTCATCATTCCACCACCAACCCCCCAATTCTGAGCCTTCTTCCCTTGTGGGTTCCCCAGGTGGTTCCTCCCACATTCCTCTGCATCCAACCAGCCCATGAAACAAGATCACCCGGTGAGCTTCGTAACTGAGTGGAGGATTGAACTCTAGTTTCCCTGGAGTTAATCCAACACTCCAGCCACTGGACCCCACTGGCTCTCTTTTCCATTTTCTGACTGGTAAATAGTCATGTGGGGACACGGGTGGGGCTGTGGGTTAAACCACAGAGTCTAGGACTTGCTGATCAGAAGATCAGCGGTTCAAATCCCCACAACGGGGTGAACTCCCATTGTTCAGTCCCTGCTCCTGCCAACCTAGCAGTTCGAAAGCACAAAGTGCAAGTAGATAAATAGGTACCGCTCTGGCGGGAAGGTAAACGGCGTTTCTGTGCGCTGCTCTGGTTCGCCAGACGTGGCTTAGTCATGCTGGCCACATGACCCGGAAACTGTACCTCGGCCAATAAAGTGAGATGAACGCCGCAACCCCAGAGTCGACCACGACTGGACCTAATGGTCAGGGGTCCCTTTACCTTTACCTTTAAATAGTCATGTGAGCGATTGGGAGCTAGTTGTCCCAGCATTAATGCTGGTCGCCTGGATTTCAAATGTGGATAGTAAATGTGCCTGAAAATCAAACACCCATATTTGGTGTGCATCCCTCCACTTCCAGATCATTACTCAAGAAATTTACTTGGAAGTAAGCACAACTCACTGGGACTTAAAGCCACTAAGTATGGCAGACTCCATTAAAATGCAACAACAGCATACCACACTTTGGACTATTATAGGCTTTTACACCCTTGCTCAATGAAGTGGGAGTGTAGATGAATGGTTTAGGCATTAAGGAACCAAATATAACAGTTATATTAAAACAAAACCACAGTTTTATTCAGCTGCCTATCACTTCATTTTACAACTAAAACGGAAATATGAAGCTGCCATCCCACTAATTAATTAGCAATTCATTTATTATAGTCTGAAATAAATTTTCTCCACTTTGCTTACTCTGTGGGTTTCGAAATGTGTTCTACATTATCCTGCAATCAAGTATGCTACAATGAAAGAAAGGCGGCGGTGGTGGGGAATCTTCACCTTAGCACAAAAGCAAGCTGTACTGGGAAGGGACCCGCCACCTCCAATGCTCCTGGAGGAATGTGACCATCTGTGCCACTAATGAGCTTGGGATGCCTGCAGTTCACAGGTCAGAGAGAGCTGCCAACTTGTTGAAAGCAAATGAGCCAGGCGGGGATTCTAAAGGTCCTGAGGAGAACCCTGGAGGGCTGCCTCCAAGCTGTCAGTTGACTTCAGAAGAGGTCCAGCAGGAACTACACAGAGTGATGGAATCAGGGCTGACTGGAACAATGTAGCGAATCTGTGTCGTGGATGACAGCTCCCATCAGTCTCAGTGAATGGGCCGTTTCAGCTGCGCACACTTTTTGGTCCAAAAATTATGAATGGAAAAGAGAGAGCAGCACCCTTGATACACAGCAATGCTGCTCCAGAGTCCTGTGGGGCATCAGTGCATATGTGGAAGCCCTGAATGAAGTAATGGTCCTTCACTTCCACGCTGAATAATGCTCCCCCTTTTTCCCTCGATCCCATATACTGCGGAGTATTCCCTGAGAATAAAGTGAATGGGCAACCATTGTTCACACATAACTTGTTGCTGGCAGACAATGAAAGTCAGGAACTTGTTCGCTGAAGCTCCTGTATAGGGGCTATTTTGCATAGCAATCTGTGTACATTGTTCTTCAAATGACAGAAAAGCACAAGGTTTGCTTGGGGTGTGATGCTTTATTGTTGGTTTTTGTTTTGCTCTTTAGAGTGTAAGAGATTGTGCTTTCTCTTTACATACACCCCACCCACTCTTTTGCCCTTTTCCAAGCATGGCAGAAGGTGATAAAAAAATGGCTCCCCAAAATGTGCTACTGTATTTAGGTGGAGGGGGCTGTTCACCAGCTCTACAGACAGGGGCAGAATTCAAGAGGGGTTTTGGGGGGGGGGTGAGGAGACAGTGGGCAGAAAATTCTCAGATTATTTCTTGAGAAATTCTCTTCAGATAAATTTGGACTCCATTAATAGTGAATGGAGGTCTTATTTCTTATCAGTAGATGAAGTCAGCAATGGACTAAGAGAGGAGGACGTCAAATGATTGCTTGCCTGCATTATGAGGCCACCCCAGATTCAGCACCATGGACAGAACTTTCAGAGCTCTTCCTGTATCCCTCTGTGTCATTTCAAACACAGTGTTATTTTCCCCTTTAATTGAGGCAGTTCACACATTCAATCACCAGCCATCAGGAAAAGACAGTTCAGCCAATTGCCTTGAGGGGCAATGGACCAACCCCTATCTCTGGAGGTCTTCTCAAGCTCCATGGCTTTCTCTGGCTAAAAGGCCTTCTCCAAATCTAAGAAATCAGTGTGATTATATGAAATAACCCATGGACTAACAGAGCAACATCCACCCACACAGCTTTGAAACCAAATGCTGAATTGTGGAAGTCAAATCCTCTTCTCCCTAAATCCAAGTTTGTTCCTACAATGTGGGTCCCCCCAAAAAAACATTAAGTAATCAACAGGAAGTTAGAGATGGTAGGTTTTTGTTTTCCCTCCAGCTGAGCAATAGCTAGAGTGAGTGAAAAGCAAGCTCATCTTGAAAGTTTTCAAATATAAAACTTTAACTCAGCAAAATTTCAGGCAAATAGCTAGCAAAATTCAGAACTATCACACATTCTACTACTGCCTCTCAGTAGGCCATTATTACTTCGGTACTAATGCTCATCCAATCTATGCTTGACATTTGATAGTGAAATGATTGCTCAACTCTGAGAGGGGAAACAAAAGCAATCAAAAGGCAAACAGGAATTTCCAAAAGCAGAGAAACACAGCGTTTAGATGATACATTGATGGATGAGTTCTAAATACACGGACAAATAGATAAATCATGGCAACATTCGAAAATGGAAGCTTTTATGAGTACTTTGGGAGACTTTAACAAGCAACCTACATATACATTCACAAGGTCTAATCACAGCAAACATCATTCACTTTTTTATATGTAAATAGCCCTAATTCTCATTCCATTTCCAACTGTTTTGTAACTCATAAAATCACAATAGCTCAACCTTAATTATCCAGATTTTCTCATTATCCAAAATAAGCATATATCCCCCAGAGGGGTCCACATCAATGAGAGCAGAACCTTTGATATCCAGCAATGCATTTATTTGAATATACAAGATGTCAAGAAACCATCCACTACTAAAAGACAATATGTTTTGCCATTTAGTATTTGCCATCCTGCAAAGGTATTCCGAGTGGATACGTAATTGACTTGCTACTCAAAAAACATGACCTACACCTGGCACATTCAAAAGCCAGGAGCTGCATTTTAAGTAAACCAAAGCAGTCAGAGCTGTGAAGGTTATCAGAAGCAAAACTTAAATCAGGAATTTGATCATGTTGGTGCCCCATTAGCTTCCTCATCTGGACTCTCCTACACTCAGGTTTTCCAAAGTATGACAGAAACCTTACTAAGCAGAAACAGGTGATTGGCAGGAGATGCACAAACCTCTCCTTAAGCCCTCTTCCTCTTCTGAAAATTCATGTAAAATTGATTAGGACTGTCACTAAATTAAAGAAATTTTAGCTGGCCAGGCATATGAGTTTTAGGCAATTTAACAAGAGTAGTATTCCATTCACCCATTCTGTTAGTGCAAGGAATTACATTTGTCCAAACAAATTATGCCCTCCTTCCCTGTGCACACCCCATGCCCTCCCCAAATGTGCTGTGGGGGTTTGAGGAAATACTTAGAACAGATTTATGGGGTGCATGGGGGAAATGGCAGAAGTATGTTCCATTTTGCAAGCAGAAATCCTTGTGCTGATGAAAGCACAAGCACTACTTTGGAGACAAGCCAAGTGTTTGCATAAATCTGCATATGCATAAAATCAATACTTCAGGAAAAAAGTGATTCACACAAACACTGGTCATTATTTTATAAAGGGTGTGTGTCAGTAGTCATTTTATTTATTCTCAATGGTTAGACTCCTCCATGCAATCAGGGATCCTGCTTGATCAGGATCTCTGATTGCCTGGAGAGTGACATTCAAGCAAACACAAATTGAAGCCCCTGAAGACCTTCCCTCCACAACACAGGAAAGGTGTTTGAGAAGGGTGAGACATGCACTTGGTCACTGCAGGCAGGGTGTCCATGTTTCTCCTCTTCCTTTTAACCATTGCGTGCTCAGGCAAAAGGCTAAATAAGTTCCCTTCACCATCACTATTAATCACTCCCTCATTATCACTGTGCTGCTCATCATGAAAGAATGCTTCTCTACATGGGGAGGCATTAAGGATGCATTCATTTTCTCTGACAGAGTAATTACAAAACTGAATTTTTGTGATTATAGAATATAGAAAGAATATAGAAAGTTGCCTTATCCAGAACTATTTATCCAAGTGGTCCAGTACTCTGAATAGCAGCAGATCTGAAGATTCTCAGGTGAATGGCTTTCGTAACTTCTGGTACCCAATATCTTTTTCACTGGAAATGCATTGGACCTGGGACTTTCATAAAGGAGGTTCCACCCACTGAGCTATAGAAAACACCTTCTCTGGGTAGCTAAGACTGAACTGGTGCAGTCACCACACCCCGAACATGCATGCCTTTAGTGGAGACTGGTCCATTAGGGACCGCCTCTCTCCATATGAACCTACCCAGACCCTGAGATCATCTTCTGAGGCCCTCCTGAGGTCTGGAGGGTGGCAACATGAAAATGGGCCTTTTCTGCAGTGGCTTCCCATTTTTGGAACGCTTTCCCCAGGGAGGTTTGGCTGGTGCCTTCATTGTATGCCTTTAGGTGCCAGGCAAATATGTTACTCTTTAACCCAGCCTTTGGTTGATTGACATCCAATGCCCTTTTAAAATATGTTGGGGGGATTATTGGGTTGTTCTTGTTCTTGTTTTTATTATGTATTTTGAGTTTTTATATTGTTATTTTAATCTTGTGAACCACCCTGTGAACCAGACCCGTATACGAATTTGTATAATAATAATAACAACAACAACCTCCATCGTTCTGCCCGGACACTGATGTTCAGCGCCGAGGGCCTTCCAGCAGTTCCCTCACTACGAGAAGACAAGTTACAGGGAACCAGGCAGAGGGCCTTCTCAGTAGTGGCACCCACCCTGTGGAACGCCCTCCCACCAGATGTCAAAGAAAACAGCAACTACCAGACTTTTAGAAGACATCTGAAGGCAACCCTGTTTAGGGAAGCTTTTAATGTTTAATAGGTATTTTAGTGTTCTGTTGGAAGCCACCCAGAATGGCTGGGGAAACCCAGCCAGATGGGCAGGGTATAAATTAAAAATTATTATTATTATTATTATTATTATTATTATTATTATTATTGCCTTTAGCCTTAGCCTTTATCTAGCCTCCCATGTACCTGCTATCTTACTTGCAACTAGTCAAGGGAGCAGCACTGCCTGTCGGCTTCCTCTTCTTTAGTTTCGGTGTTGCCCTTGAAGAACTTAGCAGGGAGGAGGATAAGGACAAAATAGCATTAGTTGGCTCTGCCTGCCATTGGCTCTGGCCCCACCTACTCTTGACCTCTCTGCCTTCTGCCCCATCAGTTTCAATAGGCACCAACCATAAATGCCAACTCCCTGGGGCCCTGGGTGCCTGAGCACTCACCAAATTCCCCATGAAGAGTCCGGGCACCCACAAATTTGGATGCCAGGGCCATGCATGCTGCATAGCACCCACAGTCCCAGGCACTTACAGTCGTGGGGCCATGTTGGCACTCCTGGCACCAACTGGTACTGTATGCCTTCCTATCTCAAAGTACAGGGGTCAGACGTGCTATTTTTCTAGAAAAAGAGGTAATGGCACTCACCATGAACACCTCCTTCTCTTATACAGTGGTACCTCAGGTTACATACGCTTCAGGTTACACACTCCACTAACCCAGAAATAGTGCTTCAGGTTAAGAACTTTGCTTCAGGATGAGAACAGAAATCGGGCTCCGGTGGCGCGGCAGCAGCAGGAGGCCCCATTAGCTAAAGTGATGCTTCAGGTTAAGAACAGTTTCAGGTTAAGTACGGACCTCCGGAATGAATTAAGTACTTAACCCGAGGTACCACTGTAATAGCAATGGTGCCCACCTGAGAGGTGCTGCAACTGAGTTCCAGTGAGTTCTGGCTGGAAAAAACAACAACCTGAAGAGGTAATGGAATCCCCCCCCCCCCAATGAAACTCCATTAACTTTCCCCAGGTAGTGCTGCCCTGCATGCAAATCTCCAAATTTGACTCAAATGTTATTTGAGGCAACAAGTGGTGGCAAATATGCCCAAAGGACCTGTTGGCCACTCCAGACATGTGCAACTTTGTAAGCAGCAAGGGGAAAACTATGGACCCTGATGCTTGGCAGTGCTTTTGAGGTGTTTGGGTGATTTTTGTTCTTACAGCTTAAAAAAAAAAAAAAGCCACAAGAACCACCTAAATATTCATGCCTATTATACAGAAATGCTCAGAGCACACTTTTAACAAGCAGCAGTGGAAAGAAGGGGAATACGGTATGCTTCTGAATGACGTTCGTGCAGGGGGATGATACACCTTCCTCATTAGGCTAATTGAGGACTAGACGAGGTAGCAATTGTGCAGATGTCACTAGGAATTCTGTACAGACATGCACAGCTGTCAGCATCAACTACAATGTCATTGTGCTTAATGCCTACATTATCTGCATATGACAGCCTCAATAATGAGATGTTAGTCTGAGATGGAGAAGAAATAATTTCTCTGCTTGTTCCCAATAAGCTAGATGGATTCTTATAGCCTCAGAAGATGCGGTCAGAAATCCGTCTTGAGTTTAACAGGGCTGCAGAATGGGGGATTTGCAGCAGAGGGGAACCTACAATCAGAAAAGAGGTGAGGCAAAATTATCAGGAAGTGGTAATCACAGCAATCAGAGACAGAAATGTGACCAAATTTTGTCTCCAGAGGGAAAAGGAAGCCAGAATATTTTAGCAAGTGCAAGGGGTAGGCATTTAGTGAGTCCGAGATAACAAGCTCCCCAAATCTCAATCTTATTTGACAGTGAAACTCCAAAAGTTCTGCTCTCGCACAACAATCATGATGAAAGAGGTTCCCAGGAGCACATGATGAGCTTAAAAGAGCTTGGAAGAGTGAAGCATTCTGAAGTTCTTATGAAGTTCAGCAATAATAATAATAAATGATAAATTACTATTGTGCTTTAATAAACTCCTGGCAAAAATATATCAGTTAATTCTTATGGACGGATAGGAAAGCTCAAATATAATTTAAAACAATATCTCAACAAAGAAGAAAAGAAGGCAAGGTTTGCTAAATTTAATCACATGTTACAAATGCAATGAAATTAGCAGTGGCTAGGGCATGGTTTAGAGACTTTAAAATGTTAACCTTTCAACATGTAGCTATTAAAACAAATTTGCATACTGCATAACGGCTTCAGGTGATAAACAGATTTTTAGAAATCCAAGAAACTCAACTATTGATGATGTTATATGAAGCTAGATGTTGTACGGATCAAATCTGAATGCCAACTTTCATTGTTAACGTCAATGTTGTGTAGCTAGGAAATAGCAGATCTGGGAGATATACACATACGGAAAGTACATCACCAATAGTGAAAACATAACATTTATTATCCTATTTCATCTATATTTTTAAAGAATATTTTTTAGACTGTCTGATTTTGAAATGTGGACAAGAAGGGACCAGATCAAATTTTGAGAAAGTTATGTAACAACCATATGTAAAAAGTGTTATCGTTACATAAAGTTTTATGGAACTGGATTCCATGGCAATTAATGAAAATAAAGAAATAGGAGGCATTTACAGTGGTCCCATCTAGATACGAACTTAATTCGTTCCAGAGGTCCATTCTTAACCTGAAACCGTTCTTAACCTGAGGTACCACTTTAGTTAATGGGGCCTCCTGGTGCTGCCGCACCACCAGCGCATGATTTCTGTTCTCATCCTGAGGTAAAGTTCTTAACCTGAGGTACTACTTCCGGGTTAGCAGAGTCTGTAACCTGAAGTGTTTGTAACCCGAGGTGTTTGTAATCCAAGGTATCACTGTATACACTAAATCCATTTATTTAGAAAGATGCATAAACTGCTAAATCAAAAACTCTCTAAGTGACATGCATGATAAGCTTATAGATAATCAGATAAAAACAGCCCAGCATTTAAAAAGCAAGGATACATGAAGTATCAATAAAATCAGTAAAACTTTTAAAAAGCAAATATGGATCACTAGACTACATGCACCTTAATGTAAATTATAACATATGTTAGTGAAATCCTATACATATCTACTCAGAAATAATTAAGGCTTACTCCAGGGTAGATAGGTATAGTCTTGCAACCTAACAGTGCAATCTATCTATGTTTACACAGTAGTAAGTCCTATTAGTTCAAGGTGTACAGAACTGCACACTAACTCAATCAAGCTAAATGAGAGTAAGATCTAAACCAAGAATGTCTGAATTGTGGTCTTTCAGATGTTGCTGAACTTCAACTCCCATCAAATCTAACAGGCCTGACAAATGGCCTGAGATCATTATAGTTGCAGTTCAGCAAGCATCTTGAAAGCTACAGGTTGGACATTATTGGCTGTCATTGCCTAAAATGAAAAACAGAACCAGCAGACTTCATACACATTTAGTCATCTCGTGGATAGCTCTAACCATATTGAGATGGGAATGCATAATTGGGCTCATTAGAGAAATGTAAATTACTGAAGGTCCCAATGATTTTATTTTTGAAATTCTTGAAGGATAAAATCAAAACATAAGATATTAAGTTTGTTACACATCTTTTAGACACTGCAAGATTTTTATTTTATTTTTTTGCAGCAAAATGTAAGGTTAAGGAGGCACCTACTAGAGATAAATGTTTAAATGAAAATTTGGCAGATAGCAGAAATGTTAAGACTGACTAATTATGTCAGAATAATAACATGGACAACAAGATTAATTAATCAAAAATGAGAAATGTTTCTTCAATATTGAAGCAACATGCATAATGATTTAGAGCAAATCTTTTCGGGGGCTTTTTGTACTGATTTTGTAATAATTACAGTAATCATCATTTTGCTTCTTAAACATAAAAAACACTAGCTTGGCCATTTAAACAAAAAAGAAACCTAGGCAGATAATTCCTAGTAGCGTGCTAAATTGGCTGGAAAATATGTCCACATATCATTAATGTGAAAACAATGAGGGACTGGGGAGCAGGAAGGAAAGAATAGTGAATGAATGTGGGTGATTATTATAATTTGTAACCCATACAAAAATACAGAGAGAAAGGGAAGGGCCATAGCTTAGTGACAGAACAACTGCTTTGTACTCAAGTTCAATCTCCAGATAGGAATAGGAAAGACTTCTGCATGATGCCTTGGGCGTTTGGTGCCAGTCAATATAGGCAATGCTAAACTAGATAGAAAAATGGACTGACTTCTAATAAAGCAGCTTTCTATATTCCTGTGAGTTTTAGTATGTGAACAGATGAACCACCTCCAATGTTTTATCAATTAATTTCAAGGAAGGCTACTGATCTGCTAAACCACATCCCGTTTTGTTGTGGCAGCAAGATAGCATGCAGCTTCCTTCTCCAGAGAGGTTTATCAAAGTTTTATTCCTTTAGGATAGCAGAGGTAGAAAGGACCCTAAATAAGACTCAGGGCAGGATACCTCCCTCCACATCAGTCTGCCTCTATGTAAAGATCATACACTCTCCAAAGTGTCCTTGTTGTCAGGAGAGATATTGCCTTCTTAGCTTTACCTGGCACCAGCAACAGTACTTCATAACACTCGCTGCACTGCAAGGATCTTGAACCAGAGCATTCCTGACAGACAGTTATCCAACCTCTGCTTTGAAACCTTCTGAGGGAGCCCGTTCCACTATCAAACAGCTCTTACCACCAGAAAGTTCATCCTGATGTTTAGTCGGAATCTCTTTAGTGATTTGAGGACCCGCCACCCACTTCAGGATAAGAAAAGACACATGGACGCAGAATATTAGGTTAATGGGCTAAAAAAGGCCACAACTTTATTGATTACAGCGTGTGAGAGGTTTTGGCTTAGGCATTGGATAAAACAATGGAGCGTGACTCCACCCCCTCAGGAAGGGGTGAGTCTAACAAGGGTTAACCACTAGTAGGAGGAGCCTGTTGATGCAAATACAACTGAAAGCTCCCCCTGATGTCACCGGGGGTCGTGCCATGGCCCTAGCCACCAGCAAGGGCGTCAGACAGGATCCACGACCGCCGGATTCCTTTAACGGAATACCCATAAAGCAATGAGATGAAAGCGTTGCTGCAGCCTCATTTTGAGCGGCTAAACCCCGCCCCCAAGCCTCCCTCCAATTGGATGTCTGCCAGGGGCCGCAGCGCGGCAACAGGAACAGCAAAGCAGGGGATGGCACGCCCCCTGCTAAAGGTGGGAAATGGCTCCCGCTCACAACTCCTCCCCTCTGGGAGGAGGAGAGGCTTTCTTATAACTTGAAGCCACTGGTTCAAGCCCTACTCTCCAGAGCAGGAGAAAACTAAGCTTGCTCCATCCTCCATGTGACAACCTTTTAGATATTTAGCCATGAAGATGGCTATCCTACCTCCTCTCACATACCCAACTCCCTCAACCGGTCTACATAAAGATTGGTTTCCAGACCCTTAGTCACCTTGGCTGCCCTCCTATGTACATGTTCCAGCTTGTCAATATCATTCTCAAATTGTGGCACTCAGAACAGGACACAGTATTCCAGGTGTGGTCTGACCAAGGCAGAATAGAGTGGTAATATTGTTTCCCTTAATCTGGACTCTATACTTCTGTTGATGCAGCCTAGAATAGCATTAACTTTGGAAGAGCGGCCCTACTGTTGGTCCACCTTACCAGTCCCAGTGAGCATTTTGTACTGTCTGTTGCATAAAGTATAACGTAATCACAAAGCAGTGTGTAGTTCCCTTTTCTTGGAGAGAGAAAGCAATATCTAAATCTCAGGGGCTCATGAAATTTCTCTGTAGAATCTGGGATAGCCAACGTTTTCATTTGCCTTGAACTCCTGTGCCTAAAAGAACAGCCTAGCTGTTCAACTTCCTTAATTTCCACATGGGCATACTAATAAGGCTAAAAAGATAATGGTCATATCATGGTGCTTCATACAGAAAGGAACTTTACAGTAAGAATTAAATGGTTACATCTAGATCTGGTTGTATGTGTTAATGCAAATGGCCAGCAGACTGAGCCTAAGCATATTTACACAGAAGTAAACCCTACAGATTTCAATAGGATTTTCTCCTTAGTAACCATACATAGGACTGCAGTCTCAGACAAGCTTTTAAAATGACTGCAGCGAATAAGCCCAGCAACTTCTTCACTTTTTAGCAAAGTTTTAGTAATAAGTATGCAGGCTCATTCCTTGCCCAGACAATAATATAGGCCTCAGTTTAGCAAACAGTTAGGCGAATGCTTGCAAGCCATACTAAACAGAGATGGACTTAAATGCATGCTTGAGTGCTTTTGCTGAGTGTGGGAGCTGCAAAATACAAGCTGGTTAAATGATCCTTACAATGGTGTGATTATACTTACTACTGTTATGAGTGTTTTACATGGGCAGCTCTAATGAAGCCTCCTGACCGTAGTGTGAACTAAAAGCCACAAGAGCATTCAATGAAACTAAGAGGATGCAGTAGCCAGTCTCTTTCAAATTAAAAAGGTTCTCTGTAATGAACTAGCTTTAAACTACTGCAGTAAGGAGGAGGAGGAAAAAAGTTTGCTTGTATTTTGTTCTCCAGTCCTTCAAAGTAGGGATCTTAAGAACACTGGAGGAGCGTTCTAGACCACACCAATGACTCATCTGGTCCAGCATCCTGTTCTCATAGTGGCCAACCAGTGGCCAGTGGAAAACCCCAAAGAAGGACCTGGACGCAACAGCACTCTCCCTTTTTGTGATTCCCAGCAACTGGGATTCAGAGGCATTCTAATGTGCTGAAGACCATTTAGTTTGTTGCTCTAGGACTTTCTTCTGCTAACTGTACTGGTAGCACTCACAAAACCATTGGTGGAACACCACCACTGCTTATACTTTTTCTGTTAGTGTAAAGTTTTATATAGCCCGTTGACATGGTTCACATAAAATGCTAAGCCATGGTTTGCTTAGTCCAAGGGTGCATTGTTTGAGCATTCAAACCCAGCCCAGCAGACTAACCACAACAAGCCACACTGTGAAGCCACACTTCTTTGCTGGCTTAGAAAACACAACTTATTTTAACTCCAGTTTGTCATTATAAGCCTTGCCTAACTACGGTTTGTTTGGGCACTGCGCTCCAGATCCTGACAAAGCTATGAGGGAAGAGCAGCAATAAAACATATCAAGTTGTGAGGAAATAAGCAGTGACCAGTTTGCTTATCTGTGACTTGGTTTGTTGAACAAACGATGGTTAAAACTAACCATTGCTTTGCACTATGTCCAGACACAGTCACTGTGTTTCAAATACATTTACTGGTTATGGGGAAGTAATATTAAAAGGGGCCCTTAGAAGAGTACTTAAAATGTAGTGGTGATCAGAAAATAAAATAAATCGCACTGGCCATAGACAACACCATAGGAATGTCTAATTCCTCTTCATTTCTTCGCCATCCCATATTTTATAGCTTCCTTATGAAAAATGACTTCTTTCAAGACCTGTCAGTTGTAAAGTGTCTCCTGGCAGAGTTTGGCACAGCAGGTTGTTAAAGGCGCTATTATCTTGACAGCTGCTGCAGGTTTTACAGCTCTCTAGAATGACAATAATTTGTTTGTTTCATATTTATATATTTAAAGAAAGAATAAAATGTTTTTCCTCAAAAAATATCATTAACCTACACCATTTATTATAAAAGAAATTGGACAGAGTACTGGCCTCCCTTGAATTTATAAAGAAAGTCATCCTCCTCCCCCATTCCAACTTCCCATAATTTTTAAGTAGCCAGTTTTTAATTTTGGGAATACTCACATCTTTCTACACTTGAGGTGCACTAACTTTGGCAGCCACTGATATAATTTGAATATGATTTTAGATTGAGGTCAGAACAGGGGCGTCATCTCCTAGGGGCCAAGCCCTTTCGGGCCAATATTTTTGGGGAGGGGCCACCCCCTAATGTTCAATGCAGGTGGAGGATTCCGAGTGCAGGAGCCACAGAGGGGAAGGAGTAGAGAGGAAGCCCCCAATCAGTGGCAGCAGCAGCTGGAGGAAGAGGAGTCACCAGCCACTGAAGCCACACTTTCGGTATATCCAGCTCCATCCACCGATGTCCTGACATCATGCATGCAACTTCACACATGCAACTTTGGGGGCCTCATTCTCCCTCAGAGTTGGCACTTCTGAGTAAATAAATCCTGCACAAAACTCAAGGATTAGAAGGTATGGAACATCACCAGAGATAATATGGGACATTTGTAGTACATTGATAATATAGGTTTCACAATACTTTTTCAACGACCCACCACGTGTACCATATATTTCCCCAATGAAACAATCTTTTTCTGGCACCAAAAAATAGCAAAAGAGGCACAGGCAAGTCTTGCTAGGGATTTTTATAAGCAGGGAGTTAAAAAACAAACAAAATAACCTCTGCCTAGTAACAACTCACATTGTCTCCAATGACAGGGGTGCCCTAAGAAAAGCTTCCATCGATGACTTTGGAAATTGAGCAGGATGGTGTGGGAATAGACCAACAGTGGGAAATTTCTACCACATGGGACACATGGGAGTCTTCTCTTCTCATGAGGTGGCCAAAGTATTGGAGCCTCAGCTTCAGGATCTGTCCTTCCAGTGAGCACTCAGGGCTGATTTCCTTAAAAATGGATAGGTTTGATCTTCTTGCGGTCCATGGGACTCTCAAGAGTCTCCTCCAACACCATAATACAAAAGCATCAATTCTTCGGCGATCAGCCTTCTTGATGGTCCAGCTCTCACTTCCATACATCACTACTGGGAAATCATTCCTTTGCACCTCTGTTTAAATCTGGCACTGAATGCAAGCTCCAGCGGTTTCAGGCAGGATTAGTTCAACTCAGAGCTCTGCCTTGCAATCAGCACTGTTTAAATTTGCTGCTGAATGGAAGCCCCCCTGACACCATATGATTGACAAGTCAAATATGGCCCATGTGAGGTGGCCACTTTTTGATCTGGCCTACCAAACAAACGTGGTTCTGCCTCCTTTGAAATGACACCTTTTGGTTTCCAAATCATGGCAGGGTTCAACCCTAAGCACTAATACTGATTCCCTGTACCCTGCTCCAGAAAGAAATTTGAGCACAGAACTACACTTTGGGGGCCCCCGAAGCTCGAACTGATATGGGGGCCCCTTCACAACCAGCAACAACGTCTGGGTAACCACTGTTATCTTCAGTGGGTTTCTTCCATAACGGATCACAACTTTTTAAATATTAATAATAATTGGCTGCTACATCTTAGATCTTGATTAGAATTGTTGTTCTGGATTATCTCACATGTCAAAGGCACTGGAGTGAATTAAAAAATCCTATGCCTTATTGTTTTTGAATTAGAGCTCAGTTGGCCACACAGATTCCAGTTCTTCAACGATTGCACAAGTTTATTTATTCTGATTGCGATTATATCCCTGTGGATTTTTGGTGGTGGTAATTTCTAATGGGGGATATCCCTTTAGTGTTCTTTTAAAATCAGTGCTGCTATCACAGTAGGACTCTTTGGGGCAGAGATATGAAACCCCACTACAGAAAATGAGCAAGAGCCCCCCCCCCATACTAGGCAGCCGATGCGACACAATTTGAAGCAAACGATGTAACATGCATTACCATCCAAAGAGGGATGGCGCTCTATATAAAACTATAAAGTGCAGCATCTAAAATTATCTAGTTGCATCACTGTTATATAGACGCATTATGGTCCAAGGAAAGAAGTAAACAGGCAGCACTTAGCAATGATTGACTTCCCTGGCACAGACATGGGAAGAGGATTTGCACTAAGTTTAACTAGAACCTAAGTCCAGACAGAGTACCTCAGCAGGGATTCTGTTTGCAAAAGCATTTATAGGCCATGATCTTTTAAGAAATATTATCAGTTTAGTTAAATAGATTTTAGTAAGTTTCAGCAACCTATGGATGTGTGTGTGTGTGTGTGTGCGCACGCGCACGCACGCACAAACACACACACACATGTAAATGAGCCAGCCATTGGTCCAGCTAGCTCCATACTGTCTACAGTGACTGGAGCTGGTATCGTTGACTAAAGTGGTATTAAGGACATAAAGCTAAGGTAAAACTAACCTTTAAGTACCCAGTTTTTCAGTCATGATTAATGGCCCTTCCTTAGATCCAATTTGTTTACAAATTCAGCTGAGACTGAATGCCCTTTCCTCCCTTACTCTGCACTTGCCTTGGAACTTCTTGCATGTGTCATGAGGGCAAGATTCTTCAGACTGGAGGTAGAAGAAATGGAGATCAAGAATTCAGGTTTATGCTAATGATGCATTTCAAATTCAGTTAGATCAATAGCCAAACTGCTTCAAGTGATAGACTTCTTTGGACTGCACTCCGGCTACAAAATTAATTGGACCCAAATGTCAATTGTGGGACTTCCGGGTCAGCGCCATCGGTGAATGGCGGAGTTCCTCCGACTGGAGGAACTAGCTCCGTGAAAACTGGGTCTTCCCGCCGCGGCGAAGGCGGGGACCCGCTAGAAATCCCAGGCAGAGGAAGCCTGGGAACGTGGGGTTAGGCAGGGCACAAGAAGCGCCCCCCCTACTCACTGGGAACCCCTTTTTGGGGCGCCGGAGCGAAGTGGGGTGAGCGGCGCGGTGTTGCGAACTGATTGCTACTTTCACGGAGTGAAGCCACACAGCCATTGCCGGAGAGCGCTGACTTTTTCCTGTGGACAATTGGATTTAAAACAAGTACCCGTGAGTAGAAACGGAAAATTGGAACAAGAAATATCTTAATTTGACATTGAAGCGGGAAGGTGCAAAACAGGAAGTCCGCCTTCCGCTTTTTGTATATAGACTAAAGCAAAAACTTCGTAAGCTAAAGCCTGGAAAGCTGTCAAAAAAGTCTAAATTTCCTTCATTCAGAACTACTGAAACCCCCTTGGAAACAGGAGAAAAGGGGGGGGGATTTTGTTTAACCCCTGCAGGAGAGGGAGTGGGAAGGATGAGTTTCCACCGTCTCTAACCTGGGAACGGGGTGTCAGAGACAGAAATTGTAGGTTCATTGACTGTGAATGGAATATTTTGACAGATAGTTAAAGAAGAGAAACAAGCGGATTCCAGTGTTGCCTTTTGCATCTTAAAGAAACAAAATATCCGGAAAATATCTGAAAAACGAAAGTAATTTTCCTTTGTTGGACTTGCCTTAAAAAAAAAAAAAATGGATACAAATAGAAATTGCCTCCTCTAGAGGGAGCTTGTTAAATTGTTGCAGCAGTATACTTGAGGACTCAACAGCTGTGAGATTAAGACCATGGGAACAGTCTTTTCTGACCTTGCCTAAAGATGAGCTGGGAGGAAGATTGGGTGCTTGCCTTATGCAAGACAAGTGCCCTGTTGGAACAGATGCATGAGAAGATGGACTTGATGAATGAAAAAATGGATTTGACTGTTGTGGTTAATAACTGTGGACAAACAGGGAACATTGACACAGAAATTATTCAGGGACCAACTCATGAATCTGTACTGACTGGGCAAGATCAGAAGATAATGGAGGAGGATGCGGTTGCACCTCAAATAATACAAATGGAGAGACCCGAGGCCCTACAGGAGCATAAGCCGCTGTCATTGAAGATTGAAGTTGGAATGGGCCAGGGGGAGTCTGGTGCTGAGGAGGTTCCTAACTTTGGAGAGACCTTGAAATATGATTTTAAATACCTTTTGGATTTTATCGAGGACTGTGGGGAGTAGGACTTTGGGGAATGGGTGGGTTTGATGAAGGGAGATGGAGACAATTCTGGGTTGGAACCCCCCAGAGAACTACTCCTCAATGAGAAAGGAAAGGAATTAAGAAAGAGACCAACAAAAGACAAGGAAAAGGGCAAGTACAAACAAGAAGAAGAAGAAATGCAGAAGGGACATGGAAGAGACTTAAGGGCCTCGGGCATAAGGCTTCCAGGTTGATGGACCAGATGGATTGGACAGTAAGGACTGACACGATCCGAGACCAGGAAGATGAGATGTTGGATGAAGATTGGAAGAAAATTTATGAAGGAAACTTTTTATTTAGGGAATTTGCTAAAAATTAATGAATATTAGGGAAAATGTTGGAATGAAACTATATGACTCTAGCAGAAATGATATCAGGAGTTATGTATATTTGAAAACTAAGATTTAAGCTTTAAGGTATTTTAGGGTAAGATAAGGTTAAATAAATTAAGGTAATTTGAATAACAGAATATGGGGAAAGATGGTAAGGATTTGCTGAGCTAATTATTAAGTTAAACTGTCAAGATAAATTTTTTAACAAAAATTGAGAAAGATGGAAAGAATTTGCTGAAATAACTAATTAAACTAGAATACAAAAAGGGAGGTGTGAGGAGGTCAATGAAACAAGCAAATGGAAGTTATAGATATGTAATTTGGGATCTATGTTGTTTTCTTTTTTCTTTTGTTTTCCATTTCTCTTTTTCTTTTTTTTTCTTTTTTTCTTTTTTTGTTGTATTGTTTTTCACTTTTTCTCTATGTATTATAGTGTTGTTTTTAATTTTTCTTTTTTCTTTATAACTTTAAAACTACTAATAAATATTATTTTTAAAAAAACAACAAATGTCAATTGTGAAGCCTGGATATGTTTACTCATAGGCAACCCTCCAATAAGTGGCTGTCAAAATGGCAGCATTGGTGATTAAAATATTTAGTGCTTAAGATCCTGCAGTGTGAGTCAGGGACAGCCACTACACAAAGAGGTGGTAGCTGGTTCCTTCCACATCGGGAGTCTTCCAAAAGCCAATCCAATTCTCTGGATTCGGTTTTCAAGAGCATGGGTGTCTGCAGGCGGGGGGCACAAGGAGAACCACTCCCTACATAAGCATATTTTACTTCTGCTCACAGAGAAGGATAATAGAATCCAAGCAATTATTAGCACCAACTTGGCCTCTGTCTACAGTGTAATGTTTCCAACCATCAGAACAGACAGAGGAAAATGGCAAGGACTCTCTATGTTTGTGTACTGGAAACAAATGGAATATATGTTGTTAGGACAAGGGGAGAGTGGCTTTCAACAGGTTGTCTCTTTGATGCTTTATTTAGGGGCTGTATAGAAGCTGAACCTGTTTAGTACCTAATATTTGAATTCTTCTAGGCTTTAAGGAGTTCATTGTGTTGAGAAATTACATATCATGTCATGAGAAAGGGCTGTGGGCTTCTGAAAAGACCACTGCACAAGAGAGCCCCTTGGCTATTAGGCAATCCTCTGAAGTCACACACTGAGTAAGAGTCAAATTGGAATGTTGGTGACTTCATCTTAAGGCACCAAAAACAGTATGTAAAGCCCAGTAGTTGCCCAGCTTAGTGGAGATCCCAACACAGAGACCATAAGAGAGTGCGAGGAGTTTGGTACCATTATTTGAAGGAAGGGATTTCCCACAACTGATAAAGGACCCATAAGATATACCTGCTTTTCTATGCTTTGTGTTTTATATTATCTTCTAAGAAATAAAACCCGTTAAAGTGCAACATGTTGTTTCTTTTCTTGCTGAATCTAAAAGAACCCCTTGCCCCTTGACAAATCAATGTGGTTGGTTAACAGAGCATCTTTACCCCAGAAATACTGCATTTGCAATGGATACAGCCATTAACTAATCTTTATAGCCCTTACACATGTTCTGTTGCCCCTCCCATATATAATTCCTTCAGAAAGCAAGCACTTTGAATAAAGGTACTGTATACTATTTGTTTACAAAGCTCTTAAAAGTTGCCTCTGTTGTGCAGCTGTACCTATTTCACTGTTGTTTGTTCAAATCTATGGAAAACCACACGTGTCACTAGATATCTCTTTGCTTCGGATCCAGCTGAAGGTATACCTCAAAGCTTACTGGTTTCCAGACTAAGGGAAACCAGCAAAAGGAAAACCCTTGGTGTGGGTTTTTGTTGGGGAAGCAAAATAAATCACACTTTCTCACACAAATTATAGAACTGCTTAGCCATTGATCCTTTTTCAATTACGAGCGAGCAATTCCACCTTTAAATACAAGCAATCTTGAATTATGTCCCAGCAATTTGGGCTTTGGCTGTATCAGAAGAAGCCTGGCTTTGGAGAACATGCATAGTTGCCAAATGAATCATGTGCTACCATTGGAAATCCTCTGTGATACCAGTGGCCTACTCACTGCTGGCACAATTATGTCTCTGAGTACCAATTACAGGGAATCCCAGGTGGGCAGAGAGCACTGTTGCACTCAGGTCCTGCTAGCAGGATTCCTACAAGCATCTAGTTGGCCCCTGAAAATTGGAAAGGATTTTAGCACAGTGGCAGGGAAGTGGCCTTGCAAGTTCAATCCCTGGCATCTCCAGGGAGGGCTGGGAAATACTTTTTCCTGAAACCTTGGAGAGTCACTGACAGTTAGTGTAGTCAGTAGTGACCTGGATGAACCAGGGCAGCTTCCTGTTTTCCAGAAAAATGTTGGTCTAGATGGACCAAGTCTCTGCTTAATTTCTGTGTGCAGTAGGGGAAAATAATAATAATAATAATAATAATAATAATAATAATAATAATAAGTTTAGTGTGTTGTTTTAAGGGATAGAATTGAAACAATATGGAAACCATTTTGGTATCTGATATCTTCTTTATTTTTAATGCTTTTATTGAGTTTTTGATTTGTTTTAGATACTACAAAACAGAGATATATTATTGCCTATCTTGAATGAGCAAAAACACTTGCAAAAGCACTGTTCTGTAATGGGAAGGAAGATTTAGCAGGTAGAAAACAGAAATGAGGGCTGTATAAAATATACTTCAAATCTGCCATCTTCCTTAATGTTCCAGTGATCTGTTAAGTATGTTGACTATATGTAGTGTATTGAGGTATGTTCCTAAAGTCTGAGTGAATACTGAAAATAATTCAAAAAGAGAGGAAGTATTGAGCTAAGAAGATCACTGGACAACCAAACAATGTAAAAACCAAATAAATCTAGAATTACCATAACAACAGCTTCATGATGATAGTTCAAGTAACCAGTATTACAGATCATATTTCTGAGTATTTAACCCCAAGGTTGCCATTTGAAAGCTTATCAATTAATGGTCTAATAGGAACTGTTTTACAGTATCCCTCAATATCTGGAACTATAAGTCTTCCCATTTCCAGTAGACAATTTTGTCTAGCTTAATACATGGGTTTTGATATGGCAATATGACTCCCTGTAATTGACTTTTTCTTGAAAGAAATCTTCAGGGGGAGTGAAGGGAATAATTGTAAAGGAATATACTATCTTGACAGAATGTTAATTCTTAAACCTATCCCACAGTGAGTTGGCACTAAGAGGAATCCAACATTACACACACACACACACACACACACACACACACACACAAGTCCTTGAACCAGTTGTATGAATGACACATTCTGACAAAAATATTCTCACATTTGCACCCATGGAATTGATTTCAGCAGCCACCCAATGCAAAAGACTCTTAAGGATTTGTGCTCAGGTAACTGCCTGCAACTCCACATGAATATTTGTAATGCTGCTCTGCTGTGTCAGTCAGTAAATCCCAGACAAAGCATTTAATTACTGAAACAGCCAATCATCTTTTCCATTGTCAAAAATAATTGATTACTATGCCTTGTGTCTTTATATATTTTCAAATTTCTCCTAAGTTTAAAGCGTTGTTTTTTTAAGGTATGGAAAAAGCCTATAGGTGTTTTTTCTCGCAAAATTTAAGATTAGTCATGCTGCGTCTACATGCATCTTAAAAGTGAAGTTGGCTAGAGATGTTGCAAGCAAGCTTAGCATCAAGCATTGGTCACACATGTACACATCCTGGAAAGGACTTCTCCTGCTGAACAGATGGTTGGCACTATTACTGGTCACCGGTTTGGGGCAAAGATGAGGAGGGATGCCTAGAAGAAAGTCCTCTGCCTCCTGAACAGGTGAGTGGCACTGCCAGGCTGAAGTTGCTGACCATATGGTAACTGGTGTGCATAAATGGAAGTGGGAAGCTCCGTGTGTGCTATGAAAGAACTGCTGCCACAATGTCACAGCCAGTGTGGTGTAGTGGTTAAGAACGGTAGTCTCGTAATCTGGGGAACCGGGTTCGCATCTCCGCTCCTTCACATGCAGCTGCTGGGTGGCCTTGGGCTAGTCACACTTCTTTGAAGCCTCTCAGCCTCACTCACCTCACAGAGTGTTTGTTGTGAGGGAGGAAGGGAAAAGAGAATGTTAGCAGCTTTGAGACTCCTTAGGGAAGTGATAAAAGCGGGATATCAAATCCAAACTCTTCTTCTTCTTCTTCTTCACATATACATAAGGGGGCACAGGTAAGCCTCACTCCACATCATCAATCACAAGATGCGGCACATGCACACCATTTGAATGGTGATGCCCATCAATTTTAGGGAGGCCTGGCCCCCTCAAATATTTTATTGTGGGGATAAGGGATCTCGGTCCCTAGGAGTTGGCTCTTGTGCCAGAGGAGATGTATATATGGGACATGTATATATCGTCTATATATGCATATCTCATCTGACTCTTTTGGTAGCATGTGTAACACTACATTGGCATAGTGAAGCTATATGGGACATGTGTAGCTGTATTTCAGGAAGCATGAAGAATGATAGGAAAAATTCTATAGGTTCAAAATGTTTTTTTTGGGGGAAGAATCACTCAGGAGGACAATATGGGGCTTGAGCGAGTTACACCACTATATCAAGGCTGGTTCAATACATTTTGTTGCCTGAGGCAAAGGACAAAGTGGCATCCCTCCCTATTCTATGCATATATGCTTATGGGACTGGCTGTTGTCCACTGTGCCAACAGACCATGATTCATTCATGGCTCTGTCCTCCAACATATGGGAGTACTTAGGAGGAACAGCCAGTAGGTTGTTGCTGTTGTTGCCTTGCAGCGTCTGCAACCTGAAGCAGTTGTCACACTTTGCCCAGAAGGGTCGGCCTCCCGGACCTCTTCAGCTTATCCCCTACACTGTATGCAGTTTAGGAAACTCCACCCCCAAACACACCCCCAAACACAGACAGACACACACACACACACACACACACACACACACAGACACACACACGTCACATCCGATTACATGATTGGCATGACATCCATAAAGGGGATCGGCACAATCTCCACTTGGCTGCATGTGTGCGCGATTCTTGTGGGATAGA
This sequence comes from Podarcis pityusensis, assembly GCF_964106645.2. Classification (NCBI taxonomy): domain Eukaryota; kingdom Metazoa; phylum Chordata; class Lepidosauria; order Squamata; family Lacertidae; genus Podarcis; species Podarcis pityusensis. The sequence goes on along the minus strand of NC_138028.1, from coordinate 112,876,507 downwards.
GGCGACTGACATTAATTAATCTGCAATAAAATTGAGATTTGTTTTTTAAAAAATCAGAAGAAAATGGCAGAGTTCTTCCAACCAATTTCAGTAAACATCTCTAATTAGTCTGCTGGCCCTGTGAGTTTGGGTAAATGCTAGCCTTAAATTTTATTGACAGCATACTACTGGCTGCGGGTTAATTTCCTTCAGTATATTAACAGAGCTCATAAATGAACCTGAAATATTAAGGAAGCTGAGAAATCCAAGATATGAGGCATTAACCAATTCTTTGCCAGGCCATAATTTGAACATCACAAAATAAAATGAATTATTCCCTGGCATGTTTTATCATTCTACTACATGCATGCAGTGTTGTCCTTGCTTATTCCTCTAAGCTAGCAAAGTAATATTGTTATTTATTGGTCATTCCTAATTTAACTCAAAAGAAACAAGATGATATTGGTGTTTTCAAAGGTAAACGTGTCCATTGCAACCATGTCCACGGTACACAAATGTCTCCAGTCAAGACCCCCAAAGTGATACTTCCATGAACATGTGTGTAAGATATGGATTCAGATATATTACAGTATGTGTCTAGACACACAAGCAAATCTAGTAACAGTTGGGAGTGGCTTAAAAAAAAGAATGCTATGACAGGATATTGAATTTTTCTTCTTCCATAACTAGAAGTGTGATATACTGCTGTCTCTTGTGTTTCCTTCACCTTTTGTATAATAACAAGCTTCCCAAGTTTGGATACCCTGAGCCAAGCAGAAGGTAAACCAAGTTCCTCCCCAAAGTTTACCTTTGTTTGTAATTAACTCATCTCAGTTCCTTCAACTGTTTCTTTTCCTCCTTTTCAAGTGGTAGGCAAGGAAGATTTGGAACAGTTGAAGGCCGGTCTTTAAGATTCCAGTCTTTTGTCCTTTTGGAAGGGAGGGGGAGGTTCCTGCAGGTTCATTTTTAATTGCCACATGTTTATATGATTTGGCTAAACTGGAGCACTTTTAATTCCCTTCGATTTCACTGCAGGATTGACTTGTGCCTGTACTTAACTCTTCCTTTGAAAACAGAAGGATTTATTGGGCTTAGCTTCGATTGGATTGTGTTCTAGTACAGAGTGTTCTGTTCTTTGGTGTTGCTGAAAAACACTTTCGCAACAACACTAGGAAACATCAGGCGTCTCTCCATAGTTTCAGATCAAAGTCTCTTGTCTTTGCTAGGTACTTGTATCTCTGTCAAAGAAAACAAGAAAGAGATCTTAAAACCCATGTTCTAAAACAGTATTGGAAAGTTTGTGGCCTCCAGATGTGGTTGGGTTGCAACTCTCGGCATCCATGACCAATTACCCTTGGCCATTTTGGCTTTGGATGAAGGGGCTTGGTCTAACAATGTCTAGGTCATGGCCAGAGTAAGGATGCTTCTGAATACCAGTTGCTGGAAACCACAGGAGAAGAGAGTACTATTGTGTTCCGGTTCTGCTCGCTGGTTTTCCACAAGCATCTGGTTGGCCACTGTGGGAGCAGGATGCTGGGCTCATCCAGCAGTCTTCTTATGTTTTTATGCCACTGGTTCCTCATCCCTCTTCTAAAACCATGAAACGGAGCAGCATGTACACACAATCTCTGTTGGCTGTTTTGTTGAAATGGACCCCAAAGTGAAGAGTGAACTTGGGCTAAATTTTGCCATCAACACGCATGTATACTCCCAGCTGCTTCTGTTACCCTCACCATTAGGGTTGTGATTCTATGAAATGAATCTGAGATACTTAGTCATGAATGAGAGATTTCAGTGGGGTGGGAGGAACACCCACGTTAAAAAAAATGATGCTGCAATTATGTCTCTAGTGTTTGCAATTATGGAGTTTTGCAAAGTTTGAGCAATAACTTGTACTCATTAATTCATGCAGCAATAACAGTTTTGGCATGAGGGTAGCTCTGCAGGCCAATAAAACAGATGAGCAGGCAAAAATGTCTCTGGCTAAAAAGACAATGGGCCTCTGAGGACTTCATCGCAAAGCCCATAACTAATAAGTATTTACACAGAGTGATTTTGATTAGGAAGCCTTTCACAAATCCTTTTGGGATAGAGGGAGAGAAAGGTTTGTGTGTGGATAAATGTGTGTGGCAAGATTCCAGGGAAAGGGAGGGAAGAGAGATTTACAAGTTACAAATGCAGCTTCTAATTTGGCTCCATGTAGGGTTTAACTGAAAGACAATAAACACTACTGCCAAACAAAGAGAAAAGAACCTCATACAGACAGAAAACCAAAGGAAAGGAGGGAAAGGGAAATGGTCAGTATCTTAGTCATATAGACTCCCAGATTCCCATGAGAGGTTGGGATTTAAAATGAATGGAAAGAATCAGAACCTCTAGATGTGGCAGTCATAGTGACTGTGGCAGCTAAATGAGCACAAATTGGAAATGAATTGGCACATTCTAGAATGATTTAGACATAATGATAAGCAATAGTCTTAGACTCCTGCACTCTTTCCTTACCTCTCCCCCTCCAGTGCAGCCACAGGGAGGAAACTGGAAGCTTTCACTTCACTTTTCAATTAATCACACTTTAGTGTTACAACCATACCCTAAACCATGGTTAATCTTAACAATGGTTAGTTGAAACAAACCAGCTTCACAACCTATCGCTTGAAATTAGCTTGTTTCAGGTACTGAGATAAGGGAACGTGGGGAAAATGAATTGTTTAAACTTTAGAGTGAAGGAGAAGGCTGTGGCAAAAGATCCTATGGTAAAAGAGGTTGCCTCTGTGTTTCAGATTCCTGGTTTGAGAGCAAATTCCTTCCCCTGAAGACCTAACACTTCAGGGTAAACCCTGAAATGTGGCAGCCACAGGACTGCCACACTGGCAAACCTGTCAATTTCAGTTTATCATTTTTCTAATGTTAAGTATAGTTCTCCATTATTTCCAGATCAGTTTTTGATTTACGTAATTATTTTTAAAGGCCTCGTGAAAATTCAATTTGCAACCTGAAATAGTACATTCAATGTATATGTTTACCTTTTTGTCTGTTTACCCCAAATGTCTTTGTTATTATATAACAAAGACCCAACTCATTCTGGTCACTATTGGCCATGCACCCTTCAAGTTGGCCCTACATATGAAAGCCTCCAGTTCTAGGTTAATGCAGACAACTGGTGGGGAATATGTGGCAACCTATGCGTTGTTGGACTCCAATTCAGAGTGAATAAGAATTGTAGTCCAATGACATCTGGTGGCCCATCCTTGGCATAGACCTTTTGTCTACAGCCCTCTGGATTTTCTGTTGAACAATATGTTTGTTTGTTGGGGGGTAGGTAACATACCGAATGAATGGCCAATTGAGTTGTCTTTTGGTGAAGCAACCCTGATTTAAAGCAGAGAAAAGTATCATGCGATTGAGTCTCTGCTGGTGCACTTGGAGCTGCTTATCTTCCACCAGAAGCAAAAACATATTTTACCCCAGCTACGAAATGTTTTAAATTGATCTTAGCTAACAGGCAATCTGAGGTGTCTTTCATTTGATGACAATATATTAAATGGGTATTTTTTAAAAAAACTGAGAGTTTGGAAAATCATTCGCAACACAAAAATGGACTGTTTTCTAGAACCATAGCAGAGTTGGGCCAATTAATGCAATAAACACATTTTAATTGGGAAAACATCTCAGATTTCTGTAAAACGTAAAAGATATACAATCTCTAGAGAAGAAGCAAGATTTGAAACTAAATGATTCATACTCATAATCCAAGAGCTCGTTTTCTGCTAGTCACATAATTGGCATCGCTGTAATTGTTTACTCTTTAGGAGGTAGTGCAAACCAGAACATGCAAAAATGATTAATTCTCTTTCTCTGCTAAAGGATACAGGCAAACAGCACAATTCAACTAAGGAAGACTCATGCGCATAACCAGATTTAGGCACACATGTCACTAGCTGGATCAGAACCACTGGTGTAAATAAGAGGCATAGAATACACTGCCAAGTGTAGATAAAGCTCCTGTAACCCCCAGAGGTGATTGGACACCAACTCCCATCAGCCCCAATCAGCATGAACAAGGGTAGGTAAGAGATTATGGGAGTTGTAGTCCAGCATCTGAAGGACCACAGTTTTCCCAACCCTGATATATTCTGTTGGCAATGCATTGCTTAAAAGAGGAAGTGCAGTCACTCACATTCTACCTGGCATGCCTTATCAGCTTGCTTATGCATTGACTACAGGTGGATCAGAGCCCAAGTGCCATCATATATACATAGAAAGAAGGGGGTAGGCAGCAGTGAATCTTATTTTACAGCTCAATATTTAGACTAGCAATCTTAAATTTCTGAGTGCCACTCCTTATGTAGCCAAAATGGCACCACTTGCACAGAAGAGGGAGGTAGCAGGCTGACAAGAACCCCAAGGTATACATACAGAAATACAAAAAGCTCTGTAGGGAGGAGGAATAAACTCAATCTGGATGAAACATCTTCAGTGTACACTTCCTGTCTGTTGGAAAGAAAACAATGGGAAGAAAGTGGGGAGGATGGAATGGAGCATCCTGGAAGAAGAATGAAACACTGAACAGGAGTACTCCAACATGATAGTCACTCTTCCCTATGGATTGCGAGTATGCATGAGTGGTACTTTACAGTTCCTTACTCTTTAATATGAAAACTTGTCTAATGCTTGTTAAGGGGATCCTGAACCTCTTTAAGAAAGAGAAGCAAGGAATGCTGCAGGCATTCATTTTCAATTTATTTAGTCCCTCCTTTTGTCTTCGTTTGAAAAGACAAGGAGTATCACTTCAGGTGTCCAAAGCACATTATCTTACTGGCTTCATTCCTGAGTGAGGGACTGAATGCCTACATTTGTCAATGAATAATCTGTAGCGGCATACAGGTGTGTGAATAGCACTTGAATGAAAGAAGAGAACAGGGGCAGGCCATTGGTCAGATGAGAAGCAGAGTGAGTAAGTTATTGTCTTAGCACTGCAGATTCCATTTTTTACCAGAAACAATCCTCTGAAGGCCAAGCTACATGTGGTGTTCTGTCAAGGGGGCAGTTTTTCACCTGCCACATGAAGAAAAGAAGGAGGAGGAGGAGGAGGAGGAGGAGGAGGAGGAGGAGGAGGAAGAAGAAGAAGAAGAAGAGGAAGACGAGGAAGAGGAAGAAGAAACCATATACAGGCTTTCAATCACTAATATGGCTAGTTAGTGGATTGTGATGGCCATGTCATAAGATGAATCTGATCAGAATACATACCACTGATGTATGATGATCTTCAGAGTTGGTAGGGCTGCATTTTTTAAATCCCTTTCCTAACACAGGGGCTTGTGCAGCACCAATAAGGAAACAGTACCATGTGTAGAGTTTCATGAGAAATGTAAACAATTTACTATAGGCAAGCATATACTATAGGCAAGTATAGGGAGTGGCTTGCAGACTAGGCTAAGCCCTGTCACCTCTCGTGGCTGTTGCTGTTGCTGTTGTTGTTGTTTTAGCATTACTGGCTTTTTTTAAAGATGCAGATGTGCAATCATTGCCTATATCAAAGTAGTTTTTGATTTTGGGGGGAATTCCTGTTCCTTGTCGCAGTCAAGCCACCCCCATGCACAAAAGAACACCACTCATCTTCTTGAAGTCAAAAGATTGCTTTTCCTAAAATTAAACAGCTAATTACTTCAATCATTTAGAATAGGTAAAAATAAGTGTTTCAACTGAGCTAAGATATACAGTGACACATGACCCAGAGAGCAGTGAAGGAGAGTCGGAGTTCTGCTTCCAGATCAGGGCTCTCATGGGGTCCCATGAAAGGATCCTACTACAGGATCTCATGAGAGATAGAAGGTGAACAGAAGCTACAAAAGACCTCACTTGCCTGGGTATGGGGCCATTTTATTCCACAAACTTCCCATGTGCCCACCCTCACATTAAAGCCTTCACCAAGCTACTTGGGTTGCTGGTTAATGAGTCCAGAAAGGAATTTAATTGATTCTTGGTTGGGAGGTGTGGTGTTTGCCCATTTGTTTAGAGCCTGTCTGTACAGGGGGGAGAGATAGGGTTAAAAATATAGACCCATAGGAAAGCCGGAGGCGGAGCCTACCTGTGTATAAAAGGGCTTAGCCCAAGGTTTGAGTTGGTTGTTGTTGGGAGTTGTTGGTGGGTAGTTGGTTGGTTTTAGTGGGTTGGCTGGTTGGGAAAGGTAGTTGGAGAAGCAGTTGGTAGGCAGTTGGTAATAGACAGTTAGGGCAGTGGATTCTTGAGTGAGGGGAGGTAGAAGATATAGAGAGAGGAAAATAAGACTAAGAAAGTAAAGAGCAACAATGTTTGGAATGCCGATAAAAGTTTGTTTGTGTCTGAAATAAAATACACTCTTCTTTATTAATTGAGAACCTGACTGAGGCTGAAGTGATTTTACCGGGGAGGACCAGGTTGGTGGCAGCGGATTAGTGGTGTACGGGTCAATAGTCCATGAGACGACCAGGGGCTCCATACAAACGCCACAGGAGGGTTTCACCTTTCCTTCCATGAAATGAAGGCATTAATAATGTCTGTTATGTAGAAGGCAGAAATGGCATTGGGCAGGATCAACATAGTGAAGGGGGGCCCATAAGGGGTCTGTGGGGAAGATTAACCATGTCATGTCCTAAGCTCAGGTTGGGATCTCTGCTTGGCTGAAATCCTCACCCCGGTTATGAGATCCTAGAATCTTGGCTTGCTCCACAATAGGGTTCAGACAGGTGGCTGAGTAGAATGACAAACTGATCTTTGCTTTTGAATTGATCATATGATTCAACTGGGCTTGCATGAGGGACTGTTTTTTAGCAAATGTCTAAAACAAAGGTAAGGAACCTTTTTCAACTTGAACACCATTTGCTTCCGCTACCCAGCCTTCCTTTGGCTCACTGCCTTTCCAAATCAGACTGTGGATGACGTCAGAGCAGTTCAGCCAATGGCGGCAAGGCAAGAGGCTTTGGCTCTGCGCAATGCTGAAATTGCTGACAAGCAAACCAGGAGGGAAGCTGATGCTTTTCAGCTGCAATTAATCTTTATATATACCCTTTCCAAAAAAAATCTGCCCGGTGACATCCTTCAGTAACTGTCACAACAAGGTGTTTGCTTTTACCTTTAGCACAGATGCCAGATGCCTTTCTCAGGGTTAATTAATCAAAGCGACTTGTTAATTAGGTGACTTTCTACTGTATAGGTAAGCTATATGGAGTTGGCAGCGTCCCCTTGTCCTGTCAGGGCATATAATTGCTTTAAAGAGGTATAGCCTTTGCCAGGCAGCCGAGCGTGTGATGGAAACTGCAGGGGGGCTGGCTTTGGTGCAGCTTATTAGCCCATCTGCTTCGTAAAGTACATTGTGATGCACTTGCAGAAATGATTTCTAACAGGAGATGAAAAAATGTACTTTGCAAAACTGTTCACAGGTGGAGGACGCCGCCGTTGTTGCCCTGGATCAAGAGGCAAGTTTGGTTCAGAGTATTATTGTTGTTGACAATGGTGTGCCTATTCTTCCTCTTCACTTGCATTGATGTTTGTTTTAATATTGGGAATAGGATGCAGGTGGCACTGTGGTCTAAGCCACAGAGCCTTCTGGGCTTGCTGATCAGAAGGTCGGCGGTTCGAATCCCTGCGACGGAGTGAGCTCCCATTGCTCTGTCCCAGCTCCTGCCAACCTAGCCTTTCAAAAGCACACCAGTGCAAGTAGATAAATAGGTACCACTGTGGTGGGAAGGTAAACAGCGTTTCTGTGTGCTCTGCTTTCCATCATGGTGTCCCATTGCGCCATAAGCGGTTCAGTCATGCTGGCCACATGACCCGGAAAGCTGTCTGGGGGCAAATGCTGGCTCCTTCGGTGAGATGAGCGCCACAACCCCATAGTCGCCTTTGACTGGACTTAACCTTTACCTTTTCCTTTTTTTATCCTTTATTGGGATGAGAGAAAGGAATGGTATGGGATTGGGCTGTGTAATGATTTATCAGCATGCAGGCAAATTCATACTAAATAATTTAGTTCCACAGCTTCTTCAGGCTAAGTCCCCTGTCAATTTATATGGGAGAGAGATCCCTCTGTCTTCTTAGGAGATGGGGTTTTGACCCACTAAACATTTCATTTGATACATGCCAAGGATGAAACATCTTATAGGAATGGGGAAATCCACATGCAAATCTTCACTCACCAGTGGAGCTCACTGGGTGACCTTGGGCCAGTCACTACCTCAGCCTTGCCTTCCTCACAGAATTGTTGCATAGACAAAATGGAGGAAACTGTGTTCACCACCGTGAATTGCTTTAAGGAAAGGTGAGGTGTCAGAAACAGTAGCATATGTTATGGTGGAGCTTCAATATTCACTGGATCTTCAGGTAGTCACTGCAGCTTACTGGGAGCGAGGAAAGGAGGGGTGAGGCTGTGGTAAGCTTGGTGCAAGCCACACCAACAGAACCAATGCCACCCTCACTGCCTTGGGTGTTAGGTGAGTGCCACCCCCATACCCAACACCAATCACAGCTGATTTTTTTTTTAAAGTACTGTATTTTTCCGTTTATAAGACTAGATTTTTTCCTAAAAATAATGTCAAAAATTAGGGGGCGTCTTATACACGGATACATCTCCTCCCATTTTCTTAACTCTGAGTCCCCCAAAATAGGGAGCATCTTATACATGGGGGCATCTTAGAGATGGGAAAATATGGCAATTTTATTATAAATGCATAAACTGGGGAAGCCTTGGCCCATGACACAACAGGATAGTAAATGATTAATTTGATCTGTGTCGGAGCAATTTCAAGACCAGCTTACCAGATCACCCATGCTTTTTTTTAAAAAAAGAAAAAAATAGCCTTCACAATCTCCCTCCTTAGGTATCCTTCTTTTTCCTGTGTGAAAGAGTGACGGTTCTACACCAATTTCATTTGGAGATGATGGTTTAATTTGCATGAGCCCTCATGTGGCAAGAGATGCTAGGAGTTACTATGTGAGGGACAACCATTGGCTGTGTGGGAATAATTTAAGATGGTAAATAATACCTGATGTCTAGGCTTCCCTTCCAGGTGTTTTGATGAATTTATACATCTTTGTAGCAGCCAGGAGCTCCTATGCTGAGTCAGTTCAGGGCATTTTTTTATGATGTGTGAAAGCATAAGCTGTCTTTTGTTAACTGCTTTCTCTAAAAAGCTTGCAACTTCATTTATCTTTATGTGGCATCTTATTGTTTAATTGAATTTCTGCACTAGCTTAATAGTTTCCATGTGTGTGTGTTTAATGTGCTAAACTAAAATGTTGCTAATGTTTATTTCTACCTTGAGAAAGAAATTATCTCTGAAACCAATGCCATCAAAAATAGATTTCAGCATTGGTCTCAGTAAACTGCATATCAAAGTAATTAAATTCAGCACCTTAATGAACTTCAGATTCAAAACTTGCACTCCAGAAGCCCTATGGGGATTATGCTGATTTGAAAAGATATAAAGTCTGTCTAAAAGAGATAGGAATAGACAGAGAAATCAGATAAACACAGACTGGCAAATGAAATGTGATATGTGCCGCTGATATTTTCATTAATGTTTTTCCTCCTGACAAGTTTTCCCATCATCTGGGAAGATCACATTTTGCTATCTCTGATATTTATATGTCATGTCTCCCAAAACTGCTTTTCATGATCTGAGGAGAAGCCAGAGTATTAAAAAGCTTGTTATATTACATGTGCTGGTATACAATGTGTAGTTTGATCAGTAATAATAGCAATAATAATAATTTATTATTTATACCCCGCCCATCTGGCTAGGCTTCCCCAGCCACTCTGGGCGGCTTCCAACAAAATATTAAAATACAGTAATGCATCAAACATTAAAAGCTTCCCTAAACAGGGCTGCCTTCAGATGTCTTCTAAAAGTCTGGTAGTTGTTGTTCTCTTTGACATCTGGTGACATCTGGTGGGAGGGCGTTCCACAGGGTGGGTGCCACTACCGAGAAGGCCCTCTGCCTGGTTCCCTGTAACTTGGCTTCTCGTAGTGAGGGAACCGCCAGAAGGCCCTCGGCACTGGACCTCAGCGTCCGGGCTGAACGATGGAGGTGGTGACACTTCTTCAGGTATACTGGACCAAGGCCAGTTTGCAGAACCAAGGAATTGGCCAGGACTGAAGATGTCCTTAGAAAGAATCATTTCTGGCTTGAAACAGTGGGGTAAGCTCTCTTTCCTATGCTACACCACCTGGTGCCCTCCAGCAGGTGTTGGCTGGGGCTGATGGGAGTTGTAGATCAAAACATCTGGAGAACATGAGGTAGGCAAAGGCTGGCCACTCTCCAGAACTTTACCTGTTTAGTTCCCACCATGGAATAGAAACAAAAGTAAAAATGTGCTCCTCTGATTTGCAAGGCATTTCTGCTAGAGATTTTCTGTGGCACACTCCATCCAGCAAAGCAAATCTTTAAAATACCTCCTTCTTAAGAAGATGCTGAAAGGGGCGGGGTGAAGAGAGAGAGAAATCTTCCTTGTGAAAAGCCTAGCACTTAAATTCTTTAGACTGTCATGACCGTCACTTTGCTATTAATCCAAACCTCTACTGTGCCGCATTAGGATTTCACACACCTTTGGAGCTTAAAAGAGGATGGCATTCATTTTTCAGGCAAAGTCAGGATCAAAGAATATCTTTCTCCTTCTCTCAGTCGCATAAATATGGCTCACATGCCGCCCGCCTACCAGCAGTGTTTACCCTAGACGCTCCATGGGCCCCAAAGCATATGCATACAGGGGATTGTCAGGACTTTGATTCGTGATAAATTTCACACAAAGAAAGAAATAGCCGACAAAATCAGAAATGCGGGTCAATTGATGCTAAATCAGTGGCATTAATAATGCTTATTTCAGAAGTGGCCTGGATTCAAGAGAAAGAGGATTTGAAAAACAACAACAGCAGCAGCCCTGGAAAATTACAGAAAACACTGCAATGCTCATACTAAGGAAACAGGTAAGCATTTTATTATTGGAAATTCCTTAAGTACCTTTTATGATATTGTGGTCATATTTTCCCAATGTATATCTTATCAATGCACCTTTCCATCCTCCCTATCATTTTGCCCCATGCTCTACAGTGCATAAAAGGCTGAGAAACTGTTGTCTGTTGTTCGGGTGAATGTGCCAGAGGCAAGGTAGACCCAGGAGTGGAGCATTATGATGTGAACCCGTTGTTCAAATAACAAGGCAACCCTACCATTAGGCGGTGACACAATCACTTCTCGAGGAAGCCATGATGCCCCCTATGCCATTTCCCATGAGCCTCTTGGGCCATTTCATTCTGTTGGAGATAAGTTCTATGTGTGGCCCATGCCCGTTATGTTACCACATTGCCACTGTTGAAGTAAGGCTCAACTGTGTTATATGCTGGGATGTGTGTATGTTAGATGCTGGGATGCCATTGAAGGCAGTTTGGAAACAGCAGCTGCTGCAGGATTCAGCAGCCAGGTTGCTCACTGCAGCAAGGTGATTTGAACACATACCACCAACCCCCTGTGTGTTTTTTTGCAAATCTTTTTTATTGATTTTCATTTTTTCCCAAATTGATCACTAATTAAAACATATTAAATTAAATTAAATTAAAACAAAATAACATTTTCCCAAATCTGAACAAATTCAACATTTTACCAAATCTGACTTCCTGCACGCCCTCCTGAATGTGTCAATAGTTCTCCTTGATGTTGCATCATATTCCCCAGTTAACTCTAGTTTAACTTCGAACATTACAAATAACCTTACATTACAATATACAGTGGTATCTCTGGATGCGAACGGGATCCGTTCCGGAGCCCCGTTCGCATCCTGAATAGAACATAACACGCAACTGTGCATCTGCACGTGCGTGGGTCACGTTTCGCTGCTTCCACGCATGCGCGTGAAGTCATTTTGAGCGTCTGCGCATGCGCAAGCTGTGAAACCCGGAAGTAATGCGTTCTGTTACTTCCGGGTCGCCGCGGAGCGTAACCTGAAAATGCTCAACCTGAAGCATATTTAACCCGAGGTATGACTGTCCTTGCTTTTTTAAAACTTAACTCCTTTTCAGACAACTATCCACCAACCAATTGCTGCACATTTATTAAATGAACATTTTCAGTTTCAACAAGTGAGGTTACTTTTCCAATTGTCAATCCCTTGATTAACATTAATTAGCATAGAAAAGAAGAAGAACTTCCTCTCTTTGCATCTGTGATACACTGGCTACCCATTAGTGGCTCAACCCAAGTCAAAGTGCTGGTTTTTTATTTATAAAGCCATATGTTCCTTGGGACCCCAATACTACATGGACCAAATTACAAACACCAAGAAATTTAAGTGGAAGCTATACTTATTTTAAAAGATAATTTGAGAATGCCCAAGTTGGAATGTTTGGTTGCAATGGTCCATGAAACCATTTGTGTCCATATGCATTCTACTGTGGGGAAACCACGCATTTCAAGAAAGATCTAGGGGTGAGGAGCCTGTGACTCTCCAGATGTTGTTGGACTAACATTCCTGAAATATACTCAGAGTCGAGTGTGGATTTCATGCTCTTTATTCAGCTCACAGTAGCAAGGAATGGAAGTTCCCCCACAATATCCGCTTTATATACATTATTTACACAATGGGCCAGATGTGATTGGCTAATTTCAGGATTCTCCTGTAGGCCAATCAGGTTGCGGATTCACTTCCACCTGGAGCTGGATTGGGTGGCTCCTGTGGACCAATCATACTGCTGCATTGTTCTAGGACCAATCAGAGTGCTGCATTCTGAATCCTACTGTTCTAGGACCAATCAGACTGCTGCATTTTGGATCCTATTGTTCTAGGACCAATCAGACTGCTGCATTTTGGATCCTATTCAGCTCAGTACATAACAGTTCCCATGCTGTCTACTAGGTCTAATAGGAGTTGGAGTCCAACAAGTCCCCCCATTCCTGCTATAGGCCATCTTTGTCATTTTCTCTTTGTTTATCATTCCTACCCCTTTCTCTCTGTGTGTGTGTTTTTGGGGTTTTTTTTACATCTCTCACTTCTGTCTGTATTTCAGGTGAATTCTGAAAGATTGAAAGTCCGGCACAAGGAGCAATTGAAGGGAGTGCGAGAATCCCTACACAGGTCTTTCAGATCTGTTGTGTGGTTACAGAGATGTTGATATTGATAGCATACATCTATTTCAGAGATGTCACAATAGAAGTACCTATGTGCAAACATGTACTTTATTTTCCCTTCCCTCCCTCCTCTTTGTGAAAGCAAAATCAATACCAAAACTATATTGTAGCTGTATTTTTACATCGGAGACATAACGCTTTTGAGAGTCAGTACAAAGGCTTTCAACAAAAAATAAAGCCTTTCAGTTTGCTCACTGGACATAACCACAATGCACTGTGTTAAGCTGGTTACCCAGAGACATGTTTCTAACGGAATCATATAGTTAATAAGCTCGGTGTGAAAAGCTGTAGGTGACATCTTTTATCCACGGCTTGTTTATGGTAAACAAAATACAACCTCTTCTGTCTGCTGCAGTGTATTCTAAAATTATTATTTTTTTAATGTGGGGGCTAATAATATAATTTGCCTGTCGTTTCCTAATAGCTGTCACATCTATGTGGACTTTTAGGTTGGAAACAGATGCACTATAAGGAGGCTCACAGCAAGGAGGCTAAGCACCATGAACCACCTTCACAGCTCAGCTGATGGAACAGCAGCAAGCCAGCAAATTGTGCCTTGCATCTTTTCCTTCTGACATCTCCTCCTCCTTCAGCTCTGTCTTGGGAAAGTTCTGGGCTTTTAAAAAAGTTTCCTGTAGCTGAAGTGATGTGACCTTTTCCATCCTTAGGCACCTGGCGGTGTGGTGCTTTATTAACATTCCCCAGCTGGAATGTGGAAAAAGAGGAAGAGCATTAATGACCCTCTAGTCAAGTGTCAATGAAGACACAGAATTGGAGACGGCAGAGTCACCAGCTAAGGAGTCAGGCTGGTTAATACCAGTCTCCACCCCCACTGTTCAGCCCAGACACTGAGGTCCAGCTTTGAGAGCCTACTGGTAGTTCCCTCACTGCAAGGAGTGAAGCTACAGGGAACCAGGCAGACGGCCTTCTTGGTAGTGGCGCCCGTCCTGTGGAACGCCCTGCCATCAGATGTCAAGGAGATGAGTAACTATATAACCTTTAGAAAACATCTAAAGGCAGCCCTGTATAGGGAAGCTTTTTAATGTTTAATGTTTTATTATGTTTTTATATATGTTGGAAGCCACCCAGAGCCACATGGGTGGGGTACAATTATTATTATTATTATTATTATTATTATTAAAGTAGCAAGAGTAGAATCAGTCAAACATGCCTGCTCCCTCCTTGCAGCACCAGTGGTGCTCTGTTGTTGGCAAGTTTGGATCCAACCCAAGTACTGCAAAAGAAAAGAGATTTCATTCAGTGTTAACTCCGAAGGACAGCTTATATCCCCCTCCTCCAGCTTTATGGTGCTTTTTTCTAAACAATTCTAATTTCTTAAAAGAGGGCTATTAGGATAATGAAAATATTTTCATTTTCCATTGGTTCTGCAGAAGAAGAATTTATTTGATGTTTTGGCATGATCTCAATTTACAATAAGTTTTTCTTTCCTCTTGCAAAATGCAATTTGCAGTTTGACACCGGTATGTATATTTACAATGGACTTGTTGGACAGAGATCAAACTTCAGAACTTGCGCTTCCCAATAAAATTTATATCTCCAGCTAGCTAAAAGAGTGTGTGGATGGCACCCCTGTTGAGTTTGTTGACAGCTGCAAAACTGCAGTTTCTTTTGGAGTTGGTCTCCTCAAATTTTAGACTCTGCGAAGATGACACTCAGCACTAAATTTTGCTCTTGTCATGAATAATATCATGCTTGTTAACAAGAGGGAACAAACTGACTTTTTAGCGGAGTCCTCCCTTCCCCCTCCCCCACCAAATCCTTTGTTGTCAGTTCTTCAGAATAAAATCAGCAAGTTAACAAAACCGCAGGCGTGTTTAAAACTGGTGTGTGTGTGTGTGTGTGTGTGTGTGTAGAATGTTGGGGTGAACAATAGGCCGTCGGTAGCAATGTCTGCATCACTTCTAAAGCAATCATTATTGCAGTCTGCCATCTTTGCCAATCCAGCACTCTCTGCGGAAGCATAAACTTTATTCTTAACGTGACATGTGGCTTCTAAATTTGCTTTCAAGTGTGTATGCTTGGAAACAGAGGCTTGAATTCAACTTTTGAACACTGAAAAACGTCACTTGGCTAGTTCCTCACATAGCATTATGTTGTAGCAAAGCCTCGTTAGATCTAGAAATTCACTGTTCTCCTTCTGTCTCTGTTGGTGACGTCTGAATTCCTGCATAATAAGGTTTTTGTGTTCACCTAATATTGCCATTAAGAACCAAAATCTCTATTGTGTGTTTTACTGTGTCAGTAGAAATCCTCCAGTAAGCTGTTGGATAGCTTACGCTTGCATTTCATAGTGTGTTTAATAGGCAGTAAGTCCCAGTGCGCAAAGCAAGGCCTATTATTGTGTCAGGTTAACTGAGGCACAGAATATATTTCAACAAAGGTGTAGCCCTACAAAAGTATACATTGCATAGAGAAATGTGGTGTAGATCACAACCAGCTCCTCGTCTTCTGGCTTGCCTCTGTTTTTATCCTCTCAAGTTATATACCACAGCACACATTACAATCTGTCACTGCAAGAATGGCGCTGAAAACTACCTCCGTGTGACGAGCCATCCCTGTCCTGCTTGGAATATTCTAAAGCACCGACTTGCTTCCATCTTGTCATAAGTCCCCAGACTCCCCTCTGGGGCCACCAGCAAGATTGCATGATGCCGTGGAGACTTCGCAACAGCAATGAGGACAAGTCATGCGGTGATGTTTTGTCCTAATGGTATGTCTGCCATGAGAATTGCTTGCCCCGGGGAGTTCCCTGGTTTCTTTGGTATCACCCCCACGTTGACCATAAAGCATGCTCCGGCTCTTCATCTCTTCCCAAGGAGTTGTACGTGCTCAGTTGATTACAGCGATCAGGATTTCTCGCTCTGCAGGTTTCATGGAGTAGGGTGCAAAAGGAAGATATTTTGTGACAGGCAGATAGCAGATCTTGAGGATTTTCTTGTGGTTTAGGCAAAAGCACTTCGTGGGGGTGGGTGGGAAGGGAAATTGCCGTATCTCAGTGGTAGAGCATGCTCTTCTCATGAAGATGGTCCCAGGTTCAGCCTCTGGAATCTCGCAAGAAGGCTGCAAGAGACGCCTGCCAGTAATTCAGGAGAGCTGCTGCCAGTCCGTGCAAACAATACTAGGCTAGATGGACCAGTTGTGTGATTCTGTAAAAGATGGCCTCCCACGATCCCTTGAGCTCTCAAGTGGAGGCCAGTCAGTCAAAGTAATTGAAGCTTTTTGATCACTTGTGCTTCTGGGGTTTTGATAAAGCAAATCAACTTTTAATGTTTAAACATTAGCTAGGGATTCATAACATTTCCTGTGTTTCTTCCTCTATGCCCTCTTATTCCACCACTTACCCCATACTCCTGGACCAGATCAGGTGCATCCAGAGCAATCTGAGGCTACCCAATTTTTTTCGGGGGGCAGGTCTGGCAGCAAAGGGGGGGAGGAGATGCAAGCCGGCTGGGTGTCTCCTCCTCTCTCCCTCTCCCGCACATTTCTTCAGAGGCTTTAAGGCTAAGCCTTATTCAACACTGTGCAAGGCCTCTGAATAAGTTTGGAGCCCAGACCTGGGTCAGCCTTGTGTCAACCTGGGTTGGATTGGGATCCCACCAAATCACTGGATTTTGGACGGGGTGTGTGTTTGCCCGCACAGCCATCTGTATGGTGAATGCAAGAGCTTTCTACCAACTCCCAGAGGACTTGGAAGGAAAATGTCCCTCATGAACAAAATTCTGAAATATCTATGAAATATACTCAGAGTTGAGTGTGGATTTCATGCTCTTTATTCAGCTCATAGTAGTGAGGAATGAAATTTCCCCCAAAATATCTGCTTTATATACATTATTTACACAATGGGTCACACGTGATTGGCTAATTCTGGGATTCTCCTGTAGGCCAATCAGGTTGCGGATTCACTTCCACCTGGAGCTGGATTGGGTGGCTCCTGCGGACCAATCATACTGCTGCATTGTTCTAGGACCAATCAGACTGCTGTATTCTGGACCCTATTGTTCTAGGACCAATCAGACTGCTGCTTTTTGGATCCTATTCAACTCAGTACATATCAATCTATTTTTTTTATAAAAAAAAAGCATGAAGAGTTCTCAGTCTGCACACATGTTTCTGCAGCTGAATTTCACTAGTGAGAAAGAAAAATGGAAAGGAGAGAGGGGTGTCATGTAAGCAGCCTCATTACGAACACATCCTATCATAGGATGAAGAAAGGAAGAGCTCGATCACACACTCCTTTAAAAAATGAAATTATCATGGCAGTGCGGGTGGTCTAGTTTCACACCCAACACATCAGGAAAAGCAGAACAGATGGCACTATAAGAGGTACAATCTGGAAGAACCCTTAGTTACAAGTTTTTCCAATGACCAGCTAAGGTGGAAAAAATTAAGAACAGGAGGACCTCAAAGCTGCTGGTTTCTCAGCTGTGGGTCTCTCAGCTGCACTTCTTTTCCCTCCTCTGCTACAGTCTGATGTAGGCTTGCCATACATCAGGAAAATTTCTGAGATGTCCTGGTTTTTGGGTGTAAAAATGGCGTCGGAGGGAATTTTCCCAAATTGGCAAAATGTCAGGGAAAACCCGGACGTATGGCAATGTGATGGAAAAAGCAGCGGAAAAAAATTCAAAAAAGCTCATTGATTTCGGGGTCTTCCTAAGAAAAGCTCAACAACTTCCTTTGTGGGCGCCAGGAATTTTACTTTTTGAAATAATCTGATGCAATGGTCGCTGCCAGGTGACAGGTGATGGGAGGAGCTGCCTGTCTTCTCAGCAGAGTTGATGATGGGCCTGCTTCTCTCTTCCTCCCTCCTCCATTAGAGTCTAATGGAATGGATGCTGCCTAGTGACAGATATATCACAATACTATTGGAAACAAGCGATGCCATGTCTGCATTTGCAGAGAGACAGCTTGTATTCTGGACAACTCTGGCACTATAACAAATACTTCTGCCTAGATGATGGGTTGTTAAGCCCACTAGAGTGCTTTATATGTGGAAGAATTTTTTAAAAAAATAAGTTTTGCAGCTGGTTATTTTTTCATTTTATACTCATTAAATATACTGAGGCAAGCAGCTGAATGCTAGACAAGAATAATATTATTATGACTGGCGGGCTACAGCTACTTTCTAATGAGTTTGAAGTAGGTTGTTCAATGAGAGCTACAGAACGGCCACCTCTCTGGAGGGTCTAGTGTACCAAGTTACACAAATTTTATCAGCTGTAAAGGCACAGCCGGTTTACTTTCGCTATGTGCATTCCAGACCCTCCAAGTGTCCCTATTTTCCAGGGACAGTCCCAGATTTACAGAAGCCATCCTGGTTTCTGATTTGATCCCGGAATGTCCTGCTGTTCCTTAGGACGTCCCTATTTTCATTGTAAAAATGTTGGAGGGCAGTGCTACTATAATAATATAATAATAATTTATTATTTATACCCCACCCATCTGGCTGGGCTTCCCCAGCCACTCTGGGAGGCTTCCAACAAAATATTAAAATACAGTAATGCACCAAACATTAAAAGCTTCCCTAAACAGGGCTGCCTTCAGATGTCTTCTAAAAGTCAGATAGTTGTTTATTTCCTAGACATCTGGTGGGAGGGCGTTCCACAGGGCGGGCGCCACTACCGAGAAGGCCCTCTGCCTGGTTCCCTGTAACTTGGCTTCTTGCAGTGAGGGAACCGCCAGAAGACCCTTGGCACTGGACCTCAGCATCCAGGTAGAACGATGCGGGTGGTATATTTTGGAACTTACCATGTTCTCTTATATTGGCAATGGCACTCACCTGAGACATGCTGGAACTGAGTTCCAGTGAGTTTTGGCTGGGAAAAAGCCCTGTTGGTGGATATGGTAGGAAGTTTCTATTTTCATCAGATAGATGTTGGAGGATATGGAGTTATCCAACCCACAAGCTGTACTGAAGGCAACCCTGTATAGGTTTATAGGTTTTTTAATGCATTTCTATATGTTAGGAGCCACCTAGAGTGGCAGGGGCAACCCAGTCATATGGGCAGGTTGCACCTGATCTATTCTACCTTTAACAATGAGTAGAATAAAGGTGGAAGTTACAACCTTAAAAAGTATAGAAGAATATTAACAATTTGGGAATATTGTCACATGGTCACAGTGAAATAATGAGGCTAATCAGAGCCCGCCCGCCCCCACAAAAAATAATACAGCCTGGGAGGCTGGATGTTCTTTCTAATGCTGTCTAGTTAGCTTGTAAACACACTTGATGTTTATGAACTGTAAGAACAGTTGTGAATCATCAGCGGAAACTTTTATACTCGTTATCATTCCTTCCACAGAAGCTATTTTCTTTCATTTCGTCCTAAGTAATTACCTAATAATGTCTTAGTAAAACATATGAACAATTATGAACATAACAGCACTTCCTTCAACAGTTACAAGCAAGTACTTGGAAGAAAAGAAAATGAAGAGCTATGGGGTTTTTTTGTAAGGAGGATACAGCACAACTAATGACAGGGGCAATTCATCTAGTCAGGGCTAGACCAGAGGAGCAGTTTTCTAAGGCTAAATCAGTGATGCTACTGGCAGGGATGAGTCAATTTGTTGATTTCAGCTTCTCCTGGTTTATCTTTTTCCATTGTAAAGTTCAGCTCTCCACATTTTCACAGCAGTTCGCAATTTTAACAAATTTGCATCTTTTCTCAGCTCCTAGCTCCAGACCAGGTTTAGACAGACAGGCTAGCTCCTGGTGTATTGTCCTTCTATCCCTAGGATGATGTGACATTCAAGGGAAGCATCACTACTTTGTTGTTTCTATGAGAACACATCTGTTCTTGACCAACACTTTAGACATGTAAATGGGGTTTTTACAGGACCACTAACTTAACAAACAAAAGACAGATTTGAACACTTCAGCAGTACCTTCTATTAAAAACTACAATATTACAGATATAAAATCACAGGCTTGATTATGATCCAAATATATATAAGTCAAACCAACCTCCCCCCCACCCCAATCCTATAAAAATATTTGTTTCCCAAGGTATTTGGTTCCTTTTGGATTCCCTTTCCTCCATCATATTTCTGCAATGGTGGCAGAATGAGTTACAGAGATGAGCTAGTGAATGAAAAGAGAAGAGAAAGGATTCCTCACCCATGAAAAGTGCGTTCTTTTGATGCACCCTATAAAGAAGTTTGGGGAATGTGCAGTAGCTTTGTTAAATATCTCCTGTAGAGGAGAACAGAAAGAAAACATGAGGGTGCTAATTACAGCATTCCCCCACCCTCCCACCAAAAAAAGCACAGTGTGATCCAAAATCATATTTCCTAAAGCATCCATATTAGAGCTAGAGTACATTTTTTTGAGCTTCATGGGAAACAGGGAACATTCAAAAATCAGTAAAAGAATTCAAATCAGAAAAACAATGCTCCAACATTCAGTTAACTCAGAAAGCAGTATTAGTCATATTGCTAAGTATGTTGAATAAATAAATATATATGTATATCTCCCATCCACTAGAAGAAGGGCATCCTCATTATCTCCCAGCATAGAGACCTTTGTTGAGTAGAAATATGTCCACAATGTAAGACCATGTGAGTGCCTTTGGGTCCATGAGTTCATGTATTAGAAAGTGTCTGTTTCACAAGCACTGTTGATGCACTGAAACGTTCACACCAGACAACAGCTTGGGAAGAAAGTCATGACTTTTTTTTTGGCAAACAACAGCAGGAAGCTGTATCAAAGCAAACTAAGCTCAAACATTTATGTGTAGGGACCTTGTAACATCTGGAGATGTCAGTGCTACCATCACCTTGACTGGCAGCTAAGTGGAACAACCCTGGCCCAAGAGGCAGGTCTGCTAGATGCTGCTCCAACGTTTATATTGCCTACTCACCACAAAAGCATACCGAGGGATCTGTCCCTGCTCCAGCCCAAGCCAGTGTTGAATTAACAGATGCCTCCATGGACCAGGGGGACTCCCATAATGGCCAACTGGAATCAGAATCCATGCTATTTCACAGGGAGGGAGGGAAGGAAGCTACACCAGAAGGAAAGACACTGGGGAGAAGGTGGGGTTGGGTCAAATAGGCATCTTGCCCTCTCCCACCCAGCCAATCATCCAGCGTTAAGACATCAGATGTCTGCAGGTCTCACTATTATATCTTGAAAAAAGGAAGGAGTGAACCCACCTTGTTGATTTCAGTGGGAGAATGATGCTCCTTTAGCATCATTCTCCCACTGAAATCAACAAGACAAAAGTGTGTAATTTTCATGTGCAGATTACTCCAAATGAATTTTTCCACTTCTCTGCATTTTGATAATAGCATTTCTATTCCTATGTGTGCTTTTCAGCCACAACCTCTGAATTCTGAACTAATGTATGCTGCCCTTCAGCTAGTTAAATCTTTCTAATTATGGCAATTATTATGAGTGAGCTGATCCTCCAGCGTGAGAGACTTTAGGCCTGATCTTCAAAGCATTCCACAGGTGCAACCTGCATACATTTCACGGTCTCCTTTTGCCAACACAAAGTGCTTTCAAGATTAGGCTGTCCATGGGATCATAATATCTGGGAGGTAAAAGTAGGAAGCTTTCATGGGAAGCCTTATTTGGAGAAGTTATATCACTGTAATTATTTTTAAAGATCTGCCCCGAAGCTAAAGATTCATCCTTATTACAATAGTGCTGTATCTGCCTTATAAAATTAAATGTAATGATTTCAAAAGACTGAGTCTGCAGTAATGCTGTGTGCATTCATATTTACAACCGTTAATGTTGTAGCAAAGCAATTAATTTTAAATCCTTCAAAATGAGCCCAAAATGTGAAACAAATGACGGTACACTAGAGGAGACACAGGTTCTGCACAGAAAATGAGGCACAAAACGTCCTTATAACTTAAACACTAAGACTGACTCCTCCTGTTTGCATATGGACCATATGTGCTTACTACAGATTACCGTTTATATTAGGCAAAAATTGAGAAGGTAGTACTCAAAAAAGTTTTTAGTCAGAGTAGACCCATGGAAATCAATGGACCTAGCTCAGTCATGTTCACTAATTGCAACAGATTTACTCTGAGTAAAACTGAACACCACACCAGTGATCTGTGGTAAATGGCGAAACCTAAGACCTAACTTGATTTTTCAGAAATAGCATGTGGTATAGTCCTTCCTGGAATGCTCCACTTCAGATTGAAGGTGGGAGGGGTTCAGCACATATGAATGGCCATTCACATGAAAAAAAGCTGGCATAACTGGGCTAAATCCCAGTCTTTGCCACTCTAACTGCAGTTGATACTTTATTTACAGGACTGCTAGGGCTAGGTTTGCAAGGGGCAGGATAATGGCCCTTTCTGTTTATGTCACAGCTCTGCTTAGACTAGATAGATAGGGCCTGGTATTTTTATCAGCCCCTTTATAGATGCTGCTATAGGCTGGCTGAGGTTACTGCCTGCCTCCCCTCTCTCTGCCTGAAATTCTGGATGCTTGAACTGGTATAGTTGCCTCCTTGTTGGTTCCTTTTAAGTGCAGTTTCCTTTGGAAGCTTGATTGATTCTAACAGAATCAGCAGTAAGCGTTCTAATTGGTATTTTCTCCTTTCAGTACCAAGGAGAAGAAGAAATGAAGAAGCAGCATTTAATGACTGCTGTTCGGCTTTAAAGTTGTCACATCATCAGATTTGAATAATCCTAATGGGATTAATGTTTTCCTGTTGTGCTCCATCCATTATATTTATGGTCAATTCTTTTTCTGTGTGCTTGCAGCTCTTCCAGGAGGAAAATCTCCTACCCAGGGGGTGCATCATTGCTAATCTTGTCTTTGGGAAATGAGAGAGTAGAATATGGCCCCAAACACTCATACATTTGTGAGGCATGGAACGTGTTAGTAGAATAACAGGCCAGGAGGCAAGGTGGAGTGGCCCAGGCCACCTCATAGGTTCAGAGAGGAATGGGCTCCTTCCAGCTTTTGAACATCCTAGCCATAATAAAAATGCAAAAATCACAACACATATAAAAGGATCCCACAGAGAGAGAGAGGGAGGGAGAGGGAGGAAGAGAATTTTGTTGATATAATCAGCTAATCTGAGAGGACATACTCATCAAGGTCTAATTTTGTGCCATCAGAACAAATATATCTTCACTCTTTAATATGACAAAGCAATATTCTTTAATATGACATAGCAAGAGGGGGCGGGGCCAAATCAGAGCTCTTATTTACTTAAATCTGCAACTCTCAGCTGAAAGAGCGTGGCACATTTTAGTCCGTTGTGCATAAATGAAAGTTGCGGAACTTAGCAAACTGAACAATTGTCTAAATGTGAGGAGGGCACACTTTGAACTTGAGGCCCAGACCAAATCCTCACTCCCCCGCTTCTGTTTTGCCCTAGGATGGCCTTTGGGATTTGCAGGTTTCCCCAAGGCCAGCAATGTGGCTGTAGTATAAATATTACTGTGTTAAAGTACAGCAGGAGTGGGGAACCGTATATTGCTGAACTGCAACTACGATCAGTATGCCCATTGACCAGGGATGATGGAAGCTGTCATTTAGCAACCTCTGGAGGACCAAAGGTTCCCTACTCATGTGTGGCCTTAGCACTGGCAGAGGAAAAGGGTGCGGGGGGTGCGGTTCACCCTGGGTGTCATCCCTGGGGGGGGTGACATCACCATCCCGCCCCCCCGGGACGCTTGCTGCGCCCCCACAGGCGGCTATCCCCCCCCCGGTGCACAGCATGTGCGCCGCTCCGGGTGCGGGAGCAGCTAACTCTACCTCTGGGGCTTAGTAAGGAATCTACGAAGCAGTAGAGGAATTCCTTGGATCATGTGTCGTAATTTGCCTTCATATTATAGTCATACCTCAGGTTACAGACACTTTAGGTTGCGTTTTTTTCAGGTTACAGACTGCCAGAACAGGTTACTTCTGGGTTTTGGTGGTTGTGCATGCGCAGAAGCGCTAAATCGCTCTTTGCGCATGTGCAGAAGTGCCGAATTGCGACCCACACATGCGCAGACGTGCTGCTGCGGGTTGCGGATGCTGTGTCGCAACCTGAGTGTCCACTGTACTGCTAAGCAGCAACAATTGGGTATTCGTATCAGGGATGAGGAAAAAGGTACTTCCAGGTCAGAGGTGTCAAGAAAGTTATGAGAAACTGAACATCTCTCTTTTTCAGAAATTGATCTCTGATTGCTCAGTGGTGGGAGAAAACTGTCACATGAAATAACACCATCTGATCAACATTCCTGAGTATCCAGCAATGTGTATCTTCTTGTCAGTTTATCAGAAAACCTCAAGACACCAGGCAAATGAGATTTCTGAAATGAAGCCCATTTTCCCGAAAGCCCCGTGGACTCTGGATCCAGCTCTGAAAGCCCCCAGCTCTTGTGTACCTGTATTCCACTTAACACAAACAACAAATGTTTATTAATCCCCAGAACCTCACTATTTGACACATAACAGGAGATTTAACGAAACCTGTGGAGGAGCAATGTGTCACATTTTGTGTAGGAAATAAGGGCAGGAGGCGATTTGCTCTGTTCTCTCTTCAGAGATTTAATCTCCTCAGAATGTTACACGTCACCTGCTGTGTCTGCACATGTATTTGGGATTCAGTGAAGAATGAAGCTAAGAAAATTCATCTCAGAGGATGCATCATTTGTGCCCTGCACTGAGACAATTAATGTCATCTGAAGATGCAGAATTAATAGCCCTCATTAAAAGCACCTGGAGAGCATTTCACTGTCACATAGTAACAGGAAACAACCTATAATGGCCAAATGGATACCAATGTTACACCTTTTACTTCCAATTTTTACAGGATTTTTAAAACACACACACACACACACACACACACACACACTCCATTTCTCTCTGCCACATAACACGTTAAATACTTGGCAGCAGCCTATGCCAGAGCATCTCTGACAGCCTCCCTCCCTGCTCTCCCTTGGAGTTGGTGACCCGTGCCTATTCCAGGTCAAGCGAGAGAAGACAGACACGTCCTTGAGTGGTCCCCCGATGTCGTCCTTGTGTTACATACACCAAAGGGCAAAGGCAGAGAGGAAGAGTACAGCAGCAGCAACTTGACACCTGAGGATGCTTTGCTTTGTTTGTTGAATGCTGCCTGAAGGAACACACACCTCTCGCTCCTGTGCCAGGTCTGAAATTGGAACTGTTTCAGACGGGGGGGGGGGGGGGCAATGTCAAAATAAGTTTCAGCATGGGGCACAAAGCTTACAGCAAAAGAGAATAGTAGTAGTACTAGTAGTAATGATGCATTTCTTGGACTTCTTTTCCTTCATTCAGCATTTTAGTGGGGTTCACCTGAGTAAGACATGCTCAGAGTAGACCCATTGATATAAATGGACTTGACTAACTAATATATCCACAGGAAATGGACTGCCCAAATATTAGTTTCTCCCACACAGGCCCTTCTCTAGATACAGTCCTTTTAATAACTTTTATTCCCCCCCCCCCCAGTCCTTTAATTCTGTTTTAATTCTGATATTTCTGGCTGCTCTAGTAGTTAACTTTTATTGTATCATTTTATTGATTACTTTATATATTTTTTAATCTATTGTTAACTGCTCTGGGAGTCTCTTCGGACTGATTAGTGGAATACCAGCGAATAGTAATAAACACATAAGCAAACAAAAGAATGCACCCCTAATTATTATTGCTAACAATTATTCTTCTAAATGTCTTTTTTTTTTTTGCTACATAGAAAACAAAATGCAGGGTCTCTCCAAACATCCTTTTAATTGCGCATACATGAAAATACACATCCATGGTTATAGACAATCCAACTTTTAATACTGTTTGCTCCTGTCAGCATTTTTTGGGTGGACATACCACATCATTTCCTGCTGAAATCATGCAACTGTATATACCTGAAATGACCCAGGCTATTTTTTGTCCTGCTTTTGCCGTGCTATAGCACAAAAGCCTGGACACTGAGCTCCAGCTCCGAGGGCCTTCTGGCAGTTCCCTCCCTGCGAGAAATGAGGTTACAGGGAAGGAGGCAGAGGGCCTTCTTGGTAGTGGCGCCTGCCCTCCCATCAGATGTCAAGGAAATAAACAACTATCTGACTTTTAGAAGACATCTGAAGGCAGCCCTGTTTAGGGAAGTTTTTAATGTCTGATGCTTTATCATATTTTTAATATTCTGTTTGGAGCTGCCCAGAGTGGCAGGGGCAACCTAGTCAGATGGGCAGCACACAAATGAAATAATAATAATAATAATAATAATAATAATAATAATAATAAAAGAACAACAACAACAACCCCTACAGACAGTAAAAATGTGGCACTTTTAGGGAGGCATTGCAGAACAATAAAGCAGAATGATGTGTGGAAGATTCAGTATAAACAGAGACATATCTAGAGGTTGGTAAAACCATCCTCTGCCAGGTGCCCAGGCCTAGTGGGGGAACAAAAATCACCTCAGAAACTTGTTTCTAGTTATATGTTCATGAGTTTAGACAAGAGCTGGGAGCTGAGCAGTTGGAGAAATGGCAAGGCAGTTTGAAGGTTATGGAAGACTATGGAGTGTATGTAGTGGTTTTCTTTTCTTTCCAGGGGGTACTCAGAGGTATGCAGTACTGGCATCTCTTTTTTGTTGCTAAAAAGTGTGGAACTTACTGTAGCAACTTCATGGTGAGTACCGGCACCTGTTTTTCTAGAAAAAAAGCACTGAGTGTCTGGGGTATATGTGTGTGGCGCTGCACCGCTGCTGTTGTGGTGAGATTATAAGCAGGAGAAACTTCCTGTCTTTCTTGCACTGTGGTACAAAAGCATGTGAATTTGTTTACCCTTCCCTCCTCACCTTGCTTCCACTCTGGATGCTTTGAGTACCTGGGCTGCATAAAATGTAGTAGAGTGGTACCTCGGGTTAAGTACTTAATTCGTTCCGGAGGTCTGTTCTTAACCTTAAACTGTTCTTAACCTGAAGCACCACTTTAGCCACCAGTTTGAAGGGGCCCTCAGGTTCTTGTGGACCGCATATTCTCAAGGGTCTTCCATTTCAAATTTTGTGGATATTATTGGACATTTAATACAATACAGGGGGCTTGTCTCCAGAATTTAGATGTAGATGCAAGTATCTGATGGGTCTAACTTTATCAGATTTTAAAAGCCTTTGATGGTTTTATATCCATTTTCTACTCCTCCCCACCCCCTCCATCCTATATTTGGTTCCTAATTGTTTTGTCCTGATACTAACAATCTGTTGTTATTCACTGAGCCTCTAGTCAAACTTTGGCATTCACTTACACAAGAGCTATTTTGAGAAAAATGTTGAAATGCGGTCCCATCTTTTGTTCTTTAGCAACACTCCTTGTTTTATTCTTAACTGAATTGTTCTCTGCAACGCAACGACTTTATGTGTACCTGCCGTGCATTAATACAGGGAAGGTTGTAAACAGAAAAGAGAAAACAAGGAAGGAACTTCAAAAAAGCACCAAAATACAATCTTCATGCACCCTTTGTAGGTAAAGCACCATAAAATAGGGAGACATTTGGTAATGTTGGATACAGGAACTAGTTTTAAAGAAAATACACTTTAGAAATTGCCAGTAGAGACTGAATCACATCTGCTGAAAAGGTTTAACTCTCAGTCTCTGAAAACAGGATCAGAAAAATATAAACAATATCCACAGAACCACAGAGAAACATCTCACTCAGAAAAGTTACTCATTCATTACCTAAGATAAGTTAATGGAAGCAAAGTTTTCCATTATTTCCTCTCCTTGAAGTCTCCTGAGCCATCCACCCAAAAAGTCTCTTTGGATGGCAGGGTTAGGTGAATGTCTCAGTTTCTCATTTTCCTGGTCAGTTATAAGTATTTCCATTTCTGTTTGCATTTAAAAAAAGAAAAAGAGTAGTCCTCATGAAAATTCATCGGCATTTTAGTGTGATTTTTTTTCTCAGTGCAACATGTTTCTATCTAATATACGCATATCTGCAAACTAATTCTCACTCATATTTCTGTATGTTGTGATTCATTTATTTGCAGCTAACAATTTACCCTAGAGTATATGCATTCTTGTACACCTTACTTGGCTCCGGAACTACACTGCAAAATGGGTGCCACTGTCAAAGGACTGGTGTGTTTCGGTTCCCATATCATTTCAGGAAGTGTGAATTAGGTAAGGTTGCCTTTAAATGGGGGGGGGGGACCCATGCCTGCTGGAGGATCAGGGGGCCTCCTGAAGAATGTGGAAGGCCATGAGGACAGGGATTCAAGCAAATTATTCTTTTATGAATTTCCATACCTTAGGATCCAAGCCATTATGCACAGATGTCTAGTTCCTCTTCTTATTTGCTTGATCAGCCTCACACTCTTAGTCTGCTATTTCGCTTCTTTGGTTAGCACTCCCTTCCAGCCAGAGTTGCTTGTTCTTTTTAGCTTGACAAAAATCCTTTGGTCTTGCAGCCTCTCATATTGGAGTCTTTCTTACAATTCCTAAAAGAGTTGCCACTAACAACTTATCACCTAAGCACTTACAGTTTTGCACCTGTTTCATACCTGCAGACTTCTGGGGGCGGGAGTGGAGCACTTCAAGGATCTCAGCTCCGCAAAAGTGGATTCTGGAAAGATCATTGTCTTTGCTTCAGTGGCCCTTTAACCTCTGCCTACAATTCATTTCTGCTGTGATCTTAACACCGGGAGCTTCCTCCCATCTTATGAAGCTCCTTGCAGCCTAGTACTTATTGCATTCTTCTGTTATAGGTATTTTGAACTTTCCCCATCACCTTTCCCCAAAGCATTTCATTATGTTTTGTTCTAATAAGGCCAGCAATTTATTAATGCTGCTTCTTTAGGCACTGGGTTTAAACTAAACCATACCCCAGTTAAAGTATTGTATTTTTTTTTATATATATATATTTATTGGGGTTTACAATAAGAATAAATATAACAAGCAGTATAACAAATATCTTAACATACTTTCACATATTTTTTTTGGACTTCCTCACATCTCCCGCTCCCACTTTCATCGTTATAACTTTTTACCAGCAGTTTATTATCTTATTTACATTCTTGTATCCCATCTGTATATTTATAATCTTATAATTCTCAAAAAGGGTTATATTTTCTCAATCTCACTTATTATCTTAAATCATCTAAGTTAGTGGTGCTCAATTATTTATGATCTAGCATCCTGCTTAGCATTCACTCAAATTGCAATGTTTTTGTAAATAATTCTTAAATTTCTTCCAATCCTCCTCCATCTTCTCTTCTCCCAGGTCGCGAATTCTGCCGGTCATCTCGGCCAGTTCCATGTAGTCTATCAGTTGCATCTGCCATTCTTCCAGTGTGGGTAGATCTTGAGCTTTCCAGTGCTTTGCAAGTAGTATCCTTGCTGCTGTTGTTGCATACATAAAAAATGTCCGGTCCTTCTTTACCACCCCTTGGCCAACAATACCCAAAAGAAAGGCCTCTGGTTTCTTTGTGAAGGTATACTTAAATACCTTTTTCAGTTCATTATAAATCATTTCCCAGAACGCCTTCACTTTAGGGCAGGTCCACCAGAGGTGGAAGAATGTTCCTTCACTCTCTTTACATTTCCAACACTTATTATCAGACAGGTGGTAAATTTTTGCAAGTTTGACTGGGGTCATATACCATCTATATATCATTTTCATTACATTTTCTTTCAAAACATTACATGCAGTAAAGTTCAACCCAGTACTCCACAACCTTTCCCAGTCCTCAAACATGATATTATACCCAATGTCCTGTGCCCACCTTATCATAGCCGATTTAACCGTTTCATCTTGTGTATTCCATTTTAACAGCAAGTTATACATCCTTGAAAGTACCTTAGTCTTTGGTTCTAACAATTCTGTTTCTAGTTTCGATTTCTCCACCTGGAACCCTAGTTTCTTGTCATTTTTAAAAACTTCTTTTTTTTTTTTAAAGCAATTTATTGGGTTTTACAATAGAAGTAAACATAATAAACAATATAACATTTGTCTTAACATAGTTTCACATTTTCTTTGGACTTCCTCACATCTCCCGCTCCCACTTTCATCGTTATAACATTTTGTCAGCAATTTATCATCTTATTTAAATTCTTATATCCCTTCTATATTTCATAATCTTATAATTCTCAAAAGGAGTTAAATTTTCACAGTCTTACTTATTTTCTTAAAAACTTCTAAATTTAGTGGTGCTCAGTTATTTTAGTCTAGCATCTTATTTAGCATTCACTCAAATTACAATACTTTTGTAAATAATTCTTAAATTTCTTCCAATCCTCCTCAGTCTTCTCTTCTCCCAGGTCACGAATTCTGCCGGTCATTTCAGCCAGTTCCATGTAGTCTATCAGTTGCATCTGCCATTCTTCCAGTGTGGGTAGATCTTGAGTTTTCCAGTGTTTTGCGAGAAGTATCCTTGCTGCTGTTGTTGCATACATAAAAAATGTCTGGTCCTTCTTTGCCACCCCTTGGCCGACAATACCCAAAAGGAAAGCCTCTGGTTTCTTAGTAAAGGTATATTTAAATACCTTTTTCAATTCATTATAAATCATTTCCCAGAACGCCTTCACTTTAGGGCAAGTCCACCAGAGGTGGAAGAACGTTCCCTCACACTCTTTACATTTCCAACACTTATTATCAGACAGGTGGTAAATTTTTGCAAGTTTGACTGGGGTCATATACCATCTATAAATCATTTTCATTACATTTTCTTTCAGAGCGTTACATGCAGTAAATTTCAATCCATTACTCCACAACCTCTCCCAGTCCTCAAACATGATATTATACCCAATGTCCTGTGCCCACCTTATCATAGCCGATTTAACCGTTTCATCTTGTGTATTCCATTTCAACAGCAAGTTATACATCCTTGAAAGTACCTTAATCTTTGGTTCTAACAATTCTGTTTCTAGTTTCGATTTCTCCACCTGGAAACCTAGTTTCTTATCATTTTTAAAAACTTCTTTAATCTGAGCGTAATGTAACCAATCTCGCACTTTGTCTTTCATTTTCTCCAAACTCTGCAATTTCCAATTGTCTCCATCCTTTTCTAGTATTTCCCAATATTTTGGCCATTTAGCCTCCATATTGGGTCTTTTTCGGGCCTTAGCTTCCAGAGGTGAAAGCCACCTTGGTGTTTTATTTTCCAGCAAGTCTTTATATTTTGTCCAGACATTAAACAGTGATTTTCTGACAATATGGTTCTTAAAGGCCTTATTTGCTTTAACCTTGTCATACCATAAATATGCATGCCATCCAAAAGCATTGTTAAACCCTTCCAGATCTAACACATCAGTGTCTTCAAGAAGTAGCCAGTCTTTTAGCCAGCAGAACGCTGCGGCTTCATAATACAACTTTAAGTCTGGCAGGGCAAAGCCCCCTCTTTGTTTTGCATCAGTTAATATCTTAAACTTAATTCTGGGCTTTTTGCCCTGCCAGACAAACTTAGAAATGTCTCTCTGCCACTTCTGAAAGCACTCCGTTTTGTCCAGAACCTGAAGTGTTTGAAATAAAAACAACATCCTTGGCAATACATTCATCTTAATAGCAGCAATTCGGCCTAACAAAGAAAGTTTCAATTTTGACCAACTATCTAAGTCTCTCTTAATTTCTGTCCAGCATTTTTCATAGTTGTCCTTAAATAGACTTAGATTTTTTGCTGTTATGTTTACCCCTAGGTATTTTACTTTTTTAACCACATTAAGTTCCGTCTCATTCTGAAACCGTTCTGACTCTGTATCAGTCAAATTTTTCCCCAAAACCTTAGTTTTCTGTTTATTTAATTTAAATCCAGCCACCCGACCAAAGTCATTAATCAGTTGTAATACTCTTTTCGTACTGGGCTCTGGCTTCTGCAGGGTCAAAACCAGGTCATCTGCGAAAGCTTTTAATTTATATTGTTTCTGACCGACCTGAATTCCTTCCACCAACCGATCCCCTCTAATCATGTTCAATAGCACTTCCAGAACCGAAATGAATAACAAAGGGGAGATAGGGCAACCTTGTCGTGTCCCTTTTTCAATTTTGAACTCTTCTGTAACCACATTATTAACTATCAATTTAGCTTTCTGTTCTGAATATATCGCCTCAATCCCATTCTCAAAACCCCGTCCCACTCCCATCTCTTTTAAATTTCCCATCATAAATTTCCAGGAGATATTGTCAAAGGCCTTCTCCGCGTCTATAAAAATTAAAACTGCTTTTGTATTTATATCTGTTTGCAAAAGTTCCAAAATGTCAATAATGTTCCTTGTATTAGCAAACAGATGTCTACCTGGGAGAAAGCCGGCCTGGTCCTTATGAATTACTTCATTTAAAACTTTTTTAAATCTACTTGCCAAAATGTCTGCAAATATTTTGTAATCCACATTTAAAAGGGAGATGGGACGGTAGTTCTTAAGTTGTGTCTTTTCAGCTTCCGACTTTGGTATTAATGTGATGAACGCTTCCTTCCACGACTCCGGTGCCCTCTTCCCCTCCATAATTTCATTGCTGACCTCCATCAAAGGTTGTATCAAATAGTCTTTTAGTGTCTTATAGTACTTGGAGGTCAGCCCATCTGGCCCTGGAGATTTGCCGAGTTGCATGTTCTGGATGGCTTGTTCAATCTCCTGTCGTGTTATTTTAGAATTCAGGATTGTCCTATTTTCTTGTGACAATTTAGATAGTCCATTTTTTGCCAAAAATTGTTTAATCTCAACATCGTCTTGCGGCCCTTGGGTGTATAGTTTTTTGAAATATCTCTGGAAACACTTTCTAATGTCCACTGGATTCTGAATGTTTTTTCCATCAACCTCTAAGTTTGTAACCGTATTTAATCTTTGTCTTCTCTTCAACTGCCAAGCTAGCAGTTTTCCACATTTATTCGCCGACTCAAACGTTTTTTGTTTCATTAATTTAACCTTCCATTCAATTTCCTGATTTATCAATTTAGAATATTGTGTTTGATAAAGTTTAATTTCTCTCAGAGTTGGCTGTGACTTCGGATTCACTCTTAATTTCTTCTCTAAATCTTTTATTTTATCCAAAATCTTATCTTTTTTCTCATTTTGTGTTCTTTTCTTTACTGCATTCTGTTGTATCAAGAATCCCCTCATTACAGCTTTACTTGCGTCCCAGACGATTCTTTTTTCCACCGTAGTATTCATATTTATCTCAAAGTAATCCTTCAAAACTTTTTGGGCCTTCTTGGTAATTTCCTGATCTCTGAACAAATTGTCATTCATCTTCCATCTAAAGGATCCAGTTGGTAGTAGTGTCATATCCATCTTTACTGCATTATGGTCGGAACAGGTCTTTGGGCAGATTTCCACTTTTCTGACCTTAGGTGCCATGCCTCTAGAAATCCATATTTGGTCGATTCTTGTCCAGGTCAGTTGGGCTTCAGAAAAGAATGTTCCCTCTCTTCCTAGTGGGTTCTTTGTCCTCCAAATATCAATCAAATCCATATTGTCAGTCATTTCAAAAAAGGTTTTAGGTAGTCTGCCGTCTTTTGTAACATTTTGACTTTGTGACTTGTCCATGTTAGTTGATACGACCCCATTCATATCTCCCATCATTATGATGTTGTTGTAATCCAGATAGTCCAGCATTGTCTCCTGCAGCTTCTTGTAAAATTCCGATTTCCCTTCATTAGGTGCATAGATTCCTAATATCAACAGTTTCTCTCCTTGATATTGTATCTCAATAGCCAAAATTCTTCCATGTTCATCTTTAAATAAGAATTTAGGTGACAGGCTCTCTTTTGCATATATCACCACGCCTCTCTTCTTAACTTTGTCCGACGATACAAATTCCTGGCCCAATCTTTTATTTACTAACACTTTTCTGTGGAGCCTCGTCACATGTGTTTCTTGTAAACAGATAATGTCCAATTGTTCTTTTTTTAATATGTGAAATATTTTCTTCCTTTTTTCCGGAATGTTACAACCATTAATATTCCAACTCAGCAATTGCAGAGACATCCTGGATCAATCTGGTTATTTCTCCAGGGGTGGTATCTTCTCTGAATCTTCAGGTTCCCTAGGTGCTGGTGTTAATGCTGGCGTTGCCCCAGGCCCAGAGGGTAATTCAATTCCTTTTTGAAGGTCCTCTCCGTATGTAGCCAAAAATTTGTCTCTCTCTTCCAATGTTCTAACTTTGACCTTTCTCCCTCTAAAGGTAAAAGATATTCCTTGGGGAAATTCCCACCTGAATGGAATTGCGTTGCTCCTTAGTAGTTTAGCAAGTTCAGAATAGGCGGCTCTAAGATCCAGCAGTTGTCTTGGAATATCTTTATAAATTTCAATTCTTCTATCCAAAACCTCCAGTGACTTTCCGTAATGTAGGCCCAAAATCTTATCCCTTTCCTCCTTTGATCTCAATGTTATCAAACAGTCTCTGGGCCTCTCCTTCTTTATGAATCTTCCAAGTCTGAAAGCTGACACAATTTTAAAATCCTTTTCTTCCAAATTCCAGAACTTGGAGAATTCTTTGGTCAAAAACTCAGTTAAATTTCCTTCTTCTGCCTCTTGTAATGATCTAATCCTCAAATTATTCTCACGATTTCGCAGTTCTATCATAGAAAGATAAATCTGATGTTCCCCAACTTGTTTAGTGAGTGGTCTTACCTCTTGCTCTAAATTTTCCAATTTTTGTCTGGTGTCCTCAGCCAATTTCCGATTTTCTGCTGAGGCCTCCGTTAACTGTCCAATTGCTTGTGTATTCTGTACCACTTGTATGGTTAATTTATTTAGACATTCTGTATTTTTGTCAATCTTTGCTGATTGTACATCTACTTTCTTGTCCAAAGCTTCCAATTTTTCAAAGATTTTGTCTAGAACAGAAACAGATACTCCTGAGGCCATATCTTCCAATTGTAACTGCTCTGCTTCACCCTCTCCCTCTTTTGCCTGTGACAAGGCAACTTCTTCAACTTCTACTTCTGAGGGCAAAGTAGGTACAGATGATCTACGTGTCTGCGAGGCTGAGGTTAGAGTTGTTAAAGTTGTTTGTCTAACTCTCCCTCTTTTTCTTGTGCCACTCATTCCAACGTTATCTATCAGTCAAGGTCACACTGAGTTATTCCCATGGGAATGGAAAGGCCCAGAGCAAGCAAACAACAAGGGAATCGAAAGTAAATGTACATGTAAAGTCACTGTTTTAATCCAATCCTCTAGAGGGAGCTTAAAATGTCTTTCAGAGTCTAATTTAATATCCAAGAACCTTCAGATACAAATGTTTAGCAGAGTTTATAAATGGTCACTTTGTTACAGACAGTGCTTATTTGTTTCCAAAAAGAATGTTTCAAATTTAAAAGGTCTCAATACCCTCAGATTGTTGCAAGTTCCAATATACAGTATCCAAATCTGCAGTACTGACAGCTCAATCTCTCAATGCTCAGGCAGCTCCTGACTCTGGGTTTCACCTTCTAATTTGTAATCCAATAAAAGGAGGAAAGTCAAGTGCAAGTAATAATTCCAAATCTTTAACTTAAAGTCTTTACTTTAAATTGCAAGTTCAGTAGATGGTTAGATCTGTAAAGTTTAAAATCTCTTTCTTTCAGCCTCCACTCCTCCAGCTAGTTGCTTTTTTCAAGTTCAATGGCTGCGGAAGACGGACTTCCTGTTTCCACGTCTCTCCGCTTTCAGCCAAGTTCAAGCCAATTTAGATTTTCCGTTTAAAATCTCTAATTTCAAGTGATTCAGTCTTTTACTCACGAATAAGTTGCTTTTCATCCAAATCCGTAATTTGACAGGAAAAGGGATCAGCGCTCACCGGCAGCAGCAGCGCGGCTTCGCTCCACAGACTGTGAAGCAGCTCTCAGCGCCGCAACCCCCCTCCACGCTCCGGAGCCCCTTACGGGGTTCCTTTCGCGTTTGGAGGGTCGCTCAAGGCGCCCACCGAGCCTCAAGACCCCAGGCTCTTGCTGCCTGGGGTTTTCCGAAGTGGGTCTCCGCTTCGCCGTAGCGGACGACCCGTTGTCTGCGGAGCCTCCTCTCCCGTTCAGAAGAGGACCGCCATTGCCGTTCGCGCCGCCCCCGGAAGTCGATCCATTTTTAAAAACTTCTTTAATCTGAGCGTATTGTAACCAGTCTCGCACTTTATCCTTCATTTTCTCCAAACTCTGCAATTTCCAATTGTCTCCATCTTTTTCTAGTATTTCTCAATATTTTGGCCATTTAGCCTCCATGTTGGGTCTTTTTCGGGCCTTAGCTTCCAAAGGTGAAAGCCACCTTGGAGTTTTATTTTCCAGCAAGTCTTTATATTTTGTCCAGACATTAAACAGTGATTTTCTGACAATATGGTTCTTAAAGGCCTTATTTGCTTTAACCTTGTCGTACCATAAGTATGCATGCCATCCAAAGGTATTGTTAAACCCTTCCAAATCTAACACGTCAGTGTCTTCAAGAAGTAGCCAGTCTTTTAGCCAGCAGAACGCTGCGGCCTCATAGTACAACTTTAAATCTGGCAGGGCAAAGCCCCCTCTTTCTTTCGCATCAGTTAATATCTTAAACTTAATTCTGGGCTTTTTGCCCTGCCAGACAAATTTAGAAATATCTCTCTGCCACTTCTGAAAGCACTCTGTTCTGTCCAAAACCTGAAGTGTTTGAAACAAAAACAACATCTTTGGCAATACATTCATCTTGATAGCAGCAATTCGGCCTAACAAAGAAAGTTTCAATTTTGTCCAACTATCTAAGTCTCTCTTAATTTCTGCCCAACACTTTTCGTAATTATCCTTAAATAGACTTAGATTTTTTGCTGTTATGTTTACCCCTAGGTATTTTACTTTTTTAACCACATTAAGTTCTGTCTCTTTCTGAAACCGTTCTGACTCTGTATCTGTCAGGTTTTTCCCCAAAACCTTAGTTTTCTGTTTATTTAATTTGAATCCCGCCACCCGACCAAAGTCATTAATCAGTTGTAATACTCTTTTCGTACTAGACTCTGGCTCCTGCAGGGTCAAAACCAGGTCATCTGCAAAAGCTTTTAGTTTGTATTGTTTCTGTCCGACCTGAATTCCTTCCACCAACCGGTCCCCTCTAATCATATTCAATAGCACTTCCAGAACCGAAATAAATAACAAAGGGGAGATAGGGCAACCTTGTCGTGTTCCTTTTTCAATTTTAAACTCCTCTGTAACCACATTATTAACTATCAGTTTAGCTTTCTGCTCTGAATATATCGCCTCGATCCCATTCTCAAAACCCCGTCCCACTCCCATTTCTTTTAGGTTTCCCATCATAAATTTCCAGGAGATGTTGTCAAAGGCCTTCTCCGCGTCTATAAAAATTAAAACTGCTTTTGTGTTTATATCTGTTTGCAGAAGTTCCAAAATGTCAATAATGTTCCTTGTGTTAGCAAACAAATATCTGCCTGGGAGAAAGCCTGCCTGGTCCTTGTGAATTACTTCATTTAGAACTTTTTTAAGTCTACTTGCCAAAATGTCTGCAAATATTTTGTAATCCACATTTAAGAGAGAGATGGGACGATAGTTCTTAAGTTGTGTCTTTTCAGCTTCCGTCTTTGGTATTAATGTGATAAACGCTTCCTTCCACGACTCCGGTGCCCTCTTCCCCTCCATAATTTCATTGCTGACCTCCATCAAAGGTTGTATCAAGTAATCTTTTAATGTCTTATAGTACTTGGAGGTCAGCCCATCTGGCCCTGGAGATTTGCCCAATTGCATGTTCTGAATGGCTTGTTCAATCTCTTGTCGTGTTATTTTACAGTTCAGGATTGTCCTATTTTCTTGTGACAATTTTGATAATCCATTTTTTGCCAGAAATTGTTTAATCTCAGCCTCGTCTTGCGGCCCTTGGGTGTATAATTTTTTAAAATATCTCTGGAAACACTTTCTAATGTCCACAGGATTCTGGATGTTTCTTCCTTCAATCTCTAAATTTGTAACCGTATTTAATCTTTGTCTTCTCTTCAACTGCCAAGCTAGCAGTTTTCCACATTTATTCGCCGACTCAAACGTTTTTTGTTTCATTAATTTGACCTTCCACTCTATTTCCTGGTTTATCAATTTGGAATATTGTGTTTGATAAAGTTTGATTTCTCTCAGAGTTGGCTGTGACTTCGGGTTTAATCTTAGCTTCTTCTCTAATTCTTTTATTTTGTCCAGAATCTTGTCTTTTTTCTCATTTTGTGTCCTTTTCTTTACTGCATTCTGTTGTATCAAGAATCCCCTCATTACAGCTTTACTTGCGTCCCAGACGATTCTTTTTTCCACCGTGGTGTTCATATTTATCTCAAAATAGTCCTTCAAAGCTTTTTGGGCCTTCTTGGTAATTTCCTGATCTCTAAGCAAATTGTCATTCATCTTCCATCTAAAAGAGCCAGTTGGTAATAGTGTCATGTCCATCTTTACTGCATTATGGTCGGAGCAGGTCTTTGGGCAGATTTCCACATTTCTAGCCTTAGGTGCCAGGCCTCTAGATATCCATATTTGGTCGATTCTTGTCCAGGTCAGTTGGGCTTCAGAAAAGAATGTTCCCTCTCTTCCTAGGGGGTTCTTTGTCCTCCAGATGTCAATCAAATCCATATTGTCTGTCATTTCAAAAAAAGTTTTAGGTAGTCTGCCGTCTTTTGTAACATTTTGACTTTGTGACTTGTCCATGTTGGTTGATACGACCCCATTCATGTCTCCCATCATTATGATGTTGTTATAGTCCAGATAATCCAGCATAGTCTCATGCAACTTCTTGTAGAATTCCGATTTCCCTTCGTTAGGTGCATAAATTCCTAATATCAAAAGTTTCTCTCCTTGGTGTTGTATCTCAATTGCCAAAATTCTTCCATGTTCATCTTTAAATAAGAATTTGGGTGACAGGCTCTCTTTCGCATATATCACCACACCTCTCTTCTTCACTCTGTCTGAAGATATAAATTCCTGGCCCAATCTTTTGTTTATTAGCACTTTTCTGTGGAGCCTTGTCACGTGTGTTTCCTGTAAGCAAATGATGTCCAATTGTTCTTTTTTTAATATATGAAATATTTTCTTCCTTTTTTCCGGAATGTTACAGCCATTTATATTCCAGCTCAAAAGTTGCAGAGACATCCTGAATAAATCTGATTATTTTTCTAGGGGTGGTATCTTATTCACTGGATCTTCAGGTTCCACAGTTAAAGTATTGTAGAAGCTCAGAAACATTTATTTCAGAGATAGGAGGGAGGAGTTCTTCCAGAGGAGGAGCTGCACTGCTTTGCATCATTTGGAGATCCTTCTGTCTCCAAGTGCTATGTTTTTCATGCCCTTCTTTACCCACAACCTCATTTCCCTCAGTCAGAAAGCTTTCCTTCTACATCATCTGAGTAAACACACTCCTTTCCTTAACCTTGGGACCCAAATCTTCCACATTAGCAACTTAAATGTCTTTTTTTCTGGTCAGCCTCATTCATGACCTTACTATCAAAAGCTTTGTCTTCCCTGCTAGTCCTATCAAACGTCCTTTTGTATTCCTCAGAACTATTCTACCATCTCCTGGATTTTGTGCCTGAGGCAAAGTCTGGACTCTAGTTCCAGGTCTGATCAACTTTACTCATTGTGCTGCATGAAAGTGTATGAAAGGGGCAGAAACTGTGAACACTTTCAGCTTAGGGAATGTAAACTGTGGTGGGGTTCAAGATGCAAAGGGTGCAAAACTAATCACGCCCTTTTGCTTACGTCACTTCTGTTGTCTTTGTTTTAGGGCAAAGAATGGTGGCAGATGTAGATTTCTGAGCACAATTCAAAGTGTTGGTGCTGGCCTTTAAAGTCCTAAATGGCCTTGACCCTGTATACCTGAAGGAGCGTCTCCACCCCCATCATTCAGCCCAGACACTGAAGTCCAGCTCCGAGGGCCTTCTGACAGTTCCCTCCCTGTGAGAAGTGAGGTTACAGGTAACCTAGCAGAGGGCCTTCTCGGTAGTGGCGCCTGCCCTGTGGAACGTCCTCCCATCAGATGTCAAACAGATAAACTATTTGCCTTTTAGAAGACATCTGAAAGCAGCCCTCTTCAGGGAAGTTTTTAATGGTTGATGTTTTACTGTGTTTTTAATATTTTGTTGGCAGTAATCCAGAGTTGTTGTTGTTGTTGTTGTTGTTGTTGTTAAAACAAGAGTTTGTTCCGAAAGCATATAGCTGCAGTCCTAGGCAGACATACTTGGAAGTAACAAAATGGGATGTGTTGCCAGTACACCTCTGTAGACTCGGATGTGCCTAGGATTGTGCTGCTTAAGGGTAAATTATTGCAAGTTTGTTAATGATTAGACTCTTGTGTGCAGTTCCACCACTACCACCATCTCACAGTGGGGCGCCTCTCTCCCTGCCTAGGTAAAGACTGTATCGTGCCCATGCCTGTTCTAATTTGCAAGATGACAAACTGTATGCAAGCTATTTACACAGGGAAAAGCTCAAAGGAGGTCTCAGAACAGAGCTTATGATGTTTCCAAGACCAACTTCAAAACGGTCGACTTACAGCCATTTATAGGAATAAAGTGAAAGATGAAAGTTTCAACATATGCTTAAAAGCATCCAAAATTCAGCTTAAAACAAACTCTTCTCACTACTGATGAAGTAAATTAGCTGATCAGTTTCAGG
Source organism: Podarcis pityusensis (assembly GCF_964106645.2). Lineage (NCBI taxonomy): Eukaryota > Metazoa > Chordata > Lepidosauria > Squamata > Lacertidae > Podarcis > Podarcis pityusensis. The sequence goes on along the minus strand of NC_138028.1, from coordinate 112,835,852 downwards.
AAATCCTCTTCAAAACTTTAAAAACAGTTCCACGGCACATTCTTACCATTGCATAATGTTATTTCACAGGTAAGTGTAAATTTCATGCTTGCACGTCAAGCCTAGTTCGTAGCCAGACATGCTACTTGCTCAACTGCTCTTATAACTGGGCTGATTTGAGGTTCTGTGTTCAGATGAGGACTAGATGGGATGACTGGGTTAAGAACAGTCTGGCCAGGCAATACTCTTTTTTTTCATGTTTGCTCTCCGAATCAAGACTTAAAGCTTTGGGGCTTGCACTTTTGCTTCCTACTTAATTAGACTGTGAATAGGGTAATCATGGAAGGATAAAAGAAGTCAAGACACAATTAATTTAATCATTCAGGAATTATCTTTAGCAACAAGTGCCTTGCAATCCAAGGTAATTATCCACAAATGACTTAGTTACTGATAAGTATTATGGAGGGTGTTGAAGAGAGAGAGTGTGTGTGTGTGTGTGTGTGTGCACTTGCACACACACACACACACACACACACACACACATTCTTTTTTTCACTCTGTCACCACTGAAGACAGTATATTAAGAGGTCAGCATTATAAGGCAAGTTTACATGCCAAATCTGTGATCATTCCTATTAATACCACACACAGGCCTCTCAAAGGAAGAATCTTGAGATGACAAATGCAACTCAGAGCTTGTAATTACAATGACTTTTTGTGGTTAGAATCTGATAACTGGAACTCTTCAAGGGAAGATGGAGCCAATTATCATTTGCTACCAATAACCACTCTTTAATGTCTGCTTTTAATCACTATTTTCCGAGGAATATTTCATACTGTTTTATGTAAACCATCAATAGATTTTTTATTATTATTAAGTGGCATGTAATTTGTGTTGAATAAAACAAACAGACAAAAACACATGCAAGTCACTTGAGCAAAGCCCGTGGAACTCCTTCCCAACAGAGATTAGCCATGCACCCTCCTTGCTGAACCTCAGTCACACAACAGAGATTTTCTGTTAAGGTAGCGCTCGGGTTTATGTTCGATTTTATGATTTATTTATTCACTGTTATTGTTCACTGTCGGGTTCCTTTGTATGCACACTGCTCAGAAATGCAAATTATTAAGTGATAAATAAATAATTCTTTCTGAGCGTTTCGAAAGCCCAAAGTGTCATATCTTCCCCGTGCCTATCAATATTTTTTTTAAAAAGGCAAACTGCAGTTATCCTATAGGAAGCACAAACATACCGACCATGCAATTAAATATTAACATCAAGCATTCCCTATATATTAAACAAAGGAATCTGTTCTTACCAGTGTAATAGCACAACAGCTTCCAAAGCCAGCAAAAATAAGGATGCTTTTTAGCTAAGTAAATATTGGAAGAGAAAAGCTTTCAGCTCTGTGTGTGTGGTGGAAGAGGGATGAGAAAATACGGTGTTACAAGTATACAAGAATGTTCCGATTTTTCACTGTGAAATGTTACAGGATATGTAACTTAATTTGTTTTATTTTTTTAAGGAACACGGAGAGTCTCTTATTAATCACACTAGATAAGGAAACGTGCTAGATTGGGGAACAAAAGCAACATTCGGTTCAATTACCAAATACTGTGATCGTGAAGACAAGGCCTGCTTATTCCCTAACTTGTAAATTGGTGTTGTATTTAAATTTCAGAGGTGATTTATTTTGGTCCTATCCTTATGCCCTAAATACATCGTTGCATATTTAAAATAGTTTGCAGTAACATAACAGAAATCCGAGAAGATGTAGAGGAAACAACCATAGCCACCTCAGAGTCATTTAGACTGCAACAGAAGTACCTGGAAGTAAGCCCTATTGAATTCAGTGTGAATTCCGAATAAAGATGTATAGGATCATTCTGTCATATTTTATTTTGATGACACCATCCTTCTGCAGTTGGACTTTTAGCCACCCACTATTCCCAGAAAATCCAGCCAGATAGTCTAAAGGCGAGTTCACACATACTTTCTAACCATGTATAGTAGGGGTGTACAGTGACCACAAGATTCAGCTTGTCTCTGTAGCACTTAGAAGCAGCCCATTCTGTTCCAGAACCCTGCTGTATCATTCCAGTTCAAATCATTATTCAGTCCAAATCTGCTCTGTTACAGTAAATCTGAAGCTTTGTTTCGCCCCTATTCATTATAAAAGAGAATCTAGAAATGGTTAAACCCAGTGCTATTTTTTTTTCTAGAAAAAGCGGTGCCGGAACACACCATGAACACCTCCCTTGTTTCCTCAGAATGGCAATGGTGCCGGAACTGAGTTCCAGTGAGTTCCAGCTGGGGAAAAGTCCTGGATTTTTATCTTTTCATGTAACCGGATGACATTTCCAGGCAGAGAGGATCCTCGAGTGCATGAAGCCTGCCGAAGTTCAGGCAGATACATCCAGGGGTTTTCGTACAAGGAACGATGACATTTTATTTAAAAGAAACAGAAAAGGTATTTCTATTTTTGGTTTGGTTTTTTCCTGAGAGAATTGGATGCAAATTGCAGGCATGACTACCCCTTCTGAGGGGATGAAAACTCAGATTGCAGAAAGATAGGTGCAGTTAGTCTCCCCTAAGGACTTCCTCTAGTGTGAGTGGGGGAGCAGAATAGAGCTCACAGCCCCTCGTCTAGTTTTATGATTCTTAAGAACTAAGCAATTCCTGAATGATGATTTCTTGTGGTGCACATGTTTACACAACTCATCCTGTACCCTCTTAAGAGCCAGTTTTGTTTTGTTTTGTTTTGTTTTGTTTTGTTTTGTTTTGTTTTGTTTTGTTTTGTTTGTTTTGTTTAAGAAACCTATCAAGAACAAGGCCTAGTAGACAAATGTTGACAGTTACCAAGATTTCTTTTATTTTAGGCTTATTGTATTTTTAACACTGTTTTCCTTGCAAGCCACCAAGGGCATATTTCCTATATAGCTTTAATAAATAAAGATCCAGAGTTATTCGGGATAGTTAATAGTGTGTGCATTGGTCCATTTTGGGAGGGAGGGAGATATTTCCATCTACCCAGGTTTTGATTGTGTTTTCCTTGTGTGGATCCTTGTTGTTGCTTTATGCCATTTACTCTTGGTGCTCGCATGCAGTACCATCATTCTCGTTTCCTGTTTCTTCTAGTAATTCAGCAATCCCAGCACCACCACACACAATCTTTCATTTATTTTCAGCACATCTTATTCGCAGTGTCTGATTAGCTTCCTGCTAGGGATTTTAGCCATCTGTGCAACATAGTTGCTGAGGGAGTGAAAACAAGACAGAGGGAGAGAGAGAGAGAGAAGGAATAAAAGTCATTAACATGGAACAACAATAAAGGATACAAATTTAGTAAGCTCAGATTTTTGCCTACAGTTTATTATTAATCGAGGCAAGTACTTACTGAAAGCTGATTAAGTGTTTTATTTTGGGGTGCCTAAGGGACTCCAGCAGCTTAACACAGACAATAACAGAACACTTCCAAATTCCACAGGCAAGCATAATTTGTTCTCCTGTTTGCTGTCAATGGGTGCATCGTAGTTGGGAACGGTGAGTCAGCATAAATAATTAGGAGCACCAAAGATTCTGATAAGTCATCTTCATGATATTTTATTGAACAAAGCTTCCATAGAAACCAAGCTGGGTATCCCAAAACCACTGAGATGTGAGAGGGCATCTCGTTCAGCTCCCTTGGCCTAAGGCAAGACTATCCAAGCACACTGCCTTCCATAAACAGCAATGGAACCAGCCTACGCAATCCAGATGGCCCAACAGCCCTCCAGGAAGGCCACCTCAGGCATCTGCAATCCTGGATTCTTGACTTAAGATTCATAGAATTGTAGAGTTTGAAGGAATAATGACGATCATCTACTTACTCCACCCTCCTACAATGCAGCTGTCCGATACAGGGACCGACCCTGCAACCTCGGTGGCTCTAACCAACTGAGCTATCCAAATGCAGTGAATGCAGATACATGGCGGAGGGGGGAAGAGGATGTGTGCCTTAGTTCTGCCCATCATCACTGGCCTTGCTGCACTTCACAAGTCGGTGGGAGACTGTCTGAAGCAGAGGCTATTGGGGTTTCGCAACTTTAACCTGTTGCAGGATCTTAGCCAGACCCAGTTGAATATAGCAGAGCATATGCAGACTTCCAGAAGCAATCAGTTGCAGGCAGGTAGGATGAAGCAGGAACAAGACGCTGCTACTAGTAACTTGATTACTTAGAGGTGTTTATTATTTACAGCAGACTCTACAAGTTACTACAGTGGTACTTCGGGTTAAGTACTTAATTTGTTCCGGAGGTCCGTTCTTAACCTGAAACTGTTCTTAACCTGAAGCACCACTTTAGCTAATGGGGCCTCCTGCTGCTGCCGCGCCGCCAGAGCACAATTTCTGTTCTCATCCTGAAGCAAGGTTCTTAACCCGAGGTACTATTTCTGGGTTAGCAGAGTCTGTAACCTGAAGCATATGTCACCTGAAGCGTATGTAACCCGAGGTACCACTGTATATACAAGATACAGACACGGATCTTAAACAACAAGACACAGATCTCTCTTAACAAACTCCAAACGACGCTCAGAGCACCACACTGACCAATCAACTATCCAGCCAAGGAAGGTCATGAGTCATTATGCCCATGTGGAGACCTTGACCAATAGCAGACCTGTATCCAAGGTCCCATATCTCTAGGCAGAAAAACTCCTTCTGCCCAGTCTTCTTGGCCTTCGGCCAACTCTTAATTGCCTTTGTGTGAAGCTGCATCAAATGGTACGTAGGCATAAAATCCCAACAGAGGCCTCATGGCCTCAGTTTAGGGAGGCTCCACAAAACAGGTGCCCTTCCACTGGTCATTATATTTTCATGCTGTGAACTGCCCTGAGATCTGCAGATGAAGGGTGGTGTCAGGCGTGGAGAGTCCTCTCCCTCTCAGGTAGTATCAAAGGCAAGAATAGCAAGCAGTTCGTATTTTGTAGTCCTTTCTATTCAGCCATCTGGTTGCAAGACAAGAATCCATGTCTCCACACAAAGAGACACATTGGCTACTCTAAGCCCCGCCTCTTCCGTCCCCAACAACATCCTGAGCACCAACAGGAAGTCCCAGGAGTCCCACCCATCTGCCTTCTCTGTTTTGGAATGCATAGGGACCGATGGGCCCGTGGAGATGGAGGATCCCCCATACTCTCCAGGGAGGTCTCTGCCAGCTGCGCCCTCCCCTCCCCTTCCTCCTCCATTATCTCGTAACTCAGCAATTCTTCCTCAAATGGTATAGCATTGATCTCTCTTTCTCCTGCTGTAGACAAGGTAGGTAAAGCTTCCCCCTCCTCCTCCTCCTCCTCCTCTTTGAAGGGAAGCTGATCAGACTGAGTGCACACTTCCCAGTCTTCCTGTTCCGACCATTCCCTGACAGGAGGTATACAGATTTAATAAACAATAATTATAATAATAAATAACTTGTGGAAGGTGACGTGAATAGTGATGGAGGAATGGAACTAGTACACCGACCACCGGGCCTTTCCTGCATCAGTTGACTTTGCATGCAACGTGAATGCCTCAAGAAGGCTGGTGCCATCAGGCGACAACTTCCCCAGCCTATACGGGGCTTCAGATCCTGAAGCTGAGGCTCCAATACTTTGGCCACCTCATGAGAAGAGAAGACTCCCTGGAAAAGACCCTGATGTTGGGAAAGATGGAGGGCACATGGAGAAGGGGACGACAGAGGATGAGATGGTTGGATAGTGTTCTCGAAGCTACCAGCATGAGTTTGACCAAACTGCGGGAGGCAGTGGAAGACAGGAGTGCCTGGTGTGCTCTGGTCCATGGGGTCACAAAGAGTTGGACACGACTAAACGACTAAACAACAACAACATATGTGGCTTACAGAACAATAATGCTAGATGACTTGGGAAGGCAAACCCTGCACTGCAGGATTTCCCAGAATAGGATGGGTTTAGACTGGATGGCCAACAAAATCCAGACTCCTGAAGTCAGCAAAACAGGATGTTTTTTAAGACGTTGCAAGGCCAGTGCAACACAACCTCAAACTGGGCCCCACTGGGTTTCTGTTTGATACTGTAGCTTTCATCTCCTCCATACCATGGAAAGTGCATTGATGAAAATATGCACGCTGGGGTTTATTTTTAACCATGGAGATTTTTATTTTTAAATGGACTCAGACACACCAAATGTTAGCCTGATGCAAAAGCAATTCAAGTAATGTGCATTGGGAAACAACAAAAAGGCAGCTGTTTCCTCAGTTCTTCCCACCAATTCCCCATTTATGCTTTTCCGCTCCTTAGAAACAGAACTTCTGTAATGCAGGCTGTGATGGGGTCTCCCCCCCCCCACCTACCCCTGCTTTTTGGAGATGCAAAGTCTGGCAGAAATTCAGTGCAATTTTGAAGTTTTCGAGGAAGTCCGCAGGAGAGAAAGGCTGCAACTGAAAGATAACTTCACAGGGTGCAAACAACTCCTTAATAACCATCCAATGGAGTTTCAAAAAACTATGTATAAATTCTCAGTGTTAACTAGCACTTCTGGGTTCTTCTGGGAATTTCATAACGGTACAGTTTCCATGATTTTTGATTACTGCTAAACGAGCAGCATGCTCATCATAAGCCATGATAGTTATGTTCTATATGTTATATAGGGAACAATCTGAAACTCTACATATATGTTCATCAGCAAATTCCGTATCTAATTTTATTAATTTTGGGGGTTGATATATTGAGGGTGGATTTCTTGTCTGGCACGACAACATGGGAGGACCTTGTTGAGTTTAATGTATAGGTGAACAATAGGACTGAGAATGTTAACTTTGAGATAGCTGAAGGTTATTGTAACATCCTACTTAAAAGGACGTGGGTGGCGCTGTGGGTTAAACCACAGAGCCTAGGACTTGCCGATCAGAAGGTCGGCGGTTCGAATTGCCGTGACAGGGTGAGCTCCCGTTGCTCAGTCCCTGCTCCTGCCCACCTAGCAGTTCGAAAGCACTTCAAAGTGCAAGGAGATAAATAAGTACCGCTCCAGCGGGAAGGTAAACGGCGTTTCCGTGCACTGCTCTGGTTCGCCAGAAGGGGCTTAGTCATGCTGGCCACATGACCCGGAAGCTGTACGCCGGCTCCCTCGGCCAATAAAGCGAGATGAGCATCACAACCCCAGAGTCGGTCACGACTGGACCTAATGATCAGGGGTCCCTTTACCTTTACCTTACTTAAAAGGAAGTGGCAAAGTACCACTCAGTATAAGAAAAGTAGAGATTGCAATACACTTCTAAGTTGTGATAGCTCACACCCCAAACGAATTAGAGAAAACATTCATTATGGGAGCCTCAAAAAAATTAATTAATTAATTAATTAATTAATTAATGGTTCAAGTGATACTGATTATAAAACTGAGTCTGAAAAATTGCATCAAGTACAACATGAGGGGGTATCCAGGGAAATTGCAAAAAAAATGCCTCCCACCCGAAAAAGTGTGGATAAATTGAACAGAGAATCCCTTTTCACAGCAAAACAAAAGACTTTAGATGAGAAAACGGTGAGCAGTTTGCCTACCTCTTTAAGACAATTCATCAATAAATACTGATATATGTTAAGCGATATTGTTGGATAGGCACTCTATATAACTTATAAAAAAGGCCAAAAACATAGGTACCATAAGTACCTTTCTTAAAATAAAATAAAAATCACACACTTTGGTTATCAGTTGCACGGTACATGATAACCTGTCTTTCCTCTCACAGAGTGTTTTTCACACATAGGTCACCAGAGGAGCAATTTCTTTATTTACTGAAACCAACAGAAAAGTACATCCTTCTTGTACTGCCAAGAGTTTCCCAACTTCTATAGCTTCCCTACAAATAGCTGTTGCCCTGACAACACGGGAGAATGAAAATAGAAGATTTTGGGCTGCCATAGCAGCAAGCTCAATGGTTTAAGTCAGTTTTTTCACCAGTGCCAATATTTTTCAACACATGAAATACCAAAGAGGTTTAAACAGCATGTTAAAGCAAATATCACATTGCAACTCTAATGTTTCTATGCAGCGTTATGAAGACTTTAATTTCGTATCGCTTTATGTTTAAGTTTGTGACATTAAAAAACCCATCCCTTTGAAGGTGGCATTTTTATCAGTGCCTTTTACCAGCTTGGGCTGATATATCTACTGCAAATGTACTTGCATTAGCTTGGTTACCTGTTCTTTGGCACCAGAAGCAGCTCTCTGGCTGGGATGGAGCCACTATCCCTGCAATTGGATTGCTGTTGCTTACTGGACTGGGGGAGCAGAGCAAAGCAGGGGAGAAGCAGAGCAAAAGGGAGAAGCAGGGCAAACACACCTGTGGAACCAATCCAGATCTCATGCTGGTGCACCAACCTCCTTGCTGCCCCCTTGACCTCCCAGTGGCATAGCCTGGGTAGCCAGGGCCCGGGGCCATGCAGAGTGGGTGGATGGGAAACAGAGTACACATGCACATTCAACTGTCTAACATTGTCCGTGCAACTCAGGAGATCACAGCCATGGAGATTAGAAAAGAACAGTTGTGCGGTTGTCTGGAGAGGTCACTTCCTGGTTCACATGAATACCAGTTAATTTCTTTGCATCTCTTTCCTTTTCCCAAGCAAAATATGACATTAAATAGGGGCCAATCCCAACAGGAACTGCACACACACGCACACATGCATATGTAAATTTAAAAGTTGCGTACATGATAAAAGAATGTAGTCAGAGCTACTTAGTTTAAACTGTTCTAAATTGACTTTCAAAGTTTTCAAAAACAAATCTTCTGGGGAGAAAAACCCAATTATGAATGCAGAATTCTGATATTTGAGACATATTAATAATTTAATGTCCTATAATAATTTAATTATTAATGTGTTTGGAGGTGAGGGAACAGGGGGAGGGGGAATTAAATTTCCAATAGCTCCACTTTATTGATATATTAGCCTGTTGGTGCAAACTCTGCTTCATGAATAACAATAACTGTATTAATATTACTATATATAGAAATAACATTTGCTCTTTATTCATCTGATTTCCTGGTTTGTGGCAGGCAGCTATATTGTATATAAATCATTGTACGGTGACATACCAATTTTCATTCCTTCCTAGTGCATGTATAAAACAAGCTCAGTAGGCAAATGGTGTGTACACATGATGCATAAGAAATCAAAAGAGAGAACTTAACACAATGATCATTGCTTCTCACTGTTTGTCCCTAGAAAGAAAACTGGGTAAAACTCAACGTTGCATTTTAGTCTCTCAGTTGGAATTGGTTCAGTTGGAATTTTAAAAATGCCACATATTCAATATATATGCCATTTCTCAGCTTTCTACATTGTTCTCTATGTGAGTTATGTGGAAAGTTACAAATAGTGTTTAGCCCCTCCTACTTCCTTTTATAACAGGTTCCGCATTTAAACTGCACACTTTTTGTAAGCGTTTTGTACACATTTGTCATGTAAAGTACACAGTTTTATGTAAAGCATGTGCTTCTCAATGCATTCATCAGTAAAATACACACATTCTGATCTTCAGGCAGGTTCCTAAGCATCAGTATGGGGCAGTCTGCTGCAACGGGTGGACCATATCCAGGAAAATAGATAGGGCCACAAATCAGGGGTAGAACATCTCCTTTTCATGCAGAAGATCCTATGTTCAATCCCCTGCATTTCTGAGAGACTCCCTACCTAAAACCCTGGAGATCCACTGCCAATCAGTGGGCACGGTGTCCCACTGTGTCATAGGAGTGTCTCTCAGAGTCCTCTCTAGGAAATTTACAAGACTCTTAGCTTCATCTCCTGTTATGTGCCTGTCTATCAAGATTTGACTGCATTGTAAATATCCCACAAGTGAAGAGCAAGATCAACCAGTGGTCAGACTCAGCATAAGGCATCTTCTTATGTCCCCTTCCCAGCTGGTTTCTCAGAAGGCTTGGAACCAACATTGCTACTAATCTGGTCAACCTTAATTAGCTGTCTGTTGACCTTTGCACCCATCAAAGCAACTACACTTGCTATAAGTAAGAAATCTCAAAGTAATGCTTCACTCAAGGACTTGAACAGCTCCACCTAGTTCTAGCAAGATTCTACTCTTCCTGCTGAGTCAGAAACAGCAGGGCTCTCTTTCTCGCTCTCTCTCTCTCTCTCTCTCTCTCTGTGTGTGTGTGTGTGTGTGCGTGTGTGTGTGTATTTCAAGTGTGCTCCTCCCTTGATTTGGATTGGAGAGACCCCCCATGATAATAATTCAGTATGTCCCATGGACTGCAAGAAGATCAAACGTATCCATTCTTAAGGAAATCAGCCCTGAGTGCTCACTGGAAGGACAGATTGTGAAGCTGAGGCTCCAATACTTTGGCCACCTCATGAGGAGAGAAGACTCCCTGGAAAAGACCCTGATGTTGGGAAAGATTGAGCGCACAAGAAGAAGGGGATGACAGAGGACAAGATGGTTGGACAGCGTTCTCGAAGCTACAAACATGAGTCTGACCAAACTGCGGGAGGCAGTGGAAGACAGAAGTGCCTGGCGTGCTCTGGTCCATGGGGTCACAAAGAGTCGGACACGACTAAATGACTAAACAACAACAACAATGTATGTATGTATGTATGTATGTATGTATGTATGTATGTACTGTTTCTTCGGTAGGCCAGACCTGCCCAGAATTCCCCTCCCGTAGCTCCAAATGGTTTCCAAAGCCCTGGAAACCCATGTGCCTCTTCCCATGTGCCTCCCCTCTTTCCTTACCCATTCCTCACAAAGCCCTTGGAAACGTTGAATCTCCTTAAAGTAACAGATCTAATTAAGCCATATGAGTTACATAGGCACAGGTTTTGTTTAAAGCAGGATGGCAAATCTTAAATGACAACAGTCTAGATGAGAACAGCATCCGTCACATTTTGATTTCACCAAATGTACCGGTAAACTGGGAACCAGGCAGCGATGGCGACTTTTGGGCCTTCACATTTCAGTGCCCCACCCACCTCTTGCCTTCTGCTCTACATGGTTGTTGTGACACCCCCTTGGCTCAGTGCCCAGTGCGGGCAAACTAGTCATGCTCACCCAAATCCCCCTCTGCAAGCAGAATTGCAAGGACACTTCAAGGGGAGCACTGTGAGTTCATGGGGGAAAGGGAGAAATTTACCTCGCATTTCACACATTAAAATACGTTTTGTGGAGCCCTGCACACTAACAGCTACTCTAGGTGGTTGGTATTGTTTGCTTGTTTGTTTGTTTTTAAATAGAAATATATAAAGTGTGCAGTCAGACCACCCAGTCATGGACCCCAAAAGAACTGTTGATTCTGAGGTGGGTCTATGATCCAATCTGCACATTTGTCTCGACGGAGCAGATTAGACAAACTCAATCTGCTTTAGAAACTGAGGGCACCAGATATTTCCCTTATCTTAGCCTCAAGCATCTCCTACTCATCTCATTGCTCCAGAACATGGCCACCAACTTTGCCTTAGTTCCTTTGGAGCCTCTGCCTTTCCTAGAACTTAGAAGCTGGCCACTGATCTAGGGGGGCCTCACCATTTCCTCAAACTCTACTGGGTCAAAAACTAGATGCGATGTGAGGCAACTGTAAATTATACGCTCCCACTTTTTTTTTTGCAGAGAGAATAAACACACATTTCCTACATAACAAGAGCACACTATATTTCCATTAGCCTGAGGAATTATACATAGCTCGGTTTGTCAACAGGAGGCTCGTGTGTTGACTGCAACTCCAGACAGCTCCTGAGTCATATACGATCTTCCTGCTACAAGTGGGAAAATAATGGGAAAGGTTGTTCAATTTATTCTCTTGCCATTGCTTGCAGGAAACAACACAGGGAAGTATGTGGATGAAAATGAATTTAAGGTTTGAAGTTCTACTTAATTTCATGACAAAACAAAATCTATTTGGGATAAAAGCGTGGGTGGGAGGGTAACTCGGCTAGGCGCAAAAGCTAAAAACAATAAATTACTACTCTGTAATAGTAGAAGCAATACCATTTTCATTCTCATCTAAGGTGCATGCTCTGTCTTATTTTTACCCAAATTCCATAAACAGAAATGGCTCAAGAAGAAGAAAAACTCCCACATATTTTTGATGCGTTTTGAGAGAAAACATATTAAAAATATGAACTGAAATGTGAACTTTTGTGTGGATTTTTTTTAAAGTGACCTACTAATTAATGTGAAAATAAGACAGAATGAACTTCAGGGTGATCACATGTGAAAGTCACAAAGATCAATGTCTAAACTGTATTCAAATTCTAATAAGAATCCAAAATAATAGAGTGATGATATTGTGATGGTGACATTAGAGAGCAAAGTGCCTCCCCCAAGTTATTTCAGAGTTTCTTCCTCTTAAAGATTAGGAAGGCCAAAGTTGTGAAATGTCATTAATTGCTGAACACCGGGTATCAATTATTGCACCGGGACCCAGGGACTAAAAGTAATCTCAAACAGAACTTTCTTTGAAGCAGCGGGAAGGTCAGAACATCTTTTCTAGTGTAATAGCTTTCCAAGATGGAAAACCACGACCAGAAACTTTACTTGTCCAAGCTGAGTTTCGCTTTGTCTTTAAATACAAAAAAAAAAAAACAAAAAAAACACCCCAGAACACAGCTTACTGAGAAAGCTGATTAGAGGGGGGAGGACTTTTGACACTGAAAGATGAGAGTGGAGGGTAGCTAGGGAGGGAGAGATGAATTCAGTCTAACGCTGACTGCCTCTGGTGGAACATCGGAAATGGAATACCAGTGTAAAGATGAAAATGAAACAGATACCCTGAGTGCAGTTTACACTTTTGATTGATGGCGTGGAATGAACGTAAAGTTATTAAAGTATTTGATGGTTTAAAAACCATGGTCTCTACAGAGGGCTGGGTGGGGGACTAGCTCATTGTCTGAAATTGGAGATGGACAAGGATTCTGAGGCATTTTTGTGCAAAGAGATAGGACTTTACTTACTGCAAGATCTGAGAATGTACCTCAGAGAATGTCGAACAGCAGTGACTGTTTTGTCTTGGAAGCAATTGCCGCTTGAGCCCAAAATGTGGCTTTTTATAGTATTTGTGTCCCACTCTGTTCCTAGTCATCATTGGCTTATACAAACATCTCAGGTGTGTTAGCCTGACAGAGGTGAAGTAACCAGGGAGATGTAATGAGCACCTGCAGGGATGTGGATCTGGTTTGTTGACATTCAGCCCAGATCATTCAAGCCCAAATTAGGTGGGAATGGTATTCCATGGCCACAAACAGCCATGGAAGATGTTTGTAAGTGGTTTATTTATTTATTAAGCATTAAATTCATTCAGCATGCGTCTTAGATGAGAAGTAAAAACATTAATTTCATCATTAGGTGTCATGATCCCCATGGTCTAAATGCAAAAGTTTACCCTAAACAGCAGAGTTAATCATCATCATAAAAAAATAGAGCCAAAATGAACTGGCTCTTTTACATTGACAAATTGAATTTGAGTGCTTGTCTTCTTCAATGAATATCAAAATTTGGCAACTTAACTCTTGTGAATTCTGCCATATTAATTTTGCCACATCAGGTCTCATATTTTGATGCATTTCTTCATCCCATAAAAAATGGGCAAGCTAGTTACTTAACGGAACAGAGTTTAAACTACATTTAGGAATGACACCTCATTATGGGAGGGGGGGCAAATAAATTTTAGCAGAGGATAGCGCAGAGTTTAGCAAGTTTTGCTACTGGATGCACTCAAGGATAAGCAGCAGGAAAAGAGTGGACCTTGAGATGGTGGGTGTTTTATTTTTATGCTCCACAGTCACACAAGTGCTGTGTCCACTTGCTGTTTTTCACAACGTGCAATTCACATTTACTTAGGGTGCGTTCCATGGGCATCATATGGGCCATAGATAGAACATGTACACCTCTCTGTGGATGGAGAAGGAGGTCTATCTTCTTAGAGGTGTTCCAAAGGCAGATGGGACAAAAATGTTAGGAGTATGTTGTTACCATCACCATCATTTTATTAATTATATGATTCATGGATAGAATCAGGGGAGGATTCAGAGCCACCAGATCCAAAGGCTTCTCATTTTCTGGTCCCCCCCTCAAAACAGGTGACAATAGACACCTGGAGTTGGTGTGCCAATTTACCTTTCTCAATACAAGGGAGCATACCTCTGAAAATCAGCTGCTGGGAATCACAAGTTTGCAGAGTGTTGTTGATGTCATGTCTTGCTTGGGGTCTTCCCAAAGGTATCTGGTTGGCCACTGCTGGAGTAGTGGCCAACTAGGTGCCTACGAAAACATGAGTACAACAGCTCTCTCCTGGCTAGTCATATGGCTTTTAAAAAAGCTTTGCTCATGGCTTGCTGCACTATACACTGTATCAGAATTTATTATGTATTACAATAAAGTTGCACATTGCTAATGACTCAGGGCTGCCAATTAACCCTCCATCCCTACGTGCAGTGTCTCCATTGCCCTGCTGCGACATTGCAATGGTGTGGGTTTGTCTACCAGCAACAGCCAATGATATCAAGCAGGGGCAGAAAAGCTTGATGTGATGATGGCAGGACATGGAGGAGGCAGTACTCATTCTGCAACACTGTAGTTTCACCATTATAAACTTCTTTAAAAGAACCAACTCTCCAATAACCATTTTAGGCTATGGTTATTATTGTTGTGACGTGACAACAGGCCAGACTGAACAAAATGCACTTTTATAAAGTCTGACATATTTTGTTCCCTAAATTTCAGCAGCAAGTCAATGGCCTGACCTACTTTAACTTGAGCAAGTGCTGAAACTATATTTTTGCCATGCAATTTACCAATGAGTATTATTGTAGTTCAGGCTTCTGCTTCTTCCAGATAGCACTGCAAAATACGCCTAATAACAACGCGCAATCTGTTGCTGTGTCAAACTGTCTGGAGCCAAGCAATGGTGCTCTTGTCATTTTGCTTAAATGATTGAGACGAGAATAATTGTTGTTTTTAAAGGAGGACTGTAAGTGCAGAGGTTGGGGACATTTTGAATTGCTGATATGTGCAGAGGCACATATGTAAGGGGGAATTTGCTGAACTTTGCTCCTAAGCTTAAAATGACTGCTTCAGACAGTCAAGATTGAAATCTTTGCTTTGCTATGCTTTTTTTATAGCTTTAATCTGCTCAAGTTACCATCCTTTTGCAGCAATATTCTAACTGGGGTGGTGCACACTTCCACCTTCACCAGTGGCTAAATCATTTTGTAAGGTACCTTTGGCTATAGCCAAGATGCCAACTTTGTTTCCATGATTTTTGAAATTAATTTCCTCAAAGAGCTAGCATCAGTAATGGAAGTGCAATTGAATCATCAGGAATTTTGATGAAATCTACCAAATTCCTCAGCTGCTAAAGACAGGAAAGGAACTAGCAATTAAATCTCTAGGGCAGATTTTCCACATCTCTGTATCATTTTAAAGTACTCTGCTGAGAGTTTTTTTCAGGGTGCCTACATGAGAATGTCTTGCTGACACGTCTGTTTTCCCACACACACATCGTAAACTGAACATAGCTCAGGAGTCAGGCTTTGTATTCTGCTCTTGTGCCATCAAATAGGGCACCTCACCCAAGTTATGTTAAATTTTAAAAAGCGAAATCAAGTTGTTTATGTATGCTGCAACAGCAGCAAGAATTATCTACGTGCAAAAATGGAAAGAAGAAGAAGTCCCAATGAAAGAAGATTGGCTTGTGAAGATGATGGAATATGCTGAGATGGCTAGGCTGTTGGAATTAAAGGGCAAAATGAGGAAATGAGGAAAAACTTTTTGCAGAATGGAGATATTTTGTGAAATATTTGAAAAAATATCATGGCTATGTTAAAACGTATGCAGGATTTGAAGTATAGCAACAGTTGAGAATTGGTAGTTGAGTAAGTTAAAATTAATGTATATAATGGATAAAATATAAGTAATACAACAGCTTTAAAAGGTAAGGCTGAATGGGAAGTGAACGGATATGAGAGATTTGTTCTGATTATTGTTTAAAAGAATTTGTAAAATTTGAAAATTTAATAAAAAGCTTATGGGGGGAGGGAGATTAAAGAAGCTCATGGGGGGGCCACCAGGTGGCGTGTTGGAAGATGGCTGACAATAACATCTCTCTGACCCATATGAGGTACTAAGGGGCTGCTATGGGAAGTAGGCAGCCTTCCTAATGCCCCCCCAGGATGCGGGGGGGGGGGCTCTGCCCTGCCAGCGGTGTTCACAATGCACCCCCTGATGCGAGTGATAGGGGTGCCGAACACTTGGCAAAAGGCCCTCGGTGGAGTCAGATCTTCCTGATGCCGATTCCAATCTGCGCGTGCTGGTTGCTTCAGCTTGGAATTATAATTGGAAACATACGATTGGAAAGAAAGCTGAAAGCACATACATCAAGTAAAGCTCGAAGATAAGACTGCTGATTTATGGATCTCTGCGACCAGGAGGACGGACGGATAAGTAAATCTTCTGATGAATTACCACAAGGAGATTGTAGGTTTGGAACGAAGGGGTGGGGTGGAGGAAAAAACTCTTTTTTCCCCCCTGCATGATGTGACATAAATAACCCTTCACCCCAGATAGAAACAAGATCGTTGTGTTTTTATGAATCACAGGCAGGATTTTAAGAACTATGTGGGATGGATTTAAACAGGAAAGAAGACTGGAGAATGGTGAGAAAAGTGGAAAATTCTTATGACGCAGTTAAAATATGGCGTCTCGCTAAGACAGGCTTGTCGGAGGAAGAAGGACTGGGGGAGGAGAATCAGGACTGTTCGAACGAGAAGGAATGTTGGGGTGCAAGTTTGACCTGACAGAGCCCCCAGACTCATTTGATTTATTTGAAAAATAAAGGACAGATCAGAGACTAATCTTGTGTACGGAAGCGTTGTACAGAGGCTGTCCCTGATCGATATGATTTTTTGGAAGAGTACAAAAAATCCACATAGAATGCCAGCTTTCAACCTGCTTGTGAAAATCATCAGAGATCGCAAAGAAAGGAATTTATGATAACAACAAGAAGAGAAAGGAAGTAATAAAGGACTATCCGGATCAAACTGGACAGAACTGTCTAATGAAAGCAGTAAGATAAGTGATGCTGTTTTGGACTCGAGCCGAGCTTGATGTATGGGCACCCCCAACAAAATTTAAAATTTGGCTGTATAATTTGGAACTAATGTGATATGATAATGTGATGTGATTGGCCTGTTAATAAAAATTATTTTAAAAAAAAGAAAAGAACATCATGGAAGGCTGAATGGGAAATGAACGGATATGAGAGATTTGTTCTGATTATTGTTTAAAAGAATTTGTAAAATTTGAAAATTTAATAAAAAGCTTATGGGGGGAGGGAGATTAAAGAAGCTAAAATAAGCCCAGTAAAAGGTGGTGGTCATGGTCTTTTTCCTGCATTTAAATGAAACTGCCTTTTCCTATGGTGGATGTCACCCTAGGCCAGCCCAGGAAACTTGCCATCAGAGTATTCCTGATTGCGCATGGGATTATGCCTCACCAAATCAATTTGCTGTCTCTTTCTACACTGAATATCTTTCATTTCTTGAATCCTGAAATTCTGTTGTTCCATTCCTGTGAAGCTGGGACCAAGCCCCCCAAAATATAGGCTCATAAGAACAGATAAGTAGCCCTGCTAGATCAGGCCAGTGGCCAGTCCAGTCCAGCATTGCGTCCTCACAGTGGCTCAACTGGATACCTAGTAATAAAATGGTTAAAAAGCACAGTCTGAAAAGCCAGGATGGGTGTAAATTTGAGACGCGCCTTTATGAAATGAAGATAAATATGTTGTACCTGGGGAAATGGTATCTTCATAGATTATGTCAAAGTTTAAGACATGCGTAATTGATTTAGCTAGCTAAAGACAAATGAGACACACTGGGAATGAGGGAGATAATAGTTTTAGGGAGAAGCGATCATGATTACTATAAAACACAGTTTAAACGCCATGAAGTAACTTCTTATAACTCAAAATTACTGCCATCATGTTATTTTCACTGAACATATGCATGAATCTCTGGGGTAGATAGGTGTAGAACTATATGGGAATTTTCACAATTTTAATTCTTTAGATGTTTCCTTCTGCAATAATATCCTCATTTGCTTCACGCTTCTGCTTTGGGCAACTTTAGTCCTGGGTCTTAAGAACTCTGCCCAAAATGTGGACAGTTTCTTCACTAGTGCAAATCTTCTTAACAGAACCTGCAGTGATGGTGATAAGCAAATGATTCCCACAATGGCATAGCTTGACTAACAAATAATCTCTCTTGGTGTTTGATGTGGACATCATGAAGGAATATGTGTAATCCCCACATTTGCTAGTCCTGTGAACAACACTGTTGTTGTTGTTGTTGTCTGCCTCAAAATTCCAAAAATGTTTCACGCACAAAGCATATAAAAACGGGCAGATTTGCCCATCTCAAATTACTGTAGAGCAAGTAGAGCTCCTACATAGAAGTGGCTTGCCCCAGGAAGTAAGCAACATATGAAGATTCATTCACAAGCAAAACGTTCTGCATCAAAGTCTAGCAGGGCAATCCAAAACCTCCAGATGTAGTGTTGGAGGGAATTTGAATGAGGCAGAAATACTCCTTTGCCCAGCCCAGTCTGGCTCACCCAGCCTCTAGAAGCAAAGAAGCTACACTGTAAGCAGGGGAAGCACACTAACAATAAGCACCCCAGTAGACCACCCCAAATAGTGGTCTCTGGGGCAGGGGCCGACAGAACTCCTCCCCCAACAAGGCATTTCAAGGTCTATGGGATCGTGAGCCAGCCCTGCTGCCATCATGTGAGCTTTTCCCTGTAAGCTCCCTTAAAATAGATAGTATCTGGGAAGCTTACAAAGAGCTAAGTCCCTGATGAAGGCTCGCTCAAGTTGAACTGCATCAGACTATTGCCCAGGCAGGCTCATTATGTGACCAAGAGAGTAGCAAAATAACAATGGTGATGGGAACAAAATCAGACCGAAGCTCTGTTGACAGCAGCAGGCAGGGCAAGGATTGGCATGGCATTTGGGTCCGAGGATCAGTGGATCTTTCCACAAGCCACATGTTGATGGAATGGATACATCAGGTTTGGATCACTCCAAACCTGTTCCATGGGAGTCGGCCAGTGTTGAACCTTGCCATGGTGCAAGCCAAGCAAGCAAAGTCTCACTGGGTGACCAGGGTGCAGATTCCTACCAGGCAAATACCCCAAGCTTGGAGGTGCTGGGGTCAATCCTCCCCTCAGGCCCATTATAGGGGCTCCCCTATACTATGTTGAGCCTGATCCAGTGCCGTTTCCACCCACATACGAACAAGGTTCTTCACCTAACAAAGGAAGACGATTTCATGGAGGGAAAGGCAAAAAAAACCCCAAAAGCCAATCAAAAAGTGTACTTAACATTCCAAAACAAAGTGTCTAAAAGCACCAGGGTAAGATGGAAGGGCAAAATATGAAGGACATATTGCTAGTGTTGCAGCCTGAGACATGGGAATGGGAATTTGATCTTCCACTATTGATTGAAGAAAGCTTTCAGATCCTACTTTCTCAGCTCATGTTTTCAACTAAGCAAGGTAATTAGAAATCTGATGAGCTTTGTGCTTCATTTGGGAACGCAAGTTTCAAGTTAATGCCTTTGTTGCACGGCTGGTGCAGACAGAATATTGACTACAGTGGGTGAGAAATGATATTTATTACAACAAAAGGATTGGCATTTGCCTCTGACCTCTAACAAACCATACTCTCTAAGGAAAAATCTGTTTTAAAGAGTGAAATCTAGTGATAATCGATACATGGATTTGGAACCACCTCTTAAAGTCTTATGACCTGAAAGATTACATCATATATCTTCATCTTCATAAACTCTCTCTCTCTCTCTCTCTCTCTCTGTTACAAATTCACCTCAACTCAACCCATATTTTACTCACTGTTGGTGGTGTAGGAGTTGGTGCCCTCTGATCCCTATGAAGACTGTACAATGATTCACCAAAAGCATTCAAAATTTGTGATAGAATTATTACTTTTCTTCCAGTTAATGTGGTTCCAGAACTGCTCATTGAATACATACTGACTCAGATGAGGAATAGGAATGGGTGCAGACACATTCAAGGTGCTCATGTCACAGTTGTTTGATCCCATGTGAACTTCAGCCCTGGGATGACTGTTCTGCTGATATTATTATTATCTTCATGTCAAAATATGCTTCTACGTGGTTTACAGAGTATATAAACTCATTACACAGACTCTGGTTGTGGAAAGCTGCTGTTGTATAACAACTGCAAATACACACTCAGAAAATTGTCAGTAGGTTCGCCAGTGCTGTTAATCTGGAAATCACTTGCCAGAGATACGAAAACATTACATAACAGTTGAACAGGGTTCAACTGGGGAGAAATGGTAGGGTTGCCATATATCCAAAAGTAGAAACCAGGACACTCCGAAAGAGCTTTTTTTTTAGGAGGACACCAAAATTGTTGAGCTTTCTTTTTTGAAAACCCAGGATCCAGGACAAAGTGCCACCTTTCAGAAGTTCCCACTGCACATCAATTCTGCCTTTGAAATCCCAGATGTATGGCAGCCCTAGGAAATGGTGACCTTCTAGGTGGCTCTATGTGGTACGCTGGTTTGACATCAACTGATAGGAAGTGCCTACAGAGGGTGGTGAATACAGCACAAGATATTATGGGCTGTCCCATGAATCCACTGGATGACATTGCAGAAGAACGTTGCCTCAGGAGAGTGAGGAAAATTCTCAGGAATGATTCACACCCTGGCCGGCACTTTCTTGATCTCCTGTCCTCAGGCAGAAGATATAGAAGCATGATTAGTCGCACCAACAGGGTAAAGAACAGCTTCTATCTGTGGGCTGTTAGGCTGCTGAATGAAAAGATAACAACAGGGCAACTGACCTTCGGGTTTGGTGGGTGGGTGTTAGTAAACGAGGGGAATTAAGACTAAGAGAGCTGAGTGGGGGGTGCTCGTGTAATCTCACTGTATACAAATTGTACAAGTGACAATAAAGTATTTTTTTAAAAAATCAATCTCATCCTTGGAACTCTCCACAGGCCACGCCCCTTTCCCCAAGCCATACTTCTCACTATTCTATACAAAGATGGCTGAAGTTTACATCCATTGCTCCACCCACTTTAGCTTCTGGCCTTGTCCAGCACTGGAATGCAGCCTTTGGACAGCTGTCCAAAAGGGAATGTGAGCCCTGGGCTGAAAAACATTCCTTATCCCTCCAGCAAACCATTAGTATGTTTGACAAAAAGAGTAATGCAAGAATATTCGGTCTTCCACACCAACAGACATTATTTGATATGAAAATTATGTCCATGAGAATTTTAAATGATACATCAATTATTTAGACATGTTGAGCTCTTTGAAGGGTTTCAGCCTTTTATACTGACAATCTCTCCTTTTTTTCCCTTTTTTTTTTTTTGAAACCATGTTCATGTATCCATTCCTTTAGAAACTTCCTCTATTTAAAATGAACGGCTCTAATTCATTTCAGATATTAACTCAGCAGGCACTGATGTCTCAAGGAAATGTGCAGTGAAGAAATGCAACATCTTGCTTGATGGAAAACAATCAAAGTACCTTTTTTTAGTGTTTTGCAAACACAGGAGGTAATATTGGACCGTGCAGCAGGTAATATTGGAACATTAAAAAAAAAAAAAGCTAGGGGGACAGAGCACCATGATTCTGTATGAAAAATAGATAGTTTTATAAAGGAAAACATATGGAGTTGAAGGAGAGAGGAGAAGGAAGCAGCAACCAAGGAGGAATGTAGGAAGCCTTTTGAGATATAGCATATCCGAGATACTGGGGGCCAGACTAGTGGTGGGTTTTTTATGGGTGCATCCTGGACTTCTACTTTATTCGTTCTTCTATGATGCATCCCCAAAGTTATTACATTATTACCCTCTGGAGGGCCATTGTTGTGGTATAGTGCAATGAAGTGGGACAAAAAATTAAACTGGAGCAGGTGTGCTATAAAAAAAGTTTCAGGAGCTCTGTAGGAAAGTATAGGACATGTTGATGGCATCCGTCTGTCTCAGGAGACAAGGGAAGGGAAGTCAAACCATTGGAGAACACTGATGGGAAATGAAGCAATATGCTACTCCTGCAAGCGGCAAACAGTATTGAAAAGTGAGATTGTGTATAACCATCCCATCCCATCCCAATCACAAATCATCATGAATGCACAATAAAAAGGTTGTGTGGAGGGTGCCTGGATTTAAAAACCAGGTGATTCCATTAGTTTGTGCATTTCTTCCACCTACTATCTTTCCCTCTTCCATTACCGATAAATTTTCATCTTATTTTAGAGTTGACAAAAATCTGACCCAGTTCTTCTTCTTGATTCATTCCCCATGGTAGCAGTCCACTCTGGTCCCTTCCTTGAGACTTGCATTGGAACCTCCAACTTCCTTTGTTCTAAGCAATGAGATTTATCTGTATGTCAGTGCTTCCCCGAAACTGTATTTTTATAGAGGCAATTATAGCTCAAAGTTACTGTTTCCATTTTCATTTCTTGTCTCCCTTGGAAGGAGGAGTGGCTGGTTTTATAATTCTTTCTATCTGCCTTTCGATCTTTGCGGATTTTTCTTTTTTTCTATTTTAATGTCTGTTTGAGCTTCATGTCAAGCCAAACATGTAAAATAGGATGTTGGGGGATGGTGTATAAAAATGCTCAGTGCTGTAATTCAGTGTTGGCTAACAGGCCAAAGTCACTTCAGTTTGACTGATGATCAGCAGTAAGCAGTGGAGACAAGGTAGTTCATCTAAGCTATTTTCATAGCCACATCAACAGCAGGCACTGTGCAGAAGCCTTTGTTATTACAAAATCAACTCTGGAAGATCAATGATGTATTTCGTACACTATAAAATCTGGGTATTTCCTTGTGTAATATTTTGAGCTCACACAATGACTTTTGGAAGTCATCCCTCAAGCACAAGTGCATAGAGAAGATAGTGCTCAAATGAGTCATCTACCTATGTTTTTGAGGACTGCAGCTTCAATGGACAGGCAGAAAGTCCTCTCAAGCAATGGACAAGTCCCATTTTCTCTTAATAATTTGCTAGGGCTGCTTGTGTACAGAGATGGCCCTCTTCTCATATTGTGGAAGGAGATGGGGATGGCCTTAAAACTGCTGGAGAAGTCTTATGGTAATAAGAATTTTTCTTCTTTCACCAATCCAAAACATGACAGGGCAAGGGCACCCCACACATTAAGGTCATGGTGGTCATGATTGGGGCACCACAAACTGCCATTTCCCCAGAACATTTGGTTTCATTTACAGATGCCAGTGAACTTCTTCAAGTTCTAGCTCAGATAAAAACATCTACAGTATTTTATTTTAAATCAACATTTATTATTCTTGTCACTGTGCTATTCTTAACAATATACTATAGAGCAGGGTCGTCCAACCAGTCGACTGCGATCGACAGGTAGATCCCCTGGAGTTAGCGGTTGATTGCGGTCAATCGCGGGATGCTTTTAGATCTCCTCATTGAAAAATCTCCTGCAAGAATGTCTCTGCCCCTGCCCCCCTCGCTCTGTCCCTCTGTTGCCTCAATTGTGCGTTCATTTGTCATCTTCTTCCAACGATTGTTGAGACGTTAGTTGGCTGTAGTGCTGCACGCGTCTGTTATCGCTGTATGTGAGCTTTTACGGCATCCCCCCCCCAAAAAAAGCTCAACAATGTTGCCTTCCCCCCAAAGAAAAGGGCACCTACTCTTGCCCCCCCCCCAAAAAAGCTAAAGAACCCTGTTCCCCCCCCTAAAAAAAGCTCAACAACTATGGGCAATCATCCCCTTCCACACACCCACGCATGCTCCTCCTCCCTCCAGTGACAATAGGTAGATCACTGCCAGTATTTTTATACTGGGAGTAGATCATAGTCACTAGGACATTGGGCGTGCCTGCTATAGAGCTACTAATTCCCTTTGTAGATGTGTTGCAGCATGACCTCGACAACCTCTGGGTTGTAGTTTTTAAATGAGTTATCCCAGGGACATGCATTTTTAAACGATCTGTGCACTTTGTTACCATAAATACAGTAAATTAAAAAAGAAAAAGAAGATGCTAAATATACATTTGATTCTAAGTACATACATAATTCCAACCAGATCACAAGATAGGTCACAAAAGACCTGTCTACATAGCTTGAAATCTATAAAGCGCTGTGGGTTAAATCACAGAGCCTAGGACTTGCTGATCAGAAGGTCGGCAGTTCGAATCCCCGCGACAGGGTGAGCTCCCGTTGCTCAGTCCCTGCTCCTGCCAACCTAGCAGTTCGAAAGCACGTCAAAGTGCAAGTAGATAAATAGGTACCACTCCGGCGGGAAGGTAAACAGTGTTTCCGTGCACTGCTCTGGTTTGCCAGAAGCAGCTTAGTCATGCTGGCCACATGACCCGGAAGCTGTACGCCGGCTCCCTTGACCAATAAAGCGAGATGAGCGCCCCAACCCCAGAGTCGGCCACGACTGAACCTAATGGTCAGGGGTCTCTTTATATCTATCTATCTATCTATCTATCTATCTATCTATATACACACCTACTTATGAATATATCAGTGTTTATTGTTCTAGTGTGTACATCACATTATAATTAATAATATTGTGGCAAAATATTATCCTGAGTTTTCCCAACCATTCTCCATGAACTAATGAGATAAGAAAATGCATTAGAAAATTATCAAAGTGAAATAATGTTTCAGGAAATTCTCATGAGTGAGATGCAGGTCCTCCTCCCTTGATAAGTTTATCTTATCTCAAACAGCCTACCAATTATATTTTAAAAAGAAAGGAACTATAAATAGTGTGTAGCCAAGGATTCCAAGAATACCCCCAAATGCCATTTATAAAAGTGGCTACCAAAATCCTCTTTTTTTTTTTTTTTTTTTTTTTTTTGTCTTTTAGAAACACTGAATGCTGTATGTTTGCAAGAACTGGTTCTCCATGCATTTGCATGGAAATTATTATTATTATTATTATTATTATTATTATTATTTATACCCCACCCATTTGACTGGGTTTCCCCAGCCACTCTGGGCAGCTTCCAACAAAATATTAAAAATACAGTCAAACATCAAACATTAAAAACTTCCCTAAACAGGATTGTAGATATGCAAGTATGATCTTCTTCAGGGCTTTTGAAAGTACTTTGTTGCAGTGACAGCTTGAAAGCTTTGGGCTTTCAAAATTCGGTGCCCTATGCAATGCCAAAATTCAGTGCCTCTTACCTTCCGTTCTACATCATCATTGCAATGCCCCCTGAGGCACCATCTTGGCTTGTGCTAGTCAGGGCAAACCGGTCACTCTCCTCTAAATCTGCCTTTTATGGCTGTAGGCCTCCCCAAAGACTGATTAGCGTGTTGCCAAATGGGCAGCGGGAGGGATTTCACCAAATATTCTCTGGAGGACAAATGAAATTCTCCAAAATTTCACAGAGGAGCTCATGAGCTGTTCTCCAATCGCAAGAGAACCGTTTCAGAGCCTTTTCAGTCTGGACAAACATAGTTTCAATTTTAAATGTGGAATGACAATAGTGCAAAATTAAGAGTGCGCCCCCCCCTGCAAAAACTTCCAATTCCCATTTAGTTGAAAGATTAACACACACTCTCTTTCACTCTCACTCTCTCTCTCTCTCTCTCTCTCTCTCTCTCTCTCTCTCTCTCACACACACACACACACAGAGAGAGAGAGAGAGAGAGAGAGAGAGAGAGAGCACTTTGTCAATAGCATTGGCAACCATCTGTAATCACCAAAGCCTGTTCTCTAAATCCTTCTCTCTCCTCAGTGTCATTGTCTTATACTTCACTCTCTCTTTCCTTATTGCTTCTGGGTCATTCACTTATGACCCATTCCTCCTTTGTTCTCTCTTTATCTTCCAGTACTTATTTTTGGCCTGCCAGCCATATCTTTGTACATCAAATAATTTTAATTTCCTACCAAAAGCATATTTGTGGCTAGTTAAGACTGTTTATCGTTTTGATTTTTGATCCTTTTGGGAAATGTAGCAGAAAAAGCTGTAACTGTGTGTGTGTAGGTGCGCACGCACACAACAAAATTACATGTTGTAGATGAACATGTGGACTTTAGAGACATCATTTCATTTAAAAACAACATTTTAAAAAGAAACAGTGAACAATTTCTGAGCAATCCAAAATTAGCCAACATTAAAGTCCTTTAATCTGAATCATTTCTCTGGACTTTCAGATGAAAGAAGCACAACCAAGTCACGCAAGGAACATAAAACTTAACAAAAATGGAAGGAAATTAAACTTTTAAAATGAACATGTGACTTTCCATTTCTAAAAGACAGTCCATAAACAATTTGTCTGCTAGTTATCTTCAGTAGCAATGTAGTAACTGTTGTCAAATTTTGTATGTTCGATCTATCAGAAGAAGGGGATATTATTTTTCTTATGTGGAATCTGGGATATTGAATTTGGTATCCACCAAGCCAAGTGTCACCTACCAGGCTTATATGACATAGGATTTGGGGTTTTTTCTCGGACTACAAAAACAAAAGCAATCTTCAGCAAATGGAAAACCTCGACACATGTATATGGGCTGTGTTTGACTCCAGGGACCACAAGGTTGTACAAGTCTATTCTATGTTTTAAAAAAAGAAAACAAAAAGATTGAAACATAGGCCTGAAGGGGACCTAAATGCTATCTTGTCTAACACCTTGGTTATGTCATAGTCAAATATTTGCTTATACATATACAACTCAATAAATGTGATGTGCATAACCTTATGAAATTCAATGTGTGTCTTCTTTAAAATATTCAGGACCAGCAACCAGGAAATTATCAAGCCCCAATGATTTTCAATGGACATCTGCCAGATTTTACATTCTTGTACCTTTTCAGTCTGGATATGAGACAGCTATTTTATATTTGAGCATTTCTACCTGGGATAATCATGCATGCCCTTGCACACACACGAGAGAGAGAGAGAGAGAGAGAGAGAGAGGGGGGAGAACACCAACCAGTAGATGACACTGAAGTAATACGAAGGAAATAATTTCCCTCCCTGAAAATCATCACGCTAAACTGAAGATGTTCTTGCAATTGCAATGACACTGAGGGTGCCTGCTGTTGCAGGACGAACAGTCTCGGTGCTTCATGTTAGATTCAATTTAATTAATAAATGAACCACCCAATAGCAGTTCTGCACACTGCAGTATTACAGAGATAGTAGTACAGATAGCTGTATGAATTCAGTGTGTCCTCGCGAAGAATCAAATGCCTCCTTACTCATTACAAGGGGTAATGAACTGTAGGAGGGAGACAAAACACTGATGCAAATGCAAAAGTGATTATCAAGTACAGACACAACACAAACAAAGTAGTTGCCATGGAAATTACCATGGGAACAGAATCAGATGAAGCTACCCCAGGGGGGTGGGAAAGGTTAAGTGAGTCTATATCTAGAGAAGTGCAAGCTATCAGTCTCATTTCTTTGCTAAATTGTATGCCTTTAATTATGGTGGAGTTATAATTATCCATCTTTACTAACATGTACACCAGTTTATGGGGTTTAAACACCTGTAATGATTTCTCAAGGCCAGCATATCTTCATCATCAACTGATCTTCCCACACGCCAAAAAGAACAAACCCATACCCTACATTCAAAGACTGTTCAAAATCTGCCAGGAAGTGTTAATAGCAAAGAAATTCAGGAAATAGGAAATGTGCCATATGTCGTTCCCCCCACTTTCTTCAGTGTTTCCTTGAACTCGCTGCTCATCAGTTTTGCGGAAGTCGCCTCGTCAAAAACTGGCAAAGGAGGGGAGGGACTGCTGCAGTTTCCCATTTGAAGTCAAGAGAGTTATTGACCAAATAAAATTGGAGCTCTTCCAACTTGTTAAAGGTGCTAATGATTCATGTGTGTCATTTTCAAAGGAAGAAATGAGCCTCCGCAGTTTGACTTTTTCTGTCAGAAAGTCAAGCTGTTCTTTGAGTTCTGTAGTGCTATCGTCTTTCCGAATATGCAAGGGAAGGAAGGGGGAAAGCGAGAGCAGACAGATCTGATGACGCATGTGCCATCTTCAAAACAACTTATCCCCTTATATTCTTGGGTAATGTGTCCTTTGAAAAGCTCTAGGCTTCGACTGGAAATCCATTTGCGGTGCCTGGCAAAGCATTCCGAAATCCTAACCGTTGTCTAGTAAATGCTCAGCTTAGCACAGCAGAGGACCCAATGTGCTTTTGATACTCTGCTTCAAAAATAGTTTTTGAGGTGATACATGGGTGGAGAAATTTCGAAAAGGGTGTAAAGGGTGCCCTGTCCATACATTGAGTCAACAAGGAACTGCCTAAAAGATTATATGAATTGAAAGTGGAGATGATAGATGTACGTTTCCCTGTTTATCTGTTAAAAATATCCTTAATATAAACTAATTTGTGTGTGTGTGTGTGTGTGAGAGAGAGAGAGAGAGAGAGAGAGAGAGAGAGAACTATTGCTTCTGCGGTTGTGGTGGGGAGTATATAACTTTTTACAGTCAGTTTCTCAACACCCTCAAATAAATAGCACAACTGGGTTTTGCTACAATGTGGCAGACAAATTACATTTAGAATTACTACCACAGCATGCACACACCAATATCTACCTCTCTTTATCGCATATTTCAATCAGTAAGCATTCCAGATGTTTTGCGCTGAAAACCTTCTGCAAATGTCTCAAGGAAGGAGTGGGAGAGGAGCAGTAACATGACTCCAACATCTTCTGAGGCTCGGGGTAGGGGGAGAAATCACGTGGGGAACAATCTTAGCATATTATGAAAGTGCACATATTGACGGTGTGATTGAAAATAGCACCATGCAAAACAGAGGTGAATTAAATCTTCTAGCCATGTTGGTTTGATTGGAAAGTTCCTAAAGGAAATGTCACCTAAATAATTAGGAAAGGGTAAATTACGAAGGGAGAGGGAAGAAAACCACACAGAACTGATGCTAAAACCAATAAAAAATGGGCAACTTTTTTTTTTTTAAATTCCCATCTCAACAAGTGCATTAATAATACAGAAATGATAATAGATTGCATATTGTCTTCAAATCTCAGGAGTTCAATTTCATCTTTGCTTTTGCTTCCAATAAACTGTCTTCCAGACACTGTGCTATTTAAGTGTTCACCTGAAAAAAAGAAGTATTCCTCTAAAAATGTTGAATTTCACTCTTTTCAGAAAAAGAGGAAGCTGCAAGGCTAAAAAATAGAAAGGCACATAATTGCTCAAAAAGAATTTTTTTTAATCATAGCACAAGTGCTTAGTCAATTACTTGCAGGGGTGTAGCATGGGGGGGGGGTCCAGAGGGGCTGTGGCCCCAGGCATGGATTTTTGAGGGTGCGTGAAGCAGGCATTCCCCAGATAAGCGACCACATCCATCCTCTACTTCCAGCTACTTACTCATCCACCATGCTCTTCACCATCACTGGACTGCCGGCCAATGATAACAACCTCCACAAAGATTTGTAACTCCGCCTCCCCTCCCCTCCCCTCCCCTCCCCAAAAAAATATCTAGCAGCTCTTTCCTACTGGCTATCATATACCCCTAAACAGAAATGTGAGCTTACTTGTGAGCTTAAAATGTTTGCTGACACAGAACATATAGAGCTTGCCTACCTAATATATCAGATGAAGCCAGGATCTAAGAAATCTACAACTAAGACCAGTTTATAAGACTTAGTATATTGGATTGGCACCACAACAGAATACACACAATGGCTAATCCTCTTTGCAGATCACAACTGCGCTGCACAAAGAAAATAAAATTATTCAAAGGAGGATTTTCTAAATGAACAGCTGACAATAAACTGAAGGGGGGGAAAATTAGACCATTTTACAATGTTTAGGGGCATGTTGCTTGAAACAATTGAACCTTGCATTATCTAACAAGACAAAGAGAAATGTGGGGAGTAAAATCCACACGAGATATGATCCATATTCCCTAGATTTGCATTTCACAGTGTCTTTGAAGTTTAGAGTAAGCAGCAAATGCATATTTATGTAGTTCTGTTCCACTCATTTGTCTAGGGCTTCATGGTGGGTGCTGCTGTATATGAATGACACCAGTCATCCTTACATGCTTTATTTCATTCCTTGATCTGACATCTCTAGCACTGCAATCTCAGGTAAAGGGAACGTCTTTTTTCCATGTTACAGTAGCTTAAAAAAAAACCACAAACTTTTTTTTTTAAATGACAGTGTTTTGAGTTGCTTGAAGGAAGACTATCTATGCAACTCTATGTTGTGGCAAACAGAATACTTTAGTTTTCACATTCCATGAAAAGCATCTAAGGGTGATGTAGTTGAGGGTATGAAAAGGAAAAAAACATGCCACATAAAGAACTCTCATTGTGGCTACATCCATAAAAACAGAAATCCATGTCTTGATTTTGAATCCACTAGCATCCATCTGCCAGCAAGGCATACACTATTCACCAGGGGGTCCCAGATTGTGGTCTGTGGACCACCAGTGGTCCAGTAGCTTCACCCAAGTGGTTTGTGGTGTGCCACCATTAAATATGCAGAGTGATTTTTTTAATGGCATTTTAATTGTTTCTTTTATTTCATTAAATTGCATTTTGCTGCCTAACAATTTGAATTCGGTGAAATTCGCACTGTTGTTTCATCATAGGACAAAACTCATGAAAGTCTGTTGTTTCATCAAAGGACAAAACTCCACACTTGCTTTAGGTAAAAAGCAAATGACAAGCTAGGGGAAGGTAGAATCCCTGCTTGACAAACTGTGCTATTTTATCAAAACTATTTTCCTTGAGGCAGAATACTCAAATACTCGGGGGGGGGGTGTTTTGTTGGGAATTTTCTTTATTATAGGATGGTATTAGAAACAAAAAATCAGTGAAAGCTGGTTCATTAGAGTGGAATGGGGTGCTGCCCCACCATCCTCAATCTCAATCTCATTCATCTCAAGTACTCTTTGTATAACCTAACAGGAAGGAAAATAAGGACAGAAATAGAATTAGTCAGTTCTGCCTGTCATTAACCCAGATTCTACCTACTGTTGGCCTCTTTGCCTTCCACCCTACCAGTCCCAAGGGTCACCAGCCACAGACCCTTCAAGTGTCCCTATATTCCAGGGATGTCCCTGATATAGAGAAGCCATCCCGGTTTCTGATTAGATCCCAGAATATCATGATTTTCCTTAGGATGTCCTATTTTCATTAGAGAAATGTTGGAGGGTATGGAGTTATCCAACCCCCGAGCCATCTGAAGGCAATCCTGTATAGGGAAGTTTTTAAATGTTTAATGTCTTATTATGATTTTATATGTGTTGAAAGCTGCCCAGAGTGGCTGGGGCAACCCAGTCAGATGTGTGGGGTATAAAGAGTAAAATTATCATTATGGAATGGGATGTCCCTATTTTCATCAGATAAAAGTTGGAGAATATGCAGCCGCCACTGCAAAAAGTGGCATCTTCTATTTTTTAATTGTCTTAGGTAGATTATCAGCTTGCCTGTAGTAGGTATTTCTGAGACTTACTATTTTTTAAAGGAATCATTATCTTTATTTCCATTTTTTCTTTTTTAAAGTCCTGCTGTAGAATAAAAGTTAACATGACCACCAAGCGTTAGTATCAGTTTACAGAGATGAGTTTGGCCTATGTAAATGCATTCCGACCTTCAAATGGCTGCCTGTCGCCACTGACAGAATATTTAGGATTGCAGGCCTAGCTATCCATGTGACTTCACGTCTTTGAAGCTGCTCTTTTCTTCATCTCCACATGCCTTCTGATTGTGATAAACGAGGGCAGCCATCCTGTTGAGGGGAATGACAACATTGCCGAGGATGACAGCGTGGCTGGCACAGAGAAGGAGCTGTGAAATTTTCACACACACACACACACACAAAATTCCACCAGAATCCGTTGCTGCTGCAAAGGTTTCACACAATTAGCCTTTTGTGTCATTTGTATCAAGGTGAATACTGAACCTGTCTTCCTGCAAAGCGGCAGGAGGAATAAAATGTCTTCCTCTAAAGGTTTTGAACACTAAAAGAAAGTCATTCAGCTTGCCAGTCTCTCATACATTATCTTAAGACAGCCTTCTCTCACTCTGGGCCACAAGTAATGTAAAATAACATACCCTCCAACATTTCTCCGATGAAAATAGTGACGTCCCATTCCATTACGATAATTTTACTTTATACCCCACACATCTTACTGGGTTGCCCAGCCACTCTGGGACGCTTCCAACATATATAAAAACATAATAAGACATTAAACATTTAAAAACTTCCCCATACAGGATTGCCTTCAGACTGCTTGCGGGTCAGATAATTCCACACCCTCCAACATTTCTCCCATGAAAATAGGGACATCCTAAGGAAAAGTGGGACATTTTGGAATCAAATCAGAATCTAGGACGTCTTTTCTAAATCAGGGATGTCCCTGGAAAATAGGAACACTTGGGGGGTCTGAAATAAGGGAGGGGGGGATATAATTATATTTTCCAAAACATTTTACTAAATCACACATGCACACACCCCTGTATTGTATCTACTGCAAACATTTTTCTATGCAATTCTGCCTAACTTACACATTTTCCAATATTTGCCTTATAGAATACATTTTTATGTCATTTTCACTAATATCTTGCATTTTTATGTAGACTTTACCCTAGTATATGCATTTTGTATATACTTTACCCTAGTATACGTTACCCTAGCATATGCATTTTGTTCTTATAATTTGGCTGGAGAACTGCATTTCAAAATTTAGAGAGTGAAAATTTCAAAGCATGGCTGCATTTCTATCTGTGTATTGTTCCACAAGGTGTGAATTTGGCAAGTTCACCTTTAAATGCAAAATGAATTGAATACACTCCCCATTCCTACCTCCCATCGAGAATGAAGGTAAATATAATAATAATAACAATAATAATAATAATAAATTTTATATATACTCCACCCTACCCGGCCGGAGCCAGGTTCAGAGCAGCTAATATCATATAAATAACACAGTATACATAAAAACAGGCATCGATTAATTAAAATACATCTTAAAATTAATTCAAATGAAAAAGTAACCTTTACTGTAGATACTGGTGAAAGCCTACAGAATAGCTTCCCCAACTTTTCATGTCGGTGACAAACTTTTTAGACATCATTTTGCGACATAGTAATTCAGTTTTACTAGCAAACCAGAGGTTAAACTAGCCCCTTACCAGTCCCAGGAGGAGCGCGGGGAGCATTCGTGCAACACACCTACACACTGCAGCCAACACACTAACGTGTCACAACACAGTTTGGAAAGCTCTGGCCTGCAGAAATAAAGATGTTTCAATTTTCAGTGGACAAAAGACACCTGCATCCATGTTTCATGGGGATAAGTGCTCTACAGTATTGGTGCCCCTATTGAGAAGGCCCTATCATGGTTGCCCAAATGCACCAGCTCTCTGGACAGTTGGACAACATGTACCATTTCCAAGAGATGTTTCATCATTTGTTGTATCATGTGGTGCTTTATCTTTAAATATGTTTTATTTTTTGTGTTGGACTAGGACCTACCTCACAATATTGTTTTTAGGATAAAATGGGGAGCTGGAGAATCATGGGGAAAAGGTGGTGTACAGAAATAAGAAATAAACAAACAGGGCTGTGGTCTAAACCACTGAGCCTAGGGTTTACCAGTCAGAAGGTTGGCGGTTCAAATCCCTGTGATGGAGTGAGCTCCCATTGCTCAGTCCCAGCTCCTGCCAACCTAGCAGTTTGAAAGCATGTCAAAGTGCAAGTAGATAAATAGGTACCGCTCCGGCAGGAAGGTAAACGGCATTTCCGTGTGCTGCTCTGGTTTCTCCAGAAGGGGCTTAGTCATGCTGGTCACAACCCAAAAAAACTGTCTGTGGACAAACGTCGGCACCCTTGGCCAGTAAAGCAAGATGAGCACCGCAACCCCAAAGTCGATCATGACTGGACTTAACTGTCGGGTCCTTTACCTTTTTTAAAAACAAACAAAACTAACAACAGGTTACGCAATAGCATAAGGTGGGAAGGTTGGAGAAATCGCAAATATTCTATTCTGTTGCTGCAGCACAGTTCAGTTTTGAGTTGGTGTGTCCACAACCATCTGTAGGCAGAAACTCAGCTAAGGATGTTGGTCAGGTCTGTCATGTATTCAAAGTTAAAGCTCTGCTTACTCTCAGTGATGCCAGCATCCCTGTCTACTTGCCTAGTCCAACTGAAAAATCCTCTACCCTCATGCAGGAGAGGAAATAAATTATTCAGCCCTATTGAATTTGAAATCCTTCATATAAGTTTGTAAGCTAGCAATATGTCTCAGCAACAAAAGCCAGTCACGGTCAGCAAAATATTTTCCTCAAGGGCCTGTATTCTTTATAGCAAGGAAGTAAAATATAAAAAACCCACAAAATTATTCCAGTCATGACAAGGAAAGGCCTA
This sequence comes from Podarcis pityusensis, assembly GCF_964106645.2. NCBI lineage: Eukaryota > Metazoa > Chordata > Lepidosauria > Squamata > Lacertidae > Podarcis > Podarcis pityusensis. The sequence continues at coordinate 112,801,467 of NC_138028.1, read as the reverse complement.
TATTTCCTGAAGAATTCTGTGTTCTATGCATTTTGAAGCAACCATGCTCAGTGTTTCATGTTTCACCTGGAAAGGGAAGAGGCATGGCAAAGTGTCCATATTCTACACTAGGTATGGCCCGGTGCTTTTAACAAAAGCCTGGTGCACAACTTTCCTTCTCCCTGGCATAGGTGTGCATTTTGCAAGCAGTTTTACAGGATTAATTTTTGCATTTCTAGAGATTGCTAAAAGGCAACAGAGCTGGGCCAGTAAAGGAGAGAGTCTTAATCTCTGGCATGCAAGGCCTGCCCAATCAACACATTTTGCTGTTTGAGTCAAAGAGGCAAACAGAGATGTTCTCTAGCTCTGAATTCCATGGAAGTCTTCATATATGCAACTTGTATGCACAAAGGCATTAACCTACACACAGTGGCACCATGGACGCAGATGATGAGAAAGTAGTAAGCAACATTAAGCCCACTCCGTGCTCCCAGGTTGCTGAGCACAGGAGCAAGGATTGCACAAATAGAGTTTATTTCAGTGTGGCTTTCCTAAGTGCTAAGAATGGAGCCATTGTCACTTTGGGAACAAACTTCTGGCATTCTGCACATGATTAACTGCTCTGTGGTTAGTCGTTCCCTCGCTTGCTCAGCGGCAAAGAGGAATTTCTCCCAGGTGAGTCAGCTGCAGGCATAACACTCATTCCTCCTTGTGTCCAGGAGGAATATATAAATGTCTCTTTAACTGGGGAAAGTGTGGCACATACCTGCCTAAAAATGTCAGGATGAACACTCATTCAGTATCCAAAGGTGTTTAAAAAAAATACTGAGAAAATGGTCCACTCTGCCAGAACTTTTGGTAGTTGTTTCCCACAGTGATGTAAACCTACATAGTGCTTCTCTCGCCTGCCAGATGTCTGAGTGTTCAGAATGTATGTTCCAAGGGCCTAAAACAGTGTATGGCGATTGCACTTGGTGCTTAATTCCACAATGTTTGCCTTCACAACTCATTCTAATTTGTGTTGCTGGAGGATTGTGTTCACTGGCTTTTTCCCTTTCTTTTTTTAACAGTGCAGCTAATTTAACTGAGGCATGTAATTGGCTACAGTAGCTGAGTTGAAAAAGGATAATGGATGATTTCACTTCATATGAAAATAATATGTTTGGCACAATCTCAAGCTGCTGAAGGAAATTTAATGGAAGTGAGTGGTATGCCGTCATGTGCTGGTCATTCAAGTGAATATCTTATCGCGCCTAATGACACCTTTTGCCTGTAAAGGAGAAGCATTCTCACAGCACAACTGTAAGGCAGATAGTTTTTGCTCATGGGTTTGCATTTTTCTTTCGGATAAATCCAAACCTGACATGAGGGCAGGGTGTAAGTGGGTGTCCATTTTTTTAGTGCTAAAGGGGAACAAGTTCACATATTTGTTTAGTTATAAACCTATTTATATACCGCCAACTCGCATAAGCTATCAAGATCATAGGCAAAAGTATATACGAACACAAGAAAACACAAAAATATGATGAAACAATGCAAAATAAGCATTTAAACTGCCCACTCAAGAAAGTTTAAATAGCCACATTTGCCGCTATTACCTATGTGGCAGATGGTGTGGTGGAAGTGGTGGCGGCAGCCGCGGCAGGTATGGTGCTGGTGGCCATGGTGGCAGTAGCAGAGCGGCACTTCACGTTTTGCTTCAGGCAGCAGAATGGGAGTACCGCCCCCTGGCCCACAGAGCCACTATCAGTCAGTGTAGACAGTACTGAACTCAATGGGCCTGTGGTCTGACTCAGCATAAAACAGCTTCCTTTGTTCCCATGATCCACTGCAAAAGTTGACAGTATGTGGACCATTTTGTAAGTGGCACCTACCTGACAGCCAGAATGTGTAAATTTGTCCTAAGAATGGTTCCAAAGAGTAACAAGATTAGGATCGCTGTATTTATTTAACCAAAGGCTAAGACACGTTAATTATCGAAGGACCCACGGTTAAGGTTCTCAAGAAATGTTTCCCTTTCAATAAATGTCATTCATTGCTCATTTCCTATTGCTCTCGAATGCACTTGTTGAATAATGCAACAGCTTCTGGCCTCTGCTGTCTTTTTTTTCCTTTTTCTTTTTCTGCGCAAAGCATCGTATACAAAATGATGTCAAAATCTCACAGTGTTAAGTAGAAGGATGAGAGGAGCAAGACCAAATGTGAGCATATCATGACAGAACTCAGCAGGGATCGCTACAGGGAATGCTACAAAGCATATTTCATTTGAAGCAATGAACTTTTAATAGGAATTTCATTTTACACATGAATGTACATTGCGTGATAATCCTGAGCTTGTATATTCATCAGCCAGAGTTCAGGATTAGAAGGTGAAGGTGAAGGAAGTAGAAAAATATATATAGTTCCAAAAGTGCAAGAAAAGAATGCTATTAACTCAGTTTGGTTATATGACCATTATAATGTTTTAAAATCATCATGAAAATACACTTCCATCAACCCATTCCCCCCCCCCCTTTAGCAATGGGAATGAGAATCTGCGCTCACAGACCTTTGAACCTGAGCAAAAATATTTATTAAAAAGCCACGTCTCTTAGGATGGATGTCACAGAAATGTGTGATGGATTATTCAGTTGATTAAAGGGAGACCCAGCCACTGCTCCATCTCTTACAATGTATCATGCTGGGCTTCAGACATGGTAGCTTGCACTGAATTCCTAAGTTCTTATCCAGGCTTACTCAGAACTAAGTTCCACTGTTCAGCTGGGTCTACTCCTTAGTAAAATGTTTCACAGGAACATCAGTGAAAGTAAATAACATTCCCTTTTTGCACAAGGGAAGGAGGCGTGAAGCAATATGCTTCTTATAGGCCTGTCTTGATTTTTGTCAGGAAAATCACCATGGTGTACTAAATCAAGACTCATCCATATTGATTCAGCAATGTACAAGATATTCAGGAAAAAAAGAAGAGCACATTGACTGTCCTTATCCCTGAATTTCAGACAATTGCTCAGCATAACTTGACTTCCTACATCTCCACTCTGCCTTTTAAAACGTACTGCTGAATTTCAGCTCTCATAAAAAAAAACTGCGTCAATAATTTTCGTCATCTTTGCATCTCCACATCAAGGAATATCCTGAGATCCAAATCAATGTGATTTCATGAATAGCAAATTCAGATGAGAGAGCAATAGCCATCAGCCATACCTTGTCCTGAAATGAGCTTTTTTCTTTCTTTATGAAAGTTGCAATAATAAATAATATATAAATTTGTGAACAATATTCAGATGGGATACTCCAACCTTCCGAAGACCAGTATCATTTAGTGAATGGTTGATATTTAAGGAAGTATGCCTTTCTCTTAGAAAAAGGTCTCTGACATTCTGAAGATGTATGGATTGTTAAACCACTCTGGAAATTGTACCTCTGGGAGGGGAATAAGGACTTCTTAACAACTCTCAGCACCCTTAACAAACCACAGCTCCCATATTTGGGGGGGAAGGAACCATGGTTGTTTAAGGTAATATTATAGTGCTTTAAATGTATGGTGTGGATGTCCCTTGATAGGAGAAAAAACTGAACATAGGTCAGAAGGGGCATGGAATTGAGTGGCTGGGAAGGAAGGAAGAGACACAGAGAGATATGAAAAAGTGTAGAAAGAACCATCCAATTGGTTCTTTATGACTGATTCCTACTGAGAGGCTATTTTAAAATGTCAGCTAGACCCAGTAGAGAGCTATCTCTAGATGTCAAAGAAGAAATCCAATATTGCGGTGTAGCTGGGATTGTGCACATGGGTGTCCATGCAACCTCTGCCGCCATAAAAAGAAACAAAGCCAAAAGGAGAGGGGTGGAAACATTCCAAAAACAGCCCAAAGAGCACTGACAATGAAATTGAACCAATGATGGGATTGTTTGGATGAAAGGTGGTGCTATGCAGAGAGGACAGAGCTCTAGTGGTGGTGCTCCTCTGATACTCATGGAACAGAGAGCAATTGCCCTTGTAGGGACTTTATGGACAGAGTATGTATGGCTGGTGTGGGGAATCCTTGGCCCTAATATGCTGCGGAACTGCAACTCCCATCAGCCCCAGCAAGCCTGTCCAATGGCCAGAGATGATGGCCAGAGTTGCAATCCAGCAGCACCAGGACTCCATTCGAAAGATTTCTCAGTCTACAACCTTTCTCACTAACCTCGCCTGTCATTATAACCTGCATTGATACAGCACAATCTGCCTACACAGATTACTGACAGTAGTCTCAGTTCTCAGCATATCGTGCTGCAGGAAGCATAAAATCAGACCTTTTTAAAACATGTGACAGAATATACCATAATCCATTTTAGGTTTAAGGATTACACGGCAAACCATGCATTGTAAAATAAAGTTGTTTAAAGAATGAGAATCTAAAGAACCACGGTAAAACCCAAGCCTGCTTTTCATCCCTGACTATTTCCCCTTTGAGCTTATTAAGTACAATTTATCATTCAACTTTTTTAAAAAACTTTTTTTGCTTGATAGGTTCCAATCAAATAAATGACTCATTTAAGCACTTTTTTTAATAAAAAAAATGTACTGTAGTAAAATGCTTTTCTGTTCCCTGAAAATTCAGTTGTCCTTAGCTAGAAAATACAGTTGAAATGCTGGGGAAAGGGGCTACTGAATACAGCAAAGTTCATCTAACCAAATCTGAAAACATATGGCCTCACTTGATTGAAATGTATTTAAAATGCAGTCCATAGTTCCAGTGAGACTAGAATGAACTCTCACTTAATGCGCCAGATGTGTCCTAATAGAGGTTCTCAAAAACTCTCTTCCATTTTCTCCACAATTTCAGAAGTGCCCTGTGAAAAGTCAACTGAGAGCTTTCCCTCTATGCCCTGGAAGCTTATACAGGGTACATAAAGGGGATGTTTTGTTGTTGCTTCCCTTGAGCTAGGTCCTTTGGAGTTAGGGATGGAGAGAATTTCAATTCAGTTTGCATTTAGAGGCAAACTTAGCTAATTTGCACTTTCCAAAACAATGCTCAAACAGAAACACAGCCACCTTTCAAAATTTGCATTTCTCTCAGTTTTGCAATGCAGTTCTCCAGCAAAGTGAGGTGTACAAAAATGCATAAACATGGGTAAAGTGTTAGGAGACACTGGCATTAAGATGCTCGTGACTTATTTTAACACTATTTTTATTGATTTTCAATGATACAACAAATGTAACATAAAATCAAAACAAAAGGATTTTAGACGGACTAAGAACAGTAAAGGACGGCATTTCCGTGTGCTGCGCTGGTGCAGGTTCACCAGAGCAGCTTCATCACACTGGCCACGTGACCCGGAAGTGTCTGTGGACAGCGCTGGCCCCCGGCCTCTTAAGCGAGATGGGCGCACAACCCCAGAGTCGGTCACGACTGGCCCGTACGGGCAGGGGTACCTTTACCTTTTTAAGAACAGTAAATAAGATGAAGCAAGATATCAATCATGATAGAGCAAGAGCAGCTGATGATGAATCTTCATGAGGACTTAAAAAAAAAAGTCACAAACTAAGAGAAACTTAAATTGAGATATTACCTCATCCATGTTCAGGGATGGCTCAGTCTAGTCTTCTCTTCTCTGACTGGTCCAGATATATCAATTTAGGAATTCTTATACTTTATGTATGTGAGATAGATATACAAAAGGAATATAAAAGAATTCAAAAAGGATCTCTCCAAAGTAGATGAATGGACATTAAAATGGCAAATGCAGTTCAATGAAAACAAATGTAAAATGATGCGCTATGAGGCACCTTCCCCAGCAATTTCATATTTACTGTGTTGTAGACTCAGCTGGCAGTGACTGACCAGGAAAGGGATTTCAAGGTTATGGCAGATAATTTCATGAAAATGTCGACCCAGAGTTTGACTGCTTCATGTTGGGAATCATCAGGAAAGGGAGTGAAAACTACCACGATCACAACACATTTAGTTCAATAGTAAAGGTAAAGGGACCCGTGACCATTAGGTCCAGTCGTAACCGACTCTGGGGTTGCGGCGCTCATCTCACTTTATTGGCCGAGGGAGCCGGCGTACAGCTTCTGGGTCATGTGACCAGCATGACTAAGTTGCTTCTGGTGAACCAGAGCAGCGCACGGAAACGCCGTTTACCTTCCCGCTGGAGTGGTACCTATTTATCTACTTGCACTTTGATGTGCTTTCAAACTGCTAGGTTGGCAGGAGCAAGGACCGAGCAACACCCTGTCGCGGGGATTTGAACCGCCAACCTTCTGATCGGCAAGTCCTAGGTTCTGTGGTTTAACCCACAGCGCCACCCGCATCTGCTGGGAAGTTTTTGCCTCTGCACATGAGTCTGAGAATGTTCTGAACAGTTCCCATTGAGTTCATGAAACAGTATACCCTGACCTGTTCTTAATGCATTGCTGACCACATCTACGGAACGTGATTGTTGTATTCTTTCATGTTATGATCAATCATTAGTAATTGTTTTAGTCTTGCTATATCAATCATTAGTTATAATTTAATTAGGAGGTTTCATGCCTGTCTAGTTCTGTGCTCCCTTTCCCAGCCTTTAATCTATTGGTGATTAATGCCTATATGCAACCTTTGCTTTGTACTTGTGTTAACCAATCAGCAACAAGCACATATGTGGAAAGGTTGTAATATTCAATAAAAGAGACTCCTCGGGGGCTTGCTCGAGAGATGCCTCTCACATGACACTTGCTACTCGTCTGTCGTGATTTCATCCCAACACGCGTCCCTTTAGTTCCAACAGAGTTCTTGGTTAAAAATAAATACTTGAAAATGTATTCTCAAAATACGTACTTTAAGTGCAAAACATGTAGAAATTGGTATTTTTGTGACCTGAATGAGTAAAAAGAGGCAACATGTGGGGTTGAACTAGGGCACATTTAAATCATTCTAGATTAGGGCTGCCGTAAGTCCAGAATTTCCCGGACATAGCCGGGATTCATCTGTTGAAAATGGTGTCTGGGCAGATTTTTCCAAAAACGGCTAAAAGGTCCAGGGAAACCTGGGCATATGGTAGCCTGATTTCCCTTTTTAACAAAGTAAAAAAAAACTTCAATTTTGTGTGTGTGGGGGGGGGGAATACTCAACAACTTTTGTGTCCAGATGCTCACTTTTTGAAATATGGCAACACTATTATAGATCTCAGCAGAGGATAAATGGAATGTGGGAGCAACCATAACTCAGCCAAACTTGAGTGAGCCACTCTGCTTCTGACAAGGGCATAACTCCTTATCTGAGCCCTCGCTGGGAGACTTCTCAGACCCACCACAGGGCCATGCAACTCCTGGTGGGTGAGTCCCCAAGGATTCCTGTGTCCAGCACCACAGGTCACACAGCCAGGAAGAAACACCCCTCAATTCCAAAGCCGACAATGTTACCAATTTGGCCACAGTCATTACCTTACAGCCACTGCATGCAGTAGGTGAAAAAACCTGCTGGCCAAGCCAATTTGAGGATGAACAACAACAAAAATCCTACTCAGCCCCACACAAAAAGGCACACTAAGATATGTACAACAGCCTAAAGTGGTCCACGTCAGTCCAAGGACGAGGAGAGGAAGCAGGCACGAGTATAAACAGCCCCCTAACCCACACACCCCAGAAACATACCGCATCACACACCCTGCTGGCCACAAATGATGCTTCCAGCTGGCAGGTTTGTGCAAAAATGCACATATTCCTGCAGGTTAATGCATAGATGAGAGGGAACAGTTTAATGAGTGAATACATGTGAAAGTGACAAAGAGCAGAGATAGACCATTTTATCCAGCGCTAGATCCATCAAGATTATTGCGGCGATATATTGCCACTTCAAATGTAATACAAGCCCGTGCATTGTAATGCATGCCCTAGCAAACTTATGAAAGACGTCCCCATGATTGATTTCTGTACACCATTTAGACTGCCAGTTGCATGCAAATAGGGTTTTGTTTGTCTCTTTGATACGTCTTTCAGCCAGGAAGAAAAACTTGAAAAGTTTGTCAAAACTAGTCCCAAAGATGAGAATAATGATGATAGAAAAGAAGGCATTACCATATCTGAACGCTAGATTTTCTAAGATGCTTCTTGGGCTAATCTCTGAAATCCTTCTTCGTCATTCTGAACAGGAGAAAACCTTTGCCCAAATATTTCAAGGAGTTGTTCCTTCAGATGCATAATGACCGAAGCAGCGATTTAATAATATTCATACATTTCTTGTTCACTGAGTGATGAGCGACAAACGGGGTGAGGGGTGGGGAGGAGAGAGGAACAGGGAACAAAAGTGTGGCCAACTCAGATTATATTCATTTTTCAGTGACTTGCAGCCAGAGAAGGGAGGGTGGGGGACAGAAGATAAGGTGGATGAGAAACATTTTAAAAGCTGATTCCCTAACGTAAAAAAGAAATGTGTTTTAACATTCCATGATGGGTTTTCTCCTGACAGGAGAAAATACATTTGAGAAGTGGCCAAGAAAGAAGCACTGAAACTTAATCTTTCAACTGTTCTGATATTTCACTAGAGATTTCAGGCTTTGGTGCTTCAAACTTTTTGGGCTGTTTCTCCAAGCAGTGAATGCTAAAGCTATAAATTTGCCATCCCCAGCAAAAGCTGCACAAATGAATTTGAGAGCAGGGAGCAAAAGGGAGACTCTGAATTTCCCAAATGTTTCTAGACCTGCACTCTAATCCAACTAGAGGCCATCTGTGCAGGGAGGCAAAGCTGCCATGGTCGCCATTTGGGGAAATGGGCATGAAATCACAATTCCCTAATCTACTCTGCACCAGCACACACCAGGGAGACCTGAGGATTTCTTTTCATCTACATTTTTAACCGAACCAATCATGTCCCTGGAAGGTGGTGTTTGGCTCAGCTCAATGCCCCTCTCATTTTGGAGAAATATTTCAAGTCAATCAATCAATCAATCAATCAATCAATCAATCAATCAGGGAACATGGCAGGCTGCCAGAGTAGTGTTTTCCTCCCAAATACTGCTGTGGTTTACTCCCATTGTGCCTTCCAGCACCATGATATCTGTTGACTGGCATCATTTAGAGGGGCCCTCTGCTATATGGATTTGGATCCTAAAGCCTAATAGCACCATTGCTTGTAAGAATTTGAGCAGGAATGCCTGCATAGTCAAGTAGTAACAGGAAGATGGACTGCAACATTATGTAACTATGAAGACGTGAAGAGTAGCATCACACACACACACAAATGAATTGCAGCATTCAATCCTTGATGTTAAAATGGTAAGTTCTAAGTGTCACCTTTTTCTGATGCAGGGACCCCTTCTTGCTTTCAGACTCACAGCCTCGGTCCAGTATATCTGAAGGAGCGTCTCCACCCCCATCGTTCTACCTGGACACTGAGGTCCAGCACCGAGGGCCTTCTGGCGGTTCCCTCACTGCGAGAAGCCAAGTTACAGGGAACCAGGCAGAGGGCCTTCTCGGTAATGGCACCCACCCTGTGGAACACCCTCCCACCAGATGTCACCAGATGTCAAAGAGAACAACAACTACCAGACTTTTAGAAGACATCTGAAGGCAGCCCTGTTTAAGGAAGCCTTTAATGTTTGATGCAATACTGTATTTTAATATTGTGTTGGAAACCGCCCAGTGGCTGGGGAAACCCAGCCAGATGGGCGGGGTATAAATAAATTATTATTATTATTATTATTTGCTATTTTCTTCTCAGAGAAACTAAGCATACAGATCTCAGGTTATCCTAAGGTCTTCTTGTGCTACATAATGCCAAAGAGAGTAGCAAAACACTTGCACTAGCTCTGCAACACAGAAATGCAGCTGACAGAGATTTCTTGAGTAGTTTTACCACAAGGAGAGGTTTCTGGAAGGGGCTGGGGAAGAGACATGATGGCTCTAAGTCAGATGCTCTATTTTAGAGCACTTTCCACCAATTTGATCCACCAGTTTCATGACCCCAGATGTGCTTTACGGTTCAGTGGGGCACTAATACAATAATTGAACTTGGTGGAAAGGTCAAGGGGGCCTTTGCATAGTTACTTCTCTGTCATTCAGCCACTATCAGATGTCATTCAGACATCAGATTTTCCAAGAACTACTGTAGCATACATAACTAGAATCCTAAACTTAATATACTAGAGTGTCAAAGAAAAAGTGAGAATCACAGAGAAAGAGAGAATACATTTTTAAAAAACAAAACGAAAACAAAGCAACATTTAAAAGCAAGCTGTCAGACTACACATTCCTCAGCAGGATTAGGTGTTAACAGCAACATTTGGGAAACATAAAAACACAAAATATTTCAACTTTTAAAAATGTTCTGAACATGCACACCTAGGTTTTTCCCCTTTTTTATGCACAGGGCATTATGTCTCTTTCAACCACTGTATTTGGTATTTTGCATCCTTTCCAAAGCTGGCCAAGTGCCAAGTAGGCTTTGGGAAGCAGGCAGGAGGGCTCTAGGACCCTATCAAAGCTTTCATGTCTTCTTCCCAAATCCCAGTCTTTCCTAGGCTTTGGGAATGAATTGGGAAGTGGGCCCCTTGGCTTCTGCACCCTGTGCGAAGGAACCAGTCATGCTGCCCTAAATCTGCCTCTGCCACCACCACCAGTGACAATAGTAGTGGTGGCAGCATCAACAGAAAGGGAAGTGAAGGATATAAGTTGCTTCTACCCTTCATCTCACTACTTCTGCCACCGCCGCCACCCACTACAAGCAGGAAGCAGAAAGAATAGGAGAAAGATGTGAGGTGGGAAGCAGCAGCATAGCAAGATGGCTGCTGGTGAGCTGTCACAGCCTGGTCTGCCTGGTCCTCTGCAGCTTGCCTAGGCTGCCCACTGTTTGTTCCATCCTGCCTACCTGGGCTGCCTGCCAGCTGTTATTTTTTGCCATGCAAACTGCAGCATGACAACAACCTTACAATCTTATTATATACTCAGACATAGTGTACACCACAGAGAGACTTTTAAAATAGTAAGAGGTTAGAAATGTTGTTAAATAAATAAATAAAATCTGTCTTCTTTGGAAAGAGATTTGCCATAGCAGATTCAAGTTAGGAAGGCAGAGTTTTACAAATAACAGGGAACTGTTGCTTCAAAAAAACAAAAACAAAAAAAACCCACCGTTATTTCATCTACCACATTTTGCAGTGGTAGCATCACAATGAGGAATAATTGCAAGTGGAGTAGCTTGGTGTCTGTGCACATATGAATGCATTCTTCTAACATGGATGCCTAAAATTGGTTTTTTCCCCCTCAGCATATAGTATATTTCTATTTTGAATACATGTGTATAATATGCATGAGGATACAGCTCCATTAATCAGGAGACTTAATCAGGGTTGCCTGCTAGTTTCTACCAGTGGGAATCAGGCACATCATATTTTAAACATATATTTTGTGATTGCATATGCAAGATGGTTTGTAATACACTTGTTATTAAACTGCCAAAATTAGGTTTGGGGCTTTGAGCCACATGGTAATTCAGTGGTATTACTCACCCATGAAATGGCTGCCTTGCATTTGCTTGTAACTGACCAATCTGCAATTGAGGGGGGATTTTCCAATAAGAGAAGAAGCATGGCTGCATTAATTTTAATATTATACACAATGTGCAGCCTTGAGATTAAAAGTTCCTTCCTAGAGTGAAGCAAACTTCTTTGTTACTACTCAACATTTAGTTGTTTTATAATCTAGTATTGATCGTTTCTCATGCAAACTACCTACGGTTCACTATTGTAGCTGCATATTCATTGTTAATTTGGTTATTTACTTGTGAGAATTAAAATTCAAGAAAAAGCCATTACATCCCTTCCTCTCCTTACATATCAGAGTACATGAAATTAGTACATGCAGTGAAAGTCTGTGATAACAGCTAGACTAGCACATATGATTCTGGCTCACTGTATTGGCTCCAGAAAGCAAGGAACTTGCACAGATATATTTCCCCCCACCCCCTTATCTGTGTACACTTTAGACTGTACCAAGAGTGGGAGTCTGCGATAACAGAGTGAAAACTTCCATCCCTCTTGCAGCATTTGCAAACTCCTTTCTTCTGAAATATGGATCTGGGCAAAGAGGATATGAATACTAAGAAGAACTTGCAGTCACATAGAGCCTTGCCTTAGCTTTATATATAAAAAAGAGAGCCAGTGCACACTGATAAGGAAGAAAGTGTGTGTGGAAAGAGTTAATAATTTAGAGACATTCCCTTACAAGCAACACCGTAAATATTCAGTGAGCAGTAATTTGATGAAATGCCCTAAATTCACAGCTGCCTTCTAGAGGCATGGGAAGTCAAGTCTTACAGCATTTTTTTTTTAAGGATCCAGTTCACATGCATAGCTGAAGGATGTTGCCTAGAATTATGACAGAGTCAAAAAGGGGTGTTAGGCAGGTAATTTAGGTAGTTATTCCTCCCCCTCCTCCAGTAATTCTCTTAGGCCTAGAAAAAGTACTTTCCCCTATTGGTTCTGTATCAGTCTTCTCTCATTTACAGTCAAACTGCGCAGGATTACCTGGCTGCCAGCATCTTCATTCCGGATACGCAAACTACTAACGGTTGAGAATGATCCAGGACTCCCTCCCTATTGGTCACAGTTAACCCAAATACCCTTTCAAAATGTTTTGGGCGACTGGGATTAAATCTCAAATTCCAACTGTGCAATTAAAGCTGATTTGCAGTACTTAAAAAAAAAAACCAATATCCCCCCAAATATCAGGCCTACTGTGATAAGAAAAGCAGTGGGGAAATCAACTGGAAAGTGTGAAATAACACTTGCTTTGCCCCTGCAGTCACCCCACCCACCACTGCTGGGGTCATGCATTGGCTTCCAGCGATATCTCACAACATCCACGAGAGTTCACCAGAAGCCAGCAATGCCACAGCAGACACGCAACCCCAGTAAGTGAGGTTGGGGGGGGCAGCAAGGACGTCAACTTCCTATTTCACATCAGGTGACAAAACAGGACAGCCCATACCCATAATGACAGATCATCTAACCTCCCAGCAAATAAGCCAGAATGAATGCTCATTAAATAGCTGGCATCTAACTTTGCCATAAACCTAGTGCAAACATAACCAGGTTGAATGCTTGGGAAACAGGTCCTCTAGAAGCTCTCCTAATCTGTTCCTACCATGAAGGAAGGTGTAGCTTCCTCCTTCGACTTCCAAGCACAGAGTCTAGTACAGACCCAAACTCTCTGGTCAAGTAAGTGGTGCTAGAGACTACATTTCCTGTAGTCACTGAGGAGGCTGGGGAAACTGACCAGTGATCTCTGGGAAAGCTGTTTCTCCCTACATCTGAAAACCTCTGCTAATAGCATGTCACTTCCTGTTCTTTTTCTGTGCCTCTCCCCGTCTTCCCTCTTTCCCCGTCTTCCCTCTTCCCTCTTTTTTATATAGTTGCCTCCATTTCCCTCCCTTTTGTCCATAGGAGCCGGCTCCTAGGGGCCAAGATCACTTCACACACATACACCAATTTAAACATTTGAGGGGGGGGCCACGTTGATGGGCATTGCCATTCAAAAGGTGTGTGTGCTTGTGATTGATTATGCAAGGCGGGACTTATCTAGAACGCCTCAATATTTTATTCAAGTTGGCACCTCTGCTTCTGTCTCCTCTTGACCCAACAAGAGCTCATCTCACCTGTGGGGCTGGGAGACAAGTATGCAGCACAGAAGACTGTCATCCCGATGAACCAGGAGAAGGAATGGGAAAACCTGACAATTTCTCTCATTTTCTCATTTCTCCAATATTAAGGTCAGGTCATCACATTTTCCCAGTTTGTGGTGTGGGTTGTTGTTGTTTTTTAAGCCTTCATGGAAATTCATCCACATTTTAGTGTGAATTTATCATCATATACACAGGTGGTGCTGTGGTGTAAACCACAGAGCCTAGGACTTGCCGATCGGAAAGTCGGTGGTTCGAATCCCCACAATGGGGTGAGCTCCCGTTGTTCGGTCCCAGCTCCTGCCAACCTAGCAGTTCAAAATCACGTCAAAGTGCAAGTAGATAAATAGGTACTGCTCTGGCAGGAAGGTAAACGGCATTTCCGTGCGCTGCTCTGGTTTCACCAGAAGCGGCTTAGTCATGCTGGTCACATGACCTGGAAAAACTGCGGACAAACATCGGCTCCCTCGGCCAGTAAAGTGAGATGAGCGCCGCAACCCCAGAGTCATTTGAGACTGGACTTAACTGTCAGGGGTCCTTTACCTTTACATATTTTTTTGCAAAGCAGTTTTGTCTAATGTGATTAATGTGTGCATGTTGTTTTCACGAGGTTGAAGTGACCTGCTTCAGGGGGCAGCATGAGAGTGGGAAAGCTGAACTGGGGTCTGAATGGGGCAGCAACACTCTTTAAAATGTTGGCGCTAGTAGGACTGGGGTACCATTTCAGCCCTGTTTCAGACAAAAGAATATATAAGGGAGACACTGCCAGAGACAGGTGGAGGAGACTTTATATAGAAAAGAAGATCCTAGCTCTAGGCCATGATGGTTTCTCCAGCTTCAGTAAATTCTTACCTTAGTATTAGCGTTTTGCTAATAGCAATAAGTTTTTGAATCAGCCCTCCTGTCTCCAGAGTGCTGGTCGAGCACACAGTAATCAGCACAGCAAATATCCATATAAAAAGTACTAGCCGGCCACCTGCTGGATTTAAATTTCAAGTTGAATTGTCATAAGAATTCTGTAACAGATCTGAAACATAACAGCTGCTTGAAAGGACCATAGATATATGCACTCATCCCTTTGACGGAGTCTTGCAGGATGACTTAAAAAAAAATCTGCAAAGGAATCTCCCAAAGGACATAAGACAGATAGCATACACAATAAGTGTATTCCTGCCTTGGGGCCTTGTGATTGCAGAATTCTGTCTGTGTCTTATAAAGCCTAGGTAGGCAGTTCAAGCAGGATAGTGTTTTGAGGGGTGCTGGTAGTAATTCTTTACCTAGTATGCACAGATGCATCGTAAGTGTGTGACAGTAGGTCAGCCTCTTTAAGTTCCCAGTTGATCCCATGCTGTTGGTCATCTACAGTCTTAAACGTTAGGGGCTGCTGCTGTCCAAGCTTCAATTTGTTGCACACAAAATGGATGCACTCTGAAAACCATTGCACTGGGCTTGAGTAAACCGTATTAAATAGTCTCGCTCTGAATAATATATTTCTAAATAATGACTTGGATCCAGAGATATTTTGTGTTGGTGAAAAACTACTTTCACATCTACAAGACATTTCCACATCCTGTTGCAGCCTTTCCAGATGCCATTCCAGAAGGTCCCTTGATCTTGGCAGTGAGTTGAAGGGCACAGGTGGCTTCAGTGATGGTCAGAGAAACCCCATTGTGCAAGTGGAACCTCACTTGCTTATCTCTGGTTCTGAACAAATATTTACTTTCCAATGCTAATATTGACTTGTTTTATTGATTGTATGAAAATGATATATTTTGGTATCTAACACGGAGAAAACTGGCAAAAATGTATAAATCTAAATCAAACAAGTGTTGAAAATGTAAAGAGAAAGAAGGTTCTTTTCATCATATGTGGTGGTCTTGCCGTACTGGGAAATGATATACAATGAATTGAAAAGGATGTTCAAAATAACTTTTATTTTAAAAAAAACAGCAACTAAAAGCTTTTCTTTTTAGAATTACAGGGACAGAACTACCTAAATTGTATAGAAATTTATTTATGTATGCTACTACATACTACTTGCCCCAAAGTGGAAAGAAGCAGAAGTCCCAGCAAAGGAAGAATGGATGCAAAAAGAATGGAATACGCAGAAATGATGAAACTTACCAGAAGAATAAATAATCAAATAACTTTTTATAAAAGAATGGAATAATTTATTGAATATTTACAGATAAATTGCAAACAGAAAGAAACATTAGCAGGATTATTGTAATAACCTGCAGTTTCATAAGAGTATATATTTAAAGTAGATAATTAAATGAGCAAATTAAATGAATTTGCATATGCAGAAGATATTAAAAAATAAATTTAAGAAAATGCAGAAAGAGAGGGAAGGAAGTCAAACTTTGAAATGCTAAATTGTTTGTAAAACTAATGAAATGTATAAACTTGAAAAGTATAAATAAAAGCTTTAAAATAAAGATTGTATGTCTTGAAGATATAACGTAAGATTCAGTGCTTAGCCAAAAGTCCTATTTTGCCCTGTTTTTGAATTGTTGATATATAGAAATCTCTCCAAAACCTAACAGAACTAAGGTGTGGAAATGGAAATTGGAAAGATAATAGCCGCAATTTAATATAATGTTTCTCTTGGAGTACAGTGGTACCTCTAGTTATGAACGGGATCCGTTCCGGAGCCCCATTCGTATCTAGAAGTAAACGTAACTAGCGACGTCGCTTTTTGCTGCTTCTGCGCATGCACGTGACGTCATTTTGAGTGTCTGCGCATGCGCAAGCGGCAAAATCCGGAAGTAACGCGCTCTGTTACTTCCAGGTTGCCGAGGAGCACAACATGAACACGCTCAACTCGAAGCGTCTTCAACCCGAGATATGACTGTAGATCCTAGCCACATGTCAGTTAATGAAATCACCATCAGCTCTACAATATCCCTTCTGAGGGGAGGCAAGAGTTCAAGTGGGAAGATGGAGGAATGGCAGATGAAGATGATGGACTTTTTGGAGCTGGCCAACCTGACTGGAAGAATCCGCAAACAGAAAGAGAAGGAGTACCAAGAAGAATGGAAGAAATTTAAGGATTATTTGGTTAAATATTCTAAGATAAAATAAGTAGAATTATTTGTGAGTACCAAATTGGGTTAGGAGTTAAATATGTTAAATTGCATAATACTACGGATAGAAGTTAATATGAAAAAAAGAAAGATGTTAATTGACTAAGTTAATTTTATATGAAAATAGTATTGGAAAACTGCTACGAGTTATATGGAAACTCAGCTAGGGGGATTTGAGGAAATCATCTAACAATGGTAACAAAAGTGGGATTATAACAGTTAGGAGCAATGTTTGTTTGTTTGTTTGTTTGTTTGTTTGTTATATTGTAATGTTTTTCTTTTATGTTATTTATAAATGTGGAAAACCAATTAAAAAATGGAGGGGGGAGAGAGTTCAAGTGGGAAGAGTGCTGTTTCGCTCAGGTCCTGCTTGCAGGCCTCCCATATGGATCTGGTTGACTACTTTGAGAACAGGATGTTGGGTTAGATGGACTTTTGAGCCTGCTGGGCTCTTCTTATTTTCTTACTATTCAGCAATGCCCCATGGCCAAAATCCTCCTACATGTTTCGTAGCTTTAGTTCATAACTGCTACGAAACTTTACAGTTTGCACGTTTGTTGAATTTCATTGCTTCTTGTTGATTCTGGTTAGGGGATTACAGCTTAAAGTCATTCTTTTTCAGGTGACAACCACCACAGATGAATGGTAGGGTAGTTGCTGTTTAGTGATATGACACCACATCCACAAGAGGCAGGGTATTAGCTGCTAAATAAGGACAACAAATTTCTCTTCCCCATGCTATCCATTATTAAACTGTTGTAGGGTGTGTGGGTGTGTGGGTCAGTGAGAGAGAGAGAGAGAGAGGGAGAGAGAGTTAATTTCATATACAGTGATGTGGTGGATACTGGGTGGGTGTGCTTAAACTCTAGGGGGGAAACTCCAGCTGACTGTACAGATTAGGTCTATGCCAAGGAAGTGCAGCTTTCAAGATAGAACATGTGGAAATCTCAAGATGTACTTTCCTACTATAACATGAAACTATAACCTGCCTTGACCTGAAAAATAATATGGAGGAAGGAGATGACTTGGGAGGCTCAAGGAACGTTCTTTTTTTGCGGGGGGGGGGGGAGGAGCTGCACACAGTATTGTGAAGTCAGCTGCCAAGCCAAATGCAAGGCAACAATTTGCAGCTAGATATCTTGGAAAGCTAGAGGGAGGAAACACATAGCCACTTAAAAACAACATGCAGACTGAAGTAAACATGCCAAACTCCACGCTGATTAATACTAAACTAAGTCTACTGAAAGAGTGACCAAGGAGATGGCTGGGAGTAGGAAACAGCAAGTATAATGGGAGCTCTGAATCCAGCAGGATAGCAAGTACGATATATTTCCTATGTACGGTCCAGATGCTGCAAAATTAAAAACGATTTCACAGATACATATATTAGTGGCATGCAAGGAACATTGTTTCAGTTTGCTATTCCATTAGTTTTTCTTATAAAGGTCGTCTTTCGTTTTGTTCTTCACTTTTTAGGCATTGGTTGTGTTACATTCGTTTTTCCTGGGCTTTTTATTGATTCTGCGGGTACTTTTGCTAACAGCAGCACAGCTGATTTCTGCGACTGCTCCTGAGGGCCACAACCCAACCCCCTCCAATGCTCCAAACTTTGCTTCATTCCAGAGAATTCTATAATTGCAGACCCCAATGGTGGCTGGACTTTTTTGTGGTGGGTGCCATTCCCCACCCCACCCCACCCTCCAAAAATCAGAATGATTGTTAAAAGATGAGTTCCTTATATGTTATAGCAATGAGTAAGTGAAAGAGGAGGTGGAAAAGGGTGTGGTATGTATGATTAAAAAATGAAATCTTCAATAACATGTTCGTTTAAAATATCTTGTCATTTGACAGCAGCTTCTCTGTAGTCCCAACTCTCCTGCCAAAACCTCAAATGATATCCCTCATGGAGTAAATATAAAATGAAAGGAGATGATTGTCTGAGAGCACCTGTAAGTTAAATGTCTCAGCAGCATGCAAATAGTTAATTAACCGATCCAATGTGGCACTGCGTCTGCGAAAGCCCTCATGTGTCCTCGTAGCTATGTATTTGCACAGCTGGCAAATTTAAAGCAGCAATTACCAGTCCATTTCAGAAAGTTTGGGGGACTCTAAACAGCTTTCAAGAAGAAATATTAATTAGAACAAGTATGATTCAAATGTCTTATAGGGCTCTGAGGTACTAATGAACTTAATTATGAGCAATAATCAGGTCTAGACATTGAAAACAGTGGATTAGATATCATGGAATAAGGAGTCTATTTGGTGTCATTTCTTTAAGGTTATTTATCCTCTTGATGCCACAAACTTAATTTCATTTCTTATTAACACCATATTGAAGCATGGATGCTTTTTAGAGGTATCAGATCAATTTTCTTGAAAGCCTACAATGGGGATGGGGAGTGTGTAGCCTTCCAGATGTTTCTAGACTACAACTCCCATCATTCCTAGCCGTTGGCCATGCTGGCAGGGGCCGGTGGGAGTTGTAGCTCAACAAATGGAGGAGCACAGGTTCCTCACTCACGGCCTACAAGAACAAATATTTAAGTCACCCCAGGATGGTAGGTAGGCTTGTGCAAAATTGTTATCAGCATTGAGCATCAGCTTCCTGCATCACTGTTTTTCATACTAAGCACCCTGCCACTTATTATGAAAAATAAGTGATGTCAGGACACTGGAAGGAGCTGGAGCAGGGCCTAACGCAGCAGCAATATAGCAGCAGCATGGCTGCAATGGCCATGGGGCTTCCTGCTGCTGCCACGGCCAGCAGCAGTCAGGGGCTGCTTTCCTACTCCTTCCCCTCTGCAGCAGCAGGAGGAGGAGGAGGAGATGGAGACAGCCACTGAAGCAATGCCACGCTCAACTCCACCCTTGGCCTTGTCCACCCCTTTGAACATTGGGTAGGGCTTTTCCCCCTCCCAAAAATATTGGGGGCCCCAAAAGGTCTCAGCCCCTAGGAGATGGCACCCCTGAGCACTGGACTGAACCCTGCCATTCTTCAAATTCCACCCCACTCAACCCAGCTTCTTATCTTCAGTTCCAAATTTTGCATGCAAGCCTAGATGCTTTGCCCCGGTTTTGAGCATCTCACATTTTATTAAAGAAACTTAATGAAAAGCAATAAAACTGCCTGATGGAAGACTATCATTTTTAATCAAATGCAAAAGAAATTGCCAAAGGTGCATACAAAAACTATAAAAATCAATAGCCAGCAGGCACGCAAAGATTTTAATAAGGATCCCCCCCCCCCTTCTGTAGCCTTCAAAAGGAGATTTCAACAGCACTTCACTGTTATGGCCATGCTGTTTAATGTTTACCTTTGAATAAAGCTTTAGTAGAGAGGAAATATAGATTCCACCCCCACCCCCACCCACCCCTGTCTACCGAGAAAGTTATTATTATACACAGATGCTAGGGCTTGAGAACATGGGCTTCATAATCTGCACTATGAACACAGCAAACAGCAAGGCAGAAACATGTGGGTGAAACTCTACAATATTGCAGAAAAGGGGGGGACAGAATAACTTCAATAGACATTTGAGTCCTCTTAGAAGCAATGAAATAGGTGGAAAATGAGTGTTAATGAATGACAAATCACATATACTCCAGCACACCTATAACGTTCTGTGCTGCATTGCTTCCTTTTTAAGGAACAACATGAATATTAATTTACACTAATTGCTTCTTTTTAAATAGGGGGAGTGTTTTAATAGTTATGACTCAATCACTTGCTTACATAATCAATTATCACATGGCGAGAACAACTTATTGAACGCATGCTTAGTTTTGTGTGCACTGCAGGACACTATGGGTCACCAGACAGCTTTCAGTAAATTGGTGTTGCTCAGCCTACGCTACCGTCTGAGGTGAGCGACTCAGTCCTACACTTTTCTGTCCATTGCAGAGCCAGCTTCAATGTACTGCAAGAACTAACCCAAGCATACATTCCCACCACTTCTAAAATAACCTAAGCACCAAACTAGACAGGATGTCAGGGGATCCATGTTAAAAGTTGATGCAATTATTAATTTAATTTAATTTAATATTTAATATTTAATTTATTGACCACTTCATAGCATAAAGTCATTAAAGTTGTGTACAAGTTCTTGAGGGTTGGTGGGCAGGGAATCCTGAATTGGATCAGGGCTACAGTACAGAAGGGAATAGAGTTTAAGGGTTTAATCATATGCACACTTTCCTGGGAGTAAGTTCCAGGAAAGGTACACAGAGGTACTTACTTCTGGGCAAACATTCATATAACTCTTCTGCAAAAAAATTCCCCATATTATTTTTCCTATCTAAATTCCTACTCCTAGCTTCTATAGGCACCTGCATGTCTTTCTTTGTGGGGAAAACAACATTTTATGGTGGGGGGCAGGATTTAGACCACAAAATGGCATGAGGAAGGAGGAAAGTTAGCCCACCTGCCACAGTACCATTGACTCATCAGATGAGTACCTTTCCCCATCAGATATCTAGACATTCATTGAATATACATAATAAATTGGGGACAGGACAGGAGATGCTGCAATACAATTACCCCTTGTGGAATAACCGAATGCAGTCAGCAGTCAGGGAAGAAAACAGAATCCTCAATATACCAAAACAGACTAATTAAAAACTGAGTTGTATAAAATGTGTTATCTTCCTTTCTAGTCATACAGAGAAAAGGGCAAATTAGTCACAGTTACACAAAGAAAACCACTTCTGTGTTAAACAGTTGAGAACAGCATTGACTTTCAGTTATAAAGTTGGCATCGAATTATTGCTAAATAGGACCAAACAAAAATGGCTTCTCAGATTTCTCCATGCTATTTGTCATTTTGCCAATTTCTCCCCTGAGAAATTTTGAGTCACTCATATAGGTGGGTGAGTGAAATGATGAGTTAAGAGAGGAAGAGTGGAAGGAGCAGGAACCAAGCCTATTGCTTTCTTCAACAATTTGAAAAATATGATTAGGTAGGGTTGCCATATTTCAAAAAGTGAAAATCCGACCACAAAAGTTGTTGAGATTTGCAAGTAGAAAAGGAGGAGGAGGAGGAGGAGAGCTATTTTTGAGCTATTTTTAAGGAAATTTGCCAAAATCTACACTTCCGACATGGGTTGCCATACATCCGGATTTTTTTCCTGGACATTTACGGTAAGTGATTTTTGCCCAGACACTGCTTCCGACGGGCAAATCCCAGCAATATCTGGGAAATTCCGGACGTATGACAACCCTATATTAAGCAATGTTAAGGCAGGATTGACTGTTGGGCCCCCATTTCATGGGTGGTGAAATTGGGGAGGCCATCTTGCCAAACTCTTGCACTAATTCAGGAAGAATTAAAAAAGAGAAAATATTCAAAATGTTTGACAGAAAATTCTTCTCTGGAAGAATTTCACCTCAGATCTGTTGCTTAATGAGAGTTGGCTGTTAAAGCCAAATGAATACCTCTACCCATATGATTCTATGATTGCTGTCAAGTTCAATGACAGTCTAAGGCAAGGGTTACACATAGATTTGCCTGCTTCTTGCTTATGGCAATAGGGAACTGATGGTTTCCGGTGAAGGGCCAGAGCCTGCCTAACATTCCACTCTAGATGTGCAATGAATAATTTGGGCTCAACTGGAGTAAATTTGTGGATTATGTGAAAAGCATATGTGATGAGCAAACAACGTTTGTGGGCTTACAGGAAGCTTTGTGAAGAAATAATATTAGAAACACTGTAAAAAAGGGAACAAGGGAGTAAGTTTATTTAAAACAAAAGGCAATGTTAAATTTAGAATTGCGGATAGAAGATTTGATAACGGAAGATTTGCGGATGAGTCGAAGGAAGTCAAAATTTGTATTTGTGATAATATTGAAAATGTATGTTTAAATTTTATATTGGAAATTGAATAAAAAAAGAATTTTAAAAAAAGAATAATTTGGGCTCAAAATATATAGGCTGTAGAAACAGACATCCTACCGTTCTCACAACAGCAGAACTTGGAGACACTGAATGAAGATGAGTCTTGGAACATTCAGGACAGATAAAAGAAAGTACTTCTTCACACAGCACATAGTTAAACTATGAGTTTTGCTCCCACAAGAGGCCATGTTGGCCTCCAATCTGGATGCTTTTAGAGGAGGTTCAGACAAATTCATGGAGGACAAGTCTATCAGTGGCTATGCTCTGCCTTCATGGACTGTGGAGACAGTATGCTTCTGAATAACAGCTACTGGACCTCAGAAGGTGAGGATGCTGTTGTGCTCAGGTCCTGCTTGTAGGCTGGCCATGGGCATTTGGTTGGTCACTGCTGGACTAGATGGGCCACTGGCCTTCTCCTGCAGGGCTATTCTTATGTTCCTATATAGAAAACATTCTGCCAACTGCTTTCAAATACTAGTCTGTTATTAGTTCTACTTTCATGTCCTGAGGGTAGCTTACAGCCTAGAAACTCTTACGTTGTTGTTTAAAGTCACCAGAATCACTCTTCTTCTTTTAATGACACAGAGTGGGGACCAAATTTCCTATTACATGGGGAATTCACTGGGCCTCCCAGTGTGTTTTTCTTTTCGTAAAAGCTGAAGTGGGGGAATTGACGGCAACTGCAGAAGGAGGGGGTCACTCATTGTGTCTCCACCTCAGGGATAAAGGCCCTCCAATTGTTGGAGTCAAGCTCCAGTCAGGCCCAGCCAGCTGGGCCAAAGGACTACCTCTGCTGTATCGGCAGCTATGGGGGAGGAATTTTCACTGGAGAATCAGTGTGATGATTTTATCACCTCTTCCTGTGCTGTGAGAGCAATGAATTGTCTCATCTACGTGCCTGCTTTTAAAAAAGGGGGGGGGGGATACTACTATGTAACTTGGGTCTTCACCTACAGTTGACTCAGATTTTTATTTTTATTTTTGCTAGCTTTTATCTTCCTGGATATTTCCCTAAATATGGGGGGGGGTTAAGAAAATGCAATCATTAAAAGTTAATAATCTAAAAACTGCTACAGATTCATAAACTTTGGAACATTTAAGAAGCAAGCACTATCGTCCACTGAATATGAAAACTAAAGCAGAGCTCAGCTTTTAAATTATATTTTGCATGCAACACATAATTTGTGCTTGTGTGATCAGATTCAAAAAGTAACAGCACTATTGGGAGAGTGTTAGGGATTTTTCTTTAGACTGGAAAGCTTGCATGTCTCTACCAACATAGTCAACCCCTATAAAAGCTGGAGTGTGTGTCAACGGTTTCATAGACCAAAATGCTCCGGGCCTGATCTGCATGCAGAGGGGTTGTTTTTCCCCATTCTGCGCTCTGAGCAACTGAAGAATGTTTCCTGCGTGTGAGGGTGAATCCTGGTGCATGCAGCATTACTCTTTATAGGGGACTTGGACAGCTTCTGTATGGGGATGGATTGGTCAGTAACTACAAGGTCTAACAATAACGGCAAAACCAGATGTTTACAAGCTAAATTACACATGGAGCAATCAAGCCAGAAGGTGCATAATTAAGGAAGCAACAACATAATACTGCCATCTCATGGCAAAATCGTATGGTGGTTTTGCTCAAATCTATAAACTGAGACTTTTTGCTGGCCACAAACCTATTTTAGGATTTTCTCAAAACAACTTGGAATATAAATCTCCCTGTGTCCTTCTACAACACTACCCTCATTCAGCTTCCTTCTTCTTATAGCAAAGAACATGAGTATTTTATTTACTTATTGGCATGGATAATAGTGACCTTCTTTATAAACACACACACCATGAAAGCCATTTTTCTCCTACCTGTGAACTTTGCTATTCTATGCATACTATGCATGTTTCCTAAAAAGTCAGCTCTGTTGGGTAACTCCCAGACAAGTGAGTATAGAACTGCAGCCTTTAGGATTCTACACAGTTCATTGCATTTCATTGATTTATGATAACGTGACATTATCTGCATCAGGAATCAAGCCATAGCATTCTTAAAGAACACCTCTTTTGTATTTTAACCCTGAATGGGCCCATGTCTTAGGACTTTCCTCTTCCCATAAAAGCCTGAAAAAAGCAGCCATGGTTGGTAAGGTTGCTGAACTTTATACTGTTATGAGTTGTGGGGGCAGAGGGAAGTAGGCTCTATGTGAGATCCTTCTAACCCCTGGATCCGACAAGTGTTAAAATATAAGCCAGGCTAGCTTCCTACTGTATGTTGAAGTGATAGCCTGGGCAATGGGCCATTAAGGGAAACAAAGGAAACAGGCTCTGTGTGAGATGGCAAATGAGTGGGGCAGCTTGCGATTAGTTAGAAGGACAGAGCAGAGTTTAGAGTTGGGTTGCAGTGATGTGACAAGCTGGACAGAGAGTCAGAGCAACATTTGAGAGCAATGGCTGATTTCTGTTTGAATCCAAGGCTGGGAGGAACAAGACCCTTTTGGAATGTTAATGCTGTGAACCCCTCCCTCATAGACTCAGTTTATATATATATAAGCTGTATATTCACAGTCACCACTGTGTCTCATATCTAAAAGGAAACAAAATCCTGGGTAAGCACATGGAACCCCTGGAATCTCGTACTGCGTAGAGATTGGGATGGCGCAATACTCACATTGCAGTCAGTATATGAATTAGTCCATCTTACAGAGCTTGATTGTATGATAATTAGAGCAATATTCTTTCCATGTAGCTCGTCGGTGGCTCAGAATGCTAAAAGACATTCTGCACATGAGCACTAAGTAGACCAGGTACTCGAGGATAGTAAATCTGTAGAAGCCACATGTGCAGAATTAACCCTCATATTTGAAGGCTTGTTATTTGCTGTGAAACTGCATGGACTGCAAATGTAGTCACTTTGTAGGTAAATGCTTACTCTCCATGAAACTATCATCGTTTCCTGTGAACCATGTGACTAGACCACCTGACCAACCAGCATTGGTGAGCATCTTCTCTGTTTGTGTTTTTGCTGTGGAGCAAACATGTTACATTGTTGTTGTCCCACATCCACATCTAAAGCCCTCTCTTCTTCCAGGGGAAATTGAATTTCCGAACACTTTCCATTTGTGGTATAAAAAGTTACAGGATATCAACAGAAAGTTACAGGACATGCATTGACTGGAAATGGAGCAGTATTCTCAGCCTGAAACTTTTGCAAATGAAAGCTGTCCTGAATGCAGTATAACCACCTCCAAACCATCATGAACACAAACAATAAATAAAAAACACATATGGAGGGGCTGCAACATTGGATACAATCAAGTAAGTGCTGTTGTGGAATAATTGTGTGTGATATATTTAGTGAAAAGCAATAAATGTGCTATATGTTCTCATTCCATGAGCGAGATACACTGCAGTGAAGGATGCTGGGGGAATTAAGTACAGCAATGATTACATCGGTTCAGTACTGAAGATTCTGAATCCAGAGAGAGCATTGTAGAAAGGCATCCAGGAGGGCAAAGTAGTCAGTCAGAAATCTGTTTGGGAAATCTGTCACTGCAACAACAGACTTTCCAACCAGCAAGCACAGCAGTCGACAATGTAGGCAGCCAAGAGAGCAAATGAGGTCAGGAAAGAAACAGCCAACACAGACCAAAACACGGCTAGAAGAAATAATAATACATGAAACAGAACAACAGTGTTTAAATAACACTCAGGTCATGGCAAAAAGCTGGCTGAGGCTACTAAATGGAAATTGGAGGGAGATGCTTCAGCTCAGCTCAGTTCAAGCTACAAACAAACTATTTATGTGCAATTTGGTGTCTTTGAGATGGAGGCAATATTGATTGTGGGCTATGATTCCCCCACCCTGCCTTTCAGTAAGTTTCATTTGGGAACAAAAGTAGTGAAAACACCCAATATCAGGATCACTGAATCAAGAGCAGATTGCAAACATGTGGCAGGGGGTGACATAGTGGGGCTGTGCTACTTACCTGACACACACACACCCCTGCCAAGTCAATGCTGCATCCTGGGATTGATAAGGGGAGAGGAGACACATTGCAAATGCACCAGAGAGCCAATGCAGTGCTCCAGTGCTCCTGCCAGCATGTCTGCAGCACTCCAACCTCACCTCTCTTCCTCTCCATCCCAATATGCAGCTGTGACTAGGCCAGAGGGAAGTCAGAGAAGTTTTACAGCCCCAGCTCCTGCAAACACAGCTCTCTGTAAAACCTGTGGGCAGCAGGATATCCAGATTGTGTTGTCTCTAATGCTTCTCGCCCACCTTAGACCACACCTGACAACTGCACATTGAAATGTCACAGTAGAATAGGGATCTAGGTGTGTCGTGTCCAATGTGCTTAGGTCTGAGCCACACAATCATCACCATTTCTGGAGCAACAATTGCATTGCTTGAGTCTTTATGCACCTCGGCATCTATTAGACTGTGGCTCCATCACACAAACATAAGGCAGAACCAGGGATTTGGCATGTGGGCTAGGTGCTCAGGAATAGCATCCTGACCCTGCCACCACCACTGTTGCATCTTTCCCCTTTTGTGTCTTTATCTCTTTTTATTACAGTCACATATCCCAACAGTAATTGCATGTGGAAACATTTCTTTAAAGTAAGCTATGTTTTGGTAAGAAACAGAATTCTTTAGTTGTTTCTCTTGAGAAACTATCATATAACTCAGTGACAAAACACATGTTAGCGCGTAGTCCCAGGTTCAGTCCCTGGCATCTCGACATCTCTATAGTGATTGTCCTCTGTCTAAAACCCTGGGGAGCTGGTGGCAGTCAGTGTAGAAAATTCGGAGCCACATAGACCTAGTATAAGAAGAAGAGTTTGGATTTGATATCCTGCTTTATCACTACCCGAAGGAGTCTCAAAGCAGCTAACATTCTCCTTTCCCTTCCTCCCCCAGAACAAACACTCTGTGAGGTGAGTGAGGCTGAGAGACTTCAAAGAAGTGTGACTAGCCCAAGGTCACCCAGCAGCTGCATGTGGAGGAGCAGAGACGCGAACCCGGTTCACCAGATTATGAGACTACCGCTCTTAACCACTACACCACACTCCAGACAGCTTTCTATGTACCTATGTATCATGGAGCAAAAGAAGGAAATAGAGAATCTCCATTTTACTATCTATCATTAGAGTTTGATTTAAGGCAGCCTTCCCTATCTGGTGCCCTCCAAATGTTTTGAACTATAAGCCGGCACATCTAATGGGAATTCTGAAGACCAAACTATCTGGAGGGCACCAGGTTGGGGAAGGTACACTGGGGAATATGCTAAATTGGATGAACTGAGTTCTTCATGACAGAATATATATATCCCCCTGTGATGGGTCTGGAAGCCTTTCTCAAGGAATACCTCTGCTCACTCATAGATAGATTTACAGTCTTTATCTACATACATCTTTACAAGGTACAGAACATAGCTTCATGCGTTCGAATCCTCAGTAGCAGATACAGGAAGTGAGAGCTTTCAGCTCCTCTTCCAGCAGAGGAGCTTGGGAAGACCCAAACGCCTCCTTTGTTCCCTACATTTTAACCCCCTCCTTTCCTGTGCTGAAGGAATACGCATTGAATCTCTCTCTGTCCCTGAACTGGTCGAGTGGTGTTGCTGGTCTCCAGCATCCGGGAGCGTCCTCGCCACTTGAGTTCCTTCCACATGCTTGTCCTCCTCTCCCTCTCATGTCTTTTCTAAAGGCTCCTGTTCTTCCCCCTCCCTCAGCTCCGGGGCATTCCCTGGCAGCCCCGCAACACACACACCCCCAGTTTAAAAACCTGTGCCAAACGAGTCCTAAATGCCCACAGGCCATTAAGAAAGACTGGTTGTGGTAAGCAGCACAGTAATTATAAAAGCAACATGGATAAAAACAGTATATATTCCACCAAGAGCTTTATGAAAGTATAATGCAACTATAAATCACACATTATTTTATATTTATTATTTCAAAGGCCTTTTAAAATATATGACAATGGCTGTAATTGATGAAAGGCTGTTGTTTCATAAACAACAAAATATGACTTTCTGTTTGGCTGATCTTTGTTCCTGACATTTGTCAGTAGTGAAGAATACCCTATGGAGAGACTGTTAAATAGATGGCAATTTGTCTCTATTAACCTGATGGCATGAACCAGCTGATCAGTCTGTTAAATGCTTAGGCAAACAGCATAACTTCAGTTGTTAACAGAAGTATTGTATCAATATTTCTCCCTTCCTACAGTTCTCTTTCCCTGTCCTTTTTGCATTCCCCATTTTATTTATGACGGGTGTTCAGCAACCATATGAGTCACCTTGTATCTCTATCTGCAGCAGGCCTGTGCAGAGGGTGGGGGCAGTTGGGTACACTTGCCCTGGGCCCCGGAGGGCTAAGCCGGATGGTAGGACCCACCAGGGACTAGCTGCTTTTTTTCTTTGAGTTTATAACTTTATGCTAACAAGACTCCTGCCCTGGGCCTCAGACAAGCTCTGCACTGGCCTGATATGAAGCAGCCCAATTTCTTTTGGATCTATTCCATATCATTCCAATTTGATTCATTATTCAGGTCCAAATAATGAAAATCCAAAGATTTGTTTCATCCTTACTGCCTATAATGGAGAATCTAAAAATATAACTTTGTTTGCACAAAAGCGAATGAAATTTGCAGGCAAAAGAATTGCTGCAGAATAGATTAAGCCAGCAAAATTTTAGGCAGAAAACTCCAGGAGTTTTCATGTAGGAAACATTTAATGTGTGTGTTTCTTAAGTCTCTTTTTTATTTTCTGCAAGAATTGGATGTAAATTGTTATTACGGTTGCCGCTTCTGAGAGGATAAAGCCTGCCAAATTTCAGAAAGATAAGAGCAAAAGTTCTGCCACAAGGACAGATTTTACCCTTTTGGGGTGGGAAAATAGAAATGGCATTCCCTCCCCATGTCTTTTGTGAGAAATCAGTTTGAAAGCTAGGGGCCCTGGGTAAGAAACTTGCCTTTGTAGAACTTTTATGAAAACATTGTCCTAAGAATTTGGTTTTTGTTAGCTTTTAATAATATAATTTAGCACAATTAGAAAATAGTAGATACTGCCTATTAATTTTCAAAACATGGTAGGGGGTCATTTACAAACACATTGTGGGCCAGTGCTATTACCATGATAAGTAATAGGGGGGAAATTCATTTGTGAAAAGTGAATGAACAAACACCATTTCTTATGTATCTACATATGAATTTTAATGCAGGCATCCACTGAATTTTGCAGTTGATATGCAGATAATATCACCATTTATATTTATGAACTACAAGCATTCCATAAATACAGGAAATATGAAATTATCACATCATTGCATGATTAACTTTCAAACTTATATAAATAACAATTATGAATGGAACATATTCAGTTTTCACAAATGCAAATTAGAGAACCATTATTTCATGCATAAATTAGTCTTTCAGATTTGCAATCTACATAATCCATGTAATAGGAAAGAAGGCTAAAACCCATTGCTTCCTGTCTTTGATCGACAAGGTGAACAATTGACCCTCATCTTTCGATGCCCCATTTACATGTTTAAAAATATATTCCTTTCTTCCTTTCTTCCTTTCTCTGGACTAAACATTCAACCTTTATAAATGATTTCTGTTTTGGATCACTTAATCCTCCTTCAGTGAAATATAGAAAAGCAAAACCCAACTCAGTGATTAGATTCAAGATGAGAACAGAAATAATAATAACAGTAACGATATATTAATAATTCATTATTAATTGTCAATTATTGTTTGCAGTCTGGGTAGGCTACTGAATTCAAAAATGATGTATTTGTTAAGTGACTGAGAAGGATATCCAAAGCCTTCCTGTTTCTGAAGCATTCCATCCTGTTCATATTCACAACAAGACTAAATGAGAGCCAGCTGGCATGAATGACATACCTATATTAGCATAACATGAAAGCTTTGCTGTATTATTAATTTCCCATATTAGTCCTCATTTCACTGATGTAATCTAGGAGAAGCTAAATGGTTTAACATTAGGTTGCTTACTAGCAATAAGATTATGCTTAATAACCTAAATAGGGACAGCCATATAAAAAAAAGGCAAACTGTACTCAGAGGAGCCAATGGGCCAGAAATGGCCCTGGATCTTTAACAAAAAAGGAACAAATACCACTTAGGGAGGCACATGAAGGCAATCCCCACACAGAAGAAGAAGAAATTTTTGCCCTTGCAGAGGCCCATTTGCCCATCAGACATGGCTTACAGCTGCTATCCAGGGTTGGCATTGAGGCTCTGAAGGAGAAAGCCCACTCCAGGGATAGGGATGCTTATTTATTCTTTTTATGTAGACAATTTTCTACCCCATGGTTATAACATATCTACAGTGGTGGCTGGTACCCATTGGAACTGGTGGAAGGCAGGGGGCCCTATACCCACCCTCCTCATTTATTCCCATTTTAGGCAAATCGTGCCACAGTAGTCTCCTAAAAAGAGCAGCTATGGGTAACATCACAATGGGTTCCAAGGTCGTGGCTCTCTCTGCTCCCTGGAATTTGAAGACTGACACATTGTGCTATAAGGAAGCCTTGTTTTGACATGTTTGTTTATCATGGACTTTGACTGTGATTCATGACCATCATAGTCTGAAGCGAGGTACAACAAATAAAACATGGGTGCTGAGTTCATTAGCATTTAATGAATAGCAAATTGGCTCGCTTCTGCTAGTAATCTGAACTTGTCATCCTCCGGAGTGTTTTCCCCTCCTCTTCGTTTACATTATCTCCTTTCATGCAAATGGAAGGACTACACAAACAAAATTAGACGTGGCAGCTTTCTCCGTAACCAAGAACTGGAAGAGGATCAGGAAAATGAAATTGCAGAGCTTTCTGTTCCTCTCCATAGTAATGATCAAAGAGGAATTTTGGTAGGCTCTGGTACTCTTTAGCTTTCAATCTATCAACTTGGCCAGGATTCAACTCTTAGGGGAAAGTTTCTTTTCATTGTATTTTAAGCTTATGGTTACAGAAGTAGTCAACAATTGCATGGAGAAGGTTAGGCGGACCAAAGTTCAGCATGAGCTCAGAATGGTGAGAGTTTAAAAATACCGTATTTTTCGCTCTATAGGACGCACTGGACCATAGGAGGGGGAGAACAGGGGGGGAAATTCTCCCCCTCTCTGCTCAGTGCCCCTTCAGTGAAGCGGCAGGAGAAACAGAGCCCCTTCCATTTCTCCTCCCACTTTGCTGAAGGGGCGCTGCGCAGAGAGGGAAAACTGTGCAGCGCCTCTCCAGCGAAGCAAAGCCTGGAGAAGAAGAGGGATTGGTGTGCACCGACCCCTCTCGCTCTCCAGGCTTCAGGCGGCTATCCGCAAGTCTTTGGAGCACAGCGGGAACTCCTGCTGCGCTCCGAAGGCTTGCGGATAGCTGCCTGAAGCCCCCAGAGTACAGTGGGAGTTCACGCTGCACTCTGGGGGCTTCAGGCGGCTTCAGCAAAAGCAACGCGAAGCCTCCGGAGCGCGGGGGGAGCTCTCCCTCTGCGCTTAGGAGGCTTCGCGTTGCTATCGCTGAAGCCAAGGAGCCTGCATTCGCTCCATAAGACGCACACACATTTCCCCTTATTTTTTGAAGGGGGAAAAGTGTGTCTTATAGAGCGAAAAATACGGTAAATCCTAAAAGGTTTCTTCAGCTATGTTTGAAGCAAGAGGAAGGACAAACAGTAGGTCCTCCGTGTGGAGAAGATGGATAAATGCTATTGGGTGACAGAGAGAAGGAAGAACTGCTCCACTTCTGCTTTGCCTGTGTCTTCACCCAAAACAAAAGCAGTGTTCAACCTGGCGATAACAGAATAAATGATGCACAGAGGGAGCTGCAGCCCAAGAGGCAGTGAGGGAACACCTAGCTACTTTAAATGAATTCATATCTCCAGAGCCTCATGAGCTGCACCCAAGGGTATTAAAGGAGATATTTACTTTAAGTAGGTCCTGCTGATATCAATGGCACTTTCTTATGAGTAAACAGGCTTTGGAGCAAGGTCAAAATATGCACACAATACACTGCACTGTTTCCACAAAAAAACAACATAGCACCTCAAACCCAGCTGAAGCAACATGAACGTTATGGCTGCCATACTTCAGCACACATAGCTGTATATTTGAATGATATGTCTGTCTCATTGAAACGGAATAATCGGAATAAGTGCAATTGGCAACACTGGTGCGTAAAGTAAACTGCAGAAGTTTCTCATGCACTGCTACACACCCGTAGATGAAATCTACTGCTTGCTTTTCCCCAGAAGTAACATCACTACAGAGCAGACAAGTTCAAGGTAAAAATCTCACCTGGCTTGTGGTTTCACACTGCAGACATAAAACATGATTATTTCTTCTTGCAGTTGGGCCAGCCTAGGCATAACATAGAAAATCTGATCACAGGTCAGTTAATGGCTTTGATCTTCTTTTTTCTTTTTTAGACTTAAAGGCAAACTGAATCAGAGTCATGGCATTGGGGAGAAGTGATTCAGCCTTTCATCCCAATCTTTTCCCCCAATTTAAATCGTCCTCTCCCCCCAATCTGCTATTAGCCACTTGGAGGGGGCAGAGAAGTATAAAATATATATCAGCTTCCCATATGTATGTGTGTATAAATCCCCAAAATGGCTAAGCTTAACTTTTGATTCTGCTAGAACATATACTGCCTACTGTATACATCAGAGGTGGTGATGTTTCTTGGGCAGAGAGGACCACATGTCAAGGTAGGTGTGGCTAAATATAGGGGGTTTTTTTTCGTTTTTTGCAAAACCTAGGAAAAACCTCAACTTGTGTTGCCATACATCCTGATTTTCCTGGACATTTCAGCGATTTCCACCTGGACACTGCTTCTGATGGCCAATTGCCAGCTATGTTCCAGACGTATGGCAACCCCACTAAATACAAGTGGGCAGGGTCAGAGTGAAAATATGGTTGTGACGCATTGTCAAGGACAAATGTGGGGGGCGTTGCTGGAGACACAAAAATCTTTTGGCATGACAGAGGGCTACATATGGGAGCAGTCAGTAAAAAGAAATATTATTTTCAATTAAAAATTACCTTATTTATTTGATAAATAAGGTTTAACCTAATTTTGAATCTATTTTTCTCCACTGCCTTGTTGTTTTTACATGACAGGTGGTACAGAAATAGTTTTAACAAATAAATGATGTTTTGCATTACCCTTTGTATTAACTTTAAAAGTGTCCAGTGGGTATATTTTTCTGAGGACAAACTTGTGAAGCCTATCAACTATGTGATTGACCGTCTTCCTGCTGTTGTTTTAGAATTTCTATCAGGAGACGCCCCTCCATTTGGTTAGCCATTGATTCACCATACAGATCTGATGATTATATTGTTATAAAAGTTGGGTGTCTCCCCCTCTCTCTGCCTAGCAGTGGCAAGAGCCCATGGGGTTCCAGGCACTCACCCAGGATTTGTGTTCCTTTGTAGCAGGCATAGGCAAACTCAGTCCTCCAGATGTTTTGGGACTACAACTCCCAAATGACCACTGGTCCTGTTAGCTAGAGATGATGGGAGTTGTAGTCCCAAAACATCTGGAGGGCCGTATTTGCCTATGCCTGCTTTGGAGAATTGAGACATGACAGAGAGTGCCGTAGCTTTAAGAAATATAATTTATTCATTTATTTACAGCTTCAGTCTGTATGGAGGGAGTCCAGATCTTACAGGACAGTCCTTTCAAGAGGGGCTTGTACTCCACAGCAGTGTAGCCCTGGAATCCAAGTCATCTCCCCCAGCCAGCAAGCAGCCATCCTGCCCAAGATGGATCCCAGTCTTTCTTCCTTGTCCTTCTTACCAGAACACCTTGCTAAAATACTCTTTGTGGCACCTCACACCTAGTTACCCTGGCAAGCTTCCAACCCCCCAGACTCTGTTCATACCTTAGGGCAAGGGGGAAGGACAGTTCTCCTGCACTGCCA
The DNA here is from genome assembly GCF_964106645.2 of Podarcis pityusensis. Classification (NCBI taxonomy): domain Eukaryota; kingdom Metazoa; phylum Chordata; class Lepidosauria; order Squamata; family Lacertidae; genus Podarcis; species Podarcis pityusensis. Next base: position 112,766,938 of record NC_138028.1, on the reverse strand, counting down.
ATGGTTCTCAATGGTGCCATATTGTTTCTTAATGGTCCTAGGTTGGCCAGGTCATTTTGCATAGGCTAGCTCAGGAATTCCTCTGCAGCTGGTATTTATCCCTTCTCACCCCAAATATCTTGCCATTTATTAATTTCTAGGGTTTAGGGGGGTTCCCCCAAAAAACTAATATAAATGTGTGTACATGAGTATCTGCATTTCTGTTGCACTGATAAGATGAAAAAATCTGCATGGTTAGCAAAAATATAATGTGAACCCTTCACTTGTATGGAGCTGCATTTCTGCAACTCTTAAAGGTGAAGCAGCCCTCCAATTAAAAACCTTACTTGGGTTTCAATAGGCAATTTTTACTTCATAGGTAGAGGAAACAATAGAATCAAATGGCAATGTGCTTCTGTAGCAAGTGATCAAGTACTGTTCTTATTGTATTATCTCATTTTCTTTTTTATGCTGAACCAAAACATATGTGAGATGCAGTGATCAGGTCATTTGCTTTTTGCAGAAAGAGCAATGCCTTGGCCCTCTAATGCAATCAAGAGCTTATCACACACATTTCTCTGATCCTTTCAAGCTTGCAAATGGCTTAAGCAAAAGGAAAAACGGATTTTGAAGTCTGGAGTCATTAGTACAAGATTCCAATTGTAAATGATTACCAACAGGAGGAAAGGGTTGTTTTTTTAAAAAGGCTTTTAAAGTGTAAATTAAGGCAGCCACTAGTAGTGGAAATGCCACCTGGAGACATTTGTGTGTTTAAAATTAATGGTAACATGTAGACCTGAAACTGGAAGACCAAAGGATTAACACACTAATAAAGAGATTGTAGTAATGATGATATATAGAATAGACAAATGAAAATAAGAAGGCAAACTGTAAAAACAAGGCAAAACAAAAAATGGTAGGACATGCAAAAGTAATTCCATAGACACACTGGAATGTTGGCTCAATGTAGTAAATGAGATGAAGGATCACTTCATTAATCCCAAACTAGGCCCTGCAGCAAGTCAATGACAAACCATGGCTATGTGTAGGCACTGGAAACTACAGAACACTTAGGAGACAGTGCCTTTGTATTGGCAACACCATCCTAGTGCGTGTCCTATTCTCACAGGGCACCAGAGTGAACAGAGGATTTGCCAAGAACAACAACAAGGGGACAGCAAGGGGCAGGTCCCAACAAGGGAGGGGCGGTGGAATTGAGACTGCAAGAGAGACTCAGCTGGCTGGGGACTGGAGATCTGGATCCCAGGAAGGACCAAATGGGCTGTCAAAAAAGAGCCCCAACCCTATGACACCTGACACCCTAGTCCAATGATTTCAACCAATACGGAAGCTAGACTGGTGACTGGCAGCGGCCGCTGAGACCATATAACACCGGTCTTGAAAGACCTACACTGGCTCCCAGTACGTTTCCAAGCACAATTCAAAGTGTTGGTGCTGACCTTTAAAGCCCTAAATGGCCTCGGTCTAGTATACCTGAGGGAGCATCTCCACCTCCATCATTCTGCCCGGACGCTGAGGTCCAGCGCCGAGGGCCTTCTGGCGGTTCCCTCACTGTGAGAAGTCAAGTTACAGGGAACCAGGCAGAGGGCCTTCTCGGTAATGGCACCTGCCCTGTGGAACGCCCCCCCACCAGATGTCAAAGAGAAAAATATCTACCAAACTTTTAGAAGACATCTGAAGGCAGCCCTGTTTAGGGAAGCTTTTAATGTTTCATAGGTTATTGTATTTTAGTGTTTTGTTGGAAGCCGCCCAGAGTAGCTGGGGAAACCCTGCCAGGTGGATGGGGTATAAATAATAAATTATTATTATTATTATTACTACTACTACTACCATGGAACCACCTCTGAGGCTGCCTCCTATCACCAAGGGGCCTTCCCCTTCAAGGAAGGTTGCAGAGAGCAAGTCTGAAGAGCCTTTGATTTCAGGGATAGAGAACACGTCACTTTCTGGATGTTGTTGGACTCAGCCCCAGCCAGTATGGCCAACAATCAGTGTTGCTGGGGGTTGTGGTCCAGCAAGATCTGTGAAATCACAGCTGCCCCATCCCCGCTTTAAGTTGAGATGCCAACGATTGTACCAGCAGCAACACAATACGTCTGATTTTAACACAGAGCTCTGGATAATCGTGTTCATCTGAATACATAGTGAATTCAAGGTGCCAACTGCCATTAGGGCTCCCAATGTGACAATTGCTAATTGTCATGAAGGAGTCTCTTTTGCAACTTCAGTTATCCAAGGTTTCCTCGCTTATGCACTCAAAAGCCCCCACCCAACTCAGCAGCACTCTCAGTTGCATTTTGTAAATCAATGTCTGTTTAGGACGCAGCAAATGAATTGCACTTGCTGCTGTGTGTCATATGGTTTGAACTGCAATAGCTCATGCATTACAGCATGAGACTCTTAATTTCAAGGTCATGGGTTCAAGCCCCAGGTTGAATGAAAGATTCCTACATTGCAGGTGGTTGGACTAGACAGTCCTTGTTGTTCCTTCCAACTCTACAATTCTATGATTCTGTGACAAAGTCTATGGAAAGATATGGAACACTCCTCAGCAGTGCTTAAAGAATTGATGATCAGAGTACTGAATCTTGAAACTAACACTGATACAGGTACAGATACAATATGGCATTAACGCCAAGTCCCTAGATTTAAAATGTGACACTTCTGAGCGTCATAGTCTTCTTTAGAAGAAGCATATCACTAAACAGAATGATTGCATCTTGTCTGTTACTAAAACCCAGTGAAGTGCAATATGTCATTTTGCCTTTAACAGTCTTAGCATTCCAAGTGTTACCCCTGAGAAGGATGCAATGAGGGCATGGGAAGAGAAAGGAAGATTCTAGGACCTGGAACCTAAGTTTATAAATCTATCTGAGAAATATTTACAAGCTAATATCCTTTTGTTAATCATGCTTATTGTTTTCCAACTGTGTATTTAAAAGTAATCCAGGTCACCTGCAATTCTCAGGGTTTGGCGTTCTGTTTATAATTCTGCTCTTAATTATTACAAAATTTATTTCTCAATAAATTACATGCTGATGGATTTTCAAGTAATAAGTAGGGCTTCTAAATTCACTGGGGGCTTCGCATGTAAAACAGCTGGAAAACGGGCTAAACAGAGAACAGCGTAAACATACCACAGGGCCTTGAATGTGAGAAAGAGGACATCTGAGAATGTTCCTGTAATAAATATGATGCTAACAGAGAATAATGAGTTTAAGGAAGATTGTTCAAGAGGGTCTGCTTCCATACTAACTGTAAAACAACACACATTTCTAGTTGTAATGAAACCAGACATTGTTTGCAGCTTTAGCAACATATTTATACCAAGTTTAAATTCAGTAATATTCAGTAGTGAGTTTAAATTCTATCTTTTTCTGTTCCAGTTATGGTTCATTTACTGTTGTGCCCTGGAGATGTTTGTCTTCTAATTTTTGCCATATTTGATAAAGAGATCACATTGTTTTGAATTGCCTTTTATTGCATTTCCATCTGATTTGCTTCTTCCAGTATTTGGTAGTGCATATTTAAATAAAAAAGGAAAAGAAAATCCCTGAAGGGCTACCAGATGGTGCAACTACTGTCAAGCCAGTTTATACATAAAGCGTGCAGCAAAGTTTTAAATTAGCATTTTCAAAGAGGAACAAACATTCTACCATTCTGTGTATGTGTGCATGTGTGTATGCATGCGCACGGGCAATTCAGATATACACACACATGTGCATGTAATGAATGTACATTGTTGCTGTGTGTGCATTGTTTGTTTGCAAACTGGTAACAATGTTGTGTAACCCTTTAAGTTTCACACTTGAAAACTCCCTTACATTTCCTGCTCCACCATTCATATATCCTTCATGGGCAGCCTGCTGTTCTCAAGCAGCTCAGTTTGGCTGGATGTCTGCACATGCCCTGAGATGATAGGTCTGGATTTTCTCTGAGCCAAGATTGCATGAATAATCAGAGGAAGCTATGTATCATATATTCAGGGAAAGTCCCTGAAGTTCCTGCCAACCCTCACAGCATCCCACCATATTGGTGGTTGTATAGGGGGATTTCCCTACAGTGACCTAAAACTTAGACCTTCACATGGGCCATGACATTTAGTGCATGCCTAATTAATCTCCCAGAACAAATGCAAAAATCTAATGCAGGTGACACCTCTCATCCAGCTATTATCCCTTGAACGTAATGAATTTCCTCTAGTAAGCATGTTTTGTCCCTATTAATCATCAATCATTTTATTTGTATGCCACCTTTCCAAAGTTAAAACCATGCCCAAGTCAGCTTACAACATATTTAAAAAATTGCAAAACTACAAACATAACAAAAGTAGTAATAAACAAGAAATAAACCATTGAATTGTACACAACCAAACCACATAAATCAGAAGATCCAAAAGAAAGATCCAAAAAATTAACATAAACACCAGCAGGTCTTCCAGGACTCACAGCCAAGATTGGTTGTTGTTTTTTGCTAAGACACCCATCACCCTTAGACATTCTGCTGCAGTTCTGCAACAAGAAAACTTACGTAAGTGCTATGACAAATGACAGTTCACAATCCATCTTCTGTTGTGTGGTATTTACCCACCCAGCATTGCCCTTAACAAAATCACCTTCTATATCAAAGTCCATGCCCATGAGGAGGGCCCTTCCCTATCTATAACTGGAAGCCAGCATTTCTGACATTGGCTGCTCCACCAGAGGCATGTGAACTAGCCAACGTGTTGTTGGAAGCATCAAAGGCCATTTAGCTTTCTTGGAATATGCTCGTCTATTCTGTCAGTATAAACAGCCCAAATTAACTCTCCCCACAGGGATTTCTAACTGCCACATTGGGATGTACAACTAATTTTTCCCCAACCAACTGGGACAACAGTAATAAGTGCTGTACATTTATGTATAACAAAGACTCTCCTCCCTGGAAGAGAGGGGAGTGGTTGTGGGCGGGAGCCCGAGCACCGCCCCTAGCAGGGGGCATTAGCCCCCTGCCTCCTCCTCTCACCTGGCTGGCGCCCACGCCCCCTCGGCAGGCATCCAACCAGGTGCCTTCGAGGGGGCGTGTTCAGCAGCCTTTTGCGGCGGCGCCAGCCTCTCCTCGGCCTCATTCTTCTCCGTCCTCTCATCGCGAGTCACCCACCCTCCACTCCCTTTTAGCTCAGGGTCTTTGTTCTTTGGCCTTGCTATGGACCTTAGGTTGGTCGCCCTGATTGTCTAGGGGGCCTGGTAGGAATTTTTCCATTTGGCATTAGGCTTTTTGGTTTTTTCGCCTACCTCGTAGCAATTGTCACAACTTTTTGTGGTATTGGTGGATAGGTTAGGCATTGGAATAATGTGTTGTGGTGTGTCGAAGGGCTGGGTGTGGCCATCGCCTATGCCTTCAATTTTTGGGTATTCTGTTAAAGGAATCTGGCGGTCGTGTACTCTGTCCGATGCCTGCTTGGCGGGAGGCCATGGCACGGCCCCCGGTGACATCAGGGGAGAGCCTATAGTTGGATTAGCATCAACAGGCTCCACCTACTGGTGAATAAACCCCCTTGTTTTAGACATCCAATGCCTAAGCCAATACCTTTTCACTGCTGTAATCAATAAAGTTGTGGCCTTTTCTTGCCCATTAACCTTATATCACGTGTCCTTGTGTATTTATTTCACATCGCGGGGGTCGGGTCCTCGAACCACAACAGATGTTCTCAGTCAAAATATGATTTTTAATAGTCATTTGGGACAGTTTCATGTGCATCAGTTTGAGTTTCAGTCCACCCCATCCCAGAGGAACAGGGTAATATATTAAAATCACAAAATACGTAGCACTTACTATATGGCTTAGGTCTAAGTTACCTTCCTCTCCCAATTACATCATGCCTGCTCCTTAAGAGACCTTATCTAAATTCTAGTTAGGCTGAGAGGGACAAGAGAGGGTCACATCCATAATACAGACAACCTTGCTCCATATGATATGTTTGCAGGGAGATGAGATGATATTGGCTATTTAATTATCTTTTGGTCTCATTTGTTTTTGGGGAGGTAAGATGACACCATGTCAAAACATGTGTTATCCCACACTTTACAGTGAATTGCCACCATCCTCTCCTTATCACAAAAAGTCTGAGATTTTGTGGATGTGGGTTTCTTGCACAAGACCTCTTAATAATCTATAATTGTGCAATATGAAATTCCCAGCATGGAACTGGATTCCACCTGAAAATAGCAAATGCTACCAACTCAGATACATCCTAAGTAATTTAAGCCAATCCCCACCCCATGAATTTCAAATTCTCACCCCGCACACTAATCTTCAGAGGAGATGCCTGGAAGAAGCGGACCATTTGAATCCCTTCCAGTCAGGATTCAGGCCTCATCACGGGACTGAAACTGCCTTGGTCGCACTGGTTGATGATCTCCAGCGGGCTAGGGACAAAGGTGAGAGCTGTTTCCTAGTTCTGCTGGATCTCTCAGCGGCCTTTGATACCATCAACCATAACATCCTTCTGGACCGTCTTGAGGGGCTGGGAGCTGGGGGTACTGTCATACAGTGGTTCCGCTCCTTCCTCCTGGGCCGTGTTCAGAAAGTGGTGGTGGGGGATGAGTGTTCAGACCCCTGGGCTCTCACTTGTGGGGTGCCTAAGGGTTCTGTCCTCTCCCCCTTGCTTTTCAACATCTACATGCAGCCGTTGGGAGAGATCATCAGGGGGTTTGGGCTGGGTGTTCATCAGTATGCGGATGATACCCAGCTCTACCTCTCTTTCAAATCAGAACCAGTGAAGGCGGTGACGGTCCTGTGTGAGTGTCTGGAGGCGGTTGGAGGATGGATGGCGGCAAACAGATTGAGATTGAATCCTGACAAGACAGAAGTACTGTTTCTGGGGGACAGGAGGCGGGCAGGTGTGGAGGATTCCCTGGTCCTGAATGGGGTAACTGTGCCCCTGAAGGACCAGGTGTGCAGCCTGGGAGTCATTTTGGACTCACAGTTGTCCATGGAGGCACAGGTTAAATCCGTGTCCAGGGCAGCTGTGTACCAGCTCCATCTGGTACGTAGGCTGAGACCCTATCTGCCCGCGGACAGCCTCGCCAGAGTGGTGCATGCTCTGGTTATCTCCCGCTTGGACTACTGCAATGCGCTCTACGTGGGGCTACCTTTGAAGGTGACCCGGAAACTACAACTTTTTTTTTCTTTTTTTATAAGATATTTATTAAAGTTTCAACATAATACAAAAATAAGCGAAAAAAGAAAGAAAAAAAGAGGGGGGAAATAGAAAATGAAAATACAAAATAAAAACAGTTAAAAAAACAGATTAGTCTTTCCATATCTTAACTTTCCTTTGCTTGTTTCCCCGACCTCCTTGCACCTCCCTTTTTTGTATTCCAGTTCAAATTAGTTAATTCAGCAAATCCTTTCCCTCTTTGATTCTATCTTAATCTTTTATCTTAATATATTGTAACTTTAGATTATCACCTGTTAGCAATCCACTTTTACATATTCCTTTATAACATTGCTGCTAGAAACCATTTAACTTCAATCCAACATCATTCTAACATTCATTAATTTTGCAGTACAACTAATCCAGAATGCAGCAGCCAGACTGGTGACTGGGAGCGGCTGCCGAGACCATATAACACCGGTCTTGAAAGACCTACATTGGCTCCCAGTACGTTTCCGAGCACAATTCAAAGTGTTGGTGCTGACCTTTAAAGCCCTAAACAGCCTCGGCCCAGCATACCTGAAGGAGCGTCTCCACCCCCATCGTTCTACCCGGACACTGAGGTCCAGCACCGAGGGCCTTCAAGCCAAGTTACAGGGAACCAGGCAGAGGGCCTTCTTGGTAGTGGCACCTGCCCTGTGGAACGCCCTCCCACCAGATGTCAAAGAGAACAACAACTACCAGACTTTTAGAAGACATCTGAAGGCAGCCCTGTTTAGGGAAGCTTTTAATGTTTGATGTATCACAGTATTTTAATATTCTTTTGGAAGCCGCCCAGAGTGGCTGGGGAAACCCAGCCAGATGGGCGGGGTATAAATAATAAATTATTATTATTATTATTATTATTATTATTATTATTATTATATTAGCGCTCCTCATCATACATTTACCCTCTATGATATCATTAACTCTAAGCGTCAAAAACATCTTCGTTGTCTTAGCAGGGTGCAGCCTTTCTCCTGCTCCAAAATGATACACCAGGCTCACATTCTTCCAAAACAGAGATAAAAGGAGACTGAGCATGTCTTCAGGTTTTGAATGGCAATGCCATTTTGAAAGCAGATCCTCCCCAAGTCATTTAGAAAATCTTCCAAGGCACTTTATTTTGTATGGCATCTACGGTCTGACCTATCAAATGACACCCAATATATATTAAAGCAAACTGAAATCTCTCAGTGTTCAGATGGTATACTCTGAATAGATGCAAAACCACTCTCAACTATCTACAGGAGTGCACAATGGGTACATGTTTGAATACAAATTTCAACAATTGTCTGCCGTACAATAATAACAAAAAAAGAGACACAATAGGAGGACACTTCAGCAAAGTCAATTTGAATGAGATGCCCATTTTTCTTTAAAGAGGAAAGATGTTACATTAAAGTGGTCATTCATGATGTAGAAGCAGACACAATAGGACTGGGAGGGAAAGTATGTACAGTTATTTTAGGAAAGTGGAAAGAAATTGTTGCTACATGTGATAAGATAAGCTTATCAATGTATAGCTTGTCTCTCCACCAATGGGTGCAGTAATCATGATGATAAGACTCTAATCTATAAATGGTTTCAGGTGTTCATGGGAAGCCGTGAGAGAAGTGTGGGTTATGCTTCTTCTCATATTTCCAGTAGTAACTTATTTATTTGAGTAATTTTTGAGTCACTTTGAGTAAAATGACAAAGTGACTTACAAACACAGTAAGCAGAGCCATGTGGAATATTAGTTAAGTAGCAGGAAACAGTAGGAATAAATGGACTGTTCTTCAAATGGAGGCATGTAGAAAGTAGACCCACAAGGATGAATATTGGGACCTGTGCTTTTTAACTGGTTACTAAATTAACTAGAGTTAGGGGTGAGCAGTGAGGTGGTCCAGGTTTTTGAAACTTAATAGTTATTGATGTTTAAAACAAAAAGAGATGGCAAAGAGCGCCAAAAGAACCTAACCAAACTGAGGAAAGGGTAGTAAAACGACAGAAGCAATTCAATGTTGCATGTCAAGGCAAATATATATATATATATATGACTGACTAGCAATGAGATATTGGGGTTCTGGTAGTTAGCTCACTGAAGGTGTCAACTCGGTGTATGACAACTGTGAAAAAGATGAATTCTACACTAGGGATCATTAGGAAAGGAATGGAAAATTAAGCTAATATCATAATGCTGTTAAACCTATGGTACAACCACATTTGGAATACTGTGTACAGTTCTGATCGCCTTCCCTTAAAAACAAAATTGCAGAGTGACAATAAAAGGGCAACCAAAATTATAAAGGGAAGAAGCAACTTCTCTGTGAAAAAGTAGCTTCATCCCCTTGACAAAGGAAGAGAGAGTGCTCTTGTGTTCAGGTCCAGCTTACAGGTTTCCCAGAGGGAACTGATTGGTCGCTATGAGACTCAGATGCTGAACTAGTTGGGCCATTGGTTCAACTCAGCAGGCTCTCCTGCTGTTCTTATGCAATTTGAAGCTCTAAAGAAAGTGACTGCTCAAATGGTGAGATTTCAATAAATGGAGCAGCATTCCCAATTGCCATCAGCACTTCCCATGTTGTACTTCTGTTCTCTCCAGCTGCAAGAGGAATCCCAAAGCAGAAATGAAACGCTGTGCTCATGAAATGAGCACTATATCTGTTACAGAAACAAACCCTTCCCTTTTTCGATACAGCTGGTTTAATTAGTGATAGTTTAACAGCACTTTAGCATAGCTTTTTTTGTGGAAAATTGATTAAATGTATGGTCTTTTTTTGGACAAATTAACAAAAGAAAATCTCTAGGAATGCGTAATGAGCTTTTTCAGTGCCGTGTTAATCTCTGTTACCAACAAATGCAAAACGGCTGAAGAAAAATTAGGCATTTTGTAGTGTATTGGGCTTCAACTAATGATGATGATTTGGTGATGTAAAATTAATGCATTTTTAATCAACATATTATTAGAACATCCATTTACATGCAATTATTTTCATGAAGATTTAAGTGCAAAGGGAAAAAAATGTTGCTGTGCCCGAGACGCAGAAGTGTGGAAATAGGATCTGTAACAGGGGAAAATAACCTCACAACTGTCACACTTCCAAGTTCATTTTCTTCAATAAAAGGACAAAAAAGAATTAAGAGCCAAGCAATGTTTTTGTGATGGGGATTCCCTACCTCCTCCTTCCACCCTGCAGCCCATTGTGATCACCCAAAGCAGCTGCTCCTGAGGGTTAGGACACACAAACACACATGCACAATGACACAGGATGTGGTTTGGAGGGCTGCATATGGAGATGCATCAGAAATTGCCTTATACTGAGTCAGATATTGTCTCCATCAAGACTGGCAGCAGCTCTGCAAGGTCTGAGAGAAGGGCCTCTCCCAGCCCAACCTTCTGCATGCAAGCAGTGCTTTTTCTTCCAGCCAGAGTGTGCCAGAACACAGTTCCAGCACCTCTCAGGTGGGTGCCATCATGGGCCAGGGCTCCCCTGCCCGCTTCTTGCCTTTACATACTTCTGAGACGCCCCAAATGAACATTTCAAGTCAGAGCAGTAGCTGGCCAGCGGCGTGAGTCCTACACTTTTTTAAAAGATCGATGACTCCAGCCCGCTCCTAGCCATGATTGGCCAAGCTATGGGGCGAGGCCAACTTGTATTTCCTTTTCTTCCATCCTTTTCTCACACACAACTTTGTGTAAGGACCCTTCCGAGCTGCCCTCGCCATCCACCTGAATCTAAAAAAGAGGGAGGCGGGGGACGCATTTATTTGACCTGCACCAGAACCAGAGGGCGACCCCCAAAACCAGCTTGCTGTGATTTGATTTTTTTTGATTTTTTTTAATAGAATATTTATTCCAATTTTAAAGTTACAAAAAGAAAGAAAAAAACCATACAAAAAAAGAAAAAAAAAGATATAACATGTTACAAAAAACAAACAATAAGAAAAACTCAGCAAAGAATAAACATACATTACAATAAAGAATGACAAAAATCAAATTAAACCTTTACAACCTTTTTCCCTTTTACTTATTTCCATGACTTCCTCTCACCTCCCTGCTTTGTATTCTAGTTTAGATCGTATCTCCAGCAAATCCTTCTAACCTTCTTTTCTTTTACTTATTTTAACATTCGATAATATTTAATCCTCCTCTATCCTCATTTTACACTTCATTTTTACTTACTCCATTATACCATATCTGCCAATACGGCCTAATATTCTTTTCCAACCTTTTTCTAACATTCTTTTATATTGCAGTATTTCTGAAGATATATTTTAAATTTTTTCCAATCTTCTTCCATCGACCCTTCTTCCTGGTCTCGAATTCTGCCGGTCATCTCAGCCAGTTCCATATAGTCCATCACTTTCATCTGCCATTCTTCTCGGGTAGGCAATTCTTGTGTCTTCCAGTATTTCCCAATGAGAATTCTTGCTGTGATTTTTAGCACCTCCATGAGTGGTGAACGCAGCCATCGTCAAACCAGCATCTGCTCAGGGCTGCCCCGAGTCTCCTGGTGACTTACTGTAAGAGCTTTGTGGTGACTTCTGGCACCTATTTTTCTTGAAAAAAGCACTGCATACAAGTCACATGCTCCACCACCTTCTCTGTGAGAAGCAGCAGCAGTAGCAGGAGACTCCGTGTGAGTTGGAGTGGCTTTCATACGTATAAAAGGCTCTCTGGATCCTGCCCAGTGAATGCGAAGTATCTGGTCCTTTCCTACTCACTCTGCAGCTGGGCATGCAACAGCTCTAACACAAAAACAGACTGGGAAAGATTTCTACATAAAGGGCACATTGAAAGAGGAAGGTTGTGGACTACAGCTCCCATCAGCCCCAGTGAAGTTAGCCAGTAGCCCAGGGTGATGGGAAATGTAGTCCACAACAATAGGAGGGATCCAAATATTCATAGATCATAGAACCGGAAGGAATCTTGAGGATCATCTAGCCCAACCCCCTGCAATGCAGGAATATGCAGCTATCCCTTACGGGGATCGAACCTGCAACCGTGGCATTATCAGCACCACACTCTAGCAGATTGAGCTATCCCTTGTAACTACTTTCGTGTAAAAATAATTAAAACAGTCACTCACCAGATGGTATTTTGAGGCATTTTAAGATAAGCAATTTTGTCATTTTAGAAGATCTTACTATTGAACTGCTTATAAAAAGAGTAATTAGACACCTGGGCACAGTGGCGTAGTGTGGGGGGTGCAGGGGGGGGCCGGCCGCACCGGGCGCAACATCTGGGGGTTAGGGTTAGGGGGCGCAAATCCACGGGTTAGGGGGCGCAAATTACTTGCCTTGCCCCGGGTGCTGACAACCCACGCTACGCCACTGCCTGGGCAGAAAGTAAAACTGAATCATGCTCCCTGTTTTCATGCTACTTTGACATGTCTGAAATGGAGGCTCACAAATGGCCCCCGTGGGAAGCTCCCATTTTGAAGAAGCACAAAGATGGGAAGAACAAGCCCTCTCTGCTCAGAATTTCACCATACATTAAATGGATTATATTGCTGCATGCCACCCCAATCTCCGAGCAGTGCAAGATTCCAGGGGTTCACATTTCCGTTTGGAATGAGGCACAGCAGAAACTGCGGTGTCTTTATGACACATGGTTTATTTATACGCAACCTGAGCCTATGACAGAGGGGTTCACAGAATCAACAACCCAAAGGGGTATTGTTTCTCCCATAGCCTTGAATTCAAACAGAAATCAGATATGGCTGTCACTATGGCTTTCCAGCCCCCCCCCCCTTTGTCTTTCTATCAGCCAGTTGATGGAGGGGGTCCACCCATTTTGCCTCTGATGCTGAGCCGCTTCATTTGTTCCAGTAATGGCTCATTACGTAGGCTATCACCTCACCAGGAAGCTAGCCTGGCTATTCCAAGAATTAGAACGGGGGCCAAGCGTTCAGCCTAACACCCACCCACACACTTGAAAACTCATAATTATATTTACTATCACTGAGGGTTGCCATGAGGAATTATATTTGTACAGTTCTGTGTGAATATGAAACTCTACACAGACACTACACAAGTCTCTTGTTTTCTCAAATTATAACTTAATCCCTCAGGGACATATGGGACTTAGCTACATTAGTCAAAAACCAGCATTTTGAATGAGTTATAAACATGCAACACCAGATGGCGCTGGAGCGCGAAAAAATTCTATGTGATTTTCCATAGTGTCCCCCCCCCTTTTGTTATAATGGTTTAATTTCTGTCTTATTTATAGTGTTGTTGGTTTTTTCCTTTGTGTGGATCCACCCACGGAGACTTCATCAACTTGTCCCATGATATTCTTTGTCTGGCTGTATTGTTAGGAGGATTAAATCCGAACACTACATTTCTCAGATCAGTAAGAAAGCCACCTGAACATTCCCTACTTGTGGAAGACTCTTGAGTGTGTATATAGACTGCAGCTATAGTCCTTCCTTGTTGGGATACTGCCAGGGAGATAAAGTCCATCAAGGCCCCCAAGCCGTCTGCCGGACGATCCATCGACCTCCCGTAGGCACGCAGCGACATGAGTTTCTAGAAAATATCTTGCCACATTCCAGAGCTCATGCACGCTCTATCAGCAGATAATGCACAGCCAAAAGTTGCAATCAGGAGAGCATTATTTACAAGTTTATTCAGCGTTGATCAGAACACAGAAAAACATGACTGCCTGCTTTAGTGTCTACGACACAGAGAGAGAAAATGAAAGCAACAGAAAACATAAACATCCTGTGAACAGGAAATACGCAGACTCTGACTCACAAAGCCTGCTCCCTTTTAAGGTGGAACGGAAATATCCTAACATCCTCCCCCTTTCCGTGTAACCTGTAGTACCTGTGGTTCAACCCAATTGCAACCTTTGTACATAAACCTTAAGTTGTTCTCTGTTAACAACCTTAGACAACAGATCAGCAGGGATTTCATTTCCTGGCATGTAGGACACCTGAATGAGTCCTTTCTGAATATACTCTCTTGCACGATGTAGCTTAATCTGCAAGTACTTGGTCCTTTGCTTGCAACTCTCCGAGTTCAGCAAAGCCAAACACGATCTATTGTCTTGATACACTTGTACAGGACATTTCACAGAAACCCCGATGTCCTTAAACAGTTGCATCAACCATTCACAATCCATGAGTGAAAATGACAGAGCATTGAGTTCTGCTTCACAGGAACTTAGGCTCACTGTCGTCTGCTTTTTGCACAACCAGTCAAACAGGCAGTGGTTGTACATGTAGCATACTCCAGAAGTGCTTGTACCATCCGTGGTGTCACTTCCAAAACTTGCATCTGCAAAGATTTCAAGACCTCCAGTCTTCTGACTGGTGAACCTCAGCCTGTAGTGCAAAGTCCCTTTCAAATAGCGGGCTATGCGCTTCAGAGCTTTCCAATCCTGAACAGTAGGATTGTTGGCATGTCTGCTAAGCAGGTTACAGCTTACAGCTATGTCAGGTCTTGAGCATCTAGCAATGAAATTCAACTTGCCTAGAATGCATCTGTACAGCGTTGTGTCAGAAAACGCTTCAGCAGTACTATCTACCTGGTAACCTGTCACCATCGGTGTGTCTGCTGGGTTTGCATCAACCAAATTCAACCTGGTTAATACATCAGCAATTTTCTGTGTTTGGTGTACCAGAAAATTACCTGCTTGGTCCCTCTCCACCTGCAGAGAAAGATAGTTGGATACCTCACCAAGATCCTTCATGTCAAAGTGCTCCTTCAGCTGAGCTAGGGTGCTTTGGTAGAAAGCCTGATTCTTCCAAAACATCAGAAGATCATCAACAAAACATAAACAATACAGTTTGTTTTGCCCCTCCTCCTTGACAAACACACATGGATCAGCTTTGCCCTGGTGAAAACCTAGAGAAAGCAATGTCTCAGTGAGTTTCGTGTTCCAACACCTGGCACTCTGCTTGAGACCATATAAGGATTTCCGCAGTTTACAGACCATTCCCTTCCGTATCTGCATCCCATCAGGTGGAAGCATAAACAGCTCCTCCTCCAGAATCCCGTACAAAAAAGCTGTATTAATGTCATGATGGGAAACATGCAGTTTCTCCTCTGCAGCTATCTTGAGCATCAGCCGAATGCTCTCATATTTGACGGTGGGTGAGTAGGTCTCGTGGTAAACCTGTCCTGGTACCTGTGAAAAACCTCTGGCAACCAACCTGGCTTTGTGTCTGACAACCTTGCCATTCTGGTCTGTCTTGGCCTTGAAGACCCATTTGCTGCCAACCAGTCTCATTCCTGGGACTACCGGTACCAACTCCCAAGTCTGGTTCCTATTCAAGGAATCAACTTCAGCCTTCATGGCATTAAGCCAAGGCTCAGCATCTTTAGAGGTTAACTCCTGAACCTCTTTGAAGATTGAAGGTTCCCACACCTTCTCTGAGCTACTAAGAACAGCAGTTGCCGTCTTAGCAAACTCATCAGCAAATCTCTTTGGAGGTCTGCCCTTCGTGGCTCTCTCAGATCTGCGTACTAGACGCAAGTCTTCTGGACTCATCTCCTCCTTCTTAGGAGAAAAGTGACCAATGGTGAACAGTGGTTCTTCCAGTTCATTGTCAGACGCATCAGATGGTCTGACTGAGGCCTTTGCGCTCTTGTAGGCTGCTGTGTCATCACTGTCACTGACACCAGCAGCAGCACCGCCCTCTGAACAGGAATCCGAACTCTGATCATCATCGTCATCATCATCCTCAGCAGCTTCCTCAGCTTTAGCTGCTTCTTTGACATCACCTTCATCCTCCTCTGGGTAACTCTGGAAAATTCCCACATTTTCCCCCCACTTAGGATTGTACTCAACACTCTTTGTGAACTTAATGGACTTAGAGTCAGTCATCCATACCCTGTATGCTCCTTTTTCGTACCCCATGAACAAACCATGTGCCCCACGCTTCCCAAGCTTGTTGCTTTGTGGGGTGTGTACCCACATGTCAGAACCAAAGATTCTCATGTGTTTGATGTTGGGTTTCTTACCAAACATCTTCTCATAGGGAGTACAACCAATAGGTGATGACAATCTGCGATTAAAAGTGTAAACAAAATTCGACAGAGCCTCCCCCCAAAACTTATCAGGGAGATTGGCATCATGCAACAATGTTTTCATTCCTTGCAGCAACGTTTGATTTGCTCGCTCCGCAAGCCCATTCATCCATGGCGATCTAGGCGTTGACAAGTCATGCTGAATTCCCTTCTCAGTCAGGAAAGCTTCAAACTGCTGAGAAGTGAACTCCCCGCCTCGATCAGTAAACAGACAGCCAATACGTTTACCGTGAACATTCTCCAACCAAGCACAGAATGCCTTGAACTTAGGAAACGCTTGCGATTTCTGCTCGAGCATAAACACATGAATGTACCTGGAAAAAGAATCAATTAGAACCATGCAGTACCTTGCTCCACCCAAAGAGGGCGCAAGTGGACCAACCAGGTCTGCGTGCACTAGCTGGTAGGGTTTGGAAGCCTGCCTGCTAGACTCCTTGCCTTTTGGAGCAACCTTCACCTTGTTCTCTGCACAAGATACACATTTCATGTGAAACTTACAGGGTTTGATGTTCAAACCCTCAACCATCTCTGGCATCTTGGCCAGTGCCTTCCAAGAGAGGTGACAAAACCTTCGATGTGCATCGTGAATGCATCCTGCATGAAGAACTTTGTTAGTTTGTGCAACACAACAAGAATCAACATTAGACACAACAGCAGCACTGTCGTCATAAGTTATACAGAATAAGCCATCCATAAACTTTGCATGCAAAATGTCCTCTTTGCCTTTTCTGATGACACAGACGCTCCTCTTGAAGGAAATCTCAAAGCCACGCCCAGTCAGCTGTGGGACACTGAGCAAATTGTCTGCAGCACCTGGAACATATAGTACATCTTTGATGGTTGTGTGCAGACTTGCCAGTTTCACAGTCCCTTCTCCTGCGATCCGCAACGTCTTTCCATCAGCCAGGTGGATCTCACCTTCTTGAGGTTTGAAGGAGATAAAGAGATGGCGGTCTTTTGAGACATGGCGGGTACAGCCTGAATCAACAACAAACCTGGCTTTGGCCTTTGGAGCAGCCTTTGCAGCAAGCAAAACCTTGTTTTCCACCGGCGTGGGCTTTTGCAGCTTGCCCCCCTGCTCCTGGCCATCAGACTTGCCTTTAGCCTTTGGTGAAGCTGTGCCAGCAAAGAAAGCCTTGTTTTCCTCTGGCATGGGCTCTTCACCCTCCCTCTGCTTCTGGCCATCTGCAGGCGTCTGCCTCTGTTTACCTTTGCCCTTCCGGCCTCTGCAAAGGCGATGACCTTGGCTCCCATGAGAAATAGAGCTCTCAGCTGCCGACTCTTTGGCTCCCCGTGGAGGCTGGAATGCTGCCTGGGATGACGTGACAGTCAGCTCCCCCTGCAGCTTGCAACCGGTGCCCTCGGCATCCCTGCATTCACTCGCATTCTGGGAAACAGCCAGGACCTCCGATGCAGTCAAACTCTGGGCTGGGATGATTGGCAGATGGGCTACTTTCAAAGCATTCCACATCTTACGTGCAGTCACATTGCCAGCAAGCGTTTTTATTTCCTCCAGAGAGACGGACAAGACTATTAAGTCTATCGCCTTCGAATTTTCGGCCTTCCATCTATCTGTCAGAGGAACTGGAGGGGCCTCACACACAGTATGCCACACTCCAAACTGACGCAGCAAACTCTCACACCATTTTGCCCAGGTCTGATAGTTGTGCCGATTTAACTTTGGGCACTTAGCAGCCTCAGAAGCTTGGAAAAACTCCATTCCAGCTTTTTATTTGAGCCGTGAGTCTTATTCACTTCAGAGACGCCTTATCTCGGCAGCTCATTAATCACGAAGCCTTTGGCGCGGCTCCCAGATCCATTAGTCTGCCGGAGTTCAAAGGCCCTTGCCTCGGCAAACAGAAAAGCCTCACTTTCGCTTTTCTTCCACATACCTTTCAGCAGTCTGCCGCAGTCTTACTCTGCGCAGTCTGCCGCAGTCTTACTCCTGTAAGTGCTGTGAATCTGGGCCCGAAACCTGTTGTTGGGATACTGCCAGGGAGATAAAGTCCATCAAGGCCCCCAAGCCGTCTGCCGGACGATCCATCGACCTCCCGTAGGCACGCAGCGACATGAGTTTCTAGAAAATATCTTGCCACATTCCAGAGCTCATGCACGCTCTATCAGCAGATAATGCACAGCCAAAAGTTGCACTCAGGAGAGCATTATTTACAAGTTTATTCAGCATTGATCAGAACACAGAAAAACATGACTGCCTGCTTTAGTGTCTACGACACAGAGAGAGAAAACGAAAGCAACAGAAAACATAAACATCCTGTGAACAGGAAATACGCAGACTCTGACTCACAAAGCCTGCTCCCTTTTAAGGTGGAACGGAAATATCCTAACATTCCTATGCAACAATACTTCCATATCCTCCCTCATAGGAGTCACCTCCTAGGGTGACTCCCCCCAATAAAATATTTCACACTCCCCCCACCCCTAGAAAGTTGGTGGGCACTGCCAATCAAATGGTATGTGTGTCCCGTGTCATGAGATTGATTATGTGGGGCAGGGTTTACTTGGCCCCTTCCAAATATTTTATTCAAGTTGGAACCCCTGCCCTCCCTTATGTACCAACTTGGAAAGTCTTCTGAAAATTTTTGTATTCTACCAAAAAACAGAATCAGCACATGTTGAGATTTGATAGAACATGAAGTTTACAGTGGGAATATTGTAGTAACGATACAGAAGGGAGAATTTTCGTCCCTTTGCTTTCATACACTAACTGCCAATCTCTGTACAGGGAGGAGATTTACCACAAAGAATGCAAAGACTGCTCAGAACCTTTCAACCTAGCATGCAAATTAATTTGTACAAAGACTAATTTTCTGACACTAAAGTTCATCCAATTTATTTACTTAAATTACATTAATTCACCCTCCTGACCTTTCAAACAGCTTATATTGTCTCGGCAGACAACTGCATAACAGTACTTAGCTGTTTCTTAATCAGCGCACCATTTGCTTAACTCTGAAAGCTAATATGAAAATGCCTCATGTGTTCTGATCACCCCCTTCAATTTTTATAGCCCCACTACTCCCTTCCCTTTGCATGGGA
The DNA here is from genome assembly GCF_964106645.2 of Podarcis pityusensis. Taxonomy (NCBI): domain Eukaryota; kingdom Metazoa; phylum Chordata; class Lepidosauria; order Squamata; family Lacertidae; genus Podarcis; species Podarcis pityusensis. Next base: position 112,747,677 of record NC_138028.1, on the reverse strand, counting down.
CTCAAACACATATCATTCAGAATCACACTGAACTGAGTAGTTAAAATTAGATAAAATAAAAACACATGCTCAAATCTCACAGCCATTTAAAAGCTCAACTGGGTAGCAAAATCCACCCCAAGCAGAAGCATATTCTATAATAATAGCTACCCCACTTATCTGCAAGCAGTCAAATTTACCTGTCCTTCTGAACAGCTTTACCATCCCAAGCACAAGTTAATCTGAAACAAACAGAAGGATGGAGGGTAACACAGGAGAATTTGAGGATGATGTCATTGAAATAGTAAATGAACAAAGCATTGCAACTCCATACTAAATGCCTACTGGGAAAGCAACCCATAACTATCCCATAACAAAACTTTTAAACCAACAAAAACATTGAGGTGGAATATAGTCAGACTTAAGACCTCGTGAAGAACTGTGTAAGAGCTCATCCACAAGTTCGCTTGACCCGTATTTTGTGTACCGATTAATTCCCCCAGGTCTGAGAGCATCTCTTGTTGTTCTGCAGCTGTGGCTAGTGAAACTCCAATCTTAGCCACTGAATTGGATCTTGTAAGATGCGCAGGAAATCCAAATAAATATTTTGCTTAACTGAGCTTTGCTTCAGCAGGTTAAGACTGGATTTTCACAAGGCACAACCACAGAAGAATGAAGAAAGAACTTGGACCTGGGTGGCTTAATCTGTATACAATATAATAAAAAATTCAGGTCAGGCAAAAGTGTAGGTGTTTCAGTATTTCCTGGGAACAGAAGCAGCTCTCATCAAAGCTCTGTTTCAGAGTTCCCACTCGCACGAGTGACAATCCTATGAATCTGCTTCATGCAGACTCCATTGTAGGCTCATTCCCTTCACATGATTGACAACTGGCCGGTAGTTATTTAGATTTTCTGAGTCCAAGGAAGATTTCTTAAGGAGTGGTCTTACCACTGCCTCCTTCAATCAGGCAGGGACCACCCCCCTCCTGCAAGGAGGCATTAATCACCTCCCTGGCCCAGCCAGCCATCCCCTACCTGCTAGTTTTTATCAGCCAAGGGGGCAAGAGTCCAGAGCACAAGTGATTGCCCTAACCAATCCAAGCACTTTGTCCACATCCTCAAGCCTTACTAACTGAAACTCATCCAGCATACCAGGACTACACAGTGCTCTGGACACCTCCCAAGATTCATCTGCTCTAACAGTACAGTGGTACCTCAGGTTAAGTACTTAATTGGTTCCGGAAGTCTGTACTTAACCTGAAGCGTTCTTAACCTGAAGCGGACTTTCCCATTGAAAGTAATGGAAAGTGGATTGATCCGTTCCAGACGTTGAAAAAACACCCCCTAAAACAGCAATTTAACACGAATCTTACTGTTTCACGAGACCATTGATCCATAAAATGAAGGCAATAATCAATGTACTGTACTATAAAATAAATAAGACAGTATTTTAGATGAAAAAAATTAATATTTGTTTCCAAACTCACTGTTTGGAGGGGGCTCAGGGTCCTCTTCCACAATCACAATCGGCTTGATTCCCTGTATTCGTGGAGGCCTCAGAGAGCTCCTGCAGCTGGAGCCTAGTCGCAGAGCCTCTGCAGGCACCATGGATGCCAGGGCTTGGCTCCCGACATCTGCGGAGCCCTGCAGGCACCGCAGATGCCAGGGCTAGACTCCCAGCATTCACGGAGCCACTCTAGGCACCGTGAATGTCGGGGCTTGGCTCCCGGCATTCATGGAGCCCTGCAGGCACCACGGATGTCAGGGCTTGGTTCCCAGCATTCGCGGAGCCGCTCTAGGCACCATCGATATCGGGGCTTGGCTCCCAGCATTCGCGGAGCCGCTCTAGGCACTGCGGATGTTGGGGCTTGGTTCCTGGCATTCGCGGAGGCCTCAGAGAGCTCCGTAGGCCCCGCCGATGTCCGGGTTTGCCTCCAGGCAGCGGCGAGGCCTCCAAGAGCTTGGACAACTTACTTCCGGGTTACAATCGTTCATAACCCAAAAAAAGTAAGTTGAAGTGTTCGTAACCTGAGGTACCACTGTACAGTCATATCTCGTGTTGCGTTCCGCTCTTGTTACGGACTTTCAGCTTATGAACACGGCAACCCCAGAAGTGTTTACTTCCCAGTTCACCGCCCGTGCATGCACAGAAGTGATCTCAGAAGCTCAGAAGAGGCACTCCTGCTGCAAACGGTACCCCAAAACAGATTAAGTCCGCAACTAGAGGTACCACTGTAGAGTCAAGGTCCCAGTGGATGCAAGCAATTTTATCCCCCAGATATTTTGCAAACAAGTCACAGCGAGCCACCGTTGATTTTACCACCTACCTTGGGCCAGACTGTAAAAGGCCCCATACTACCCAAAAAAGCTCTGCCAGGCGGCATGATGAGGATGCAATGGAGCCTGGAGGCTCCAAATAGCAGGAGTGGGGAACTGACAGGGAATGAGGATATATCTGCTTGTGAGTCACAGATCGAAAAACAATAGTAGTCAGAGACTGGTAGATCAGAATCATTGACAGGTTCAAGGGTAGAGACAACTTCTTCCAACAATTGATGGTTGCTGGCTGAGATCTAATATAGTCCCTCAGCCTGACTGCCCGCCCAGGTTCTGCCCTCTTACTGGAGAATGGAGATCATTAAAGAGACGGGCTTCTGAAATGAAGCCTGGCACCATGTTGTTTCTCTGTTGCCCCCTGCCTGCAGTGGAAAGACTTTGCACATGTGACCTTTTGGGGGAAGGGTGATCTGAAGGCTCAGATGCTGAAGTCTCTGGGGGCCTTGACTTCCAGACTTAAGTTAGAAGTCTCAGATTCCTGGTCCAGGTTCTGGTGGCACTAGTGACTTAGTTAGCCCCTCTCCCAATCAAGTCACTGTTTGTAGGCTGGGTTGTAACACAGACTCGATAGAGCTGACAGTCTTTTTAAAAGCCAATCATACATGAGAGACTAGTATGTTGACTGTCAGTCACTATGATGCATATTTATTATGGCTTTCAAAATATATCAGCAAAATCACAACAGCACTTTGGAGATAGCAAGGAACTGAGAAGTAGCCCACACAGTTTCTGTTCCACTGGGAATACACTTGATTACTTGTTAAACCCCATAGTTAAAAGGATTAAAGAGAAAAATCATAAAATGTTAGCGATTGAGGCAGAGTGAGAGTTACTTAGTATTATCCCCTTCACACTAGGAGGGGAGCAAGGTTTTTTTAGTTCAAGGGTCACATGGTGGCCACATGGTGGTGGTGGGTGGGATGAGGGGCAAGTGGGTGGGAACAGATGTCACTACATTCAAGTCATGCAAGAAGTCAAGGAGTAGGTCCTTTGTGATGTGTGGCCTGGGGAGAATGCAGGGCCTGTAAAGAGCTTGGGGGGGGGCACATTTGGTCCATGGTCCCTGATATAGACCATCTCCAGAACATGCTCTCCCTGCTTTGAAAAGTCAGCAAGAAAGATTCCACAGCTTCTGTTGCCCAAAGATTCTTCCTGATAGCAAGGAGAGAGAATTTCCTTCCAATCCTAAGTTTACCTTGGGTCTGTGAACTTGACATGCACAACTTTTGAGGAGTTCCCATATATATCAGCTCTCCTGTGTAATAATGTCAGAGAATTTCAACAGAAATGGAAATGAGAACATGTTTAGTTCCACCCTAACTCACCTTTAGAAAAAATAATAATCAAAAGGTGGTTGTCAATATTCCTTCTAATTTATCGCTATGCAGTTCAAAGTTTGCAAAGATATACTGTACACTAATAGACAAAACTTTAAACCATGTTAAATGTCCAAGTGTTGGAAAGGCATGTAGTTTTAAGTTATATTTCATTTGGAATTCAGCTGACTGTCCTTGGCTTGTAAATGACTCACCATGACAATCGTGTTTGGGGTGCTACTGAGTCAAGGCGGTCATAGGAGTCAGTTTTGCTTATCTTGTCAGCACAGCTCCCTATATAGGGTTTACCCATCCTTCAACGCAGTAGGAGCCTCTGCAGTAATCCTTTACATTTCCAGCACATGGAGGAGAAGGAAAGTTAAGTGAGGGCAAGTAAGTTTGGGGAGGGATCCATCTTGTTTCTCCATTGTTAACCAACATCTTGGCGGTTTATGAAAAAGAAAGCTTCATTTTTTGGTCCCACAAATGATGCCCCCTTCCACACTATGCAGAGAAAAATGTACAATTACATAATGTAAATCCACAAGAGAGTTCAAGTTGAGCAAAATAAGATATTTTAACTATAGATGAGGTATTGCACTAAGCAGGGGTGTTTCTAGATGCTTAAAAGAATTTGGGCACAGACCCATGAGTGACATAAATTTGCACAAAACAGGCATATGCTAATTTGTATGTGTAGATACAACTTTAGGATGACTTTCAAAAAGGACAAATACAAACTTGGTGTTTGTTGTTGGGGGTTTACTATGAACTGTGGTATGGAAATAGAATTTCCTGGGTCCAGAATGTCTTAGGGTGATTTTTCGAAAAAGCTCAACAACTATTTGTGTCTGGATTCTTACTGTTAAGTTGTGGGCGAACATATCAGACGACACAGCGATTCTTCCAAAGCAGCTCTTTATTTGTAAGGTGGGACAGAACTGAACTGAGGAGCTCAGTCAGCCTGCTTATATAGAGCTCCACTAGAATGCAACAGTAACCATTTTCTGTAACTAGCCAATCACTGAACGTCACTTTCGATCCTTCATTTGCATACAAACTATTCAATCACTGAACGTCACTTTCGATCCTTCATTTGCATAACTATCTACAGTATCCCCCTGCTGGCCCAGGGTGAGAACTTCAGTACATAACACTTACTTCTTGAAATATGGCCACCCTAAGCTATTGCATATACTTACAAGCCCTTTGTCACCAGTCAATACCATCCACACATTATACCCAGCAACCAAAGAACACAATCTGTACAACAATTAGAAAAGAAGAAACTCTCCTGTGTGCAAAACAGAAAACTCAAGCAAGTTAGTCAAGACACACATGATATGCATTATCAAGAAAATAAGCATGTAGAATTGTTAGCAAACATGTCCATTTTAGGGATTAGAAGCTTGTGAGATGCACAAAAATTTCGTTGCTTGGTTAAAAAATAAACACCAAAAAAACCCTGAAAGATTGTATTTCTCAATTCCAGATTGTGGAGGCAAACAAATGATTTTATATTTCTGTCCCACTCAAATTTCCAAGAGACATTTTACTTATTGGGTTTTGGTACAGTAGAAAAGACTTGGGCTACCCCCTAAAACAACGCCATGGGCACTGAAACTATATAGGACGAGAATTCAGGATGGAAGAGAAGAAACTGAACCTTGTTTTTCCTATAGGCAGATTCGCCCTCACTTCCTTTTTTTGTGTGTGATCCTGAGCTAGAAATGTAAAGCATAAGAGAAGAGAAGGGGATTTTTCTTCTCCTATTGTAGTCTTTGTATCACTAAAATCTATGATCGCTTAGCTCAGTGGAGGTTAGATACTTCTAAGGCCCCTGGTTTTATTCTTCCCCCATTGTTCCGAATTGTGCTGGCAATTCATCAACAGGACAGGATTCTTCCCCAGCGGTGTCAGCACGAGAAAAGTGCAAACTCTTTAAGGCTTGCCCTTATTTAAATGCTCTACAATGAGAGAGTTTAAAAGGGAACACAGGCAATATATTCATGAGATGCTTTATTTGACAAATCCCCCTGAAAGTGCATAATGTTTTCTTGTTATATATCATCCATTGGCCAGCCTGAACACCTTTTTCATTTCAGAGCTGTCACATCAAACTGCATTTGACTAAAATAAACCTTGGGAATCAAATGTTGATATACACTAAAGCCCGTTCTGTGGCCCATAAATCATTGGGCTATTTGACTACAGATCCCTTTTTCATTTGGATGAGCTTTCATTCCATTCTGACTTGGCAGTTATAACTCATAGCCATATTTATTTATTACCTCTGTCCTATAATGCTGCCCAACAGCAATAAACATGAGTCTAATGATAACAGAGGTTCGAGATGGATGGGGAGACACCCAGTAGGAGCTGAGTCAGCCTTGGGTAGCTTTCGTGCCCCTAAGAGCCTCCTGCTCTTCCAGTGGAATATAGATGGAAGAATTAAATGCTGCTCAAAGATGAAGGTTCCACCAACATAAGCATTTCAGTTTGGCTGATGAAACATTCTCCCCTCTCCTCCCCGTGTGGTGTTCTGGGGGTTCTCCTACCACCCCCCACTCCAGAGCCAATTTTGGGGTGGCACAGGGGAAGGAGAGGTGATATAGTCCAACTAATTAGTTGAATCTACCCCAAAGGGGAAATACATTAAAAGTAATACTAAAACTAATTTCAATGCAGTTTTTTAAAAAGAAAGATTGTCCCAAACCCCTGGCCTACCTGGCAGCAAGACGCTATGCCAAATCCAAAGTTCAAAGTCCAGGGGTCAATCCATTTAAGCAAAGTCCAAAATCCAAAGTCTGGAGGTCAGGAAACGCAGTACAAGGCCAATCCAAGTAGCCAAGTCTGAAGTCCAGCAGTCAGCATACAGTGCAGAGACAAATCCAAAGCACAGTCCCATAGAGGTCCAGGAGCATCCAGGTCAAGGTCCATCAGCATGGGCAACTAAGTAAACACAGCACCCCAGCTCTGCTTCCTTTTGTACTCTGTATGCTGACTGCAGCATCCGGGCTTGGCCAGGCAGGTGACCCTTACCCAAGCCTACTCCAGCTGAGGAATCGCACACCTCTTCCTAGAGCTAGTGAGTCCCACCTGGCCAGCTAGGGAGCTGGGCTGTGGGCCCTTGCCTGCCTCAGCCTCCTAGAGCACCACTGCTCCTTATGTTAGTTTCTGTTTCTCACTGTGCAGCTGCTGGGAGTCACAGGACTCTGTTTACATTCCAGAGACAGTCCAGACTCTTGGAAGTCTCACGGGAAGGGAGACGGGATGTGACGTTAGTGGTTTCCTGTTTCCTTTGTTCCTTTGTTTCTGTTGCTCTCAGCTTTCATAGAGAGAGGATGTCTTTTCTGTTCTGCGTAGTTTAGAAATAAAACTCTTTACAATGTAGCCAAACCTCTCGTCTCTTCCCTGTGCTGGGAACCCTGCTGGGTAGAATGTGCTTGAGGCCTTATCAAAGGCTCAGGTGATTAAACACGTCGGAGGCGATTTCAAAGGCTCGGAGGAAGATGAGGCCTTATCGGCTTGGCCAAGTGGAGTTCCGACACCCTATTCCTCAGAGTCCACTGTGCTTGTGGAGACTGGGACCCTTCTGGTGATGGGGCCTGCTGCTGTGTTTCCTGTGCATTGACCCCCATACCCTTGTTATCCTCCATCACCCTGTGAGTACTTCCTTCCCCATCCCCAGTTTGCCCCGGTGTGCCCCAGGGATCCTCTTCCTCCTCCACATCATCCTGCCAGTTCATGACACAGACTGATGGAAAGGACATATAAATAAACATATGCAAAGAAATAGGCTCCTCGGTCCATCTCTAACCTCTGGGACCTGGTTGAATTGTAGAACTGCTCTCACCAGCATGTTGTTCCTAACATTCAGCTGAAATCTACCTTCCTGTAACTTAGATTAGATCCAGAAGTGGCCCCTGGGTCAGCAGGGAAAACATCTTTGCCCTTTTCTACATGCATGTTCATACATGATATTCAACAAATGTACAGTCTGTACCTGTATACACCCTTGTACAGCTGTTCACATGTAATGTTCAATGAACGCACAGCCTGTGTACACAGTAGCTAAGCTGCACAAATCAAAAATTGCCCACTCTTTCACAAAAACACTTGTACATGTGTAGAGACAGCTTGTGAACTGTGTTAAGTATAATGTAAGGACAAGCCTTATGTGACATTCCTTCAGGAGTCTGATGAGTGTTCTCCTGTCCACTCATCTTCAGTTTAACTGCTCCAATCAACAGACTGGCATCATTAAGAGAAAACTGCAAATGCTACATTTGCATGTACTACTTCACATTGCCACGTATAACATGGCTCTCCTGTTATTTACAAGTTTAGGCCAGTGAGCCTAAATTGGATGTCTGCAACTATAACAATACATTTAAATCTAAACATGCCAAGGACTTGGAGTGGGAAACAGTAATTATATGAGAAGGATTGATCCTTGCCTGTGGAGGTCTCTCAAGGTCTCACACGAAGGCCCAAGTCAAAGAAGGTCTAACAAATTATCAGATGAGCCATCTGCTTAGTTAAATGTCAGCTGCCAAACTTACTCATCATTGATCTATTGCAGTCTTTTTTTTCTTGACGGACAAAAAAAGGTGAAGCTGTGAGTATAATTGATTCTGTCTATTTATTTGTCATAATTTAAATGCTTAGAGCAAAAATGTACTGCTATGAGTTTGTGGGGGTGCCTGGACCTCCCTTCTAATTCCTGGGTGCCAGACACTGGATTTAGCATGTTAAAACACAAACCAGGCTGGGGTCTTGTGTCCAGGAAATTGCCCAGGGAAGGGCTTAGGCTGAATTATTACCTCTTCCCCACTTCTAATTCCTGGATCCAGGAATTCAGTTGCTGAAATAGCCAGGCTGCCCTTTACCCACTAAAGATGGGTTGTTAGGGGCACAAAGAGCGTGGCCCTGTGGCAGAGGGCAAATGTTTGCACCCAGCCAGGGAGATAGTTGCCTGCTTGCGCACGAGCAACTCCTTAGAAACCATTACAGATGTTGAGGTGGTATAAAACAGCATTTAAAATATAGATTTCAAACAATGGAAATGCAATACAAGTGAAACAGAGCTAATAGCCCTGATTAAGGTTAAAATCACGAGCAAACCATTAGTATCAGATATTAAAAAGATTTTCCCAGTCTTTTCTGGATGTGCCAAAATGCAAGTAATGCTGGTGTTTACCTAAGCTGATGGAAGAGGAAGGTGTTGGGATACTACTCCATCCTTGTATGAACATCACTATCAGTGGATACTGTTATATATTGAATGCTATTACTTGTTAAGTTTTTGATGCGTTGCTTGGAGCTCAACCTTGTTGCTGGGAAAGTGGCATATATATATGAAATAAAAATTTAAAAAATTAAAAACAAAACACAACCTGCTGGTTTTGTTGTATTGTTAAACTCTCACAGTGCTTCCCCTTGCTGGAGCAGAGAACTCAAATAAAGGTCAATGCAATCAATTTAAGTTATATTCAGCATGACACCTCTCTTTCTACTTACTTTCAAGTTATCCAGATTCTTTTTTAAAAAGTTTCAAGATAGGTCAACTGATCAGGTAAAGCACATTTTAAGAAGAAAGGTGGAGTGCCGGGGGGGGGGGGGAGTTAGTAAACTTTTGCTCCAGAAAGCTGCATTCTGACAAATAGGAAATCAGGTAGATCTAACTATTCTCAGGATTCCATGCTTTTTCTCCCACCAAGCAAATATTGTAACAGATCGATGGTGATTTAGTTTGGTGTGCAGCCTGTAAATAAGTGTGTCACTTATCTCACCATTTCAAAACTGTATTCTGAAATTGTAAACTTCCAGGAAAGGTGCACTGTGTGCCTTTCTTCATATACAGATTTGCTCCAAGCATCCAGCGCACTGGCAAAGCCAACCCAGCAGTCCTGTTAGTACATTTGCACGAGCCAGCCTCCCTGCTGCCTCTTCCCAATAAGCAACAATGACCGCCAAGTTGCTTCTTCTGTCAGCATTCTGAGCTGACAGAGTCACAGGCCAAGGCAGTATTCAGGACCAAGGGACAAACGAGGAGGTATGAGTGAAGAATATCCAAGGGAATAGCCAACACACCAGAGCTCAGGATGACCTTGTTGTTCAAGCAAGGTTAAACTGAAATAGGAAATAGTTAATATTCCTCGCCGCTCAGGAAAAGCATACCCTTCAACATTTCTCTGATGAAAACAGGAATGTCCTATTCCATCATCAACATCATTTTCCTATTTATAACCCACCCATCTGACTGGGTTGCCCCAGCCACTCAGGGAAGCTTCAAACATACATAAAAACATACTAAAACATTAAACATTTTAAAACTTCTCTATACTGGGCTGCCTGCAGATGGCTCGGGGGTCGGATAACTCCATACCCTCCAACATTTCTCCGATGAAATTAGGGACATCCTAAGGAAAACTGAGACATTCCGTTATCAAATCAGAAACCAGGACAGCTTGGAGGGTCTGGAAGTTCCAATTGGCACATTGATTGGACGAGGTCAGTCTAAGGCCTGAAGGTACCTTCCCTTGAGAAGCTGCCTCCAGCAGTTCACTGATTTGCAAGCAGCCCTTGAGAGGAACATATATAGGTATAGGCATCAATTCTCAGGACTAGCAATGCAATCTTTTTCAAAACACATACATTTTGTAATGAAAGCTAAGGGAGAATTATTTCACTCAGTTCTATATTGGGTGGGGGCGGGGAGAGACAGTAGCTGTGGTCAAAACGTTTTTCTGTCACCTTCTATGCAGTTCTCAGTCAGACTCCAGACCTTGTTTGCACAGGGTTAAATGTCGCCGTGGATGTGAGGAAGACGGGTCTCCTGAATGCCAATTTAGAACTGTCTGCAAAACAGAATTGTGACCTTCTGTGTTTTGCTTGCAGCACAGATTCAATAGCTGCTGCTCACTGTAAAGCTGTTTTAATTTTCATGGCAGGTAAACTGGGGATTGTTTCAGAGCCCTGGCTTTCTAAGTGTGAAATGAGCCTTCAGAAGCAGTTGGTAGGGGAAGTGTACATTTGCACATAACTTCATCCCAAGCCTGTATGTGAGTGTTTACTAAAGGAGGTGTTTTACAACTCTGCGGTCTATGTGTCCTCCCATATTCTAGGCTTTCGTGATCCTGACAAAGGCAGGGAGGCCTCCTATTTTGCAAGGGATTTTGAAAGTGTGCAATTTTTCAGGGATCAAATGACCTTGCGCCTTTTGTAACCCTATTCCATTGAATAGCAGTCTAAATTTGCATAGGACTCCTCTGATGATGAGTTAGCTCTAATCAATCAGAATGTATTCAGTGAACGTGCATATATGGGCATGAGAGATGACATCACAGTGGCAAGTCCCACCCAAACTTACGTGGCTTAACTGGTACTTGAGGAGAACCCCTTCATGCATGCACACATACTGATGTTCCAGCTGTTCATGTGGGAACCTTGCAATTGTCAGTCAATACCTTATTGCCTCTTTGTCACATGTAGCTAAATCATTTCAATAGCAGCAGCCAGTGCAATGAGTCCCCACTAATGTAGTGGGGCTTTCACCCCTCCTCTTCCCCCATGCATGCACCCGCTGTGCCCTTCCCAAATCTGTTTGGGATAGGAGAACCCCCAGAATGGGGGGCACTGGAGGGGACAACATCTGTTCTGTCTGCCAAGCAAAAATGCTTGTGCTGATGGAACGATTCCTCTCTAAATATTCTGTATGGGTACATTTGTTGAATTCCACCCTAAATATTCTGTTGGGGTCAGATTGCCAGCTGACATGAGGGTGGGATTGGAGCTCAATCCACTCCTTTCCCTTTAAAAGTTGCTTGATTGGGAAAATTAGCAGGTAAATAAACATTATACCCTGCTAATATTTTTTTAAAAATATACTGTTGAAGACACAGATACAAAAATAAAGTTAACAATCCTGTGTTAGTTTTCAGTAAACAAGCCAACTATCATGCGCCTTTGGTTAGATGCAAGCCAATATTTCTGCAGCCTTGCACAACATTGTCTTTTTCGTAAGGTTTCCTTAGGGATTAGTTGAATTGGCCATTTTTGTTCAATCCCCGAATGTCACTGCAAGATAAAGAAAACACCAAAAATGTAAGGTTTCTTCTCCCTTTCATTTAGAGCCGGCCGCTATATTGTGCTAAGAGGTCCATTTCCATTTAAATTATTTCATTCAAGCAGAGGTCAAAGGCTGCAGAAAAATCATAAAATATCCAAGGGATGACTAATTTGCCGCTTTCACTACGCTGTTCAAACCTCTTGTACATGTCCAGATTTCATCTGGTGGTCACATTCTCAAGGACGGCAACATCTGAACAGGCATGTCTACTGGAGGTGAATGTTAACTGATTAAAGCAATATTGCTTTCTTACCACATGGTCCTGAACACATCATTTCGAGAATCAATTTCATCGAGGGTTTTTTGCTTAGTGGTAAGTACAGTATGCTTATAATTGCAACCTTAGATGTGTCTATAGTTTTCTAGTACTGGCCGTTGAAACTATTTCAGGAGCACAACAATACTGCCTCATCAGAGATGCTCCCTGCCAAGTCATCACCTCCACAGCAATACATTTAACAAATGCACAAGTATCCCTGACCTATTTAGCAGTGCAAAGGTAAGCAAAAGCAAACTGTTGACCTAATGATATTTGTCAACAGCTTGGAGAATGCCCAGAGATCTACCAAGGTCAGATCTAAAAAAAGCACTTGAGATCCCCACACTGCAAAGAATCTCATTTTTCAAATCATAAATTCAGTTCTCCACATTTCCACATCAGTTTGCATTTTTTTAAAAAAGTCTCTATCAAGATTCATCCACATTTTACTGCGGATTTTTCCTGATACACACATTTTTACAAGGCAAATTTCCAAATATATGCATTTTTATGCACGCTTTAGCCTAGTAGATGCATTTTGTACATGTTCCTTGGCTGGATAACTTCATTGCAAGAGACAGAGAAGTGTGGATTTTGAAGGATGGCTGTGTTCCCCTTTGTATATTGTTTCTGAAAGTGCAGATTGGTTAGATGTGCCTTTAAATGTGAACTGAATTGAAGTTCTCTGCCATTCCTAATCATTTTACTAAAAGAGTGCAGAGCCAGAGAAGAAAACTAATTTCTATTATCCATTTGGATGCTTGTTAATTTTAGTCCAGTTCTCTCACCAGAACTAAAACTTGAATGCTCTTAAAAAAAAAGCACTATCCTATTCCACAGGATTGATCAAGACACAAAGGCCATCTTCATTTTTAAAAATCCGGTTGTAACTTAGATTAGTGAGACGGCGGCCCTCAACCCCCCATCCCATGTGCAGCCTCATTTCTCCAGAGCGAGCAATCTGAGGATTGCCATTATAAATCCTTCACACAAATCACAGATGAATGCTGGCAGTCTGTACATAATCCGCTTTCTTGTTCTTTTAAAAACTGTCGTTTTTCCGCTTGACAACAGTGAGGCTTTTGTAAAAACATTGGAAGTTAGGAGCATTACCATATTTTGAGGCTGTCTATTGTATAGAATGTGTCATAGAAATAATCCTCATGCATTTTAAGAGCTTTCCTGCCTGTTCCCCAAAGCAGCGTGTTTTCCAACAAAAAAGGGGGGGGGAGCTATAACCACTATATATATATATATATATATATATATATATATATATATATATATGGGGGGAGAGAGAGAGCGCCTGGGGAAAATCTCTTACACCCACAGTTAAATCAAAATATCATCTGCTAAGTCTGCCTAGTACTAAAAAGAAATAAGAAAAAGACACTGTGTGGTTGGCTTCCACTTCAACCATCGTAACCCTCTAAATGGGTTTTGATGGTGCATACCCAAGCAACAGACCCTCCAAGTGTCGCTATTTTCCAGGGACAGTCCCAGATTTACAGAAGCTATCCCAGTTTTTGATTTAATCTCAGGAAGCCCAACTTTTCCTCAGGACATCTCTATTTTCATTGAAGAAATGTTGGCAGGTATGGAGTTATGCGACCCCCGAGCCAAAGAGATAAGTAACTACACAACCCTTAGAAGACATCTGAAGGCAGCCCTGTACAGGGAAGTTTTAAAATGCTTAATGTTTTCTTATGTTTTTACATATGTTGGAAGCTACTCAGAGTGGCTGGGGCAATTCAGTCAAATGGGTGGGGTATAAATAAAATTATTGTTATTGTTATTGTTATTATTGAATAGGACATTCCTATTTTCATTGGAGAAATGTTGGGAGGGTACGAAGTAAAGCTTCTTTTTTGGTCACCTTGCCTCTCTGTAAGAATGCAACATAGGAAGCTGCCTTGGGCTGAGCAGAACCATTGGTGTATATGGCTCTGTATTGTCTACAGTTTCATTGTCTACACTGAAGGAGCATCTCCACCCCCATTGTTCAGCCCGGATACTGAGGTCAAGCTCCGAGGGCCTTCTGGTGTTTCCCTCACTGCGAGAAGTGAGGTTACAGGGAACCAGGCAGAGGGCCTTCTCAGTAGTGGCACCCGCCCTGTGGAACACCCTCCCAACAGATGTCAAGGAAATAAGCAGCTCTCCTATTTTTCAAAGACATCTGAAGGCAGCCCTGTTTAGGGAAGTTTTTAAGATTTAATGCTGTATTGTTTTTAACACTCGATTGGGAGCCGCCCAGAGTGACTGGGGAAACTCAGCCAGATGGGCAGGGTATAAATAATACATTATTATTATATTATTCTTATTTAAGGCTTCAGACAGAGCCTTTCCCATGCCTACCTGGGCATGCCAGCGGTATAAACCCTGGGTGCCTCAGAATGCAAGGTTGGTGCTCTTTCATAGAACTACCCCCCTTCCCAGTTGTGATTTGCAGTCCCAGGCCCAGTGAGCCCACCAGCAGTGGGGGCTCAAGCATGAGAGATGTGAGAAACACAGGACAAACATCTTGGGATTAACAAACCCACAATTTGGTTGATTACAGATGTCAGTAGGCTTTGGCGTAGGCATTGGGTGTGTATCCTGATCCTGAATCACCTAACCCATCTGCTGGCTGATTGCTTGGCAGGGTCAATCCTGGGTTAAGGTTCAGCTTATGACATCTGTCAAATCAGGGTGACTTTTCCAATATCAACACCTGGGTGGGATGAGGCAGAATTAAGGTCTGGGCATTTGGAAAGGGTGGCGCTGTGGGTTAAACCACAGAGCCTAGGACTTGCTGATCAGAAGGTTGGTGGTTTGAATCCCCGCGACGGGGTGAGCTCCTGTTGCTCGGTCCCTGCTCCTGCCCAAGTAGCAGTTAGAAAGCACGTCAAAGTGCAAGTAGATAAATAGGCACCACTCTTGCGGGAAGGTAAACGGCGTTTCCGTGCGCTGCTCTGGTTCGCCAGAAGTGGCTTAGTCATGCTGGGCACATGACCTAGAAGCTGTATGCCGGTTCCCTTGGCCAATAAAGCGAGATGAGCGGCACAACCCCAGAGTCGGTCACGACTGGACCTAATAGTCAGGGGTCCTTTACCTTACATCCACAGATTATTATTTTTCTGGAATCAAATAGCAGCGCAATGAGCACTAAACATGAGCTATATTCAATTAGTTTTTCAGAAGTTGTTTTTACAGTATGTCATGTGAAAGCTCAAACATAATGTGGAAATTTACAGTCAGGGAAACATCAGGGAAAAGGGATAAACTGCCATGGGAACGCAGTTCTAGTCTCCAGGGTGGAGAGTAAAATACAAACATTGGCTTATCTGTTGGATTTTTTTAAAAAGGGGATTGTATGTTGCCTTCGGTGCCATGTGATTGGAAACATGTTTAAGAAGGAATAGCAACAGTAATAGATTGGATCCAGATTTAGTCATGCTTAAGAGTAGATCCATGGAAATCAGTGCTCATGTTTCATCTGGATCCAGTCCAATAAATTATACATGCCCGATCTTGGTGCATTTGGCTATTTGCATGCACAAATATTCCTGCCCCATAGCTGCAGAGAAAATTCTCATGCATCTGCAGAATTATCTGTATTATTATTTTTTTTTAAAAAAAAATCAGCATGATGCTTCACACAATGAAAGGGGCTGCCAATGTCGCCTGGACTCTTGGAAATGTATTTATGTTCCCAGAGGGAAATTGCCCACACTCTCCCTTTCACTTTTATATTTGATAATTATTTATTTTGTTCCTTAATTGGCTAATTATGCCTGCATTGTGGCATCTTGGAAGCAAACCGTTCAATATAATTGCTAATGAGTAGGTTTTGTATTTTGTTGCAGAGAATTCGTAAGTATTCTCTGCCTGGTGTTAAGAGGTTTGTAATGGGTTTAGTGTGCTAATTATTAGTTATTTTGGCATAGTGCGAAAATTCTAAGAATACGGGAAAGCTAGACTTTGGACTGGAAATTAACAATGTGCCAGAAATACTCCAAGCTCCTTAACTAACTGTGCAAAGTTAGCACCTCAATCATTTTCTTTCTTTTTCCCCCCCTTTTCTTCTTTTTTTTTCTTTTTCTTTTCTTCTTTTTTTGGTTATAGAATACAAGGAATCATAGCTGCTTCTGGTATTATAGAATCATAGAATGAATCATAGAACTGTAGAGTTGTAAGAGACCCAGAGAATCGTCTAGTCTAACCACCTGCAATGCAGGAAAATGCAGCTGGATTAAACCCACAAACTTGCCATTATCAGAACAATGCTCTAACCAACTGAGCCACCTTCAGGCCATCATAGTGGTGTCTGCATAGTGACATATGTCCATTGACAGTAGCCCCCAATCGCGCGCACACACACACACACACACACCAGGCATTGGAAGACAAGTATGCTTGATTAAATTCAGCAGACTAGGTGGGTTTGTGACCCTTTTGCATTTGTTCATGGAGGCAATTTCAAGCCACTCTTCTAGAAAAGGTCTTGATCAATCGCAATCTGTTTGTCCATTCCCAAGCAGTAAAAGTGTAAACAGAATTTCATAGGTGGTTTGCTAACAAGAATGGTAAACCCTAACGTTCCAGAGCACAGCGTCAATCCAAACAAAAGAGGGTTTTGTTTGCGTAGTTGCTGCCGATACGATATATGTGCTTATATGCAATACTGTATGTGGTTACTCAGGAGTAAATTGCAGCTGAGTTCAACTAAACTTTTTCTCTCATGTACCCGTGTGCAAGATCAGAGCTTTTAGGTTCTTCTAAATCTAGTGGAGCTTTAGGCATCAGCAGAGGCCAGAAGCACTTTACACTGCCATGTGTATGATGAGAAGACTCTGGCTCTTTCCTTTGAGATTTTGTTGTGGCAACTTACATACCATCTCCTTTGAAGCCTTGAGGCTGGACTAGTGTTAATAAGCCATGCTTCAGGCTGCCCTTGATAACTTGCTGGAAGTTGCAAATGATTTGAGGAGTGGGGGGAGTTGGCCGCCCATCTCTAAATAGGAATGATTTCTGGAGCACATTTCTCCTTGACTTCAGGGTCTGCACTTCAAATGATTCCAGTAGCCTTCTGGCCACAATTTCCAGACATTGGATTTGACCTATTAAATTCCAAGTGGTTTGCAGCTCACATACCTAACCACTTTCTCCTGTTTTCCAATACAATCTCAAAAAAAATAAAATAAAAATAATAATCAAAAATCTGAGCCCTTAGTATTTCAGTATGTACGTGCATATCCACAGATGGGAATCAACAAAGGTTCCCCCATGCTGAAAAAGAAATGCAGGGAAGCACTGCTTAAACTCTAAAAAGGATCTGTCTTCATAGTGCAACATCATTCACTTGGCCCATGAACCAGGCAGCAATGGCAGGAGCAGACGGTACTTCTGCACCATAATTTCCACCATCTCTATCATTAACCATGTTGGCTGGGACTGATGGAAGTCCAACAACAGCCAGAGGGCCACAGTTTCCCCCTCCCTGATTTAGAGAGAAGGCATTCATCCTCCTCCAGCTGCCTGGACTCTCTTTTTCATCAGAAGAGACCCCTCAGGGATTCTATCCTATTGCACAACTACTGGTTTCTAATAAAGAGCCATGCCATTCCTGCTTGCTTTCTCCCTCATCCCCAAACCTCATAACAATTCACTGTAGTCATTCAGGCAAACAATGCTCTTAACACCTGGAGAATCTTCTGCTGTTCTTGAATGGTCTCCTATCACCTGCCTTCATGCCAGTCCACCTGTATTCTACTCCTGCCCCTCCACAAATCCATGCTACTATTTTTTTGGTCTTACTGTAAATGATACTAAAACCCACAAAAGATTTCAAGAGGGGTGGAATCAATCAAATCTGTTTGGGAGGGAATAGGATTGGAGGAGGAATCCCCCACAGAAAGTTAGTTCCAAAAATCTGTCCCTTATGTCATTTTTTACGCCTGGTTACTGAAGCATCTGCTACTAATTTCAGCGTAACTATATTTGAATCACTGGTCTCATCTAAAATGGCATTTTCTACTTTCCCAGTGAGGAACCAGAGATTTAGCAGATAAAGTTCAAGTTTCTCATATCTACAGACTTTCTTAGGACAGTTATCTATGCATTAGCTTAATTCAACACAGCAGAGCTCCAATCAGCACTTTTGCAGATAAAGAAAAGAACAAATATCACATGGTAAAACTCAGCCACAGATGTTACTCCCTGGACCACAAAACAGAAAGCAACCTTAAGAACATAATGGTGAAAGTGAAGTGGAATTCTGAACTGAAACATTAATATATAAGCATCAGTGAAATTGGTCACCTGGGGTAGATCTAGACACAGGGGGAAAACACGCTATAAATAAGTCAGAAATTAGATTGTTATAACAAAAGAAAGAAATCCCTATGGAAAAGCGTGTTTTAAAATTTCCTGCTCCATGGTGCCTTCTAGTGTTGCATGTTTATAGTGCATTCAAGTCACTGTTTCTTTACTAATGGAGCTGAGTCCCTGGTTCTAAATGGAATCCTAGACATCTTAGTAGCACAAACACATCAGAAATTAAGAATTACCTACTTTCTTTGATAAATCTGAGGCACAAGAAGGATAATTTAGAACAACATCACTCTACTCCTCAAAATGAAGAGGTGTACAATGTAGATGTTAGCTTAAAAGAGAGAAAATATATATTCCTAGGGGCTGTGTCCCTGTCTCTGCCACTCATCAACCCCCCTGCCATTCCCCAACGTCAACTCCCTAGAGCTTCCCCTTCATGCAACTACTAAGCTGACTTTTCACCTTCCTAACCCTAGTTCTGGTACATTCTACATGCAAAGCAGATGTTCTACTACTGAGCTAAGCACCTTCGTCCACAGCATCTCTCAAAGCTATATTCCATGCAGGACCAGCAAAACCTATGTATTCCACCTTTCTGCTACCTTTCCACAGTAGCAGAAAGCTTTATCAGTTCTTATCCAAACTCAGAAAACAAGCTGATCTTTTTTAATCTAATGCCCATTAGTATTATAATGGAATTGTGAACTTTGAATTACCTGTGTTACTTCAGGAACTCTCTTAATACTTGACTTAATCCACTGATTTTTCACCTTTTACAGCTACAATACCTGTGCCCTGCAAAGAAATAAAATATGGCAAGGGCTTAAACAGTAGAGTGTTTTAAATATTTAAAAGTAATTTGAATAGGCATTATTCATATTAATAGCTCTAGTTTTGAGGACGAGTCAGAATAGGAAGTTTTCACATGACAAATGTTACCATTAAAATTCAGTAATGAATGCATTTTTAATAAGGCAGTGATCTTGTTAGCTTTAGAGGTGATTTGTTGTTTTTCTCTTTTCTTTTAGAACACCTAAAATCTGAATAAGCCTCATCAGATAATTAACCAGCATTAATTACTTCCTACGAGAAAGTCTTCTCATTTTATAATTAGGGGATGTGCTGTCGTTATTTTCATTATTTTTCCCCCTTTGCAGCAGGTGTCTTTTATGTAAAGGGTGCTCCAGAAATTGTTAACGTGTGGCGGTATGCTAATAAGAAAAAAATTAGACAGCTCTTTCTACAAAGATACTGGGGCTCTTAAGTCAATGGTTCCTGATTATACATAGAATTACTTACTTTCCTACCACATGCAAGCTCCCCCTCTTGAAGTCTTAACTAGGTTATTTGGGGAGGGGCATGCCACATTAGCCTTGAGATTTTAATTTATCATATTTATATCCCACCATTCCCCTAATGATCTCAAGGTGGCATGTACAGTATTCCCTTTTCATTGTATCCTCAACAACCCAGTGAGGCAGGTTAGACTACGAATGCCTCTGAATGGGAATGTCTTTTGCTTTTCACAAATAAGCCTGGGCACCTATACAGACACCTGAGATTCGGGTCAGGTGTGGCAGGTCAGAGGATGTGGCTTCAAGGTTGCTTGGAACCCTGGCATCTCACTTCAGAAATTAACCACCGCCTCTTCCCCTCCTTGAGGTTTGCAAGATAAGTCTCAAAGACAGCCCAATTATTAAATGACCTTCTTGGAAACCATTAGGAACCCTGCTTATCTACAAAATTCCTTGCAAAATGAAAATTGCTTGACCTTTACTCTACTAATATGCAAGATATACTGCACAAGGCCCAGCTCTCATAAATGGTAAACAATACACTGAAACAATATTTGCTGAATAGTCAATTTCTACCATTTATAAGGCTACCTTTGCACGCCTTCTTTCTCTCTCGCTCTCAGTTTTGCTTCCAAAATTACCACTAGTTCATGTTTAATATCTAGATTCCTTAATACTTCATTAAAAGAAGCCTGCTCAAATTTCAGTAAGAATAACTGGAATATGTAGAACTTCAAAGTAACATTTATAACAAGCCAACACATTATCTATTAAAGGCATGTTATTGAACTGCTAAAACCTCTGTGCTGAAACTTGCCTAGCACAAGATTCTTCATTGCTTATAGGCTAGATTAAGATAGTATATGCAAAAAGATACCAAGGCCCTTGGCAGGAGTATAAATAAACTGCATGAAATAATAAAAACACATAATTTTGCCCTCTGCAGCAAATGTTGTGGACAAATGTAATTCCAGATATAGTAACTTTTGCTAGTTCTATAACAAGGCCATGGAAAAATCCTTCCAGTAGCACCTTTAAGACCAACTCAGTTAGTTCTTGGTATGAGCTTTCGTGTGCAAGCACACTTCTTCAGATACACTGAAACAGAAGTTGCCAGATCCTTCTATATAGTGAGAAGGTGGGGAGGGGTATTACTCAGAAGGGTGGTGGGAATGGGAGATTGGCAGATAGCTGAGATGAGCCTGCTGACGACTCTTAACGACTGTAATAGGTCTTACAGGAAAAGGCAAGGGGTGAGAAGGTGAGAAATGGCTTAGTCATGTATAATGGGATAAGAATCCAATGTCTTTGTTCAAACCAGGTCTCTCCATGGTTTTAAGTTTGGTAATGAGTTGCAATTCAGCAGCTTCTCTTTCCAGTCTATTTCTGAAATTCCTTTGTAGTAAAACAGCTACTTTGAGATCTTGTATAGAATGTCCTGGGAGATTGAAGTGTTCTCCTACTGGTTTCTCTGTTTTGTGATTCTTGATGTCAGATTTATGTCCATTTATTCTTTGGCGTAAGGTTTGGCCTGTTTGTCCAATATAGAGAGCTGAAGGACACTGTTGGCATTTGATGCCATACACAATGTTAGATGATGAGCAATTGAATAGTCCCGAGATGGTATGTGTGATGTTGTTGGGGCCAGTAATGGTGTTGTCCGGGTGTATGTGGCAGCAAAGTTGGCATCTGGGTTTATTGCAGGCTCTGGTGCCAGTGTCCGTGTTAAGTCTGGTTGTAGTATTATTGTGGGTTAGGAGTTGTTTAAGATTGGGTGGCTGTCTGTAGGCAATGAAAGGTCTTCCTCCCAGAGCTTGAGAAAGAGAACTGTCATTGTCCAGGAGAGGTTGTAGATCTCTGATGATGCGTTGTACTGTTTTAACTTGGGAGCTGTATGTGATGACTAGAGGTGTTCTGTTATTTTCTTTTTTGGGTCTGTCTTGCAGCAAGTTCTCTCTGGGTATAAGTCTGGCTCTGTTGATCTGTTGTCTAACTTCATCTGCTGGGTATTTTAGTTCTGAAAAGGTTTGCTGTAGA
Source organism: Podarcis pityusensis (assembly GCF_964106645.2). Taxonomy (NCBI): domain Eukaryota; kingdom Metazoa; phylum Chordata; class Lepidosauria; order Squamata; family Lacertidae; genus Podarcis; species Podarcis pityusensis. The sequence goes on along the minus strand of NC_138028.1, from coordinate 112,726,008 downwards.
TCTCTTAGGTGAGAGTCTCTGTCTGTAGAATTGGAACAGATGCGGCTGTAACGTAGTGCCTGGCTATATACAATGGACTGTTTGGTATGTTTGGGATGGTAGCTAGAGGCATGTAGATATGTTTGTCGGTCAGTTGGTTTACGGTATAAGGTGGTGTCTATGCGCCCATCCTGTATTTTTATAGTAGTGTCCAAAAAATGTATTTCTTGCATAGATTGATTCATTGTAAGGTTGATTGTGGGGTGAAAATCATTAAATTTCTGGTGAAAGGTGTCCAGGGTCTGTTGACCATGTGTCCAGATGATAAAAATATCGTCAATGTATCGCAGGTACAAGAGAGGTTTGAGTGGGTAGGAGTTTAGGAAACGTTGTTCTAAATCTGCCATGAAGATGTTGGCATACTGTGGGGCCATGCGGGTGCCCATTGCTGTGCCGCTGATCTGAAGGAACAGGTCATCACCGAATTTGAAGTTGTTGTGGGTAAGGACAAATTGGCAGAGTTTGGTGGCAAGGTCCGCTGTGGTTTTATCTGAAATGGTGTTCCTTATATCTTGTAAACCATCGTTGCGTGGGATGTTGGTATACAGAGATTCCACATCCATAGTAGCTAGTATAGTATTGTTGGGAAGATTATTTAAAGATTGTATTTTCCTCAGAAAATCTGTGGTGTCACGTACATAGCTGGGAGCACTGATGGCATATGGTTTCAGAACAGAGTCCATATAACCGGAGACACCCACTGTAATAGTGCCAATACCTGAAATGATGGGGCGTCCTGGATTTCCTGGTTTGTGTATTTTAGGTAGAAGATAGAAAGTTCCTGGTCGAGGTTCTGTTGGTGTGTTGGTGAGGATCTGTTCTTGGATGTGTGGGGGTAGCTCCTTAACAATCTTGTTCAGTTCTTTCTTGTATTCTTGTGTGGGGTCTGAGTCCAATTTTGTGTAAAAGGCGGTATTGGAAAGTTGTCTGTGAGCCTCCTGAATGTAGTCAGTTTTGTTCATGATGACGACAGCTCCACCTTTGTCTGCTTCTTTAATTATAATGTCTGGGTTGTTTCTGAGATTATCTATGGCTCTCCTTTCAGCATGGTTTAGATTTTGTTGTAAGCGATGGTGTTTTCTGGTCACATCTGTTTGGATTCTGTGGCGGAAGCAGTCAATGTACAAGTCCAGTGTGGTATTGCGTCCATCAGGAGGGGTCCATGTGGAGTCCCTTTTTGTGTAACACTTTTTCGGAGGTAGTTGGTGGTCAGTGTTCTGCTTCTTTAATTATAATGTCTGGGTTGTTTCTGAGATTATCTATGGCTCTCCTTTCAGCATGGTTTAGATTTTGTTGTAAGCGATGGTGTTTTCTGGTCACATCTGTTTACGCCTGAAGGAGTATTTTCAACACACACAACAACAAGACAAATCAGAACAAACAACAACTTCACAACACAACACCTCTCAACCCACTGGAGAACAACAACCACCCTCCCAACAGAACACTGACCACCAACTACCTCCAAAAAAGTGTTACACAAAAAGGGACTCCACATGGACCCCTCCTGATGGACGCAATACCACACTGGACTTGTACATTGACTGCTTCCGCCACAGAATCCAAACAGATGTGACCAGAAAACACCATCGCTTACAACAAAATCTAAACCATGCTGAAAGGAGAGCCATAGATAATCTCAGAAACAACCCAGACATTATAATTAAAGAAGCAGACAAAGGTGGAGCTGTCGTCATCATGAACAAAACTGACTACATTCAGGAGGCTCACAGACAACTTTCCAATACCGCCTTTTACACAAAATTGGACTCAGACCCCACACAAGAATACAAGAAAGAACTGAACAAGATTGTTAAGGAGCTACCCCCACACATCCAAGAACAGATCCTCACCAACACACCAACAGAACCTCGACCAGGAACTTTCTATCTTCTACCTAAAATACACAAACCAGGAAATCCAGGACGCCCCATCATTTCAGGTATTGGCACTATTACAGTGGGTGTCTCCGGTTATATGGACTCTGTTCTGAAACCATATGCCATCAGTGCTCCCAGCTATGTACGTGACACCACAGATTTTCTGAGGAAAATACAATCTTTAAATAATCTTCCCAACAATACTATACTAGCTACTATGGATGTGGAATCTCTGTATACCAACATCCCACGCAACGATGGTTTACAAGATATAAGGAACACCATTTCAGATAAAACCACAGCGGACCTTGCCACCAAACTCTGCCAATTTGTCCTTACCCACAACAACTTCAAATTCGGTGATGACCTGTTCCTTCAGATCAGCGGCACAGCAATGGGCACCCGCATGGCCCCACAGTATGCCAACATCTTCATGGCAGATTTAGAACAACGTTTCCTAAACTCCTACCCACTCAAACCTCTCTTGTACCTGCGATACATTGACGATATTTTTATCATCTGGACACATGGTCAACAGACCCTGGACACCTTTCACCAGAAATTTAATGATTTTCACCCCACAATCAACCTTACAATGAATCAATCTATGCAAGAAATACATTTTTTGGACACTACTATAAAAATACAGGATGGGCGCATAGACACCACCTTATACCGTAAACCAACTGACCGACAAACATATCTACATGCCTCTAGCTACCATCCCAAACATACCAAACAGTCCATTGTATATAGCCAGGCACTACGTTACAGCCGCATCTGTTCCAATTCTACAGACAGAGACTCTCACCTAAGAGATCTACAGCAAACCTTTTCAGAACTAAAATACCCAGCAGATGAAGTTAGACAACAGATCAACAGAGCCAGACTTATACCCAGAGAGAACTTGCTGCAAGACAGACCCAAAAAAGAAAATAACAGAACACCTCTAGTCATCACATACAGCTCCCAAGTTAAAACAGTACAACGCATCATCAGAGATCTACAACCTCTCCTGGACAATGACAGTTCTCTTTCTCAAGCTCTGGGAGGAAGACCTTTCATTGCCTACAGACAGCCACCCAATCTTAAACAACTCCTAACCCACAATAATACTACAACCAGACTTAACACGGACACTGGCACCAGAGCCTGCAATAAACCCAGATGCCAACTTTGCTGCCACATACACCCGGACAACACCATTACTGGCCCCAACAACATCACACATACCATCTCGGGACTATTCAATTGCTCATCATCTAACATTGTGTATGGCATCAAATGCCAACAGTGTCCTTCAGCTCTCTATATTGGACAAACAGGCCAAACCTTACGCCAAAGAATAAATGGACATAAATCTGACATCAAGAATCACAAAACAGAGAAACCAGTAGGAGAACACTTCAATCTCCCAGGACATTCTATACAAGATCTCAAAGTAGCTGTTTTACTACAAAGGAATTTCAGAAATAGACTGGAAAGAGAAGCTGCTGAATTGCAACTCATTACCAAACTTAAAACCATGGAGAGACCTGGTTTGAACAAAGACATTGGATTCTTATCCCATTATACATGACTAAGCCATTTCTCACCTTCTCACCCCTTGCCTTTTCCTGTAAGACCTATTACAGTCGTTAAGAGTCGTCAGCAGGCTCATCTCAGCTATCTGCCAATCTCCCATTCCCACCACCCTTCTGAGTAATACCCCTCCCCACCTTCTCACTATATAGAAGGATCTGGCAACTTCTGTTTCAGTGTATCTGAAGAAGTGTGCTTGCACACGAAAGCTCATACCAAGAACTAACTGAGTTGGTCTTAAAGGTGCTACTGGAAGGATTTTTTTTTATTTTGACTATGGCAGACCAACACGGCTACCTATCTGTAACTAAGGCCATGGAAGGTTGTTTCACCAGCTTGTTGAAGAGATGCAGCAGATGTGAAAACCCCACCAAATGAAACAAAAGAGAGAAAATAGATGTTGCAGGAAATTAATTTTGCCATGTAAAGAGTAATTTCAGCCAGCAGAAGTCACAAGAGAGGACAAAATATCTAGTATCACACCAAGCATGATGCAAGATGCTTGCCCTTCTGTATTATTCCCTCCTAGACAACTGTGTTGAAGAAATGCACCATGTAATAACATATTTGTAATAAGACTACAGTGGTACCTCGGGTTACATACGCTTCAGGTTACAGACTCCGCTAACCCAGAAATAGTGCTTCAGGTTAAGAACTTTGCTTCAGGATGAGAACAGAAATCGGGCTCCAGCAGCATGGCGTTAGCAGGAGGCCCCATTAACTAAAGTGGTGCTTCAAGTTAAGAACAGTTTCAGGTTAAGAACGAACCTCCAGAATGAATTAAGTACTTAACCCGAGGTACCACTGTACTACTACTACTACTATTATTATTATTATTATTATTATTATTGAAATTTGTATACTGCCTTTCATCCAAAGACTACAAGGTGGTCCACAACATAATACAATATGTATTAAAATACATTTAAAATACATTTAAAATACATTTTAAAAAAGAAAATACATTTTAAAAAAGAACAGAAACAACCCGATAACCCTCCTCCCACAAACACATTTAAAAGGACACAGAATCAGTCAAAGGACAAAAGAAAAACATTTTTGCCTGGCTCCTGAAGGTATGTAATGAAGCTGCCAGGTGAGCCTCTCTGGGGAGAGCATTCCCCAAACAGACAGCTACCACAGAAAAGGCCACTGACTTCTCATGGAGATGTCATTCAGAGGAGGGCCTCAGATGATGATCGCAGGGTCCAAGTCATTTCTTATGGGGAGAGGCAGTCCTTGAGGTATTGCAGTCCTGAGCTGTCTAAGGCTTTATAGGTCCAAACCAGCACTTTGAATTGAGTATGGAAACTAATTGCCTGCCAGGATCAGTGTAATATGCCCAACCCACCTTGCCCCAGTGGTCGCCAAATTCTGCTTCAGTTGAACCAACTCTAGAGGCTGCCCTACATATAACACATTGCAGTAATCTAACCTTGAAGGTAGCAGACACGGACAATAAAAGTTGAGAGGAAATATTGGGGGGAAATGAATAACTGAGAGAAATTGAAATCGACAGATTCACCTATCCCTAGATAACATTATGCTTAGTCATTCATTACCAGCAAGAAATGAGAAAGGGACGCACAATGGCAGCAGTTTTGTGGCTCTCATGGCATCCTGAAACTGGGTTTACAACATGGGAGATTTTGAAGAGCTGAGATCATGTGAAGGAAGAATATATTTTTTTAAATAGGAAAAACTAGAATGATACCAGCAATATACGCAAACACATTTATAGGGATGAGACATAACAAACATTTGGTAATAGTTTTGTTTAATATCATATATATATAATTTTCCAAACTAGAAGCTGTGGCTGCTGCAAAAGAAGGATGGTTTAGTATCACATTATTTTTCCTATTATCTATTCTCCTTTTATTTTAGACCTTATTTTGCTTACTAACATTTTTATTATGTGTGTTTCATAGAGATGCATTTCAGTTTTGCTCTCTTCCGCTGCGATCTGTTATAGCTCTCATGTCAGCTGAAACATTAAGAGTCAACATACAATGGTTCTTTTTTATGTAGGAAGCAGGGTTTTCTTCCCTGCTGAAAACGTGTTTAAGCAAGTTCTAGATATTGTATAATCATCACCCTGATCATTTTTGAATACTATTGTGAATGAGGTTAGCTACTACGTGTGGGACTTTAGTGATGAAATGGGATTTGTGTTGCATCCTGGAAAAGGGACCTTGGATCCCCTAAGAGAATACATCTCACATTTGAACAGATTGGCTCATCCCGAGATTCTCTCTTGCTATGATGAAATTATGTTTAATATTACATAAAATGCTGTATATTTTAAATGCATTGTATCCAAGTTACTGTAAAGAATGTTTAAATACATTATTAGTATTTTAAATACATTTAATACATTATTGGTATTGGTTTCCCTCCGGAGGCTGTGGACTCTCTTTCCTTGGAAGTTTTTAAGCATAGCTTGGACAGCCATCTGTCATGGATGCTTTAGCTTAGATTTCTGAATTGCAAGGGGTTGGACCAGGTCACCCTTGGGGTCCCTTTCAACTCAAAAATTCTATGATTCTATGCTTCCATGGAGCTGGTATTTTATCTGGATAGCTATATTTTCTTCTGTAAAGGTTTTTGAAGTCATCACGCTGGGATGAGTGGTCAGGGACTTTGTAAGACGAAGACAAATGTAACAGATTTATTGTTTTCGTAACCGAATTTCTGCAAGTAAAGCTTTAGAACTTATTCTTCTTGCATTGAAGAATTTATTTCTACACAAGGACCTTACTGGCACCCGTGTCTCAAGAGACAATGGCGTGCGCCTCCAGGGGTGAAGTCAAACCACTGTGTTAGTGGCAACAAAGTGAACTCCCCAAGGTGGAAGCCTGGGCAGTATATATGGAGGTCCTGGGCTGCCCAGATGACAAGACATTCCCGCACCCCAATGTGGTCCAAAGGAAAGCAGAACAATACATTTGGCAACAACTTGGCTGCAGGAATTGTCAGAAGGAGGTGTACAAGGTGCCACACAGCTGTCTTAGAGACTCCACTCCAGATTTGTGTAGGGTTTACTCCATAGCCTTTTCTTCTCCCGAAGATATTCCACGAGGCAGTGGAGGTTTAGGACCAGAGTTTTCCTGCTCCTAGATGGGCTACCTTCCCAGGTTGATGAGCCCCAACTGTTCCTCGCTTCCTTCTTCAGCACGTGCAGAAACCGCCTTCTTGACCGTGGGACCCACTCTTAGTCTTGTCTCCTGTCTTTGCATGCAGGGGAATGCCCTAACTCAAGAGGGTTTGTTACAGATTGACTACCCTCACCTGGTTTAGCTGGCCTCTCAAAGCTGTTACCAGTGTTTCTGCTGCTGAATGCTGACAGCTTCTAGGAGCCACAGGTGAGAGCTGAGTGCAGGGTGGTGTCCAAAGGTGGACAAGCTACCCCAGAAGGAGCATGGCATGGCCCACACCAGAGGTTCTATGCCTCTCCTAACTCCCCACACACCCCAACACAAGGACCAGATCAGAAAGAAATATTCCACTTAGCAATATCTATCAACCCAGTCCTTTAAACTGAGAAGAGGGCATCCCTAACAGTAGGGTGAAGGATCCTTCTTCACCCCAAGTGAAACAACCTTCTAGGGGCCACATGCAAAAATGGACAGAGCAACAAACGCAATGTTTACCTTTGTGCAATAGGTTAGTTTCTAGACACGTACCTCTCTTTCCTCCATGCAGGCAACCAAAAACATTATCCAAGTTCAAGGACACATTCCAGCAAGGCAAAACATCTCACGGAGGGTGCAAAGCAGGATGGTGAGGGAGACAGAAGTGACTGTGGAAAATATGTGGTGTGGGAAGAGTCCTGTGGGTCAGATACAGAGGCTTGGAGGGACATATTTAGCTTCTGGGGCTTTTCTTTTGCCCGGGAATCCATGCAATATCTTCTTTTTTTAAAAAAAAAAATTCTAACTATCCATGACAAACACTCCCTAGTCCACCACACTGATATCTCCAGCAGACATAATTTTTAAAAAGAGACGAGAAAGCACAAGGCAGAATTGAAGAAGTGAATTGAAAAGGTAAGTCAAAGAAACAGGGTGGCCAGCTGCACGTTTCAGGTGTGCCAAGTTTTATTTCTTGGCAGGGTAGAAATTAGGGAGTATTTAATACTGGCAGCATCACATGAAAGACATACCCAGCCACACACACACAGCCACTTGCTGTACTTGAGAGCATGTTGCACAAATGCTAAAAATATGCATGAAAAGAGAGGAACTGTACAGAGGAAACATATGCCGTGCTCGAGTGGAATGTCTGAGAAACTGAGAAGCAAAAGAATTAGGGATTCTGATGGATGGCTTGCACATAAGTGCATAGCAGCCTGAGGAGGCTCCGGTGGGACAACAGGGAGTTTCTATCCCATTAGTGCCTGGACTTTATCGAGAACTGTGGCCCTGGTGCTTTCTGACCCAACTAATTTTGCCACCACTTTAAACCTTCAGCTAAATCAAATACTTGGTTTCTTTTATCATTTTCTGCTCCCCAGCACCATTTATTTCAAGACACTTTTATTTACTTCTTACCCGTTTTCCCCAAATACAGTGACTGGCTGTAGGCATGGGACAAAACAAACTGGAGTTTCGTGCTCTGCAACGATGCCAAGCTTTATTAAAGCCTTTTATAAACAAAACATAACACGTTTACTTGCAGGTAAGTTGTAAAATAAATTTGGCTTACTATTAGAAACAATATGTTATTATTACTTAAAAAGACAATATGCAACATGCATGTAAACTTAAGTAATGTGTTACTGTTGCTTTAAAGAGAAGTTACTATTGTTACCGTTGCTTTGAGATGACAGCAGCTATTTACTCTATCTCCTTTACCTTTATTGACCTTATCCATTTACCCTTTCACATCCTTTTCCTTTTGGTGGAGGCAGGAGGAGGAGGAACCACCAGCATTGCCAGTCATGAAAGTGGAGCTCCCACACAACGCCCAGATGTTGTGTGCAACAATGCTGTGTCCAGCGTCCGGGCATCATGATGTTGTATGCAACACTCAGATACAACGTCCTGATACTGTGGCATCGTGCTCAACATCAGCCCTGTTATCTCCTACCCAAGTTGGTGTGCCTGGTAGAGGTGAACCTGGAGAACATTGTTCATCCCCACCCCTTCTCACCCCACTGCTATAGTTCCACCCCTTGGCCATAAGAACGTCAGAACCTTGCTGGATCACTCCAAGTCATCTTTGGTCCAGCATTTTGTTCTCACAGTGGACAACCAGATGCCTATGGGAAGCCTGCAAGCATGACATGAGTCAGTAAGCAATCTCCTACTTATGGCTGCCAGCCACTAGTCCTGAACAAGAAAGCACTTGAAATTGGAAATCTCATACATGGGGTTTGCAAAGATAAGGTGGATAAAAATGTAGCAATTGCATGAATAGATCTTTCTCTTTCTGCCTATTTACATATTCCCATCCTTTTTCCTTGTCACACTGGAAGATTAGAGAAAAACTCTTTTGTAAAAGCATTATAGATGGTAACAGCAACATGTTAGTGCTGTATTAAGAAAATAAGAGGAAATGTATAATAGCTTTAATTTGTTAAAGTGGAGCTATTGCTAGATGACTTGGGTTTGGTGTGGTGTGATTTTTGTGTGTGCAGATGTGTGCGTGCAAGATGTAATGCTTAGAATTATCCAAAGCATCCTTTCCTGCAGCAGAACCCCAAGGAGCTCCCCTCTCTGTACACACACAACTAAGTCACTGGTAAACTAGCATTTCATGCTGTCTAGGAAAAATACAACCACACCACCCATATCCAGATGGAAAGCTTTGCATGCATGTATAGGCATCATGCAATGTATCATAGTGATTCAGAATTGTTGTTTGCACTAAGAAGGCACTGGATGATTATAGCATATATCTATCTATATCTTTTTTCAAATCACTGCACAATGAATTTACAAACCTCCGTTCCTCAAACCGTGCCTATTTATATTTCTGTGATTGCTCCCCCCCCCCCCCACTTCTGAGGGAATGTTTCATCAGCTGTCCAAGGTTTGCAATTTTAAACCCAATTAAGGAACCATTGTTTTATCATCTAATGAGTTAATAAGTAACAAGTAGCCAAATCTGTGAAATTTCATATAAATCATTAATGGTGCTAAATAACATTGTAGCTTCACAGTTTGCAAATATCTCCCTGAATAGCCTACCAGCTGTCCAAATATTAGCAAATTAAGGCTATGAATCCCCAAATACAAAGAAGCATATTTCTTAAATTCAGTCCTCCTATCATTTTGTGCATGCTGAAAACTAAATTGAAAAGTAAAATATTACTGCATATATCATGAAACTGACCCTGGGCCACTTTAGTCCTTGGTGCTTGGAGCAAGTTCATGAGCAGATATAATATAATATAAGCAGATAAATCTTCATCCAGGTGTTTATATTTAGTGTGTGGATAATTGGCAACAAACATTTAAATGACCATTCATTTATTCCATGTTAATGGCATGTGTGGGGTGGTTCAGTGTGGTTTCATTCATTAGGGCATATCAGTGGTTTAATATAAAACATTTTATTCCACTCCTTATCAAAAAGACAAAGTGGTCTACAAGATAATCCCTTGCCCTCAGGTTTACAATCTAAAAGACAGCACAAAATCAATAAGGAACCGGGAGGGGAGAGAAGGGAGAAAGCAAGTTGGAGCGCCAATTGTTAAAGTGGCATGGTTTTCAAATTTCTTATTATCAAGAGCAGTGAATCTGACAAGGAGGAATGGATGGCACAGTGGGGTGAAGCCACTCATTTTGGCCGCTGGTGCATCTGCCCCACACCTCCCTCACCTGTTCCCCTCTGCCTCCCCATAAGCAGCAGCGATCCAAATGGCCAGAGGTCAGGTGAGCAGCCTCATTCCACCCCTCTGCCTGCTACTGCTGACAAGGAATCCTTGCATGTCTGATACAGAACCACAGCACATTAGCAAAGGACTCTGAGGCATGCTCCAAAAGGGTTACACAACTTGTTCCATGTAAAGTGTGTCGAGTTTCACCACTGAGCTGCTTGAGTTGGAAGTCTTTCCGAGAATTCTTCCCACACTCCATGCATGCCTTGCTGGATGCAGACTGCAAGAGAAGAAGAGGTGGTGACCTCAGTTGCAGGGAATCTTGTTTGCCACTGCTACTATTCTCTATGAAGGACTCCAGTGACATTCAAAGGGACCGCGGGGTATCCTGGAACACTGTTTGTACTTCCTGCTTCTCTGCAGGAAGGAAGATGTTCAGGTTTTGACTCCAAATGCATCCAGTTTGTTCCAGGAGCTATCCATGTGCTACATTATTGTTATTATTAGTTACTTGATTTGAATCTTTCATTCAGCCATAAATGAAGCATTTGTACATTTGAATGCTTCCATGCATCCTTGTTTGGGATGGAACATATGCTTGTTTGTTTTCAAAGTTGGCACAGATGTCTGTTCATATTATCCTGGTGGCAGGGAAAGGAGGAGGGGGAAATCACTTGACTGGAAGCATGAAAGCAGTACGTCCAGATGGGCTAAATTCTGTGAAGAAACGATGACACAGTGATGCTTTGCACAAACAAAGCCTTGAAGATGTCTCATGGAGCTCATCTCCACTACAAATATTGCACCGTCTGGAAGACAGGCCAGAAATGAAAGTTGTTGTATGTTTCTGAAGGGCTCCACTTCTATTTTAATTTTTCATGGATGTGTAGATACAGAGATAGGTTATGTGTAGGAAGGAATGTGGGACTTAGACTGCATTGAGCCACTGAGTCCTGTTTACAACTAGGAATGGGGGAGAAATTTGATGATTTGCACTTAAAGAGAAGAATTGATGCTTTTGAATTATGGTGCTGGAGGAGACTCTTGAGAGTCCCATGGACTGCAAGAAGATCAAACGCATCCATTCTTAAGGAAATCAGCCCTGAGTGCTCACTGGAAGGACAGATTGTGAAGCTGAGGCTCCAATACTTTGGCCACCTCATGAGAAGAGAAGACTCCCTGGAAAAGACCCTGATGTTGGGAAAGATGGAGGGCACCAGGAGAAGGGGACGACAGAGGACGAGATGGTTGGACAGTGTTCTCGAAGCTACAAACATGAGTCTGACCAAACTGCGGGAGACAGTGGAAGACAGAAGTGCCTGGTGTGCTCTGGTCCATGGGGTCACGAAGAGTCGGACACGACTAAACGACTAAACAACAACAACAACAACTTAAAGAGAAACCTGCCTAATTTGCACCTTCCAAAGCAACGCATTTCTCTGAATTTTATGGTGTAGTTCTCGTTTGTAAATAATTTTATTGAAAGTTTTCTACACAGCATACAATAAAAGCCAAAGTCATCTAAAGAAAAAGAAAAAAGAAAACCCTAAATAATAATAAAAAAGGAAAGTAGAGAGGCAGAAGAACAAACACAAAGAACAAAATGAATACAAAAGCTCTCCCCCCCCCCCATACAATCCATTTTTTCCCATACACAAAAAAGTAGACCCTCTCACCAGGGAGTTTATCTTTCTTCCCCTAGTTCATCTTCTCCCCCACACCTATGTTATTTGTCTCCCTCACCACTCTGGTGAAATTATGTAACTTATGTAATTATGGAAAGTACATTGTCATTGCTTTATTCCACCCCATTCATTTCATTGCAAAGGAAACTCAGTGCAATGGGGATGCATAATAAATTGTGCCACCCCAATCTCCCAGGGTTCATGCTTCCTTTTGGAATGAGGCACAGTGGAGGCTGGTTGGATCTGAGAGGAGGTCAGAAAAATTGAGCAACATGTTAAGAGGCAAATAAATAAACATTAGTTTAAGAGAAAGAAAACTACTGATAACGGGGGGGGGGGTTTGGGGGGAATGCAGAAATTGTTCAGTTTGGATTTATGAAAGAACACATGTGAAATAAACACAGACTGGAAATAGACCGATCTGTTCATCACTTGGGTATTATCTATATTTTGTAATATCACTTTGTACACTGCAGGAAAACTGCAGTGGAGCTCAATACTTTGAAAAGTGGAGCTCAATACGTTGATGCAGCTGTCTTCATGATCAAGGAGTCACCCCCCCCCCAACTTCATATTCCTTGCAAGCAACGCTTTAAGCATTCTGTTTGCCTGAAACCTAATGTTTTTCTCATGTCTTTTTATACCCAGTAATTTTATTACAGGAGTTGTTTTTTTCTAAGGGGAAACTGAACAAAACCATTCAAAAGCACTCAAAGGAGTCATGAGCTACAGTGAATTTGGGTAGATGGATGAGTGCTTTATCTTCTTTCCACTATTTATTTAGTTAGTGGAAATCAGAATGTCTTTTCACAGAAATATATGGTATTCGAGTTTCCTGCATTTTCTGCTGTAAAGCAGCAATTACGGCTGCCCTGATTAAGTGCACACTCAGAAGGGAATTTATCCATGCCTACCACTTATTAGGAAGACAAGGAGAAATAATTATGTCCTTAAGTTTCAGAGTTTGCATGATGACAAATTCATTGCATTACTGCTTATTATGTTATAGTAGAAAGCTTGCTTATTTTTAACTCCTCTGCCCACTTATCATTTGTTAAAGTTCCCTAAATACACTATATTAGAATATTTTTTCATAATTTTAGGGGGAGGGAAACAAATACCTGTCCTGCATGGTAGATTTGAGGCAGTGTTTTCAAACTTTCTACATTCAGGAACACTTTCTCAACCCATCTGTTGGGAAACATGTATGTCTACTATGGATCCTTCCAGAGGATTCTGGGATATGCTCTGAAGCATACAGAGAGAGTTCATAGTTTGGGAAGGGTTGTAGCTCGATGGGAGAGCACCTACTTTACACATAGAAGGTTCAACCCACCACATCTCCAGGTAGAGTGGAAAATTCTTGTCTGAAGCTTCCAGTCACTATGGAATACTTTTCTAGATGGTCTGACTTGGTTGGAAGCAGCTGTCCCATACATGACACAGGCTTGGCCTGTTGTACCAGACCATCAACCCACATGGACTGCAAGCCCACACTGGAACTTGCCGGACCCTCCTTTCTCGCCCTGGATTACAGAGGAAAAGATGTAGTGACAGGCAAACTGTCTTCCAGAAAAGTTTGTCCATTATGACTGATTCTCTCATTGAGAATCCTTGACGACCTTCTGAGGAAATCCTGTACTGTCAGGACTTCCTGACAGTACAAACTGCACAAGACGGTGGAACAGACTGCCTAGGTAGGTGGCAAGATCTCCTCCATTAGAGGTTCTTGAGCAGAGGCAGGATGTTCACCCACCAGGGATGCTGTAAGCAGTGAATTTGCTACATTGTGAAATGGTGCGTGGAAATGGAGCACAACCACCTAGCACTCTAGTGCAGGAATGGCTCCCGTGGAAGCCACCAGATGTTGTTGGATTACAACTCCCATCATCCTTGATGATTGGCCATGCTGCTTGGGGCTGATGGGAGCTGTAGTCCATATCATCATCTTCAGGGTCACAGGATCCTTTTCCATGCTCTACTACTGTATAGGTCAGGGTTTCCCAAACTTTGGTCTCTTGCTGCTTTTGGACTACAATTCCCATCATCCCTGACCAGTGGCCAGGCAGCTTGAGATTATGGGAGTTGTAGTTCAACAACAGCTGGAGACCCAAATTTTGGAAACCCTGGTAAATGTGCTTATTACACTATTCAAACATGTATACTGACTTCTACTTAACAACGTATCTATATTTCTAAAAACAAGCAGCAGCCATCTGGTTCTGACAAATAAATAAATGAATAAATCTGGCAACAGAATTCTGGCAAAACAATCTCAGCTAGATCCATTATTGTTTTGGTCAATCAGCAGTCCTAGTAGAATATCCGACATACTTGTCTTCAGAATCTTACCATTCTAAAGCAAAGGTTCTTACCAGGAGGAAGAGTGAGAGGGGAAAAGAAATGGGGAGCTCAGTGCCAATTTACTGGAGTTATGCTCTTTGGGTGAGGGATGGGATGAGACAATGAAACCAGGAGATCTTGTGCAACCTTGCTGCTGCCTCACCCTGTCCCATCCCCATGAATGCAGTGGCTCCACCAGGAAGACACAGCTGCCTCTGCCCTGCTCTCACAAGCCGATGCTGTACATAGGAGTTAAAGTGCCTTGCACCCTAATATGTGAACATGCTCTTAACAAAGATGAGGGGGGAAATAGCCTAGGATAAAAGGGAGCTGTAAAAGGTTCAGTCAGTAAAATTAGTGTCTTGGTACATAATCAATGTGGTAGGTTTGACTATTAAAAGAGCTTAAAATCAGGCAAAAACCAAGATGGCAAAGTCATTAAAGGTTAACATTTTATCGAAAATTATTTTTGCAGAAATTATACCAACCACACACATGATTCTTTGCTGCTCTATTCAAATTGTTGCCACTACTGTTTGGACCAACTTATCAAAGGAAAATCTCCACTTTATTTAAGCCACCTCCACACTGTCAAAACCAGATTCTGCTATGGGAGCTTCTAGATGTTGGATGGATAACCTATGGGCTTCTAGATGTTATTGGACCTCAACTCCCAACAGCCCCAGACAGAATGGTCAGTGGTCAGAATTGGGAGGGTCTGTGGTCCAGCAACACCTGAGGGATCTGTTTTGATCCTTTCAAAACAATGTTGTTGGCCACATTTGAAATGAGGGGGGAATAAGAATTTCATAGGTGTGGGTTATGCCAGATGCACACAGAGATGAAAGTTGTCTCACACAATAGTAAGCCCAGAATAGAGAGCTGGGCCATCAATTTGTTTCATGACTAATATCCTTTGAATTGCAAGGGGAATTTAAGTGTTACAATAATTGGAGTGCAAAAGAAGGGAGCACACTTGATCAAATAATAATATGACAACTTAATAAAGCAGAGACAATGAGAATGAAAAGCGAATGATGGAAATAATGGGAAACAGCAACTGCGAATATTAGAAAAGCGGGGTAGGAGGAATGTTTTTATAGGAAAGACAAGGTACAAAATCCAGATAATGGCATTTCAACAAGGGGCTGTAGATATCCAAGGAATCTTTGAGATATTGCTACTATAGCGTCTGAGGGAAAATAGTCCTATCAAATCAAGCATGTGACCAAAGATTAAATAAGCAGCAGAAAAAGAGACTTGAGAAACAATCTTACCGCAAGTCCCTTATGTCTGTCCCCTTTTTACTCTCAATACTTTTCACCCTCTTTCCGCCCTGGCAGGACCCCTATGCCCCAACAGGCTTAAATTCAACAGGTGAGTCTCTCTCACATCACTACATCTCTGTAGCATTGCATGTTCACATGCAGCTATTGAGAGAATGGAAGAAGTCACTGGAACTCCATTTGCTGGAGGTCCATAAGCTCATTCTGACCTTTGGCCCACCTGACCTTCTCCCAGTGAATGCTGATTACTTGTGTATATACCTCCTCCAGAATATGAAACCGAACCTTTATTGTCATTGGCCCAATCCTGTGAATGCTCTTTCAACAGATATTCAGCATTGGACTGAAAATCAAATATATGCTACCAGACTTACGCAGACAATTACGAAAATGTATTTCTGTAAGAGGTAGTTGATGATCTCAGATTTTATTTTTTGCATGCAGTTTTTATAATATGGTTTGTTCTGTGGTTCTTGTAAACTGCTTTGTTTTTGTGTGTGGTGTTTTTTTTTAGGAGACAGCAGGATGCAGGTTTTTTAATAAATAAAAAAGAGCCATAGCTGCCAAAGTGCTCAACCACCCTGATTACATGGGAGGAAAATGGTAGCCTCTTTCATAGCAAGAGAAAGCTGTTGAGGACAAGTTTTGGCACAGCACTGGATAGGACACAGAGAAGCATATCTTAGGGAGGAAGCTGCTGCTTATATGCTCCCTCTCCCATCGGTGGACTGAGGACAATATTGAACACCAACCAAAGGTTCCATATATTTTTTCAAAGATGTAGTTTACATTACAGGAGCTTTGCCTTAGGGTTACAAAAACTTGGACAATAGTGTGATAGGTACAAACAAACAAAAAGCCATTGCCATTTTATGAGGCAGCGAAACACTTCTGGCTATGAAGGAACAGTGATGGATTTAAGAGAACCAGAAGACTGATCGGGAGAATTGGGCAATGCATTTCAATAGATGTCTCAGACAGAGTCTTAACTTCATTAAAGTCAGTGACAAAATACCCATCAAAATCGATAGACTCCAAAACACAAGCAATGTCTTGAAAGACTCTCAGGTAGATTCCTTCCCACCTCTTCATCTCATTTTTTTCAACAAATGCCAGTACTGCCACATAGTGAGGTTAAAGTGCCACACTGCAAGTGATAAAGATGATGGATTTTCAGTGTTCCATCACCTTAGTCCTCTACCTCTGAAAACTGTTTGCCTCTTCTGCTTTGCAGACTCACCTGCAAATCTCGCTCACACTTGCATGCACATCAAAATGTACAATGATCTAATTGCAATATAGGAACACATGAAGCAGCCTCATACTGAGTCAGCCTCATACTAGCTCAATATTGTCTACACTGACTGGCAGAAGCTCTCCAAGGTTTCAGACAGGGGGGTTCAGACAGCCCTACCTAGGGATGCCAGGGATTGAAACTGGAACCATCTGCATACAAAGCACTTCATGTACAGTTTGCATAAAACTGAATATGTTACTAAAAATAATGTAACCCCCCCCCAAAAAAAATGCAACATAGTAAGAAAAATTGCATGGAAAAATACATATAATGGAGGAGATGTGAGGAATTCTTTTTTAAAAAAAAAAAAAAAGGTGATCGAGAAATGTGGAGAAGACTGGAAAATTGAGAAACCGAGAGAAACCAAAATGATCCCTATCCTAAGTACAGATTGGCTCTAGCCAGGTGCATGAGTGAGACACCCTCCAACGCCTGCACGTTTCTGGAAATACTAAAAACAATTTTAAATGGCAACAAAAGGGTTAATGATGGAGGCGAGTAAAAGCAAGTTACCAGACATGAATCCTTCTGGAAACATGGAAGAAAACTGGAAAAGATTCAAGCAACGCTTCACCCTGTATGTTCTTGCAATATGTGCCAGTGGAAAAGACAGCTGCTCTCGCAGCATCTACAAGAGACAGCTTGCGAGGGAGATTAGGGGGGTGGGGAGTGCTAGGTTTCGACTCCAGACCCACTGCTAAGTATGGGAAGGGATCCTTTTGCAATATGCTGTAGAATTACAGATGAACTTAACAAACAAACCATGATCCTTCACACTGTAGACTCCAAGGAATTGCCAATTCAGAAGGTGGAGGGATGACCTTTTGAAATTGTGTCAACTGCATCAGGGCCCCTGCAGTCCTAGCAACTTAATGACTCCTGGGTATGTGGTTGTGTGTGTGTGTTTCTTCCACAGTGCTGAACACGCAGACCCACTCCCCTTCTCTCTCTTAATCATTATATCCTCATCAATCACCTTCATTTTCTGACTGTAACCTTTTTAAAAATTGAAAGCCTGTTGAACAGATGAGTGCAGAGTGCCTTAATAACTGCATAATTGTTCAGATAATTATTAAAATAATAAATCCTTCAGATCCGATTTAAATAATTCATACAAGCCTTTTAATGCACTGAGCTTATTGCTCTGCTGTAAGCATTGTTCTGCTCCTGAGCTTGGGATTGCATTTTTGTGTGCACGCGAAATAAACTTCACATTGTCGTTCTCAAACAAAGAGCATCTGTGTCAGTCGACTGATTTCTCTATCAATAAAAATAGCACAATCCAAATGGGGAATATGGGGCATCTGTGGACATATCAGCACCACAGGCTTGAAGAAGTTTACTAGGGAACCCAAGAAACTCTAGTTCAGAAAGAAAAACTAGGTATCTCTAATAGAATTATTGGCACTTTCACTCAAACTAAAATTCCCAGGACTCTTAGGGTGAGGGGGACAGCCATGACAGTCAATATATGTTTAGATATGCTCCGTGAATTCTCCCTATTCAATTGCCACCTTTTTTTTGTAGGGAGCAAACTTTTTTATCCAGTTTGATGGCTTTTGTCCAAGGTTAGATGCCAAATTGGAAACAGTGTTTTAGGAGATTAGTTATTGAAGAGCAGAACGAAGGGCTGAGCTATAAACAGGCATTTGTATCCAGGTCAGGCCAGGCTGATCTTCCTTCCCTTGCTAGCATTTTTGCTTTTAAATTGGTTAGTGGCTCTCTTCCTTTTGACAAATGGATGGGAGTCTGGGGGCCCTTTCCCCCCTTGCTTCTGCAGACCCAGTGCAACTGCCTTATGGAGCAGATTGCAGAAGTGGGGTAGAGTCACTACAGTAGCTTCCTGGAAGGTGGATCACTGTTGCTTGCTGGGACTGAGAAGGCGGTCAGGTGGTGAGGAGGTTGGCATAGTGCAAAAGTAACAGCAAGGGTGCCATATTGATTCTGCATGTGGGTTTGCACAGCAGTGACCTCCTCGTCTGGGGGCGTAGCGTGGGTTGCTGGCACCCAGAAAGGGGCAGGTTTTGCGCGTGCCCCCCCCATGGACTGGGCAGCAGACAGTCCCTTCGTTGGCCAGCATAAATGGGAGTCTCTCCTTGCAAGTTAGCCCCAACCTGGGAGCAGATATAAGGCAGACGAACGCAAAACCAGGAGTGCCTCTGTGTCTCCTCGTCCTCCTGTCCTGGCAGCAAGGCACTCTGGGCAACGCACATGACTCTAGCAATGCTTTCTTGCTTTCCTCTTTCTCCCTCAGTGGGTGGCGGTAGTGCCTCTTACCCTCCTTCCCTCTCAACCGCCCCAGGCATGGGGGTATCCCGTCATCAACCACCAGAAGTGGGTGCTGCCATTGCTCCAGCCCCGAAGGCCCAGCCCAGGCGGGACTTGCCTCCCCACAGCTCCGGCTTTGATGAGGGAACTTGTTGTGGGGGTGTCTGGTTGGGCCCCTCAGAAATTTGTGCTCGGGGCCACAGCCCCCCTGGCCCCTGTATGCTACATCACTGTTCCCACCACTTCATCCTTCCCAGAACTGAACAGCGACCCACCTACCTGGAAGCTGGATTAGCAGCTCTGCCCCATTTAATGAGCCACTTCTGGCAGTGTGTTCTTTCTGGAAGCAAAGTCACTTCATCTGCTCCTCTTTGGCCAATGGATGGGATCAGATTGATCTGCCCTTTGCCATGATGCTCTTCCAGGGAGACAGGAAAAACCATTCTTCCAGTGGCCCCTGGTCCCTGGCTGATGGTAGAGTCCAGAGTGTGGAATATGTACCACGGTGAAGTTTTTTTTAAACCTCTTAATGCAACTCAGTTTCTACACAGACAGATAGACAAATTTTCTGGTTTGCAAAATTTCCCTAAGTTGTCTCTGCAGCTGAATGAGCAATTTCTACCAACTCATTATATTTAATCTGTTTTTTCTGCTTGGGGAATATTATCTATGCACTAATTACAATTTCCTACAATGCAATCATTATTTGGATTGAAGCCCTTCAAAATAACAACAAGCAGGAAACAGAACTTTTCTAGAGATGTCAATCCTTCATCGGATTGAATTCCAGGAAAGTCACAAAAAGACCTCCAAGGCAGTGCTATGTATGCATTCAGTAATAAATCCCATTGATTTCAATGCTGCTCCCTAAGAAGCATGCATAGGATTGCAACCTTACAGTGCAAATGTAGTGATGTCTACTCAGATGTACCGGTAAATCCCACTGAGTGCAATGGGGCTTGCTCCCAGATAAGCGTGCATAGAGATTGCAGTTTTAATGCCTTAGCAAAAACCACAATCGGCACTAAGATCAGGACCCTCTGAACCAGCAACTAAACTCAGCCTTCCTTGTTTTCTAAACTGGCAAAATGGCGGCCAGACTCAAAGTGAAGATGTGAACAGAATCACCAGTAGGCAAAATAGCATCTGGCCAGCTGGTTGCAGTGCTTACACCTGTTACAAATCTTATCAAGTAATAGTTTACCGCAGTGTGATGCTCATCTGTAAGGTTTTCTGCGGAGTTGAAGAGGGATTAATCACATGTTTGTATTTATTCAAACATTTATCTGCATCTAGATTGGTAAAGTTCTTCCCACTTGACTTGACCAGAGAACCAAACTACCTCAGAACAGCTCTCTCACTTTGCCATAGATTAGCCATCAGTATCACTATGCCACATGGTGTATTTTGCCGTACTTCAAAAGTTGGTTTCAATAAAGGATATAGCAGAATGTGCCTTTAAATTGTTGTCTGTATTCACCCAGCCAGTGGTACTTGCCTAACTCTTACATTTGCGCTGTAGTACTTTATCCAATCATCATAATGTTCAAAATCAGGATAAACCGTTTTTCCTGTCATATAAGGCAGGCATGTGGCTGTGACACCAAACCATGGTTTGTCCTAACCACAGTTTAGCAACCCCAAACTATGGTTTCAATTCCAAACAGAGGTGCCAAATTAGGGGGGCTGGGGGCCAAGGGTCTCAACAAAATTTTCAAGGAGGGGGCCTGGCCCCCTCAAAATTCTACGGCAGCCATGTGCATACGCTGTGCAATGTACTTACTCACACCCAGTACGTGGCGTGCTCACGTCACGGGGTGGGGAGCAAGTCGGCACGCTTGGTTCCAAAAGTACAACAGGAAAACTGTGCTTTAAGGCCCTTTTCTGAGTTTCGTGCTTTCTAGCATAGAAATACAAATCCCTCAGCAGGTCTATTTGAGCTGAGGTTAACACCCAGGACCTGGGAGAAAAAGACAACCAAATAAGTGACATGTTAAGTCAACACAATTTAGTGCAACCAAAATTATGAGTCACTTTGGAACCCTCGCTGGGTGAGGACAGAGAGCAGAAAGCAAGATTGTTCTGAGAGTTCTCAACAAAAAGTAATACTTGCAATTGATTACCCATTTTCAAATCAAGCTGAGAAGAGTTTTCCCATCAGTAATTTGGATTTGTTTTGATAAACATATTCCTTGCCTACGAGGCATCCTTTGACATGGGAAACATTGTTCCTTCATTTTAAAAGTGGCATGCTATAATCTGATAATGGCACACTATTATCTGGCTCATTTTGTATACTGTGTGTGTGTGTGTGTGTGTGTGTGTGTGTGTATACACACACACACACACACACACACACACACACACAAAATACACACTACTGCATTTCTTTCCCAGCCTTCCTCCATGGAACTAGAGTCAACAAAATCAGTCTCACCCTCCGCATATTATACCCTCAACAGTTCTGTAAGGAAGGTTATGATGAGAGATAGGAACTGACCTGAGACCACTAGTGAGCCTTCTGGCTAGGTAGGGATTTGAACCCCAGCTTGCCCAGTCTAACCCTGTTAGAAAAGTTAGGCTGTGAGATGGTGAGATAGGTAACCCCCAGAAAGTTCCATATCTGAGCAAGAATTCATGTTTGGTTCTTTTTGGTCCAAGTCACTGTTGCGTAAGGAAATGGAACTGATAACTATGACTCTCTTGATTGAGACTACAGTATATCATTCGGAAACCTGACACTTTGAGCAGTGTCAGATTAAACCCTGTGGAGGGAGGCTTGCAAATTATCTCCTAATTTTTTATTATTTTTTTTGTAATTTTCTTTCAAGATCAAATCAATATTATTTTGATCCATTGTCACGGGACCCCTAAAAGGTGTGGGGCCCATAGGCCAGTGCCCACTCTGCCTATCTTTTAACCCAGCAATGATTTTGAGGCTTCAGAATATTTCTGGATTCCCACCTTCTGGGGGATGGCTAACTCTCAGGTAGGACCCTCTGACAAGGTCCAGTTCAGCTTTGGCTTGTTCGAGTTTATATGCCAGGGGAAAGTATATCCGTCTGCCCAGCAGGAGTAGTCCTGTTAGGTGTGATGGTAACACACTGCAATATTTAGTTGCTATTCCCTCTTGTAAGTGCCTAAGGAACATCTTACACTGAAACAATAAATGTATCATAGTTATAAAGTTTAACACAAAGTATAGCAAGTACCAGAAAAACTCGATTACAGTTGGCAATCTTGCTTTGGATGCCTTTTATTAAGTGGTTTCTATAATTTAACAGTAAGAATTGATTTGTAACCACTAATCATTTTGCTTCCAAATTGTCAACTGCATCTCATCTCTTGCAGAATCTAATTATTAATCGTATACAAAGGGAGATGACAAACATGCTGCTATAATCACGTTGATTATATCATGGCAAAATTGAAACATTTTCACTTGATCTATTAATCAATATGGTTAGCAGTGTTGCTCAGAGCTCATTAAATGTTCATTGCAGCTCAGGAAAAAAAAGATTAACTATAAATATTTCAGCAAAATAGAATTTTTTACATGAGAACAAGAGGGCATTGTTAATCTCTTATTTATTATAGTTAACACTCTATAAACTCTTCCTTGGTGGCAAATGGAAATGGAGCCCTTCTTGGGCTTGATATTTTGGGATTGGAATTAACAAACAGGAACAATGGGGAGAAACAATAGCTTTGAAAACAGCTGTGCTCCACATCTGCACAGGGAAGATTTTTGGAAATAAAGAAAAATGTTCAGAGTTGTTTTCCCCCCTCACTGCTTAGCAGTGAAAATTCTCTCTGCCTACTTCAAAATCTATAATGTTGATGGTTTAATAGCAGTACATGTGAAAAGGATATAGGGGTCTTGATGGACCACAAGCTTAACATGAGTCATCAGAAAGAAAGCAAAAAAAAAGCAAATGCTATTCTAGGCTGCATCAACAGAAGTATAGTGTCCAGATCAAGGTAAGGAATAGTATCACTCTATTCTGCTTCAGTAAGACCACACCTGGAATACTGTGTCCAGTTCTGGGCACCACAATTTAGGAAGGGTGTTAACAAGCTGGAACGTGTGCAGAGGAGGGCAACCAAGATGATCAAGGGTCTGGAAACCAAGCCTTATGAGGGAGTTGGGGATGTTTAGCCTGGGAAAGAGGAGACTGAGAGGAGGCATGATAGCCAAGAACTGTCAAATGGAAGTGGGAACAAGCTTGTTTTCTCCTGGTCCCTCAACTACCTGGCAGTTAGAAAGACAAAGAGCAGAGCTGAGGTGTGAGCTAGAAGCTAGAAGCAGGCTGGGAAGCCAGAGAGACAGAGGCATGCCTGATCTCTGCTTGAATCCAAGGCTGCGGCTAGGGGAAACGCAATATCCTCTTGGAGTGTTAATGCTGTGAGCCCCTCCATTGTAGGTTCAGGTTGTCTACGTGTGTAAATAAATCATATATCAGAAAAACACCAGTCTCCACTGTTCATCATTCAAAGGAAACCAAACCCTGGGGAAGAGCCTGGAACCTCTGAAAACTCACACAGCTCAGAGAGTGGGGTGGGGTGCAACAACACAATCCATGCGGTCTGAAGGGGGCTTCAGTTGAACACACTTGGAAGCCTCCCCGACAATTGGTAAATCCATATTATCAGGGTTTCCAAGCAGACAGATGTTTCTCTAAGCACTCCGATGCATTCACTTCAAACTCCTCTTCAGAGCTTCAGTTAGAAGTAAAGCCAGTGAGGCTAGAAATGCGGGGCTGCACCAGCACTCCTCCACCACCACTTAAGTTGATTTTAAAAAACTGAATAGGGGTGCTTATTCTTAAAGATGAGGACTGGGCTACATACACACTATATACTTTTAAAGTGAATTCAAAGCACATTCCTTCCCTCAGAGAATAATAATAATAATAATAATAATAATAATAATAATAATTTATTTATACCCCACCCATCTGGCTGGGTTTCTCCAGCCACTCTGGGCGGCTTCCAACAAAACACTAAAATATAATAACCTGTTAAACATTAAAAGCTTCCCTAAACATTCTGAACACTGCAGCTTTATCCCTCACAGAGTTAAAATTTCCTTGACAAACTACACTACCCAGAATTCCCTGTGGGAGGGAATGTGCTTTGAATGTGCTTTACAGGTATAGCGTGTAGGCAGCCTAATTCTCATCCTTAAGAATAAGCAATCCTATTCTAGGGTTGCCATACATCCAGAATTTCCAGGACATTGCCTGGATTTGGCTGTCGAAAACAGTGACCAGGCAGAAATCGCTTAAATGTCTGGGGAAACCCAGATGTATGGCAACCCATGTCGGAAGTTTGTCCGGATTTTCACTTTTTGAAATATGGCAACCCTATCCTATTCAGCTTTTCAGGAATCCAGACTAGAACCATCATTTAAAGCAGGACATGGGGTGTTAAGATTTACAGAATGGACCCAGAACTTTCTGTTTTCTAGAGGTTCCTGAGCCAGCACCACAAATGAATACAGACCTGTTGGGCAGGACGGAGTAACGTTGTTTTGTTCCCTTCCTCATTTGGAACATGAAGGTTCCACCTAGTTTCAATGACTTGTGGGCATCCATAGACCTGTCCTCCATGGTTTTATCTAGCCAATGGATGGGAAAGCTGTGGCCCCCTAGATGGGGCTAGACTACAGATCCTCCCTGACCATTGGCCATACTGGCTGGGGCTGATGGGAGTTGGGGTCCAATAACATCTGGAGGGGCCACAGCTTCCCCATCCCTGAACTAACACCATTTTTAAGAAGAAGAAGAAGAAGAAGAAGAAGAAGAAGAAGAAGAAGAAGAAGAAGAAGCAGCAGCAGCAGCAGCAGCAGCAGCAGCAGCAGCACCACTCGAGCTAGTGGACATCACAACATTTCATGGTAGTGGATTCCATTCATTAATGATGTCTTGACAAATGAAAGAAATATTTCTTCAGACAAGGTTCTGCACCATTTTGCATTCTTATCCCAGAATGTGTGTCGCAAGAGAAACCTGGGTAATTGAAAAGTGCAGTGAATTTGACTCACGCTGCCTGGAGCCCTGGCAACAACTATTTAACTCAAGTGTTTGAAAAAGATTGGAGGGAAAAAATGGTCAGAACAAAACAAAACAAACAAAAGTACACACGGAAAGAAAGAGAAAATGCTTGTTCTCATTGAAGATTCAGGACAAGTGCTTGCAGGTCTCTAAGTAAAGCCAGCAATCCATCTGTGAATATTGCCTCTAATAAGCCCGTGGTACAAACTCGGAACGATTGGGTGCAGAGAGAAATGGAACTCATTTTAATAGTTACTTTTCTATAACAAAGGAGGAGAACTGGGCCAACGAGAATTTCACCATGGGGATGACTTAGCAGCACAGTGTGGGATATGCAAATAACAGTGTGTGTTAGGCATCACCTTAATTTCAGGGTCCTGCTACCTGCCACAGTCGCCTGCAGCATGGCTTTATCTAAATGCGCAGAACAGCTGAGCTTGGAATGGAGGGTGAGAGCAAAGAATACCGTGAGGGACAGCTGCAGTAATGTGTTTACAGGTTCTGTAAAGCAGTATCTCGCCTGTGCAGCTGTTTAAAATCCTGATAGCCTTTGCTGAGCACAGTACCTTTGGGAGCACATCAGCCTGTGATGTCTACCGCAGCCAGTTCATTTTGCATTATTAGATTCTCAGCTAAAGAAACTAGACACTAGGAATGTAGCTAATTCTCTAATCCTTCGCTGGCACTCCCTACAGGACCAGTGAGAGACCAGTGGCGTGAACTTCGGAGGGTCACATTACGCTTTAATCAGAGCTGCTTCTCATATTAACCTCTGCAGAAATGAGATGCTTATCGTGCCCCACTCCCATTGCCATCTCACACAAAGAACATGGACGCATAATATGCAGCTGGTGTTTTAACAGACCCAAGAACAGCCAGATTGAATGTGGAAGGTCCATAGCTCTGTGGTAAAGGGCTCTGTGCTTTCCATGCAGAAAAGAAAGGTTTGGTTCCAATCAGTGCTTTTTTTCTAAAAAAAAATATGTTTAGGGGTACTCTCATTTTCCTACTTATACTGAAATACTGCCCCTCAATGAGGCCAAACTTAGATTCACAAAATGTTTAGGGGTATGTGTCCCTCCAGAAAAAAGGACTGGTTCCAAGTATCTCCAAGTCAGACTTAGAATGTCTCCTGTCTGGAATCATGGAGAGCCACTGATGCTCAGCATAGACAATGTTGAGCTAGACCAGTGTTTCCCAAACTTGGGTGTCCAGCTGGACTACAGTTCCCATCATCCCTGACCACTGGTCCTGCTAACTAGGGATGATGGGAGTTGTAGTCCAAAAATAGCTGGAGACCCAAGCTTGGGAAACCCTGCGCTTGATGGACCAATGGTTTGGCTCAGTAGAAAGCAACTTCTAACGTTCCCACAGATGGAGGCAGAGCACCAACAGCATGTCAAGATGCTGGCAGTTGTATGCCAGGCTGTAATGAAATTACAGTAATAATAATAATTTATTTGGGGTGTCCAGGTTTTTACTTTTTGAAATATGGCAACCCTAATATATGCAAAATATTTAATCATTATGACTCGCTTTTTTGTAAAATGTAATATACCTTTCTTTCCTACTCATAAGTAAAGAGGAGTCTTCTACATCATTTCCTCAGAGTAAGCATTTTAGGCCTGCAACCAATTCCTCCCCCCCCCCCATCCATTACCACTGCAATGTCTTCTATTCTGAAGCTTTCAAGGTCTCAGTAGACAATTACAGCAAAAAGGCACCCCTACACATAGCAATTTTTCTTTCACAGCATGGAGGCCATGTAGTTTGAAATAAGGAAGTTATAGTAACAGGCATTGAGGTTGCAGGTGAAGAAGGGAGGATAAAATGCCAAATAATATCTGTTTCACCACACATTATCATCATCATCTTTCTTTATAGATATATAGCTAGATCTAGAAGGACAACACTTTTTCTTTAATCTAAAAATAATTCCTATCCCCCAAATGTATAAGTAATTAGCAGAGATGAATATGCAAGCTTTAAATAGACTGCTTCTCCCTCAGGCTTTCCCCCTTCTGACCCCATATTCGAGAAAGCAGCCAGAACTTGGCAACATGGATCATATCCATCATCTTCATTGGCTCCTGTCCAGATAACCTTGCATGCAGTGCTGTGTTCTGTGCAGAGCAGATGGTTGGCACCGTCAAAGATGACAGCGCCAATCACCTGTTGGAGGTGGAGGAGAGCGAGGGAGATGGAATTCTGCCTCCCCTCCCCTTCCTCTCTCAAACAGGTGCACCAACACTGCCCAAAGTCACACCAAGCCGAGTGTTCGGCAATGGTACCAGATCTAGTAAATCAAGCAAAGCCCTTTGAGTGGAGGCTAGCCCATTTGTAGAAATAGGTTCTCCTATGCCCTGAACTTGGTACAGAAACCTTTGCTCTTCCAGATGTTGCTGTACTGCAACTCAACAGCCCCAGCAAGCATGGCCAACAGCCAGGATTGATGGGAGTTGTAGGTCTGGAGCTCCCCACACCTGTCCTAAATAAAAAAAGAAAGAAAGATTTTGATATATTAAGTTACTGGGGGTTGTGTGTGTGTGTGTGTTCTAATAAGTGGTCTTGTAGGTGCAGATCTGAAACAAGATCATGTTGTTTATACACCCTGAAAATCTTTCCCAGCTGCTAATGATAGTGTTCCTGGCTGATGTTTTTCCTAGAACCACAGACTCATAGAATTGTAGATATGAAAGGGACCCCAAGGGTCATCTAGTCCAGCCCCCTGCAATGCAGAAATCTCAGCTAAAGCATCCATGACAGATGGCCATCCAACCTCTGCTTAAAAACCTCCAAGGAAAGGAATGGCTCTCTGGTGCTTTATTTGTTGTTGCTGTTGTTAATGGCTGCTGCTGCTACTGTGTGTATTTTTAACAGACACATGGCATCTGAAATATACTCGGAGTTGAGAGTGGATTTCATGCTCTTTATTCAGCTCATAGTGGTGAGGAGAAATGAATGTTCCCCCAAAATATCTGCTTTATATACATTATTTACACAATGGGCCCCACGTGATTGGCTAATTCTGGGATTCACCTGTAGGCCAATCAGGTTGCGGATTCACTTCCACCTGGAGCTGGATTGGGTGGCTCCTGCGGAGCAATCATACTGCTGCATTGTTCTAGGACCAATCAGAGTGCTGCATTCTGAATCCTATTGTTCTAGGACCAATCAGACTGCTGCATTTTGGATCCTATTCAACTCAGTACATAACTGCATCAAAAATCTAATTTAAATGAACTAGAATTAATGGTAATTCATTAACTTGCTTTGGTATGCATACATAATTTAAGATGACATGTGGTTTCCTTTCTATCATTTTCATTTGCCCTCTACTTTCATACGTATTTCAAGATGGCCATTTTAGCAAGTCATTTTGTTTGCTTGAAGGGGTATTCTAGTTTCTATTCTAGACTGGAGACATCTTCATGTGCCCCAAATGCAATGAAAGCATATGTGCATACAGCTTCCCACACTTCTCCTAACCAAGCAAACGTATGAAACAAAACACAATACCATCCAGATCAACAGGAAGCACTGGGCCCTACACATACACAAATATTTCATTCTGCTTTTCCTTCCTCTCCTTTGACAGTATAATCTTTCCATCATTCCATTCATTTGGCCATCAAACCAACATCAAACAAGTGTATTTAGTCCTTTTTGACAAGAGTGCTTCCAGGGAACAAGCCAGCCCAACCCTTCAAGCAGTTGTTTTCCACTTACCAAGCATGCAGGCATCTCTTCTGTTGCTTTTCAGAAACCTTGGGTGGATCTACACACGGGGGGGGGGGGGGGCGGGGACCGCTATAAGTAAGTCAGAAATTAAGTCGTTATAACAAAAGAAAGAAAATGCTATGGGAAATCACGAAGAATTTTTTTGCTCTCTAGAGCCATCTGGTGTTGCATGTTTATAACCAAGTGCTGTGGTGGTTATTGTTTTACTAATGTAGCTGAGTCCCCTGTTTTAGTTGTATACCCATCTGCACTCACTACTTAAGTTCACTATTAGCCGGAGCAATGCATTCTCTTGATTTATAGTGTTGACCAAGACAGAAACAGCAACACTCCCAGCTTAATCATGGTGTCTTCTAGCAATTTTCCTTAGGCCAGATTTTGCCCACAAAATGTAGCAACTGTCCCCCACTTCCCCCAACATAAACTTAGTAAAAACTATCAAATACTGTGAAATACTATCTACCACTGCAGGCCACCCATCAGAGATTGTCAAATCCTAAACACTTATTACAGTGAAATGGAAAAATGTTATATTAAATATCAGTGGGTCTAAAATACTGGTGCTGAATATTCAAGTTTTACAAGAGAGATTCCTGAGGAAAGTTTATGGGATGCATTTGTTTAAGCTCTAGGTCTTTCTTATCCTCATTGGAATAAGCATAAAAGTAAGCAAGTTATTAGTTTATGCTTATCTCTGCTTGCAAATTGCAATGAAAGTTTAAAGCTTTTGCTTCATATTTTTGAATTCCAATTCCCATGTCTACTGTTATAGGAAAGTATACCATGTTTTACTTTTGTCTCTCATGCAGCAAAGGAACTGGCAAAGAGGTTGTAAAAAATTACTCTGGTGTCTGTTTTTTTGTAGTTCAGTGAGCTATCATTTCCCTGAGTGGTGCCTCAGGCAATAATCTGGGACAAAGCTTTGGCAGAACTTCAAAACCCGGAGAAATCAGAAAAGAAAAATTAATGATCACAGTTTTGTTGCGAAGCCTTATCTCAGTTATGAGACCTGGTTACCATCCTAGCTGTTAATATTCAATGCAGAATGATCAGGGGAGTGGCTAGTTATACACCTGACAATAGCTCTTGCTTTTGCAGGAGATCAACTGATGACAGCATAACTACCTAATTGTGAGTGAATGATTTTGTGTTATACTTTAGTGGTCTTTAAGATCACAGCCGTAGGCCGCAACTCTGCACATACCTACTTGGGAGTAAGGCCCATTTCACATGCAGTGGTACCTCTGATTACATACTTAATTCGTTCCAGAGGTCCGTTCTTAACCTGAAACTGTTCTTAACCTGAAGCACCACTTTAGTTAATGAGGCCTCCTGCTGCTGCTGCGCTGCCACTGCACAATTTCTGTTCTCATCCTGAAGCAAAGTTCTTAACCCAATGTAATATTTCTGGGTTAGCAGAGTCTGTAACCTGAAGCGTATGTAACCTGAAGCGTATGTAACCCGAGGTACCACTGTAATGGGACTGGCTTCTGAGTCAACCTGATTAGGGCTGCACTGCATGAACATCAGCCACACTCATGGCTTGATATGAAACTAAAGGGCATGGTACCACTTCCAACAAGCCTCAGCCTTATCATCGCCTTATCATCCTGCCCTGCCTGATTGCCTGCCACCGTCCTGCATAGCTTATACTGATTTCTCCTCTCCAATAGTGGGAAAGACCCCCATGAATTCTCCTGTTAAGCTCATAGGATGAGATCCAACATAATGCTAGCACAAGAAGTTTGAGAGTTGATGTTGCTGTGCTAATGATTCCAAAAATAGAGGGGGAAATGTTATGTGTGCAAAATAACCGAGAGAGAAAATCTCAAGATACTGCAAATGAAATATATTAGTAAAACAAAAGAAAATGAAATATATTAGTAAAACAAAAGAAAAACATGTTTCAGTCTGCAGTTACTTTAAGCCTTCATCAGGGGTTGTAGAGGGGACAATATATCACATAAATTCTCAATAATTAAAGACTAATTATACGTCTATATCTTCTTGATTAGAATAAAATGTAGAAACAGTCTGAAGAGCTCTCTGATCATAGTTAATTCACTAATGACTAAAAAATACAATCTAAAGGCACCCAATTATATAAACTGTAAGAAGTCATGATAAGGCATCAAGGTCTTTCACTAATACACATGACAATACAGGAAGGAAAATTTGAAGCATCTTGAGATTTTAGCTCACTCATTGGCAGGGGGTGCAAGCTGTAGCAGAGGAGGTAATGCACAAAGCTTAACTGTCACCAATAGCAGCTCCACTAAGAGTTGTACAATATTTTGCGCAAGCAAATTTATCTGTTGTGCTGTGCTAAGAATGGTCCCTGTTAGTGAAATGACTGTCACACAAGCTAGCTGCCACAACTGGATAGCAAGTATATAATCTACATGAAGTATACATAGGAAAGCTTTAGTTTCTTGATGATGTCTGTAGCATTTCAAATCGCATCTAGCTCGGCCCTGGTAGCTTGGCAAATACTGCTGTGGCCAGCATCCCATAGTACTGACTCTGAGAATCTTAAGACGTAGCAAACTCTCCGGTAAGAGCAATTGAGAAGCAGCAGCTGTAAATCTCCTAAGTAAATTATCACAATGGCATTTTAGAAGACAGGCTGATGCAATCTGGTCTTTATATCTGTCACCTTTTAATATAATGGGCAACGCTTCCTTCAAGAGGAAGAATGAACAAATAAGAATGTTCCTCAGTCAATTGCTCATAGTACATAGGAAATGTCATTATTTGCATTACGCGGACCATAATTAGTTTCACCTCAGTTCGTTTGAAATGATATCAGAATGGCAATAATCCAAGCTGAATGCTGTATGTAAATTAATTAAGGGACGTTTGTTATTATATTTTGTAACTGGCTAAACCAGAGCTATTAGCTCCCTTAGGCACTGCAGTAGAGAACAGCTGGTCATCTTTTCACCTTTAGAAGAAAATCGGTGTTTGATAATGAAATCTTGATCACCTGCCATCTGCCACCTAACGATCATCAGACACAGCATAATTTGTCAACCTGCGCTCTAGGAGGAAGGCGGGCAAATTGGGCAGCTCAAGTCCATGAATGTTTACTCTGAAGGATGAGCCAATTTGCGCAGTGGGCATGAGCCCAAGGAAGCATACGTAGGGTTGAAGCCATGCAGCACAATGTATGTTTATACAGAAGTAAATCCCATCAAGTGTAATGAGGCTGACTCTCAAGCAAGTGTGCCAGAACATACATGACTTTATTTGGTTCAGTTTCCAACTTCACCACTGGCATTACACACTCGTATTATGGGAGTTTTGTAGATGATTTCCAACACCTTTTAATTTCCCTTGCAACATATTGTGGGAGTCAAATTCCAAAGAAAAATAAAAGGCTATATGACTCAGTTTGCTTCACAAACATTCCACTAACATGACACAACAACCATTTCCATACATTTCTCTCTCATCCAAAAGCCAAGGATATCTTTTGGAAAGTGTAGTACGTCTCATCTTGGAGTATTTCACTTAAAAAACCAGGAATATTTCATAAGGCAACTCATGTTTTCACACCTCACACTAAACTGTAGAACTTTTTTTCAGATCAGGAAAAAGGGACAGCCAGGGAGGCTGAAAAATGCCAGATAAATGTTTAGTCAGGGTGAAGGTTATACACCACTGCCAGCCATCTCACAAGCATAAGGTAAGCTACATCCACACCAAGTTTTTTTTGTTTGTTTTTTAAGTCTAATGTACCATGAAAATAAGACAGGGAACCAGAATCCTCCTTGGCTGGGGAAGAAAACTTTTGAGAAACTGGAGAACAGGTTTAGGCACAGCACTAATTTATATGACATGTGCTCCACATTTCTTTAACTGAGAAGTCCCTTCAACAAATATGTAGACTGGTATCGTCTTCATCTCCCTATTGCAGATGGAGGCTGAAAGAAAGGAGCTTGCCAAAGGCTACTCAGTGAGTTCATGGCTGGGATGAAATTTGAACCATACACTTATGTATATACTCAATAACCATGTCAACATGTCAAGCTGAACCACAGTTTAGTGGAACATGTACAAATGGGAATAAGGTCAAGCAAGCCCTAGGCTCACCTGTTCCTCCTTGTGCCTTCTCTTCCCACATACAGTGGTATCTCAGGTTACAGACGCTTCAGGTTACAGACTCTGCTAACCCAGAAATAGTACCTCGGGTTAAGAACTTTGCTTCACGATGAGAACAGAAATCGTGCTCCAGCAGCATGGCGGCAGCGGGAGACCCCATTAGCTAAAGTAGTACTTCAGGTTAAGAACAGTTTCAGGTTAAGAACGGACCTCCGGAACGAATTAAGTTCTTAACCTGAGGTACCACTGTAGTGGAGAGGGTGTGGTGGTGGTGGTGGTGGTGGTGGTGATATATTACTTATACTCCGCCCACCTGACAAGGTTGCCCCAGCCACTCTGGATGACAACTAACTTCAGACAAATTTATTTTCAGTCTCCCTTCAATACAGCTTGCAATTTCATTCAAACTGTGGACTGTGGTTTATATACTATGTTTAATTTAAACAAGCCAGCTTCACACTTCAAAGTTTGAACCTGACTTTCTTTTGATAAACCAAACTTAATGCTAAACCATGATCCCAGGATTAGACACAATGAAAGTTGAACCACAAAGTACGTGGTTCCAAAGTCCTCTTTTCAATCATGTGGGATTGAACTTGTTCGGACTTGTTCCAGCTCATGGACATACCATGAAACCACTGTTCAGTGTAATGTGTGAATAGAGCCAGTGTATATGCAAGTCTAGTATTGGGAAGGTTGTTTATTGATTCTTTGTATTTTAACTAATGGCTTTCTCAAAATTCACATAGTCTTTTAAGAACCTATGAAGCTGCCTTATACTTAGTCAGGTCCTTAATTCAGCAATGCCAATAATCTGTTCTGGCAGGCAGAAACCTTTCCCAACCTAGCCTCTGTTGTACCACTAAGTTTTGGCTCAACCCCTACTGGTTACTGAAGCACACGACTCATCACAAAGAAGAAGAAAACCATAAGCTCATTTCACTCTGGGTCACTCAAGACAAAGGAAACAAAAGAAGGTGCTAGCTAGAATTCTGTGCGTATAGTTCCATACAATTCATTCCCTCACTGCTGAATCAAAGACAGGATAATTACAGGTAACAGTCTTGTGAACACAGAGATTTCTGTAATTTTATTCTTTTAAAAAAAATCCAACAAGCTATTTATGGTTCACCTTTGAACTCCCATCAGCCTGCCTAATCTGGAATGTTTTAATAACTCTAGAATAAGAAAACTCTTAAATCAATATAAACAGAAATAAAAATAAATTATTAAATATTATCACTGAAGCAACATTAGTGGATCAGTAGAAATTCAAACTAAGTTTAGTTCTCCAGATAAAAATCCCAGTAGTGATTAGGATGGAAATGAAGACTTGCTTTGTGTGTGTTACCCAACAGAATATTAATTTGCTCACTAAACATCAATGGTGGTAATCTCCTGAATTCACACACAGATCACTTTGTTAGTTACACTCACCAAAATTAGGAACATAGCAAGTTGCCTTATATCGAGTTGCACCAATGGTCTATATAGCTCAGTATTTTTTACATTCATATCAAATTAATTTAAAAAATGAAAGTTACACATAAATGAAAGCTGAATCTTAATTTTATGAATGGAATAAGTATTGTGTTTAAAGAAACTGAAACGTTCAGATTTTTTATTTCAGAAAACATAAGACAGCTGTTGTGCTGCAAAGCCAATTCCAACCAGTGCATGATTGTGATACTCTGGAAAAAAGAGGCAACAGCCAACCATCTCAGTCCTGCCTGTCTGAAGCGATTACTCCTTGTAATAGCTAAAGTGAAAGAGCATCTGACAAAATAAAAACCAATAAAGAATGGCTGTCCAGGGTCAATTGCTCACACCTGTATGGCAGCACAGCGAGAAGTGTTTTCTCCAAGGATCAAGAGTGTCACAAATATCTCAAACCTACTGTCGCTGGGGTCAGAAACCTCAGCCCCTTAGTGAAACAAGTCTCTCATTCATTTCACCAAAGGCCTGGTCTTAGGCAGGATTGGAACCAAAGAGAATGGCGTCTGATACTCATGTGTACGTATATAAAAGGTAACAAATCTACTCCTAAATCACTCTTTCTCCAGGGGAAGCAGAGGCCCACCTCACCTTCCCCTGCTGTTTTCTTTTGACAGAGGACCAAGGCAGGATGCTTAAATGTTGGCTCAATCCTTTCACTGCCCACGACAGAAGAACCACAGGCTCTCCCCTTTGCAGAGCTAAATTAATCCACTGCATGACAGTAAAACTGCAACTTTCAGTTAGTAGAATGATAGATTGGCAGTCACACTGTTATGGTGGCTTTTGGGCACCCCATGAATACTCCAGCAGGTCTGTCAGCTGGGCGGTTGGCAATGATGAGTTCAGATATAGCCCCAAGCATGGTCCTGCCTTTAGAAAATATTCGCAAACTTATTCTATGTGCGGCATTGCTATGCCTGCACCGTTTTTTGGGTTTTTTTTGAGGGAGGGGGGAACCAAGTGCTTTCCTCTTCCGATTCAGGCTCTATTTTATTTGCAGACCTCAGCGCACAGCCGAAAGAGGGATTTTTATCTGCCGAGTGAAATAGCTCAATAAATTTGGGGAAGGGCTGTGGAGAATAATATAACAGAGGAGCTGTAGGGAACAGTACATATAATTTCACCTCTTCCTTCATGGTCCACATATGGAGTTGTTTTGCCCCTCATCCTTCTCCAGCCAACTGAATAGTTAACCCTTGATGAACTGTGAAATATATTCACTTTGACAGAAATGTAGGAGCAACTGGACAAGCAGTAGCAGTCTGTGGCATCGCTCGGAATGAAAAGGCAACTTTATGAAAAGCTGAAGTACAGCTGTAAGACTGTCATTCGAGGGCGGGGAACCTCAGGCCCAGGGGGCAGATGTGGCCCTTCAATCCTTTGTATCTGGCCCTCAGAACTGTCCCCAGGCCACAGACCTCACTGGCCCTGCCTGGCCAGAATGTGTCATTGAACTCTGACAAGGCCTTTTCCTTGTCCTGATAAAAAGGAGTGTGAGTAGCTTACTGTACATAGGTGAAATTCACATTAGATACTCTGGCTCCACCCCACACTGGCATATCATAGAGTCATAGAGTTGAAAGGGATCCCAAGGATAATCTAGTCCAACCCTCTGCAATGCAGGAATATGCAGCTGTCCCTTATGGAGATCGAACCTGCAACCTTGGTGTTATCGGCATCACGCTCTATCCAACTGGTTTAGCATGTTCTAAAACTGTGTACAAAAAGTGATTGCCTGATATTAATATCAAGGGAGTTCAATTCCTTGCAAAAGATCAATTCCTTGCAAAAGAATATCAAAGAATAATGCTCAAAATATCTTGTAGTACTCAATTATTTACAAATGAATTTATAATCTGTACTTTCATAAATAAAGCAAAGCAGGATAGAATATGTAAAAATTATCTCTAAAAACATCATGGCAAGCATCAATACTGATTGAATTAAAGAAGAAAATTTGTGCTGGAAAGGCCTGTCTAAACAAAGAAGTTTTCAAAAGACATCTGAAGGAAGGGAGGGATGGTTTCTGACAAACTCCTTGTGGTAGGGAGTTCCGCAGGGTAGGGCCTACCACACTAAAGGCTCGGTCTACAGTGAAGGCCAACTGAACCTCAGGGGTGCGGAAAACCACCAGAAGTACCCTCTCAGAGGATCTCAGTGATCAAAGTGGACCATAAGGGATCAGACAGTTCTCCAAGTTGTTGGGCACAAGTTGTTCAGGGCTTTGTGAATTAACATAAGAAACTTGAAGCGGGCATGGTAGCAAATCAGCAACCAGTGCAGCTTTCTCAGCAGTGGGGTAACATGTTGCCGGTAATCTGCTCCTGTGAGCGGTCTTCACTAGCTGAAGCTTCCCAGCTATAAACCACACTAACATACCCACCATCATTTCTCTAATGAAAGATGTCCTATTCCATAATAAGAATAAGAATTTTATTATTTGTACCCTGTCCATCTATGGTGCTGGAGGAGACTCTTGAGAGTCCCATTGACTGCAAATAAATCAAACCTCTCCATTCTTAAGGAAATCGGCCCTGAGTGCTCACTGGAAGGACAGATCCTGAAGCTGAGGCTCCAATATTTTGGCCACCTCATGAGAAGAGAAGACTCCCTGGAAAAGACCCTGATGCTGGGAAAGATGGAGGGCACAAGGAGAAGGGGACGACAGAGGACGAGATGGTTGGACAGTGTTCTCGAAGCTACAAACATGAGTCTGACCAAACTGCGGGAGGCAGTGGAAGACAGGAGTGCCTGGCGTGCTCTGGTCCATGGGGTCACGAAGAGTCGGACATGACTAAACGACTAAACAACAACCCTGTCCATCTGATTGGATTGCCCCAGCCACTCTGGGCAGCTTCCAACATATATAAAAACAGAAGAAAACATGAAACATTAAAAAACAGGGCTGCCTTCAGATGTCTTCTGAGGGTTGTTTGGTTACTTATCTCCTTGGCTCGCGGGTTGCATAACTCCATACTCTCCAACATTTCTCTGCCGTAAGTAAAAGCAGGGGACTACGGTAAGTCCCCCGCCCCCGAGGGGAGTGGGTGACCACGCAGTCCACCACAACTCCTCCCCACTGGGAAGTGGAGTGGATTTCCAGGATCAAATAAGAAACCGGGACAGCTTCTGAAAATCCAGGACTGTCCCTGGAAAATAGGGGCACTTGGAGGGTCTGCATTAACCAAACCATAAAGTTACCAATGCATGGACCACTGTGGTCAGGCTGTCATAGTCCAGCTGTCAGTCACAGCTGTCTTACCAGCCAGAGCTGGCAAAAAGCACTCCTGGACACAGACATCACTTGGACCTCTAAGTGATAGATCAAGAAGCACTCTCAGACTGTGCACCTGCTCCTGCAGAGGGCGTTCCACTCTATCCAGAACAGGCAGTTGACCTCTCTCTTGGGCATGGGAACACCCACCCACAAGGCCTCTGCCTTTCCAAGATTCTTCCAGTGCACCACTGCATCCAGCCGCCATCACCACCAGAAAAGTAACGCATAAGGATCAGGCCTCCGTCGCCTCTATCTTTCAGTCCAGGATTTCATCAACACTGAGATTCCATTTTATTTTATCATTAACTTGTTTCTTGAGGCACCGCAAAT
Source organism: Podarcis pityusensis (assembly GCF_964106645.2). Lineage (NCBI taxonomy): Eukaryota > Metazoa > Chordata > Lepidosauria > Squamata > Lacertidae > Podarcis > Podarcis pityusensis. Next base: position 112,687,798 of record NC_138028.1, on the reverse strand, counting down.
GGAACCCGAAGCAATCAGTCACTCCCACACTAATGTGTGTGGGTGAAACTGCATTAGATACAAAGCACAAACTTGACTCACGTTTCTACGATAGGCGGGCTTTTGTTTTGGGAGATTATGATGTTCAGAAGTAATTCATGGCCAATTTCCTTTAAATGCATTGTGGAGATTAAATGCTCATTTCAAATCAAGCTAGTCATCAATATTTCTGGTGGTGGTGGTTGTTTTACATGAAAGTATCTAGTACCAACATAACACGGAGCAACATGGCAATATGTTAATATGGAGGCTCTCACTGAAAAGTGAGCATTTATCTTGAGCTTTTTGTGTCTGGAACAGGCTTATATGAGAAATAACTACTGTATAGTTCAGTACTAGAGAAATAAAATGAGGTGTGGTGGCTGTCTGGAGCACCTGCTGTTCAGCCGAGACATTTAAAATCAAAATTAAGAATGGGGGCTTTACATAGAAATGCCTCTGACGTTTTCTTTTTTAAATATATATTTATAAATTATTTGTCACAAATGTTTATGCAAGCCCAATGGCAGCATATCCTAAAAGTACAGATTGGGGAGCATTTCCCCCCAGTCAGAGATCTTAGCATCCTGAGCAGCGTGCACTGTTTGCCATGGCCACAACAATTAATTAGTTTTTCTGCTGGGCAGCCGCTGCAGAACAGGAGCTGGGTATACCTGGGTTCCAGCAGCATTTATTCCAAAGCTATGTGCGAACTGGGAAATCAATTTATACTGCTGCTGACCAGAATGGCTCGCTGGAGAATCAGCTACAACGGTGAGTACACACAGTTACAAATAAATGGCACCTCCAGCTTGTTGAGCTTTATGAGAGATGCTGCCAGTGAGCACTCTGAATTGGACTTTTAGGTCTGCCTTTTTAACAGAAACTGGATTCTTTGATATAAAGTGAGAAACAACCTTTCCTTACTCATAAGAACAGCCTTCCTCGACCTGATGCCCACCAGGTTTTGTTGGGGCTCCTCAGTCTGCCCAAGCGCTAAGAGTTGATGGGCAACTTCAAGGCCCCTATTCTCACTTCTTAGGGTTCTTTGAACTGGACACCCCTTCACATAGAGACCTTCTTCAAACAGAGTCCTGTTCTCTGTAAAGCACAACACATGGCAATCCTAGTTAGTGCTGAATGAGATGGATCATCTCATTGCTGATCAAGCAATCCAACGTTTATGTTCTTACGCAGGCAGGCTTCCTCAACATATTGCTGGATTCCAACTCCCATCTGTCCTAGCCAACATGACCAATAGTCGAGGATGATGGGAGCTGTTGTTTGAGAATGCTTTCTCCCCTACTGCTTTTTTCATGACTCAGCTCTACTTTGATGCTGCCATGCTCGTGGGGAGATTAACCCATAGGCCAGTTGTTCCTGTTGTTATATGCCACTCCAGAGGGTTCAAAATATAGGTTTGCAGCTTAACTAGTGCTGAGTTTTCTCCTCCCCCTACACTCACCTAAATCTGTTCTAGGGGTTCTCCCAACCCCCTGAAGCAGATTTTGGGGAGGGCTCAGGACACACACAGGGAGAGAAGGGGGGAGTCCGGCTACACAAGTAGAAATCCTTGGATTCATTAGTTGGCTACTGCCCACAGTCAGGTCCTTTTCAGTTATTTCTGGAAACACAGAAAGACCACTAGTCAAACCACTGCGCTTTCAACCATTCCAGGCTTCATGCAATGATGAAGAAACATATGAATCATCTGCAATCTAATGCCCTTCCATTCATGTCCTGTTTGTGGACATTTGGCTGACCATTGAAAAAAATGGAATCCTGGATTTGGCAGAGTTTACCATTGATCTTGGGACGTGGGTGGCGCTGTGAGTTAAACCACAGAGCCTAGGACTTGCCGATCAGAAGGTCGGCAGTTCGAATCCCAGCGATGGGGTGAGCGCCCGTTGCTCAGTCCCTGCTCCTGCCAACCTAGCAGTTCAAAAGCACGTCAAAATGCAAGTAGATAAATAGGTACTGCTCCGGCGGGAAGGTAAACGGCGTTTCCGTGCGCTGCTCTGGTTCGCCAGAAGTGGCTTAGTCATGCTGGCCACATGACCCGGAAGCTGTACACCGGCTCCCTCGGCCAATAAAGTGAGATGAGCGCCGCAACCGCAGAGTCGGTCACAACTGGACCTAATGGTCAGGGGTCCCTTTACCTTTACCTTACCATTTATCTTATGCAGCAAGACTCTACTTACACTGCCATAGTTTATTACAAAGCACATAAAAGTTATAGCAAATGTCTTGAAACAACAAGTGTTTGGGATTTTTTAACAACTGTATTTTAAATGTATTCAAGAGTGTGCTTTTTATAATAAAAAAAAACTTATGAAAACATATTTCCCCTTGTTGAAATTGACATCTCCCACCCCCACCCTCACCTAGGGATTGGCAGAGGAATTCAACTGAGTTAACATCTAAAGGCAAGCATACCTTATTTCCTGTTCCTAAAACAATACATAGACTGAAACAAAGCCATCCTTTGAAATGTAAACTTATCCAAATTTTGTGGTGCAGTTCTCCATCCAAGTACTGCATACGAAAATATATATATTATTGCCAACTGTGCATAACAACTCATATAGAAGGGAAGGGTAATATACAAAATGCACTACATGTGGGAAAATTGCTTTGCAGAATTATGTATTTGGGGCAAGATTGCTTGGAAAATGTGTGTATTAAGGGAAATTTCCACTGAAATGCTGATGAATATTCATGAGGATTTTTTTAAAATGAAAATTTATGTGGAAAACCAAACTTAAAGTTGAAAAAATGAGCAAATGAAATTGACAGATTTGCCCATTCTTATGTGACTCCATTCCTTCTCCTTGCTTTCACCACCATCCAGCTTTCCCACCTTCCTTTACTGCTACGGTCTTGGCCAGTTTTTTCTTCCGTTTGTGCACAGCCGTCTCCTTCCAGCGCTGCATGCTTTAAACTTACCCAAATCATTGGAGATGTCAACAGCATTGTAGTTCAGAGGGAAGACTTTAATCAGCCTGGTTGAGGCTTTCTTCCGCTCTTGCTGTCCTCCAGCCTTCTTTCCAGCAGTCGCACCGACTGAGATGGAAGCTAAATCATTTCAGATGAAGCCTATAAACAAAAAATGTGCATTGGGATTAGTGCGCTGCTTTTTTTTTTTAACTCTAAACCGCTCCATTTGGGGTTCCAAGATTAAACATGCTGTTGTCTTTTCTCACTCAAACAGCACAATCCAGAACTTGAGCCTGCCATGTCCCTCGTGTGGATCTGCTTGTTACCATGACAGCATCACAATGTTCAGAGGCGCTGTGGGCCTCTGAAATGATTAAAGTTTTCTTTGTGTGATCATAGTTCACCTTATGAGAAAGCTTATTGTAAATCAAAGTGTGGGGGGTGGGGGGAGCTCATGCCAGATAAGGAAAGAAAAACGGCAGTGTTTTTAATGTAACCAGAAACCTATTTCTCAAACTGTATTCAAGACCCACATAATAATTAAAGCAATATTATCTTTCCTTAGAAAAAAGTGCCTGCCACTGGAATATGTTGAGACTGAACTGTGGGAGCGGGCTATGTATGTGATGCAAATCTGCCCCTCTTTGGGTCACAGAACCAAAACTCTGAATCTGCTTCTGATGCAGCTTCAGTGCCGTGGAAATATAGGATGATGGTGAATATTGTTTCCCTACGTTAGCCAAGGTAAGGTAAAGGTAAAGGACCCCTGGATGGTTAAGTTCAGTTGATTTCAACTTTGGGATGTGGTGCTCATCTTGCTTCAGTCCGAGGGAGCCGGCATTTGTCCACAGACAGCTTTCCAAGTCATGTGGCCAACATGACTGAGCCGCTTCTGGTGCAACAGAATACCATGGCGGAAGCCAGAGTGCACGGAAACACCGTTTACCTTCCCGTCGCAGCAGTACCTATTTATCTACTTGCACTGGTATGCTTTCAAACTGCTAGGTTGGCAGGAGCTGGGACAGAGCAACGAGAGCTCACCCTGTCGTGCAGATACAAACTGCCGACCTATCGATCGGCAAGCCCAAGAAGCTCGGTGGTTTAGATCACAGCACCACCCGTGTCCCTAAGCCAAGCCAATGGAGAAAGATAAATATTGTGTCCATGAAGCCTGGTGTTCACAATGGCCAATTTTTATGCACTCCAATTCTTATGCCCCAGCTGACATTCTCTCTCTCGCTGTGAGTGTGTGTGTGTGTGTGTGTGTGTGTGTGTGGCATATTATGTGAGCCATGGTTTATACGGGGCTTTGTGTCGTTTGTGTCACGTGTTCAGAGTGTTTATAGTAGATGTGTAATTGCTACTACTATGGATATTTATTACTCCTAGTATGTTTTATTGTAGTGGATATTTCTAGTAGGTGTTATTGTCCAAACTGCTCTGCTTCCAGGAGAGCCTAGACTAATGTATGAAACAATATCAACAACAAAAGCAGCCGCACATGAATCAAACATTTACAATCCTCACCTCTATTTTCTGTCTCTCTTTTTAAAGGTTTCTCCTTACTTTATTCTTTGAAGAACAAAGGTATGTATATTCCCACATATTTGTCTTCTCTCCCTCGACAGACCTTCACAGACTTATAATCATCTGAATGGTCAACAAATATATATTTGCGCTCTATCAGCTGAGGTCAAAACCACTGTCATAGATAAAGGCACTGATGGATGACAAAGGAGGGGAAGACGTGTGTAAATGGCTCCACGGTGCCCTATGTCTAGCTGCTGCTTGGATCAGCTTGGCATGGTGATTTTACTCTGAAAACCCAAAGTGCTAAGTGTGCCTTAAATGTTAAGTACTGCCTATATATAGATATAGATCTCATAGAAATCATCTACATTCTTAGAAGGCTATTCTATGCATGCTTAATAAAGCCAGGGTATTGTGCAGAAGACACCATAAATCCACATTTCACACTCAGCTTTATTTGCTTTCTTAAAAATTTAAATGTAATTAAATATAAAGATTATGGGTAATGTGCTGCTATGCCTTTGCTGACATGTGTGGTAGTTAATAAAAATGATGCATGCAATCTATACCAGAGACTGAGTCCATGAGGGTAAATTGATCTTTACTGGAGGCTGTAGTCTAGATTTCCCTAGGTGACAACTCGAATATATATAGCAGGATTGAAATTCCACTGTACGCTTGGGCTGGATTGCTTTTTCCACAATGTTACTCCGATCGCCACTAAATAACCTGGTGGCGACCTTTAACATCAAAGCAAAACAAATCAGAAGCTCATAATAGAAAAGTGAGAGGTGGCTAAACTTCATTCTGCATCATTTTAGATTTTCAGAGAAACAGTCAATTATAACTTGCACAAAGTTAACTTTGTTTTGTTGTTCTAAATAGAGTAGTCACAGTTCCCCGCTTAAATATGTGTGTGTGATCAGAATCAGGGGAAATGTAAAAGTTCTGCTTCAGATGAACCAGAAGGTGTTTAGGAACAACCATTTCACCACACAGGCGCATCTAAACTAGTAAGGAGGAACAGGAAGATGGCACCTTCCAGGGTTGGTATACTGGTGCTACACTGTCTTTGTACAGCAAGGCCACCAAAAGAGGTCTTTCTTTTTTATATTCACCGGTCCACAAGTTCTCATTTGCTGGACTATATTCTCTTAATACGAGAACACCTAAGTGGCACATTTCAGACTCCCTAAGCATTTGTGGCCTGGATTGTGAGAGTAAAGTCATTCAACAATAGTACTCCATCACTACTACAATTTTCAATTTGTTCAAAGGATAAACAGGGGAGTTTGTGCAGTATCAGTGGGGTCCTTTTAAACAAATCTCCTGCTTTTTCTGCCTACCTGGAAAAGCAGGGTGGGCTGTCAATAGGTCAAAGAGCTGAGCTATCCTTCCCCAGGATGGTCGGGCAAATATGACTGCTGCTATAAACAAGACAGATTGATAAAGGAGGCATGGAGCCTAGCACCCAGTGGCAGAGCCATGCTTGGGAGCAAAGCTTATCTGTGGAGAGAGATGTCAAGCTGAGTGGAGGAGGCAATGTGTGGAGATCATAAAGTTCCATAAAAGGATGGAGGCTGCCATGAATGGATTTTCACCAGTTTCTCCCTCCAGGTTGAAGCCCTCTCCCATATCACCTCCCCATTCTGTTTCAGAAGATTCACATACTCCCAACAGCATTGGGAGTGGTGGGTGGATGCACTATACCTTTTTGACTTGAAAGTGCAGCTTATTTTTATTTTGCCTTGGTAATATGCATGTTGTAAGCAATCCCTAGCTCCATACAACCTGGATTATAGTCTACTTTTCAGAAGGTTCTATGTTAAATTTTAAAAAAAAAAACCAATCATGTGATTTATCAGCAAGTGTAAAATTGCCCCATCAATTAGTGTAAGACATTATTTATATGATCAAATTATCTTTTTGTTCTGTGGTAAATTCTCCCCATATATGTACAAATTCTGTTTGGTTTAACGTTAGTAGACACATGTAGCCCACAAGAATACAACAACGAAAAAGCTCAGTTTTTGAAAAACTGAAAAGGCGATAAATGCTTCGGTGTGAAGATTCTTGTGTGATGCTGTGGGATAGTTTGCTTTTGATATAACATAGCAATTCCTCACTCATTTGCTCCAGTGCTACATTATTGTGCCAGCTGCCATCCCTAGCCACTAGAATTTTTGAAAGACTGAATCTTGTTATTATACTAGCAGCTCCTGCTATGAATTAAATATAATCCCAATTTCAGCAAAGAAGGAATGGAATCTGTGAAAGCTTTTACAAGACGTGATAAGATAGAGCTGGAAACACAGAGAACTCACAATATATTTATTGGACCTGTATAAATTCTTTTCTGTGTTCACATAGGAGAAAGGCAGGTATATCCTTCAGATCCAAGGCACACAGCTGAAGCATGTGCAATAAATTACAGATTTTGTTCTTCTACCTCTTCCTTATGATTTTATACCAGTGGTTCCTGAACCTTTCCCTCCTTGTACCACTTGAAAATTGCTGAGGGTCTTGGTGAACCACTTAATCATTTTTCTTCCTGTTGTAACAATTGCAATGTGCTGTGCTCAATGCTGTATGGTTTTCAGTTGCATGTTATCGTAAAATGCAATGTATAAGAAAGAAAAGAAGCAGTAAAAATTGACAAAACATTAATTTGAATATTTAGTGTGATGGATGTATCGTCTCCCATCTTCAAACCAGAAATACCCCCAGGCATCTGAATGAAGCTCATGAATCATCAGTGGTCCAGGGACCACAGTTTGGGAACCCTAGGTTTGTGCTATTATTTTATTACAACAGCACAGTAAACTGAATTAATCCTATGAGGAAGACATCCAGTTTTACATGCCCCAGTTCCATGTACTGAATATTGCATATATCTGGGTTTTTTAAGCCAGTTTTAGCTCAATAATTAATTTTAATTCACTATATATCAAGGCAAGACGATCCATAAACTTACAACTTACAAATCACACTAGTGACTGGGTCAAATGTGTGAATTCATCAATTGCATCTATGAATGAGATATTATGGATATGGATCAAACACCACACATAGAACCTTTATGTCAGCTTATGACCTCAAACACAATTATTTTCAACGGAGTCACGTTTAAACTACAGACACAACTGGAAGCTAGCAGTGACACATCTAGTGGTGTATATTCATGTGTTAATGGTTTTTAACCTACAAGACAGTCTATAAATGTGTCAAACAATGAAACTGTGAATTACAATTAGTAAAATCTTTTTATTTCTGTTTATAGAATACTTTTACTATCTGGAAATCATGAAGCAGTTTACAATCCACACACACAACACACACACAGTGATGAGCAAAAGAGAACTTCTTAATTCCTCTATCAATATTTTGCTTCTGCCTTCATCAGTTGCTCTGATAAAAATGGTGCTCGGGTAAATGGCAGGCGTAACTATGACTCTTTATGACAATTTCAAGGTGACAATTATAGAGTTTTGAAGAATTGAATCCTTAGAAGACTGAGGTTAAGTGAGGCTGGTTCTAACCCTTAGGCTGAAGGCACACACACAGTAAGTACAACAAAAAGAATGTAAAAAATAAAACCCAAAAGATTCATATGTATCTGATAGCCTAATCACATAAAAAACCAAGATATCAATATACAGTAAATAACACCAGAGAGCACTACAATGAATCATAATGTAAAATCCCAAACAGCATAAAACATGCTATTCATACAACTACTCACCCATTCTCCCTCTCACCATCCATTACACCCAATGACTACAACCTAACACTCTGCTCCCTGAATGCATCATTTTAGAAACTACAAAAACAAGGCCTTTTTTGTGGACAAACTCTGAATTGATTTCTTTGATTTTTCCAAGCTCCGTGCGTGAATAATTCACATTCCGAATTGAGTCATAGACCAATAGTTTGTTTTTTCTCCCGTTCTCCTCCCTAATAATATTTCCTAGCAGAACTGTTACTGGGTTACTGCTTCTTGCTTATAAATGTCCATGTCCGCAACAGCATCTGATCTACAAGTGGGACATTAAGAGGAAGTGAAAGTGTCCCTATTTTCATCTATAATATATCATATGTATTCTAAACCATTTCCACCCTTCTTCAGCTGGAATCGCCCCCCACAGCTGTTTAAAAAAACAAAACTTCCAGCTCCCGCTCCCACCTCCCATCATGGCTAGGAACAATCAGTATGTTCCTACAAGCTTAAAACAAAAACAAAAAACAAAGATATCATATTCTGAGGATGGTAATGTTATTCTGTTCTCCAGGAGAGGTTTGACACCAAATATTTTAGAGAGACAAGCCTGAAACTAATAATTTATGAGCTTAACTTGTGAAAGTGAAGTATTTACAGCCTGCCCATCACCTAAACAATAAGGTTGGAAAATTGCCCAGTTCTAACCAACCTAGTCTGAAGTTGACAGCAGAAGTATTTATTCTCTGTTTTGCCTGCTCTATCACCGGGGGCAGTGGGGGGGGAGATTAAAAAGTTGTGCACATCTTTAGCCTGGGGACAGGGGCTTTATATTGCAGTTAATGGGCCAACTACAAACAGAAAATTAATTTGGCAGGAATTGACTGATGTTGCTGAACTCACAGAAGCATGGCCCATGTTTAGAGCAATTAATCCTTCATACAGCAAAAAAGGGGGGAGGGGGGAGAGAAAAAAGGTTTTCTGAAGGACAGGATATTTGCCAAAAGACAAGCCACACAAAATTATTATAGAGAACGAGCCTACGGGGGTGGGGGAATGAGTGTCAGTTTTGGATAAGGAATGCTATAGAGAGCTGAAAATGCAACTCCTTGTAAAGACTGTGTGGGCAGCCATTGGAGGACTAGCAATATTTAAGCCAGTAGCTAAGCTGTGGTCCTCCAGTTGACACTGGACTCCAAGTTTGATGATTCATGACCGCTGGCCATGCTGGCTAGGGCAGATGGGACTTGGAACCCAACCAAAGGTTCCCCACCCCTAATTTAAGTGATCACAAAGCAAGGGTGTCAATGGGATCCCTGAAACATATTGTAGGCTCCAACTCAGTTTATGGCCTTTACATTAATAGCCCAAACATGATCTGCTTCAGATACTGGTAATGTCTTCAGTGTTCACAAATACTCTATGAAAAGCCACAAAGTAAAGTACTGATTATCTTGAAAAGCGGCTCACAAATGGTTTGAGACATGGGACTCAGCTACAGTAGTCAAAAACAGTGATTTGAATGTGTTATAAACATGCAACACTAGATGATGTCAGAGAGCACAAAACCTTTCTATAATATTTTTACATAGGTTCCCCCCACACACACACACACACTTTTGTTATAATGATTTAATTTCTGACTTATTTATAGCGGTTTTTTCCTGTGTGTGGATCCACCCATGGTGTGGACCTTTTACAATGCATTTACTAGAACAGGATTTGGTTTAGACACAATGTACCCTCTCTTTCTTTTTTCTTTTCCTTCTCCTGCGATGAGGCTACATTTTAATATTTTAATGTTTCAATATTTTAATGTTGTATTTTAATTTTGTTTTTAAGTTGTAATCATTCAACTTGTTTTTATTATTGCTTGTAAGCCGCTCTGAGCCCGGCCTTGGCTGGGGAGGGTGGGGTATAAATAAAAATTATTATTATTATTATAAGACACACCAGACCACAAGACGCACCTAGTTTTTGGAGGAGGAAAACAAGAAAACAAATATTCTGAATCTCAGAAGCCAGAACAGCAAGAGGGATTGCTGCGCAGTGAAAGCAGCAATCCCTCTTGCTGTTCTGGCTTCTGGGATAGCTGCACAGCCTGCATTCGCTCCATAAGACGCACACACATTTCCCCTTACTTTTTAAGAGGGGAAAAGTGAGTCTTATAGAGCAAAAAATACAGTACATATTTAGTTACATAAGTGTGGTCTGTGAAAAACTGATCTTTTGAAAACTAAGAGAGGTTTGAAAACCCTGGTGCACTCTGAGGTTAAGTCCTGATACTGTACATGGTGAGCAACGTAGTCTAAGCAGAAGGTTCTATTGATCACAGTCCCAAGGGCAACGCTAGAGAGGAGTCTGACAGTCTATGCATTCAATAATTGAATACAGGTTCAGGTCCAATGCACTGAGAAAGGTTCAAAGTTGAACCATAAGGCCAGGTTCCCATCTCTGAAAAAAAAACCACAGGTCTCTTCCCTGGTCTCTTGCCTCTGCCACACACCCTTCAGAGCCCTGTCAGTCCCTGACATATTGCTGAGAGAGACGAAGAAGAGAAAGTGTTCTTTCCCATTTGTGACTCCAACAACTGGCATTCACACCCAGCATATCTAGGAAACACAGCCAACATATCCAATAGCAACAAGTGCAGTAAGAGAAACATTTCATACATCTGTGGAGGGCATGGGTTGCAGGATGAATGAAGTGCTGGCATATTCCTGATCCTTGGCCGTGCATTCCTTGTATGTACAAGCCAGATGAAAGATTTAGTTTTGGGTTTATGTTTTTTTGTTTCACTTTTATTTCCTGATGTTTCCATCTGATCGCCTAATCACATAAAAAGCATCAAAAAATGTATTTCAGCATCTTTTATTTGTCCATTTCCCTATCTTGTCTAGGCCACTATTTTTAGGTGGGGAACTTTTAAGAATTGCTTTGCTAAGCTCCTAGAATAATTTCAGACCATTTCAATTAGCTATGAACTTCCCTGAAAATCTATGTTTCTGCTCTCACAATATTAGCTTTGTTGCCTGAAAGATTTATAATGTCTCCTGTACATTTATTCCACAAGAAAAAGAAAAATATAACCTGTGGAATAACTTACCAGGTGTTTTAGCAAATCAGAGTTTTTAAAACAGTTTCAGTTAATTCAAAACCTTCAAACTGATCTTTCTCTCTCTCTGATTCCCCCCCCCCCCCCAGTAATGCACAGAGAAAAGAAATCAGAAAAACACTCTGCTGGGTGAATCAATAATTTAATGTTGTTGTTTTTTCAAAAAAAAATTACTAGCTTAAAAAATTGAATGCTTAGTGTTGATTCTCAGCATGTTTATGGGATGGGTTTGGTTATGTTTGCTATTGCAGCTGATGAGATGCTGGCTCTAATACAAAACCAGAAGCCTTAATTACTGCTGCATATTCCTTCTGATCATCTTCCATGAGATAAACATCACACAGAAAATAATATTTCTGCAAAAAAATAAAACATATCATTTCACAATGCATTGAGCTGGATTGCTTCTGAGTTCCTAACAACTGTTAAATTCAAGGGCTAAAAAAAAATGGGGAGGGAGGCACAAAATGCAACTCTTAAGACTGCAGATACCCTAACAATACCTTTTATTTCCCCAGCTAGCACAGAAATCCTATATAACCTGGTAGCCATAGGAATAGCTGCCAATAGGTTGTACCTAAGGGACCTATGCATTTGGAAGATTGCTTGGTCCAAGATACTACAGGTAGATAGGATAAATGTTTAAGCTGGTTTCTGTTGAGATTTTAGGGCTCCTCCAGATGATTAATTTATTGAGCATTCACCCTGATTTGCTTGCAAAAAGCTTACACAGAAGTTAGACTATGCTAGGTTTTTATTGAGCATTCATTCTAATCTGTCTGTGGGGTGATCATATGACAATGAGCATTCATCCTCTATTTACTCATGGGGTGTTTATGCATCTTCCTGCTACACTTTTCAATACATTTCCCAAACACTTTCTTAACAACAAAAGTCTGGTTCTTTTTCTAAAAGTGGATTTGTTGCACTATGTCAGCAGAAAACATTAATCCCCACTTTAATTGTGCAAATCTAAATTTGTCAATAAGCACTTGAATCCCTCCCACAGAATACTGCCAGTCCAAAGGAGCCATCAGTCCCATTTTGCATAGATACAGAACCTTGCAACTGATATTACTCTTTGGAATGGTGATGGGTACGAATCCAAGTAAATGAATATTAATACTAGGCCAAGAGGTTGGAAATTCAAAGATTTTTTTAAAAAATCAGCAAGGCACAGAAAAGATATGAGGGACACAGACAAGTCAATCCCATGCTACCACTCCAGCAGCTGTGGCTCAAGCTGAAGGATGTGCTGCCAGAATTGCTGGATCCAATCATTAAGGGAGGCAGACAGCATAATGCCAACCAGAATAAGTACAAGTGGTAGCTGAGCTCCAGTATTAGATGCAAACTCTGTACACCTCAGCCAACCTTTCAAATGTAGGTGAAGACGTTGATGCTGAGCCTATAAAACTGGTGCAGCTGGGGAGTCCGCTAATCAAAAGGAGTGTTTTCCAAGCTACCTGTGATGTTAGCGGATGGGAATGGATTTTAGTTGCTTGCATAAAACATCTAGCATAACTAGTTTACGCAGGAATTATATTCATATGATGGCAACCTCTCTTACAAGTTCATCCCTTTTCGTCTGTGATTCAGCTATTAGGGCTATAGGTCAGAGTTTTCTTTACAACAATGGGAACATGACTATATGTGAGGGTGTGTAAGAGAACATTCACATTTCCTTCCTCTCAATTAACCTCCCATTTTGAAATGAGCATGCCGCTCCCCTCAGCTGCTCTCTGAACACGTTCCTTCCCTTGTGGGGCACCCATTTAGTGGCAGAGCAGCTCATCAGCTGCACTAAATCTGCACCTACTGAAGCAAAGCTTTTCTTTGTCAGAGGCTCTGCTGCAAAATGGATGCTTTATCCCACTAATGACAGCTAGCAGCAGGGGCAGAATGAACTGGCAGATGCTTTAATAAAGCCATTTAGGTGGTCATGGGGAAGAAAATGACTAGCACTCTGTTACAGGTTTTATCTCTTCACGTCAGAACTCAACCTCAAATCGCATCTGACCTCCCCACCCATCTCTGCCCTACCCAAAGATTTTTATTTTTTTTAAAGGATGTAACAAGCAAAGCAGAATGGTTAAACAGCCCCATGAAAAGGCACCATGAGCAGGAGTACGATTTCGGTGTATTTTCGCTGTTTTATCAGACACAGCTGCAAAAGGCAGCTATTTGTATTGGTTTAACATCAGCAACCGCCTCTGGACAGAGTTACTCTGAAGTGACACCTTATCAGAACAATGGGCACCATCCACCAGAAGTCTGCAGAAGGACTCAAGCTATACAGCTGCAAATATGTTTGAAGTGCATTATACAAATGTGACACTAGGTGACGATTGTGAGCTCTTGGCAAATTCAGTATATAGATTTAAACTTGTTTTTAAAAAAACATTTTCAGAGCGTTTTTTATATTCCAATTTATATATTTTAGGTTCCACCTCAGTCCACACCAATGCCTCTAGAGTGCCCCCAGCTCCCATATCTTGCCAGCTCCTAGACTAGTACATATGTTGATGTTGTAAAGCAGCCTTCCCCAATCCAACTCCATCCAAATGCTTTGGACCCCAGCTCCCATCATCACTATTGGGTCATAGAGGTTGGGGAAGGCTGGTTGTTGAGAGAATGGCTAAAATCTGCCATAATCCTAGAGCTCAGGGTCATCCCATGAAATGGAGTGGTATGAGATTATGGATAGACAAGAAGATGAAGACAAAGAAGGCAATGACACACAAGATGAGATTGTGGTTACTAGTTTAGGACTGAATCCAAACTCCCAGTTAGGCAGCAGAGCCCTTCTGCTTATATTGGACTGTTCAAAAAGTAGGGGGTGGGCAGTGATTTCTGCTGCATCAGCTGCTCCAAGCTGGCATAGCATTGGGGGCCAGGAGGAGCAGCTGGGCTGGTTTAGGATTTAGAAGATGGCCAGCCCAGGTCTGCCCCCTCCTGCCATCTCAGGTATTAAGTGATGGGAAAGACCTTATTCTGAGACCCTGGGCAGCCACTGTCAGAATATCTGCAGCTACTGGGACCTGTGTGTGGCTGCCCTGTGAGACAGCAACCTTCTCAGGGAAGAACTACAGGTAGTCCTATCCTGCATTTTTCTGTGAAGCAGTGTCCTGGTTGTGATTGTAAGTAGGCTGGATTGTGGGCAAAGACAGCTACTTCTGCTCTTCCTCCTCGTGTAATTTTGGATAGAGCTTAGTGCTTCCTTATCTTTTATTAAAGGTTTCAGCAGTTTATCCTCCGCAAATGTCAGAAATTGATCCTCCAAGAAAAGTTTCGGCAAACTCAGTTGGGGTAAGTAAACAGAAGCCATGGGTGCTTTGCTACAATGTGGTCACTGACCTGATTCATGAAGAATTAAGTCACTTTCCTTTGGATAAACTTAAGCATTTTAAGTATTTGCTGGCTCAAGTGATTCTTTGAGAAATTCAGCACAAATGAAATCATACTGAAGTCAGCAGGAAAAAAAGACTCCTTGCTTCTATAGGGTTGGTAGTTAGAGCCCTAGGAATGACAAGTACGGTACATCTTCTTTTAAAGGAGGCCCATTTATAGGGACTTTGTTTCTAAGTTCATTGGCCTGCATCCTATTCTTGCACACCATTTAATCAGTTCTATTCCAGGGATTATCAGAAGAGCCAAAAGACATTTGTGCTAATTTGTGCTTCTTTCCTGGGGTATTTCAGCAAAATTTCAATCTTAGAATAAACTTTCTTAGATCCTATTGGAAATACTGGATGTGTGTAGTTCATATGTTGTATTTTGGGGGACTGACTCTCTGGGTGTCAAGCAAAATAGTGCAAAAGGAAACACAAGAGATGCCTTCACATTTGTTGTGTCATGAAAAGGCTATTCTGAATGCCTTCTTGCTGTTGGTTTTAGCCAGTACCTGGGAGAAGCATGGAGGCATGATAGCTCACTCCAGGATGGCATACTTCTTGTGTCAGGAAAGAATCTGGCACAATAATCAGATCACAGAGTCATAAAGGTGGACATGAAGCAATACAACATGATCATATCTTAGGTGCATCTAATGTGCACAATTTCAACTATGCAGGGTTCAAGGCAGGCTGGTTGAAACTGTGCAAGTTAAATCCAAGCAAGGCAGAGAGCTTAAAAACTCTTATTGCACCAGGTCTCCTTGGTGCTACCTGGTGCAGAAAGCACTTTAAAGCTGTCTGCCTTGCTTGGGAGTGGGGCAACGCCCCCTTAGTGCAGCGGCTCTGGGATGCTCTCACAAGATCTTGTGCAGAAATCCAAATTCCCATGAGATCTTGCATGAGCAGTCCATGCCTTCCTCCCACAGCTGGTGTGCTGAGCATAATGTAATAATAATGGGTTAATCTTACCAGTTACACCACCTAAATATTTCCAGATATTACCAGTTAAACGTTGCAAGTGGAATGACTGAAAGCTTAATTTGACTATAGTTCTTCTCCACCTCCCCCACTTAACATCTCTTTCTTCTCCCCCGCCCCATCTTCCTTCATACAGTTCACGTCCATAAAAGCCTAAGTCATAATTGCCGTTATTAACGCATTACATTTGAAGCCAGATTCTGCTAAAAATATGTTACAAGATCAGCTCTGTGTGAACAGAGGAATTAACTAATCTAAGAGGTCCCACCAATCTCTTTCTATTTTATTTCATAACTACTGTAAGTTTAATAAATGGAAGGCATAAAATGAAACCACCAGTCATTGTGTGGGCATGAAAAGGAGGGTGACATCCAAGTGCTCTCTATACTGCAAGTTCCTTTTCTGTGAATTGCCTTTGATTCTAAATCACATATAAATCAGCAGAGTTATCCTTCAGATAAAATACCGTATTTTTCCGTGTATGTTTTTCCCCTAGGTTTTTCCCCTAAAAAATAATGTCCAAAATTTGGGGGCATCTTATACATGGATAGATCTCTCCCCCCCCCATTTTCTTAAATCGGAGTCCCCCAAAATAGGGGGCATCTTATACATGGGGATGTCTTATAGACGGAAAAATACGGTACTAGCATTTAGAGGAAGGGGGGCCATGAGGGCATTCACATTGTTTCTGCTCCCTTCTCTCCCAAACTTTTAGGCATGAAGATCTGCCAATAGATTCTAACCATTTTCAGCTGAACACAGTTAGAAGCCTCCTCATGTATGGAAAACCAACGTATTTC
Organism: Podarcis pityusensis; assembly: GCF_964106645.2. Lineage (NCBI taxonomy): Eukaryota > Metazoa > Chordata > Lepidosauria > Squamata > Lacertidae > Podarcis > Podarcis pityusensis. The sequence continues at coordinate 112,671,310 of NC_138028.1, read as the reverse complement.
AGACCAAAAGGACAATTCTAACTGCATCTCAACACACCTTTGTGCTGAACTCATGAAGGTCAGGCAGAAGGAGGAGCTGGGAATGACACACAGAAGGCCATTGCAATGGGCCTGACGAGAACCCCCAGGGGTGGCTGAATGTGTGAATTTTGTTGTGTCTCTGTTTCTCATTTTTACAATTTTAAGTTCAGTTCTTCCAATTTCCACATCAGTTTGTGAATTGGGGGAGTGGACCCTCATAAACATTCATCAAACACTTTGGTAAAATGACACTTTAATTTTAGTCATTTATATCTCCTCTCACCCTAATGTGTGGTTTCTCTTAATTTTCTGTTTTCTCATAGTATTTGAAATATGTACTTCATCTCAAGACCCTTGTGATTTAGGGGAGGTTTGTGTTTGTGCAAACTGCATGCCAGTCTTGTTCTGTGTGCTCCTAAGTTGTAAAATGATGGCTATTTGACCCATGGAAATCAGGGAAGACAGCAGATTTGAGGTATGCAAGCCAACAGCTTAAAAAAGAAAGAAAGAAAAGTTTTCAAGCATCTGCTGAAGTGAAATTAAATCACAGAACCTACCACATTTAACTGCCAGAAATATTTACTGGTGGCTGATAGATCTAATGCTCATTAATTCATTCTGAGCAATTAACAGTATTGCTCTCAAAAGCTTTGCTGCTAGAGCTGAAAATTAGATGAGGCCAAATTCAGGAAAAGGTGGTTGAAATTACCAGCTGTAGGAGCTAATTTTCTATAGGAAGTGCACACTCAAAACGTTGCAAGTACTGATGCAAGAAACCACTCAATGTGAAAACTTGCAAATCAACTTGGAAATGTCTGAAGTAACTTACTGAAAAACCTAGTACTTCCGATTTACAAATTATCCTATTTTCTTACTTTGGTATTGACAGGACAAAAGAGGGGGGGATAAACCCCATTGGACACCTTTCTAATTCCGTTACTTTTGGGAAAGAAATGGTGTATCTGAATCCGGCTACAGTGTTGCATATTCTAGTCCAATGAAAGTGGAAACTCAAGTGGAACTGCTTATGTACGCATATTACCTGTTTTATTTCTTTGGCAAGAACAGCTCTCTCCTTCAGTCAAGCTCCCTCACATAAGAGGGGGAAGAAATTTAGTTACCTAATTTGCACTTCTAGAACCAATATGTGAACTGAAACAAAGCCATCCTTTGAAATTCACAGCTTCCTGAATTTTGCGATGTGGTTCGCCAAACAATGCTTACAAAAATATGTCTGTTAGGGGAACACGCACACTCACAAAATGTGCTAAATAGCAGGGAAACTGCATACAAATTGCATTGTTTTGGGAGAAATCACTTGCAAAAATGTGTACATTGGGAGAAATGCACACAAACATGTATAGCTTTTCCTAGAGACTTTTTCAAAAATTCAAACTGATTTTAAGACTGGAAAATGAGAAACCTATTAAGAAGAACTGAAGCTGACATACTTGGCCATCCTAACACACACAAGCCAAATGGTTCTCTATTAGTAATTCTGCACTGGGGTTTGAGAAGTCCTCAGAGAGCCCTCACTACACTTAACCTGAGTGAGGGCAAGGAATCACCTCTCAGCTACAGACTACCGAGACTCTTTGAGATAATTTTCATGTTGCTTTGGAATAAACTAATATACATTGCCTTTTTACGTAAGTACAATAAACACACTGGCGTTTTTTTTCATTCCACTGTAGTTGTCTTAGGTAATCAATATACACTTTCACCACCCAGAATTAGCATGGGCACAAGCAACAATACAGACCACTGGTGGACCACCTAGTGCTAGAATTCTTGTGAAGAAAGCTGGACCACATGGACTTTGCTTGCATCCAACAAGAGGAAAAGATTCTTAAGAAAAACGTTTGCTCAGGATCACAGAAAAGTAAATTAGACCCATACCTCAACCATACAAATTCTGGTAAAACAAAAAAAGGAGCCTATGCAAAACGTAAGTCAACCCACCTCAATATATGCTGCAAGCATTAATAACTTATCTTACTAGCAGAGTCTAGAGAAAGGCAAACATTCAAAGAGATTTGCCATTGATATGATAGAGTTCTGTTGCCTTGCCTGAACTTTTTTTTTGGTCAAACAAACCCAGCAATGCCAATGAGCAGAGATGATAGTGGATTGGGCATGCACACTTTAAATAAGCCTTTAGCACTTGGGGGGTGGGGTGGGACTAGCATCCATTTCTAGCCTTAATATCCTTATTGCTTTCAGATGCACTTTTTCACACATGTATTTGCAGAGAATTGAAACATTGATTACTTTTACTGTAACATCTCAGACCTTACGAACCGAGGGCTGAACTGTGGTTCTTAATATTATTCATGCTAGAGTGTGCACTTAATCACGTCAATATCACTATGCCAGAACGAGTAAAGGTTGATTGTGTTAGGCTAGTGCACCCAGTGTAGCCTTCCTTACGATGTGCCCAATGTAAATTGCAAATGCTGTTAATCAGAAAGGCCCTATACAATTTAACCACACTTTAAATACAAAGTGTGGGTTCCTGAATTATAATGAAATGATGTGCACTTATTTTGTTGGTTGGGGGTTTTTTTGTTTGTTTCTGGCAGATTATGATTTTTTAAATGAAAGCATATTTCAAAAACCTCCAGGCCAACTCATAGTTTCCCCTCCCCCTTCATGAAATTAAGTTTTCTGGATGAACTAACTGGCCACTGGTCCCATCACCTCCTGGCAAATAGAAGGGGAAGAAATAGAGGCAGTGAGAGATTTTACTTTCTTGGGCTCCATGATCACTGCAGATGGTGACAGCAGCCATGAAATTAAAAGACGCCTGCTTCTTGGGAGAAAAGCAAGAAGATCAAACCTATCCATTCTTAAGGAAATCAGCCCTGAGTGCTCACTGAAAGGACAGATCGTGAAGCTGAGACTCCAATACTTTGGCCACCTCATGAGAAGAGAAGACTCCCTGGAAAAGACCCTGATGTTGGGAAAGATGGAGGGCACAAGGAGAAGGAGACGACAGAGGACGAGATGGTTGGACAGTGTTCTCGAAGCTACCAGCATGAGTTTGATCAAACTGCGGGAGGCAGTGGAAGACAGGAGTGCCTGGCGTGCTCTGGTCCATGGGATCACAAAGAGTCGGACACGACTAAACGACTAAACAACAACAACAACAACAAAACTGTTAGGAATAGCAATTTGGAATATTTTGTGGCAGGGCTGGCCAACATACTGCCACCCAAGTGGTGTTGGGCTACAATACCTTTCAGCCTCATCTACAATGGCCAGAGGAAGGGGTAATGGAAACTGTAGTCTCACAACATTTGGATGGCATCTCGTTAACTCTTCTTGTTTTATTCAAAAGGTATTCCGTGTCTAATTTGAAGAACAATGGGTGAAAATAAAGAGGAAGAGGGATATAATATATGACTGGCAGTTGAAAATGCCCTAAGAATGTACATAGTGGGTTAGATTCCAGATTGGTGGAATGGGAGGATCCTTCATATGACATGAGGCAAAACCTTTTCAGTAGAATCATACAGTCATAAATAAACAGCTGGAAATCCCTAAATGTACCAAGGCAGAAAGATTAATTCAAACTTTCCAAGATGAAACAGTGCTAAACTTAGAAAAAGGTATGGGGTGGAAAGGCAGAGAAAAAGGATATAAATCTGCCCTAAATTTCAATTCCCATTTGGTAAAGCTTGCAGGCTTAATCCCTTTGCAGAAATTGATGCATTTCAAGTAAGCTTTTTAATACTAACCTTTGTACTGAAAGCTGCAGGAGGGCGTCACTTTCAAATGTGCTGGAGCCAAAACCTTTCATACAGAGTTGATGTATTGGCCTGTTTGAGTCCCTGCCCATTAAATCCTCATTTCTTCCCCGAGCCCATTGTAAGTAATATTAAAGAACATTATAGATCTGAGTTTTTTCTTTCCCCAAAGACAAAAAAATTAAAAGAACTGATGAGTTGCAGGAATGACAGTTCTGGGAATTTGTATCAGCTACTCGAGAAAAGAAATGGACAACAGAACTGAGTCCCTGTGTGTGTTTATTAATGGGTCATTTCTTAAGTCTCTTTCTTTTAGAGAAACTTCTCCTCTGGAAAGACAGACAGTTCTTCCTTCATGCCAGGGAACTTCTTAACATCAGTGCTGAGGATCCAAGCCATCTTCTCCATTAGTACAATTTGGAACTGGGTTTTAGAGTTCCAGTAAAGAATCCCTCCATCCCCTTGGCACAGCTTCCCAGTACAAATGGGAAGGATCCTCTTCATACACTTCAGACAGCACAATACAATCAGGTTAGGAGGTACAGTACAGTGGTACCTCGGGTTACATACGCTTCAGGTTACATACACTTCAGGTTACAGACTCCGCTAACCCAGAAATAGTACCTTGGGTTAAGAACTTTGCTTCAGGATGAGAACAGAAATCGTGCTCCGGCAGCGCGGCAGCAGCAAGAGGCCCCATTAGCTAAAGTGGTGCTTCAGGTTAAGAATAGTTTCAAGAACAGACCTCCGGAACGAATTAAGTACTTAACCCAAGGTACCACTATATTTAGCTAACATATATGCACCTATATTTTCTGAGGAGGAGTAATATAGAACTGGGCAGAAAATAGGGAAAGATATAAGCATTTGCTTCCAATCCACTGAAATGAATGGACTTTAGTCCTGACTAGCTTATTCTGACACAATGCTTGGAGTGATTTAGTTCATTTTAACAAAGTTCACTAAATTAGTTCAAAAATCACTGAACTACACCTGAAACTGATTGACATAATTGCTGGGTAAACTGAACATTAATTCAGTTCCTTTGGGGTTTGATTTTTTTTGGGGGGGGGGGGTCCAGTTTATCTTCATTCTCCTACACATGGGTGTGGTTTTTTTCCTCTTGGAACCCTTTGGACCTTTAAGATTAAATATCACACAAAAAAATTGGGGGGGGGTCAATTAAACAATTCACATTCCACTGTGTGTGTGTTTTGATGTTCACTTAGTCTTAAGCAGTGCTATTTTTCTAGAAAAAGAGGTACCAGAACTCACCATGAATGTCTCCCTTGTCCTCTTATAATGGCAATGGCACCCACCTGAGAGGTGCCAGAAGTGAGTTCCAGTGAGTTCCAGCTGGAAAAAAAGCCCTGGTCTTAAATATATTTTATATGTCATCACAGCAACTTATAATATTTTGAATGCTGATTTTTTTTTCAGAGGCTCATGTGGATGAACCTGAACTGAACTGTGAGCTGAATATGAACCAAACCAGTTTGTTTTGTAAAGGAATGAATACGAACTGGAATTAGTACTTTTTGGGACGTGTTGCATTTGAACTAGATCCTTTTTCAAATGCGCTTGGCCAGGCTCTGGTCTGATATAACTCAACTCAGACTCTCTGAAGTCTCATTGATTTGAACGAGAGACAGTTTTTAGGACAAGCATAAGTTTCTCACTGAAATCAAGGAGATTTAAGCATGTTGAGTCCTGTTGATTTTAGCTTGAAATCCTTGACATGTACTCATTGAGATTTCAAAATGCTTAAGTGCCTAAAACCTGGCCATTTTTTCCAAGTAATTAAGGGGTTGGGTTTTTTCACTTTTTCCATATCCACTTACTTGGGAGTAAGCTCCATTGAGTTCAGTGTGACTTGCTTTTGAGCAGACATGTATAGGATTGTACTAGAAATGTTTTGTGAGACAATGCAGAATACAGGGAATAATTAAATTGGCATGGCAGATGATCAATATTAGAAACAGCTGACCTTGGCATTTCCATTGAAGCATTTACTCTGATGAATAGTTCTACCTCAACATTTGCTAAAACCACAGACTAAAAGCACAGATTATGTGTGACTATAACCATATGTGCTTGCTGTTTAAATGAACCTTACTGAATGATGTTGCAGATTACTGAGAGAAGGGCAGCAGCAATAGTACCAATAACAGCACACGACAAAAAGGGCAGGGGAAGGTATTGAGTGACACCTGCCATTCAATGAGATCAGAGAGACAAAATGAAGGCAGTTCATGGACTAAAAACAATAAGAAATGGGAGGACAGATCAGATTATTTTCAGCACTCATTTCTTATGCCCACCTTCCCCTTTTCTGCTTGAGCGAAAGCTCTTGGCTTTAGAATGGCACTGTGAATGGCAGCTGACAGGTTTAAAAGCCACACGTCCTCCCACTCTTTCCAAGTAATAGCCCTCTAATTAAGAATGTCCATCTTTCATATATCCTAAATACTGTAGATCACGCTTAGCTTTAGAAGGCTGTCAAACTGAGCATGTGCCTATGGAACTGGGGAGGGGAAGAATCTATCAAAGAATAAGACAGCATTGTGAAATTAAGCACTACTACTTTACATTTTAGTATAGCTCCAATTGCATTCTAGTCTTAGAACCTACAAGTAGCATGGGCTTTCAGCCAGAAAGCATACAAATCAGACCTGTTCCACTAAAGACACCTGTGCATCCACATCCCTTAAGAGACACAAAACAATGCATTGATATGCCAGTCTTAGACACAGGCACTCCTCTAGATGTTGCCAGACTCCCAACTCCCATGATCCCCAGACAGTAAGGATGATGGGGGGTGGTAATGCAGAGTTACCTGGAGGAAACATGTTGGCTGCTCCTGGTCTATATATATATATATTCTCAGGTAGGCTGATATCTTTTTCAGCAGGGTAGGGAACCTGTAGCTCTCCAGATATTTTCAGCCAGGATGGCCAATGGACAGGGATGGGAGCTCCACAGTAGCTGGAAAGCCAGTTTTCCCATCCCTGTTATATACATGGTCAGGAGTGAACTAGCAGTAAATCACACAAAGTGGAGTTAACTTTTATTAGAAGAAAACAGGATCTACACAGCAATATCAGGCCTAATGAGCATAGCAACTCTCCTTTGGTAGGTCTTGCCCCTATGAAGAAGTTGTAGAGACTGAAGGTCCTCACCTCTGCACAGCTGGCTAAGTCCCCTCCTATCCAGCATTTTTTCCAAGCAACCTGAGACTGTGCCTGCATGTGTCATTGCTCCTCCTGCTTCATGCCTCTCCTGGTTCTGGGAGATCGGGGCGGGGGGAGTTTGTCACAGCAGGATGGAAGCACACCTGTGCCTCTTCACCAGCCTGACTCATCTCTGCCTCTTGGCCTCCCTCTTCCCACTCCTCTGCTGCAGCGTCTGTTTCCGGACTTCTCTCTGCCACAGACTCTCCCATTCATTAAGCCCTGCTACCTCTTCAGCTTCCAATACCTCCTCCTCCCAGTCTTCTCCCTCTGACCACTCACCATTGTCCCTCCACCAATCCCCAGGCTCTGAGCCTTCTTCCCTTGGGGGTTTCCCAGCTGGTTCCTCCCACCATTCCTCTACATCCAACCAGTCCCCGACACACACTTACCTGGGACTAACATCTGAGTAGACATGCAAAGAGATAGCACAATTAATCTTATGTGACATATGGAGTAAATAGTATTTATTTGCTTTATCTATTCTTAAGTTTATATTCACTCTTGAAATAGATTTCAAGGTGGATGCATACAGACATGCACCAATGTAAAAACAGCCAAACATAACAATAATAGTGAAGTAGACCAATATAAGCTGTTCGGTTTTTATTTATTCTTTGAAATCTCTAATATTATAAAGAGACATCCTTATTTACAGCTATAAACTGTCAGAGAAACAAATAATAAAGCCATCTTATGAGTTCTCACAATTCCCACAATTGAAAACATCAAAATATTTTCCGCAATACATCTGGAGTAGTATACTGGCCATATAATTGTCATGTCTAACCTTCAAAATGGCAAAGGTTTCTCTGAAAAAGTGCTCAATCAAAATCCATGATCAGTTCCATACATTAAAACAAACTGTGTGTTGAAATCAACCCACATCACTCTTTCAAATATGCTTGACAGACTTCAAAAAATAAAAATAATTTCATTGGTGTAGCAGAAATGATTTAGTAAATTTAAACTATAGCAATTAACATACATTATTGTCAAGCTGTAAGCACCAAGGCAAAAAAAAAAAAAAAGCTGTTCTAAAAATTCATACATACACACACCAGCAAAACCTCCCAAACTATATATAGCTTAAGCTTGCATTGATGTTACACCCTTAAAAGAAGTGCATGAAATCAGCACTAATAAAGAAAACAGTCTAATATACGAAAATGGGCTAGGAATTAATGTTTGTTCAATTTTTAAGTCCCTGCAGGTTTATTTTAAACAGCTCTTGATGTTGATGGTGAAGCCCCTTATAATCAAGATGAAGAGACACATGAAAAGTCGGCTGCAAATTGTATCATTGACCTATGTGGAATTTCTGATAGCTTCAGACAGAAGCAATAGACAAAGAGTCTTTTGAATCTACAAAAAGCCCATCTGATGTTCCAGAATGACAGACCTAATTTTTCTGCTGTGGTTAGTATGTTTTTGAATGATCAAAAAACCCCACCAGAAGGCTAGTTAGACAGGCAATGCATATCACCTGTAATGAAACTGATAATAAGAATCCAAAATTAGAAAAGAGCTGGGAAGAATTCTCTGTGTGCTTGCTTTCCCCATTCTATTTTTAAACTGTCTTGGATTAGAAGATTTCTTATTGAAGTTTTATACATAGCTGGAAATAACAATGTAGCTAGTGGCAGGGAGAGGTGGAGTAAAGGGGAAAGGGTAAGAAAAAAGGGGAAACATTGTGCAGATATAAGTTGGAATTCAACAAAGACAAGGTAAATATTATGGATAGTACAATCAAAAGGATGAATAGATTCTTATAGTGTTGTAGCAAGGGCATGATCAGAGAGTTTCCATCTCAATAAATCCTGTAAAACTTATCTTTTGACTTGTATTGATTGCTGTGCAACCTTCTTTATGGCGACATGATCTGAGATCTTATTGTCCAAGATGACAATGCCAACAAGATTCCCGATTTCCCGTTAATTGCCACCAATAGGAATATGGTGAACATTTAAAGCAGGGGTGCCTAAATATGGAAGCACTTACGATATATACGATATACGATATCTTTATTGTATCGATAACTTCTTCTTGAATGACCATGTGCAGAGTCCAGGCAGGCACACAAGCAGGTCCCCACCCAGATCCTATTTCATTCCTCTCTTGCAGTCCCCACCACCACCACAAAGGCAAAAACTCGTATTGTGGGAAACAGGTAGGTGGTACTGGGCCCTCCCATTGATTAATGGAACATTGCCACTTTCCAGTGGGGGGCTGGAATTCTAGGACAAGTTGCAAGGTCCCCAATGGGAAAAGATAAAAGAGGAGGTCCTTCAAGATGGTCAATTATTCTCAAAATGTTTCTTCCCAGCAGGAATGTTGGACTTCTAATAATTAAAAATCTTAAAACCTTACCAAACACAGCCAATTTTCCTTGGCATTCCTATGGGTAAGAAATAACACATTATTGTGAACTTTGTGATTTAGTGTTATACCTTGAATAGTTCCAGTTATGGTTGGGAGAGAAGTCTGTCTGATTTCGTGGAGAGATGCTGCCAGTCAGAGTAGACAACATTGAACTAGATAGACCTATTTTCTGACTCCATATTAAGCAATTCCCTATGTTTCTATATAATATCTTTTGAAAAGTTTAAGAGAAACCTACATTGACAGGTATAAGTATAGGGTATGCCTCTTTGGTGTAAGACATTGAACTAGATGCTCCATTAAATGTTTAACTTCCAACTCAATGGGCCATCAATATAACTGCTACAGTCAAATACTCCATTGCTAATACATTATGAAAAGAGTAACTTAGAGTTGCAATTTCTTTCTCACCCAAGTTTGTAAAAAGATTTTCCTTATTCTGCATTCTTCCTCCACAGATGTTGCACACATTTCAATGTCAGCAGCAGCAGCATCTTTAAATATCTTGAAATGTTGCTATAATTTGTTTTCTGAAAGTAGTACATTTTTCTGAGAAGGGGAGGGGCTCTTTTGTTCACTATATTCTCATGCCACAGGAAAACAAATTCCAGTTTTTTTGGCACAGATTTCATAACATTTTTCAGTGAGTAACACCACAGCAAAATATACTAAACACTTAATGCACTTTAAACTTGCAGCTTGAGTACCATCTTGTCCTGCAGGAAGCAGGAAGGAAATGGGTAAAGCAATCTTATACACATGTATCTCCACTGTCAAAGGAAGTAGGATTCTGAAAACCAGTTACTGAAAACCATAGAGCTGCTACTGCATTCAGGTCCTGCTTGTGGGCTTCCTGTTGACATCTGATTGGCCATTGTGAGACCAGGATGTTGGGCTAGATGGGCCACTAGCTTGATCCAGTAGGCTCTTCTTCTGTCCTTGCCTGGGGGTACATTCCATTAAACATGATTCTGAGTAGACATGCATAGGACTGTGATATAAATAGCCTAGTGAACTGCAATTTTCTTCCTTCCACATGTGCCACCAGAGAACTATTCAGAACTGAAGAAGAAGAAGAGAAGAGTTTGGATTTGATATCCTGCCTTTCACTCCCTTTAAGGAGTCTCAAAGCGGCTAACATTCTCCTTTCCCTTCCTCCCCCATAACAAACACTCTGTGAGGTGAGTGGGGCTGAGAGACTTCAAAGAAGCATGACTGGCCCAAGGTCACCCAGCAGCTGCATGTGGAGGAGCGGAGACGCGAACCCGGTTCCCCAGATTATGAGACTACCGCTCTTAACCACTACACCACACTGGCTCTCTTGTCCTGCAGGAAGCAGGAAGGAAAAGAGACACAATCTAGCATTCATTCATATATATTTGTGATCGGCCACCATGGACTGGTCCATCACAACTTTTTTTGATGCTTAATACTGGGTTGTTGTTGTTGTTTTTAAAGTTAACTACTTTGTGAAGTTTGCCTGATAAGCTGTTGGCAGCTGTCTCGGGAAACAACGGAGGTGTGCGCCTTTGGAGGTGAAGTCAAACCACTGAAGAGTTAAAGCGCCTGCTGTGGCTGCAAAGACCGATGCGGGAGAGACATGTTTTGTTGCAGCTGGGGCAGATGAAGGCATCCAGTTGTGCTGCTACACATGCACCGTGGCATTTCTTATCTCTGCACTCCTCCCAGTGGTCATTTCCTCCTCTGGTCACTACCATGAGTACACAACCTGGCTGTCTGTCTTCAGGCACTGTAGTCATCTGCAATGGATTCCCACAGAGTGGGGTTGATGTGCCGCCCTTCATGCCTCATTTGCATACATCTTTGTAACAAAGAGTTGGAAGGCCAGTGGGCCTGGTGCCTGAAGCCAGCTTAGAGCATGTCCTTGGGGATCCTGCCGTCTTCCATTCTGTAGACATGACCAAGCCATTGTAGATGTCACTGAGACAAGGGTACAAATATGCTGGGAATGTGGGCTTGGGAGAGTGCAGACAATACAAAGGAAGATGGACCTGTGGCACATCTTCTTTTAGGCAGCTTCTTGTATTCATATATGTAAATTCCAATTCTGTTTCCTTTCCATGTACACAGTTCATCTGTTGACTCAAGTTTCACTAGTTCTAGTCATGTTTTCCCTGGCTCAGTATTTTATAAACTGTGTAATTCAAGGCCCTGCATATTTTCATACATACATTTTGATGCAAGGGCACAATGCATTATATAGTATTAAAGCTACATAATCATACAGCTTTGCGTTATCAGAAGGGGCTTACACTTGCCCAAGGCAAGACACCCCGTTTTCAGGTACCATCCTACCAATTTCAGCATGCTATGTCATATCCCATACAGTTCCAGAGAATTTCCCAGTCCTCAGAATTTTTTGGGTGGTGGGTGGGAGGGTACACTGGTTAGGAGGTCAGTAAAAATCAGCTGCCCTACTTTACAGAAGCACTTAGGCAAGCACAAAGTTATACAGTCATACCTCGGGTTATGAACGCTGCGGATTGCGTGTTTTCAGGTTACGGACCGCGCCAAACCCGGAAGTACCGGAACGGGTTACTTCCGGGTTTCGGCACTCGTGCATGTGCAGAAACACAAAATGACTTCGTGCAAAGAAGCATCAAATCGCATCACACGTGTGCGCAGACGCGGCGCTTCAGGCTGTGAATGCTGTGGGTTGCGAATGTGCCTCCCGCACAGATCACGTTCCCAACCCAAGGTATGACTGTATTTGGCTATAACCCACAGAAATTCTTACAAGTTTTTGATCTTAAGGATGTTTCTTGTGCATATCTAGTTTATTCTTGGCCACACCTGATCACAGAAAAGAGTAACGTGCAAAAGGGAGATAGTTATAGATCCATCACATAATGGTTTAGTAACATTTCCCTATTTCAAGAGTGCAGATACCCTGAAAATGTTTAACGCTCATTGTAGTAATCTTGGCCATAATGAAAACATTCTGATTCAGAATGAACACTACAATAGATTCACCAAAAGCATGGCAGTTTTCAATTAGATGCTCAGAGTGTTTGCAATGTTCAGAGCTGTGTTCTTAATAAACAAGACTCCATTATATAAATTTCATGTTGTGTTTTTGGCATCTTTTGAACCTTGAACTACACTGAAGAAACTACATAAGACCAAACGTCAACCAATTGTTTTAAGAAGGTCACTTAAAATTGGATGATGTATATTTATTGGGCAGTTATTGTACTGAGAGAAAAATGAAAGATGGGTTAGGGGAAATAGGCTAACTATGCTGGAGGTTCATTAATACTGAACTTAATGCTTGAAAACTTGCAAAGTGTTCCTTATGCTGTGTTTTCTTTCGCTTATGTAAGAAAAAAAGCTCATTGTTGTGTTTTAAACTGACAGGAATTGTACAAGCATCATTTTATAATTGGCATCTTAAAGTTCTCACTTAGTAGTTTAAAATCCCATGTGGAGGGAGAGCTATATATATTAGCCTTGGCAGTGTTCAATGTTAATTAAAATTTTAACCGATTGTATATATAAACAGCAATTCTGAAACTTTCCTTTGAGCTTCCTGCTGCAGAATTGTTTTAAAAAAAAGAACCCACAACTCTTGGTTTTAAATAGGTAAGAGCACAAATTGTAATGATTGCTTGATGAACGCTCATAGTAGTTAGGTTTACTAAGGACTGCTTCTGTATTTGCATACCCAAGTGTTAACCACAAGGCAGGGGTCACAAAAATGGAAAATCCAAAATGAAAGGTAAGGAAGTAGAAAGGAAACTGTTCTGTTCCTTTAAAAAAAGAAGAAGAAGACTCTCCTGAGCTCAGCTAGCTGCTCTGGCCCAACATGGTTGGCGTGGGAGATGCAAGCTTCATCACCACTTTCTCCAAAGCACTTATCTGGCTGATGTGGGCATAGGTGAAGCTGCTGACATTGCCACACTCCCCAGCTCATCTACTGCTGTTCTGTCCCTTTCGTCAACCATAGGTCCCCCCCCCCGCCACCACATCTGACCTCTACTTCCCATTTGCCTGACACTCAATGCCAATTGCTTCTTCTCTCCAGTTCTCCCTCTTCTCCCTTTGAGAGAAAGACCTGCTAGATCTGGAGTAAGCTGAACACACATATGTGGAGGAAAATATGTGGCTTCCAAATATGAAAGGCATTGCAGGGATGCAGAAATGGGAGATGCAGAAATGACCAACATGTAGAAGTCCTGGAAGTTACTATCAGTCACTTATCGGGCATGTGTGTGTTCCCCTGACATAGAACTGCTGCTATCCTAGGGATCTCCCTTTGTTTGTTTGTTTTCAAAAAAAAATATTATTCATTTTGTAACACAAATGAACAACAAAAACAGAAAAACAAACAATACAAACAAATTCTTGCCTTATCCTTATTTTTTCTAAACATTGTTGGGTGAGCTTCCCCAAGTGCCCCCATCTGATTTTCATTTTAAATCATCTTTAGCAGATTACATATATCATAATTTTTAACCATTTTTTTAATCACAGATTTTTACCATAAAGATTTTTACCATAAAAATCTTCACATTTGATCACTTACAAATAATACTATTTTAAAATACATTATCTCCTACTTCTAACCCCACAGCCTATATCCACTTCCAAAGCTATTCTAAGATTTAAATATTAACATATTTTTTCAAATACTCTTTAAACTTCTTCCCGTCTTCTTCCACCATCTCTTCTCTCTGGTCTCAGAGTCTCCCAGTCAGTTCGGCAAGTTCCATATAGTCCATCATCTTCATCTGCCATTCTTTGATAGTTGGTAAATCTTGTTTCTTCCAATTCCTCGCTAGTAATATTCCCGCAGCTGTCGTGGCATACAGAAAAAAAGGAACATCCTTTTGGGGGATTTCGCCCCCCACTATACCAAGTAAAAAGGCTTCTGGTTTCTTAATAAATGTGTTTTTCAACACTTTTTTCAGTTCATTATAAATCCTTTCCCAGAAGTCTTTTACCTTGGGGCACATCCACCACATGTGGTAAAAGGTTCCTTCTTGTTCCTTACATTTCCAGCATTTATTATCATGAGTATGATACATTTTTGCTAGGGATCTCCCTTTGAGGTTTTACATTGATAAGACACGGGGCTGTTTCTTACCACTGCCTCCACCCCCGCCTGGATCCTCACTCCATATACTGTCTCATCAGCCATTTTGAAAGAGTGCCCTTGAGAGTGTACATGACTAACTGCTGCCCCATTATTTCTGGTGCTCTGGGCATCACTTCCTTAATACTCAAGGAAGCCCTCTCATTGCTGCCTTTGCCAACTGCCTTCCCCTCCAAGTTGATGGTTTGGAGAGGGAGGTGGGCAGGTCAGATTAGGCACCTACACCAATCATCCCATTTGTCCTTTTAAGTGATCCATTGTGAAACTTTTAAAACGCAAAGGGTAGAATTCAAATGTCATGCTATTAAAAATATTCAATCTGTGCAAGCATATCATCTTGGCAAATGAAACCATCCCCCTTTCCTCCCTCTTCTGGAGATTCTCCCAAACCTGCAACAGCCAATTTCAGGGGGAATGTTGAGTGGCGCAGTGGAAGAGGGTTAGATGGATCCCACCCATAGCCTCTGATGAAACAGAGATGCTGTAGAACAGTATTCAATTTCAAAACAAATAGCTTTATCCTTCATTTATCATCAAATTCCTTCCAAGTCTGTGTCTCTTCATTTGCAGAAGCCTTCATAAAGGCACATACATCTGAAAACACATATAAGGTTGTCTTTGAAACATGATTTGTATGACTGGGGATGCTTTGAATGTCGAGGAGCTGCCATTCGAAAGACAAACAAAATGATTAAGGGAACGGAAAAGCACATTGTCACCTAGAAACATGCTTCAGAATTAGACATGGATATCGAGCCAGCCAGTCGCATTTCAAAAAAGCATAACTGAACACTAAAATAATCTAGCAATACCAACAAAATTGATCAGTTCAGGAACAATAAAAGTTGAAACACAGAATAAAACTTTGCAGCCTTTCCGAGCTCTAAATCTGTCTCTAGTTACAACAGCGCCACCTATAGGGTAATAGCTAATTATTTCTGTGTTATTGCTCCTCCAGCAAAAAAAGAAAGGACCTGAATTCCAAATTTATTGAATTCAGGACTGTGTGTGTGTCCATATATCTTTATATGACAGTTTCACAGCCACTGTAAACTGGCACAACTCCTTTGGCTACCCTGGAAAGCAATAGATTTACATCAGCTGAAGATATGACCTTCATAAATAAGGTATGACCTTCATAATAAAATACATTTTGAATGAGTCCAGCCCCAGACAAGTAATGGCAAAGAGAAACTTATGTGTTTAGGGGCCCGTTCACACAGCTCTTAACTCCTGCCCAGTAATTTTGACATTTATTGCAATGTCAAAAGAATAAATATATGCATGAGTACAAGTCAAAAGAGATTGTAACATTTCTCAGTCTTAAGGAGAGTAGAGCAAACTTATCGACTCGTTTTTTTCTTTTTCTTTTTGACACTTGGCAGATGGGGAGGTGCAAAGAGCATATGAAGGCTTGTCCAGCAGGGGGAGAGTGAAACCCTAGTCAATAGCATTGGGAAGATTTTTTAAGTGGTAATAGAAAAGAAGCCTCTCTCATTAAAAGGAAACCTTTCTCAGTTTTCTCAACTGAACAAAAATGCCCACACAGCCCAAGAGAGCAGGCTTTTCCTGGGAAGTGAGTTTCACAGGGCTGATATTTCCACTGAAAAGGCCTTGTCCCATTTGATGGGGTGGAGATGAATTCTCTCCTCTGCCATGTGAGGAAGGCCACAGGTGCAAAAGGGGAGGGAGGGGGAGGTTAGAATTGGAGATAAACTAAGACTGGATTTGGCTAGTCCATAACCTATGCTTCAGTCCAGTCTCCTCACCAGAACTGCATACTTTGTGTGGGATTATACTGTATCCCATCTACACTGTGAGAATTTGCCAGCACTAGCTGACTGACACAATTCTTGATTGCAGTAGAGCATCTGAATATGTTCATTTATTCAGTCAATCACTTGCTAAGAACAAGAGGAGCTGACACCAAAGTAGAGGACGAGGACTCACAATGAAACCGAGAATCAAATAGCCTATACCACACTCATGTACTTTCATAACTATAAATATTTAATACAAATAATAATTAAAATAAGATGCTTCCACGGACCCTACAATTTAGGGTGTACCATGGACATCCTTTTTTATTTTTGAAGTGCAACTGAATTATGGTTACAAAGGATGTGTTTTAAAATTCACCATATGTGACTATCATAAACTGCACTTTTAAAAATGAATAAACAGTCCAGCAAGCTCCTCCTACCATAAGATAATCAATTGCTCTTTGGAGAGCTTTTAATCTAGTCATCTGCATCTCTATCCAAAGCAACATCCTAAAGGGTTCTTTTCTCCCTTTTTCTTTTTGTTACATCCTGGCAGCCCTTTTATAGTTTGTCCTGCCAGCTCCGTGTCATTGAATTTAAATTTGCTAGGCCGTCAAGATTGCCAGAATAGCTGCAGGAAGTTCATTTGCTAACAATTGAAATCTGATTGTCGCCACTGTGGCAACTCCTCTTTTGCCAGCTCAGAATTAAATCCTGTCTTTCTTGCAGCCACCACTAATGCTTTTTATTATACTTTTCCCATACTGCAAGCAAAAGCCTGCAGGGTGTGAATGCATTCCATATTTTCAGTGCTGGAGGATCATCAATGAGAGAAGGGTTCATTTCCTTGTTTTTCAGTATCTAGAGATGCTTTAAATATAGCCATGCTTGGGAAATTCATTTTCTATGAATTACAGTGTGAAGCAACCAGATCTTTGTACACCTGTATCAAAATTCATTTTAACCATGTATCTTATGATAAAATGTGAATATATTGAGATAAAATGTTTAAATATGTATTTTAGGATAAAATAAACATTTACATATGAATTTTCATGCTGATAATTTGCCAATTTATGTGGCAACAGAAAGGAATGGACTTCTGATTGAACAGTTGTGAAATTGACATGAAACAGAATGGTCTGTCCATCCCTACTGAGGTATTGAACATATTGACTGTAATACGAGGGGAAGGCGAGGGAGGGAGGGGAAGAGAGGTCCAGTTTGGATAGTGGATGCTCAGTATAAAACTGGTTAGAAGCAACTCCAAGCAGCACAATGTTCAGATGAGGTGACCCACCATCTAGATCCTGGATTTTCACCACATGTCAATAAATCCAACATGGATATCATTGCAGTGACATGGATGTCAATTGAAATACTTACATAAAGTCCCACTATCTTTTTCTGCTAGCTCTTAGCTCAAGGTTTGTAGAGGGAGTGGCAGCAATCATCACAGTACTTTCCAATCAGGCCAAGTCATAGAAAGCCAGGTCACTATCAGGACCTTGGACAGCTCCTGTGGGCTCTACTGGCTGAGGTACTGAACATACTGACTCAGTGAAGCATCAGAGTAATCTGAATGTGTAATAATGCTTACAGGGCCCTTTTCCCCAGTGGTTCTACCACCCAGTTTGGGTCAAATCATGTCCCCAAGTGCCTTCCAAAACATTAACACAGCAGTCCTAGACATAACAACATGGAAATACCAGCTGAGTTCAACGAGGGTTACTCTTAGGTAAGTGGTTTCTTTACAAAAGGCAATGGATGTTGCCCCCTTGAGCACTAATTTGCAGGAATCTGGCTGTAAAAGAAATTAAAATATTTTCATGCTGTGCCTCTGCATGAGCTGTATATCAGGGGAAGCCAAATTGGGGCCCTCCAGATGTTGTCAATAACATATGAGGGGCATCATACTGGTATAGAAAAAAAAAGCCTTGATATTTCTCTAAGGGTTGTGGGTACTCAGATTTTCCCAGTGCCTTCTAGTGCATCGTAGCATTAATTGATTTTAGGAAGTACCACTTGGTGATGATTCAAAGGGGATAAGCAAGCTTCAGTAATTCCTTTCAACATGTTCACCATGCTGAGTGTGGTACCAGCCTCTGGAAAGCATGAGCAGGTTCAAATATCCCATCCTTCCCACCATCATCAGCTTTACAGATATAACCATCCTAGATGTCTGTCAGCGGCACAGAATCTCAGCATACTACCCAGAACACAGATGTACATCATATCTCTTTTTAACATTGTACATGGCTCCTGTAAGTTCTGAGGCTGCCACTGCAAGAACTGAGTAGACCTTAGAGATCTTTGCTGCACTTTTTGGCCATTTACGTTTGCTAGCTCCCACTGAAGTCAATGGGGTTGCAGTGAGTCAGTGTAGTTCTACAGGGCTAGTTCATGGCATATAAAGACTTCCTAGCTCTTTGTCAATGGCCTAGATCTCAAATCTGGGGAGGGGATTTGCTCTGCACAAATAAGGTTGCAAATGGAAGTTCAAACCATGGAGAAGCATCGCTTTATCCACCAATACAAATATATTTTAAAGCAAATTAGGCAATACTTGCAAGAGACGTGATAAACCAACTACAAAGGAGCTGACAGATCATCATGGTAATTATAGTCAGTTCAAATGGAAGAGAGATTTCTAAAGTGGAAGAGAATTTGTTTTTAAGGCAGTGTAAAATACAGCAACATACACAGAATCCTGGGATTTCTTATTGTTATCATTATTAGCCATCTGCCAGTCAGTCTTTGCCCTAACTTCTTTGAACCGATTCATATATTCATATATTTATTCCAGAAGCAGGGGACATCAACATGTGGGAATTCTACCAACCATTTTCATATGGGATATGCTTGTCTTATAATTGTGGTATAGTTTCATAATTGGTCTTCATGTTATTAATCATTGAATTATTCCAGTATATTATTATTATTATTATTATTATTATTATTATTATAAAAAACCAAGTCTTGTACAAATGAGGAGAACGAAAAGGAACACCAGCTTCATGGGGGCAGTGCAAACAGACAGTAAGGGATGCTAAAAAAGAATTTAAGGAGCCCATTGCTAAAAACATTAAAACCAACAAGAAGTTATTTTTATGCCTTTAAGGCATATGCATTTATATGCATACACACCCCTGTCTTCTGATGGAACCTTTGGATGCACTCATGATCGACACTATGACCAACAATGCAGCCATGCTGCAATAGTGGAATCATGCTTAAGCTTAAACAAATGTTTAAACTTTCAGTGTTATTATGGCTAAAAATAATAGAGTGATAAACAGATTCCTAATAAAATTAGAAAGTTAACAAGAAATCGAGAACATTAGACAATTCAACTAATTTGATGCACATCATTCAAAAGTAGATGAATAACTCCCCAAAATAATTTTACACTGGGTGGTTGAGGCATTTAAAAGGCAGCTTCATGTAGCATGAAACAGAGAATAATAAATTTATAATAAAATTAATTAATGTATCATGATTCAACTAGCAGCGCAACAGGTTTGAAATGACATTTCTCCAAGAAAGCAATTTGCTGCAAAACGTATAGCATTTATAGGAGCAAAATTCATTTAGAATTTGAAACACATTCCCATCTTCAATAGCATGAACACGTTAAGTAGTTATGAGTTCTTGTAGTGCAGAGTAGCTGCTGTTTTCTGACAAGATCAGAAGAAAAAGCAGAAATGTAACCATTTATAGCTTCAGTATCTCTTGAGGACTGAAAGTCTAATTATTCTGATAAGACTCCAAAGAAGAGCAAAGGAATAAGTCTTACGGAACCTTAAAAAGGTCTTTTTAATCAGCACTCTGGGGACTGAATAGTTAGACCATAAGTGAAATCATCATTGTGGTGTTCGAACTGATCAAACCACTGGCCTACAGCATTCTGGGTGATTCAAGCCATTAAAAGTATTGTATATACTTCCACAAATATGATAGGCAGAATAGCAATAAAAATACTGGAATGAATTATGAGCAAAAGGCTGTTTATTAACCATGCATATTACACATTGGCAGTAGTCAACTGTCAACCTTTTTTGCAAGTCTGAAAACTCCCGTTTGCACCACTGAATTAATATTTTCAACCTATTCTCTCTCTCTCTCTCTCTCTCTCTCTCTCTCTCTTAGCCATCTGTAGTAAGGAGGAGAAGAAATCCCTACCCACCAAAAACTACAGAGGGGCGAGAGTCCAACAATATCTGGAGGGCCACAGGCTCACCATCCCTGGTATAAGCCCATCCAGCGTAAAATAGCATCCTTCCAGAGCTGGCACAAAAGGAACCATAAATAGACATTCACATAATACAAAATGCTTAGTACAAAACGTTTAGTACTATTCTAGAAGGCACTATGTTGTGGCTATTGCTGATCCATATATGGTAATGTGATTGGAGCATACACTGAGGAAACCCAAGAAACTTTTATGATGTTAAGACAGGACTATTATTATGTTACAACCACAGACCCATCAATACAGGTAGATTATACACATCTTCCACTAACAATGGTCAGCAAATATCTGAACATAAAACCACATAGCATCAGACAGAGTGATCTGTCTAGCTCTACAGTGCTAATTTAATATTTCAATTTCCAGAACATGCATTTGTTTCCAAAGCACCTCTATGCCACATTAAATAAAGTCAGTATTCCTGGTTTCATATTATTAGTAAATGATACTGCTAGCTCCCTTAATAAGAGCAGACTATTTGCTGATATTGATAAATCAACATAGTTTAGCTTTCCCTGTAGTTGCAAACTAGTGTGGATTTCCCATTTATTGGTACACAAGTGGGTTTTGAGATTATATTTTTTATGATAACTATAAAGAAAGCAGCAGATCAAAAGCAGTGCTGATTACTGGAATGTGCATATATGTTCCAGTTTACCCAAAGTTTATAAGCTGATCAGACACTTGAGCTAAATCTATTTTATTCAGGTTTCATTGCCCTTTGAAATGTATCATAATTAAAGACTACAGGGATGCTAACGCCTTGATTTTACTGAGCTCAGTAAATCATAACCTTTGAAGTAAGTTTGGGTTTAGAAAAAACAACCCACCACTTTAGATACCTATAATTTTGTTGGCCAAGGAAAATGAGGTCTATGGTTTAACTAACCTATTTCATATTTCCCAGTTTGCAAGCCTATTTGTATTGCAAGGACACCATTGAACATTGTTCTAGAGGAATGAAATCAAAGACATTCTTTATGAAAGGCCTGGATAGCTCAGTTGGTTAGTGTGTGGTGCTGATGACACCAAAGGTTGCAGGTTTGATCCCCATATGGGACAGCTGCATATTCCTGCATTGCAGGGGGTTGGACTAGATGATCCTCAGGGCTCCTTCCAGCTCTATGATTCTATGAAAGGAAAGGATTTATGTTTCAGGTTCGAAAACCAACTCAACTCCATACCCATTTTAAAAGGAATAAGCAAAAAATAAAACAAAAATGACTTCGATCCAAAGGATCCACAGCGTAAGTTAACTGGTGCTTAACTGGTGGCCCTTCGATATGTTGCTGAACTACAACTCCCATCAGCCCCTGCCAGCATGGCCAATTGCCAGAGGTGACAGGAGTTGTAGTTAGGAATGTCAGAGAATTCTGACTGAAATGAAAGACGAAATTGCAGGTGTTCGCTTATTTGTCCCACATCCAAAACAGAAATCAATCTAGCAAATATGGTCAGTATTTTATTTATTTTTATTTATTTATTGAATTTATATACTGCCCTATACCCGGAGGTCTGAGGGCAGTTCACAGTATTGGCTGTTGCTATTTTCAATCCACAAACAATACATAATTGATGGTAGTTTTGTTTGTTTTTCAAATTTGCTTGGCGTTTCCTTTGCATTGAGATGGTACAGAATAATGTGATAACAAACATGATATATTATGTAATAGATGATGCAGAAGTTCACCACAATGAACAGCAAGACAAATAACACACTTGATGTTGAGAGTCAAACTGCAGCAGAATGGAAACAGCACTGTATGCAATGAAAATAGCATGAGAAGTAGTCCTTCCCACTTGTGTATGAAAAGAACACCCAATTTTCATCTATTTCCCCCCCACTGCAGCCCACCATAGTACATTCCATACCATTCCAGAGTGTTACCAAACCTTTCATAACAGCAGTGGGGGGGGGGTGTTACAAGAAGCTGTTGTGGGAAAGAAAAGGCAGAAAAGCCCATCTCCAGGGCCAGCCCACTTCCATGCAGCAGGATGAAGCATCTTGAAATAAAGGCAGAAATGGGTGTCTGAATGGTGCAGCGAAACTTTATCTTGTGTTGACCTGGGGGGATAGGGATTTTGGTTCTGCTTCAGACAGCAAAATGTATGGGGCCGTCAATGCCCAGTTCCACAAGGAGAAGTCCCCTCACAGAAGTTAGTACACTGGGTATTGTAATGTGCAATGTCTTTCAACCACTGAGATATCACAATGTATCTAATGGCTACATCTAATGGCCATGATTCTAGCACTGAAGACCACCTCAAACCCCACGTCCACTCTATGGCAGAGAAAGAAGAAACAATGTCAACAAACATTGCAATGTGATCTCTGTAGTACGGTGTTCAGACAGACAGACAAGGCAGACTTGACATTTATTTCCCAGACTACCCTCACATACCCTGAGCTTTATCGCTGGAAGGGGTTCCTTCCAGAGTTGCCACAGAAGGAACCAGAACCAGATAGACGTCTCAGTTTGTGCTTAGTGCAAAATGTTTAATATCATTCTGGAAGGCATTGTGTGGTGGCTACTGCTGTTCCATTAATATAACTGAAGCACACACGGAGGAAACTCAAGAAACCTTTATGATGTTAACTGAAGACTGCAATTAGATTACAACTGCAGAGCCATCAATACAGGTAGATTATACACATCTTCCACTAACATGATCCTCAATCAACATCTTTCACTAGCACTGAAGACCATTTCAACCCCCACACCGATTTTATGGCAAAGGGGGAAGAAAAGCTGTCTATAGACATTGCAAAGTGATATATGAGACATACAAACACACATACATACATATATGCTTAGAGACAGACAGACAGACTTGACATTAATTTCCCAGGCTGCTCTACTGTACACTGAGCATTATTAGTGGAAGCAGACCAACCTAGGGTTTGGTCAAAACAGCCCACTCCCAGGCCCGGGGAGTGTATGACATATGGGGGATGGGTACTGAACCACCGCTGTCATGGCAAGACCAAACACAGGAGAAGCTTTCCTCCTCACTTCGCCCTCACTCCAGACACTTTGAATATTTGAGTTGCATAAAATTTAGTGATTTCTAATGCAGCTATTGCAGGAAAATGATGGGGGGGCACAATGCAGTTCCTTGGCAAGGATGCAAGGGGCCCTAATTATGCTCTTCAAAGGGTGATATTATGCCAACTTTCACTGAAGGGCTGCTACCTTTCATTTCTGGAAAATCAAGGCAAACACCTCGAAGCATGTGCAATTTGCCTTTTCCTGGAATGATTCTTTAACAAAAATTAATAAAAGGAGAAGGGGCTTTGGGTTCCTCACACACAATGGTACCATCTTCTTCTCTTAAAAACATGTGTCTTATAGAAAGTGTAGCAACATACATTTTTTGAACATACAAACTTATTACAGTGGTACTGCGGGCTACAG
This sequence comes from Podarcis pityusensis, assembly GCF_964106645.2. Classification (NCBI taxonomy): domain Eukaryota; kingdom Metazoa; phylum Chordata; class Lepidosauria; order Squamata; family Lacertidae; genus Podarcis; species Podarcis pityusensis. Next base: position 112,647,381 of record NC_138028.1, on the reverse strand, counting down.
TCGCTTCAGGTTACAGACTCTGCTAACCCAGAAATAGTACCTCGGGTTAAGAACTTTGCTTCAGGATAAGAACAGAAATTGTGCGGCGGCGGCAGTGGGAGGCCCCATTAGCTAAAGTGGTGCTTCAGGTTAAGAACAGTTTCAGGTTAAGAACGGACCTCCAGAACGAATTAAGTACGTAACCCGAGGTACCACCGTAGATCTTCCCATTCTGACAACCAGCTTGAAAAGCTCAAGTCAAGTGGCAACCCTTGTATAAAATTGGCCCTGCATTTGAAATAAATCCCACCCCATCCCTGTTTCCAGGTCCAAGAAGCTGAAGCAGAAAGGCCAATGTAGATTTCATTAAAGATGTAGCACACCAGTCATCATCCATTGTGGTTAACATCAGAGAACTGCAGTAGTAGGGTGCATTCTAGGTTCCTTAGTTCTAACCATATTCCTGTTTTACTTTCCCTTTGGACCAGTAGACTCCACCAGCCTTTCAGCATGCTTTCAGAGTATTCTTTGGTAGATCTAGGACTGTGCTGAACATTTATCCTGCATTTATCTGACCACTCTCCATCAGTTAATGAGAAAAGAAATTGGATTTGATAATTATCAAAGAGAAGATAATTTTTTGGTGAAATGCTCCCCATAGAGCTTTTTCACATCAGGAAGTTCAGGCTGTCAGGAAGGTTGCAGAGTGCTTGAGAAATGTTTAGTGTAAGGAAAATACACAGCCCTCCCTCCAACACCTTGCAACAATAAGGTAAGCTCAAAACCCCACACCCACAGAAATTTATTTTGCATACAGCAGAAAAATTGAAGCTTTTTTCTTGCGCAAGAATAAAACTTTTAAGAAATTGGAATACCACTTTCAGCACAGAACTAGATGAATCAACATTTGCCTAACAATAATAATAATACTTTTTATTTATTTATATGCTGCCCATCTGACTGGGTTGTCCCAGCCACTATGGGCAGCTCTCAACAAAAAATAGTAAAAACACAATACAACATCATACACTAAAAACTTCCCTGAACAGGGCTGTCTTCAGATGTCTTTTTAAAATCACACCACTGTTTATCTGTTTGACATCTGATGGGAGGGCATTCCACCGTGCTGGCGCCACTACCAAAAAGGCCCTCTGCCTGGTTCCCTGTAACCTCACCTCTCACAATGAGGGAACCACCAGAAGGCCCTTGGAGCTGGATCTCAGTTTCTGGGGTGGACAATGAGATTAAAGGTCACTTTGAATTTTCCTCAGAAACATACTGGAAGCTAATATAGTTCTTTTAGGACTGGTGTTATTTGGTCCTGGCAGCCTCCCAGTCATTGTGTGTGTGTGATGGCCTGGGAATCTGATTCAGAAGCTGAATCTGAGGAGTCCCAGCCTGCACAGGAGTCCCCGCCTCCAGGGCTGGCTGAGCTGGGGCAGGGGCTTGAATCTGAAGGGCCTGCACCTGTGCCAGATCCTCAGGAGCAGACACCAGATGCATCCACTCTGGCTCCAGGGGTGATGGGGGACCCATTGCTGCAGGTGTGCCTCTCCCAGCCCTGTCAGGGAAAGGTGAAGCTGCCCCTGGATCCAGTAACCCTCCAGCCTCTCCTGAGCTGCAGAGGCTCAGGGCAGAGAGGCGGAGGGAACTGGGTTCTCTCAGGAGGAGTGCTCGCCTTAAGGCCAGGAGAGGCGGGTCACCTGTGGGCCGGGACCGCCCCTGGCCTCAGAGGAGATAAAGGCCAGTCAGCCCAGTCCCAGGTTGCGGGAGCAGACCTGTTCTTCCGGAGTTCCCGACCACGCCCAGCTTCTTGCTTTGGACCCCGCTTCGCCCTTTGGGGACTGTCTCCAGACCCTTGACCCAGGACCGGTCTCTGACCACGCCTCACGGTAACCTCCCCCCGAGACCAGCACAGTGTGATTCTATGTTTCTTCCCATCACCACTTTGACAACACTCCATTAATTTTCCATCTGTTGACCTGAAGGGTGTTTTTGTCCCTAACATAGAAACCTGAAATCACTCGTCAGCTTGTAAAAACCTGGCAGTAGTGAAAACTGATGATTAAGTCAATAATATTCAATGGTGGTAATAATCACTCAAGCACCAGCAAGGAAAGGTAGTCTGGCTTTCAAGTAGGTGCTTCTCTGTAAATGTCTTTTAGGATAACTCAGTTCATATTTTCCTCTCCCGGCCCTCCCTGTGAAAGCGCACCTTGAAATGGGACACCTTTCTATTCTCAAAAGGTCCTACTGAGAGAGTCATTTACAAAAAAAGAACAGCGATTAGCAATTTCTCCTTGTGGCAAGCACCTCCCTTCCTGTTAGCCCTTTATTGTAGAAATGCTCCATCTATTACATTTCTGACAGAGGCTAATCAGGCTCACCTGGCCTACCTGCCAGCATGAGCCTTCAACAATCACAACACACCTCCCATTAGCTTTCCGGCAGTCAGCAACAAAAGAGCCCTTTGGGTCAACAGTTGGCTATGCAAGAACAATTAACACTTCATATTCACAGAATGGGAAGACTTGATTTTGTCTGCAATGAGAAACTAGCTCATTTGCAGTCCTTGAAACCAATACGCAAACTGAAACTCAACTATCTTTCAAAATATGCACTACTCCAAATTTTGCAATGCAGTTCTTCCACCAGACAATGTGTACAAAAATGCATATTCAAAGGGAGAGTGTGCATGAAAAGGAATATATTCATGAAAACAACATACAAAATCCATTCTATTAGGGAGAAAATTGCTTGCAGAAATGTGTCATTAAGTCCATAGGAAAATGATGATCAGCAAAAATTTGCACTAAAATGCTAATGCATTTTATAAGGCCTTTAAAAAAAGACTCAACTAGCTATGGAAATGTCCAGAACTGAATTTAAGGTTGGAAAATTGAGAGAATTAGAGAAACCGAAATTGACAAAGTTGTCCATCTTTCTTTCTTTCTGTCTGTCTGTCTGTCTGTCTGTCTGTCTGTCTTTATGTCTTTATGTCTTTATCTCTCTACCTCAAAGTGCACCAGTGTGATAAAATCTCAAAGGCTGGGAACTCCAGCACTCACATGTGGTTGGGGCTAAAAGAACTGCCCACCTCTGCCCTAAGAAGTACATTGGTGGTGTAAAGCCTCTGAGATAAAAGTTGGTGAAATGCCTGCTTAATATTCAAAGCCATAAAGGAAAGCAATTTCAAACAATCTTTCATGGTTCAATAAACTAGTCCTCTAGGTCAGTTTCCTGATTCTTGCCTCACCAGGAAGAGAAAGGAAAATTAGTCTTCTGTGTAGAAATGCTGATAATTGGATAAGGAGGAACATGAGCTGATTGAACTTGTCTGTACTAGTGCGAAAAAGAAAACATCAACCACGGAAGTTTCCGCAGTGTACTTAACTTAGCTAAGATTTAGTACATTCCCTTCCACTGTGCATTTTACAAGAGCATTAAGTTCACCTTTTCAGCAAAGATAAAAAAATAAAATAAAACAGAGAGTCTTTAATGGCAAACTACTCTGCAGACTACACACCATGAGAATTCTCTGTAGCTGATACATAATTAGCAGTTGGGTGGGGGAGAGAGCAGGCTTTGGCTTTCCATGAAGGAAAAGGTAGAAGCTTCCATCAAATAACCAGTCTCATCACGACATTTTGATTCCGGCAGAAATTAATTTTATGAACCGCAGGAGTTTGAAGTAAACACGGGAGTACTAAAGAGACCCATTGCAGCATTCTCAGCATGGAAGAAAGATTGAAAGCACTGTCAAAAAGAAAGGTTACATTCTGGAGGCTACTCTTGTGTTTAGACAATCCCAGCTCCCCCCTTATAGGCTTTTGGGAGGGAAGCAAATAAATGGGGAACCACATGTCCTCACAGTGGGAACATCTGCTACTTAAAAGCAGGCACTGAAGGGCAATCTTAGGTGACATGGCTAACCTCTAAATAGATGATGAATCTGAGAATATCTCTTTTCGTTTGCAGGGGAGGGGGGAGCCTCTAAGGCCTCAATCATACACATTTACCTAGGAGTAAGCCCCACTGCACACAGTTGGATTTACTCCCAAGTATACGTGCACAGGATATCATTAACGATAATGGAAATATGTAGTTTGTAGGATTATAGGCCTATAAACTTTATATGCAATAATTGTGCATAAAATAAAGTTTATAGGCTTATAATCCCATATAATAGACTTGTTATACATATGTAATACAAAAATATGCACAAATAATATTATTACATTTCTAATGCATGTTGTCAGAAAGGTTTGGATCTACATTTACTCTTAAAGCAAAGCAAACTTCTTCTTTTTTAAGTCATATTAAACTAGAAAACAGGGGTAGCCAATGTTGTGCCATCCAGGTGCTCTGGACTGCAATGACTATACTCTGACAATGTGTCTTCTTTTTATTCACCCAAAATGTGACATTTCCCACAATTCCACCTCACTCTACCACTCTACCTAATGGTAGGGCCGGTCCTGTAAAACATATCCAAACATGGGTCTGTGAGAGTGAGCCTGACTTGACATTAAGTGTATTAGCAGGCCCCTTTACTTTGTGATCCACATAGGAACAATGTGTAGTGCAATCTCTAAAAGACCATAGAATATCAAAAGAATAAAACAAGTGTTTGTAAAGGAAAGACCAACAGTTATGAACACTAATTCAGATCATCAATGCTCTTCTGTTTTGCAGTCAATGCTTTACTTGGATTTTTTGAGCTTGAAAGTTGCTAAGGCAAGGCCAAAAGTATCTATTAAAGAAAGAAACTGCCTTTTTCTAATGTCACACTCAATTAATATTTTATACACAGATCATTTTGATTGATTTTTTTTTTAAAAGAGCTTTACCTGGAGAGAGTGTGAGAGAGAAAACTTGATCTCCATACAAATACTCTCTGTGATGTGCCAATCCAGAAAGGGACATCTCAGTTCTCAGCAAGGAGTGGGAATTCAAACAACAGTTAGTGGAGATGGCTAAGATTGTGATGCTTTCATTTCTGCAAAATGCTTAGTGACCTCCGGACTTCAATTCAGCTATAAAAATGGGATGATCATTTTTAATAGAGGTGTACAGAACACTGTTTTTGCCTGCCATTCCCAGAGAATATTTCACACTAGACTTTCTCTGATCGAAAGAGCAGGAAAGCAATGGGTTTCAATTATCTAATGTATAAAAACCTTTATGTAACATGAAAAGCGATTGCCACTGCTTTTCAGATACACAAAACAGACAAAAGAAATCCCTTTTTAGCTATTGCTCAGATCAACTTCTCTATCCACAATGGCAGACAACCAAATATGAACATCATCATATTATATGGTTCACTCAGTCACAGATAACATGGGGCCAAGCAAGAGGCGGAGCTAGCTGCTCCGGCATCCGGAGTGGCGCACATGCTGTGCACCCCTGGGCTAGCTCCCCGCGCAGGCAGGGCTATCCAAAACACAGCAGAAGGGACAAGAAATATGAGATACATTGCTATGCTTTATTTTCCAAACTATGCAGACAATAAGAATTTACAGCCTCTCTCTGTGAGAGCAGAGAGCAACTGGAAAACAAAGGAACGGGAAACCAGTAACATCACATCCGTCTCCAGTATTCTGTGAGACTTCCAACAGTTTGGAATGTCTGGAATGCAAAACAGAGTCTTGTGACTCCAAGCACTGCACAGTGGCAAAACACAGAAACCCAATATCCTCCCCCTTTCTGTGAACACCACTGGGCAGTGTGTCATGTACAATCTCAGTACAAACCCAGTTTCTGTACATAGGTACAGTGTTGATCCCTTGGAACAACCTTGGACAATAAATCAGCAGGAATTTCATTACCTTGCATGTAGGACACCGTTACGAGTTCTTTCTGAACACATTCGCTAGCATGTTGCAGCTTCAATTGCAAGTGCTTCGTGCTTTGCTTACAACCTTCAGAAGTCAGCAAAGCCAAACATGCTTTGTTGTCCTGATAAACCTGGATTGGACACTTTACAGGAATTCTCATGTCTTTACACAATTGTAACAACCCCAAGCACTGCACAGTGGCAACACACAGAAACCTAACATGGGCGAGCATCCCAGGGGGGTGCTGCCTGCAGCGAGCTGCCCAGGGGGTGGCGTGGCAATGTCACCCCCCCTCAAGGATGACACCTGGGGCAGACCGCACCTACTGCACCCCCCTTCCTCCACCAATGAGCCAAGCTGCAGGTTTATCCCATAATCTTTATGTCTTGCTGAAGAAAATTAACCCAACTACTAATGCCACCATATTCCAGATGTTGCCAAACTAAATTGATTGAGTTTCAGGGCATTGGGGAAAGTAGTCTGTGCCTATCAGATCTCACTGAGGAGATCCGACAGTCTTCTCCAACCTGGTGTCCAGCATGGCCAATGGTCATGGATGATTAGTGTTGTAGTCCGGCATGGTCTGGAGGGCACCAGGTTGGGAAAGGTCACTACAAAAACACACTAGGTTGAATTTTGTGAAAATCCTGTTTCCTTTGAGTACCTACCTACTAATCACACCAGAACAGTTGCACTTTATTCCCCCTGTGGTGCAATCAGTTTTGTGGAACTGTGATGACCGAGCCAAGTTTAGCTCATGAGAGCTAGGAACATAGGAAGCTCTCTTATATCAAGTAAAGCAATTGACCCACCTAGCACAGATTTATTGGCACCGAAGGCCGCAGCTCTCCAGGGTTTAAGGCAGGATCCTTTGTCAGCCCTTCTTCAAAATACCACAGCCTTAGCATGTAAAGCAGGTGTTTACAGACATATTTCAAAACTGCTGCATGTGCTACATTATGTGCCCTTCTCCAGTAGTATAGTAAGTTTCCCCTTCAGGCCTTCTGTTAACAGTCTGAGGCCAGTAGGTGGCTGATATTTTTAATGGATCAAGGTAGTGTGTCAATAGTCCATTGCCCAGTCAGGGCATTAAGTTCTACAAATGGAACTCAGTCTTACTCAGCTCTTGGAACGAACTAATTCAGATTAACTAATTCACTGAATCAATTCAAAATATCTCTGTATTACACCTGAAAGTAGTTCATTTTTGGATGAACTGAAATGAATTTTCCTTTTGGGTTGGAACTTTGGGCAGTTTTTAATGCAATTCGATTTTAATTTTAAGTCTGTAATTCACTGGTATATACATAGAAGTTTCATCACACTTAACTCTGGGTCTATTTGAAGAAGCATAACAGTCAGATTAATTTGCAGATAGACCCAAAATCTAAGCAGCAGTGGCAAATAGTTGGAATAGTGAAAATAGGTGGAAGAGGATGGTTAATAATCATATGCAGCAAGATAAGGACAAATTAGAAGACCAGGGAGGGATGGTGGGAAAGTACACACATAAGAGAAGGTCATGAAAACTTGTATGTAGTAAAATTTTGGAAAAACCCTTGAATAAAATAATACTAATAATACAGTGCTACCTCGGGTTACATACACTTCAGGTTACATATGCTTCAGATTACAGACTCCGCTAACCCAGAAATATTACCTCGGGTTAAGAACTTTGCTTCAGGATGAGAACAGAAATCGTGTAGCAGCGGCGCAGTGGCAGCAGGAGGCCCCATTAGCTAAAGCGGTGCTTCAGGTTAAGAACAATTTCAGGTTAAGAACAGACCTCCAGAACGAATTAAGTTCTTAACCCAAGGTACCACTGTAACAATAATAATACAGTCGTATTTTGGAAGTAGAACAGAATCCATTCCGGAAGTCTGTTCGACTTCCAAAATATTCAGAAGTCGCAGAAGCCTCGTTGGACATTCGGCTTCCAAAAATAGTTCGCAAACCGGAACAGTCACTTCTGGGTTTGTAGGGTTCAGGAGCCAAAACGTTTGAGAAGTAAGCTGCTCAAAAACCAAGGTATGACTATAATAATAATAATAATGTGGCCATTCCATTGAGGAATGGTGAATGTGCACAAAGATCCTCTGTTATCCGTATTAACTTCTCAACTTACATTAGCACTAAAATATATACCATTTAGGTATACGTGGGAGAGAGGGTGTCCATAAATATTGTCACTATGTCATTCTCAGATCTGTTTCCATTGTGAGCATGCTTTCATTTACTTGTCTGGAAAGCATTTCATAAATGACCAAGGAAATATGGCAAGGATCTATTTAAAGGAAGGGGTCAAAGGAATAAAAATAGTCCTTCACCTCCTTTCATTCCCACTCTCAATTCCTTGCACTTTTCCACTTGTATAGATGTACTTCTCAAATGAAACACTTTATATAGTCTACATAAAGTAACACCTATATATATCTGGAACCAATGTTTTTAAAGTTCTGAGTAATGTATATTTTATCAATGACAATTAGCCAGCGGATACAGCTTATGTTTAATCACATGCTACTGAGACTATGCTGAGTACAACAGTCCTTAGTTTCAATGTACCACTTAACATAATGTTCTATCACAATGTAATTTTTCAGTGTATTGCGGTGGGGGGAGATACTGTTGTGAGGAGATATTTCTTCATTGCTACTATCTTGGCACAGGAACAAAGTTGTTGACTTGCTAATGGCTGCAAACTGCAAACTAATTCTTTTTCTTAGAAAATGCAAGAGAGGGGGGATTCTGAAATAAAGGTTAAAATGCAGAAGAAGGTGAAATGATATATATTTTCCTGGAACCCATGGAAGCCCGCTGTGAAAAGTTTGCAAGGCTTGTAAGTATGGAGGAAATGCAATCCTAGGACTTATGCTCAGTCTCTCAGTAGCTTTTGACACCAGTAACCATTGCAGCTTGCTCAACTGCTCCATGGGTTGGGAGGGGAGGGCACTGTAGAACAGACTTCCCGCTCCTACCTGCATGGTCAGTTTCAGAGGGTAGTGTTCAATGACTATACTTTAACCAGATTCAGAGGTAACAGAAATGCTCTGAAGCATTCCGTGCAGTCTTCACACACCTGGAGCTCTATATGAGAAGATGAAAGAAACATTAGACAATAAAATCAGCCACCTTCCCTCCTAGCAAACATCCACAAAGGAGATAATTGTTCAGCAGGCATGGGGATGCTGTAATAGCTAGGAAATATATTTGTGCAGGTGTCATGCTTAAAGATCTGACAGAAAATACCGTACAAGAAAGCAGGGATCATATTAAACAGAGAAGGCTCTTCAGTGAAATCTAAGCAGATCATTTCTCTTCCATTTGTCGAATGTCTTTGCAAGAGAGACAGAAACCAAGTTGCTTTTCCAAGTCAACTTGATATAGAGTTGGGACAACTATGGAGCCGTCCTATGGTAATAATATGCATTGTATAGTCAGTTAAATTTACATACCAAACTTTGTGGATTAGATTAATTCTCAACACAGTTTATGTAGACACTAAAATGATTAAAAAAAAAAAAAAAACTTGGATAGGATGTCTTCTACCTGACAACATTTTCTGATTAATACTCCATCTCGCAACATTCAGTGCAGGAATCACAGAAGAAAACACCCATGTTCACATATTCTTCTATTCATCCAGGCATGTAAGAAAGCCTGTCTAAATAGACATAGAGTGCTTCCAACCTGTGGCAAACTAGTCAAACCACAGAGTAAATGGTCACTTGGGTACACCACTGCAAACAAACTTAAATGTGGCTAGGCCATAGCTGTCAACTTTTCCCTTTTCTTGCGAGGAATCCTATTTGGAATAAGGGAATCTCCCTTTAAAAAGGGAAACGTTGACAGCTATAGGCTGGGCACATATCAGTGATGTGTCAAAAGCCAAATCATTTGGATAGTGATGGGCACATCCAACTGGACTGCTATAGGCCCGACAGCATAAGGTACAGTGGTACCTCGGGTTAAGTACTTAATTCGTTCCGGAGGTCTATTCTTAACCTGAAGCACCACTTTAGCTAATGGGGCCTCCCACTGCTGCCATGCCGCCACCACACAATTTCTGTTCTCATCCTGAAGCAAAGTTCTTAACCTGAGGTAATATTTCTGGTTAGCGGAGTCTGTAACCTGAAGCATATGTAACCAGAAGCGTATGTAACCCGAGGTACCACTGTAATGACCAACTTGCCTCCCAAGCAAGGAAATGGAGTGGAAACGATCCTGAATTTAAAGTTTGATACCCAATAATCCTTCTTACACTTAAATACTTTTAAATAAAAAACACATCAATCAAGCACTGACTAGTCACCTTTTTATTCAGCTACAACATGGTTGGGGAACTAGATCCAGTGGGCAGGGCAGATGTTCCCACACCCCACACCCCCATGGGTCACGGGTTCAAAATCAAATTGAACAGGCAAAAGAACAGACCTTGCAAATCCTTTGCAAGTGCTGACAGTCATAGGAGTTTGCAAGGGCCTTTCCAAATCATGTTTTCAGCCAAGCAGCATTTTCCCCAACTCTACACCTAGTTTCGGGACGCGGGTGGCACTGTGGGTTAAACCACAGAGCCTAGGGCTTGCCGATCAGAAGGTCAGTGGTTCGAATCCCCGCGATGAGGTGAGCGCCCGTTGCTCGGTCCCTGCTCCTGCCAACCTAGCAGTTCGAAGGCACGTCAAAGTGCAAGTAGATAAATATGTACCGCTCCAGCGGGAAGGTAAACAGTGTTTCCATGTGCTGCTCTGGTTTGCCAGAAGCGGCTTAGTCATGCTGGTCACATGACCCGGAAGCTGTACGCTGGCTCCCTCGGCCAATAAAGTGAGATGAGTGCCGCAACCCCAGTCAGCCATGACTGGACCTAATGGTCAGGGGTCCCTTTACCTTTACCTTTACCTTACACCTAGTTTCATATTCACTAGCAGCCAGTGTGGCAGAGCAGAGGGAGAAACAGAGTCATCCAACCAGCTTTGGCATTGCTGCAACTCACCTGCATGAAGCTGGGACATGGCAGTGCAGTGGCAAGGTCGGGGCTGTGAGGATGCACCAACAAGGGGTGCTGGATTGACCCCGCCAGTACATCTACTCAGACCTAACCTCACGACTATACTGCCCTGTCCCAATCCAGGTAAGCTGTGGTGATGCTGATGTTGAGAGGGCTTGCTATTGATTTAATGTTTCAGACATGTTAATATTCTAACAGAGTTTTGTGGCTCAAAGTTAGGGTTGCCACCTTTGCTCTGGCAAAAGCATGGGGCGGGGTGGTTGGGGGCATTCCCCCCCCCCCAATCTGGCACTGAAGTGACTTCAAAGCAACCCATTACAATCTACTGCAGCCTAACAGAATGGCCCCTCTGTGTCTATGTACACACAAACATGCATTTGTAAACCTGTCTGTGCTTGGCTACCCAGAACTTAAATACGTGACCTTTCACACCCCCTTTCAAACACATGCATTTGGAGAGAATCCCTAACTTGGCAGAGAAAGAAGGCCTGAAATTCAGGACAAAACTATATCAATATCAATGTAGGATTTTACACTGAAATATGGGACAATCCTGTATTATACAGGACAGGTGGCAACCCTACAAGTCCTGCTTGATTAGATGTGGTATTCTGAAGGCAGAGTCTGCACCTGGCAAAACAGTACGTGACATTCTTGGCGGAAAAGAAGCTCTGTACATTTTTAACCTAGCTGGAGGGAAGCTTACCTCCATGGATCATTAACTTTTCTGTTTTATCTATGGAGTTAATGGATGTCAGGAGAGAAGCATTTCCTCAGTAGGAATTAGCGGCTGTGGAGAGAAGAGACTTCCCTTGGTGTGATACTTGGGGTTGGGTTGTGGGTTGTTCTCTTTTCCAGTGGAAAAAAAAGATTGCACCCATGTTTCCTTACAGTTGAAAACCTTGTGCATAACACATTGCCATCATCTGCCTTTCGGCTGAAAGGAGAGTCTGTGATTTAATTCAGACACAGAAACTAAATATACAGCTCCAGGTATGGTAGCAGAGGAGCTTGAGCTGACTAATCAGCCGTTCAGTGCTCCCCAGTGGCAAACGCACAAGAAAAAGTTCAGAGTGATGAAAGAAATTAACAAAATGGCTCTGTGAGAGGAAGGATATAATGGAAGGTTAATGCGAAAGTTTTACAATGTTCAGAATAGAGCAAATTGGTTTGAGAGAGAGGTTAGCTTCTTAAATGTTAAGATCATAAAGCAGAAGAGTCCCCATGATTTATCATCAATTGAACAACGCTAATGTAAATTCTAGGTAACTGCAGTGGATCATTCTACATTGAATTAAATGCTAGCCACCAATATGACATTAATAAAACATTATAAAGTTCCATTGATTGTGGACAACTTTAAATGGAACCATATGGGCATTGGCACAGCTTGAGTTAGCCTAGCATCCAACAGGAAGCCATGTGCATTTTTAGATTGTTTGACATGAACAAGACAGGAAGTAAAATACAAAACAGATCAGCTTTAGATTCTATCAGGATCGATGTGTGTTCATAACTTCAAGATGGTGCTTTTGTGATGTGATGTGTTCAGGAGAACGAAGGCTGGAGATGTTACAGAGCAGGGAAGGTCACTTCCTAGCAGAGCTGAACTGTCAGGAGCACATTATTACAGGGCTCATTGTGCATTCTTGTTTCTAGATTTTACATTGTTTTTTCATAATAACCTTGATTTTAAAATAAAATAGATATAACACCATTCCCCAAGTGGGTGGTGTTTGTGAAAGGAGGGCGTTAAAGGCAAATGAGCTCTATCAGATGGGAGGGACATTTTGCTATGCATGGTCGCTTATTTTAATAGGCTCAAGTCTGCAAAACTGTTGCTTCTCGCACCCATTACTCTATTGAGATTATGATTTCATCAAGATTAACTAACCTATGTTTCTTCTTCAATACAGCTCCAGTAAGACAATTAGGGACAATCAGCTATACCATGCAAGCCACATCTTATCCTAATATAATTACCAGACTTTAAAGAGTGAAGCATATTAGCTGGTAAGAGACATCTTATTTGTACAACCAGACTTAGATAATATGTGTCATCCTGACTTTCTTCCAATTAGGGATCCTAAATGAGAGTAAAAAAAAAAAAAGCAATCGCTCTGTGTAATGCTGAAGTCAGGAGGCTAAGCTGGAAAGACTGAATTCATCCAGCATCAATCAACCTGATTAGCAGGCGGCTGAAAAACACCCTATTTAATTGGTTCTTTGAACAGAAGATAAAATGCAACACCGTAATGTCACCACCACCACCACAATTGGTGTCAATGAATTCTGTGACTTACGGTAATTTTGTGTAGTGCAAAGAAAGACATTCTTTTGCCTGTCCTAACTATACTGCCCATCAGATTCATAAGATGACCCAAGTTCTAGTGTTATAAGAGAGGAAGGGGAAGAGAAACTATAAGAAGAGCCTACTGGAACAGGCCAATGGCCCAGCTAGTTTAGCATCCTGTTCTCACAGTGGATAACCAGATACCTGTCGGAAACCCACAACCTGAGTGCAGCACCCTCTCCTGTGGTTTCGAGTAACAGATATTCAAAAGTCTATTGCATCCAGCAGTGGAGGTTCATAACTGCTTAATAGCCTTGTCCTTTATGAATTTATGCAACCTTCTTTTAAAGCCACCGAAGTTGGTGGCTATCACTACGTCTCATGGGAGCAAATCCCATAGTTGAACTACGTACTGGGTGAATAGGTGCTTATCCTGAATCTCTCAACATTCAGCAACATTCAGAAAATTACTTCCTACTTCTACACAGTCTCCACTGGCCTTCATTCCAAGGAAAATGAACCCTGGGTAAGTCCCTGGAACCACTGAATGATCTCGTCACTCAAAGATTGAGTTGTCTTTAGGGTATATGATTTAATTTGCACATTCATGCAACCTGAGCACAAGACAGAGGGGCTCACAGCATTAACACCCAACAGATCTTGCTTCACCATTAGTCACAGCTTTGGATCCAGTATCTAGTCTGCTTTCTGCTCAACTCTCTCACACTCACTATTGTTCTTCTACCTAGCAGCTAGATGGAGGGAGGCCCACTTATTTGTTCTATAGTACAGAGCAACTTCTTTGGTTATGCTAATCATGGTGCTTAACTAACCAACCACAACCATTGCCTAAACAATGGTTGACAGATACAGGAACCCAAGAATTGAAAGGGACTCAGGTCATTGTGCAGACTGACCCCACCAGCCCAAACTCACAGCATGGTTGGCATGTAACAATATTATTTCAATGTAGTTGAAGGAAACAATGGACTTGACCCCTACCCCTGGGTGATCCAGCTTTCTGACAAACCGACCTCATAGGGTTGTTTTGTGAAAAAGAAGCTGTAACAAAATTATACAAAGAAATGCTAGAGATATGAAGAGAGGTTTGTATGTGAACTGGGGCAGATTAGACATGCAACCTTCACAGGGAGCAGTAAAATTCAAGAAGTTTTCTAAAAAACAAAGAATATAGCTTCACATATACTCTCTCTAAGCTGATTTGTTTCACCATAGTATTTATTATATGCATATTTAGACACTGTATCTTGTGGTTTAGTAAAAACTGAAGAACTGCAAATGCTTTTTTTAAAGTATTCACTTACCCGCTGTATAAAGCCCAGCTCTTCTGATAAAACATCTCTTTCTATTGACAATGGCTATGGAAATTTCTCTTTTTGACCTGTGATCCACAAGAGCAAACAATATGACTGCCTTCTGCCAGCAGGCCCCATGGTGAGGACCCATTATACCTCTATGGCAAAACATCAAGAGGATGGACTAGTGACACTTAAGAGATCACAGATAATATTAGATAAGAATTCTCTGTAGGTGCTTTAAATCCTATGATGGTTTGGAGGAGGAATTAAAAAGAACAAGAAAATAAGAGTCTCACATAACAGGGTCCCTGTGATTTACAGGCATTACAGGACTTTTCAAATACTGTTTGTGAGAAAATTGTTTTGCACAGAGGATCACGCCAGCCAGCTTAAGCTGAGATAAAAAGGAGAATCTGAAAGAACATTTTCTCTTCAAAGGCTGGGTACAGTACATGGGGTGGCAGGTGGGGGGGAGGGAACTGAATATATTAACTGGAAAGCTTTTGTTAGAGTGGGATTTCAAGGGAAATTGCCTATTTTTAGCCTCAGTGTTCTTACCTTCCATCTCTCATTTCCACCATAATTAGCAAGCAATTAAAAATAAAGGGTTTCATACCAGCAAATAAGTATTTTTGAAAGGAAGCAGGAATATCAATGATCTTAATTAAAAGGAAGATAATTATAATGTTCACGTTCAAGTGCAATGGGCTAGGAAGACCTTGCTCGTTATGCTTTTGTGTTTCTTAAACACCTGTGATGTCCAGGTTACTGTTGGATGGCCACAATTGACTCTAGAGTGGCCCAATGGACTGCCCTATGGATACTATCTGTGTTCATCTATCCACCAAATAAATTCCATTAGTAGTGATAATAACAGATTGGCTACTAAATGCTTGATTCAAAAATAAAGTGACTTGACAATTATTACACAATAATTTGATTTAATGGCCACTTGGGGTAAGAGTGTGGCCTAGGGGAACTTTGGCTTGTTGTAATGATTACATGAGGTTATGAGCAAGGCCTAAGGGGGTTTTCATGGCTGCTGATAAGCATTTTGTAGCATGATTCATATCTAAGTTTGGGGTGTAATGTGCAACCTTTAGGATGTTGGATTTGTGTTCTAGTAATCTACTCATATTTCTGTTAATCTGTGCAATCATGAACTTTGGGGATAATTGCATTACATTAATCAGGCAGAAGATCAAATAGAAATAGGTAACATTCCCCAATATGCTTACAGAAAACCCTTTAATGTAGGGAAAATAAGGCAGATAAATTCAAGCCAACCTAATTTGCACTTCCTGAACCATTAAATCAACCAAAACACAGCTGGCCTTCAAAATTAGCATGCATTTAATTTTGTGAAACAGTTCTTCAACCCAAAACTACACACACACACACACACACACACACACTCTTAATGTAAAAAGCTGCATATTGGGGAAAATAGATTGCAGAAATGCATATATTAGGCCCCTATATAATAAGGAAATTAGCTCAAAAACACAGAATGATTTTTAAGGGGGGTGTTGCTATTAGTGCCCAGTACAATATTACCATGATGCCAAGATTCTCCAAACCAAACTTTGTATTGCCTTGGTTTCATCTCACATTTTGGAATTTTTCCATTCAAACACTTGAACAATACCTTTATATTTCCAGGTGATTACAAAAAGTGACTGGGCTAGACAATCACATCCCTTTCCAGCACACTTTGTGATGCAGGCCCCACCACCCATCAAATTTATTTATGATTATTTACTTACAGTATTTATTCAATGCAAATCACACAAAATTCCTGAAGGGTCTGGACACAACTCATATACGGCAAGACCTTTCAAGGGGCGGGATTCACATTTTTATCTCTCCCCTTCAACATCTCATCCAATTTCCATTCTGCACCTGTCTGCTTCTCTGGCACAAATATGGTTCTTAAAAAATAAAAATAAAAAAGCATCTTCTGCTTATAATCGTCTTATAAAAAGAACCCAGTAATACCCGATGATTATGTCTAGTGGATAAATACGCCAGTGCATGGCATGGAGTATGAATCATGTTTGTTGACAAGGAAAATGAAGGCATAATGAAATTAAAGAGTAGCACTGAATATTTTATAATGGAAATTGGATTAAAACACATTTAAAAGAGTCATTGCATTTAAACATATTTCGAGTTGGACACGACTAAACGACTTAACAACAACAAAAATGTTTTTGAATGTATTTTCTCATAAAATAAGCATTTCTATATTTCTCTCAAGATACACTTTTTATAAACTTTTTTATCACAATGTTTTTTTCTAAATCTATTGTCTCTCAAAATATGCATTCCTGATGCATTTCGATATGAATTTTGAGCAGTCCCTCCATCGCAAAATTCAGAAGTGAGAAATGTGTTCTGATTCATACATTAGTCTTGAAGGTGCAGGTTGAGTCAGTTTGTATCAACATTGCCAATGAATGGACACCCTTGGAAGGTGGTAGACTCTCTTTCATTGACAGTTTTCAAGCAGAGATTGGCTGGCCATCTGTCATGGATGCTTTAGTTCAGATTCCTGCATAGCAGGGGGCTGTTCCAGATGACCCTCAGAATCCCTTCCAGCTCTACAATTCTATGAATTAATTCCTCAAGCATCTGCTGTCCTGTCCCCAACAAATGGCTGACATCACCACTCTTTGGAGTTGGCTGTCTCTTAGCATAAAAATGATGGTGATTATGATAACAAGCAGCACAGATTCTATAGCCAACACAGTTCTCAATAGTTTCTTACTCTTGGATATCAGTATAAGTCAGATTAGCGGAGACATCAAAATGAAGTGATCTACCCAAGCACAAGGGGTGATGGTTAAAGTCTCAAACTGTGTTCACCTGTTTGCCTAAACATATAAAGGATTAAACCAGGGAGGGGGGGACATGCAAACCCCACCCATAACATCCCCAGACATGTGAGATGCTTATAATATCTCCACATGATTAGCATGAAAATATGAATGGCTTTTTTAATTTAAAAAAAGCATGTTCAACTGCACATGTTTCATAACCTCCCTATGAGTGGAAATTTGGCTTACTGGAGCTTCTGATTGCAGGAACAACTTCTACGTGTGTTCTATCAAGCACTCTTGAAGAACCCCTCCAGATCTACAGGCTAATTGTTCAAAGATCTGAAGCGTTTGAGTGCATGCCCTTCCCACCTTCCCTAGCTGAACACACCTGCAGTTTCAGAAGAATCAAATTCTTATATAACTACCTCACAATATGTCAATGATTGGCAAAGGATTTGTGTTCTGTTTCCGTTTGATAATGAAAAAGAAAAATATACCACACACACATTTCATATCACTTTTTTTTATCCTCAAACAGTGAAAGCACTGGGTGCTGTGTTTGCAAGAAAAGGATGAGTTAATCCACTAATCCTAAATGTTTCTTGAAGATAGATAAAGTAATAAAACAATAATAATACTTGGTGTTTTCTTAATGCTTTCTATAAGAGGATTTCTAGTGAGTTTATAAATATTAATGAAATAAGCCATGTAAAACCCTTCAGTTAAGGAAAGGGAAGAGTTATTATTAATAATTTGTTACAGATGTGAAACTTTACCATACTGAAAGTAAGGGTAGGATACAGATGTGTACACAAAACCATACACACCTTCAAAACTCAGCATCACCATTAGATTATCATCACTTTCGTCAAACATTTTAAAAAGAGGATTAGACAAATTCACAGAGCATAAGGCTAGTAATGGCAAATAGTCACAAAGGCTATATTTTTCTGCCAGATTTAACAAAGGAAAATAAACAAAGAGGTGAGATTTGAACTGGGCAGACACTCTGGGTCACAGCTCAGTCTTAAGCCATTACACCAAAACCACCAGTCACAAGCTTTGTGGACAATATACTAACTCGATTAACAGCTTACTGCTGTGGCAATTTAAACAACAATGGCAGCTGGCCCCCAGGGACCAAACATTACATGTGCTATGGTTGGACAGACTGTGAAGCCATCCATTGATGCAATTCATGTGCTGCCCTTCATGATATGAAGTTATAATAGGGTGATGGCGATGAGGCTTGCACACACCAGTTTCTCAGTTTTGCCTCTTCCCCTTAATAAAGCTGTGGATTTTTATCCCCAATTTATGTTATGTTTGTCTTTCTTTCAGCTGCCTTTCCAAAAAGAGAGCTGTAAAACAGGTTTAATGGAGCTGGAATCTCCTTCCCAACTCATAGCATCCATTGAAAAACATCCAAGAAATGCTTCTTCCCTACCCAGTGCCTTACCAAATAATCAGTTCAGATATGGTAGCATAGCCTCTGATGCCACTTCCTGAGAAGTTATGGGGCCTACATATTAATCAGGATGGCTCGGACTTGCAAAGTGGTAGGAAGTTATTGGTTGTTGTTTTTTAATCCGCTCTGTGGTCTTTGAATGAAGGGTGGTATATAATTTTTATTATTATTATAGTTAATAGCAAAGTCTGAAATCTAACCTGGATTTATCGCAGTGCACTTGAAAGTAGCGGGCAACAGGAGGACAGACACCATATTCTCCCAGCAAGATTTTGGACACAGACACAGTGTTATCCCATTGAGTATGTGAGATGATGTATTTGCTGGTATATTTCCCAAGGCAAAGAACACAACTCCCCTTGCAGCATCTCTCAAGTAAGACTCACTGGAATAAATGGAACTCACGCTATATCACAAAGAAGGTCCTAGTGATGGGAAAGGTTGTAATTAGCTCTGTTTCCTTCAGTGTTAACAGTGTGGTTTACAGCTGTTTCGTGTAGTTCACTAACAAGCATTATTAGTAAAATGTTGGGTTTTCTGCATGAGGCAAAAAGTCACCGGAAAAAGCCACTTTGGTAATAAATTAAAAGAAATGAGATAATGTGAAATTCATCAGCAGGATCACAAACACAGGCCAGTCTTAATGGATTGGAACTGGGGGGGGAAGGTCACATTTTGGCTGAATGAAAGGAAGATGCATTGTCATATATACTTTCCTCACTATAGGAGGTGCCTGAATACTTGCTGCCCATGTTAACTGCTATTTTTAAAAAGGATGAGGCAAGTATATTCCAAGTAAACCCCCAAGGCCTCTCAAAAGATAGCTCTAACAAATGATTACAGCATGCTGGAAATTTTATTTCATCAGTCAAATACGGGATAGCCAAATTGGTACATTGCAATGGATTGAACACTGTTACACAAATTATTTCGTTCAAAGCAAAAAAGAAAAGCCACCAAAACCTTCCCAGAGGAGCATAAAAAGTCTGTACGTATTTAAACAAACAACCTGGCAAAAACATTAGTATTATTATTTTTTGCTCCTATCCCTGCAGAGGACAAGTGCATTATTTGTATAATTTGTTAGGAGGCCCCATGTTGTCATTCAGTGTAAAACACTTTCTCTGCACTCTAGAGATATTATACCAGGCAAATATTTTAATATTTTATAAGCCACTGTTAAGATGGGGCATCTCACCCTGGTGAAGAATTTGTATTGCTTACTGTTGAGCTGCTTTCATTCCAATCAATGTAATGCAAGGATTTAGCAATGTTTTCACTCCTGTTAGCATCCAGCTAGTGATAACTACTTTGTGATTGTCAGCCATTAAAACACACCAATAGGTGGGTGGCAATTCTTGGAGGATAGGGCTATCAATGCAGTAGCTGTCAATAAGGCATGGGGGTACTACTTACCTGACCTCCCATAACCAGCATCAGAAAGGGGAGAAGTTAGTGCAATGCAAAAACTAGCAAGAGCTAGCGAGAGTGCCATTGAATTTAGGTCCTGCCTGCAGGCTTCCCATAGGCATTAGCTGACTGAGGTTAGAACAGAATGATGAATCAGATGGGCCTTGGGTCTCATCCAGTAGCTAGGGTCTTCTGCCCTCCGATTTCCTGAAATCATGATCCTTCTTTTGTGATGCTCACCTGGGGCCCAGCGATATGTGATGTCAACAGACCTGCATCTATAAATACAGGTTTGCCCTAGTCATGTGAACAGCTGAAAAAAGCCCAGTGGGTGAGGTTTTTTTAAAAAACCCACTTGCCTGGCATTGGTTCCCCCCTGCTAGCCCCTCTCTCACTTTTAAATAGATAGTATGAATTTTGCAGTGACCCCACAGCTGTGATTCCGCGGGACATCAGGCAAACCCCATCTCTTGTAGACCTCTTTACCACTGCCTTTAGTAACTAAACCAGCACTTTGAACTGAACCCAGAAATGGACCGGGAGCTAATATTAAGTCCATTTAAGGGCACATGTTTTAGGTCTCATTGCAGCCCATATGCCTGGTCCTACAGTGTTATTTTTATCACTGTGTTATAAACGGAAGACTAAGGCTGAGAGACAGTGGCTAGCCTAAGGCCAGCTGATGAGTCCATGACAGAAGAAATCTCTGAAATGAAGACTACGGTTCACAGCTCATAGCCACCAATCTACAGTGGCTCTTACTGACCTGCTTCAGAGAGAATCACATTTATGTCACCCCAACCATCTCCTGCAATTTGCATCAAGTTGAGGCACAGGTCAGCCTTTCACCAGAGACATGACAGCATCCCTGAAGCATGTTTCCTTCATCCATCAAGCTTGGAAATCTCCCATATGTCCACCATTTGGCTCTAGAATCATCTGCTAAGTCAGTATGGCTTCTCAGTATTGATAATATCATTAATCCTTTGCAGATTCCTTAGACATCCATGATAAATACTGGATAAATGCTTAATACGGTATAATCACACCCCTTTGCTAGCAGCAAAACATATCCCCTTATTTTGTATATAGACTTTATGCTCAATTTCCAGTGAGTATAACTACAATCAACAATATGATATGAAAACATACCAGAAAGTCTAGGTCAACATAAAAAAAAAATCCTTCAAGTGCAAAGACAGAAGCAGAGGGGCATCTGTGAGAATGCTACCTGGGGGTCTTCTGCTGCCTGAAGCAGCAGCCTCCTCATCCCTAATGTCTGAGCCAGCTCTGTCTGGACCTAATCAACCAACGAACTGCCACCCTCTCCACCACATTTAATAAACCAGGATAGACAGGGTTCAAGAAGGCATGTGCCATGCAAATAGCCACCTGCACCTTGTCTGCTTTGACGGCATAAGCTAAAATCATTCCCACAGTACATTACTGACTATGGCATTGGATGCTTCATCTGGAACTGCAATAACTGTAGAGTCAGGGGCTAGATCAAAAAACTGTTTCAGGAAAATACATTGTAAACCTCATAATGGGAAATCATATTGCCAAAAGACCAAACTCTACTGCGCCATCTGGTGTGGCAGTGGTATAATGCATTTTAAATGCCCTTTTTTATATACTAATGTAGCTGAGTCCATGGTCACTCTGAAGTTGAGCACCTTTGTCCTCAAAATGTGCAGCCATATGTGTGTGTGCGACTGGTATTCTACTATCAGTAGCACAAGGATTTTCACTTTAATTGGGCTTTCTCTTTTCTCCTCCCACTGCACATAGGGGAACAGAACCTCTAGAACACATTTATAGGGGGAGGTGAAGACAGCATTCCATTGTACAAACAGAAATTATTGCACAGGTGGAATATTCACCTCAGTCTGGTTCGCCAGAAGTGGCTTAGTCATGCTGGCCCCATGACCCGGAAGCTGTACGCCGGCTCCCTCGGCCAATAAAGCGAGATGAGCGCTGCAACCCCAGAGTCGGTCACGACTGGACCTAATGGTCAGGGGTCCCTTTACCTTTACTACATTGAATTCCACCATGTGTGTGCATGCACGCACGCACACACACACACACACACACACATAATTGCTGCAAATTATCTAAATCATAATTTTCTTTTGCTACTTTAATATCATATAGCATCTGCCATTCTATAAACTTCTCAAGCTTCTGCATCAGTTCTGTATCTCAAAAGGAGGCTGTCCCACGAACCACTGAATATTTAGAACTGGAGTCACAGAATACGGAACATATCCCTTCCCCCCCACACACACACATATCCACAAACACACATTGAAAAAAATCTTGCCAAAAGTTTCTTGAAATGAAACCTCCTTCTCTTTATCTTACAAACATTGCCAGTTTGTACATTTTGGCTACCTTCCAACCCTTCCCCAGCCACCTGTGAATAACTCGGTAATTCAGAATTTTTGCAGCAAATAAGCAATTCAGAACCACATATGTCGGAAAGCCAGAGGTTATTTCCTTTAAATATCCCAATGGTATAATAATTGGATCTAGTGGTAAATATTTCATGAATTGCTGGCTGTTCCCTTATTATCACATGATAGGGGAGCCTGGGTTCCAAGTGCAGTAGAAATGCAATGCTGTTACAAATCCTCAAAGTGGTGAAAGTTCTAGGAAAAGCACTATCAGATTTAGCTCCTTCTGGATGAGAGAGAGCACTGGAGGCTTACAGTGCCTTGGTAAGGTTTACTTTATTTAGAAACATACAAGCAGAGAATAGTGGTGGCATATGCACTCCTATAAGCAGACAGTACAGCCTGTGTTTGAGTCCCAGAGAGAAATCCCAAGTGGTTCTCCCCTCCCCAGTCCGCTGTCCACTCTCCCTACCCCCTTCAGTTAACTCCAGCTAGAAATTCAATTCATTTCACATTTTAACATGAACTTATCTAATTTGCACTTTCACAAACAATATACAAACTATAACTCAGACCCTCTCTCTTTAACCTTCTCCTTTCTTCTTCTTTCTCTGATCTAGTAGGCTGCTGAGGGATACAGACATTTCTGCCACTTTTACAGTCATGGCTTCCTTCAAACTGTACTTTATGCCACACAGACCTACAATTCCCTACCACTGGCGGAGGGAGAGGAGTGCGGGGGGAGCGCACTGCCCCCGGCAGCGTGATCCCAGTGGGGTGTCATTGCGGCTGCCCCCTCAGGTGGTGCACCACACCCCCAGGACACCTGCTCTCTGCCCCCCAGTGCCAGAGCATGAAGCTCCACCACTGTTCCCTACCCCGTTAACAAACTACACTTCCTAGCAGAGGAGGATTTAGGAGAGCACAGCCAGTTCCGCTGCTCTGGGCGCCAAGCCTAGGGGATGCTGCAGAGTGTCAACTCACACAGTCTCAGTGAAGTTAACTCCTTATTCAAAGAAACAAACAGCTCAGGAGGCCAGACCTATTAAGCTCAGCAACTCTTCCTGGTAGCTCTTGCCCCAATGAGGCAGTTGGGAGGACTTAAAGTCCCTGCCTTCCCCCAGGTCTCTAAGTCTCCTCCCCCAGTTCCTTCCCAAGCAATCTGAGGCTCCTTCATCTTGCCTGTCTTTGTTCCACTTTCTTAATACTTCTTCAGGTTCTGGGAGACCTATGGGGAGGGGAGCTGGTCACTGCAGGAGGGACAGACAGCTTGGCATCCTCAGCAGCCTGACTCATCACTGCCTCTTGGCCCTGCTTCTCTCCGGCCTCCACTTCTGCCTCCAATTCTGGACTGCTCTCTGCCACAGACTCTTACTGCTCACTAAACCCTGTTATGTCTTCATCTTCCACCACTTTATCCTCCCAATGTGCTCCCTCTTCTCCCTCTTACACTCATCGTCACCCCACCACCAATCCCCTGGCTCTGAGCCCTCTTCCTGTTGGAGTACCCTTCGGGGTTCCTCAGCTGGTGCCTCCTACAATTCCTCTGCATCCAGCCAACAGTTCATGACAATTGAACAGAAGGTGAGAAGTGGGGGGCACTGAATTTTGGGTTCACACAGGGCAGCACTCTAATTTGGAAGACCAAAGTCCACCGCTGCTTCCCAGGATTCTTTGGGGGAAGCCATGGCTGTAAAAGTGGTATCATGGTGCTTTAAATTAATGGTGAGGCATGTGACCAAAGGCGGGCTGCTCTAGCCAGAGGTCTGAACGGATTGCATGCAGAGGGCTTCCCCCCCCCTTCTTTTTCTCCTCCTCTTTCCACACCATCTGTTCAGCTTCCCCTTCTTCCGTTTTCCTCCGCCTGCCCTCCTTCTCTCCATTTGGGCTCCAACCATCCATATGGCAACATGCAGCTTTCAGGGCACAAGTTCCCCACTCTTGTGTAGACCTTGATCTCTTCCTGTGTGAAATATTGCCTACTGAATGTTGATGCATTTGACAGTGGCTGCTTTATCTCTGTGAATCAATAATTCACCAGAATCATCATACCTGTATACAGTTCACCACTTCTCTAACCAAACGGAAGATTTACAATCAATTGCCAATATATCTGACTAGCTTTTAGCAGCTTTTTGCCTTGTTTTTTTCAAAGACTGGGGTTTGTTTCTAAAACAATGAATTATGTGGGTGAAGGAGCAATCTGAATTTCTTTTCATCGGAGAAAGGCAGCAACTTGCTTTTGATGACATGACTTCAATTCAGCTTGTCCATACCTAGCCCCTATGGGCATTCCTGCACCATGCCTAAAAGCATTTGAAACCTCAGGTTCGGTCAGCCTGTATGTCAGGCAGAAAAACACAATAGCAGTAAAGTTTGTGTTTCCCTGGAGGAATAAAATGGTTTGATGCAATTTGTCAAAAGGCAGAATGGTGCTTTAATGGACAATTTGCTTTAAATGGTTGCAGCTATTGCTGAGCAAAACGACCCAAGCCAAGGTTAAACAATATTTTCCAGAGTTGGTTTTACTCTGATGGGTTTAATTTGCAAAGATTAACAGTATCCATGCCTTTCCAGGTGCCCCCACCCTATCTCAAAGTTATATAGTAAGCAGTAAAAACTTCTTCATACAGTCAAAGCCCCTTCTCATTTTATATAATTTGGTTTCAGTCTCCTCAGTCTGACGCTATACTATAGGCAATACCAAACAATACCAACAAAAATGGAAATTAAAATGGACACTTACAAGCCTATAATCATTTCCTAAACATTATTGCCCTGGTTAAAAATCAGGTTACATTTCCCCAGTCCTCCTTTTCCCACCAGTCCATTAATTCTTCTTGTCTGAGCCTCTCTAACCCATATCTTTCCTTTTTACAAAATTGTGTTTTCTCTGTATATATAATTGCAAACAGGGGCCCAAAACAGTAAGTCTTGTTTTTTTCTTCACTTTAAAAATTAAAATCTCTGCAATGCTAAGCACACTTATTAGGAACTAAACTCATTGAACATTGGGGTGTTTGATAGACATTAGCATACACTATAAGTTGTACATACTTCTGAATAAACATACATAGAATTAAACTGTCATACAGTGGTACCTCTTGTTGCGAATGGGATCCGTTCCGGAGGTCCGTTCGCAACATGAAAGGAATGCAACCCACAGCGGCACGTCTGCACACGCACGGGTTGCGATTCGCCACTTCTGCACATGCGCATGATATCATTTTGCACTTCTGCGCATGCGCGAGCCGCGAAATCGAGAAGTAACCCTTTCTGGTTGCCGCGGGACGTAACCTGAAAGAACGTAACATGAAGCGGACGTAACATGAGGGATGACTGTATATACAATTGTATAATTATAGCCATTCAGCTGATTTAAAGTGGCAGCCATCTTACACTGAAATACAGGGATCTGCTGTATACCAATTCAAATAATAATAATAATAATAATAATAATAATAATAATAATTTATTATTTGTACCCCACCCATCTGGCTGGGTTTCCCCAGCCACTCCGGGCGGCTTCCAACAAAGACCAAAAATACACTAAAATGTCACACATTAAAAACTACCCTGAACAGGGCTGCCTTCAGATGTCTTCTGAATGTCAGGTAGTTGTTTATCTCTTTGACATCTGATGGGAGGGCATTCCACAGGGCGGGCGCCACTACCGAGAAGGCCCTCTGCCTGGTTCTCTGTAGCTTTGCTTCTCGCAATGAGGGAACCGCCAGAAGGCCCTCGGCGCTGGACCTCAGCGTCTGGGCAGAACAATGGGGGTGGAGACGCTCCTTCAGGTATACTGGGCCAAGGCCGTTTAGGGCTTTAAAGGTCAACACCAACACTCTGAATTGTGCTTGGAAACATACTGAATCAAACCACTGATCCATCAAGTTCAGCACTGTCCACACTTCTAGCTGGAAAACACAGGTGTAAGAGGTTTTGCGCTTTTTAAGCACGACTCTGAAAAGTTTTTCATTTGTTGTACCGCTTTCCCTGAAAGAAACCCACTCTTTACTACTGAATTGGAGCAAACATCAATCCACAGAAAAAGTGATTGAAGTTTGTTCTGATTCCATGGTAAACAGCAAGTTTTCCCATGTGACAGGAAAAGTGACAGTGCTACTAAATTGTGGTAAATGCAGCCATTTTCACGCCAATGAAAATCAAAGTCAGCTCTGCCCCCAATAATATTTTCCCAATCAGGAAATACATATTGGGTTGAGTTCCCCTCCTTCCCTTCCCTCTGGCTGACCCTGCCCTCCCCCAGAAAAATCTGCTCCAGGGGGAAAGATTTGGATAAAAATTAATTCAACTTTACAACTCTTTCCGCCAACAGCTTAGTTTCCCCTAATTATAAGTAACATTGCATTTTGAAGAACAAAGCCTACTACAGCAAAACTGTATGCCCAAAATAAACCCAAAGGTTCTTGACGCATGTTTACGGGTAGCACTT
The DNA here is from genome assembly GCF_964106645.2 of Podarcis pityusensis. NCBI lineage: Eukaryota > Metazoa > Chordata > Lepidosauria > Squamata > Lacertidae > Podarcis > Podarcis pityusensis. The sequence goes on along the minus strand of NC_138028.1, from coordinate 112,620,393 downwards.
AAATTATTTTGAAGAAGTATATATTTAATTGTCTCATTTAGGTCCATTAAATATAATTTGGACCCAAAGCATTGAAATAAGACTTCCCAGCAAATAAGCCAAGCCTTTAGAAAGGGAGGGCATGCTTGCGGCAGAAAAGCAGCACATTTTGGAACAAACAAAATAACTCTGAAGGCCCAAGATAAAATGCCCCCAACAGAAAGATTGGGGTCAAAGCCTTTAGCACGTAGCAGATAAATCCAGAATCAATTTAAGATGTTCTGTAGGCTCGGAGTAAAAATAATTGATATTTGATCAATGCTGGTGTTGGAAGCAGCCTGGTTTTCGGGCACTTTCTGTGGTAAATCAATATCCAACAACTTTAAAAACTCTTCTAGCATAACAAATGGCAACAAATGAAACCAATCCCATATGGTAAAGGCTAAATAGTGGAGCACAATATAAATTGTGCTTTTTTAAAAAAAAGGACCATGGACAGCACTTAATGCAAAGGAGGACTTTGGTTTTCTGCAGTTGACACTGAATACAAAATGGGTATAACAAAGTGAAGAACCTTGTTTAATCCACCTCTCAAATGAGCCTGAATGCAGAAAATTGGTTGCTTGCTGGAGGAAGGAAATAAAACAGGCAGACACTAATAGCTGGGATCAAATGGGGCACAGTTTTATTAAGGGTACATGGGCATAATACATCAAATATTAGGGAAGGAGCATGAAAGCCAGCCCTGCACATTTTGCTGGCTGAAGCAGAGCCCAAGTAGCAATACCTCTCCCCTCTGAAGGGCCAACACTTTGGTCCTTTCCAGGCATCCTTTATATGGTGCATTCATGACTATTTGTTCTCGTGATTGTATCTTTTTACACCATAAATGTTCTGGTTTTGTTTGGGGGTTTTCTGGTGTGGGGGATGGGTGTTGTCCTGCTTTTGTTGTGCTATAGCACAAGAGTGCCCCTCCATATGACAATAATGCAATAACATTGGGGAAGCATTGCAGAACAACTAAGAAAGTGGGGTGGTGTGTGGATGGTCCAGTATAAATCCACAACTAATGCACTACTGTACAGTTGTATCAATGACATGTTGCAGAATGCACCCGCTTATAAATGTCCAGTCTGGGCGGGTTTTCTTAATGCAACATTCAGACACCAATTTTCCTGTTTTCCTCTATCCCCTGCCCCCATACTGCCTTCTGAATCAGGCCTCTCTCTCCGCTTTCACTAAGCAGCTACTGTTGGTATCTGCTGGTGCTTGTGTCGAGTATTGGGATAGATTGTATGTTTCAGATATTAAATATTCCACTTTTTGAAGCCACTAGAAGCATAAGAACTGACTCCTTTGGAAAGGAAGCATTATCCAGACCCATAGAAATATTATTCAAACTTTTACTGCCAAAACTTTTTTCAAAACAGACTTAAAACATCAAAAATATCCATACAATGTCTTTTGCTGTCCAGCACAGGCTCAGCATCTTACAAAATATGAAATAATCAAAACAGATCCATACATAAGCAAAGGACTCTCTCTCTCTTTCTTTCTTTCTTTCTCTCTTTCTCTTTCTCTTTCTCTTTCTCTCTCTCTCTCCATCCTGCTTTCCAGCCTCCAGGCTTTTTGCTCTTCCTTCAGAAGAGCCATGTACTTGCATTGTTCTCCATGTGGCATTCAGAGAGATGACTCCTTGCATCTTCACGCCACTGAGTTTGGGAGGCAAAGAACTCAAAGACAACTCGTTTTCAAAATGGAGCTTGCAACCTGATGCCTCTCACATGACCCCAGGTTTACAGCCCTCACGTGTTAGTTACCAGAAAACAACAATCAGTTAGTTAATCATTAACTCAGCAAGAGCTCAGAGTCCTTGTGGAAAACCCCCAGTGTTAGCAATACACATTTAGTCATTTTCCATTTTAAGTCTTCATTGATACATATACAGTGGTACCTCGGGATGTGAACAGGATCCGTTCCAGAGCCCCGTTTGCATCCCAAATGGAACGCAAGACACGACGGCACATCTGTGCATGCGCGGGTCACGTTTCGCTGCTTCCACGCATGCGTGTGATGTCATTTTGAGCGTCTGCGCATGCGCGAGTGGTGAAACCCGGAAGGAACGCACTCCGTTACTTCCGGGTTGCCGCAGAGTGCAACTCGAACGCGCTCAACCCGAAGCACATTCAACTCAAGGTATGACTGTACATTTTTCATTTCTGTGTGAATTAAACCATTATGCTTAACACTGTGGAACTGTAAAGAGTGAAGCTCTGTGACTTGCAAATTAAAGATTTTGCTTGCCCTTCTGATGCATCCTGCCCGTCTGCCTGTACATATGAACCAACACACACAACTACCAATGGTGGGGTTTAGCTAATTTTACCAGGGCATAAGACAGTAAGAGCACAGTTAGGAAAACAAGAAGTTGCCTTATACTGAGTCAGACCACTGGTCCATCTAGCACAGTACTGTCGACAATGACTGACAGTAGCTCTCCAGAGTTTCAGGTAGGGAATTTTTCCCTGTCCTACCTGGAGGTGCCTGGGATTGAATCTGTAACCTTATGCAGGCAAAGCAGATGCTTCATCACTGAACTACCACCTTTTCCCATTCGTGATCATGCTCTCCATCAGGAATCCAATTGTTTTATGCAGGAAATCACAGTGCACTACACATTAGGGTCACTCTAAGGTCAAGGAGGCAAACACAAATATCACAAATACCGTTAGAGGCTTCCATCTGCCTGATAAACACAAAGCCTCAAAGTTATGTGTTGAGAAAACAAGTTGTTGGATATGAGATCAAGAGAAAGGGGACAGGCTTTTCTGCATAAATTGCTTTTCATCTGTTCATTAGCGTCTTCTGTTTGCAAGCCACAGGAACGAATCATCTGCTTTCAAGGCAATGAGGACAGTTGAGGACAAATCAAAATATAACTGGCAGTTTTGTTAAGCGACAGCTCTTGCTGATGTTTCACTGATAATTCTGTGCCAGGGAGGGGGGAGATTTCACAAGTTTTCCTTTTTTTAAAAAAAATGCAAATAGCTGGAGGGGAAATGTGTCTGCCTCAGCTGAAAAGGACAGAACAAACGAAGTCCTGTGCTTGACAAATTGAGCCCTGCCTTTCCCATGATTTGCCTACTGTAGCATATGTAGAAGAGGCACAAATAATATCACCGTCTTCATTGGTTAGATATCTACCACAAAAGAGTATCAAAATTACAGAGAATACAAAAAAAGCACACGACAATACAAAATATGGAAAAGATTAAAATTAGCAATAAACACTGAAAAATAAAATAGATAAATTCTAAACACAACAGGCAGGAACCCTGCCTACCCCAACCACATGACCACAATCACCAGGAAATCAGACAGCTTAAATTGCCTCAGAGATAACAGAGATGTTAGCAATGAAATGCCTGGGAGAAGAAGTGAGTTTTTTAGTATCAAAATAGAAGGCGTATACTATTTGAAATACACCCAGATCAGCAGTGACATGTTCGTATTAACTCAGCTTCCCATGTTCCCAATGTAATGCTTTACAATACAAATGAAAATATGGGTTGGAGTACTGGGAGTAGGGAGGGGTTGCTATAAAATTAGTGCAACATGCCATTGTGGGCTGCAGCACGCACTGTGAGAAAGTAGAGAGGCAACAAAAGCAGTCAACCACCCCTTCAACTTCCTTAATTTGTTTGGCTACCACCCAGTGGCTATCTTGTGTTTTTTTTTCCCTGCCTCCCTCATCTAAACAACCACCACATACCTGCCAATGCGACATGGCCCAAAACTGGGACACCATCTTCCACATTCCCATACAAATCATGTGACCAGCACAAGATCGTGGACCTGGAAAAATTGTTTTTTCAGGGCAATATCTCGATCCGAAATCATGAGAGGCGCCCAAAATGGCTGCCGTACTCTCATGGGGGGGGGGGGAATAGGATGTCCCAGTTTTTCTGGGGCAGTTGATGGGTATGCAACCATTTTTATAACCAAAAACAAAACACAAAATGTTAAAATACCTATTCCTTTACATTTGTACATTGGGCTCTCTGAGAAAGTTCCAGAAGTTTTGATTCATCCAAAATAGGCCACAAATAGTAATGTTAACTGAGACAGAACAATTTGACCATGTTACAGAGCCTCCACAAAGTGAGGTGTTGTGGGTGGCTGTGGGGTGGTGCACTGTTTTTTTCTGTGTTGGTTTATTCTCTGCTGCTGAAATATTTATGCAGATTTTTTTTTTAATGTATTTTAAAATTTGTATACCTCCCTATACCCACAGGTATATTATATATTTATGATTTGTGATTGCTACTGTTAAAGATTTTATTGTCTGTAGGCCACCCACTGAATGCTATTATTTGGCAGCATAAATCTTGTTAACAAATTAATAGTAAATACTGTGCAACACAGAGGTTTCAGTATATTTCCATGTAGCAGACTCTATCCCACACAATGACCTCACTAGTCCATTTCTATGCTATGTGGACTACTGGTGAATTGGCAGGCTGCGATGATTTCAACTGCTTGTGGATTTGCAAAAGCAAAGGAGGAGCAAAAAGCAGAAAAGCTTCTCACATATCTATATACCTACATCATAATGACAAAAAGCTGGCTGTTTTCAATAGAAAAAGTGTAAGAGAGGATGAGATTAGCAAAGTATAGGCAAAGATGGACTCATGGAATACAAAAACTCTGAACATGGCTGAAACTCTGAACATAATCCTCTGCAGTGTGGGGCAGCCGGGTAGACTTCCCCTGGGCCCCAGAGGGCTAGGCTGGCTAGAGGGCCCCATTAGGGGCCTGCCTGACTTACGGTGTTTGAGTTTATAACTTTATTCTAACTAGACTCCCACCCTGGCCCTCAGACAAGCTCTGCACAGGCCTAAGTCATCTATTTGGAGGGCTGATAGCAACCTGCTTGAAAGTGTCTTCTGTTTGAAGGGCTCTCTGGTCCAAAAAAGAAGAGGAGGGGCCTTGAAGTTGCCAGTCAAGAGTTAGCACTTGGGCAGCAGACTGAGCAAGGACCCCAGTCATCTGGTCATCATCTTCCCCACTCTAGTGTAGGAACAGGGAACATTAGATTTGGTTTGAATTGGAATCTCCCCAATTTCCACTTCCCAAAATAATACACAAACTGAAATGCCACTATCCTTTGAAATTTGCACTTCTCTGAATTTTGCTCTACAGTTCTCCAACCAAATAATGGGTGCAAAGATTTGTACATTAGGGGGGAAGTGCATAAAAATATGTTGTATTAGGGGAAGTTGCTTGCAATAATGTATATAGCAGGCAAAATTCCTTACAGAAAAAAATGTATATTATGAGAATGCACACTTACAATTCCGATGTACTTTCATGAGGAGTGCAAACTGATCTGGAAATGTGTAGGGCTGAATTTAAGATTGCAAAAATAAGAAACTGAGATTAGCCAAAATTGACAAGATTCAGCCTTCCTCCCTGTGGTGAGATGCACTGTATTTCTATTTAATTTATAATAATTACGGTATTTCTAAATGAGCATCAACACATACAATTATTTTATGTATACCATATTTTATGCAAACCTGTGTCATATTTTGTGGATGACGTGTTTCTTCTTCAGCAATCTGTAAGTGCACCCTCAAATATGGATATGTTAAGGGCATCAGAATGTATCCAAAAACAAAAATGTCTGTTTTCTTTCCTGGGTTCCCCAATTTTTGCATGTTTTTGCATTGTTGCTGAATAAACCTTCCCACCTATTATGATATTAAGCAATAACACAAGCAAACCTGAGACTGGCAGATAAAGCACGGCTTCAAAATAAATGAAAGTGCCGCAAAACAAAGCACAAAAACCCATGAAATTGCATGTCTTTAAAAAACACCACCACCTGTGTAGCAAGAGAGGCAAACAGAATGATGTCGTTGCAGGAGAAATTCTCATTCTGCTGCACTCACAATCCAAAAAGGACAACAAAAGTTTACTGCTTACTGTGAAATAGATGTATCATCAGCTGAAACACACTCCTGTTGCCCTTTACCTGGCTCTGCCTCTAAGCACATCTGCCAAAAGGCAATTGCTGTAACTTTGGGAGTTTGTCTCTGAAAGACATTCAGCAGAGTTCCATCATTAATACTGCCTTAATGCAATATTAAATTTGCTGTGACAGAGACAATATGAAGAGCCATTTTAACAGCCATCTAAGCCAAAAACACATTGAAAAACAACATCCATGGTCTTCATACCATTCCTGTGTGGCACACTAAGCCAAATCAAAAGAGTAAACTCTCTCTGGTTACTTAAGACAGATTAGGTGAGATTTAAAACATCTTTCTCCAGTGAGTGATACACTGATTACTTTATTCTTCTCATGTTTTCTGACTGCAGGCTTAAATTACCAATTTCTTCTGAAGCTGCTAGCCAGATCCTTGTTGCTTAGCAGCACTAAAATATATATTCTCCAGGTTCTTGTCCTTTGTGGAAAAATAAATTGCAGTTTCCTCTGATGAATGTGTCATTTATGATTTTTTGGTCCTTATAGTCTTGGAATCAATTAAATGTGATCATTTGCAAGTTGAGTTGCTTTGCTTAGACAAATATAATGTCACATCTTCACACCCAGTCTCTAGGCAGGATTTTAAAAAAAAAAAAAGTTTGGATTGGGTTTATGGTGCAGCTACTTCTCTACTTCTGTGTTAAATAAAACTGATTTTCCCTGGTGCAGTATCCTTTGATATCATTTCAGACAAAATAGGTTCAAGAGTAACTCCAAAGCCACATGGATTCCCAAATGGCAACATGTAGAGTCACATACCCATTCAATTTTCCTTATTTCAAGACATGTTGAGATCTGTGAAAAGGTTTCACTATAGGTGATCAGAAGAAGCAAAGTGGTGCTGTCCCTTAGAAACTATATTTATTGCTAGTGCAATAAAGTTTTTGGTATCACCAGTACTTTGAATTGAGTGTAGAATTAGACCAGGACCCAGTGCAACTGTTTAAGCAGCAGGGAAACACAAATCCAATCCAAATACCAACTTTGCAGCTATATTCTGAGCTAATCGCAATGGCTAATTTTCCTGATGGTTCTACAACCCTGTTGAAATCTTTCCCAGCCTACATCTGCATTGGAACTGCTTTTAATATTTATTTATTGTTTTATTATTTCTTGCTGCTGCCCTGAGCTTCTCTGGGAGGAAGTATGTGTGTGTGTGCATTAAAAATGCACATACAAGTGAAAACAACATACAAAATTATATTAGGAGAAATTCACACCAAAACACTGTTTGATTTTTATGCGGGTTTTGAAAATAAAAAAGTCACAAACTGATGTGGAAACATGGAAAAATGAATTTAAGACTGGCAATATGAGATACTGAAATGGATAGATTTGCCCATTGCTACTCGCTGTTTGAAGCAGCTACAAAGTTTGGCACCTCCTGCACATGCACACCATGATGTGCTGTCACTTTCTGAGTAATTGCGTAGGAAAATAATGGCTGCCCCCATGTATGTCATTTTGTAGCTGCTCCAAAAAGCTAGAGAGTTTTGTGTGCATACAAACATACATAGGATTATGCCTGCCCTCACACAGCTGCATAAAGAAAGAAAGAAATGAAAGACAGTCCTTGTACATTTGTAAACTAATAGTGGGATTCCACTTGTGTGACAGGGCCTTCCTCCCTATGCCCCCCAAATTGGTTCTGGGGAGTCAAAAGAAGCCCCAGAACAGTGTGTAGTGGGGGGAGAGGGAGGAATCATTCCATCTGACAAACTGCCAGACTTGCACACATGCAATGATTGAAACAGCATGGTGTTGAATTCCAACCTATTTGTTCAAATTTTGTCCAGAAGAAGAAAGAAAAACATACAAGCACTGTAAAACAGCATAGAATGTACTTTCTATTGACCATGTGCAAAATAGACATGAACCAAATTAAGATGGATCCACTGATGGGCATAGACAAGGAGGGGGGCAGCTGCTCCCCCAATCAATAAAAATACTTAATGAACTGAGGTTCTGCCCCCCTACAAAAGGCTCCCCCCACACACATAAATCCTGGCTATGCCGATGGATCTACCTCTCCTTACCAATGCAGCAACATCTTATCTGGGTTGAAATTTTGTTCCACACAGTAGAAAAACCTGAAAGATACATCATTTGTAGACTATGTTGTTACTATGGGTGCCGCAGGGCCACCTGACTTTAAGCTATTTTGAGAGTTCAGACTCCTCCTTATTTTAGACACAATCCATTATAAGGCAAGAGATCCCATAAATTGGAACAAATGATAAGCACCAGTTACTTATGGGTGGCCATCTTGGCCATTCGGCTGAAATCAGCTAAAACCATTGCACCATTTCTTTACTTGAAGTAGAGGTTGAACTGTGCAGCTTAGGGGGAAAGAGGATCATTGTAATAGTTTTGTTGTGCCACGTTGTTTCTGCTTTTATGCAATGTTTTTGGCACTTAATCATTTTAAAGTTCCTTTTATGCTGTAAGTGACTAATGAAGTAGAAATGGTAATAACAACAACAACAATAATATTGGTGATGTTTGGACCCAGAAAGCCTCTTAACTCCTAGCAGCCCTTCATTTTGGTGACTGTAGATGCCAGTGTCACAGATGATGGCTCCTTTCCAAGTGATCATGAAGCACTTACCTGCAGCCAAGTGACTGTAACTTTTATGGCTTTTCATCAAGCACGATGTAAACATTGCCACATGCAAGTCTATGCACATCTATCATTTTGTTTCCTTCCAGAAACAAGCTGAATTGGGTATGTGGTTGGGGGGGAGGCATCAAACTGTTAAAAAACCTTTGGTGCACCTCAATAAGCTATGAAGATGAAGGTACCAACTTGGGTGTCATCCCGATTATCAAGATGCACAAGTCTTATCTCTTGGGGCAAATCATCCGCCATCCATCATAATTCATCACTTTGGGTCGCCATATAGCGCTTTGCACCTTACGCCACCTTAACAAACAAGGACTTGCAATGTTTCTAAATGGATTAGAGACATTGTAAATCCTTGCTTGTTAAGGTATTGCTGTGCCCTGCACTATGCTGTTTAGTCACTTAATTATGTTAGACAATCTAAATTGTTTCAAATGAACCCTTACAAAAGGGTCTTAATAAGATAAAGCACTTGCTTTATTTCATCCTATCTGCTGGCTGCCAAAAGGCTCTCCCAGATCCCTTATGCAGTTTGCAAGCCTCACAGTTAAATAACAGTATGCAAGTCAGCCCATTAACAAACAGGACTCTCTGCAAGCAGGAGATTTCTCTCCCTCTTAACAGGAGCTCTGAAGAGATTTTGCAATCTAAGCAGTAATTTCCTCCCATATATTTTGGACCTGTTGCCTCAACGCACTGCAGAAACTTACTACTGCAGGCTAATTGCTCAGTGCAGATATGCCCATTTCCTAAGTCGAATTCTACACCCAGGTTGCTTAAGCTCACTGTCTTTGGACTGCTCTGGATTTAACTGCAGCAATCAGACATTTCCATACGGTGTCTAGAAATAAGGCCAAGGGACAGCTCTTTCACCCTTCCTTCATGCTTTCACATCGTTAGTAGGGGCTAACTACGCATTTTGAGCAAATGTGTCACAGAGCACTGATGTATTCTAAGGGATATTGCGAAGGAAGGAAGGAAGGAAGGAAGGAAGGAAGGAAGGAAGGAAGGAAGGAAGGAAGGAAGGAAAATCAGCTTTGAGAAAGAATTTTTGGCAGGGTTGTGGAAGGCGAGGGGTACTTAACCGTTTCCCTCCTTATTTCAGTACACCATCTGTACACCAAATCGCTTTTCATGGGACTTCTAAGCCACAAAATTCAAAATTTGCATTAAGCCATGTTTTGTACACTGCAGGAGATGTGCTACTACAGTGGGACCACTGATACACAGAGCCATACTCCGTTTGACAATGAAGAAAGAACACAACCATCGTGGTTCGCAGACACTGATAGCTTGTCTTCCATGAATTTGTCTAACCCTCTTTAAATGCCGTCCAAGTTAAAAAAGTGAGAGCCTTCTGGGAAGTGATATATAATGAACTGAAAAAAATGTTGAAATATATATTTGTTAAAAAACCAGAAGCTTTTTTGTTAGGAATGGTTGGAAATCAAATAGATAGGAAGGATCATAAATTATTTTTATATGCAGTAACAGTGGCAAGGATATCTGGCCCAAAAATGGAAGCAGGAAGAATTACCATCGATAGAAAAATGGAGAATGAAACTGATGGACTATGCAGAATTAGACAAATTAACAGGAAAGGTTCGAAACCGACGAGATCACAAGTTTACCGAGGACTGGAGTAAATTTGTAGACTATATGAAAAGCATATGTGATGTACAAATAATGTTTGTGGGTTTACAGGAAGCTTTGTGAAGAAATAAGTACTAGAAACATTGTAAAAAAGGGAACAAGGGAATAGGTTTATTTAAAATAAAAGGCACTGTTAAATTTAGAATTGCGGATAGAAGATTAGAAAACGGAAGATTCGCGGATGAGCTGAAGGAAGTCAAAAATATGTATTTGTGACAATATTGAAAATGTATGTTTAAATTTTATATTGGAAATTGAATAAAAATATTTTTTAAAAAAATGCCGTCCAAGTTGGTGTCCATCGCTACCCTTTATGGAAGAACTACCTGTAAGACTGTACTTCTATCATTATTTATTATATTACTACATTTGTATTCCATTTATTTATTACTACATTTGCATTCCTTCAAAGAGTTCAGGGCAGGTTTCCCTTACTCCCCATTTTGTACTTGCCAAAATCTTGTGAAGTAGCTTAGGCTGGCCCAAGGTCACATGGCAAGCTTCCCTGCTGTCAGGGAAGTGGGGGATATGGTCCAACCAGTCCCATTCCAGCACTCTTAACCACCACCCCATACTTGGCTCTTGCATATTGGTAAAGCTATGTAATAGGAAATAGATTTGCCAGCCAAGTAGGAAAACATATTGAAATTTGAACAAAGGTACAATATTGAACGTGTAATTATTTTTTTAAAAAAACACTGTCCACTTGCATTATGTAATTAAAAAAAAATAAAAATACAGAACAGCAAGCCTGCTTTGCATATATATATATATTTAACTTTTTGAAGATAATTGCCTCACATCAGATCTCACAATCATGGGAGCTCTCTTTGTATGGTGGAGTTATTTCCTCCAACAATAGAGAATCATCCACTCAGCAATGCTGCACAATTCAAAACATATAATTATATAAGATTTAAGTAATTACAGGACAAAACACTAAACTAGCTACTTAAAATTTTCGTAATTATTTCATAGAAGATAAATAAGTAATTAAGACTTAAAGACTACCATAAAAAAGCATTGTTAAAAAAAATCATTTGTATAGTACTTTTTGCCAAAATTAGAATACCATCTCCACCATTTCTCTGCATAATTACATAGATTCCTTTCTTTGATGTGACGTATACATAGCAATTTCCAAGAAATTATCTTGCTGCAGGGGGGACAGACAATAAAGCTTTAAATACCAGTGTATTTCTTTGTCAAACTACCAAAAACATAACTTCACTTAAATACAATAGGACTTACATCATATTCAAACAGAAACACTTTCTGAACATCCATTATAAGAGCGTTTTATCTTACATGGCAGACCTGTGGCCTTCCAGATGTTATTGGACTCCATCAACCCCAGTGAGCTTGGCCAATGGTGAGAGATGAGTAGTCCAACAATATTTGGAGCCAGCCTAGATGCTACATTTGACAATGGGATTGGCATCCTCTTGACAAATTTAGGTCCATTCACCAAAGTAAATGAGTTTTGAGTTTCCCCACTCAGAATCAATGGTGCTCAGTCACGCAGGTGGGGAAACTTACAATGTAATGCACCTGATTCATTTTGTGAGTTGTTTCAAACAATATTGTGGAGGAGTGAAAAACGCCATACAGAGAATTTCTACATGGCAAGTGCAATACCTAAAGCAGCTTTCTTTCTCTGTGTTCTACAGTCAACATCTGACAATTCTAAACATGGAGATTCGGATTCTCCTACAAATCATCATTGTCTCTTAGCTATCATCCTTGTTGCCAAAGCCTTCTTTGGAGGTTCTGCGAAATGTGTGAAGGCATAAACAGTGTCCTCATACGTGCTGGAAGGTCAGAAGGAGATGGGGTTCAAATGTAGGGTTCACAGTCATGAGAAAACATAAAAGCAAGCTCAACCAAACATGCTTAGAATCCTCCTTCAGGCCTTCCTACTCCCAACCTTCCTTCATTGAGTGGAAAGGAACATCAAATCAGTGCACACCCTCAGCACACTTTTATGGCCTCACACATTCAACCGAATGTCTGACCTGCAATGTAAAAATAAAAGCAGTGTAAAGCATTGCAGGCTTATTGTACTCTCTCAACTCCAGACCAGCGCCCAACCTGCAATTGGGTGGGTCTAATTCCACTGGACAACATTGTGGGTCTGTTGCAGTCTACTCAGAACCACATCTGCAGTATACAGGGTGAACAAAACTTCAGGGCTATAATAAGCAACTGTCTCCCCACCACACCCTCGCCCAACCTGCAATATGGACAATTAACTACATTTCCTTTGGAATTTGCATGAGCAATTTTTTTAAACATTGACTCCAAATAAGAACTAAATTAGAAAGCACAATAATTATTTCCTTCCTGCTACTTTTTCGGGGGGGGGGGTTGTTTTGAAGGAGGGGTTTCCATCCTGGGGCACAATGCCATCAGAGGCAGATGTAGACCAGCATGACCAGTTCTGCTGCACTGGGTGCCAAGCCTAGGGGGTGCTGCAGAGTGTCAAAACTATGATATGGTGAACTGAGAAGAACAGAAGGCAAGAGGCAGGGGGTGCCAGGTTTTGGCCTCTCACAGGGCACCACTGAAATGTGGGAGACCAAAGTCCACCCCTGATTCCTTTTACTTTTGCAAAAAAAGTGTGAACCAGGAAATGACCTATTAGGAAAATGATATGTTTATCCCTCCTTCTTTTTATCGCTTTCTGCCTCTTCCTTACTCCTTTCTTTATAGCTACTCTCCACCCTCAATTCCTCCCTTCTAACTGGTCAGCTTTTTTTTCCTTATCGGTCTTCTCAACATCCCATTTCATTCTAAAAATTCTATGTACTTCTGCAAACCTTAGGTTTCTCTAGAGTGCACCAGTCCCTTCCTCTTACATGTGGCAGCTGCCATCTTAGCTACATAACTGCAGACACTCTTCTTTGAAGTTTGGAAATAGAGTAAAATATATGATTGATATACATTCACGGCAGGACGTGAACAAAAAAAAAATTGTGCAAATACTCCCCCTCTGGGAATTTACTGTGTATAAGCAAGCACCGGAAACTAAATGCCTCGGGTGCTAACAAATTATTTTATTTTATGCCAGAGCTTGGGCTCAGTCTACCCCATGTGGGTCACTTCTGTTCTTGAAGGAGATTATTTTTGTACTTTTTCATTTCAAAGTTTATTTCTTGGAAGTCTTAAGAGGCATTTATTGATCTGGCTGTCATTTGGAGACCATAGAATCACTGATCTGGGAACTAGAAGCTAAATATAGATTTTTTTCAGATAGGAGTCCATTCTTTTTAGGGAGTTGCTTTCTGTGTGCTTTAGAAGTTTCCAAGCCTTGAACTATGCTCTACAAGCTAAGCTTTCATTATTTCAGTTGCAAAAGCTTGTCCCAGAGCTTTTTCAAGCAAGCTCTTGTTAAAGCATTTAAAACATTGTTTGAGCACATGAAGCGGGGGAGAGAGATTCCACAGTATCTATGTTTCCATGAAAAAGTAATAGAAACACTTATCTATTTTCAAACAATCGAACAGAAACAAGTTTGGGACAACAGACTACCTCACTGTGGTGCTAAGCACAAAGCCTTGTACATTGTAGAAATACAATATTAAAAGTCAAACCAGTAAAATAACTTTTCCTAAAATGTTTTAATGGTGGACAACCAGCTTATTTCTAAACAGCTGGACACAATGACATCACAAGACTGCTCATGCTAACAGCACGCAAGGAAGAAAATATCAAAGAACAATGAGATAATGCAGGGGACTCCGTGAAACATTGTTCTTTGCTGTTGTTTTCAGCTTCCAGTACAAAGATGGATTATAATTCTCAATGAATGCTCATTTTTCATGTATAATACTGAATGGTTCTATCTTATGATGGTCTGTGACCGAAATAAAGTTTGATACTGATACTGAATGGTTCATTTTAGAAATTATAGCACCCAAATGGAGAATCATGTACCGAGATGTATACTGGGATATGCATTAAGACCCTGCAAATAATGGTCTTGGTTGGGTTTTTTATGTGTAGAAAATAACAGCTGAGCTATTTCTATACATTTATGTTAATTGAGCTTGAAACACAATCATCATCTTTGCCATGCTTTTCAAACTGTATAACGTCAAGGAGCTTTGGATTCTCTCAAAAGTGCAACAAGGACTCTACTATGACAACTTCAGTAAATGGTGGGCCAAGCTTCCTGAAAGGCAGTTTGCTTATCATCACCATTTAAGAGATTTTCTAAATATTAAGCTGCGAATAAATGCTCTTAAATAAATAATCATTTAACCTTCTCCCAAAACACACTGGGTGCATTCTGGGATATATTCCCTGCAGCAAAGGTTTCCTCAGCAAATAAACTTATGCTTATGAGGTTCCCTAGTGGTGGTGGTTGTTACTCCACCCATCTGTCTCGGTTGCCCCAGCCACTCTGGGCAGCTTCCAACATAATATAAAAACATAATTCAGCATCAAATATTAAAAACTTCCCTATACAGGGCTGCCTTCAGATGTCTTCTAAAAGTTGTATAGTTGTTTATCTCTTTGGAATCTAACGAAACAGCATTCACCAAGGTGGGAACCACTACTGAGAAGGCCCTCTGCCTGGGTCTCTGTAACATCACTTCTCGCTGTGAGAATAATAATTTTATTATATGAAGCCCTAACCCCAGTAATTTTGGGGTATACAACTTATACAGTCTTTTCCACAGGGCACAAACTCTGCAATCATTATCTTCTTAAAACAATAACATTTGTTTCCTTGTGACATTTGTATGCTAACCCACAGCATGAAGTTCTCTAGTTGGCTAACATTCATAAAATAAAAAGCAATGAAAATACTTTTCATTCTTAAGGAAATCAGCCCTGAGGGCTCACTGGAAGGACAGATTGTGAAGCTGAGGCTCCAATACTTTGGCCACCTCATGAGAAGAGAAGACTCCCTGGAAAAGACCCTGATGTTGGGAAAGATGGAGGGCACAAGGAGAAGGGGACGACAGAGGACGAGATGGTTGGACAGTGTTCTCGAAGCTACCAGCATGAGTTTGACCAAACTGCAGGAGGCAGTGGAAGACAGGAGTGCCTGGCGTGCTCTGGTCCATGGGGTCACAAAGAGTCGGACATGACTAAACGACTAAACAACAACAACAATGAAAATACTAAGTTATGAAACAAAAGGAAGAAATGGGGTGAGGGAACTTTTTTAGTCTGAGGGCTACATTCCTTCCTACAGATACATGTCAGTGGTGCAGGAGGTTAGAAGTAAAACAGGACAACAGACATTATTCTTACTTTTGTACAGTAGGCTAGATTCCAGCCATGCAAAAACCAATTACTTCAATGTGCTCTATGTGGAGCTTGCCTTGCACTTGATCTGGAGGCTGCCATTAGTGAATGCTGTAGCATGACCACCGACAGCAGCTGGATTTGTAGAGGCACCTTGCACGTTTTAGAATCCTTATCTGGTTTGTTGTAGTTGTCTGACAACCAGCCTGAGGAAGAATTCTATGACTCTCCAAAGCTATCTTGGTGTTTTTTCAGTGAAGGTACTTTAATCAATATGTTAAGACACTGTTCCTTTTTGTTTAGCTTTCCTTAGGTGATATCTATGTTAGTCATGTGCAGAGGTGGATCTCACCCAATATGTTTCAAGTCAGCAAGTATTAAGACAGGAAACGTCATTTATGAAACCCCAATTCTGTCTCTCTTAGACCAAACTACAGACAATGTTAATTTCAGGATTGCAATTAAAAGGCATGTTTTTGTTATGCGGATGGCAACTGCAGGAAAGGCTGAGCAGCCTCAGGACTTTGGTAGATCAGGAGGGGAGCATCCCTTGAAATGCAAATAAGAAATGCAAATATGAAATGCAAATATGATAGCCATGTTCAAATATATAAAAGGATGTCACATAGAGGAGGGAGAAAGGTTTTTTTTTCTGCTGCTCCAGAGAAGCGGACACGGAGCAATGGATCCAAACTACAAGAAAGAAGATTCCACCTAAACATTAGGAAGAACTTCCTGACAGTAAGAGCTGTTCGACAGTGGAATTTGCTGCCAAGGAGTGTGATGGAGTCTCCTTCTTTGGAGGTCTTTAAGCAGAGGCTTGACAACCATATGTCAGGAGTGCTCTGATGGTGTTTCCTGCTTGGCAGGGGGTTGGACTCGATGGCCCTTGTGGTCTCTTCCAACTCTATGATTCTATGATTCTAAGAAACTTCAGAGGGGGTGGGGTTCCCCTTCAGGACCAAGACAGAGAAAGATGGAGTCACACTTCCGTTCCCCATCCTCTATGCTCCTGAGGCTGCTTAGGCTTTCCTGCTATTTACATAATAAAAGCAAGCAACTAACTTGCAACCACACAGTTAATTGGATAGTTTTCCCACTGCAAACTTAGGGTTTTTCTCTCCACTCCTTCATTTAAAGAGACATCAAAATGGGGCCAATGTGTTTGTGGTGGTTTTATTTGGTGAGGGAGCCATCTTATACTGCCTATTTCC
The DNA here is from genome assembly GCF_964106645.2 of Podarcis pityusensis. Taxonomy (NCBI): domain Eukaryota; kingdom Metazoa; phylum Chordata; class Lepidosauria; order Squamata; family Lacertidae; genus Podarcis; species Podarcis pityusensis. The sequence continues at coordinate 112,603,613 of NC_138028.1, read as the reverse complement.
ACCTCCCCTCCCTCCAGTCACATTTGGGCTGCCTTTACTTCAGAATAGGTGATATTGATTACCTTTCAATTTGGAGCTGCACAGGATTTTTTTCCTCCCTGGATCCTGATTGACTTTTGGACCACATGGGCGGAAAGTGCCTATGATACACTGAAGTGGCCAGATGTTCTGCTAAGGGATTTTGGCAGAGAAACAAAGCACACTGGGTTCATTCTTTAATTAGCAAGTTGTATTTATAGCAGGTATCTTCAATCTTTTCCACGGGATCCGCTTTTAACCAAAACATGCATTCGGGGACCAATTTCTCAATCTTTTTACCATATATTTATTTGCATGGTGGTAGTGCCCCTGTTGTAACCCACCTTGGATCAGGCCATGGCTCAATAGCTTGTTGCAATTCATCAGTCTGTCCTGCAATACAACATTCATATGTTTGATTAAACTTTTAATGATTTGCTTCTATCTAGGTAAAGGTAAAGGTACCCCTGACCATTAGGTCCAGTCGCGGACGACTCTGGGGTTGTGGCGCTCATCTTGCTCTATAGGCCGAAAGGAGCCGGCGACTGACTGCAGACAGCTTCTGGGTCATGTGGCCAGCATGCCTAAGATGCTTCTGGTGAACCAGAGCAGCGCATAGAAATGCCGTTTACCTTCCTGCCAGATTGGTACCTATTTATCTACTTGCACTTGACATGCTTTTGAACTGCTAGGTTGGCAGGAGCTGGGACCGAACAACGGGAGCTCACCCTGTCGCAGGGATTCCAACCGCCAACCTTCTGATCGGCAAGCTCTAGGCTCTGTGGTTTAGACCATAGCGCCACCTGTGTCCCTTGCTTCTATCTAGTTACCTAAAATATTGCCTCATTTCCTATACACCAAATTGATCAATGTGTTCAGCACTGAGGGCCTCTATCAGATACCATCTCATCAGGAGATCCATTCTGCAAATTGTCAGGCCTTTAGGCTGGTGGCACCCAACCTTTGGAACTCCTTCCAAGTGTCATCAGGCAAGTGCCATCTCTGTTGTTCTTTAGGAGCTTGTTGAAAACTTCTGCATTTCAACAAGCTTTCTAAGTGGAGATTGATTTAATCTATTTCAAATGCAATTTCCAACCTATGCATTTGCTCCTTTGTTCTGTACCTTATTGTCTCTCATTTTTATTTTTATTTTTATACATGTAATTGTCTCATATATGTTTTTATTGTATTGTAAATCTTTGAGATGCCTCTTAGGAAGTGGTTCGTAGATGAAATAAACAATAGTTTATTTGTACTCTGCCCACAGGTCCTACTGGGCTTTGTAGGTGGCAAGTTGAAGGAAGAATAAATCTGATAAACAAATGCTTCCACAGGCCAACCATGCTACCTGCAACATTAAGAAAGAATATGGTGTGCAATATGCCTGAGGTTTCTTTCTTCCTGGTGGGAATCTAGGAATTGCTAAGGTAAAATATAGCAATTAAATCAATATCTAATCTGGCAACAATGTACATAGCACCACATAAGAAAGTCATTTCAAAATTGCTAGCTTCTTCAAAGTCATCGCTCCCAAATACCTCTGAGTAGTTGCAAAACAGCCCCAAAGCAAAATACAGAGTCTATTTGAGTGGGCTCATTTGTTTGCCTACTTCTTTTCTCCTTTATAGCTGTAAAAGTGAAACACATGCTGGGGCTGGTTATTCAAGTAATTGTAATGAGCCCCTCTCAGTTCCCAGCCCCCTTTAATCCATAGCTTCAATACTACAAAATCATATAAAATTGCAAGGCTGAAAATTAGCCAGACATTTGCAGTAGCTTGGCCAGTATATGTAGGAGAGACATAAAACTGCATGGGGTGTTCTACGTTTTTGTATTTAAAGTTATATACAGGTATTTAAAGTTGTATTAAGGTATTTAAGGTATAACGTAATAAAGGTAAGTATAATAGTAGAATTAAGGCAATGTTAATTTGGAAGGGAAAAGGAGTGAATTTGAAATGTTGGTGGGGAGAGGTTATTGGTTGACAGTATGAAAGCGGGTGATTTTGAATGTGAGTGGCGAGACAGCTGAAGGTCAATTTGAGTTGGGAGTTCAGTAGAAAGAGCTGACTGTGGAGAGTTGTGGAAAGTGGGTTGTGAAGCAGGGTTGCTTAGATTAGCATTATGGGAACTGCAAAGTAATAAATAAGATGCTAGGATACAGAAGCCATTTGCTTATGTCCACAAAGTTATCTTGAAACCCTTGTTTGCTATATATATTTAATAAATTTGTTGCACTGCACTGCATATCTCATTCTTGCTCATGTAAGGGGTGAATTTGTCAGATAAAAGGTGGGAATAACAGAACCATTTACTGAAATGTCCAGCAATGACACAGCTCATAGCTGTACTTCTTGAATGAAGTGGAAAGGTGGTACAGGTAAGCATGCACAGTATCGGGCTTCGTGTGTCAAAATGCCCATGGAGGTCCTGGCTACAGCTCAAAAGACACTGGAAGCGCAACCAGTTTTGTTATTAAGGAATAACAAAAACAAAACAGACCTCTACCATTATGGTAGTTTTGACACCAATAATAAAGTAGCTTAGTGTATTCCCGTGTAATAAACAACAGGTGTCTTGGTAGCTAACCTCTCTAGCTAAATGTGAGAGCATAAATATATGGAACACACTGGATTAAATGCATCTATAATTTCAAATGTACCATATACCAAGAGTTACCAGCCCAGTGTGTGTGAAGGTCTTCATTGGTGCCCCCAGACAGGGGACCCCAACTCTTAGCTTTTTCTTTTCTTTTTTAAAAAGTAAGTCTCTAGCAAGGTGTGGTGTGGAGGTCAGCTCCCACTGGTGTGTCCACACAGCACCAAGCACCCTGCCACCTCATCACCCGAACCCTGGTAAACTGCAGTGACACCAGTGCTGGGAGGCGACCAATCCACACACACACACACACACACACACACACACACACACCAGCTGCTCCTGCCACAGATATCATTGCAAGTTACTGAAATCCCTAGTCTTACACTCTGAAAATGAGGAAATAGTCACTCGCTAGCTTTCAGTCCAACATCCCTCACAGACTTGTTGCGAGAAAGAAATGGAGGAGAGAACCATTTGGAGGAAAGGTGGGGCATGACTGCAATAAATCAGTAACACAAATCAGCGGGTCTTACTTCTGAGTAAACTTCTTTAACATCAAAATGGGGGGAAATGTTCTCCTTTTTTCAACATGCCCATGTAGCCTGCATATTGTAAAGTGCCTAACTAAGAGCAAGTATTATGTGACAGCAACAACACCATCAAAGCCAAAGGGCTATATGTGTACACACAAGACATACAGATATTAAGTTACAGATTATTTGCAAAAGGCCTTCATGTGAAGAGTCACAGCGTACGAATATCCTTGACCAGAGGCTGCAGCCATTTTAATTCATTTCTAAAGAAATGCTTTTAAAAATCTGAGGGACAAAAGTCCTGTCAGTTTCAGTCAATCATTTTGCTGCGATACGAATAGTAACTATTCCCTTCATAACAACAGATAGCATAAACTTGACCTCCGTGAAGAATTTAGGGCTTTTGTGATCTCTAGAATTGATGGAGGGTTTTTGTTTTTTCTTTTGGTTGATGTTTGTTACATGACTTCCCTGGATGCTACTTTATACACCCACAAATACACTTATTCTGTGATCCTGAAGAGCTCTCTATGGTTGTGGTAATAGAAATGTACAAAAGGTAATAATGGTGGTGATGGGGAAATCAAAAGCAGTTAATGTGTGTTAATGATTAACTGCAGATACCCAACAGGCCCCAGCCAAAGCAGCTTCTAAATATCCTCATTAAATTCTAAATTAAGGATAATTACCCCCCAAAATTATAGAGGGACTTCCCTTTACACCCACTAACACTCCCACCAGTGGTCAATAATACAACTGTGCCCTATAAAATTCCAAGTATTATCTGAAGTCAAAATCTTTAGCTCCTTCCTGCAATGCAATTAGAAAGTTTGGTGCTGACATTCAACTTGCTTATGATGCAGGGAAACTGAACCAGGGGCATAAAATGGCATGTTTTATTGCTGTAATTCCCACATGCTACAGTACGGGGGTGATGACTCAGAAAAAGCTGTGCACTTTGATTGAGTATGGATTAGCGCTCAGAGGAAAACCATTCTGAGCAAGATTAAAATTCATGTGGTAATGAGAAGTCGTGCGTTAGTTTTTCACAACACTATTACACACTGGATGCCATCGCCCCTAAAACATTTTCTTCTCAATTTTCTTTCCCCCTGGAAACGATGGTCCCTTTTGTTCCAGCTGTAATTCTAATTCCTTTATGTTTAACATCGTGTGAGTGTGTGTGTGTGTGTGTGTGTGTGTGTGTGTGTATTCCCTTTTACCCTCAGCAACTCTGAATATGTAAGCAGTGGAAATGTGAAGCTTAGAGCAAAATACAAAATTAAACAAATATGTTTAAGCCCGCTGGGTTTATAAATCTTTTCTTTCTTTCTTTTTAAGCATTGCGTGGATCCAGCTGAACAGTATTTACTCCATACTTGAATGCAGATTTGAACTTGACATTATCAATTGTGTCTTGGAACATTTCTTGCATAGCAAATGGAATTTAAAAAAAATGAAAACAGCATTTTCTTTAAGGAACTAATATATTACATTTATTTGATATTCAATGCAGTAACGTTGTGCATAATGAATGCATTTGCTATTTATACTGTTTAGCCCACAATTGAACTCAAACCTTCATAGAAGTGTTTTTTATTTGTTTTTTAAAAGATGTCCGCATGTTGTAGAAATCCCTTAATTATTCAATTTTTGTTGAAAATAGCTCAACCTAATCAGATTTCATAGGACTGTACTGGGGTCATTGCTTTTGTGGAAACGCACCACAGTCAAAACTGAGGTGAAGAATTAATTTTTTGTGGCTTTTACCTAGGATTTTGTTTCAGCCCAGTTGCTTGCCACTTCAATTCAGCTTTTGCTCCCTCTCCATGATATGCAAATAGTTCTCATCTGAGCCCCTACGGCCAATCCTAGAGTTTGAATATAATCAAATAGAACAGTGTGCAATTTAAGGTCCTGACAACAAGTACAGAAATGTTGTTTTATGCTTGAGGGAACTGTGCATAGACCATCTGCTGCCTTGGTGATTCTCATGATGCCTGTCAAAAGAGAGTATGCATGAAAAAACAGTGAACAGAGAGCGAGATGTTATCATCTTGTTTGCTACGGCAACCTGTGAGGCCCCCATGTCTCTGCTGGACATCGTGTTGATGATAATTAGTTCCACGTGGAATATCTTCAGCTCACCTACTTTAATCTAGCACCTCCCCAGAGAGGATATTCGTTATCAGGATGCCATTAAGTACAGGCCTACTTCTGATGTATCGTGGGTTCAGTTCCAGACCACCACAATAAAGTGGATATTGCAATAAAGCGAGTCACGCAATATTGGGTTTTTTTGCTTCCCAGTGCATATAAAAGTTATGTTTGCACTATGATATACCCAGCTCCAACCCTAGCCAGCTCAACTCCCATGGCCAGAGGAAGAGTAGTGGTGGGAGACTTCCTTCCTCTGGAAGCATCTGGACCGCCTACAGCTGCACTTGCATCCTCATAAGGAGCAATACAGTCATACCTCATGTTACGTTTGCTTCATGTTACGTTCTTTCAGGTTACGTCCCGCAGCGACCCGAAGGGTTACTTCTGGGTTTCGCCGCTCGGGCATGCGCAGAAGCACAAAATGACGTCATGCGCATGCATAGAAGCGGTGAATCGCAACCCGTGCATGCGCAGACGCAACACTGTGCGTTGTGCTCTTTTCATGTTGCGAACGGGCCTCCGGAACATATCCTGTTCGCAAACAGAGGTACCACTGTATTTGTGAAGTGCAATAAAGCAAATTGCAATAAACTGAAGTATGCCTGTACTATGTGCTGTGTGGTTAAGATTTAACACCAAATGGCAACAAAAACACCAGGGGGGGGGCGGTTGGACCTGAGATGAGGAACAGAAAGTGAGACCGCACGTGGCTGTCATTGACACAGGCAAAAAGAGCTGCACTGAGAAAGGATTCCAGCTCATTCTAAGGAGAGAAAGTTGCAACTGTTATTGCAGGGTCCCAGCAAAGAATGAAAAGTTGCAAGTGAGGCAAGGTACTGTCATTTAGCATCCATAAAAGCTGAAAGGGGCCAAAGGCAAGCAAAGGGACCAAAATGATCAAGGGGGTGGAGGCAGTGGCGGAGCTTCATGCTCCAGCACCGGGGGGCGGAGAGCAGGTGGGGGTGGGACTGGTACACATCCCGGGGTTGTGGTGCATGTCCTGGAGGTGTGGCGTGCACAATGGCACCCCACCGGGATCATGCTGCTGGGGGTGGTACGCTCCCCCCACACTCCTCTTCCTCCGCCAGTGGGTGGAGGAACTCCCCTATGAAGAAAGAGTATATCATTTGGAACTTTTAAGTTAATAGAAAAGACAAGAGGTGACATGATATAACTTTATAAAAATATGCATGGCATGGAGAAACGGGGTAGAGAGAAGTTTTCTCCTTCTCTCCTAAGACTGGAACTTGTAGACATCCAATGAAGCTGAATGTTGGAAAATTTAGGACAGGTGAAAGAAACCACTTCTTCATGCAGTGCATAGTCAAACTATGGAACTTGCTCCCCCAGGAGGCCATGATGCCCACCAACCTGGATAGCTTTAAAAGAAGATTAGACGGATTCATGAAGGAGAGGGATATTGATGGCTACTGGCCATGATGCCTATACTCTACTTCCACAGTTGGAGAAAGCAATGCTTCTGAGTACTGGTTGCTGGAAACCACAGGAGCGTCCTCGTGTTCTGCCCACTGGTTTTCCACAGACATCTGGTTGGCCACTGTGAAGACAGGATGCTGGACTATATGGACCATTGGCCTGATCTAGCAGACTGTTCTTATGTTCTCACTGCTTCCCATATCCTCCCAGTCACTCCTACAAAGAACTACCATACATGAACCACCTACAGGTGGACCCACCCATATGGCAAAAGCTACACTGCTCCCCCAGAAGGATGCTTTACTTTGTCTAGAGCCAACTGATAAAGATGATTCCTTAAGTGAATCAAGGAACATCACAGAGCAAAGGAAGGTCACAAATCTCTTGTCCAAGGGCACCATATGGGTAGGACTGAATTTCTTTTCTGATCTTGAATTTGATTTAGATGTGTATTCATTGTGCTTAGATGTTTTCAATGGTTTTTAACTGCTCAACTAAAACATATTCCCATGAAACCCCCCAGAAAAGTGGCTTGAGTCATACCAAAAGTCTACCTAGGTCTGTAAACCATGCTTGGCAGTGTGGCCTCAATGCAGTTCTCCAGTACTGAAGACAAGTATTTTTTTCAGAGTTTTCAACTAGGGAGCGCTTTGCTGGAAATATTGGTGAGCAGCTTATTTTACCATTTAGCTGAATGCAGTTTCATTTGAGCCCTTTTCTGCAGAGCTCATAAACCTACTGATCAGCCCAGCCTGGCTTGGCTGTCTATGGATGCTAGAGGTTCAAAGAGAAAAGCAAGGTAGGAGGGTGCTCTGCTGCATTTGGGAAACTAATAAAACAATGAGGGAAAACAAGCTGTGGCAATTTTCAGGTGTATATGCAAATACTGGAGTCTGCTTATTCCAGGAGGCAAGCCTCCCATGACTTGCACTCCAGCTTAAACCTTTCCTTTTCATCAGGCTTTTATAGCCACTTGATTGAAAAGTCACATGTGGGGGGGGGACAGAATTGTGGGGAGGGGAGGGGTGAGAGAGGCTCAAAAGCCCACTATAAAACCTGTCTAATCTCATCATTATACTGTCCCTTAATCTCTATTTTCATTTGCCCAGATGTTTCTTTAACTACGTAAGAATTTTTATCCTGGGATAATAAATCATCTTCTTGGCAGGGACCATGCAATTTCCTTCAGATACTGCAGATAGCTCTATTGCTTTGTGACAGTTGAATACATGCTCTAGAGCAAAATGATCCATTTTGAAAATCTATACAAGACTGCTTCTTGCAACCAGAAGTTTCCCAGTTCTGCAACACTGTAAGCACACTGATTACTCTTGGCAGCCAATCCAATATTTAATTTTACAAATGTGCAATTACAGGGAGGGGGATATCTGAAGATGGTTAGAAAATCACTCCCCCCACACACACACATTATATTTATATAACATGAGGGTGTGCCTACATCCTAGATCCATTTCTGCTGCTGGTTTTAATGTTAAACCACACAAAAAAAACATCTGCAGCTTAATGCGCTTTAAGACAAAAAACAAAAACAAATGCAGTTTATTATTATTGAAAATAAAATAATTTTGGATTTGTTCATATTGTAGCATTTCACATATATGCAGTTGTCCTAGAATCACACAGTTTGCATTAATATAAAAAGGCATGCCTATGTAAAATACTAGGTCAATGAAGTTCATGTAGACAATGATACCAGAACACTTTGAAATTATTTTGGGGTTTTTAAAAAAATAAAGTACCGGTATCTCTCATCTACAACCAAGGATTTCTGGATGACTCCAAAGCAAAAAAGAATGTGCCCACAATTGGGTTTATTATTAAAATCTAGCCATGTAGGCTGCAATCTAGAAAATTTTTTAACAAGGAGTAAGACCCATTAAAATCAATGGAGCTTAGTTCTGAGTAGATATGCATAGATTGTGCAGATAAATAATCACCAGGAGTTATTAAAAGCATTGGAGAAAACAAGGTTGCAGAACATATAACCTTGTTAGCTTAAAAACATAGGCATGTGCACAGGGTGTGTCAGGTGTGCTCAGGCACACCATAATGCTTTTCTAAAATATGAGGATTGTGGTCAGGAGGAGAGTACAGAGCAACAAGTCAGCTCCCTCAGCTGCCACAACTCGTGAGGGAGATACAAAAGGGGAAGAGAGGAGGGGAGCAAACCAAGAGAGATGCAGGCAGAATAAAAAGGCTGGAATGGATCTGCACCTTCTGCCTGTGTCTATTTCTGGAAGCAGCACAACCAAAAGCTGCAGATCCATTTCAGCCTTTTTTGTTTGCCTGTCTCTGTCTCATGGCTCTGTTTCCATCCAAGCTTGGATCGCCAACTTTTGCTCACACCTGATGAGCGATGTCTCATTCTCTAGGACAGGAAGATGAAGAAACCTGAATCTGCTTTGGTCAGTTTGGGTTAGTTCATTATCTGATTGAAAATAAAGATCATTAAAACTAACTGTATCTTTGGATTAGCCTAGTTATCTCTACGGGGGGGGGGGGCGGTATTTTGTGTCTCATTTTTTTAAAGTTTGTATTTTTAAAGTAAAGGTTAGTTGTTTAGTTTTAGTTTCCCTTGTTTGTTTGATGGATAAAAACAATTTCCTTTATGATTATGTGTTTAATAAATGTTTGCCTTTAAAAAATTCCTGGGTGCACACCCTAATGAAAAGTGCTGTGCATGCCTACGGTTAAGAATTTAATTAAGGAGAACCAACTTCAAATGAGATTTTTTGTAGTAGTGGTGGTCACTGAATTTCATCATTTCATGCTTTTATCCACTCGGCTGGCTCACAGCCCATTTTAAGTCACCCATTTGAAATGCTCTTATTTTCAAAGTGGAGAAGTAGCAGCAAACATTGTATTACTCTCATGACAATTTCCAATCACAATGTTACAAATCAAATTTAAATTTTCTGTTCTATAGGACAAATAAATTGTAATGGCTGTGGATCCTGACAGCTTCCCTCATTGAATTTTACACTCCCCAGAAGAATGTTGTAAAGAACAGCCAAACAGCAACTTTGCTTTAGACACATTCACTGCTTCCATTTCTTTCTAAAGAAGCAAAAATAGGAAATCTTCAATTATATAATGGCTTTCTCCTCAACCAATTTATTATTTGACAATCAATACAAAGTTATGCCAACGCATAGCATCATCATCTGCAATGTTCAAGGCTCCAATGGTCTTAATAAAACAAAAGGCCACACCATCTAACTCCATCCAATGGCAGAAACCAATGTGGTCACTCAGGCATAAATTGTTTGCAGAGTGCAACATAATCCATGCATAATTTCAGCACATTAAACTGCCAATAAAGAAAGCTACTTGATGGCACAAGTGGCACACTGCAATTGCTTGGTCGATTTCACCCCCTCTGCCTTTTATGAACAAGAAACAGCAGTATTCCATTAGCAGACGGTACAATGTTCAATACAGCTGGGCATATTCATAGTGTAAATTATATTTGTTCCCAGAAAAGTAAGTTGCATTCTTAGCATAAATAACAAGGAAAGAAAAAAATTAAGCTATCTACAAATCTTCCCCAACCTAGTGCCCTCCAGATGTTTTGGACTACAACTCCTAGAATCCCTCTTGGTAGGAGTTGTAAGTAAAAACATTTGTAGGGAACTGGGTTGAGGAAGGCTTTGCTAACCATGTGCATTTCAGCTGTTTTGGACTGCATAGATTTTAAATTATACACCACATTTTAGCCAGCCTGTAGTTCATAAACCATTACATACAATAGTATTTCAATGGAGGAAAGTCTAGTTCAGATGTCTAGATCATTCTCCCCCCCGCCCCTGATGTAGCTGAACTACCGCTCCTACCTGCCCCAGCAAGCATGGCCAACAGCCAAGGGTGATAGGAGTTGTAGTTCAGCAACATCTGGAAAGCTAAAGATTCCCCACACCTGATCTAGATTCCAGTAAGTAGAAAACCCTATCACACAACAAAACTGTGAAGAGTAAAACGCATGGAAGGTTCTGGTTTGATCTAAACACTTTTAGTAAGTTAATGTTGACTTCAAATAGCATTAAGCAAACCAGTCACCAGTAGTAATATGGATAATCAATTTATCACTTCCCTGGCATAGCAATTTGATCTTACCCAAGCAATTTTTTTATATTAGCAACCTTGTCCACCGCAAAACTGAAAATCATTACCTCCTGCTAGAAGGTCATAAGGGAACTCATCTGTACAGCTCAAAACACCTGAGAGGAATCTTGACATTTGTAGGATAAAAGCAGCATTGCTTCTCAAAGGAAATATTGAAACAAGGTATGTGAAAAGTGCTCGTTTTAAATATCATTACCTCTTTATTAAAAAGAAAAAAGAAAACCCTTCACAATCTATTTTCTCTACAAGAAAGAAGAAAAAATGTACCTAGAGGCGGATGGAAACAAAATACAAGCTGGAATTAGATAAAATATTGAGGGCATTTGTGACATTTCATGGCCAGATAAGAATTGAGCAGTTTGCCATTATAGTTTCCTACCTGTCAAACACCTGTTTCCTCCTCTCTTCTGCTATGGCACCAGACATACCTAGGTCACTGTTTGGCCCTGTTTTTGCCTTTCCCATGTGTACATGGTAAATGCATGGATGGTGAGGAGGCTCAAACTTGCTGGTTCCATCCCAGCCACTGCACATTTTGGGCTGGAGTGTTTGGAGGAGTTTGCTGTGGGAGTTGTTGCTTGGTTTTTTAGATCTTGTTGTGATTTATGTGGAAATGGCTGCTTACCCAGTCTTGGGGTGGGAGGCTGTTGCGGCCCTGTCACAGCAGACTCTGACCCCCCCCCCCCCAGGAAGCAATGCTGGGCTTGTGCATACAATCTCATTTGCCTCTAAAATCCCCTTTTCCCCATAGTGGGCTTAACAATATAAAAATGCTTTCTTTAAAATAATTTGCTCCGCCAACTTTCTCACCACACAACATTCTCAACCTCACAATTCTCCCTTTTTTAAAATTCAAAGGGTTTGTTTTGCTAGGCCTTCAAAGAGGGCCAGCCTAATACATTTTGCTGCCTGAAGCCCCTCCTCAGAAACTGACTATACCAGCAGTTGAATCTTAATTCAACACTGGTGATGAGGTAGTATCTTCTCTCACACCTGAGGAAGCAGGCTAGTTTATGGGGCCAAGAACATGTCATGTCATATAACATACAGAGCTCTGTCCTCCACCAAGGGGAATGGCCAAAGTTCTTAGGAAAAACAGCTGCTACCCTCTAACCAGCTGCAACCTGAGGTAGCTGCCTTGCCATGCCTCGCTAGTACCATAGCTTGCTGTACTTGTTAATATTGTTTAGAGAGAATATAAACTGCACACCATTAATCTAAAGCATTTGTGTACAGTACTGCTTTTCTAAGACCCAAGGCAGAATGCATAGACTTTTTTAAAAAACCAAGGTTGCCTCTTTTTTATGCATCCAACTGCACCTTTCTGCTGATGAAAAAGCTATTGGATTCAGGAGAGGCTTCCGACAGCAGAAAGAGTAAAGGTGATTTTCAATTATTGTCTCTGCAGTCCCTCTCCCTCAAAATCTGTTCCAGAAGGTTCAGAGGGGGGCTTTGGGAAGGTGTGAAAGGCGGTGCAGGGGAACGCAGGAGAAAGGAGGAATTTGTGAGAGTCTCCTCCCTTCCCCCTTTCAGCTCACAAATGCCTCCGCTGGATCAAAGAGCCTTTGATCAACAGAAGGACACAATTGGATGCAACCCAATAATTAATAACAATTCCATTCCAACAAAACTCCACACACCCAAGTTCTGCAGAGTACCAATGAAAACAACATCCCCTTGGCCATCACATATTCAGCTCAGCTGCCAGAAAGCTAACAGATGATCCCCACGATGCATCTCCCTCTATTTAATGTGTTGTCAAACACAATGTACGACCCACAAGCTTTTCGCTACCACAAAAGACAGACAAAAGCCATCTCTATGATCCTGATTAAGTTTCACAAGTGTCGGGCCCTCCTACGGATGTCAATAATAATAATAAAGTTTTCTGATACAGTGCATGCTGAGTACCAAAATGATCCCTCAGTGCCTAAGCAATGTCACTGTAATGTCTGATGCTTCATTAATATTCTGCAATGCCAGCAGGAAACATCATCATGGATTCAGACTTCTCTGAAACCTGGCTTTCTAAACTTCCTCAAAAATCACTGATATTAGTCTCTCAAAAGAAATAAAAATCTGCACAAGAATTTTCAGCATGTCATGTATCACCTTCAGACAAGATCTCGTGAGAAGGAGAGAGTGTTGTAAGTTGTGATAATTAACATTTCTTTAAATAACCAAGGACTTTTGCACTTTTTCTCCCTGTCTCTTTTTAGCACCCAATTGCAAATTAACTGACATGACAAATGAATCGGCCACCATGCATCTTAGTTATATTGCAGCTCTTATCTGGGTAGCTGCAGCATTGGCCGGAGCTATGGGAAGGGTCAGGATTCTCTGCCCCTCACTGACACATTGTATGAACAGGAAAGTATGAGAAAATTCAGAAAATATCATCAGAATTGAGAAGACTGAGAAACCTTTAATTTAAATAATAATAATAATAATGGCCTTCCACTAAAACTGGGTTCCTACAATTCAAAATTATGTTGCTGATGGGGAAGGGATAAATAGGATATCAAAGGATGAGCTCCTTTATTTGGATAGTTTATACCCATACTTTCTGTAGCAAGAGAGAGGCTCAAGTTGGTTTGCAACACATAAAGGAGAGTTGAAGAGCAAAGAGTAAAGAGTAAAGAAAATAGTTGCAGACTCCCCTCCCATTATTGCTTTTTTATTCACAATTTTATTTTTTCATTAGATTATGTGTATAATAACTTTATCAAATATAATACAAAATTCCCTATAGATATATTACAAGGATGTGAACAAATACATACAAAAAAGTTGGGTTGTATCCAATGCTACTCAGAGTAGACCCACTGAAATTAATGGACTTGACTAACTATTCAAGGATGAGTAGCACTGGATACCACCCATTGACTCAAGTTACTCAATATTATTCTCTGTTCTGCTTACTACCAAATATATTATTAGAACAGGCATAGGCAAACTCGGCCCTCCAGATGTTTTGGGACTACAATTCCCATCATCCCTGACCACTGGTCCTGTTAGCTAGGGATCATGGGAGTTGTAGTCCCAAAACATCTGGAGGGCCGAGTTTGCCTATGCTAGAATATTTCTACTCCTCCCATTGTTATCAACTCACATTTGTATCTTGCCTCCTTGGAACTCAGAGCTATGTACACAAGCTCTATTTTGTCTCCATGACACTCCTGTGCAGTAATTATTTTGAGGGCCTACACATTTCACATACTTTGATATCAAAATGAGAATTAACTTCACTGGTAAATCAGTCTCAGTTGCCTGTGTCCAGACTATGACTCCACATCTCCTGAACTGTAATCAAGAAGTTACTGTATCCAAGATCTGGTTTTGTAAAATAAATGTGTAGACCCATTCAAGCATTTGAGCAAATGTGTGAGTCTAACTGGGGAGTGGATGGGAGCATGTACAGAAGCACCACCCAAAATGGCTCCACATGTTTATTTCTGACCTTTCCGCATGCAGAGTAGGAGCTGGGGAGAAATTTGATTTAGTTCACATTTTACAATTCAAGGACCAATTCAAGGACCAAAACAGAGTCATCCTTCAAAATTTACACTTCTACAAATTGTGCAACGCAGTTCTCCAGCAAAGCACTGCATACAAAAATGAATATACTCGGATCAAATGTTCATAAAAATACAGATATTTGTGAAAATAACATACAAAAATGCATTACAGTAGACCCTCCAGTTACGTACCGCTCTGGATATGTAACTTTTGGGTTGCGAACACGGCAAACCCCGGAAGTGCATACTTCTGGTTTTCTCCGCGAACGCATGTGCAGAAGCGGCGCCTCCAGTTACGGACTTTTCGGGGTAAGTACGGACCCCCGGAATGAATTAAATTTGTATCCAGAGGGTCCACTGTACATTATAGAAACTTCCTTTGCTAAATTGCATACAGACATGTGCCTATTAGAAATTCACACTAACATGCCAATGAATTTTCATGAGAATTTTTTTTAATGCAAACTAATGAGGAAATGTATAGAAATGAACTGAAGACTGGAAAAACTAGAAACTGTGAGAAACCAAAACAGATTCATCCCTAATTCAGAGGAGGCTTCTACTAAATGGATTCAGGTGAATTTGCTAGCCAGCCTCCCTTAAAAGCGCCAACCATCAGGAACTGCGATCATATTCAAAGATCTAAGTGGAACCAATGCATCTGAAGACATTGAGAGCTGAGCTTGAATTTCCTCCTCCTAGTTTAAGTCCTCACGCCTTCACTTCAGTGCCCAACTTGGGCTTGCTTGCATTATTCAATGAGATTCCAATAGGGAGAGCCTGCCCTGCACAAAGTCACAAGATTTCAGGAGTGATTTTTTATTATTATTTTTTAGAAGGGCTATTCATATATGCCAGCTAACCCAACTGGTCCCAAACACTTTCTCCCCCTCCCCTGACTTCTGCTGACAAAAGGGGGCATTTGTTTTTCAAGAAAACATCAGCACGACAGGCACAAAGCTCAAGCATGCTACCAGGTACATACTGTTAGTTGAGATTATCGCCAAGGCAGAGCCCAGCAGGGGCTGCCGTTTTAAGGAAAGCGAAACAAACGTTCTGAAGCAGTTTATATGTCTCAGCTTGAGGTGTGGTAGATGGCCAATAAAAGCTTCCAGAGATTGCTTTCTGTAGTAAATCAGAAGCAAGTGCCCCAGACAAACTGGGGTGACAATGTCAGGGTTGCCAGCCTACTTTCATCATTCATCATCAATTGAACAGCCCTCCATCCCTTTGTAAATCTGTTTGAAGGTTATAGGCAAGCAGTATGCAATACCCTGTCATGAAAAAGAGCTTGGGACCACATTGAAAACCACAGAAAACAGTTATGAAGCAAAGTGCTGAAACCTTACAGATGAAATATCACATCCACAAGGTTAAGTCCCAAATGCATGCACGTGTTGAACTATTCTGACTGAATCACAGATACAGGGTGCAAAATATGAGGTATGCAATTTATTGCCAGACTAAAGATTCCTGTAAACTACTATGGGGAGGGGGGGAGAGAGATAGTTTGGGGGAGGGGGCTGCATTCAGACTTTATTATTATTATTATTATTCAAGTTTGCCAAATCAATGTGCAAAGACCACCAAAGTTTTATTTTCTGCTTGGCCCCAAAATCACTACTAGAATCTTCATGCATATACAATCTTGTCTGTAAATAAGTGCCTTTCCGCAACAGATTTTATGTGACAACAAGAACAGAACAACATGGACGACGACAACAACAACAACAAGAAATAGTTAAGCTTTTTTTTTTCTCCTCTGGCAATAGCCAACTGCCACTTTCCCTTGTCTTACTGTTTTCTAACACATTGACCATTACCAGTGCAATTCGAAATATGTTTACCCAATAATACTTGGCTGCTGTTAATTGTGTCCAGGAATGATCCCCATTGAACACAATGGGACTTACTTCTGTTTTTAGTAGACATGTATAAGATTGCACTGTAAATCAACATGCTTTCATTGCCTTAATTCAAGATGCACCCAATGTTTGTTTTGCTTTGTAGGGTTCAGCTGTGATGACAGACTTATCCACTTCTCTGATGCAGGAAGCTTCTGCCACTCACCTCTCCTCTCACATCCAATATGTTTTCTTTTTATGGCCGCTTCTTTGGCTCTCTCTTTTTTATAGACATGTACAAAGAATGTAACTTACAAAACAGTTAGCATTCCATTCCAGAAACTAACACAGCAAAAATCACACAGGAATTACTCTCCCTATCTGTCCCACCCATCCTAAGCCACTGCTTCTTGTGTACTTGGTTTCAGACAGGTAAGACTAGGAGTAAACTAATAGTGCTGCTAGGAATAGTGTTTGTAATGGGAGGAGAGATGAATTTGCTCCCCACAAAAAACAAAGCAAAAAGGCAACAAAAGTAGTGTAACAATATAAGCACAAAAACATTAGCCAGGTGCCTATTGTACTGAAGACAACAGCTGTGGGTTGTAATGCACAACTGGGTTGTGACCCCACCTAAGGGGAGGGGGGGTTCCACAAGTACCACTAATGCCATTTTTTTAAAGGCATTGAGGTGTGCATTAGATTTGATGGCACATTAGACTCGAGTAAATACAGTAGACTCTGCCCAAAATGCATCCTTAGGAGTAAAAATGTGAGCTGGTAAACTAACTTTCTACCCGCCTTCTTCCAGTCTTATGTACATTCAATACATTGTAAAGGCTATGCTCTTTGTTAAATTATTTTCAGCAGGGATTTTCACAGCCTTTATGAGAAAATCTGAGGAAACAGAAATCAGGTAATAGGTTTTTTTAAAAAATGAAACATTATGCTAAATGTGGGGTGAGGTGGGGTGGCTAAAGTCAACCTTACTTGTTCCCAAAGGGGGAAGGCTGATTCTTCCAGAGAGACCATGCAGGTAGTTGCCTGGAGCAGCAACACAGTTGAGGGCAGTAAATGTTAAGCGATTCTTTATCGTTTAAGTGGATTGTGAGGGTCAGACACATTCCAGATAGCTCCAGGCAGAAAAAGAAGCCTTGGCTAATGAGAAATATATGAGAGAGGGGGGTGGGGGACAGAGAATTCAACATTCCTGTAACCATGCTCCACATTCTCAGCTTTCTTTGAGGGGTGTGCAAAATCTAGCTGTGATGGCAAAATCTGTAACATTGAATGCTCAGGGACAGGCACTGCTGAGTACCTGCCATGGCCCACCTTCCAACTCCCTCCCCATCTCCAGGACCTCTTGGCCCTGCTGCTCTCTTCCTCCGCCTCATAGCCACACCCTGTTTTCCTGCCTGGGATAAGTACCATAAGCTCAGTGGTAGAGCATCCGCTTTGCATGCAAAAGGTCATGGGTTCAAACCCCAGATAAGGCTGAGAGAGACTAGAGATCTTGGAGATGAACTTATGCCATAAGTTAGTGAGTCAGGATCCATTACTGTGTCACAGCCTGATCCAGGTGGGTTTGCAAGAGCAGTTTTACCTCACTGTAGATATATGGGAGGGAGGGGGGGAGGTAGTCCCAGGTTTTGGAAAAGTTATTTTTATTATATATTTATTTATACCCTGCCATCTTCCCTGATGGAACTCAAGTGGCTTGAGATAAAAGCAATCATTGCTAAAAATAAAGAAAAAATTCTCATTAAAAACAACCAAATATTAATAGAATTAAAACTATATACTTCTATAAAATCTGTTTAAAACAGATACAAATAGATACAATAAAAACAGTACGGTGACAGCCCTTTCATTAAAAGAAGTCAATTCCCCAAAGGCTGTTGGAACCAGAAGGTCTTCACCTGCCAGCAGGACAACAAGGAGGGGGCCAGACTAGCTTCTCCAGGGAGGGAGTTCCAGAGTCTGGGGGCAGCCATCAAGAACACCCTGTCCACATCCTCAGGCTGTACTTTAACTCTGGACAGGCAGAGGCCAAAGTTGAATCCACTGGACCTATATTAATTATAGAGAGATACTACCTCCAAGTCCAAGCTCCTCTCCCCGGAAAAGGGTGCTTCACTCACTGGCTGAGGAGGGTGGAGCCGAACTGCTTCTCTCTCAGACGCAGTGCTGCTGCTGCCTGCTTTCATTAACTTTGTGCGTTCCTGGCCCCCACAATTACATTATTGTGGGTGCCCAAGCACCCACGGCCCCCTGAAGTTGTCTCCTATGGTAAGTTCAATGGGAAATACTCTCTGATTCTGGAGTGAGGTCCAGAGTGAGCCTGGGGGTGCAGCCTGGTAGATTTTGGCAGGTCCAGAGATACAGTACCACACAGAATATATCTATTCACTTAAGGCAGGGGCAGCCAATGTGTTGCCCTCCAGATGTTGTTGAACTACAACTCCCATCATTCCTGACTATTGGCCATGCTGGCTGGGTCTAATGAGAGTTGGAGTTCAACCTATGGTTACCAGATGTCCCCGGTTTTACAAATCCGTCCCCAGACAAAATCCGTCCCCGGAATGTCCCCGGATTTCATTTAATGTCCCAGGATTTATATTTTAAGTGTTGTAGATTTATTAATAGGGATGAATGTTGCTTGATTGGTTCAATGGCACAAATCACATCATATGGGGACTTCCGGCGAGGCAAAATGGCAGGCGCCACGGCAGCGAGCACCTCCTGAAGCCAGCCAGAGCCAACTGCGCTACCAGGCTGGCTCTGGGCTGCTGAGACTGCCACTGTCAAGGGGGAACCAGGGATGCCTGGCGCGTCAACTGGGGGAACCACTGACATACACACCCCGACCGAAATCAAGCCGGGAGCGAGAGCGCCCAGCCACCCACCCAGCGGCACTCAGGGACCAGGGAAACCCTGGAGCTGACGCAGGGAGAAAGAGAGGAGAAGAAGGAAGAGAGAGAAAGAGGAAGGAGTAAAAAGAGGGGAACCCTGACCTTGCCGCGCCGCTGCTGCCACCGCTGCTGACAAAGAGAGGTAGGAGAGCACCGGGAGGGCAAGGACACATGGCCGAGCCCAGGTCCGACCCGAGCCTACTCCATGGTGGCTAGCACTCCAAGAGAGCAGGCTGGGGCCTAGAGGAAGGCTGTGTGGCAGAGGAGACCACAGAAGAGAAGATATTACTTCTTAATATATATATTTTAATAATTTTGTAGGTAACTTTTTTTCCTCTTTTTTTTAAAAAAAAAGTGTCCCTGGATTCTTTGAAAAAACCTGGTAACTTTAGTCCAACCACATTTGGAGAGACCACTCTGGCTACTCCGGACTTAAGGCACACATCTTTTTAAAAATGATAAAGAGGAAGTTTGTCCCCTTGTGGATTCTATTCTATTTTATTTTATTGGCAAATTGCAAAAATAAATAAAACAGCCAAGTCATTTTTCCCCAGCTGGTGTTCAACTCTACTATTCATGAATATATTCAAGATTATCTACCGAAAGGCAGCGTGGTTTTAAGATCATTTGTTGTAGTTATTTTGTCATACTGCGTAACTACCAAAGATATAGCTGCTTTGGAGGAATAATCACACACAGTCAAAAATATGGGGGAAGGAACCTTCCTTAAAGAGCAGTTGGAATAAATGGGAACCCTACTCTAACCCAGAAGCTATAAATATATTGGAACCAGTCCTCCTCTTTGGAGATAGTCCTCTTCTGCTAAAGAAATGGGCATGTATGATTACACCAACAATTGAAAAATATGAGCCTACAGCTTCCTGCAGAATTAAATATACCGAATAACTACCAAGGAAGACAACAGTCTTACTGCATCCATTTATATTCATGTATCTGGATTAGGGCAGATTCCATTTTGTTACCTTAGCGTGACCGGACTCTGTCAAAATTCCCCTGTTGACACATACTTAGTGCAGTTGAATAATGCAGAGACCATTAAAGTTTTCCTTCAGCAAGAACATTGAACATTTTCATCTGCACCGATTTGCATTACCTTTTCCTGTAATAGGGCAATTCTCCTTTAACCCAGAATACACAAACTTTAGATTATCTCATGTATCATCCAGACATTTTAATACAGCTCTTGATTTTCCATGCTGCACAATATCGGCTAAAGTTTCCATCAAACTCTTCCTGGTACTAGTTAATGCCAATCATTAAACACCCTAGGTGGGTTTTCTCTCTCCCCTCCTTCTCTATTTGACATCCTGTAATGGTGTGCTTGCGCTCTCTCTCTCTCTCTCTCTCTCTCTCTCTATATATATATATATTCATAAACGTAAAGCTCCCTGAAACTCTATTTTTCCTCCTGCCACAAGAGGCTTCACTTATTACCTTCATCCATTTTGCTTTGTTCTAAATTAACTGCTTCCAAGCTAATGCATCACCTACTCTTAAAAAATGTTAAGGGATGGGCAGACACACAGAGCGAAGTACAGGAGTGAATTTGAGTAATGGTTGATGCAGAAACCATGTATGTTATGCACACTTTACAGTAAGCCCCATTGAACACAGTGCTACTTACTGCTACAGGGTAGATGATGCAGCCTTTGCTATCTGCTGTATTTCTAAAGTGGGGGCAAGGAAATAGTGTGGCTGCTTCTCTTTGGATCATCAAGTACCCACGCAGCATGGAAGAATGGTGAGGAAATAGCACATTGCTCCCTTTCTTAGGATTCACATGAGAACAGGTAATGTGTTGCCTGATTGTGCCAGCTTCCAGGGGCAAGGGCTTTAAAAATAAATGCTGTCATGGACTCTGCTACCACCTCACACCTCCAGCAAGAGAGGCAGACTGGACTGACGACCCAGGAAGGAAATGAGTATACTGTGCCACCTTGGAGAGTTTTGATTCCTAGAAGGATAAACCAAGCCTGATTCAGCAGTTCCCAGCCAGCAGATACCTGTTGCCCAATTTCATTAGCTTCCTGGGCAGGGGCTTCAAAGAAATACAGTCTTAGGCAGTGGACCCATAAGCAATGGGATTGCCATCAAAGGGAAATGAGACTTGGGATGGATCGAAAAAACCAGCTATAAATAAGGCAGAAATTGGATTGTTGTAACAACGGGGGGGGGGGGGGACCTATGGAAAATAGTGTAGAAAAAAATTCTGCTCTCTGGCGCTATCCAGTGTTGCATGTTTATAATGCAATCAAATCATTGTTTCTTTACTTTGTTTAGTCGTTTAGTCGTGTCCGACTCTTCGTGACCCCATAGACCAGAGCATGCCAGGCACTCCTGTCTTCCACTGCCTCCCGCAGTTTGGTCAAACTCATGCTGGTAGCTTCAAGAACACTGTCCAACCATCTCGTCTTCTGTCGTCCCCTTCTCCTTGTGCCCTCCATCTTTCCCAACATCAGGGTCTTTTCCAGGGAGTCTTCTCTTCTCATGAGGTGGCCAAAGTATTGGAGCCTCAGCTTCAGGATCTGTCCTTCCAGTAAGCACTCAGGGCTGATTTCCTTCAGAATGGATAGGTTTGATCTTCTCGCAGTCCATGGGACTCTCAAGAGTCTCCTCCAGCACCATAATTCAAAAGCATCAATTCTTCGGCGATCAGCCTTCTTTATGGTCCAGCTCTCACTTCCCATAGTTTGGTGTGGTCGACACAGTCAAAGGCTTTTGCACAGTCAATGAAGCAGAAGTAGATGTCTTTCTGGAACTCTCTAGCTTTCTCCATAATCCAGCGCATGTTTGCAATTTGGTCTCTGGTTCCTCTCCCCCTTCGAAATCCAGCTTGCACTTCTGGGAGTTCTCGGTCCACATACTGCTTAAGCCTGCCTTGTAGAATTTTAAGCATAACCTTGCTAGCATGTGAAATTTACTAATGTAGCTGAATGCCTTGGATGGGCAAACAGGGCAGAGATGATCTGACTTCACTTTGCCTGCACAACCCAGGTTTTCAGCACAGAACCAGAACAGGCAGGGAAGAAGGCAGGCACAAGTTGCTACGGTTCATAAGAATGTAATCACCATCACCAGAACACTACTCTACCTTGGGGCAGGGCTAGCGGGTCCGAATCTTGTGTTGGGTCATAGAGACAGGGATATAACTTGTGAACACACCTCAGCTCTCCATCCTTCAAAGTATTTTCTCTCACCACCAAGAGGAATATGTGGCACTACACAATCTGAATTTGTAGCTCCTGCATTACTGGATCCAGTCTTCAAAATGCAGCCATCCTCCATTCCAGATGTGTTAAATGCTTCTGGCAACATTAATGTCATTTCACCACCTCCCCAAACACAACACAAAGAGCATACTTTCTTCACTTGATGTGGAAGTATATCACCAAGTAAAGTTTCCTTATGTCAGTAATGACCCCTGGATCCCTGATGGGTAACTTACACTTAACTGGCAACATTCTGGGATGCTTCTATTAGCAGCAAAAGTCTGAACAGCTTGAACTTCAATAAAATGCACAGTAAATGACTGAGCTAATTCAACCTCATTAATCCTCAACCCAATACAACCATTTGGTGTCTTCATAGCAGCCTGCACACAACCTACAGAACATAAACACATCCCTGTAGGAAATCCAACACCCAAAATGTGTTGCAGCCCTGGCTCCCGAGTTGTCAGTGTGGGGTAAATAGCTACATAATTGCCAAGACCTAACTCCAGCTGCACCACATGAGCCTCAGTGTCTCGTTGAGTCTTGTTAACAATGGGAATTGTGTGCCCCAAAATGGATGTTTCTGTCTCCCTGTAATGTTGAATCAGACAGGCAATTGCTTATAGGAAGTGGCAGAGATCCTGGTTTTGTTTATCCCTGATGCTCCACAATGAAGTACAAAATAAAATCACTTCACTGGGAGCAAAGTCGTTTTCAGATGCTTTGAACACTAGCAGAGGAACAGGTCCAATTCTTATGCCAATCCTGCACCAAAACCATTCATTCTACAAGTGTTTGCAGGATAGGATATTTGAAATAATCTGCGAGGTGCTGTAAGCCTTCTCCATCCTCCATTAATTAAGCTTGACTAACATGTGTAGTGCATCCTTGAAAATTAGAGACGAATAATGTAGTTATTTGTATTTGGTCACCATGGCAAAGGCCATGGAAACAAGAAATCACTCCAGGTAATTAATTCCACAGAAGTGGCATGCTCATCTGCCAGTTTCTGTTTCTCTCAGCTTCACATTTTTAAATTCAATTCTCCACATTTTCACATAAGATTGCATTTTTTTAATTTTTTTAAAAATGTCCTCATGAAAATCCACCAATATTTTAGTGCAAATTCATCCTAATGTACACATTTGTGTTCAATTTTGCCTAATATACACAGTTTTGAAAAGCAATTTTCCATTGTTTAAAGTGTTTGTTTGTTTTTTTATTTTCACTAATATTCACTTTACCACAGTATATGCATTTTACCACAGTATATGCATTTTATACACATTATATGACTGGACAACAGAATTCAGAGAAGTGTGAATTTTGAAGAATGGCTGTGTTTTTGTCCTCACCTTGTTGTGGAAAGTGCAGATTAAGTAGATTCACCTTTTACTGTGAACTGAATTGAATTTCTGTCCCACGGTCAGGTTGTTTTTTTAAGCTCACTCTTCTTAGTAGGCTAGCTGGGCATTTTTAATGTGTCTGTGTTATAGCCTCAGGCTAAGAGTCCAAAACAGAAGCTCTCTACAGGTGTTCAGTTTGTTAGCGATAATGCATGTAGTGTGCTTCCTTTTGTCACCATTCCAGTTGGCCCCCAACTCATGAGGAGGACCTTGTGAAGAAGAAAACTTCCTGCATTCATAACAAACAAACAAAACCAAAGCCATTCAACTAGGGCAGTAAAGAGGCTACATATAGTTTGGGGGCCATCTGAGGGCATCTTGGCATGTCTTCAGTGCTCTCATGAAAAACAACTGGAAAACCTTTCCCCCAAAAAAATGGCAAAGAGGGGGTACTCTCTGCAGAATGAAGAATAGTCCACTCCCAAATTCTGCCCCCAAGTCTTCTCTAAATAAAATAAATTCGCACCAAATGGATTCAGTTTGGCACATTTCTACTTCATGCTTTTATTTCATCTGTGACTGTTCCCAAATAACTAATCTGGGGGTTTAGAACATTTAATGGAAAAAGATTGCCAACGGCTATTTCTATTACAAACTCTTATAGACTAACAGAAAGTACTCTCGTTAACATGTGCCTCTGAACAAAGATTACCAGGCCTACAGCTCTCCAAGCCCCAATTAACAAGCCAAGTGTATTCCCTTTAAATCCACACAGAAGAAACTTTTGGGGACCAAGTGTGTTTAGGAATACATAATCTTCCAGTACACTGTGATCCACGCGACGGTCACCTCCAGACTGGATTATTGTAACTCGCTCTACGTGGGGCTGCCCCTGAGACTGACCCAGAAACTCCAGCGGGTGCAGAATGCCGCAGCGAGACTCCTTACGGGGTATTCGCTGCGGGATCACATTCATCCGGTGCTATACCAGCTGCACTGGCTCCCGGTGGAGTACAGGATCAGGTTTAAGGTGCTGGTTTTAACCTTCAAAGCCCTATACGGCCTAGGACCCTCGTATCTACGGGACCGCCTCTCCTGGTATGCCCCACAGAGGAACTTACGGTCTTCAAATAAAAACATCTTGAAGGTCCCAGGCCTCAGAGAGGTTAGGCTGGCCTCAACTAGAGCCAGGGCTTTTTCGGCTGCGGCTCCATCCTGGTGGAACGCTCTGTCACAAGAGACAAGGGCCCTCCAGGACTTGACATCTTTCCGCAGGGCCTGCAAGACAGAGCTGTTCCACCAGGCCTTTGGTCAGGGCGCAGCCTGACTCCCTCCTTTGGCAATCTTTACAATACTTTAGTTTATGGTTGCCATCAATTTTGATTTTAATTAATTCTTTGATGTTTTTATAATGTTGCACTATTTTAGTGTTGTTAGCCGCCCTGAGCCCGGCTTCGGCTGGGGAGGGCGGGATATAAATAAAATTTATTATTATTATTATTATTATTTGCTTTTCCAAATAGTTTCTCATTTATTCACCCTGCTCCAGCAAATGAACATTTTCCACTTCCCCTCATGGGATTCAGAGGGCTTTGGCTGAGAATACGAAACCCATATTCAAAGATTCACTTTAACTTGTGGTGCTTAAAAGTGGGAGCAGAGGGTGCAGGTAAGTCGTACCCTCAATATTCTCATATGCAGCATACGTGACCTTTCTCATGTTTCATGGGAAAATCCACAGGGGACTTCTAGTGACATGCACTTGAATATGTGCAGGCTCCTTCATGAGATCAATCAAAGATTCAACTTTATCATGGTTCCCAATTGCACAAAGAGTTCTGCTCATGTTCAAGTAAGCCTAAGTTGAAGCCTTTTGCAGATCCTCCTCACACAACACAGGAAAGATCAGGGACTGAGGGAATGTATGGTACACACAAGGGTATGGGGCTTGCTTGCATGCCCTTCCTCCTATCCCCATTTTGACCATTGCCTGTTCAGGCAAACAAAATGACTAGAATTTCTTCACATCTGGATGGAAACCCTCCAGTTCAGGGAGGAGAATATAAGTACATACCCTCAGCAGAACTGGAGACCTTTAGGATATGAAGTGGCTATGTTTAACCTATGCCTCATAAATCCCAAGGTCTCAAAGTCAGGAACAGTGAATAATAGACATGTCCCAATACCTCCACTCTGCCATTTTATTTCTAGAATAGCTCCAGAACCTATGAGGCCATGGGATTTCAGTTTTATACCAATTAGAATTACTAGGAGAGCACTATTCCCCTCAAAGAGCTACAATTCCCAGAATTTTCCAGGAAGAGGGATTGTTAAATACATGTATAGGCAAACTCGACCCTCCAGATGTTTTGGGAGTACAACTCTCATCATCCTTGACCACTGGTCCTGTTAGCTAGGGATGATGGGAGTTGTAGTCCCAAAACATCTAGAGGGCTGAGTTTGCCTATGCTTGGTTAAATAACTCCTAGAATTGTAGTTCAATGAGGGGAATAGCAGTTTCCTAACAACTCTGGCACCTTTAACAAACTACAAATCCCAGGGTTCTTTGAGGAAAGCCATGGCTGTTAAAGTGGTAGCATAGTGCTTTAAATCTATAGTATGGTTGTGGCCTCTGTTTATCATGGAAACCAAACCTTTTAGCAGCAGCATTATTCTGGGTTGTTATTATTTCATCACTAGCACAGTATTAATGGTTATATAAGCTTCATACATTTCCTGCTTTATGTTACAATCTCCTGTATCAGTGGAGGGGGGGCAAATACTTCAAGCAACCCACTATCTTCTACAAGGAAAGTGGACATGAATTTCCTTGACGGACATGAAAGCATTTTTAATATCAGAAGCAGAACCTAAATTAAAAAACATTCTTGCTTGAATAGTTTCTTCAGCACACTTACCAGGAAAGAACTCTACTGCCGTGTGAGTTTTAAATAGTTATTTCTCTCTGAACCTCTCCTCATGAAACATGATTTTCTTTGAAAATTCAGCATGTGCTCTTTTACAAATATGGAGTTCCAGCATAATTCCCATACTCTGGGCAGCCAAGATAATGTAGGAGTTTAAATTACAATTGATCAGAATACAATTTTTATACCAAAAACAATTTGAGAAAGCCCCGTTAATTCAGCTGATAGAAATCAGCCGTGAATATTGTGAACGAAGGATTCTTGGAGATAAGCTATTCCTCTAAAAGGAAAGAGGCTGAGCAATTACAATTCTGAAATGTAGTGCATGCCATCCTTTAAATTACTTCCAAGATGCAGAAAATACAAAAGTATATATAACCCTGATGGTGAAGCATGAACACTTATTGACGTTAATTCAGGAGTGATAGAAATCAGTCAGTGACAGCCATGAATATTGTGAATGAGGGATTCCTGAAGATAAGCTGTTCCTTTAAAGGAGAAAAAGTGGACAATTACATTTCCAAAATGTAGTACTCTACATGCCATCTTTTAAATTACTTCGAAGATGCTGAAAATAAGAAAAATATATGAAGTATAGAACTAAAGCATGAACACTTATTGCAGCTGTTCGTCTCTATGGTGCAACAGAAAATAGCTTTTCTTCCCCCTTCCACATTTTATCTTGTTGTTACAAACTCACTAAATTCATCCTTACCTGCTATGGCATAAAATCCAAAACAGTGTAAGGACATACATTTTAACATACATCGAGTCTGAAAAATCATGCCAGAAAGGTCACAATTTCAGCACTTATGTTTGAAATGTATGTGGTTTTACATGATTTATCCAAGTTTGCTTAACTTTAAGGTTTCCTTCTGGTTACAGAATTTATCACTGATTCTCCCCCAACCCATTTTAGGCCAAATATGTAAACGCCTTTGGCTGAATATACACTGTGGAAATAAAAATGAATTTGAAATGAGAATGTGCATTTATTTTGGAAATGAGTGAAAAGCTGAATTGAATGACACTTATTTCTTCTGAAATGAATGCATTTAGGAACAAAAGGGCACAAATATGACTGCCATTTGGGATTAGGGGGATATCCTGTCTCCAGTGGTAGAAGAGAAGCTGACTGCAGTGGCCGCCATCCCTTTCATGCTAAGAAACTTCTAGATGTTGCATCATTCCAGAGCACACTTAGAGAGAAATGGTGGCTGCCAACAGCAGTCACCACTTTGAGGGGAGGTTGTCATTTCCCCGCAAATGCAGCCCAACATCTGGGGCATTTGGGGTGGGTGGGAATGGTAGCCAGCAAGAGCAGCCAATGAAATTGGGTCTCCTGGTTGACGGCGGGGGGGGGTAGGAAGAAAAACATCAAAGAAAAAACACATAAACACTCCAAAAGCACATGTAATCACGGATGCAATTGTACAGATATGATTGCACCTAATAATTAAATGTGCTTTTAATTAGGGATGTGCACCACCACCAAGATTCGATCCAGATTTGATGCTTCACAATGAAAGCAGTAGCCCTCGCTTTTTTGCCTGCCCTTTTACTAGCTGCATTCATTTCCCCACTTCCAATTTTGACTCAAAATTATTAACACTTTGAAACAAAGGCCATGGCAACTGACACAATGCTGAAAGTGAAATAACTTCCTTCAAAAGTGCAGGTGATTAAACCTTAGTAAAACAAGAAAGAATGTCTTCAATTTAAAGAAGACTAGTCACTGGTCATTAAAAGTAGCCCATATGAACTCACCTAATTGATTTTTCACATATGTTTTATTACTGTAATGTGTTTTTTGTAGATAATCTTTGTTTCAGACATGGCAGATAATATTTAAATGAATATTTCTTCCTCAACATTTTTATTATTCCCAGCATCTGCCTCCTACTTCATTCATTTGGACAACACTAGAGCTGTGATCATCATGACATTATTGAAAGGTTATTCCACATGTCACATTGTGTAAAGTATAAATAGCTTGTTTTCTTTCTCGCCTCCTTGCCTGCTGGTCATCAAATACTTCAGTATAACTGGATAGTAAAGACCACAAAGTTAAGTTAGTCATGGATTCAGAGACTTGCATATTGTTATGAGTTTGTGGGTGCCTTGACTTCCCTAAATTCCTGGGTGCCAGACCATCCCCTAAATTCCTGGGTCTAGTAGGTGTTGGACTTTAAACAACTCTTTGAGTATTAAGATGGGCTGCCAGACACTCCCAATCACCTGGGAAAAGAGCCATTATGGGGGGGGGGGGAAAGGAAGGTAATAGGCAATTAACAAAGCAGATACTCTGTGCTGCACAGCAGACGGGTGTGAGCCCCTCCTTCTACTGAGAGATTGTTAGCAGAAAAAGTGTGTCAGTCTATTAAAGGCAGCAAGCTGAGCAGAGGGACAGAGTGCCATATTTGATTTCTTTTTGGATCCAAGGCTGCAGCAATGGAAGAAACAGGACCCTCTTGTAGTGTAATGCTTTGAACCCCTCCACTGTAGGCACAGGTTTTTATAGATGTGTAAATAAACCATCTATCATAAAGACACCACAATCTCTGTTGTGCCTCATTTCCAAAGGAAACAAGAACACTGGGTAAATGCCTAGACTGCTGGAATCTCACACCACTTGGAGATTGGGGTTGTGTGGAACAATGTGCAATAAAGATAGACAAGGAAGGCTAAAATACTGATATAGTCATATAATATAGCCAATGACTCACCATTCATTGTCATTAGCCATGAAGCTCCAACACTGCATCTGGGTATGTGACTTACAGTACAATCACATATGTGTCTACCAAGAAGTAAGTCTTACTGATTCCAAGCAAGCTTTCTCCCAGGTAAGTATGTATAGGATTGCAGCCTTAGGCAACATAGCTATAATATGCAAAGGATTATATCCTACTAAATCATAATCAGAGCAGGAACATTGGAATCAGATGACATAAGCAGGCCAAGTCCATTGATTTCAATGGGTGTACTCCAAGAATGATTTGTTGTTGTTGTTGTTGTTGTTTAGTCGTTTAGTCATGTCCGACTCTTCATTACCCCATGGACCAGAGCACGCCAGGCACTCCTGTCTTCCACTGCCTCCCGCAGTTTGGTCAGACTCATGTTGGTAGCTTCGAGAACACTGTCCAACCATCTCGTCCTCTGTCGCCCCCTTCTCCTTGTGCCCTCCATCTTTCCCAACATCAGGGTCTTTTCCAGGGAGTCTTCTCTTCTCATGAGGTGGCCAAAGTATTGGAGCCTCAGCTTCATGATCTGTCCTTCCAGTGAGCACTCAGGGCTGATTTCCTTAAGAATGGATAGGTTTGATCTTCTTGCAGTCCATGGGACTCTCAAGGGTCTCCTCCAGCACCATAATTCAAATGCATCAATTCTTCGGCAATCAGCCTTCTTTATGGTCCAGCTCTCACTTCCCCAAGAATGATTTAGTTGGATACAATTCAATATCCTTTATACTCAGAAAGGGCAAATTAATGTTTTACCAACATATATATTTAATTGAATATGCAACATAATGTCTTTCACACTCAGAAAGGTCAAATTATTATTATTTCCAATCCACAGGTTGATAAAAGTCATTGTGGGGCTGCAGAAGCAACCATGCTAGTCTCAAAGCAACATTGTCCAATGCCCTGTAATGCTAAGCAAATTCCCAAACTGCTATTTTTCAACCATCCTAGCTCAAGGAATATTTACACATGCATCCCACACACCACAACCATGATCCTTCTGACCTTTGGACAAGATCATTTCACAGTGTAGTTCTTTCTCTGGCTAAAGGGCTCGGAACTTTATCATTTACAAACCAAAAGGGCAATTCTCCTATATATACCCAATAGTTATCAGACAACCTTATTCTGACACAATTAAGTGGGCCATGATGAATTAATCCAACACACACATAACTCTCCAAAGAATTGTTATATGCACACACCTTTTCCCCTTTATTTTTTGTACTGTTGTAGTTAGCTCCAGACAATGGCATAACAAAAAGAGCTTAAAATAGTTGCAGCAAACTTGTGCTCTCAAGAATATTACCATAAATCTATATTGCGCTCCTGAATTCATAGAATGTCAAGACTGTGCTTTGAATTTAGATCATAGTCATGAACTAATCTTTATATATGAGCTTCCAATGAAAGTTTCTTACTGATTTCCCAAGTTATGTTAATATGTACTTGGAGGGGGGGTGAGAGACCGTAACTGGTGCTTAAACCAAATCTGCAGTCTGGTGCCTGCAATTTTTAAAACTAATAAGTGCTTGGAATCTATATTTTCTGCACTTTACTGAGGAAAGAATCTGAACCTGGGAATGTGTACAGACCATACCTTAAAAGCACATCCCCTCAAAAAAATTATAATCCTGGGAACTGTAGTTTGTAAAGGATGTTGGGAATTGTGAGGGGTAAATTACAGTTACCATGATTCTTGGGGGAGGATCTTTAAAGATACGTTGTGTATGCAGCCCAAGTCTACAATCCTATGCACACACTTATATGGCATGGGATGTATGTAACCTAAGAGTCTTTGTGCTTCACAGGCACACCAACTCCTAGGGGCAGAGGGGTCTTTGGCCCCCTCAATGTTGAGGGGGTGGAAGAGGCCAAGCAGCGAGTGGTTCAATGGCTGGCTCCTCCTGAGCAGGAGAGAAAAAGTCTGGCAGGTACAATCTCATTGCTCCACGCTCGGCATTCTCATGATGTGATGGCGTGCATGGCGCGCAGGACGTCATGTACGCACAATGCACACTGGGTGCATGACATCACACACAGAGCGCATGTCATGTGCATGAACTTGTGCACACACAATGTGTGCCAGCCTCCCCTAATCTTGGGCTCAAGACAGCGACTCTGTTGCTTCATGTGCACTTGACATGAATAGCTGCTAGTTGGATTGCGGCAAATGATTACCAAGGAAGGTACATTCAACCAGCACCTCAGAATTGTGTGTTTTTATTTTTAAAAATCCACCAAAATCCTTATATTCACCAAAAATCCACAAAATCCTTCAAAGCATGTGCTGGGAAAAAACTAAATAACTGGTATATATCATAATTTTGTGGTAAACCACAGTATACAAGGAAAGGGTAAAAAATGTGTCAGTACTGTTAAAATCAAGCTTCAGGGAATACATTCTTTCTCAGTATTGTGTGTATAAATTTGATGTGCTTGCAGTAAAAAAAATACCAGTTTTGGTAAGTCAAGTCCTTTTTCTAAGATGCATAAGGTACTCCTTTAAATGTTCTTCTCTTGCAAATGTCAGTTTACCTTCTTACAAATGGATGCCATTTCAGTAAATCCATAAACTTAGATAAAACCCATAGCTTGAAGAGAAAGCAAGTTTTCATGTAAACATGTTTTATCACAATCTACAGCATTGACAAGTGCTGTTTCCCAGATGCGGAGAGGACAAGTGAACTACTGAACTGTGAGGGAGAATAAGTGTTTATTAAGAGGACATGGCAGCTATAAGGGTGGCTTTGCATTTTGCCTGCATTTGAAGTGTGCATGTGTTGCCCTTTTTCTTTTTCTTTTTTGTACACCTAGTGCAAAGTTTGGAAAGCCATTTCTGCAGGGAAATATGTTGAAGGGGTTTCCTCATATGGTGCTAGGACATCTTCTGCCCCCACCCCGCCCCATCCAATTCAAATGCTGCACCAGCTATTTTTAAAACAAAAACAAAAAACAAACAGGAAGCGCTTAATTCATTTCCAGCATCAACGTAACATACGAAGTCACACTATAATGTGTGCATGTTTAAAATGCAGTATATGCATTGCATCCTGCTCTGGTGTGTACACACACACATGCACAAACAGACACACAGAAGTGGCTCGCCCTGTGGAGTGAAGCCACAATACCAGCTTCCTGGCCCCAGGGTCACTGCCACTTACTAAGAGGGGTAAGGCGGTGGGCAGGTACAATCTCAAGCACCCTTAACTACAATTCCCAGGATTGTTGGTTATGGGGTGTATGCTGTCCTTGTTTACCCCTGCCTCCACTCTCCACTATCTTCCATTCTCAGATATGTTTCTAGATTGGAAGTTCTTTGGGACAGGGACATTTCCTCTTATACTTTGTAAAGCTCAACACACACTGATGGCACAACAGTACCCCTAACACACCCAGGAAGAAGAAAGGAAAATTCCTTTCTTTCCCACAAACAAAAGTGAAAGCTGGCTATCCCAGGTTTGTTGAAGTAATAATAGGAAAGTTTAAATTAACTTGTTAGCAGAAGAAATGTGTTCTGCAAGTTGGAATGGAAGGGGGGAGAGGCTTTTAAAGCTGTTGTTAGAAGTGCTGCAGCCGAAAGCATTAAAAAGACTGTGGAAAATGCTCACACCAGGGGCACAATTGTTGCTTGTTGAGATTATTTGTTTTAATGCTTATTCTCTTATGTTCTTTTCCCTCACAATAAACCAAAAATGAAAATCTGTGAACTCCACTTCTGGAGACCAAAGTAGGCTATTTCTCATGATGTCAGTATGTGCTCTACCAAACACAATCTTTTGTGAAGGTCCATTATGTTTAATCAATAGAGTCCTGGGGTTCAGGTGCTCTTTAGAAGTGGCAAGCCTTTCCACTTTCGCTCAAAGAGTTTGGAGCTGCAAAAAGTTCACTGTGCCCTGCAAATAAAAAATAAAGCATTTCCATTTCTGATCCTTTCCTCCTGGTAATGACTATAAACAAACTGCTTAAGCACAAGAACCATTCCACTAATTTAGCAGGAGACAGAACAGTATGGTGAGCCACATGCATCGTTCTGGAAACAAAGTGGAAAGCCAAGATGGCTCAGAGACACGAAGGAACTGGAAAGTGGCACTGTAAGATCTGCAGCTCTTTCATACAAGGGCATATGCAGACACAAGAAAAATGCAGTGTGTTAATGCAGCACAGATTCTGCAAAAACACACAGCTCTGCCAACACAGAAATTCACCAGCTACCAGAAGTCTTAAGTTTTCCATCCTACCCACACATTCTTATGAGGCAGTCCTATTGATCTCAGTGGGACTTGCATCCATGTAAGCAGTGTTTTTTTCTGGGGGTATGCAGGGGTACACCTAACCCTAAGCATTTTGTGAATCTTTGTACTTTTGTCCATTTCCTGTATTTATTTTTCCCAATTTGAATTATAAAATGGTGGTTTTCTTGAGTCAAAATGAGAGTACCCCAAAACATTTTTTTAGAAAAAAAGCACTGCATGTAAGACTGCATGGCATTAATCTGCGAGTTCCTTGATGACTTCATAACAAAGACAAGGTTTGACCTGGAGGCTCAGTCTCATCCATTCCAGTGCTTGGACATCCTTTCCAAGTGGTATAATAATAATAACTAAAAAAGCACATGTGACACAAAAAGAACATAACAAGAAAGATATGGTTCATACCTATCACCCCTAAACAGGGTGTTCCACTGAAGGCCAGGACATATACTTGAGAGAATTTGTACTTGAGTACAGCATTTATACTCACTCTCTACACTTCCGGGGAGGAACGATGGCTGACTAGTCATCAGTTGCCATGGTGATTAAGATAGCCAAGATAGATATCCTAGCTATCAAAACTCCCTTTTGAGACAAGGGAGTTCAAGGATAAAGTCTATCCTGGACATTTAAGGATAATAATAATTCAAAAGCTACTTTTGGACTTTTTGAGTGGAAAAAGGTGAATCTGAGATGCTTTGGATGGAAGATCAAGAAAACAATGCTTAGCAGACTAAGCAGCAGCTAAATAATATATCCAGATGTCATTCTAGAGTGCAAGCTTTGAATATTTTGAATGACTATCATATATGTAATTGGCAACCAGAGAATCAGGAGTTCCTTCTTTTTCTTTTCCTTCTTTATTTCATTTCTCTTATCTTATTTCTTTGTGATTTCCAATTCATGCTTTACTTATGCTGATTTTTGAAGTTCCCTATTTTGGATTAATGAAGATACACACAGGAAGCATTATATTTTATGTGGAAAACTTTTGATAAAATTTGATTTTAAAGAATTATAC
This sequence comes from Podarcis pityusensis, assembly GCF_964106645.2. Lineage (NCBI taxonomy): Eukaryota > Metazoa > Chordata > Lepidosauria > Squamata > Lacertidae > Podarcis > Podarcis pityusensis. The sequence goes on along the minus strand of NC_138028.1, from coordinate 112,568,924 downwards.
TCCCAAAGACGCATAAAGTACAGAGCGGCCATTTCCTGAAAAGGTGATGGATCAGCCTGTTCTCATTGAAATATCTGGACTGGTATAAATGCATAAATACCTGGGGCATCAAATGTATCTCAAAATATATCTCTTTCTTATACAATGCCTCTCAAAACCCCTTCTGCACCTCCACAGTTGTCTTTTAATTGTATTTTAAAAGCAGTCAGAAGACAGAATTCTAAGATTCAGGGATGAACATTTACAGAGCAAAAATAAAAAAGAGCTGATTTTTCTTTGGTTTTCCCCACCTGCTTTTCTTTCCGAAAGGCATTTATCAGATTGGAGGGTTTTAAAATATATATTTCCCCCTTTTCGCCTCTTCAGGGCAGCAAATGCAAAGCCACGCCAAGCTGCTGTCACATTTCCATACATGCCAACGGCAGTCACCAAGGCAGCGGCTGAAGCTCTTTATGGTCTCATAACCAGCCCTGTTAACTAATGTAAATGGCTACAGCACTTTTGATACAGCCTGGCTATCAAATCTGTTCCAGTAGCCAACAGCATCCTAAGCGGTTTCACTGAACAAGGACGGTAACAATAGATGTCAAGCTGTCACCACAGTTGGATGTTTCTGGCTGGTCTTGTCATTTCCAATCTGCCCCAGCAGTAGTCTCTGTCTCTCATTCCGTTCCCATTCATCTTCTCCCGCACTGTTCCGTTTGTTGACTTTAAGACAACCCCTCTCATTATAAATAGTTAGCCCAATTAGTAACAGCATTCATGGCTGGCCGAAAGAGCTCATTAGGAAGCCTGTATGGGGGTCTCTTTCCCATAACCCTAATTGGCTTCCAAATACCTTGATATTCAGGCCTAGTCCGATTATGAGTTTTTCCTGTTTTAATTCTGTTTTATTATTGCTTTTCTGTTTTTATTTCTGTATGCCCTTCAGGTGTTCCCTGAATGCGGAACAGTTTATAAATTCTGAAATAAATTGATTTAATTGAACAACCTAGGGCAAGGTTTCTTCTTTAGGGTCTGCAATTTTGAGGCCTTTCTTGCGGTCCGGGGCCAAAGAAAGCTTTCTAGATAAGCTGCCCTAACAGAATGCCTGAGACGAGTAGGTGACTTGTGTTGGGGGTAGCAGGAAATCAAATCAGGAAGGAACAAGCCTCTCAAGCAAAACTTTTCTTTGTTGCTACATGGCAAGAATGGAAAAAGAAAGGACTCCATGCCTCGCAAACTACAGGAGCTCAGGAGGTCGCAAAAGCATTACACTGAAACACAGGACCTCCTGGCTTGCGCATAAGTGTGACAAATAAAGATCCACAGTCCAATGACAGATACAGTCCAGGATTTCTACAAAAAGAGCCTCTTAGCCCCAAAGGCAGGTCCCCTTTCTACAAGGGAACACAGAGTTAGACGGTATTTATATATTTATCACATTTATATCCCACCTTTCCTCCAAGGAACTCAAGGTAACATACCAACATGACTCCCTTTCTCCCTTGTAACAAGCTGAGAGCTGATGGCACAACACATGCTAAGCTACAGTAAGAATTTCACACGTTGTCGCCACATTGTCAAGCCTATTAACCTGGGGGGGAAGAGGTGGAAGAGCTGGATAGCGTTCTCCGGATAGGAAGAGGCTGCCAAGTGAACTGAAGAGCTATATAGACTCACATCACCTCCCTACATTATGCTACTCAGAAGAGGCAAACCCATTCTAGAAAGGCATAATGAACTGGGTGATATGTGTGCTTTTTCTAGACAGATTTATGGCACAGTTATTATGTAAAAACTAAAAGTCAGCCTTTATGAACACTCAGCACTTGGGGGCACAAAATAAAACTGTCTCTGGAGTTATATTTTTAAAGCCCTGACAGGGGCAATTGGTGAGTGGGAAAGTGGGTAGTACTGGTAGTATCAGCCCCTAGTTGCATTAGTAGTAGTTGCAGTAATAACAATAAGCAACTTCTCAGGGCTGTTGTGAGGATAAAATGAAGAAGAGGAAGAAGTGAGCCATGTATGCCACTTTAAATTCTTTATAGGAAAAGTGGGATACAAAGATTGTAGTAGCAGTGGTACTATTAAAGATAATAGCTACCATACTATTCAAAGCCTGAAAAACAGGTCTCTAAGGAGCAAATATCTACTTAGCATGTGCAAATATTTATTTTAAAGAAATCAACTTAGATTATCCATAGAAACAGTACCTTTAAAGGGCAGAGGGAATCTCAAAGCTGTAGCAGAAAATTACAAATGCACACTATTTGTCCCGTTTTCATTCTGGGTGACAGCAAGGGAGATATGAAGGTCACAGTAAAATGAAATAGGAGTGAAAGTGGGGTTGTTGCTATTGACTGGATGCAAACTGGCATCTTCATTTATTTCAGTGGCAGCAACCCAATGTTTTTGGTTTCACCGTGAAAAGGACTGGGAGAATGTTGAAAACAAGGATAGTCGAGCTGTCTATTACATTTCCATCATGTGTGGTGGGACCGTTCTTTTCCCCTGCTCTAAATGCAACCCAATTTTCTTCTTGCCTCGCTATTTTGCCAAGCATGTCTACAGGATTTCTGAAGACAAAGAATAAGCTGGGCTTTTTTTCAGCCGGAGCTGAGCCTCGGCACCTCTTAGGTGGGCACTATTGCCATTCTAAGAGAACAAGGGAGAAGTTCATAGTGAGTTCTGGCACCTCTTTTTCTACAAAAATAGCACTGAGAATGAACATTTAGATATGTCCAGATAAAGCCCACATCAGTGATGAGCATGGTTGGGCACCTACCAACTGCCGCAAAGACTCAGAAGGGTCCATCACTACCCCTGCAATCCCCATCTGAAACCCACTTCTTCTGCTATTGTGATGAGTGCTACCACTGCCAATCAATCACTCACCTCCACCTGAACCTATCCCTGACTTACAGTGGTGACAGCCCTTTCGACTGACACCTGAGCCAGACTTTCGGCTTCTTCAAATATTACTCTCTGGTTGCTTTGACTTGTATAAGTTGTCTACACATGGAAAAAAACTTAAAGGTTTTTGATTTCAATAGTGTTACTGTGATTGTGACTTAGCCTATTTACTAAATAATACTGTATATCTAAACTGTATACAGTGGACGCCTGGGTTGCGAACATGATCCATGCGGGATGCATGTTTACAACCCGCAGTGGCGTGTCTGCACATGCACAGGTTGCGATTCAGCGCAAAGTGCAATTTAGCGCTTCTGCACATGCACGACTGCCAACACCCAGAAGTAACCCTTTCCGGTACTTCCGGGTTTCGGCGGGTGCGTAACCCAAAAAAACGCAACCTGACGCGACTTTAACCGGAGGTATGACTGCATCTAAAAATAAATAAATAAAACTGTTGTTTCTGTAAAGATGATGTAATGCTTTCCCCCCCAAAAAAATTAATTGCGCATTACACAAACATGCATTTGTGATTAATCGCCTCATCACAATTCAACCCTGAAAAGTTCTAACATGATTTAAGCTTGTTTATAAGTTTATAAACTGATGACTCTATATTGTATTATTCATATGTGGGGAAATGTATCAGGCTCAAATGTGTATATAATGACTTCCAATGATTTTATACACTTTCACTGTAATAAACTTTTTTTTACAACCATGAAAAATTCAGATTTGGAGATGGTGGTTTAATGACAATATTGATTTCATTTGTTTCAAAAATGATTTTTAAATTTGGTTGCATGTCATCTCGTCTTTTCTCATACCTGTCATTGTTCATGGAGAACAATGTGTTATTTCTAGGAAACCTTTAGCAATACTCAACAGCTGTTGATGGGGAAATAGTAAAACTCTTATACCTATACCACGTGTACAGGAAATGCAACTTTAAAAAAAAGTTATGTAGAAATGGGCACCTTGGCAGGTGCAGCTTGCCACGCATAGCATAGGAAGCTGCTGTGGAATGTAACATAAGCAATCAAGTACAACATTTCCTGTTTGTCGAGAGTGGACACGCAGGGGGGTGTTACTCCAGCCAGGAGGAGACTTCCTGCCATACCTAGTCTGGAGCTTCCTCCCCCTGCATGTGACCAGGTAGATGGGCGTGACCCTGGGAGACCCCATAAAAGGGGCTGGTCATGCAGCCACCTCCCTCTTTTTCTTCTTCTTGATGCCATGCTCTCTTGATACTGATGTATTTTGAGGTTTGCTGGCTCTCAGCCACCAGAACATGGGCCCATTCCCATATGGGATTAACTGAAACCCTTTTCTGTAATGCTAAACTAAAGGATACTATTAAATCAATATATCCTCTCCTAGTATCTACAACATTCCCACAGCTGCCTTATACAGAGTCAGACCATTGATCCATCTACCTCAATGTTGTCAATGCTTACTGGTAGCAGGAGTCCAGGGAGTACTAGGAATTGAACCTGCAACCTTCTGCATGCAAAGAGCTGCTCTGTCCACTAAGCTATGGTCCACTAAGCTGAGGATGTGAGAATCTCCTCATGCTATTAAAAACACAGGAGTAATATCTTCCTTTGTCTCTTTTCTTCCCTGCTGCAGAACCAATTGGCAGAAAGAGAAGGCTGCAATTGCCAATCACGCCTTATAAATCAGACAAAGGACGGTGTGCAATTTAAGAATGGTATCATGTTGGGGGGGGGATCAAGTAGAAAAAATAATGTTCAGTTACCACCAGTAAAAAGATTCCACCCTGGATAAGAAGTATTTTAAAAAGCAAAATATCATTTCTGTTGCTAAGGGGTTTTTAAAAAGCTTTTCTTTCCAGATCCCTTCAGTTTTAATCGTGTTGATATGGCTATATATTCCCTTTCAAACTGATCTATACATGTTCTGCTGCTGTGTGCATCTGGTTTTCAGAACAAAGGAAAGTGACTTGTGTCTGTCAAAGTGACAGTGCATAGTATCTCCATTCCAGTGCTTGAAGTGCTTCTCACAGTAGGATGCATTCCCTGCCCGCCCGACCGCCCCTCACCCCTTAGATCAATGATATCATGGGTCATAAAAAACATTCCCTGCTATCTTAGGGGGTCAGTGGCTATTCTTGAAGCCACGACAGCACCAAACTATGTAAAAAAAATGCACTCTGCCATTGGCGGTTAGCCTCTACTCCGAATCTGTCACTTTAAAAAAAAAAAAATAAGAAGATCGAAAGAGATGACCCAAGCTGCTTAAAATGACCTTTTAATGTGCAAGAATACATCAACACAATCAGCATTCCTTCAGCGGTGTAGATGGTGAGAAGCTTTCTTGCCAACTAAATGCTGACCAACCTGCAGCATGGCCCGGCTTCCTGATGAAAGCTTGGAATTCTCAAGCATGAAAATAGAGGAGAGGCCCAGTTTGTTGGCTACTGATGCCACTACATTCTTGAGATATCATTTATCTTACTGCTGTTCATAAAGGACTTAGGCATTTGTAAGTTTTTCTCCAAAGTGAGAGAAAGACATAGACCCCACAAACATGCTCTCTCGGCTTTCCAGTTGAACCTCTCCCACTCACAGTTCCCAAGGCAGTGAAATAATTCAAGAGGAAAGGGTGAACATAATTGCTCAGCTATGTGTGGAACATTTTTATAGAGAATCCTTGCTATCTTTCTATGATGAGTATAGTTACATAATTTTATTTTCTTAGGATGTGTATGAGCAATAGCATGAACCAACCATCCTGAGCTCTAGTGGGCTGCAAATTGTAGGTTGGTCTGGGAAGGAGGAAAAGACTCAATGTTTTACAAAGAAGATGCTTGAAGTGTATGGGCGCCAGGAAAACATTTTCTGTTGCACTCCCAAATGCCAGCTCAATAATGGAGAGGTGACAGTCCCTGAAACATACCAAAACTGCTATGTTTCCTTGCCAAAAAATAACTACAACTATATATCACCTATATTGCCACAGAGGAGGAGGAAAAGCAGGAGAAGTGTCAGAATTTTAAGCACACATCAGCAGGATTGCCCCTCCCGAGGCTCATCTTGGACTTCCTCGAGTGGCAATGAACTTCCTGATTATCAAGGGTGACATGGGCAAGTTCCTCACTGATGGCGAGCTACCCAGAGTCAACATCCACCTTATTAGCACCGTACGGCCAAAATCCCCACCATCTCCACCATGGCCCACTACCCACAACAACAGGCCCAGGAAAGAACCCTGCCGCACCCCACAATTTTTTCCAGGATGGTGAGGAACCATTAATGAGAGATCTTTGGGTTCAGCCAGTCAACTAGCTACTGTATTCTGATGTCAACAATGCCATGTGGGTGATGGAGAAAAACTCTTCATGCATGAGGATCATCCATCTCACAATAAACACCCATTTGCCAGATCGTGTGTGTGAAATGTTAGAAAAGCTAGGTAAAGGTAAAGGGACCCCTGACCGTTAGGTCCAGTCGTGACCGACTCTGGGGTTGCGGCGCTCATCTCGCTTTACTGGCCGAGGGAGCCGGTGTCCAGCTTCCGGGTCATGTGGCCAGCATGACTAAGCCGCTTCTGGCAAACAAGAGCAGTGCACGGAAAAGCCATTTGCCTTCCCGCCGGAGCGGTACCTATTTATCTACTTGCACTTTGAGGTGCTTTCGAACTGCTAGGTTGGCAGGAGCTGGGACCGAGCAACAGGAGCTCACCCCGTTGCGGGGATTCGAACTGCTGAGCTTCTGATCGGCAAGCCCTAGGCTCTGTGGTTTAACCCACAGTACCAAAAGCTAGTACCACCCTAAAGACATATTCATTTTCCTCCCAAGGTTCCTCTTTGTCTGGGCAGAACACAGGAGAAATATCCCCCCAAGCAAGTTTGCCAGTTGAAATCTCAGAAGGGTTTACTCACAAGTGCTTACTTGTCCATTCACAGAAAGGACTCCTACCTGGCTACAGCAAGCTAAGGCGAAAGTCAAGCAATTGTTTTAAGAAAGTTGAAAGTAATCTGAGAGAGACATTGCTTCCAGTGGTGTGCACACGTTTTTCTCCCACCATTTCATCTGGTTGAAATGAAAGAGATTTTGCAGGTTTAGAAAAGCCTGCAACACTGTTTGCCAAAATAGAAAATGAACCTACTATATACATCATGAGCAGCAATGCAGCTTTCAAACTACCTTCAATTAACAGAAAAAAAACAAAAATACAACCCCAATAAAATTTGCTGTGGGTCTCCAATATGAGCCAGTAAAGTGTTTTCATGAATAAAAGACAAGGGGCAACAACAGGGTCTCATGGCATGTTAATGACTCACAGGTTTGTGGCATAAGCTTTTGTGGACTACTCCACAACAATGCTATTATTGCCATAATAAATCAGTCAGTTAGAGCCACTGTGGTGTAGTGGTTAGCATGTTGGACTAGGACCTAAGAGACCAGGGTTCCAATCTCAGCCTTGAAACTTATTAGGTGACCTTGGGTCAGTCACTCATGCTCAGGCTAGGCCCCCCCCCCCCGAGGGTTGTTATTGTGATGGCCTGGGACTCGGGCTTGGACTTGGAACCAGAGGAGACTCAGTCTGCACTAGATCCTTTGCCTCAGGCATCATCTGAACCAAGTCTGGGGCCTGATCCTGAAGAGTTCCAGTCTGCACAGTTTCCCCTGCAACAAACACCAGCTGGGCCAAGTCAGGGGCCTGGGCCTGCCCTGGCTCCAGATGTGGGGATTACCTCGTTGCCTTCAGCTGGACCATCACTTACAGCTGCTCCACTACCAGTTTGGTCAGGGGAGGCTGAGGCGGCCCCTGGGTCTAGTAACCCACCTACGTCTCCCAAGCTGCTGAGACTAAGGTCTGAAAGAAGGAGACCTGAGCAGGAGAAGTGCTTGCCTTCGGGCGAAACAGGGAGGTGAGTCACCGGGGGATCAGGACTGGCCGCTACCCCGACAAAGATAAAAGGCTGTCGGACCCCACCCCAGGTTGTGGGAGCAACATTGCTGTATGCGAGATCCTGTACCTGTCCTTGCCTGGTTTCCTGCCTTGTGTCCTGCCTTGGCCCTGTCGGACTGACTCCCAGCGGAACCTTCGGATTCTGGACCGGTCCTAGACTTCGTTTCAAGGGTTACCCCCGGGCCCAGAACAGTTATGAGGATAAAATGAGGAAGAGAAGAACTATTTATGCTACATTGAGCTTCTGGAAGGAAATGTGGGGACTAAATGCAATAATAAATAAATAGTCTTCAAGGTGCACTACAGTATTTGTTGTTTTTCCTGTAATGGCTATGCCTCTGGAAACAAGAGACTCCTCTAAGCATTCTCTATAGGTTATTAGATGAGGCAATACACATACTTCACTTCATAGGCCTGTTCTGGCAAACACTGTCCACTGCAATCAACACAGTCTAAATACATACATTACAATAAGTTGGACTAGATCACTCTCAGGGTCCCTTCCAGCTCTACAAATCTATGATTCTATGTTTGCTCCCTGATTTCTCACCCAGAAATGCTTCCCATACAGGAAGCACATCTGAAGCAGCCCTAACTTAAATATACTTACCGTTCTATTTCATAAAATGTCCCCCCCCCCCCACTGAGCAAGGCAAGTGGTGAAATGTAATCACATCTGGCAAGACAAACTAGAAGAACATTTACCCTATTCTTTAATACTTTCTGTAGTCAACTTGAATTTCAATGTTGGTGAAATAAAATTATATCTTGGCCTTTGATTTTGGAAGATATTATTTCGTAACTGCAGGTGCTGAGTTGATGGCTTGGTTTCCTTGAAATTCTGTCTATTAAAAGGTTGCGATTAACGAGCTATGATCAGCACATGCAAAACAGATTGGCTATTAGATGATTAGCTCAATGGTAGGCCCACATGAAGCCATTTATCAAGGTAGATTTTCCTGTCAATTCTCATGCATTTTCTGTTTGCAGAAGCACAAAAGAGGTGGCAGTGTGACTGACATCCAGTCCAGTGCACGTAGTAATTTTCCAGTGGCTGACAGCCTAAAGACACGGTTTCACTGAAGTGTTTTCTTTCACAGAGCTCCAGAGGAAATTTAGTGAGATTAGGAGAGGCACAATGAACCCATGGGAAGGTTACTGGCATTTTTATACCAGAAGTGCATTACGTAAACAATAGTGACATCTTCTGGCAATGTGCAAGTTTTGAACAAACAACTCTTCATGCAGCTTTTCCAAACCAGGATGTTCAAGTGGCTAATGCACATGGCAAAATGCCACAGAACAGCAGCAAATGGGAGTGGCGTAGAATGGATGGAAGAATTTCAGTTTCTCACAATCTCTATTTTTTCAATCTTAATTTGCCCCACTTTCCATTTTTTCTTAAATCCTCATGAAAATTCTTCAGCATTTTAGCACACATTTCTCTTCATATACACATTTCTGGATAACATACATGTCCCCCCTAACACAATGCATTTTAATATATTATTTGAATTAATATATACATTTTTACACACACTTTCTTGTTATCTGTTTTTGTACACATTTTCTGTTTAATGAGCTGCATTGCAAAATTGCAAATTTCACAGTGTGAATTAGGTAGGTTCACATTTTTTAAAAAAGCAAACCAAATTTCTCCCTCATCCCTACATGTAGGATTTTTTCTTTAAGCTGTTTGCTCAAAAAAACTAAGTTGCACTTAGTTTCCATTGATATTAATGGAACTTCTTAAAATCATGACTAACTTTTCACATTGACTTCAAAGGGACATAAAGTGCAATGAATTTAACTCATTTCACACGCTAGCAAGGTTATGCTTAAAATTCTACAAGGCAGGCTTAAGCAGTACGTGGACCGAGAACTCCCAGAAGTGCAAGCTGGATTTCGAAGGGGCAGAGGAACCAGAGACCAAATTGCAATCATGCACTGGATTGTAGAGAAAACTAGAGAGTTCCAGAAAAACATCTACTTCTGCTTCATTGACTATGCAAAAGCCTTTGACTGTGTCAACCACAGCAAACTATGGCAAGTTCTTAAAGAAATGGGAGTGCCTGATCACCTCATCTGTCTCCTGAGAAATCTCTATGTGGGACAAGAAGCTACAGTTAGAACTGGATATAGAACAACTGATTGGTTCAAAATTGGGAAAGGAGTACGGCAAGGCTGTATATTGTCTCCCTGCTTATTTAACTTATATTCATCATGCAAAAATTCATCATGCAAAAGGCTGGGCTGGATGAATCCCAAGCTGGAATTAAGATTGCCGGAAGAAATGTCAACAACCTCAGGTATGCAGATGACACAACCTTGATGGCAGAAAGTGAGGAGGAATTAAAGAACCTTTTAATGAGGGTGAAAGAGGAGAGCGCAAAATATGGTCTGAAACTCAACATCAAAAAAACGAAGATCATGGCCACTGCTCCCATCACCTCCTGGCAAATAGAAGGGGAAGAAATGGAGGCAGTGAGAGATTTTACTTTCTTGGGCTCCATGATCACTGCAGATGGTGACAGCAGTCATGAAATTAAAAACGCCTGCTTCTTGGGAAAAAAGCGATGACAAACCTAGACAGCATCTTAAAAAGCAGAGACATCACCTTGCCAACAAAGCTCCATATAGTGAAAGCTATGGTTTTCCCAGTAGTGGTGTATGGAAGTGAGAGCTGGACCATAAAGAAGGCTGATCGCCGAAGAAATGATGCATTTGAATTACGGTGCTGGAGGAGACTCTTGAGAGTCCCATGGACTGCGAGAAGATCAAACCTATCCATTCTTAAGGAAATCAGCCCTGAGTGCTCACTGGAAGGACAGATCCTGAAGCTGAGGCTCCAATACTTTGGCCACCTCATGAGAAGAGAAGACTCCCTGGAAAAGACCCTGGTGTTGGGAAAGATGGAGGTCACAAGGAGAAGGGGATGACAGAGGACGAGATGGTTGGATAGTGTTCTTGAAGCTGCCAGCATGAGTTTGACCAAACTGCAGGAGGCAGTGGAAGACAAGAGTGCCTGGCGTTCTCTGGTCCATGGGGTCACGAAGAGTCGGACACGACTAAATGACTAAACAACAACAGTCCACACACATCTGGGTATGTGTGTGTGTATACAGTACAGTATACATAGAGAGATTTTCTCAGCACCTAGTAATTCACAGCTTAATGTATGAGCTAACATCATGCTTCAACTTATGCAAGTTAATATGAAAATTCTGTAAGTTGAGCCTACAATGGTTCATTCACCCGTGCAAGTCATCCTTCTCAAGCCATGAACATACACATGCTGCCTGTTATTTCCTCATCACAAAAAGTGGCAAAAGACCCTGCTTTTCTAGTAGTAAATCTATTATGGGGCCAGAATTCCATAAGATAATGCCAGAATATTGTTTTTGGCTTTTTTCTTACTTTATTGACATTTTTTAAACAAAATAAATACATTGTTAACCTTGTAATGCAGTTTAGCCAGTATGCAGAAGGAAGCTTCAATACAGCTAGAAGCATATCATAAGCCAACAGATGCACCCCTAGTGCTAGCTAAATGTCAGTGATTTTGGCTTAGCCCCTCTTCCAGTTTATAGGTATAAAGATGATTTGCATCTGCAACAATGTAATTGTTTACAGTATCCAGTCCCATGCTGGACTTTTTTGCCTGAGAAGCAATTCTTGTGCAACCATTAATTATTCCGTGCTTTTCCCATTCAGTTTCTAACAGCTATAACAGCTGCCTGTGCACATTTATCATGAACCCACAGGAGTTGCTGTGCAAAAAAGAAACCAAATTGATTCTGCTTCAGAATCAGCTCACCAGCATCATCTGCATAAACTAGCCAGCATAACTGCTTTTAACCAGGAGAAGGAAATGTTGTTCCTTAATGTTGCATTATACAATTATTTGCTTTTCTCTAGTCCTGCTTTAAGTAATTTATAAGCTTCTCTGTTGCTTGGGCCAATTAGCTTGCTCATGCAGAGGTTTCCTTTCTTCTGTACTCCTTGCTTTCGATTCAGTACAAGTAGCTGTCATTTATTTATGGAGACCTCTGGATTAGCTTCCTCAGGAGCTGGAGGTGTTAACTCGTTAGAAAATGCTTTGAGGGAAAGGATGTTCTCATTCTATGCCCACCTTCTCCAATCTGATGCTTTCCAGATGCTGTCACCCAACACCTGGAGGGTGCTAGGTCAGGGAAAGCTGCTCTACACAATGGCCACATCTATGGCTGCACTAACTGCAGTTAGAGCAGATGATACCAGTTGCCATTTTGTTTCTAGGCTAACCTAGAACCTAGGCCATTTAGGGTTGCCATCTTAAGGCTTGCCTTCACTCTTATGAACTCGGTAGGGTGTGAAGTAAAAAAAACCCAGAAGAGTCTCTGAGATACACTTGGCACAGCCATCATACAAAGTCAAGTCCATTCCGATGGTTGGGCAAACAGCAATTCACATAGTCAGACAATCCAGACGTCAGGGAATGCGATGATCATGAAGCCAGGGGTCCAGATGAAGAGCAGGAAGCAGGAAGTAGCAAGGTAGGACCAGGAACCAAATGTGTTGTTTCCAGCATCTGACTACTGCTGAGAGCTCTGTTTGAGAAGACTGAAGCTAGCTGGTTCTCATCTGTGCCTTCTCTGTGTCCTTGAAGGTTGATCAGCTGCAGGTGGAGTCACTCTGCCTTCTCCCCCTTCAGGCTGCTGTTCAGCAAGGGACAAATATAGCCTTTTGGTCATTTCCAAGCCAATCCTCCTCTCCCCAAGCTACATTATTCGGTGGTCCTGCTCCACATCCTCCTTGAGTGTTTTCTCCTGGCTGGGCTGTCACTGAACTGTGGTAATGCTTGCCCAGATGGAGGAGAGAGATGTGGTGGCAGTATGTAGAGACCTCTGACATTTAATGTACAAAGGTAAGAGCCACACCTGTTGCTCCACTCACATTTGTCTCTGGCCCCTCCCATCACTGGCATATGACGCCCCAAAGGTTGCACATGAGGGAATGCACCAGTGGGGCCAAAAAAGGCTTCACACTCCTGTCTTAAGAAGACATTTTGCTTCCATTTGTTTTGTACCATATTTGTAAGGCATTCCAAGGCTACCATGTATTGACTTGAACTTCCTGTTGCCTCAGCTCCTTCTGTTGGCCTAAATTCCAAATACTCCTCATTTTACTCCTCTGAAATATCTCCAGCTGATATCCTTCTCAATCCATTCAAATCAATGCCAGCCAAGTACAATGCAACCAGGTTGCTTTTAACACAACCCACAATGCTTGTCACCTTTTCCTGCCTTGTCCTTCTTGACTATGCTGAAGTTGTTAACAGTGCTATCCCAGTCATGACAATTATCTTTGATCTTCAAAGGGAGACTATAGGGCAATCCTCTCCTAATTAGATTTGGAAATGCTCCTTAAATAGTGTCAAGGAAACAATGACAACAATCACATTAGCAGCCCATAATAATTAGAAGGGATGTTATTAACTTTTTAGAAAGCATTGAAAGAGAGAGAGGACATTTGTATCTCAATATGGAATCATGCACTGCCATGGTTACCTTGATTTCCCACTATATGAACTAAGAAAATAAAATTGACTTGAATTCTGCTCCTCACATGGAAAGGACAGTGGGTAGAGGCTTCTGTTGTGCTGGGGCTGTAAAGCAAGGCTTAATATACTATCTGAAGCCCAGGCAGCCTTTCACGAGAACCATTCAACATCAGACCACTGTCTAATGCTGTCCTTCCTAACCGAGAAGTATACCACGCCTCTACAGGGTAAACTCTTCGTGGCAGTCATGGATCTGAAATCAGTGTTCACTTCCATCCCCAGATCCCAGCTATGGTCCAAATGAAATCTGATTTTGCAGGACAAACAACTCCTCCTTCTTATAAAAGCCCTGTACAATGGAACCAAACTGCAGGTCCGATGCAGTCAGCAGGGACAGTTATCGAACAGTATTGAGATGACTAGGGGGGTGAGACAGGGATGCATTTTGGGCCCCCCCCCCACACTGTTTTGCCTATTCTTAAATGACCTAGAAGAGAGCCTAATGGACCCAGATGGACACCTTCCAAAAATAGGAATGAGAAGGACCCCCTTGTTGTTATATGCGGTTGACACGGCCGTCATCTCACGTTCCAGATTGGGTTTGAAATATCTGCTGAGGAAGTTTTCTGATTACTGTTGTGCTAATGGTTTATCCATTAATTATGAAAAATCTAAAATTTTAGTTTTCGAAAGAAGCTTCTCCCGGTCTAAATGGGTGCTGGATGGCCATAACCTTGAACAGATCAAATACTTCAGTTACCTAGGGTTCACATTCCATCATACAGGATCTTGGAAGCACCACTGGCAAACCTCCCTTCAAAAGGCGAAGATCACAAAGCTAGCCATACTCAGATTCTTTTTCACAAAGGGCGGCAAGTATGTTCCAGCAGCCTTAAGGGTTTTCAACGCAAAATCCGTTTCCCAACTCCTGTACGCTGCAAATGTCTGGCATAATGGGGATCTGCCTAAGCTAGATGGCTTTCAGGCAAAATTTCTACCATCTCTGCTGCAGGCACCCAACTGTGTTCCCAACTCCATACTTCTGTTAGAAGCTGGTGAATGCCCAATTTCAACTAAAGCATGGTGGGCTGCACTAAAACATCGGCTCAGGATTTTAGTGTTTGATCTAGGGAAGGATTTGTACCAACACCTGACCAATGAGGAGTTTGTCAGCAAATGGCAGAAAACCATGGCTAGAAAAGCCACCTCTATTGGTCTGTCACCCCCCCCCAACTTTATTACCTGGGTTATAAAGGTACCCTAAAGACGCAAAAGCAAAGATTATGGGATAATACACACAGTGACTTGCAATCTCAATCACACGCAGTCTGTAGTCCGTTGGCAGTAGGAGTACAATATGGGCATGCCTTTAAGGTAACACCTTACATTAAAAACCTGACAGTACCAAATTATCAAAGTTTATTCACCAAAGCCAGACTCAACATCTTTCCTTCTGCAGTGTTGGATGGCAGGTTGAGAAGAGTTCCCTACCAGGACAGACTTTGCTCATGTGCTCAAGGCATCGATTCTATAAAACATATTTTGCTGTACTGTGCAAAATATGAGCAAGCCAGGGCTGAACTGATATTACCCTTGCTGGTACCATTCCAGGGAAAATCAAAGGCTCACTATGTCAGGTTCCTATTGGAAGACCAGACAAACGCTAGAACATTAGCAGTGGCGAAATTTTTATCGGTGGTTGCAAGAACTAATGATCCCTACCTTTAAGTCTGAACAAAATGCTTGTTTAACCTGGAGGTAGGCTGTCTGAATTATGCATTGCTTTGTAACGATTTGTTGGGTCTCTGGACCGTAATAAAGATTGATTGATTGATTCAATTCAATTTTTTGTGGGTACGAACCAGGGACAAAGGGGTGAAGGTTTGCCTACCCAGAAGGCAACCAGTCACAGATTCTAGTCAGCAGGAGTGCTGAGTTTTGTGAGCAAAATGGGTGAACACACATCCACGGAAATCCTGACATTCTCTCAGAGATTTCTGTTAACGCTGCTGGAGAGGAGGAGCTAGCACCTGCATCTGCTGGAGAGCCAGACCATGATCAGGTATCTGAACTAGAGAGGGCATCTCCTAAGGCAGTGAAGCAAGAGGCTAAGAGTGAACCCACAACTCCCAAAGTCAGGCCTGTGGGGCAAAGAAGGTGCAGTAAATCAGAGAGAGAGTCTTCTGAGGTCAAGGAAACACAGGCTGCACCCAGTACATCTGAGTCAGAGGCAGTGTCTGAAGCAGTGCTAAGATGTTCTGCTCGCACGACAAAAGGAAAACCTCCCGAAAGGTTTTCAGCCACTAGTGTGTGGATTGGTTTGGCTCAATGTGAGCCAGAAAGCTTTGAGGAGGTTCTGCAATTACCTCAAGAAGAAGCCAGTAAATGGCATTTTTCTCCACCACAACACTGCCAGAAGGAAAACAGGCAGTGAGTTGTCGTTGGGTGTACAGGGTCAAGCCCACAGTGACTCGACAGCCACAGTACAAGGCAAGGCTGGTAGCGAGAGGTTTCACACAGAGGAAAGGGGTGCATTATGCAGAGGTGCATGCGCCAACCTCCAAAAGTGAAACACTACACATGATGTTAGCAATTGCTGCCCAGAGAGGTTTAGAGGTATGTCACTTTGACATGGATGTTGCTTATTTGAACTTGGATCTAAAGGAGGATTTGTACATGCTACCTCCTCCAGGGTTCGAAGGCAAAAAGCCAAATCAAGTGTGGAAACTACACAAGTCCATCTATGGCCTAAAGCAGTCAGCCAGAAATTAGAACATGTGCCTGAATGATGCTTTGAAAAGCATGGGTTTCCGGAAGAGTCTTGCTGACAGGTGCCTGTACCTTAAAGGGTCTGGAGAGAAACAGGAGCTGGTTTTGGTGTCCATTGATGACATCATCCACCTGGCAATGACTCGGAAACAAGTGCAAGAGTTTGCCAAGGAGCTTGGAAGTCACTTTAAGCTCAAGAACTTAAGACCGGTAAAGGTGTACCTAGGTGTACAGATTGATAGAACTGAGGACAGCAGTTTCTAACTCAGTCAGAAAGGCAAAATTGAGCAGTTACTTGAGAAGTTCAGAATGTCAGAGTGTGCAGGTGTTAGAACACCCATGGAGACGAACTTCGTGAAAGACAGTCAGTTCGGGGAAAGGTCTGAGTTTGAGAAACCTGAAATTTTTCAGTCAGCTCTAGGGAGTCTGCTATATCTTTCCCAATGGAGCAGACCAGATATAGCCTTTGCTATAAACCTGCTCAGCAGAGAGGCTACATTACTTCATAATGTAACTGCCAGAGGACCATGTTTAGTGCCCTAAACTTTGAACATAAAAATAAAAGAATAGGGAGAGAAAGGGAGAGAATCTTAGTCACACAATGAACTGGGATATTTAAGTGTGAATAGCACCATCACTTCCCTACAGCATTTCTTGCCTGTCTGTCTAGGGAATGCCAGCATTTGGGGGGTGATAAATGGAACTGACTATTCATTAAGAGTAGGTGTTAAGGTTAGCTTCCAGCATCAACGCTCAAGTAGGTCATAGCCTTTGAACACAGGAGAGTGTGAATGGCTCAGTGTTGCAGGTCATCATTTAGATGTAGTGTTGGAACCCCCTAAAGGGGAAGAGGGGCCGAAAGGATGCGGAGTTAATTGCTAAAATGTAGCATCTCTAAACTACTTTTTTTTTTCTTTGTAAGCAGCTATGAAAGAGTTTCATTCCGCACCGCCACTACACACAGGGGATGGATACCCACCACACTGTACAACGGAATAGTGCCTATAGAATCGAAGTCATCTGATACCCAATCCTTGTCAGCATCCTATGCATGCAGCAGGACTGTATACATTCTCCAGAGAAAGAACATATTCTCTCTTTGTTTCATACCCTTTTTGTTTTTGTCTCTAGTTCAAATGTGATTAATCCATTGACCAAACTAGCTGCAGCTGTCTAATTTTATGCAATGTAAGTTGACCCCTCCCACCAACCAGCTGAGTAGCTCAGAAAAGAGTGTGTGACTGCAGCCTCCTTTTCTCCACTGCTCAGCTGTTCCCTGCCAACCCTCTGCTCTACAAAGTGGGAAGCAGGAAGGGATACCTTGTGCTATGATATCTATCTCTCAAAGCAGCACAAAGGTGGACACGCGTTCTTGAATACAATCATAGGCAAGCCAGGAGCTGCATCATCCAATAATAAAAAGGTAACCCAAGAAGACTGCCCTCAGCTTTCAAGGGAGCATTCCCTTGCAGAGCAAAAGCTGGGGAGAGTCTTCTTGACTGTAGTCAGAAAAGTGCTAGGACACTTCCCATGGCACCTGCTGCATATTTGGTGGTTTTAATGACTCTCACCTGGTTTCTTTTTTAAAAAATTAATCAGTGCCTTGATTGATTTTTGTATATATCTTATTTGGGAACTTCCTTTGCACAAGGTGCTATGAACAAATTCTTTTGACCTGCCTCCAACACAATATATTAGATTGAATTCTGACCCTGCCCACCTTTAGCAAACATACTAATCTATTAATTAACTACTAAATGTGATTTGTCTCCCTTTGGGTTTCAAGTCGCTCGGCAGATCGGAGAACCTTTTTGTTGACTGTGGATTGTGGAACTAACTGTGGGTTAATTGCATGCCTGTCTTTCTGAATTAAATGCAACGAAACACAGGGATAGCACTCTGATCACAGACAATGCTTGATGGTGGCCTCCCCACCACACACATACCTTTAAGCTAAAAGATTTAAAGCAGGGTTCAGAAGCACATGCAATACTATGAATCAAGTTTGTCAACAGTAATTAGTCCTCTGAGAGGACTGTTGTAAAGCAGCCTGCTGGATTATCATGCAACCTGTAAGAGAACCACTGCTCAACCTTCTCCCAAGTGAGAATTCATTGCACAATTCAGCAGCAATGCTACATGATGCAGGCAGCTGTTTCCCAGGCAATATCACCATTTCTCTGATACCAATTGCATGATCAAGCTGACCCCCAACTCAACAGGTTACTTGTCATCTTGATTTATTTTTGTTGTGCTTTTGTTGCAAGCTGCTCTATGTCTACTTTGGGTGGAAAGTGGTATAGAAATGGCTAAATAATTAAAATATTGTGCCTAGTTTCACTGAATTATATTTCTGTGCTCCCTTACAGATATCAAGTAAAGTAAACTGCTGTTGCATCTCTCCCATCCATCCAATCTTTTCTGCTCAAGGTGTTTTTCTTCCACTTTTCTTCAGCTGTGCAGTTGATTAGCTGCTTGGCCAAGAGGCCACGAGCAACATACAATTGCAGCCTTACAGGTACAAAAAGAAAAACAACTCACAGTCCTACAGCTCCATAAACCAGGTGTAAAACAAGGAAGGAAGGAACCTCCATGAACTTGGCAAGAGCCTTTGGATCAAACTATTTACTATATCTAAGATCAGGAATTGACTTTTTTTTTTTTTTTCTCCCAGTGAGATTTGGGCTGCAATCCTGGGTGGCTTGTTTTGCTTTTGGCCTTCTGAAACAGAATGTGACTTAGAACAATTGCTTACAGGACTCTCTGTTCTGTGTGTGGCAAACATAAGATTCTAACTATACACTTTTGTGTTGTGTTGTTGCACATTTTAATTCTGGATGTTTATTTTACTGTTTTGATGGAACACTTTTATTGTGTATTTTGATGAAATGTGTGTGGGTTTTCTGTTCGTTTTAAAGGTTTTATCCTTGTAAACTGCTTGGAAGCCGCCTTGGCAATTAAGCTGTATATCAATTTAATAATGATGATGATGATGATGTGACAAGTAAGCAGGATCCAAGGTTAAGAATTCCGAAGGCTTCCTGCTGACAGGCAAAGAAAGTAAGAGTAAAGACAGACATGGCACCTAAAAGGAGCCCCTGCAGAACAGCTATCTCTTGCTGCTTCTCTTCTTTGCTTCCTCTGTTCGTCCTTCATCCAACTGCTGGGCAGTGATGGAAAATGTGTGGCATTTGAACCAGCTCCCATTGGCCCCAGCCAGCATGGCTAATGATTAGGGATGGTGGAAGTTGGAGCCCAGCAACAGCTGGAATGCCACATGTTCCCCATCCTTGTGGTAGGGAAAATTAGCAGCAGAGAGAATAACAGGGAGGAAAAGAAGGAAAGGACACAGCCAGCATCCCAATCGATTTCAATCTCCTCCACCTTCAATCATCTTTGCTGTTGGCATGGAGACTTCAGAATCTTATCAAGTCCAGGCTCCTTTTCACGAGGTAAGCATAGAGTGTGTAGCTAGGTCATTATTTAATCACTCCTCCACCCACCTCTTGGTACAAAAGAATTTGGTTTGAATTGATCCCACAATTCTAATGAGTTGGGTAAAAAAAACCCAGCCCACCCATTTCTCAGAAGGCTGGTCAATTCTAAATTGTTCTTACAGGGCTTGGACTCAACAGGCTAGTCACAGATTCTCAGCCTCAGGTCTTCACCCATAAAAGGAGTGAACTTTTATCACAGTGGCAAATATGACAAAAGTATATGAGCTATGAGTTGCATAACACAGTTCATTACCTCTAATGGAATGCTTCTGCAAATATATTGATATATTCAGGGTTTACACAATATTTGAATTCTCTAAACCAGGGGCAGGGAACCTGTAGCCTTCCAGATGTTCCTGAACAACAACTCCTATCACCCCGGAAATGGCCATGTTGGCTGGGGCTGATGGGAATTGGAGTCCAACAACATGGAGGGCCACAGGATCCCCCATCTGCCCACTCTAAATCTTATTAAAGATAAATCTCCAAATTAAGCCTCCAAATCTTGTGATGTATATAGCCCGCCTGCCCGCCCCATGTGCACACATAAGCACACTGTGGGGATGATAAGTATATGGTTTTGTTGCGTGCCTGGGACTGCAAAAACAAGAGTGGGTGTTGCTGCAAACAAGAGTGGGTGTTGCTGCAAAAACTGGCTGGTGGGTTGTATGTGGCTTGGTGATTCACAAGTGCTACAGGCAAGCACTAAAGCAAGGGTGGGCAGCCTATGGTCCTCAAGATGTCATCAGCCTCCAACTACCATCAGTCTCAGCTAGCATAGCCAATTGTCAGGAATAATTGGAGCTCAACCCAACATCAAGTGCACCACCTCTGCTCTAAATAAAGCTTGACTCACAGCCTTGCAAGTTAGTCCATATACATTTAGTTTTAAAGCACCCACTATATTTGCAGAGTAGCCGGTGTCACTGCAAACCCTTCCCGACATTTATTACAACTGCAACTTCTGCAGTAGCATTTTATATGGACTTAACCGACATCGCCGACAACTCATTAGCCTTTCATCTTCTGCGTGCACACACTCTCTCGTGCTCCTGTAACAGATGCATCTATTTTCCTTCTGTAATGACAGCATGCACCAATGTTCATAGGATGCTCCTCGATATCATGGGCATTGTTCGTTGACATTTTCCTGCTCACCCTTTGACAAATGATGCAGTCCCCGGGATGCTAGAACAGGGTAATCTAGACAGATTGCAGCCAGTCGTGCTGAAAGATATGCATAGACATGCAATTGCATGAGCAAGCAAAGAGAGGCCTTGTTGAATAAGTGGGAAGAAAGCTTTAGCTGGATAGGCACTTCATCCTTAGCTCAAGGAGATTAAGCAAGGGATTTAGATGAAGGATGCAGGTAAGGCTGGCAGCAGATGATGGGACCACACATTGGTCCAATCCATGTGTAACACTTGAATCCCAGGAACAGTGCAGAAATGACACTGCACATCCATATTGCAGAAATATTGCAATGAAATGGGATAATGCATTTCCCCTGTCAAATTGAGAGGCGTCTTCTTATGGTAAACCAGGAGTCTACAGTTTCCCATCAGGTATACACAGTTTTGACGACACACACTTGGATGGATATTAATGCCTACTTAAGGGCCAGTTCATACTAGCTGGCAGATTCTAACAACATATTCTTTTAAAAATAATTCATCTGTAGCTAAACACACAACTCTCTTTTACTACTTAGTAAGTTAATTGTTCAGTTCGGGTACTAGAAATGTTTATGCACAAACTATCACTCTTTGGGTCATTATCATTAAGTATATTATAAGTACATGGAAGTCAATATTAAGTTAATTAACAAATAATTCACTTAATTTTGAATATAATCATATTCAGTAATTCTAATAAAATTGCCTATGAGTTCTTTCCCTCTTCTTTTCACAGCGCTCCATTTGGTAGTAACATGTTGTCAGGGGTTCAGGGACAGAGGCACAGGGTAGGCAGGAGATGGAGAGCGATGGGGATGAATCCCAGGACAGCGAGGAAGAGGATGACAATGACTCAAGAGATTCCATGAGTCTTTCCAGCGAATCAGAGGATTCCCAGAAGGGGGCGCCGGTGGTCAGGGCCAGGGGAGCCCCAGGGGGGACGTGTCAGGAACAGGGGGCCAGCAGGGGATCCCAAAGCGGCAGCTGGGCGTCAGGACCAGCCTCCCCGCCAGAGTGCAGCGAAGGGGGTGGAGGTTCCAGTGTATCAGGGGAAGCAGCTCCGGCAGCAGAGAAGGGAGGGAGGTCGGAGCAAGCCACCCTCCCGGAAGGGGAGGGGAGTAGTGAAGGGAGTAGTGTAACTGTCAAGAGGAAGGTTAGAGGTTGGGCGCGTGCGCCAAGTTCAAATGTAGAGGCGCGCGGAAGTACAGGGAGCCCGGAGGAAGAGCCAGGTCCCAAAGCCCGCAGGAGGGGGGGAGAGCAGTCTGGGGATTCCGCGTCAGGGGAATCCAGGAGGGGCGAAACCCCAGGGGGCAGGAAGACCCTGCGGAAAAGGAAAGAGAGGAAGAGGTGGAGCAGCGCAAGCTTCTTAAACTGGTGCAGGGGAGGGACTGACTCAGAGGGGACTTCAACAGTCTAAGCGTAACAGACGTGGGGCTGCGCGCCTCGGATGTGAAGCAAACAATGAACTGCAATAAACACTTTTGTATATAAGAAGAGATTGGC
Source organism: Podarcis pityusensis (assembly GCF_964106645.2). Taxonomy (NCBI): domain Eukaryota; kingdom Metazoa; phylum Chordata; class Lepidosauria; order Squamata; family Lacertidae; genus Podarcis; species Podarcis pityusensis. The sequence goes on along the minus strand of NC_138028.1, from coordinate 112,546,605 downwards.
GTTGGTCTTTTGTGAGCTGAGACTTGAGGCAGCCCTGACACATGTATATTAACAAGTAGCAGAAGGCAAAGCTGACAACAGAATTAGCAGGAATTTCAGTCATACTATTCATACCATGCTGATCACTACAGCATTTTTTCTTTAACATGTTGAAGTCCACCCTCCACTTTTTTAGAACGACGACGATTAAATAGCAGTCTACAAATTGACTGGCTTTGCTGGCTGAAATTTGCAGTCAACAGCCTCCCACCTGGCAAGCCCCCACCCCACTCAGCCATCTCTGAACCAGAGAAGCGAACTACCTTGCACGCTGCTGCTTAAAGACACCCCAAGTGCTTTTGCATGGTAGCACCCAAGAGAGTCGAGATGCCCTTGTTTCAATTACTGTGTCACAGCTAAGATGAATCCTGCCTTCCTTTGCAGCTCCAGATGTGATAGAAAGGCTTGGCACTCATCACATTTGCCATGGCAAGTGGAGTTGTTGAAGGCCGCATATAACATCTGCCCCCTCTACCCTCTACCCTCTCCATCTTTTGATTCCTTTGTATGCTAATGCTACCCTAGGCTCCTTTGAGAAGAAGTATGGAATATACATTTGATAAATAATAATATAGAAGGTATGTAGTTGTCAAACACTAAAAAGCCAAGTGATGAGTTACATGGGCCCAAAGTGCTCACACTCTCTACACAAATATTTGAAAGAAAAAGCTAGAGTGAAATGCCTATAGATCAGGGATTGGCAGCATGGGGCCTGTGGGCTCCAGTGTGCCTGCCAATATGTCCTATGGCAACTGCAAAAAGATGGTGCAGGTGAAAGGTCTCAGTAAATATCCCTTCAATGCATGAGATACTGTTTTCTCTTCCTGCTCGATTCCTGCTTGCATTGGAACATAGGAAACTGCCTTCTACTGAGTTGCATCACTGATCCATTTAGCTCAGGATTTTCTACACTGACTGGCAGCAGCTTTCCCGGATTTCTGACAGGATTTTCTCTCAGTCCTATCTAGAGATGCCAGGGATTGTATCCTCTTCTGCCTGCGAAGATGCTCTACCTCTAAGCTAAAGCCCTTCCCCAAGGCTCAGCCTTTTCTACACATGCCCTTTAACATGCCCACATTTCATAATTTATTATATAACATTTAGGATACATCTGAAGGCAGCCCTGTATAGGGAAGCTTTTTAAAGTTTAATGTTTTACTATGTTTTTATATATGCTGGAAGCCGCCCAGAGTGGCTGGGGCAACAGAGTCAGATGGGTGGAGTACAAATAATAAATTATTAAATTATTATTACTGGCTGCCAAGGCTGGATACTCAGCCACTGAGATTGTAAAACAGGTAAGTGGCCAGCAGGAGCTCACCATCACCATGATAATCACTGAGTGTCCAAAGATATATAGGCGGAAAGGAAGCAGATCTATCTTGTTCAAGTTCCTACAAAATCTGGTGCCAGGAAATGTCTGCACCTCCAACTGAAAGAGCTGATGCCAGGAAATGTCTCTACATCCAACAATAAAAAGCAACTCAGTCAAACAAGATATTGCCATTACCTTACAATGGCTTGTGCTTCCAATTGGATCCTGTCTCCCACTGACTCAGCATTTACAGAATTGCAGCAGGAAATCATTAAACTTATTTACAGCCTAAGATGCACAACTCCTATCTGCGTGTCATTTCAAGAGAGATATGCACCGAGAGACCATAATAGGTTTTTATATTTGCTTCCATTCTACCATACAAAAAAGGGAGGTGTCGCCCCTTACTATATGCAACTACTATATGCAACTTTTTCCTAACAGCACAATCAAAATATTTTTATTTACCCAAAATTTGCTGCAGGGCCTAGTACATCTAAACTTTACATTTTAGATACATGTGTGTGAGCATACCTGTATAACATCTTTATTAACCCTGTGCTTAAATAATATCCATTCTAGCAGATATTTCTAATAATGTGAGAGATTTATATCACTTTCACAGCTAAGGAAATCTGTACATATCAATATTTTTTCCCACTGAAGGACTCCAGTGCCTCTTCCTATTTAGAAATAATAGCAAGAGCTCCCCCTACTGAATCAATGTATTCATTTTCTCTGATACTAGCTTGTAAGGTACACCCCAAAACTTAAGAATAAAAGGACCTTCCCTTCCAAGAAAAGGGAAAAAATGGCTAAGTTCACGTGATCTGTTTAGCACAAGACTAGGCAATGCAAGGCCAAGGCTGTAACCATTCCATCAATGCTTTTCCTTTAGCCCAGTGTTAGCAAACATGATGCTCACAGAAGTTGTTGGGCTCCAACTCCCATCATCCCCTAACATTGGCTTTGCTGGCTGTGACTGATGGGATTTGGAGTTCAACATCATCTGGAAGGCACTATGTTGGGTACCCATAACTTAGTCCATGGTAAAGCACATAACTGCTATTTTGATACTGTTTGAAGGAAGACTCCCTTATCAAAACTGAACTCAGATTAGAGCTTCATAAATCAAACTTTTTGATCCCCTCCCCCTCAATTAAAATTTGGAATGTTCAGATCACAGATTTTTCTAGAAGCAAAGAAGATTCAGAATGGAACACCAGGGGCGAACGAAGGCTAACCGACACCTGGGGCAGGGCAAACCGCCATCTGTGCATGCATTGTGCCGCTACGTACGACGCATGTGTGGCATCACTACAGGGGGTGCATGTGCGGCGTCGCTACGTACAGCGCATGCATGCGACACCACACATGCATTGTACATAGCGGTTTGCCGCTGGTGCCACTCGAACGCCATACGGATGGTGGCAGGATCCTCTGCTCGTGGTTGCAGCCGCAAACGGAGGATCCTCCACATGCAGCTGCAGTGGCATGATGGCTGCTTGCACCCAGGGTGGCAGAGCGAGCACCCGACGGGGTGCCTTCTTGTCACACACACCCCCGACATGGCACCAGGGTTGACCCCCCGCCCCACCCCCTTGCAATGCCACTGTGGAACACAAATACGTGTGCCAACTTCTCACAGCACACAAATCAATTCCACTGCAAGTTGGATCTGGTCCCTATGAATTCTACTGTTCACACAAAAATAACTTCCAACTTATGTAAACCAAACTGCTAAAGAATATCATCAGTGAAAAGAACTGATGAATGTGAAGAATAAAAACTAAAATTGAGTTTTCCCAATTGCTTTGAGATTACAGTGGATTAAATACACTGGTATTATATAGCCTTTTCACTGCTGAATAACACCACTACACATCATGGGTGTGCAGCCCAACTATTTCAAGTAGCATGCTAGGCAACACTCTGCTTGTATACAAGAGCTTCATGACCAATCATTCCTGGTCTGTCCTCTCCCCATTTTTCTCACCCAGGATGGCTGCACACAAAATACACTGTCCGCAAATGAGACTCGTTGTGGTTTGGCCAAAGCAGAGGAAAAAATTAAAGTTCATGCCATCTTACTGGTAGCACCATGTGTCTCAGCCATTTCTCTGCTTGATTAAGAAACGATATGTCACTTTTTCAAAAACATGTCTTCAGAGAGCTCAAAAAACAAGGAGCAAGATTGTGCCTCCCATAATTAGCTAATGTTCCTTTTGACATCAAAGACTTATTGCAAATATAGTTCATTGTGTCACAAAGTCAAAAGAAAGAAATGTGTCTGCCCCCAAGGGCACAGGAGCAGAGGGCATGATCAACAGAGTTCTAACTAAGGTTAAAAGTTCTTGCCATAAACTACTTGCATGGCAACGTATTCACATCTACAAGTTAAAAACAACTATGTAAGTAGCTTTTGAAATTTCCTAAATTACTTTTCCCATCCCCATCCGCAAGAGCCTGGCTTTTGCTTCATGCACCAACAAAACACTATTTTTTCTTAAGTAAGGAGATTGAGACAGACAAGCTCCACACATACCTCTGAACAGCCTATTGCATCCAGGTATGACAGCTTGCAATTACAATGCAGCAGTTGTCAGGGGGAAATTGTAATGCAACGAAATGCTTCCATGTAGCAATTACAGAGGCTCAAAAGGAAGCATAATTAACAGTCCTCTTACAAGTTTAATTTGCTACATCAGATACTGTTGTTGTTTCACCAACCTGAACATGAAATAGAGCTAATAGGCACCCTGCTCAATTGCCCTTTTGTTAGGACCCCATTTTCTTTAATGGTGAACATCTCTTCTGAAGTGTTGAAAAGTGTTGAGTCCCCAGCTCATTTTGAATGCATCAGTGCTGCGATTCTGACACTTTAATTCTGCATATTAGCTCTAAAGGTTTCCCATAATGCTACAGAAACCTCCACTTACACCTTGCAAGTTACTCCAGAACACAACATATACTGTTTATATACAAGGCAGAAGTGGAGACAGATACCTGGTTATAGGACTCATAAGATGTGTCTGCTTGAAATAAGCATACATGTATCTGCACAGGGAATATATTCAAGGATGGTATTCAGTACTGACTTATCTGCTGACGGATTGATGCATAGAGAGAAACTATACACATATAAGACTACTGAATATGCAGGCAATAACCCTTTCACATTTGGATAGATGGTATGCATATACTACAATTTAGTCTCCAATCAGATGCACTTACCTCAGAGTAAGTCCCATTAAACTGGATGGGACTTGCCTTTGAGTGGATATACTTAAGGTTGGGTTGAAGAGCAACTCTAAAAAAAATGTTGTCATAATAGTTCTATAGTTGCCTAAATCATATCATGGCTGTAAGTGAGAAAACAGGTGCAGAAGTGATGGTTCCTTGAACACACAGAACAAGTATTTGGTTTGCAGTAACTAGAAACTTCCACCTGAGTTAAAATTGCAGAATACAGGCACTTCTCCTAAACACACATGATCATATGGAAAATCACTAAAATCAGTTGAATGCATGTAATATGTAGAATCTCCAGAACTAGGACTCAATGTATCCTCTTAGCTCCTTTACCAAATGACCTAGAGTTGGGTGAAGAGAAAATATTCATCCTGGATGGTCAGAATCTTTTGTAAATGAGAACTGCAACTTTTAAATAAAAAAATCTGATAAACAAAATGGTAATTTTTGTTAACTGATGTTTGAAGAATGAATTTTAAATCAGGCAAATTCCACATAAGTTTCATAAGAACTGGTGCATGCATAACTGGGGATAATAATAATAAAAATAACCCTTTATAGTAAAATTCCTCTCATGCAGCAGGGCTTTCCTGCCTCAGCTCATTAAACTCATCACCCCAAAAGTTACTCATGGGGGTTGGGGTAATGGTTCCATCCATTATTATCTGGATACAATCCGAAGCCTGTAGTGAATTGTTTGTTTTAAAATTTTGTATAGCTAAATATGTTCTTGACAGACAGGAAAATGTGGAGAAGTGGTGACATTTTCAAACAAATTGGATAACATTACAGAATCTGATTCTACTTTGTTACTTGTGAAGAGAACATAGCGCTGGAGCAATTGATTTCATACAATGAAAAAAGTGCTTTGAAGAAAACCAAACACAGCTTTTTATGGCTAGTAAATAGAAATAGATTCCTAGAGCTGACAACAGCCTTGACAAACTCCATCCACAAACTCCACAAGCTAAATATCAAGCAGGTCAAATAACTGAAATTCCCAAAACATGTAGCAAAATGACTCTTAATTTACCTGTGTTTGTATTCAAAGGAACTATTATTTTAGAGGATTCAAGCTCCTGGACTTTAATTCAATAGTTTCGGCAAGCCTATGCTTACACTGAAGACCCAACCAGTGTGGCTCCTGCTGCCATCATTGCCTTTCCAAATATCATTACTGCACTACCACCTCCAGAATATATAAACAACCACCTCCTTGACAGTACATCGAAGTTTAGCAGTTCTTTGCAAGGTCTAGGCAGCTGCCAGAAATTCATATTAAACAGGAAGATTAAAGAACTTGGACTCAAAATGTAATTTAATTCTGATTCCAGACCAGGTGGCTTTTGAAATCTTCCCATTACTGAATGGGGCAATGCCAAGTTGGTGGGAGGGGGAAAATAAATGGCATACAATTTGAATGAATTGTTGAATTCATCCAATAAATTGTAAAACTGTCCATACTCTCCCTTCTTCTCCACATATAAAGAGATGTACTGTAACATTTGATTCACCAGCCTTGCAGCTAGATCCCAACTGGAAAAACAAAATTTGGATCAGAAGGGTTTTAGAATATCATTCTTCTTTTTAAACATTAAGCTACTGAGAAGTCTATAAACTAACACCCTCCAGCACTGAAATTGTCACACAATGTTAATGAATATTCTATTAAATGTTTACTCATTTTACTTCTCAAGACCTCAGGACTTCCAAACCCTCAATTCAAACCCCAAATACAAATTCCAGGATTTTGACTTAGCAAGAGATGAATCAAAAGTCACCAAAAGCAGTCACAGTCCTCCAAGAATGACCACTTTGTAGATCCTTCTGTCCCTTGTACAATTGCTACTTTGATTAACTTCAGTTTGGAGAGTTTTCAGTCAAAATCACTGAAAAATCAAAGGACTGTGACTGTGGAAATTAACCCTGTAATAGCTCCATTAATTGAAACCTGCCAAGCCAATATTCCTTTTCAAGGACCAGTTCAAAGAGATGTTCTCCACTTAAATGGTGCAGTGGTCTAGACTCTTCATTAGATCCAATCACCTTAGCTACCCAAAGTTTTGATAAGGAATTTGGATTGTGCACGATAAAATGGGTAATAAGCTAAGTCTTTTTGCTAAACATCAAGGGCCTGGGATATGTCATTAAGCACTCATGTATTGAACTGCTGATTTGTAAAGAGCACCCAGATGTCCTCCTTTTGCAGAAATCCCAACTGATTAATTGACTTAAATGCAAATGGATTAAGCATTATTCTTGTTATCCTGGATCCTCAAAATCAAGGGGCCTTGCTGTTATCCTCACAAAGAGATGCCCTTTCCGAACAATTGATAGATTAACAGTCTGTTGAGGTTGATACTAAAGGCACATTGGACCCAAATCACCTTACTATTGGCTCTATGCTCCAAATGAGGGACAACTGCAGTTTCTAACAATGGTGTTGAAAGTGAAGTGAAGTGATTATGGGTGGCAACCTAAACATCATACCTGATACCCAATGGGATGTCTCTGGGTCCCATGCATCAAGGTATCCCCTTCCTCCAAGTTGTCCAACCATACTGCTAGTCACACATTCTGTTATATGTGGTAGGCTCTGCATTCTCACAACTGATACTATCTGTTGTTGTTTTCAATATGCAAAAAGATTTAGTCTTGTATAGATCTAGTCCTCCCCTTCTCTTCACCGAAGAGCTGCTTTGAAACAGCAGAAACAGGGTGTATCACAATGTTAGCTCACACACCATTGTCTATGCCCTTGTCAATGATTGATCATGATAGAAGCGTTTTTTTCCTTTCACTTACACCCTATGCTTTTGACTGATTGGCTAGTAAGGAACAACTAGAAAAGGGCCTAGATGAATTCTTTCAATTTAACCATCTTCCTGAGACATCGATTGAACTGTTGTGGGACTGTGATAAAGGGAGCTTGTATTAAAGAGTCTTCCAGACTGAAAAGATTGAGTAGCAGCCTGAGACTAGCCTTTGTTAGAAATTGCCATTTTAGAAGCTGAACATAAACACACTGGCAGCATTAAAATTTACCAAAAACTATTGAGCAAGAGAAGTGAATTGGTTGCTGCAAACACTGGCGGAAGAAGAGGAGTGGGAGCGCACTGCCCCCAGCAGTGCGATCCTGGTGGGGTGCCATCACGGCAGCCCCACCCACCCACTCTGGGCGGCACGCCCCAACAGGTGGCACGGCACGCCCACAGGATGCGTGCCATGCCCCCGGGATGCGCCCCAGCCCCACCCCCCGGTGCCAGAGCATGAAGCTCCGCCACTGGCTGCAGAGATTCATACAGTACATAAATCCATAGGCTAAGATGTACTGTGAATTTGGCAATAAAAGCTCTAAGCTTTTAGCCAGAACATTATGTAAAAGCAAAATCACTAGAACCCAAGTCACCAAGGTTCAGAATGCTAAAAGTGAGATGTGTTATAGAAATAAGGATATTTGACAAATGTTTGCAGGATATTATACAAACCTTGGTAAAGGGCCATATAAGCAAATAAGAAAGCTCCTGGCATTGATGGACTTGGGGGAGAGTTTTCTAAGGAGTTTAGAACCAAGTTGATACCATTTTTGTTACACCTTTGGCATTTTTGAGGAAGTGGTGGTCCCAGAGACATTGCATCACTCTAGGCTGTTATCCAAGCTGCTATCACTCACTGGGCAGATAAGAGCACAGACAGCTTTCAGAATACACTTCGTTTTGGAACCATTTCATGCTGAGGTCGCCACAAGACACAATCACAACCATGCAGAGAGTAGAACAAATATATCACAGCCGATGTGCATTCTGCTCAGCAAAGTGTTTAGACAAATGAAAGAGAAGGAGATACAGCAGCTACGTTCTATGTACTAAATTGTGCCAAGTCTTTGCTTTTCATCTATAATGATAAAAATCTCTCCAGGTGCAATCTGATATCTTTTTTTTTAAAAAAAAAAAAAACACCATTAATTGAGTGTACCTAATTTCCAAATCACCAGAAATAAATAATCAATCTCCACAGAGGCTACCTCCCTTCTTCTATCATCAGAATAGAAACAGCTGCAAGTTGGCATCGATGTTGTGGGCCCAGAACCCATTGTGGAGTCAGAGTGGCCAAATTCTGAAGCTGTTATGCCATCAGCTGAAGCGCTGTGCCGCACTCCTGACAGTGAGCCTGAACTCACCAAATGAAGAACGTCACAAGCACCTTCCCTTGAGACAGGAATAAAGTGTTTCTGGCACTGCCATCTGTGCCCAACAGACCAGAAAATGCATGCGGTACAAACAACTAAGCTCCAAAACATCTGAGAGACCACCTCCTGCCCTACAGACACCCTTGGGTGTGAATATCAGCAGTAGGAGCCTTCTTCATGGTTCCATCTCCTCCAGAAGTTCAAGGGAGTGGCTTGGGAGACAGCACTTTCTAAAGCAGCCCCCAGTTGTGAAATTCCCTTCCCCACAAAGGCACAGCTGGCTTCTTCACATACAGCTTTGGGTGAATACTAAAAATGCACCTCTTTATCCTAGCCTTTTGACACTTGAGATGTGTGTTATTAGGACCCACCCTATTCCTATGACTGCCCCTTATGAGCTTCCATTCTTTGATCAAGCGGGTGGAGTTTGAGAAGGGCAGGCTGGCGACAGAGGCTCATAAAGCCCTTGCGAGAACAAGTTGCTCACTCTGAGCTATCCGTGGTACATTAATCAAACATGCATATAAAAATGTGTTTATCAGGAAAAACACACACTAAAATGCTGAAGGGTTTTCATGAGGCTTTTTTAAAAAAGGTGAACGGCTGCAGAAAAGTGAAGAAACAGAACCTAAGACTGACAGATCCTTCCATTCCTACCGTGAAATAAACCCCACTGAACTCACTGAGGCTTACTTCTGGGGACCCTTCCAGATGGCTTGTTTACTGAGCATTCATCCTTTCTTTGCAGGGAGATTAAATGTCATTGGGTCAAAGGAAGTGTTGTCCCACACTTTCCAGTGTATTTTCCTGCCACTTTCCTTTTCGCAAAAAGTTCTATCTCGTAGCAAAGGGGTTTGTTGCTCAAGAGCTCCCAATCAACTATAATTATGTACCTGAATTAGCCAGTATGTGAGTAAATCCCACCCAAAATTGTGACAGACTGGAATTGCCCTGAGGAGAGAGGCATAAGACTGCACTGTGGGAAATCTGCATTAGCCGAATCTAAGGCCCATTCCAGACTGTTATTTTATCATGGGTGAATTCTGCAACATGTCATTGACACAGTAATAGCACATTAATAGGAGATTTATTCTGCTTTAGTTTGTTCTGCGATGGTTCCTCAACACTACCACATTTTTGCTGGCTGGAGGGGCTACAGAGCAACAAAAGTGGAACAAAAATAAAGCAGAGTTGCGAGATTTTAGCAGGAAATTATGGGATATGCCCTGATTGGAAATGAAGCAGTGGGGCAACCCCAAAACTTTTGAAAATGATATTGAAAGCAGGGTCACCTGTGACTGCCTCAATAGCATCTTGAGCACAACCCATCATGAATGTGCAATAAAAAAGATGTCTGGAGGGGTCCAAAGGTGAGTGTTGCCTATAGATGGCACAAACAACCATTTCCCCCATATAACTGCTGTGCAAATGCTCTCTTAAACTTGTAAATGGTTGCAGGCTGAAGATAATACCATTCATACTAGAACTGACAGTTGAGCATAGGTTTTTCCTCTCCTTCTGAATTCTTGCGAGTTCAAATCATCTGATATTTTGTTCACAAAGAAATTCTATTGCCGAGTGCTCACATTTTTATCATGACATTTGTCCCTTCAAGCTGCCGAGCATTTCCATTAAAATGGGATTGCTAGATTGCTAGGTAAACACGTTTTTATGAAGCCACATCCAGTTGAAAATCAAATATGGCCTCAGCAAGAGCACCGTTGTACGTTGGATCAAACTGTTTCACAGGGAAATAGCTCAGGGGATGGGATGGAGAGAGAGAGAGACAGAAAAAAGAGTGGCCTTTCTATAAATAGATGTAACATTCTGGTGTATTTCCCAGTAGGAAACTTAATGTAATCCAGCCAGGATCAATTTGTTTAAAATGCCTTTAAAGTTAAGAGAGTAACATTTAAATCAGAAGCCTTATGCCAGAGGTAGACATCTGAAACAGCTTTAGCACATGAATATATCCTGGCTTTTTTTGTTGCTGAACCTTTTGGAGCGTAGTCCTTTGTGGAGGGAGCACATGCAGAATTCACTGAGCTCAAGTGCACTTATGCCTAGTGGTTTCAGTGAGACTACTTCACAAAAGATGCTTCCTAAGACCCAAACCGCACAGGGTGCTAAACACATCATTTGCAACTGTCAAGTTATTTGTTTATTTAATGGCATAAAGGGCAATGCTCATTGGGGCTGCAGCATGTAAGCAGGGGAGATTTAACCCTTTCCTCCCTGGTCTTAATCCATTACAATTCCACACAGAAATCAGATAGCGGTTCCCTGCCCCCCATTCTTTTTAGTGAATCCCATCAGGGGACAGAAGGAGCAATCAATCATGTCATTGCCACATCAGAGAAATAGAGACAAAAAATATAGTAAGGACTAGATAAAGTATTATCATTTCTCCTTAGCACTGCCTACTTTAATATTTACCTGAAAGAAAGCAAAATAGCTGGCGCTGGAACAAGCATATCTGGCTATGGAGTTCTTGCCTGTTGCTGAGTGGTACATCACCAGATTTGGTTAAATTATCCAAAATGGAGAGCAGCTACTACTTAGAATCATACCACTACCGATCATGGAGGCAGAGCCTAGCCGTCGTGACAAGTAGTAACAATTGGTAGCCTTATCCTCCAAGTGGAATGATGCCTGAAACAAGACAACAGAATTCTGCAGAGGCCAGTGTTGTGTAGTGGTTGGAGAGTAGGGCAAGGACTGAGAAAATCCAGGCTTAAATCTCCACTTGACTTTGAAGTTTACTGGGTGATCTTAGGTCAGTCATCATCATGGGAAAGAGTGGTATTGCCTCTGTTTTGCATACAGAAGATAAATCCAATCCACAGCACCTCAAGGTAGAGATGGGAAAGATTCCCTGTAGACAGTACTGAGAAGACGGGCCAATGGCCTGATTCAGTATAAAGCCGCTACCTAAATTCTACTCACAGGTTTGTTGCAAGGATCATATACACCAGGCATGTCCAACAGGTCGATCGCGATCTACCAGTTGATCGCAGGATCAAAGAGATCTCCATGGTGCTCCTGATCGATCCCTAAACAAAGCTCAACATCTCTGAGCAACCCTCCCCCAAAAAAGCTCACCAACTCTTGGCAATGACAATGGGTAGATCAGTGCAAGTATTTTTATAGTGGGAGTAGATCGCAGCCTCTTGGGAGTTGGATGTGCCTGATATACACCATCATGAACTCTCGGGATGCATACGCACCATACATTTTAAACCTATTATCCAAAGAATCCTGGGAACTGTAATTTACCCCTCACAGAGCTACAATTCCCAGTAATCTTCACAAACTACAGTTCCAATTATTCTTTGAGGAGTGTTTTAAATGTATAATGTGTACATAGCCCTTAAGGGAAAGGTTGGGCATGAACATTAATAAACAAACATATGTAAAATGCACAGGATGCTGCATTTCCCCAGTAAACATTAACAATTTTGAGGAGTGGAGACAAAATTCCAGGCACAGGGTTTTATTTAGCACTGCCAGATAAAATGAAGCCAAGATATAGTCTTCTCCACTAATAAATGTACTTATGCAAACATTTATTCTGTGTTGTAACCTTACTAATGGGAGCTTTTACACTTAGATAAGACAGTCCTTAAGGAGGGGGGAAAGGCTCCGGTAATTTCCCACAACTCTAATCCAACATCTTAATTATGGCAGCCAAAGAGATGAGTTATATCAGAGGAAAATTGTTGAAGTGTGTCTGTTGTCACTCCTGTCCTTATTCAGTCAAAGTTCCCATTCCATCCATTATTAAACTGGACCATGATTGAGTTTCTATCATCATCATCATCATTATTAACAATACTGTATTATTATTATTATTATTATTATTATTATTATTATTATTATTCTGCCGCCACCACCACCATGACTGAATTTTGAAGTTGCTTTTATAGTGACAAAAGACAGACATTGGTTAAAAGCCTCCATGTAATGAGATGTATGATCTGAGAAGTATGGAGGAGCAGAGGGAGGATAATCCTGAACAGCAGTTTCTAGAATTGGAGACAACATTAACTTAAGGCTGCCACCCTCCAGATACAAGATAATACAGTTGCCAAGTTGCATATACACATAAAACTATTGATTACTATTACAGCTCAGAAACTTTTCAGAGCAGTTTACAGTTTAAAAGCTTCTGGAGAACTTTTTAGCTTTCAAGTAGAGAAAGAGTACCTATTCACAACATAAAGACTAATGAGCATGCTTCTTACCTAAAATAAAGTTTGGCCAGATGCTGTAACACCTGCCAAGATTTCCAGTTTTCCACACACATGTGAGCGGGAGAAAATCCAAAGCTGTGTAATAGCTTCTGATTTTTGATTACCTAATTGCAGGGTTGTTAGCTTAAGGAGAAAGCCCATAAAAAGAGTGTCAAGGTGTTTTTAGCTGCACATCATTGCTAACAATCATTGGCGCCTTCCCAATTCACTGTTTCCATGTTGAGTGGCAACCACTGTGCCACCCAGAAAATAACCTCTACTACTATTCAAACATCCACTTATTCTCAAGCTGCAAATAATAAATAAAATAAAATAATAATAGCCAATAGCTCTCCAATGCTTTCCTCATTCAAACTCTTCACCCTGAACTCAGAGCAACCTCAAGGTTCCCTCTGAGACACATTGACATAGTTCAAGCTTGAACCAAGTTCAGAGGATTTAAATAGAGAAACAAAACTATGCAGTAAACATACCTCACACCTTCTCCCTTTTCTCTGTATATATATACCTCTTGCTTTGGAGTACATACTTACATACTAGTCAGTGCATCTGACTTTTCCAAGCTTCTCAACATTCAGTATTATTTCACTAGCATGTTATAAGAGAAAGCTGGTTGGGTATTTCATGAATAGCCCCTCCTAAATAGTTATTTTAAAAAATCATGAGAAATTAAACTTTACTGAAAGATATAGTCTTGAAAACTGTATAGTATTCCAGTTGGAATAAGAATAATATGCTTGGGCCAAACATAGCTAACTATGAATTGATAGCTTGGGATGTGGCCTATTTTCTATTATTCAACATGCAATTGGATTTAATAAAGAAAGCTGCCAGACTTGTGCCTTCACTTCTAAGCGCACATCCACGCGCACATCCATCACTCACATGAGAGCACAGCGCCAAAAATGTGTGTCTTTCGAGGTAGCAATCTCACAGAAGCCAGGTGACTTGCACGAGACCACAGGCCCCCAAAACAGGGTGTTCTGCTTAAATCAGGACAGTTGAGAGGTATGTCATTAACCACAAAACATAGGTAGATGATCTGTTTAACTGGAAAATAACATAGTATTCACAATATGTTGGTTAAGCAGATCAGTTAACTTTCTATTCCCTCTAAGAATGTCCCCAAAATTAGAATATTAATTTTCTCCCTCTCATTCACATTATTTTTATGACATTTAAATATTCAAACTTGCTTTTAAGACCTAGATTAACTCCAGGTAAGGGCTGTCCCCATTAGCCATATTTCAGCGATGGGCAATGTCCACTGCAAATAATAACTCAGACCGGACACCTCAGCTAGGGAAAAAGAATCTCCAGCCAGCAATGCGTAATGAAGAAAGAATTGATTTAAATGCCCAAGAGTAAGAACAGATACAAGGACTGCAAATATCTGCTTCGATCCAAAATCATTCTTCAGAACTATGACTTTTCAAGTGAATCATTATAATACTGTCCCTGCTTTTTACCTGGTTACGTTAAAGCAGAGGGTTCTTGCATAACAAACAAATGTCACCTACTCTTATTTTCTTTCTTTAGGAAGGAGCAGTTTGCAAATGAGAAAATGCCATCCCTGCATACAACAGTCTACTACTGCATTATTCCTTTCTCTCCCCTTGCAAGATGTCCCAAGGAAAAGATGTCAGACAGGTAATGATTTTTCTCCCTCTAGAGTCTGTGCCTTGTCAGATTCCTAAAGCATTTAAATTGGTGACTTAGAAGGCTCCTTCCACCCCCGCCCCCAAAAGAACCAGTCTGTGACATGCTTTTAAACTTCTGATAGCCAATCAAGGTTACTTTGTCAGAGGCAGCTCTTGCCCTTGATGCTAACTGACTGTGCATTTTTATTCATTTGCAAGCAAGGCCCCGCAGAAGAAATTGTTACATCTACCAACAAAATTGTGTAGGCCTGAAAATACGGTACTTGCATGAGTTAGTATTCACTGGAGCCTGAGATGAGAATGCTAAGAGGCCAAGTATGGCATTGTGACATAAAGATGTAATGGGTTTATATTGTATATAAAATGTTAGAGCCTCCTTGACTGCAAAATAGCCTTCTTGGCAAAACAAACCTGCACCGGAGTAAAAAAAAAGTGAAGCTTTCCAAATTAAATTGACTTTTGTTCCAGTAATGCACATTGTGAAACAATTAACACTTATTCTATAGTTTCTGTTTTGAACTGAACTCAGTTTTGTTTTGTTTGCCAAGGACTAGCTAATTGTCTTAATCAGCTCTCAGCTGTTCTCTTTCCTTTCCCTCCCCCAACAAAAGCAACGTGAGAACATTTCACAGGGAATTTGGCCATTCTTGACTCAGAAAATTATTTATTTACAATTTTTGCACCCCAACTTTCATAAAATAGTAAGGTGGCTAGCAACAAAGTCAAGAAATGATTTAATCATTTAAAATATCAGTTACATTAAACATTAAAACAATAGTTTAAAAAAAAGCCTATCAAATCAGTAGATTAAAGCTAATTTTAAAAGTTGTCTGCAAGCCAAAATCCTTCTTAAAAGGGGAAGGTGGTTTTTTTGCCAGCTTCTGCAAGGACATCTAAGAGGGGCTGAGGCATGCCTCCTAGTCGAGATGGAGACCCAAAGTCTAGATGCAGCCACAGAAATGACTCTTCGGTTCTAACCATCTTAAGAGATGTTGGAACACAGAGGAGAACATCTTAGGATGATCTCAGTAGGTGGGCAGACTTGCACCAGTGCAAGTGATCTGTTCTTTCCCACATGATATTTCAATATAACACTAGACTGAAGTTCTTGTTTCTGTTTAGGTGTGCTTAGCCAAGGTTGGAGTTCCATAATTTACATGCCAGGTTGACCATTTCTATGGACCACAGTAGACACCTGATTTTGCGTATCTAGAGCATAGCCTATCACATGCAGGAGCCACATCCACTGGACCACACACTATTGCCTCTAGCCTTGCTCACTTTTGCCTCTGGTCATACCCACCATTGTCATGTGCCCCCCCCCCCAAAGCAGTTATGCATGACAGAATGTGACCCCTAGGCTATAAAAACCTGGGAAGTAGGCACAGCAGCTCTTTATTTTCTCAGCTCCACAGCTGCTGTGCCTTGCTTTCCTTTGGTCAGTGCTTCTCCTCCATCTATGATGGGACATAGTTAAAGTTTTGCCTGCTATAGCAGGCAGAAAAAGGAGAAAGGGTAAGAAAATCTAGGGAGCATAGTAGCTTCATATTCTTTCTTCGTGCCCCAGAACTTTTAAAGAGACATGCACCATCTCCGGGTGAAGACCTGGCAGTCTGAATTTGTGCTAAGATGATTGAAGGTATCCGATACAAATCCATTAACAATAGTTAATGTCTTGCAGTGATTAATTTGAAGCCCTGTGCCCCTTTTTGCCATAATTCTATCTCCCAGCTACATTTGTGCCTCCTTTGTGATTAATGAACATAGAACAGAGAGATGCAGTACATCGTGCAAATTTTGCCTTCTTCTGCCAGTTTCATCTCTATTTAGCCATTCTCATTTATTATCTCTAAATACAGGATGCAACTCAATGTGAGCCAGGACACATGCATGATATAATTAATAGTATTGATCAGCATTTCATTAAATCAAGGCCTCTCATTCTTCCTAGGAAATGAAACACATTTTCTGGAGATCCAAAACCACTAGCGGCAGTACTTTAAGAAAACAGACCAAGTGAAATGGGCAAACTAGATTTATGTCATATTTATGGATGAGCATAACATTAACAGGCAATATTTGTAACTTATCACAGTCCAGATTACAGTAAACAGAGGATCTAATCATCATAGCCTTAGGGAGAAAGAGAAGAAAATATATGCTAGCTGACTAACATATACTATAACAGATTTGCAAAGCTCCAATAAATTGGATTAGGTTAGGAATAGCAGTGGCCACCCTCTAACTTTAGGAAGTCCAAAGACACCTTCCTGAGAAAGAGGCTTATGGCAGCAGAAAGTTGTGCCTATTGGGCCTGTATTTCCTTATTACACCTGCTGCTTCTCGATTTTTACAACAGTCATTCTTCTTGTTGCTTTGCTGATCAGTCACCATTACGCTTTTTGCCCAGGGAAGCAAGGATATAGTGCAGGATATTTCTGAGAAATCTGACAAGTAGGTGTTGCATCTGAACAAAATGTTCCCAGGCAAGGGATTAGAAGGGAATGAGCTGACAGCAAGTAATTTAGAGGAGTTACAGAAGGATTGGACCAAGCTTCTCCAACCTAGTGCCCTCCATATGCTTTTGAAGTAAAACTCCCATCAGCCCCAACCACCATTGGTCAATAGCCATGGATGAAGAGTCCAATAATATATGGAGGGGACCAGCTTAAAAAAGGCTGGGTTAAATAAATTCATGGTGGAATAAATTCACAAATCCCACCCCCTCTTTCTGTCTCCCCCGCCACCTTTGGGAACTTGAGCTTCTCCTATGTCTCTATGCAACCTAATCAAAATATGGCTTTCAGAACCACATATATGCTGATGACACCCAACTGTACCACTCTACGCTCTACCTACCTGATATTTCTGTTTGGGTGCTTCATCATCCTTATCACAAGTACAATACATCCAAGACAATGTCACAGTCCAGCCTGCTGAAGAGTCACAAAGACTGTATTTGTCTCCTCTCTTTCATTTGCTCCCCATATTCAGACTGTTGCCAAGTGAAGACACCCCTTCCTCTGCCCCTTCAGCAAAAACTTTCATTTGCACCCTGGCCATCAGTCTCCTTGATTAGCATTACCTTCTCATCTCACTCCCCTCATCTCTAACCTATTGAAATCAATCTCGTCACTCTGACCATGTGACACCCCTCCTTAAATCCCTATACTGGCTTCCAAAACACAATCTCTTCATCCGTACCTTCAAGGACCTCCCTTTATCTCTCTACGCCCACATTCTGATACACAAACACAGTTGTGTTGTGGTCTTATATCATTCTTTGGAAATTTTGAACATTGTATATATTTTTTACTCTTATATAAAATTGCTTAGATACCGTTATTACATTAGGCAGTATTATTTTTGTATTAAAAATAAATATCTGCTATCAAACTTTGCTCCTCCAGCTCAATCAGCTGCAACTCTCCACAGAACTCCTGCTTCCTTGAGTTGCAAAATACTGGAAGAAATCAAACATTTCCACTGGCTTGGCAAACCTTGGTTATGATATTTTTAAAAAATATGAAAGATTCTGGGGAAATAAGCTATACTCACAGATAGTTTGAGACCCTTCTTGATAAACTGGAACAAAATTAAACCATAGGCTGTTGTTTGCTGAGATATATTAAACATTGTATAATACTTTTTTCCAATATAATCTTTTTTTCTGGAATAATAATACATATGGAGACACACTACAAACTCAAATGCTGAGTTATGAAAGCTACTGAGAAACTACAAGGAGGCTTTGTGGGGACGGGAACTTAATGGGGAAACAAACAACACCCAAAAATTCAATGACCATTGAACATACTCAGTGGTCACAGAATGATAATGACAGAAGCAAACCAGCAGTAAATCATACTGTGCATGTTGGAGTTAACTCTTTACTAGCAAGAACAGGATCGGCACAGTCTTGGCAGAGTGCCTGGCCTACTGAGCACAAGAACTCGTGCCTGGTAGGCCTTTAGTTGCTGAGAGTACACAGCTGTCTATGTCTTCTTCTCTCCAGGGTTTTGCCAAGCAATCAGAGATAGCTCTTGCATGCTTGTTTTGCTCCTTCCACTTCATACATCTTCTGGTTCTGGGAGGCCAAGGGGGGGGGGGGAGCTTATTACAGCAGAAGAGGGAGACACATGTGACTCTTCACCAGCCTGACTCCTCTCTGCCTCTTAGCCCCTCTCCTCCCACCCTCCTGCTTCAAGCTTCTGCTTCTGGACATTTCTCTCCCAGAGTGTCCCAGCTCACTAAGCCCTGTTACCTCTTCAGCTTCCGACACTTCCTCTTCCCAGTTTTCTCCCTCTTCTCCCTGTGATCACTCATCGTTGTCCCACCACCCCAGGTGCTGAGCCTTCTTCCCTTGCTGGTTCCCCAGCTGGTTCCTCCCACCATTCCTCTGCATCCAACCAGTCCATGGCAGATATATATCTGTTGAAGGGGCAGTAACAGAAAGCTGGGTGGGGAGCTGGAATGGAGTAAGCTGAAAGACAGGCTGGCTTATTGAAATAGTCACTCCATGCTGCAACATTTTTTTGAAGGTCACACACATGCATGTGTATTTCTTTTTTATACTAGAGAGGTATGACACATGGAGACAAGTGCTTAACTAGGTGGACCTTGGCCTGATAGAACAAGCCAATTCTTTTTTAAAAAAAGAAATCATGACTAAATGGGTTACTTTGTAACTAGAGGAAGTTTGGTTGAGGTGGCATAGCTAAGGAACTGGTGCATGTCCACATTTGACATCACTGTTGTACAACAGATTAGTGATCTAACAGTCTTAACGGTTTCCTGTAATGCTACAAATATTTAGAGCTAATGGGATACAAGCCCGCTCTCCTCATTGATGGTAATGGATCAGGACTGCCACCTCATGGTAAGCAGGACAGTTTAAGATGAGGTGAATTGCAGCAGAGCATTACAATGGCTTAAAGTGTTTAAAGAGGGATAAACTGAGTTTTCTTTTAAAGAAAACTTTGCTGAGCGTATGCCCTAAGAAAGTAATCAATGTAAATTTGCACATTTTAATTCCTAAGGAAACAGACAGGTTTGTGATTAATATAAAAGGCAGCATAATATGCAGAGTCTACATGCAAATTTATTGCACAGAGCTTATGGCAGTCCCCAGGCTTCTCCGGCAGTTGTAGATTAACCACTGGCCTGACACACCAAGCAAGCAATTAACAGTAAACACATTTTCTCCTTTGAAATATTTAGTAAGTTTCTTGCCAGTAGAATTCCCTCATCAGTTTGATAGCCTAAAAGTGCTCACCTGTGAATTTTCCTATCCTATGACAAGCCTTAGTCTACCTCAGTTTCTCATATTACAAGAGGCAGAAATCGTTTAGGCCCTGTGTTTACTTTGAGTCCTTGGGACTCTGTTCCCTATGAACTTGGGTCAGAGGGAGGGAGAGATAAAAATCTAGGTATTCCATAGAGCAGAAATTACTTTGCCTATGACAGAGTAATGAAAGACATTTTTTAAAATCAAAAGACAAACAGCTTTTACATTAGGAAGCAGTTTAAGGGCCAGCAAACCTCTTTTGGAATCTGGCAATTAGCTTGTATGCATAATCAGGATTCAAGTTCATTTCTGTGTTAAACGAACACTGAAATCCACATCCTTGTCAAATACCTTGGCTTGTTCAACAACCAACCCTGGAGCCCTACAACCACAAGTTCTGGAGTGAAGGTAACCACTTAGAGCCAGTTTACTGGCCATGATATTAAATGTGTGAATCCAATTGATGTGCAGAGTTTTTTATGATGTAAATTAAAAAAGCAGTCACGTGGAAGCCTAAGCAGCCTTGGGATTATATGGTGGGCAAGGGAGAGAGAGATTAAGTCTTTATTTCCCTGCCACAGTCCTGACAAAAATGGCCTTCCCGAAGGTACTACTTGTATTTCAAGAGGAGTCACCATTGGCAGTTTTCCTTGAAATACAAACAGCAACTTCAGCTAGGGGATTTTTCGTAGCAAGGTAGTCAGGACTAGGTCAGGGAAATAAAAGTTTCACTACACATCATGGAGAGGCCAATCTCCACAGCTGCTGTGCCTGCTGCCCCTACCTTGCCTCCTTTAACGCAAAAGAGCTTGCAGGTACCAAGTGTGTGTTGTGCCCAGGTTTAGTGCTGAAACCCGCAAGGAAAATAGGACAGCTGGCAGACCATGGACAGCTCCAAGTGAGCAACTTGAAAGCTGACTGAGACTTTGTCTCTGTCTCCAGACTACCTCCTTCAGGCTCCACACACTTGAGAAAACTTCAGAGCCTTAAAGGGCCAACCATCTAGCCTCAAAATGGGCTCGCCTCCTTTGTTCCATAGCCTCCCTCCCAGTGTTGCTAGCCGCTCGGACAGCACAGAGCTTGCAGGCAGTCCGCCCGCCACCTCCCCTCAGCTGTAGGACAGAAGCCTGAAAGAGAGGCGGGGGGGGCGGGCAGACACAAGCCACATGCTGCCGTTTGGGCAGCGCAGAGCCTGAAGGTGTCCAAGCCACTATGTCACTCCCAGGAGAGACACGTGGCTCAGATGCGCTACAGGCCCTGCAGCAAGTGCGGCCCCCATGGTGTGCCGCCAGTGCCCCCCACAACCCCTAGCTACGCCTCTGCTCCCTCCTGATGCACTCCTGGAGCTGCTGGACTGGCTATGCATGGTGGGGGTCATCTGGTTCTTCAGGCTCAGGAGAAGATGTTTGCAAGGGTCCACGCTCTGGCCTTATAGGCCCTGGTGGTCTGAGAGGCTTTTCTGGGAGTTCTTGTCCAACTGCCTCAGGAGCAATCAATTCCCTATTTTCCACAGTCAGTTCCTGGTCTTGACCAAAACCTGGCTCCCCATCTGATGCCTCCAACTCTGTGTCCAGATCACTGCTGTATACAGGGGATCATTATACTTTAGCTATGAAGAGACTACAGACACACACACCCTGCAATCTGACACATAGCATTCACTCAATTATTGAAAGCTTCAGTGCATCCACACTTGGGTAACATGTGGTTTTATGTTGCGTGGTTTCCCTTTTCAGATTATTCACAGATCAGGAAATTCTAAATATTTGGGGGGAAGTACAGGTTGCCACTTGGATGAGGAAAACACAATGTGAACATCAGAGCAAAAAAAGCCACACAACCATACACACATGGGATGCATTGTATTCACTTTAAACTGCCTTGTATACATGTCCTTAGTGTTGAAGGGCCCATAGCATCACAGGTGTTTAAAAACAAATGGAGGGTGTGGAGTCACTGGAGGGACAGATGTGGCATAGAACTGGGAGACTGCCCCAGGAGCAGAAATTACAACTTTGGGCACTAATGTGAAATGAACAGAAAGAGATGGGAGTGTGCTATGCTAAGCTGGTGGCAATCATGGACTTAAAAGCTGGATGTGTTAGCTGAGCAAGGTGGTATAAAAACAGGATGTATTGCTCATGGTCACACTAATCTTACCTTGTTTGAATCACAAAGTGTATTTGTGTTGGGCATAGAAACAAAGTACTGCATGTTGCTATTTGCGAAGAGACAACATTATGGTAATAAATTAGTAAACCATTTTAAAAAGAGATTAAAAAGAGACCACCGATTTTTTGTTTCAATAAGTCTACTTCTACAACATGAAAATCTATTTCATTTCATGATCAAACAAGATGTGTGCATTCATTATACACATTTCATGACAACCTACTTTGAAAATTAACCCACAGTTTCAAAAGTTCTAAATAACCTTAATTAAGAGACTGAGAAGGGATAGCTCAGAGGAGCCATTACTAACATTTTGATCGAGTAGCTCATTAGTTATCATTATGTAACTGGTCCAAGTTTTGCTCCAAAGGGCATAAATTATTCCATAGCTGCCTCCAAAACGGAACCTAGACTCGCTTTTTCAGGCTTATCTATAAAGTATACCAAAACCACAAATCCAAAAAGCCAGAGTGCAGGTATCGCTGTAGCAAGTTAGTATTCTAGACTCAAGACTGATGGGGACGCACCAGTTAATGTGCCTACAAGCTAGAAACTACCCTGTGAGGTAGGTTAGACTTTGTCAAGGTCACCCTAAAGCTTTCTAGCTTGTAGGATGACCTTGACAAAGTCTAACCTACCTAACAGGGTAGCTGTGAAGATAAAAGGGGAATGCTACCTATATATGCCAGCCTGCATGCCTTGTGGAAAAGGCAGGATAAAAGAACATTCAAGGAGAACATATTTAGGTTTTAAAAAATTACATCCATTATGTTTAGGATCTCTTTAATCCAAACCTTAGTACAATATTCTTTAATAAGAATGTGGTTTCAGACTGGGAAAGCTACCAATGTTTATTTCGAAGGATCACTAACATTATACGTTCTAGTCTTTAATAATCCATACCTTAGAGTACACTTTCCCATTCTGGCAGCCTTCAGATGTTTTGGACTACAAAACCCATCACGCTTGAGCATTGGCTATGATGGCCGGGAGCCTGGGGCTAATGGGAGTTGCAGACCAACAACTTCAAAAGGCCATCAGGTTGGGGAAGGCTGCCTTAGAGTAGGAATGACTGGCCCTCTGGTGGTATAAGAGCTGGTTATCAGCCCCAAAAGAGGTTTTACCTGACCCCCACTCAGTTTTAAACAGCATGGTCCCCCCCAAAAAATGCACATATTTGAAGTTGTATGAAATAAAGAAATCCTATCTACACTTTTAAGCTTATAACTCCCTTTTGCATTTTGTATACAATATGTGGGACTTGCAGCAAAAAGTCCCAGCATGGAATACTCCAGTTGAGGGTTCCAGCTAGCTAGCTAGCCAGCCAGCCAGCCTTCTTTCAGAATACATTTCCCAGTCCCTCCTGGTTTTCCATTCCTGCCCATGATAGACATCAGTACTGTATTCTGTGGCCACTGGGCATGATCAATTCGTACTGGACAGCATGGTTGGTTGTTTTTCCTTCTTCCTCTTAAAATTTTATTTTCCCTTAAAGTTATTTTTCCCCCTGACTCCTGCTCATATCTCTGTTATTTTTTGTGGATACTACTGTTTTGACTTCATAAGGATCCACATTTTGAGAGTGAATGTATAGTATATTGTATATTCTCCAGCTAGGACTGAGGATTTGTGCTGTACTCAACAATGGTGTAGTTCCGCTACAAGGTACCAACTTTATTACGGAACCTGACCAATGATGGTGTTGGTCTTTGCGGAAAATGTTGTAGCATTGAACTCCTCCCTGGAGAACTGATCACTCAGGTTTACTTTATTTATCAGGCAAATTCATAGCCTTCTTTTGAAAAACTGTTCTCCAAGCAAGTTAGACTGAAAGAAAATTGCATGTTGACAAAATTATTTCAACAACCAAACATAACAGTGAGCTTAAAAATAGAAGGCAGACATGAAAACATATGCTGCAATCCTATACACAATTATCTATAAATAAATCACACTAAGACAACAGGGATGTACCTCTGAGTAGCCTTGCACAGGATTGCACTGCAGAGAAAAATATTGACAGCTCATTTAAAAGTCTCCTGGATCTGCCAGAACTTGAAGATCTTGGTTATTCCCAGAGGCTGAGCTGTGACAGGCGGGTGGTCACTACTCAACATCAAAACTATTCTGTTCCAGAGCATTCAGCACAGCTGTTTCACCTTCTGCATGTTTAAAAGTAAAAAGGTGACTGCAAAATACTGGCAGACTCCAGACCATGACTAAGTAAGTCTTTTCTTAAACTCTTACCTGCAGCATGAACTAAGTAATTGGCTTTAGCTGAGCAACTGCCCTGAGCCTTCAAACGCAATCCTGCAATATCAGATTAATACTACTAACCTACCTTATAAGATTGTTGTAATGATCAACTGAAATGATGCATGAAGAGCATTTTGAACATTGTAAATTGCTATGCAAATGTTAAATAGTATAATCTTATTACTAAAAAGCTTCTGAGAAAATTCTTTAAACTACAGAAGAGTGAATCCAAACCAAGGGGGGGGGGGGGAACACTCCAAAATAAAACCGTATGATATAAGGGACCTAAAGGTTATTTCACTAAACAAATCCCCAGCTTTTAGATTAATCTCTTATACACAAAGTAATTTATAAATATCCAGATAGGGGAATGTCTTAAAAACTTTCCTCCTTTTATTCTAGCAGTGTTCATAATGGTAATCATTTGCTTTTCAAACAAGCATTGAGAAGGAAAACACATTAAAAAGATCACAATGAAGCCGCTAGAGTATTATTGCTACCATTGGAATATCAAAGAATTTCGCAAGCACTGAGGATTTATTGTCATACGAAAACATTCAAATGTTAATGATACCAATCTGCAATAGGATATTCTCCCTTTGATTAGATGCCATGCATCAATCTGACACCCTTAATACTTTTCAGTTAGGCTGAAAAATGAAATCAATTTTAAATTACATTACACAGTATGCCTGCTGGTTAATTTAGAAATAAAATTATTTCCTTATAAATCTTGAGACGATCAACTAAGCAAGTGTAAATAGCCCAAAATAAAAGTTTCTCAAGGGGTTGTACTTCTGAGGTTGGTGTATTCTTTTTAAAATAGTAATAGTAACACTTCTAAGCTCAGAAATTGGGCATTATGGGAGATGTGTGGCTGCCATAAATTTTGCGGTGTGCTTCTCCAACCAAACAACATGCACAGAAATACACTTATTGGGGGAAGAGTTGCATAAGCACCCACATACTGATGAAAACAGCATACAAAAATACATTGTATGATGTGGAGGTGTAATTATCCAAAACTACACAGGAAAATGGGTTTATTAGAAGAAATGCTGGTGAATTTTTAATAATTTTTTTGATTAAAAATGCACAAATTGCTACAGAAATGTGGAGAAGTGAATTTAAGATTGGAAAAATGAGGGACAGAAAGAAGCCAAAACTTGACAGATTTGTCCATCCCTCTTACTGCCCGAAAGAACAGGTGCTGGTCATTGGGAGGCAGCAGATATATAAGGAAGTTGCAGGTGGGACTGGACAATCTTAACTGAACTGATTAAATTTCACCCTAAGAGGTTCTGCTGTTGATCATTCCCTATTGCTAAGCATGGATAATTTATGTGAATACTTTTTTGGATTCAGATATGAAGCGCTGGCGCTTTGTGCAAAATGACATTTCTGCTGAATTGCAGTTCTGCCTCTGCTTTGATCTATAGGGCTCGGTGTGTGCAATCGCTCTTCAGAGATATACAAATAGACAGTCAAGTTGCAGGAAGATGACACACAGCAAAAGTTATGTCGATTAAATGTAATTACCATGCGCACATTTTACTTTAGTCGTTTGGAAACGATGAGAAGCGGCTGCAAAATTAAAGTGAAGTTTCAAAAGAGAGGAGTGGGCAAAGAATCTTAGCCAGCTGGGCTTTGCTGGCTGAACAAGATATATCCCAAGCCGTTTCCTGAAGATCAACACAACTCACTCATCAGGTCTGCAGGAATGAGGAACTTCATTTCTCCCAATTTGAATCAAGTTGTGGAAAACGATGTGCCAAATCCTGTATGTCCTTAAAGGAGGACAGCTAATGGATAAAGTTGCTTCCTTCCCACAAATGATTCTGGCATCTGCTATTCTGAAGGCTAGAACTGAATATAATGGCATAAGCTTATTGTCCAGCTAAGTTACCATTGTGCTTCCACCAATACAAGCTGATCAGTAGCCTATACCTGGCTAGCACCACCATCAAACCAGCTCTGTTATAAGATTAAAAGAACTCCAAACAAAGCAATAATAACACACCCACTGCAAAAGCCATGGCAATTGCATGCTCCCAGCAGTCATAATGTCATACACTGATAATTCCCCAAGCAATTGCCAAGGTTACTATATTGTAAAGTTACCCTTTTATTATGGGAGCACTTGACCCACGATTGCCCTAAGCTTCTTTTATGATTCTTTAATGCACAGAAGCCCTGTTTAGCTGTTCTAATATCTCACAAAACAAGCACATTAGCTCTGCCTCCCCTCCCTGGCACCCATCATGTGCTGGAGGGAAAACTCCTGAAAGGGGGAACTTTTCTATGCAAGCAGGCTCCCCACCACGCAGTTTAGAATCTGAACCTTCCAGGATTCTAACATGTGTGGTAGGAACATAAGAGAAGCCCTCCTGGATCAGCCCGTAAGTTCATATAGTCTAGCCTTTTCATAGAATCATGGAATTGTAGAGCTGGAAGGGATCCAAGGGTCATCTAATCCAACACCTGCAATACAGGACTCTCAACTAAAGCATCTATGACAGATGGCCATCCATCCTCTGCTTAAAAACCTCCAAGGAAGGAGAGTCCAACCCGCCTCCTGAGACAATCCATTCCATTGTCCGACAGTTCCTACTGTCAAAAAGTTCTTCCCGATGTTTAGTCAGAATCACCTTTCTTGTAACTTGGTTCAGGTCCTACCCCTCAAAGCAGGAGAAAACAAGCTTGCTCCAGAAGTCCATAAACAGGAGCTGAGGGTAACAGCCCTCTCCCCATTTGTGAGCCCAAGCAACTGAAATTTCAGGTCAGTGTGAACATACACCTTCATGATGTAACCCAAGTGCCTTCTATACAGGGCTTTTCCCTTTGAAATAGTCATCCTTTTTAAAAACAAAAATAGAACATCCAAATGACACTGTTATGAGCCTACTTATACTTATTCCAGTCATTTTTGTGTTGTCCTCTGTTTTTTTCTAAGACTCCACAGCCAGTGATTTTTTGGTAATAAAATGCAGCTGTGGCACCATTCAATCTAGTATGGACAAGCAAAAGTTTTAAGGGTCATTTTCCTTTATTAAACATTTGCAGGTTCAGTCCATTTTACTGCCGATGAATGCAAGTGGGGTGCTTCTTAGTGATGAGCAACTTCTTAATTTCCCCTTGAATAGCTTCCCTTAATTGCTTCGTTACTGGTTTCCTCTCATTATTCCTCTCATTTCTATAGTGAAATAGTGCTTTTACACTACCATTGTACCTCTACTTATGTATCCCTCTGGATATGGAATCTTCGGGTTACGGCCACGGCAAACCCGGAAATGTATACTTCCAGGTTTCGCCGTGCGCGCATGCCATGCGCAGAAGCGCTCAATCGTGCCACGTGCATGCACAGAAGCACTCAATCGCGCTGCACGCATGTGCAGACGCGCGCCTCTATTTATGTAATTTTTGGGGTGTAAATGGACCCCCGGAACGAATTAAGTTCGTATCCGGAGGGTCCACTGTATCACAAAGTTAGAGCAGGAGTAAAACTGAGGGGAAGCTCATAATTTCACCCCTCAAGAACTGAAACTGACATCGGTGTAATTAAGAAAGGCTATTTAAGAAGCTCTTTTAATCAGAAATTTCCCACCTGCACTCAACAGGAAGCAGTAACACAGGCCAAACCAACAAGGAAGTTAAAAAGAAAGAAAGAAAGAAAGAAAGAAAGAAAGAAAGAAAGAAAGAAAGAAAAAGAACTAAATAGAAATTACTTTTCTCAAATAGCGTAAGCAGATCTAGACCAGGAGGGGTCCATAACCCAGCATCCATGGGTACCAATGCTACCACAGAGCACCTGTCAAGCTCTTTGATCCTCACCTGGACACCAGCCACAAATCCAGTATGGTCTTCACTCTCCTGCCCACATTCTAGTTTAATTGGCTAGCTGATTTGGAAAGGAGGAAAGAAAACTGTTCTCTCTGCTGGTGCCATCCATTTAGAAGAGAGAGGGCAGTTCTAATTGGATGCCACCAGCTGAGAGGACACAGAGAGAACAATTGTAATTGGAGGCTGCCAGCAGAGGGCAACAGCTCCCAGGACAGATAGCAATAATCTAGCAAACTCTTCTTAATCTCAGTTACAATTCCTCTTCCAGACCGTTGTGGGAAAGCAATGCATCAGCTCTAGTGTGAAGCAGCCAGTCATCTTTTTGCATGGATCCCAATCAGAATGTTTTAGGAGGAAGAGGGCAGAGCTCAGTTTAGAGGTACTTTAGTGATAACAAACTGACCTTAAGGGGAACCTTCATTCTGTCCTTGGTCAGTAGCCATGAAACAAGATTGGTGCTCTATCCCTCTTCATCATGTTGTTATACATTTACTGCAGAGTTAATCAAACACAACGCACAAGTCTGCCTCATGCAGAGGGCTGATATCATCCAAAATCACCACAATGTATCAAGCAGCTATGTATCAAGCAATATCTCCAACAACAACAACAACGATTAAGGATTTTGTAAACCTGCGACTGCAGATCTGAATGAAAGGATACTCTGACATCTGCCATTAGCCGGGAGACCAAGGCCTCCTTGGTTGTATATGCGTGTACATAAAGGCAGGGGGGTCCACCTGCCCAGATCAGACAATACTTCAAGAATTTGTGCCTGAATTTGCTTACAGTGGTGCCTCGCAAGACGAAATTAATCCGTTCCGCGAGTCTCTTCGTCTTGCGGTTTTTTCATCTTGCGAAGCACGGCTATTAGCGGCTTAGCGGCTATTAACGGCTTAGCGGCTTTAAGAAAAAGGAAACAAACTTGCAAGAACTCGCAAGACGTTTCGTCTTGCGAAGCAAGTCCATAGGGAAATTCGTCTTGCGGAACGACTCAAAAAACGGAAAACTCTTTCGTCTAGCGAGTTTTTCGTCTTGCGAGGCATTCGTCTTGCGGGGCACCACTGTATTTACCACTTGCCTACATTTTCCCATTTAATCCAGGTTTACCATTTCCATGGAAAAATCTGGTCAATTAAGCAAAAACAACATGGAAATTGGAAATGGAACAGGCCCTTTCTCCCACCCTCACTAAGCAAACTTATATTAAGCTTGGAAACAACAGAAAGCACCTCAATAGCTGAGTGAAGTTCTCAATTGATTCTTGAGGCACTCTGGTCCCAGATCATTTGGGCTGTTAAAGGATAATGCCATCCAAGCACCTTGAACTAAATCTGGAAACAACCTAAGAGCTAGTGACATATAAAAGGTATAATGTGAACCATTCTGTGAGTCTCTGCTATCTATCTGGTTCCGTTTTGAAGCAACTGACGGTGCAGGCATTCTTTTATCTAAATTTTTATAAACTGCATTTTTATGTAAAGTATTACAAGGCACTATAAAACAACTCCACGAAAATAGCATTACACTAGTCCAACGCTCAGGCTGTACATATGTCAAGGTTGGGAGAGAATACTATATTCACACACATACATCATCATAACATATAACCTGCATTAGTAGGCGCTGCTCATATGATCCCTCTGTTTTGTGGATGGTGGATCACATGCATAAAACATGCACAAGGGTCCTCCTAACTCATGCTAAAGTTCCAACACACAATATGAGAAAGAGTTCACAAGCCAAAGTTTGCTGTGAAGTCCTGTCAAACAGACAGCATACTCCAGCCTTTTTCAACCTTTGGTCCCCAGATGTTGTTGGACTACAACTCCCATCATACCTAGCTAACAGGACAAGTGGTAAGGAATAATGGGAGTTGTAGTCCAACAACATCTGGGGACCCAAGGCTGAGAAAGGCTGGCCTACACCAAAGGTGAGGAACCTGTGACCCACCAGTTGTTGTTGGACTTTAGTTTCCATCAGTCCCAGCCAGCATGCACAGGACAAGTGGTCAGGGATGATGGGAACTGGAGTCCAGCAACATCCGGAGGGCTGCAGCTTCCCCATTTGTGTCCTTCATGTATATGTGAATAACTTCAGTATATGTACGCAATGTGTGAAGCCTGTCAGACTTGGGACCAACAGGGTGGGTGACTCAGCTTCAGCAAAGTGGAGATTTTTTTGCCTACTCTCATCACAGGTGTTACATATAACTGCCAATGTATGTGCTGAAGCAAAATGCACACAAGCCTTTTAGTGCATAAAATATTACACTTACGACAAAGTGTTTAAAACACACACATCATAGCTGTAATCTGAAACATTTTAAAGAAATGAAAATGTTAAAAGTTTCCTACTACAGTTGCTTTCATTCTTAGTAATTACCCTGAAGCCAACCCCCACAAACAAACAGTGCAAAGAAGAAAACACAATAAATTTTGAAGTTGTTCCTTCCATTCTGCATATTTAAGGGTGCAATTTAGCTATGTGGACATTGCTGAATTCTTGGGTTATTGAAATAAAGCAAATTAAAATTTAACACTTTAGGATACAATTATCCATGTTCTAACAGAATGCTGGTACAGTACTTACAGCAGGTTTGGACTGCCATCTTCTGGGATCCTGGAAAATTGCCCCATCTTCTGCTAGACCTAATGCAGTGTTTTCAAGGGCTGAAAGTGATGATTCTACATGCTGTGCAGAATCCAGTTGTACAATATAGCTATAGAACTACTGACTGTGCTTTAGACTCCAAATAGAAGACAAACACACACACTTCTTGTAAACTAGCACATCTAGAAAGATTTTCTATGAGATGTTT
Source organism: Podarcis pityusensis (assembly GCF_964106645.2). Classification (NCBI taxonomy): domain Eukaryota; kingdom Metazoa; phylum Chordata; class Lepidosauria; order Squamata; family Lacertidae; genus Podarcis; species Podarcis pityusensis. The sequence continues at coordinate 112,515,520 of NC_138028.1, read as the reverse complement.
ATATAGGGCAGCACTCAACAATATAACCTCTCCACATAGAGTCTGAAGGGTGGAGTCCAACCTCATTTTGCTACTTCTATACTGGAGGTGTGCCAGCCATCACAACCTGACATTTTCCATTGTAGAGGTAGCGTTAAAAGTATTGGGGCACAAGTAAGGTGGTGGGGGATGTCAAAGACCAGTCCTCTATTTGATAGGCTGGTGAAAAGATAAAGAACCATATGATGAGAGAGTCGGTGCAGGCCTTTCTGTAAAATAAATCAGTCTGGGAGAAAGAAGGGGAAGCAATCTGGGGAGAGTGGAGACACCAGCACAAAGCAAATTTGGGGGGTAGGGTCACACCACAAATGCAGGCTGTCTGTCTGTCTTCCATTGTCTGTCGTTCAAGAAAAAAGATAGCATGGACACTACAGGTAGATATACGTAGTTAGAAAAACATTTAGAGGTATAAGGTGACTTGCACTTATGCCCTGCAGTTCTCTTCATTGCTTTCACAGGAGATGCAGGGGGTTTTCTTGAGAAAGCCTCGCTAGCTTCATGCATCCCAATTAAAAAAATAAAAAACCACAGAAATGAGGGAGACGGATGCTATTCCACAACATCACCCAGGCACCTCCACCAGCTTCTGCCTGCCAATTTCATCTGCTAACTTCAGCCTGCCAACTTCCATGGGTTTCACCTATTCATGAATATACACCAGTTTCTTTTCACACATCACAGTCATGCACATATGCACACCACTAGCCCCAACCCCTTTCAAAATCTTACAGTCATGCACACAAGCATACACCAGAACACCAATGGACACAACCACTCATCTTCCACTCACCATTTATTCATATTCATTGCCCAACTTCAATCCACAAATATCCACTGGCTTCTGTCAATCAGCTCCCAAAGGTGAAGTTCAACCAGTCTACAACCACAAATATCACTATGTTTCAGCCTTGCAACATCCAAATGAGAACTCCATTGGCTTCCACCCACCAACATCTGCCAGCTTCTGCTAGGTCCACCACTAGACATCACACATCACACCCCATGGATATCAGCTGCCTTCAAGCAACAATTCCACACTGCAAATGAACTTGCCTTATTATTGCTCCGTAGCATCCTACAGCCAGATGATCATCTCCATCCATCTGCCTATTCACCTCCTCCAAGTGGAAGAAGACTAAACGTCACAGCTGTTGCTTGCTGTGTTCTGTTGGGGAAGAGGAAAAGGCCCACCTTCATATCCACTCAGCTGCCATGTACTTTTGTGATGTCACACGTAGTCTGTAGCCAGTGGCAACAGCTGGAGATGTATCATTATAATCCCTGCAGGCCTCACAATTGTGGGTACATCTCAGCAGTGATTTATTTGTATGCTTGTTTATTGTTAAAAATATTTATAGAAACCAACCTTCATGTGTACTGATACCAGGGAAGGATATACCATAAAATGATTGTAGGAGTCCTTTTTCAGCACAAGGGTCACATTTCCCTCTAGGGACCCCCGCTACACACACACACACACACACACACACACACATCTATGTACAGTAGGCTTCATTCCAGCTATGTAAAAGCTAGAGGCTCCCCCCCCCCCCAATCCTTCAATCCGCTTAAATAAGAAGCATGATCGAAGTTCAGGAAAATATTCCAACCAGGCAGAAACATTTTGAGGGTGTACAGCTGGTGAGGGGAATGACCTAGAGAGAGTCCAGTGGTCTGCTCTTGACTTGCAGACTGGACGTTCCCCACCCCATAATAAAACCCAAGGGTTATAGCCAGCATTATTTGCAATCAGATGAGACCTATTGAATCAATAGGGTTAATAACTTAAATCCATTGATTTCAATGGATGTACTCTGAGTATGATGTATTTGCATATTGTTCCAATTATTAAAAACACCAGCACACAAAAACACTTAAAAAAAAAAGCTGAACAGAAGGAAAGGGTAAAATACTAGTTTCACAGTTAAGTAGCCACAATAGTTGCCCAAAAGAGACATGACCAAAACATACAAATGCACACACAGAACTACATACTATATTCTCTTTCTCAACACACACAAACTGCACATTTGCATGTGCCCACATCCATCCATTGAGAAGAGAAGACTCCCTGGAAAAGACCCTGATGTTGGGAAAGATGGAGGGCACAAGGAGAAGGGGACGACAGAGGACGAGATGGTTGGACGGTGTTCTCGAAGCTACCAGCATGAGTTTGACCAAACTGCGGGAGGCAGTGGAAGACAGGAGTGCCTGGCGTGCTCTGGTCCATGGGGTCACAAAGAGTCGGACATGACTAAACGACTAAACAACAACAACAAACAACATCCATCCATCCATATCTCAATCACACATGCATTACACACATGTTCTCACCCATTACCATACTGCACACCTCTCTCAGCTTGACTTCATCATTATGTGCTGTATCACTTGCTTGCTCCATTTTTTTCCCATGTACTGTACTGAGACAGGGGCTCCCTTTTTTGAGCGTGCAGCAAAGAAGCGGAGTTTAGAAAAGGGAAGCACAACAAACTGGTGACGCGGGAATGCTTTACTCTAGTGATTTAGAGACAGAGTGCTTTTCTTTGCCAGCCCACTCAGTTTCCATATCGTCAAAGGACCTATTCTAAGATGCACGCTCCTGCACTGGATTCAGACCCACAACATCAGAGGCGCCAGACAAACGAGAACGTGTAGCCTGAACCATGTAGCTACGCTTTTTGAAGGGAGCAATATATTGCTCCAAAGAAAGGTGCTTGTCATTTATACAAATGGCCACAAGGTGTCAGCTGTTTGTAACTTTAAAGGGGAAATCTGCATTAACCTATTGCCAGAAAAAGGCAAACACATGCAGCACAATTCTACGCATACATGTAGTATGCACCACTAAACAGGGATCGTGGGCATAGCCAGGATTTAAGCTATGCACCTATCTGTCTTCATCCTGTCTGGCTCTGTCTAGCAGATTCTAAATGAAATGTCTCAACAACTGTTGTTTTAAATTACTTTCTTTTGACCCCGTGCTCAGAAAAACCTGTCAAAATCTCTCTACAATGTATACTTTTAGTTAAGTATTTTTTTTTTTTTTTACTTATTTACTTGATTTAGTGGGGGTGGACACTTGCCCCCCTGCCACACCCATGACTGGGATGACTGCCACCTCGAAAGTAGAACAAAAGGGGGGGTTGCGCCGTGTGCGTATTTCACCAAAATATTAATTTTCTGCTTCTCTCTGTCACACCATCCTTCAAAACTTTGGTGGCTATTGGATTCCATTAACCTTGTCAAAGATAAGATAGCAGCAGCCGGCGACGCATCCCTTGTGAGGCTGGATCTGCTGCCCCTGCGAGCCCTGCCGCCTGAAGCAGCCGCCTCATCTTGCCTCAGTAAGTTTTCAGAACGCTTTAGGAGGGCCGAAGCCATACTTTTAATAAAGAAGGCTTCCAGATATTTTGCTGTCCTTAACACAAGCGAGGGACAGAGGCGCGACGAACGTTACAAGCAGTTGACCACCTCAGACTAACAGCCTCTGAGGAGAAGCACTCCGAACCTTTCCCCCTCCCCTTTACCCGGCGAAACCGAACCCTCAACGGAACCCTAAGCCCCGCCCAGTGACGCAATCGCACGCGGCGGGAGGGTTCTCTGGCGGGTGGGGCTTAACTAAGCTCCGCCCTTTGCCTTGTCCTGTCAGGATTTCGCAATGCACTGTGGGAGCGAGGCGATGAGCGTCTAGAGCGGCGGCGGGCCGGGGAGGGAAAGGCTCTTGCGCGCGTGCGCGCTCTCCCTCGTCACGTTCGGCTTTTCCTCGTCTCTTCCCGTTCCCATAATGCTCTGCCGCTTCCGTCACTGACGGCTTGTCGCAAACGCGAAGTCCTCGTTCTGCCGGTGGTGGATTCCATCAGTCTCCCCTCACAGCTTGCCCGCCGCCACCACCACCCCCCAGCCGAGCCCCCCTCCCCTCCGCTTGGCGCTTAAGCAAAGGCGTGGGGGGTCGCTTTTGCTTCTGGGCCTCGGCGGCGTCTTCTTCCCTTCCCCCCACCCGTTCTCTTCCCTCCTCTTCCTCCTCCCCCCCTTCCGAAATGCCCCCCAAAAAACAGGCACCGGCAGCATCGGGGGCGGGTAACAAAAAGGCAGATCAGAAAAAGAAGGAGAAGATCATCGAGGTGAGACAATTTAGGCCCATTATCGTGGGGGGGGGGTCAAGCTCTGTTTGGGGCTGTACCACTAAGGACTGCAGGGAAAGCTTTTTAACAGCGTGGCCTCCAAACCTACCCAATGTGTGCCCTGCATGTAGAAAGCTAACATTTTAGGAAGGAGGGAAGTTTCAGCTCATGTCATTTCTCCCAGACATGTTCTGGGGTGGTGGGTGTTTTCGTCTAGAGAACCAATAAACCAGGAGATTCCCCCCCCCCCATTTGCATTCTGATTTTGTGCTATCCAGACACAGAGGTAGGCAACTTTTAGCAGGGTAGTGAAGATGCCACCTCTCTGTAATTACCTGCTTCACTGGACTTGGCTGGACAGGTTTCGGAGGCTGCACTGATTCTGGTCCTGAGCCGAGTCCAAGATCCTCAGGTGGTGTCATAAATTAGTATTGCCATTCCTGTTTATGTGTTTTCTGCTCCTGTTAATTATTACAAGGCTTTAAAGCAGGGCTGGGGAACATGTGGCTTTCCAGATGTTGATGTATTATCACTCCCATCATCCCTGACCTTTGGCCAGATTGGCTTGGGCTGATGGGAATTGGGAGTCCCCACAGAATCAGGAAGGCCCACAGCTTAGCCACCTGTTTTAAAGAAGCTATAGGTACTGGATATCTCTTAAACAATGCCAACTTTGGAGTAATGCACAGGACTATATGCCTCATATTTTTCTATCAGTATTATTTTTCAGAGGGTATATTTCAGTATTATTTAGAAAGTGGCATGGTAATAAATAAAAAGGCTGGGCACAGGCATTTGTTTCCAATGCCTGAACTTAACTTCCTTCTATAGTCAGGTCATTGATTCTTCTAGTCTGGTATTGTTTACATTGGTTGGCAGCTGCACTTTTAATGAGGCCTTTCCTAGCCCTACATATTTACCAGGGATTGAACTTGGACCCTTTCTCATGCAAGTCATACAAAACATGTACTCTGTGCACTGAACTATGGTGGTAAAATTCCTACACATCATTATTATGGGAAAGGCTTCCAAATTCCTGATCAAAGGGTCATGTTTTCAGGTAGATAAGCCCTCCAGCATCTCTTCAAAAGAGAGTACTGAAAGATACAAAACGATTTGTAATGGTGGGATTAAGAGAGCTGCAGAATATTTTGCTTCCATTTTAATTGGTCATCTAAACATGGTTATTGTAATTCTAAATTGTAGTTTGTTCTAATCCACAAACTCATAAACCTTTAAGTTCTTTTAAAAAGAATTATCACAATTCTGTAGTTACTAAAAAATTCTTGATAACTGGGTAGGCTCACCCTCCTTTATTTGCATGGCTCTATTGAATCATCAGATTTTATCACTGAAGAGAATATTAGATACACATTGCAAGACAGATGTATATGATTTAAACTGAGCTGTAAAGAGCCTTCATAGGAGATTTATACTAGAATTGGTGTGTTTTGTCACTAGATAGCAGTTAAAATGTATTTATTTTCTAACAGAGTTACAAGTAAAAAGGTTTTATTTAGAGTTTTAAGTGTTTGACTAAACAGATGTGCACTAAAAGTGAATGAGTGTTAAACTACATTTTCTACACATTGAAAAATCATGCTAGCTAATAACATTCCTACAAACCTTTGAAATTAGGACAAAACCTTTGGCTTGAAGAATAAGAAAGGAGCGAAACAGCAAAAGTTTATCAAGGCTGTGACCCATCAAGTTAAGTTCGGTCAGCAAAACCCACGGCAGGTAAGTAAATGTTTACTTGGCTTCACTGTTCTCTCTTTGCACTTGTTATAATGTGATTGCTTTTTCTATTATGTTGCATCATAGGAGTGTGGAGCTGTCAGAAGATGGGACAATTAAGTTAGGTCCTTCTTTGTTGGATAAATTTGTGTTAAGGGGCACAATTTTTTTATTATATATCTCGTCTTTTTCCCAGACTGGGACTCAATGTGGTTTACAGATGAAATAGAAAAAAAAAAGAAATAATAATTGAAAAGTAATTAAATACTTGTACAATTAATGTATAATATCTGTATGGAATATAGATAATAACAATAAAATGCCAAAATATGGTTCTTTTAAAAGGTAAGAAAATGCTTTCAAACTCCTCACAGTTGCACCAGAGAGGAGAGGGAAACACACAAGACCAGGTTATGCACAGGCTCGTTCCGCTTATAATGTCTGGAAAAAGGCCATTATGAATTATGTTTTATGGATATTGTATCATGCACTTTGTCTTAAGAGTTGTGGTATGCACTTATGCACCCCCCTGTGGTCTTGTAAATACCTGTTCTGTGTGTTGTTTTAGGCTGGTCAAGCAGAAGGTGACAAGAAACTAAAGAAAGATGATAAGAAGAAAGAATTACAGGAGCTGAATGAGCTTTTCAAACCTGTGGTTGCTGCACAGAAAATCAGTAAAGGCAAGCTTTCTTTGGATGACTTCCATTTTCCTGCCTCAGTGCATCTCAGATTTATGTATTACTTGTTCTGGAAAGGTACTAAATAATCAGCATATCTTGCAGGTGCCGATCCAAAATCAGTAGTCTGTGCTTTCTTCAAGCAAGGGCAATGCACAAAAGGGGACAAGTGCAAATTTTCTCATGACTTGACCTTGGAGAGAAAGTGTGAGAAGAGGAGTGTTTACATTGATGCCAGAGATGAAGATCTCGAAAAGGGTAGGTTACTTCTTGAAAATTGCAGACAAATTATTTTTCTGTTGTAGTTTTTAGAACAAGTCATGTCTTTGAGGAAGTAGATATAAATGCAAGTCTAAATAGGTGGTTCTTCTCTTCACTGGATTTTCATATATAATGTAAAGGACAAATTACCTGCATTTCTACAGATTCACTGTGATCTGTGCTTTCAATTTTTATAAGCATTTAAACCAGGGTTAAAATTGGTTAAAATGATCTGGGATGATGACTCTCCAGCCCATGAGCCAATCTTGTCGTGCCAGGGGGTCCATCTTGGGATTTTTTTTTCCCTTTGCAAACAGCAAATAGGCTTTAAAACAATGCTATACTGGTTTTGGAAGTCTCGACAGTTGGGACTTCAAAGTGCAGCATCAGCTGGCATAGTGATGTCATAGCAGCTGCATTCATCTGTCACATTTGGCCCACCAGGATGTGAGGAGTGTGATCTGGCCCAGTGGCCAGAAAATGTTCCCTGCCCCTGTCCTAGATAATGGTATCTCTTGGCACTGTCTCGTGCTTTTACTCTGGGAGAATGAATGTAAAATAAGAGAGCTGCAGATTGATCAGTGGCTATATTTACAAACATAGCACTTAGGAAAAGACTCCTGTGAACATGCTTCAGCATAATTCAGATGCAATGCTCAATTATGGTTTGGTGTTACATGAACAAACCTGTGCAAACTTTGGGCTCATGCACCCAACCCCTTCCTCTGGTGTGGCTAAGAGGAGCAGTTTGGAAGCTTTTCTTTTTTTCCCCACTTCACAAGAGTTTGGACTTACTAGTTAGTTTTGATACCTGAACCCGGTTTTCTAAGGTAATTATTTTGATCTTTCCTTGAATTCTTTCATTACTCTTGTTGCTTCATCCAAATATTTCCCTATTTGTCTTCATCTTAGTCCTGCCTCCTTTGCACTTTTGATTCCTTCTGCCTTACATCTTTTTATATGTCTCTTGCAGTATAAACACAAAGGTAGAATTCAAATATTTATATAGGAGAACTTTGCTGGTGGTGTTGAACAAGCTTAGTCCTTCCCTTGTATAATGAAATGTTTTGCTGCTATATGTAGACACAATGGATAACTGGGATGAAAAGAAACTGGAGGAGGTAGTGAACAAGAAGCATGGTGAAGCTGAAAAGAAGAAACCCAAAACCCAAATAGTATGTCTGTCTTGTTTTGTAAATTTTATATATTACATACCTCATTTTTAGCAGAAAAAAAACCAGTTTATAAAATGACAGGATATTCTTATTGTGTGACTTGTGGCTGAAAATAAGCTGTCATGCAAATAAGCTGAATTGTTAAAAAAATACTATGGCAACAGCTTGAACTGTTAAGGACAAAATAGCTCAGGGACCACCTGGTGACATTATATGATAATGCCAAGGTACGATAAACAATACTAAATAGAATGAGAAGTAGCTCAGAGATGTAATTACTTTATGTAGTATTAGTACAATATAGGTAAAATCCAGTCCATAATAATTACAAGTACTCTTGTTTTGAAACTATACTATTTACTAGTGTTTATCAAAACCTTATGTGTGATAATTAGTTGATTCAGCAAATGGAGTCTGGAAGTCCAGTTTTATAACCCATTACTATTAAATTTGAGTATTGGGGGCTGGGGGGCTTGTGTTATGTTGTAAATAAAATTCCAGTAAAAAAAATTGAGTTATAAGGTGTAATTGCTGTTCACTGTATAGTACAATGACATATAGATGGCAATTCTGTGGTGTCACGAAATTATTTCATAGACTGTAATCTCAAACTTGATTTTATTTAAAAGTAGATATTCACCGTAACCTGCAAATCAAAGAACAATGATTGAAACATGATACTACTTTCCTAGGTAAAAATTGTTCCATGGAGGTCTTATTCTTCCAAATCAAGATAAATGTATACTTTTTTGAAGTTTTGACTAAAGGTAACCATTAAACCAGAGAGCTAGCCAGAGTGGTAAGGAATGCTGCTCTATACATTCTAAGCCCAGCTGAATGTACAGACTCCTTAGTGGGGTTTCTTCTGAATTTGCTGCCAAAGTCAAGAGAACTTAACATTTCTCTGTATTGTGCCAGATTCTGCTATGTAACCACTGCATTCAGTCATGATTGATTTATACATGTCATACATTTAGGGGTTCTGGAAGAAATTCAGTGTCACGCTAAGGTCAGGGCAAGCATTTCAATTTGCCAGACAGAATGATCCCTCTCTCCTTCCATTACATGCTGTTGCAGGGGTTATCTCAGTCCCAATTTGGAGGGATGCAGTAGGGAGGAGGAATGTTTGTGCCCCACTGCAAAAGCTGAAGTTGTTATACAAAATTTCCACTTATAGGACTCATTGATTGAATCTCGCCCACTGCATCTGATAACTTTAAAAATAGGTACAACTGCTGAGTAAATGTAGATTTAATTATCATACTATGGTAACTTCATCCACTGTGTAGTGCAGCACTTCCCAAACTTGGGTCTCCATCCATTTCTGGACTACAGCTCCCATCATCCCAAGCTAGCAGGACCAGTGGTTTGGCATAGACACCTGGTTTGGTGACCAGAGCCTAAGATTCATTCTGCCTTTTGTGTCTATAAAATGAAGACAATGTGTGATAATAAATGTTCCATGCAGGTCTGCAAGTATTTCCTCGATGCTATTGAAAACAATAAATATGGATGGTTTTGGGTCTGTCCTGGTGGAGGAGACAACTGTATGTACCGCCATGCGCTCCCTCCTGGCTTCGTACTCAAGAAGGACAAGAAGAAAGAAGAAAAGGAAGAAGAAATTTCTTTAGAAGATCTAATAGAAAAAGAGGTAACGTAGTCATTTTCTCTCTAAAAATACAGTAGTTTGTCACTTTGATGTTGTGAGGTTATTTTAGCAATGAGGAGTCTTTAGTTAACTGGATTTTTGTATACCTGAGCCTTAATATGGACACTTTAATTTTTTTAAAGGCTTATTTCAGTAAAATTTAGCAATTTCTATCCATAATTGGAGTAGATTTATTGGATTACAGCAGATTTTTTTGTAATACTCTACTCAGGGTTTTTTTAAAAAAATCAATTTCTGCAACATCAGGAATCAGTACTGATTTCCTGCCTCCAAGGGACAGCTATATTTACTTTTTAAAAAATGTGTTCATATATTCAAACTGAATACAGTGTAGCACTTCATGCTAAATATCTGATTACTAATGAATGTGGCTTGCCATGTACTTGGAAAATGTTTACTCAGAGAAGAACATTTATGGGTATTAGTGCATCATCTAGTCTTTTTGACATTAGGTAATTCTTTATTCTGGCTGTATTTCATGTTTACTAGTTCCTTGTAGGCTCAGAGGAAACTATGAGAACAATAATGGAGATTTGCTGAGATTCATAGAACAAAAGCTTCTGCAGAAGGACTGTATTTAATTGCTTTAAGGCTTTTTCTTAATGTACTGGAGAGAAAAAATGAATCTTCTAAAAGTGTGCTCAGTTAATAATGTTTTCTCTTACAGCGTGCAGCCTTAGGAGCAAATGTTACTAAAATTACTTTAGAGTCTTTTCTGGCATGGAAGAAAAGGAAAAGACAAGAAAAAATTAATAAGGCTGAGCAAGATATGGAAAGAAGAAAAGCAGACTTTAAGGCTGGCAAAGCACTGGTGGTAAGTTCTGTGTAGCCTGATCTATAACATTAAAGTCATGACACACAGGCAAACATTTTTCAGTGAAGCGAAATGTTCCGAACTCTCAAATGTATATTACTGTTTCATATTGTGATCTTTCTTTGTGGCTAGATCAGTGGGCGTGAAGTGTTTGAGTTCCGGCCAGAGCTGGTCGATGCAGATGATGAAGAAGCAGATGACACCCGTTATATTCAAGGAACAGGTGAAGATGAGGTAAAGGAGATCCAAGAGTATTGTATGCAATCTCAAGACAACCAAAGAATAACCTTATTTCCATGGTTGAGGAACTTAAATAATGAACTGTAGCATTATTAGTGACCACTATGTACCAGGTGCCTTTTGATCACAGCATGATCTGCTGTGGGTCAGCTGCACTGAATGCAGTGGGACTTAAAGCCTACACTGATTCTGCTGTAAGTAAAATTAAAATAACTTTTTCCCCCTTTCAGGTTGATGAGCAGGTGGATGTAAATGATGTGGACTTGAACCTGTATGTTCCAAAAGCCGTAGATGAGACTGGAATTACAGTAGCAAGTCTGGAGCGATTTAGCACGTACACTTCGGCTGAAAAAGATGGTAAGATTTGTGTGTTCTGTGTTCTTAAGATCTTCAGTAGTATTTAAACTTTGAAAGGTTATTGATATGTTCGGGATTTTAATTGATATATTCAGGATTGTAGTCAATGAAGCTGCCCTGTTTATGCAAGAACTTGCCCTTGCGCATTGGAATGGCCTTTCCATTCCTTCCCCACACTCCCTCTGATCCCTTCTAGGGGTTCCCCCAACTCACTAGAGCAGATTTGGGGGCAGAGGAAATTCCATGGTTAAAGTGGAAGTCCTTGGCACAAATGGAATTCTGTTATTGGATTCAACCTTTCATGCATGGGTGTAGGCAGGGGAGACAGCTGCCTCCCCTAAAGCGAGTAAATCAATAAAAAATACTTAATTAACTGAGGTTCTGCCCCCTCTAGCACAAATCCTGGCAACGCCCTTGCTTTAATGTTTCGTGCCACAGTGTGTGACTCCTATGTTTTCAATTTATCCTTGCAGTTTGTATATGGAATAGATTGCAAAACATTAACTTGGGTAGAGGTAGTTATCCCTTTTAAAAAGTTACTTATGTATCTTTCCTGTACACGGACATGTGTAATGATACATAGCATTGTATCCATTATGACCCATCCAGCTCTATATATAATGGAATATAGATAGTTAAATAAATAAATAAATAAATCCTTCCCATCTGGCTGGTATCCATTACCAGCATGAAAATTAGGGTTACGATAATGTCACTCATTTCCCCATTCCCCTCCTTTCCATTTCTCATTCTTTCTAAAATCTTCAGGATAGAGACAATGGAAAAATGCATTGGCATATTTAATATCCATTTTCTAGCTCTTGTTGTGGTTTTCTTTGGAACACATTATTTCTGAAGCTGCTAAAATTGTATAGTCACTATACACAGATTAAAATGAGAACATTACTGGCCTACAGGTTTGAAATCTAAAAGACATGATAAAAAGGAGTGGGGGTGATAGGGAGAGGAAAACAAGCCGGCATCAACTCTTCTTCTTCTTCTTCTTCTTCTTCTTCTTCTTCTTCTTCTTCTTCTTTATCATTATTATTTATACCCCACCCATCTGGCTGGGTTTCCCCGGCCACTCTTGGCGGCTCCCAACAGAATTAAAAACACAATAAAACATCAAACATTAAAAACTTCCCTAAACAAGGCTGCCTTCAGATGTCTTCTAAAAGTCAAATAGTTGTTTATTTCCTTGACATCTGATGGGAGGGTGTTCCACAGGGCGGGCGCCACTACCGAGAAGGCCCTCTGCCTGGTCACATAGTTCTTAAAATGACAAGCTTGAATGGAAACAGTTCAGAAAGAGGAGAAGCTAAATTACCAACTGAACTTTAAACCAGGTCTATGGAGAGAGGCCTGGTGTTCCTTTGCCCTCTGCTACCATTAGGAAAAAGCAAAACAAAGCAAAAAATCACAGAACAAAAATATCAGCAACAAAAGCAGTCACTCTCGGTAAGCTCACAAGCAAAAAATGTGGAGGAACACTATAAAATTAAAGCAGTGTAATAATGGCCACCAAACTCCCAAGAAATTCCTATCAAGGAGAAGGCTCAGATAAAGCTGTAGTTTTTAAGTCCAGGAAGCCTCTGAAGGACTTGAGTGTAAGTGTGCTCAGGACTAAGTAGCAAATATTTCTGATTTCTGTGACGTTTACTTCAAAATAAGGGTGGTTTGCTCACTCTGGAAAGTATCTAACAAAGTAGTTCAATTAGCACACAAACTTCCAACTATGCAGTGGAATTTCTCCTTCCTCTCCCTTCCCCACAGACTCCCTAAATCTGTTTTGGGGTTTCCCCCAATCCTTGAGCACATTTAAGGAGGGCCTGTGAGGAGAGGGAAGAAATGTTTGATTGCACAAATGGAATTCTCCTAGCACTAATAGAATTCCTTCATTGGAATCCAATATATATTTTTCAGATACATCAGCCTCACTTTCTAGAGTTGTGTAGCCAATTTTCTTAGCCTGCTTAACATCAGCAGGAAAAATAGGTTGGTGTGTTTAAATGGTACATGGTACGAATTGTTTTCACTTTCAGATAACAAGTTGAGTGAAGCTTCTGGAGGTGGACTGGAGAATGGAGAACAAAGTGATTTGGAAGCTGACAGCGACATGGAGGGCACCCAGGAAAATGGAGTAATTGATGCAGTCCCAGTCGATGAAAATCTTTTTACTGGGGAGGATTTGGAAGAACTAGAAGAAGAACTAAACACACTTGATTTAGAGGAATGAACATTTAGAGGAATGAATCTACTTGACAACGTTAATACTATCTCCATTCTTATGTGGAGTACTCTTGGTTCCTCACATGATTCTGGGGAAAAAAAACATTAAACAGAAATATCTTTCCCCCCAATTTTTTCCTGATTCAGTCTTAACCAGCTTAATAAACTTCCCAGATAGTACACTGAGAAAGAACTCTCTTAATGTACAATGACATAATGAAATCCCCGCCAAAAGTAGAAAGTCGATCACAACTTTTCCCGGATGTGTGAAGGGGTGTGTTGCTACCAAGTCCAGGAAGAGGTCAAGAATTCCTTCAGTAGAACTGCATTTGAAATAAGTATTTTGAGTGATTAAGTTTGTGCTACGATACTGTAAGTCGAAGTGATAACAGGTTGAAATGGCTGTGTTCTTAAAAGTGCTGGAATTGCTTTTGATTATTTGACCAAACAGATACCTAAGGTAGAGATTCATAAAATCACACAAGTATGGTCCCTGCTTCTAAATTTTAAAGTTAATCCACCAAGGTGTAAATAAAGACTATCTGGTTAAAAAAAACAAACCATGTTGGTTCTACATTAGTGTATATGCATGTTTTGCAAATATGCAGTAGACCTAAACAAAAGCACTTCTGCAAGTATGATTAATTGCAGTTTAAAGTGTAATTTATAGATTGCCTCTGTGTGTGAAAAGGCTTCTTCTGCCTGCTGAAAAATCCCAGTATATGCAAAATGTACTTGCCATGACTTCATCATTCTTTCTGGTTTTCAGGCATATCCATTTGTATGTAGTGCAAATTTTGTGAGATTTGGGAATTAGTAGTACTGGAATTCTGCTTTCAGCAATCAAAGCAGGAGATTCCTGCATTCTTTGGAGTACAGAGCCAAATGGATTTAAATTTAGCTGTAATGTTGAAAAGACAAATACCATATTACAGTGGTATTTTTAAAAAATGCGTTAGCCCAGGTAGTTCAACATTAAATACAGCAACTCGCTTTGCATTTTTTGTAGCAAAGTTTAGAAGTTTTTCTGGCAGAATAGCTTGCAAACCAGTGATGTGGAAAGAGCTTTCAGACAAATGTTACATTTCATGTGGCACAGACCTCTGGCTTAGAATGTGAATATAGCCTCGTTCATTTCAAAAGTGTTTTTAGTCCCATATTTCAGTACGAATGAGATATGTTGCTATATGACCCAAGTACTAAAATCTAGAAATTCTTGATAGATTTTTTTTAATGGAAAATTACTTGGAAGGGATATTGTGAACACTGGAAACTGAAAATGCCTTGACTAATCTGTCCAGCTGGTGAGAGGTAATGCTTCATCCAGTACTGGGGGGAGAAAGTTAAAACATAATGCTAAATAAGATAATGCTGAAGATTGATTTGTAGAACTGAATGTTAATGGACTAGCCATCAAAGTTCATAGAACCTTCCCAGCCGGTGGCTGGATTAAAATAGAAAAACTTGGATCATCCTATACCTAAGTGGGATCTGTAGGGTTGCTTATATATTTTATGTGTACTTTATTTTTCACCGTCTCCTTCATTGCTCATTTTTTTTCATGCAGACCTCTTATTGAGTTGAGATTCATTTGAATCACAACGTCTTGCTTATCTGCCTTAATTTTTCCAGAACCAAGTAGAGTTGTGGGCTTCCGTTTGTCATACATCCTGCTTTTTATTTTTTAAAAAGCACTTGAATTATTTTTTTTAGCACTGCAGTATGCTTGTTTTCAAGGAAAATGAAGAGTAAATGTTGTTGAGCATCTTGATGTTATTCTCTTTTTCAAAAGTTTGGAAAACTTTCCTCTCTAAAATGTAGACTGAAGATTAAACAGCAGACCCAGCCATTTTTAGTTGTGGCTAATATGGCCTTATTTTTGAAGTAGTAATTCTTACATTATTACTATGCCAAGCAAACCTTAATAAGACACAAATGGCTTCTTTGATTCCTCTATCCTGAAAGTGGGTTAGCCTTTTGAATTGTAGTGGATGATTGTGTTTATACTTGTGCTATTATTTTCCAAAAGACATTGAATAACTTTGTATTCAAGTTCAGTTATAGCGAAGGAAAAGACAAGATCATGTTGAGATTGAATCCTCAGTTTAATCGCAGTGTGCAGTGAACCACATGGAGAAAATGCATCTAGATCATATAACATAGGAATTATTGTAAATCAGTGGCTCTGCAGCTCTTAATTTTCTCATGTACCGTGTGTTATGAAATGTTCTCTTCCAGAACTATAACATGTTTCCTGACTAAATATTCATTTCAGCCATATTCCTGCATTTGGCAGTGTTTTGTAAAATTATAAATAGCCTTGGTTGAAAGATGACCCCCCCCCCAAATTTCTTACTAAGTAATATGGTATAAGACATATTAAACTGGGGGAAGTCTCACTAAATTTTAGAGTAGTTGAATTTTCTACACACAGTTTAGCAAAATAGTGGCTTTCAAATTTTCATAAGGTTTGCTAGATTTTGTGTTCCCCCTACTTCAACTGAGGCTGACCTTAAGGGTGTTCCCACTGTTCCTTTGCAGTTGTAAACTTGATTGCCACTAATGATATTTTCATTAAGGGATCCTTGAGAAGCTTCCTAGGTACTCCAGGATTCCCTGAAATATAGTTAGGAAACCACTGTAATAGTCATCTGTTCATATGCGTCCAAACTGTAGGGATGGGGGATCCCAAACTTAATCTAGTCAGGTGGTATGGTGTGGTATATCTTTCTAGTCATGTTATAGTCATGACTTTGCTTTGTGGCCCTTATTTTTGTTTTTGGTTGTTTTCTAGAGATTAATGAATTTTTAACCGTGCCTAGAAATGTTTTGCCCCAAGTGGATAATTGGGAGCTCTAGTTCCCAAATTGTAGGATGGGATCCCCGTCAGGTTTGAAATGAATGAAGAGTGGGTGTAAAGACCCTTAGACGCAGCATGTCTTACCTACCACCCAAAGTCCTGGATAGTCTGCAATGGACACAGCTGTGCTTAAACGAATTTTGTAGGCCTGGGGAGAGGAAACTGACTCTCCAGCTCTTCCCATCATCCTTGACCACTGACCAAGCTGCCTGAGGCTGCTGGGAGTTGGAATCTGGGGGAATCACAGGTTCCTCACCCTTAGATACCTATGGAGGAGATGATTGACACATACGGAGTGGGGGCAGAAGGTGTAAACTTGGAAAGGGAGCTGAGCTGGAAAAGTTTGAAAAATTCTGCCTTAGTTTGTTACACAGGGGCGAGAGAACCTTACAGATGTTGGTCATCTGTATGAGATCTGTAAAGGAACAGCGCTTTGCCTACATTTTTCACTTGAAAAGGTGAGTGAAATATCCTCTATTTTTGTTCATAGTGTGTGGTAGGAATCATTATTTACATCCTGCCTAGCATATTTACTCTTGAATGTGTGTATGTATATTGGGTGGGGCGGTCCACCAGTGATCACGATTGGGGAGGCGGCTACTAAAACAATTCCTATCCTTCAGCACTGAAATCAGTGCATACTTTGCCTGAGAAGTAAACCTGCTAACAAAGGGTTTAAAAATTGGAAATTGTGATTTTTGTAGTCCTCTGTCAATGGAGTTACAGCAAGGTCTGAATCCAGTGTAGTCCCCTTTGCTGTGTGGTCTTGTATGCTCACATACTCGTAATAAGGGAGATGCAAAGATTATTCACTAGTGAGGGTACAACTCAAATACAAAGCACAACTTAAAACACTTAGTGTCCTAGAATAAGTATTGCCTAACTACTGTGCAGATCTAGTATATCAGCAAATGGATGCTTTTTGTGACGAGAGAACCAGCTGTTACCTTTATTTAAAACCCTGTTTAAGTGCTCCCATAAGGTGTTTTTTCCAGTTAACTGGTAGGCATTGCTGGCAGGTGGTGATGTATATTAAATTAGTTGACATGGAAATCAGTGAGCCTACAAAATTGCCATTTCACCATCTTCTCAAATTTTCACAGCCCTCTAGTGGCTATGGTCGCTCATTTACCAGAAGTAATGTATTTAACATTAACTCTGGAAGTATATACTCGATTCTGACCGAACTAGGCTCTCTTTGTATATTTTGCAACCTACAATAAATTAGGCCAAATATATTTGGGAAACAAGTTACCCACCCCATGTACCGTATTGGCCCAAATATAAGCTGCACCCGAATATAAGCCACACCTTTAAAATTCGGGGGAGAGAAAAAAAGACAATACCTGAATCTAAGCTGCTCCCTTAAAATTCTACAGGCATTCACACCCATTCTATTTTACTGTATGTGTTTCAGCAGCGATCTCGTAAAAGCCAATTTTTGTAAGGTCACGAATTTAAGCCGCACTTTAACTTTTCACAGTCGGAATTTGGTAAAAAAGTGAGGCTTATATTCAGGGCAATACAGTATATACTGCATATGCTGAGCCAAGATATGTGCAGGAACACCATCCTATAAGCAGCACACACAGTTCCCAGTTAAGAGATGCATCCAAGCTACAATTCTGTTGTTGGTCTCACTTTAATAACCACCTCACCAGGTTTGCATACCCTGTTCTGTTATAAATGCTTTCTTTGGTTTAATTACCTGCTGGTCATTGGGCTGGCATCCAAGAAATGAGCTGTTTCCTGTGTTTGTTGCTTCTGCCGTTAAAGCTGTGAACCATTAATGAAATGCAGGAGAGAGTGATGTTGAATGCTCATAGACTTGTAGATTTCCTCCTCTGCTCTCAGTCATGTTATGTTATTATCAGAGTGGAAAGTACCCATAGCACCAATCAGATGCTTCTTTCCCATCCCTGCCCCTTAAAGGGAAAATAACCCTGTGAGCCTATATAGTTTTACCAAAGAGGAGTTTGAAGCTTCATGTACATGGGATTTAAATCTGGATCCTTGTGCATTTGCTTTACCCCATGCAGTCAAATGTGCTAGCAGTTTTATTGTTGTGCCATCCTTTTAAGGCTCTACCATATTATCAACTATTATATTGTAACCTGCCCCAGGACTCCTATGATGAAGAGTGAGTAAGCAATCTTATTAATAAACAACTTTCGTCTGAGTATAACCCAGTGCACCTTTGAATTGTAGGTTGTATGCTTTCTTGAAGTGACACACATGCACATGGCTACCAGCCCCTTTTAGAAGTGACAACCACTTTTCTGGGTTCATCCCATAGTGCAGGGATGGCATACCTCAGGACCAGAAACTGAATGCTCCTCTTGTCTGGCCTTTGGAGTTCTCAGTCTACATTCTCCCCAGCCCTCCTTCATAACTTCCTTGAGTGTTTTTGTCTGTCTGGAATGTGTCATTGTTGTCTGATCATGCTTCTTGCTCAGAAGTGGCCTGTCTTGTTTCGCCACCGGAGGCAAAAATGGATTGGGCCACCACACCACCACCACTTCCATTGTGCACCGGAACATGCCTCCTTGCCAAACTTGGCAAGAGTGAGGGGGCGTTCTGCAAAGCCCCATGACGCTCGTCTCTGCCCCAGAGGCAGGGAAGACAAGAGGAAACGCCATGCGCCAGAACAACCCCCTCTCACTGACTTGGGCAAGAGGGGGACATTCCACCACCGGTGGCAGAAGCAGTGGGGCTTCACCCTGCCTCATCAGTGAGCCGGCTCTGCTCTTGCTTGGCTGGATAGAAAGGTGTGGGTGTACAGAAATCATGGGTCATGAATGGCTTTTCTTATCTAGTAACCATCGTAGAGCAACCAACCAAACTCAGTAGAAACATTTGAGTTAAAAAAGAAAGAGAAGCTCAAAGCCAATGACAACTTGCCCTGTTGTTGTTATCACAAAAGTGCTGTAACTGGCTGTAGATAACATGCGTTTAGTCTTGTGGTGAGTGAACAAGTACTCCTTGAGGTAGGCATGTATATCCTGATGTGGCATTACAGTTCTGGAACTGCAAATGTGGAAACAAAGCTAATCCCATTTAAGATGCTGTTTCTATCCTTTAATCTGTTCAAAATTACGATGCTAAACTGCAAGAAAACAGCAGCATTGACTGGTGACACAATTTTCGAAAACAGAATTACTGGTTAGAGTCAAATGAGTAAAGGCAGATGTAATCCAGAAACGGAAAACAAAAAGGGATTCTTCCAGCTTTGCCATCTGCATACCAGCCTGGTCTCTTCTCCCATGTTAAAGGAAGCATGCCTTGCCTTTAACAAATCAATGTGTGTTTTAAAGCATCTCATGTACATTTCAGCTTTGAGAACCCTGACCTTTATTTTTAAAATAGGCAAAACTAATTGCCAAAGGCCTGCTGCTATAATGCAATTTGTATCCACTTAAAAAATAAAGATGCTAGACAATTTCCTCCAGCATCAATTGTATTTTAAAGGCTGATTGACGCATGGATTCTCTGCTAAAAATACAGCCAAGTAAATGCAAGTGGGGCTATCCTATTGATCACTGGAGGGGAAAGTATTGTGGATGAATTTGGAAATCTATCTGCTATAGCAACTAAAGAGTGCTGCCCTTATATATAGTTCTAGTCTAAAGCAGCCGAATGTTGTTTTGTGTGAACCCTATGTCTGCATGAAATTACCTACATCTGGACAGCAAAGAAATCAATGCATGTACATAACTGTATGTATGTTCCATAATGTGCAAGCTGGAAAGAAGGTAAGTATACATGCCATTTCCATGGGTACTGACAGGTGGGAACTTCAAGCTCCACTTGCTTGGGCATGGATTTTCCGTTCTAGTGCAGCTTACCATGCTACAAATGGGTCATTTGATGTCATAAGGGTGTCAGGTGATTGGCCCACCTGTAAAAAGGGCCCATCAAAGGTGGGGAAATCCAGACCAGGTCCAGTTCACCACCCCTCTTCTAGGCAGAGACCTTGGTCCTGGTCTCATCCTTGAACTGTAGGGTGTAATGTATGAACTGATACAAAGTCTTAGCTTTGTCCATTTGTGGCCCATGACAGATCAATGATGATTGAATAAGCAAGTGTTTTGTGTCTTGCAAACTAACCAGTATTTTCACTGTATCCCATATCTACATCCTGTCCAACCTGAAAGTTCAAGAGGAGGGAAAGGGAAAATGACTGTCAAATGGGATACACCAGCCCTTGCGATTAAGTTCACATACATTTTCACCACTTGAGTGTAAAGAGGAAGAAAATGTTAAAGCTTCCATGTTTGCCTTTTTGTATTGTTTACCATAGATGCCAGGTAAGTGGTTGTTTATAAGCTTGGGATAAGTATTATATGGTGATAATAGGAAAAGTTCAGGAAAGGGGCTGCAGCTCAGTGGCAATGCCGGATTACCTACTAAGAGAGTAGACACGGGCATATGGGCCCCACACCTTTTAGGGGCCCCACAACATAGGATCAAAATATTGATTTGATCTTGAAAGAAAATTACAAGAACGTATTAGGAGATAATTTGCAAGGAGGCCCCTGAGATTTTGACTGCTGAGGAGCCTCCACAGCATTTAATCTGGCACTGTACAGTGGTAGGGCACCTGCTACCTGGTAGGACTGGGAATATCCTGTCTGAAACCCAGCCAACGTTAACAATACTGGACCAGTGGTCTAACTTGATATGAGAAAGTTCCTCCAATATGCCACTGTGAATCCTCTCCCACTATATTCCCTCGCACTTTAAATAAAAGAGAGAGGAAAGAAATATATGTGTTTTGGCTGTCTTAAGATGTAATCAATGGTGTGTGCATGAATGTAATAGGCTGTGCTATGCATTTGGGGGGGGGGTGTTCTTAGCAAGCCAGAATTAATCAGGAAAAGGGATCAATGTGGGAACAGTTAATATGACTCTCAGTTGCCATGTATTCACTAACTTCAATTCACTAACCAAGAAACAGCCCACAAAATATTTCTCACTCATTAAAATTATGTGTTTTGATTTGGATCTCCTCTCTGCTTGTCACATTCATCACATTCCAAGATAATCTAGAAGCAGGAAAGAAAATATCCCACGTTCTAATAAATAACTTGGGACATATACAAGGTTCCTAGAAGCAGGCCGTTTTCTGTCGGCGACCGAGAACTTTGTACAGCAAAAAGAACTTGGACATCCGCAAATATTTTTACTCTTGGAATGGATGCTGGCTGTTCATGTATCATTCCGTTGCTATTTTTATACACATATAGGAAAATGCCTAAATGTTTCTTAATGCATTTTTAGATATCTGCAGAATAGTTCCTCAGGGGGGAAATGATTGTTAAGGGGCAGGTCTTCTGGGCATCATTGTTCCATTTTAGAGGATGGTGGGCTTCCATGTGAGTCTGACTGTGCCTGGCCCTAGTTGGTGGCAAAGTTCTGGTGAGTCATTTATTCATTAGAACAAAGAGGAAGGAGGAAGGGCGAGACACCATTGATTCTTATCAATATAGAGATTGAGCAGAAACTGAAACAAGCTTTCTGCTCAAGCAACTAACCCTTTAGGTCTGCTTCTTGAAGTATATATTGCTTTTCCATAGACCAACCTGATGTCCTACAGTTTTTAGACTACAGCTCCTGTAATCACTCACCATTGGTTATGCTGATGGGAGCTGTAGTCCAAGACATCAGGGCTGGCATAGACCATTAACACTTTGGCAGCCAGGCAGTTCTATTTACCTTCCATGTGTGACAACTATAAATATTTGGGGAGGGAGGGCTGTCAAAAAATCAACATGTGTTGAAATCTGTAGGAGACCCTTGAGCTTATAGTCTAAGCTGCTCTTCCAGTCGGCTTTGCTGAGTGCCCATCTCTCCCACTACCATTCACTGTCTCCCCAGGTTGATGGAGGTGGCAGGCCTTCCCAGAGTCTCAGTAGAGCATATTCCCACACAAGCCATCAGAATCATTTCAGTGCTGGGGGATTCTGGAACGAGTCACTCCATTCCCACCACCAATGAGAGAATATGCTTTGCCATGGCCCCCAGAGGCACCTGCCACCACTGCTAAGGCCCACATCCTTTCCTTGCCCTCTCTAGGTCTGGAGAACAGGGTGGCAGCACGTCCAGGATCAAGGTGTGAGTAGGTCCCCGTTTGCTTCCTTGTTGCTTGCAAGTATTCAAAAGGGGGCCCCTGGTTTTATAAGGGCTTGTGGCTTCACTCGTTACAACTGTCATAAATGAGTAACTACGAAGAATGAGCTGCATCAGTTTGGGCATCAATTAGGAAACCCCCTAAACCCTTTGGTCTCTGCTTTTAATCCATGAGCTCAATTGTGCCTTCATGCCTGTGCCATCTATGAATCAGACTGCTGGCCTCAAAGAAACCCTGAGTTACCAGAAACCATGCCGTCTCCAGAGTAAACACTGCCAGGGCTTTGGTTTTCATTTTAATCACCCTCCCATAGAGGCTGCTTAATCAGATTAATGCTGAAGCCTCGCTTTTGCTGAGTTCTGGGCCTGCCCACTCAACCACCTACCACTCAGGGTCTTTTCCTTTCCTTTAGCAATCTGAAGGGGAGAAATGCTTTCGGTGGATTTGCTCAGTGATGCTGTCTGAACCCACCACAAGCTAATGTCGTTCAAGAATCTGGAGCCTGAGCTGTCTTTTAGCACCACAAAACCACCTCTGGTTTTCTAATAAGTTTTCCCCTATTTAATGAATTTATTGCAAGCTGCTTTTTGAGAACATGCTGCACAAAAGCAGCTTTAAAACAAAGATATAAAACTGCCTCCCCACCATCTCTTTAAGATGCATCTATCAATGTCTATTGAGGGACTCGGGTGGCGCTGTGGGTTAAACCACAGAGCCTAGGATGTGCCAATCAGAAGGTCAGCGGTTCGAATCCCCGCGATGGGGTGAGCTCCCGTTGCTCGGTCCCTGCTCCTGCCCACCTAGCAGTTCGAAAGCACATCAAAGTGCAAGTAGATAAATAGGTACCACTCCGACGGGAAGGTAAATGGCGTTTCCGCGCAGTGCTCTGGTTCGCCAGAAGCAGCTTAGTCATGCTGGCCACATGACCCGGAAGCTGTACGCCGGCTCCCTCGGCCAGTAAAGCGAGATGAGTGCCGCAACCCCAGAGTCGGCCACGACTGGACCTAATGGTCAGGGGTCCCTTTACCTTTACCTATCAATGTCTATTAGTCCTGACAGCTGTATACGACCACCATAACATTAGGAAGTTGCCTGAGACAGACAGAGCGCTGATCCACCATATTCTACACTGACTTGGAAGCAGGTGGCCAGGGTTTCAGACAGACTTTCCAAGCCCTTCCTTCCTCACGGGCGTGAAACCTTTATCAACCTCCCAAGGACAACATGCCAGAGGTGGGTGAGGTTAGGGGCAAAGGGGAGCTGAGGGAAGAGGATGCAAATGTTACCTTTGTGCTATAGGTTAGTTTCTACACACACCCCTCTCTACGCTCCCTCCATGCAAGAGGAATTCTCAGAGTCCCATGCGAGTCAGGCAATTACAACAGCATGGACCACTCAGTCAGTAATCTAAGGCATTGATTCTGTTCTTTGGCTAGCAGCAGACTGGTTGTCTGTAGGTTCTGAAGGTTCTAGGCAATTCGGAGATAGTTTTCAATGAAGAAGACTGTGGAGATTTGAGTTTAGCCCTGTTTTGGGAAGTTTTCAATGAATGACATTTTATGATGTTTTTATATGTGCTGGAAGTCACCTAGAGTGGGTGCGGAAACCCAGCCAGATGAGCGGGGTATAAAAAATAAAATTATTATTATTACTATTAAGAAAAGTGGTTCTGAAGGAGTTTCTCTCCCATGCCCTTACCCTCCCTGTGTAGGCCTGACTTAAGAGAGACAAAGCTATGTTTTTTTCCCTCCTGTTCCTGTTCAATTGACTTCAGTAACGTGTTTACAGTTTATTCTCTCTCTGGACTTTTGTATGCTCTATTCCTGTCACTCTGCACACAGGGCTAATGAAAGGTAGACTTTTTAGGGCCTGACAGAGAAACTTGGGGAGCTGCATATGCCCTGCCCCTAGGCCTGAGGCTTCCCAACCCTGTCTGGATAGGCACTTAGAGATTTAACCTGGGACCTCCAGAAGCAGCATCACAACATTTGCTGGGGGATCCTGAGTAGTGATGTGCTACTGCTCTCACTTCCTGCTTGCAGGTATCCCAGACATATCTGGTTGGCTACTGTGGGAATACATTACTGGACTAGGTATGGCACTCAGAACCAGCACTCGGTTAGTCGTCTTTAAGATGCACAAGCCTTTTTTTGTTTCAGTCAGGACAGGTTTTCTTCTCCCACCTGTTTGAAGAGATTAGCATTTAGGCTATACAGCCCCAAGGCAGAAGGAACCACAGCTTTGGCAGGATGTAGTTAGTTATTTATTTACTGACTGCCTTTATAGACTGCCTTTCAGCCGTAACAGCTCCCAAGGCAATTTTACAATTAAAAAACAGCAACACAGTTCCTGTGTAAAGAATTAAAAAAAAAAAAATGTAAACCATCTTACAAAGCCATGCCCTCACTTCAAATGATATTGCCTGAATCCAGGTGCAGAATCAGAGCGCAGCAGGACCCATGAAAAACAATGCTCAGGGCCCAGAAAAATGTGGCACAATGGGTCAGTGCATCTGGCTGTTAACCAGGAGGTTGCTGGTTTGAGCCCACTCAGAATTCCTACATTGTAGGGGGTTGGACTAGATGACCCTCAGGGTCCCTTTCAACTCTACAATGCTATGTCAAACCCCAAGCCGTAACATGCCAGGCTACGGCTACCCATTTGCCAGTCCGTTAAGACCGAGGGTTTGGAATGTCTTGATCGTTTTAATGTATGCCGCCATGATATTCTTACGAATTGGCAGTTTACACATATAATAAATAACTAAATCCAAACCACCATGAAAAAAAGACAGCTTCATAAATGGGTGTTTTTATCAATGGAAAACTCAGGTGGGATTCAGCATTGCGCTATTGCAAGCATCCCATCTGCACAAGCATATATTTGGTGGGCAACTGGGAAATAGCATTAATCGCAGGCTGCACACTGCTTAAAACAGGTTCTGTATCGAAGTATTCTTGTGGCCCACTTGGTATGAGGGGTTGAACTGCCCTGCTGTAGATGATGATCGTACTCCAGCTCCCATCAGACCTGGCCAGCATGACAAATAGTCTAGATCGGATGATGGCAACTGAAGTCTGACAACACCTGGAAGGGCACGGCTTCCCCACCCCAGTATAAAAGGTTATTCATATTTCTCTGAAATCCAGTAACGAATCTGCCAGCTAGGGGAAGACAGAGATTTAAATACAAAGGCTTGGTTATAACCACATCGACTTGTTTTCCCCTCTAAAGCACTGCTGAGGTATCCTAGAATCAAAGCCCACCTCTCCTCAGGAGCATCATCTCAGGTTTCAGGGGTTGAGAAAATTAAACCAGCGTGGAAAGAGAAGATTGAAGCTGGCTAGGTAGGAAGGCCTTCTCTTGACTAGAGATTCAATATTACATAGTTTATAAAAAGAAGAAGAAAGCAAAGCAGTGTTTTTAAAGATAATTAAATATTAATCCCAATTCTATTTAATGTACAGTGTGGTGACCTTAAACCACTGTGCTCAAATTAGATTAGATTAATTTGTACTGAGACATTCGGCCGTCACAAAACAAAACTTTAATAGGATAAAAGTTCACAAGGGAACATCAGCAGAAGTTAACTTGGGCCCCAAAGGACTAAAGCATAAGCAAACTTAAAACACCACCTTTCCCTGGCTAATCACAACATGCTTCTTTAAAAAAGAAAACAAAATGTTCTGCTGCAGTGCTCATATAATGGGACATGACAAGAGTGGACTACATAAGAGTTCTTTTTTTATGAAGGGCTGCATCTGATGAAGTGGGCTTTAGTCTATGAAAACTTGAGCCGCAATAAGGCTGCAATCCTGGAAGCAACCCATACTGAACTCAGTGGGGTTTACTTTTGAGAAAGCATGCATGGGATTACATGGGAGATCTATTAGGCCCCATCTGCACTATGCGCTTAAAGCAATTTCATACCACTTGGAACAAGTCACGGGTTCCCCCAAAGAATATTGGGACCTATAGTTTATTAAGAAATTCCTATTCCTCTCACAGAATGGTTTAACAGTCAATCTCTCTTCTCAGAGAACTCTGGGAATTGTAGCACTCGGAGGGGAATAAGAGTCTCCTAGAAACTCTCAGCATCCTTAACAAACGACAGCTCCCAGAATTATTTGAGGGAAGCCATGACAGTTTGAAGTGGTATGCTGTTTTCAATGTGCACCACAGATGGAGCCTTATAAAGGTACGACAAGACTTTTTTTTGCTACGGCTGTGCAACATAGTCACTGATCTTGCTTCTTTTTTTTGAATAGCTAGAACAACATTACAGCATACCAAATAAAAGCCTCCTCTCCTTAAGTCTGCCCTTAATTGCGACTTTCAGATAGGTATCTGAGCCTAACACCAAAAAACAAGAGCATGCTGGCCCATTTTTGTTTACCATCTGGAATCTGATTCTAGAGTTGTTCATTTTACAGCTGTACCCAAACACCGAGCAAGCAGAATCAGAAGTACCATGTTTTCGACTTCTAGGCGAGATAAGGGTTTTGTTCACCAGAACTCCACTTAGCCACAAGTCATTCTCATCTATTCAGCCTAAAATTAGTGTTTGTAATCCTTTGTTAGCCGTAGATCAATCAGATTTAGTCATTCATTCCAAAAGGCAGGAATTGTTTTGCAGCTGAATGTAATACATTATCTTCTTGGCCTACGACCATTCCTCTTTAGTCATATTACAAACTAGTTAGGATACACTCACATCCTTACCTTTCCTAGTTCTGGTGCCCTTGGGGATTTTATTTTTTTAATTGTAGGGGGGGAGGCACATTTCCATATAAGGATGTGTAGCTACACCCTGAATATGTCTAGACAGCTGGAGGGTTGGGTTGCTAGGGTTTTTTTTGCAAGGCCTGTAGGGACTGAAGTCCATACAGTAAATGACTCTGTGACTTCCTTTTCTTTGAGATGACTCAGCGTGGTAGGAGGCAGTTTGCTGACTTGGCAAAACAACTGCCTTAATTAACTCAGTTGCTGCCCTTCTGACACACATCAAAACACAAGGAGGAAACAAATATTATGGAAGGATTCTTTTTTTTTTAATCCAACAATGGTGGGAGTATGAGGAAGAGGGATAATAAACCCAGTAATAATTAACCAACTACGTTTTCTTCTGGTCTAGGGTTTTTTCTGCTCAGTTCACTTTTCAATAAACAGGATGCTAAACAACTACTTGATGGGACAAACTATTTAAATCAGAAAGAAAATTCTTTTTGATTCAGCCTTTTCACTGTGGAACCAAATATGTCCCAGTTCAGAAGTAGCAATCCTGGTCCAGCAAATTCAGAGTAGCCAGATGAAGAAGAACACAGGGTTCCTACAACTTTCATTAGTTGAGTAAGGAAAGGAAACATGGGTTCCTGGTTTGTTTTCCCCAGATAAGCCAGGAACAGTAAACTATGAACAAACCTTCATTACAGAGTGAGACAAACCAGAGCCTTGGTTCAGATACAATGCGAAGTGAAACCATGGTTTAGAGCAGCAGTACAACCAAGGGATGAGCAAAACGGTGCCCGTTTTTACTGCGGGTACCCATTCACTCACCAATTCATGCTTAACCAAGGGACCCTCCGTCCAAAGCCATGTTGCCCCCCGCCAAGATTTCCTGTTAACCGCACCTGACTGCTAGAACCCCCATTTTACAGGTGGGCATGCTGAGGCCCAGCTCAGTTCGCCTTGTAGTTAGAACTTCGGGTTGTCGGCGCGTTTTCCAGGAAATGATTCGGCGCTCTCGGTGCCTATCCAGTCTGATCGTGCACTCGCTCTGCGGTCAGCAGGAGCCGAGGCTCTCCCGCCTCCGGCCGGACCGAGGAGAAAGCAACCCCTGGAAGCGACCAAGGCCGCCTTTTCCCTAGAGCTCGCATTCAAGCGCACGCCGCTCCTCCTCCTCTCCAGACAGTCACATGATGGCGATGATCCGCCTTTCGCTCTCTCCTCGCCCGGCCCCCTTGGAGCAATGGGGGCGGTTCGGCGGCTCAAGGCTGGCGGCGTTGGCGGCGGCTGCGCCTGTTTCCCCGCCCACGACCCACTCCGTGCCCGTCCTGGAGAAACAGGGAACAAAACAAAAAAGGAAGTGGTCAGTCCCACCGGCTGGCTGTGGAGTAATTTTCGCAGCTCCTTCTTCGCCCTGTCGGAATCGGATCTCCCGCAACCCTTCCTTGGCTGGAGAGTTGGGGTGCCCGCAAAAAAATAAAATCAAATCCCAAGGGGGGAGCTTGGAAGGACCCGTCTCTACAGGGCATCTGCTGGGCATCGCTTTTGCTGGCCATGGCTGGGTTATGGTTGTTTTTGCTCGTGGGCCGCCTACTGGCGCCGGGCAGCGCCTTCAACCTGGACGTGGAGAGCCCAACTGTTTACTCCGGTTCCGAAGGGAGTTACTTCGGCTTCGCGGTGGATTTCTTCGCCCCGGATCTCTCCTCGTAAGTATAATCTGTCACTCGGGCGCATCCATCCCGAAGCGGGAAAAGGCGCCGCGCTCCTTCGCCAGGAGGACCCTGGGATCTTTGCAGTCTTTTTGTTGTTGTTGTTGTTAATTATTTGACGCCAGAAAATGCTGGACAAGCCCCAGGAAAGTCCTTGATGGAGCCCTGCAAGTGAAACTGAAACGCGCCTGTTCTGATCTCCATTCTGAGCACAGCTCCGCTTTGGAAGCGAGCTTCATTGGAATGAATGGAACGGAACTTCCGAGCAAAAGTGTGTCTGGAATTGGGATAGAGCAGGCTTCCCTCCGCGCCTCTACGCCCCGCTTAGATACCCTCCTCCTTGCTCAGCTATACGTTCTCCCCATCTTCTGCCTCTCCCAAATCCCGCTGATTTCAGTGGACCATAAGAAATGCACCACAGAGCGAGCCTCCTCAAAAGTGCTTTGAGTTGGACTTAACTCCCCAAGTAAGGGTGCGTAGGCTTTTGGGAGCCCGGATTTAGGAAGGAATCCCGTTGAAATCATTGGAAAGCTACGTGCATATAGGAAGATTTGGCTAAAACCCAAGTACTGAAAGTCTTAGCTCACATTCCTTCCCCCTGATACAAGGCAAGATTGCCTCTTCTTATCCTGGCCATACAAATCCGTGAGGGACACTTTGTATCAGGAGATGATAGTGGTGCTATGCGATGTGAGCCATTTTGATGCTGTAATTGCAGAGGAAAGGGGCGGGGGAGGGGAGAGAAGGAAACATTTTTTTTTTCCTTATTCATAATTTGTTACCTGCTTGTCCCAGATTAATTAGAAGCGGCGGACAATGTCATGCTTAAATCCTGCCTTTTAGAGGACCCTGGCCGACATTTTTATTATTAATATTATTACTATTGTATAAATGGAGTAATTATGGACAGATGCTATGTTTCACAATTATATGTGGAAATGTATAAAACTGTGGAAGATGAATCAATAAGAAGTGATCCTCTCTTAAACCCGCCCATCCACTGAATCCTAAGCAATGCTGTCTTGAACTTCAGATCCGTTACCAGGAGTAACACAAACTCTGTGTCAGGATATTTGCAGCCTGTGAGCCAGTCTTGATGTGTGATTCAGATATTGTCATCCATTTGAAAGCACTTTTGTCTAATAGGCTCTAATGTGGTCTGACAGCTTTTCATTTTGATTATGGGGATGAGGGGGCAGAACCGTCCAGATTGCACAACCTTTTCTGTGTTAAGTCCCCCAAAATGAGAGGGTCAACTGGTCCTGGGTCCGTTTGTTTCTGTGATGGCTAAACCTAATGCTCTGAAGCCAGGGATGCCAACTTGAATAAAATCTGGGGGTGGGGGGCAGGTAACCCTCGCCCCACATAATCGATCACAAGACACGGCACACGCACAGCGTTAGAAAGGCAATGCCCATCAACTTGGGGGGGGAGGGTAGCCTCATCAAATATTTTATTGGGGGGGGTGAAGTCACCTCAGCCCCTAGGAGCTGGTTGCTATGCTCTGATGCGTATTCTCCCAGTCTCACTGTGATTTTCTTTCCAGATAGGCGTTTGTGGCAGAGGATATACATTTTGAATGTAACTGAGGTGCTCCAAGTTGGTGCAAAGGTTGGGATATACTGCTAATGTCATATGTGTGTGTTTTTCCTAGAGGAGGTCCCAGGAATAAGTGGTAGCCTAGGCCTGCAATGATAAAACATCAAACATTAAAAACTTCCCTATACAGTGCTGCCTTCAGATGTCTTCTAAAAGTTATAGTTGCTTATCTCCTTGACATCTGGTGGAAGGGGGTTCCACAGGGCAGGCACCACTACTGAGAAGGTCCTCTGCCTGGTTCGCTGTGAAACCGCCAGAAGGCCCTAACCAGTTTGTAAGTCCCACAGAACCCATGGCATATACTTTTGGGTAAACATGAGTAGCATTGTCTTATAAGACCGTTTCACATATGAACTGTCGTTATGGATCAAACCAAAGGTCTATCATGGAAAGGCCTCTGACCAGATATGGCCAAATAAGTTTTGGGTCTGAGGTAGACTTGGGCAGGGCCATCCCCACCATTAGTCAGAGTGAGGTGGCCACCTCAGGCCGTGAATGCTGAGGGTGGGGCTGGCAGCAAGATGTTGAAGGACAGAGCTTATCCTGCACCCCCTAAGCTAGCCTTAAGCCCTCAGGTTTGGTGGGGAAAGCTGACACGTGTCTAGTGTTAAAGTAAAATTCAGCTGTCAATCCCCAGGCAGCTTCTGTATGTGCCATTGGGAGGAGAACCATCTTGTCTGCCTCAGGCAGCAAAATGTCTAGTCTGAGGAGGGGCTGCCTATGGGTAGATAGGTTTTAACCCTTTACTCCAGTACGTAGCAGTATGTACTGATCAATCTAGCTCAGTATCACCTGCTCTTGGTGTGTAGGTTCCTCACTTCCATGATTTATAAGCCCTGTATGATCTGGGTTCAAAATTATGGTGGGCTTTGTTCTACAGACCTTATCTGCATCCCATGGATGGGGGTGGGGGGCAGAGCCAGCAGGGGAGGGAATATGGGGCAGGGTCAGTGGGCTGGGCAGGGTGGAGCTGGTGGGCACAATCCTGGTGTCTGCATGAAGGATAATGCCCAAATAGGACTACAGTAGCAATGGGGAAGACATACCATATTTTTCCATGTATAAGACTAGGGTTTTTTTAACCAGAAATTAGGTTTAAAATAGGGGCTTGTCTTATACATGGATAGTGCTGAGGGATGTTTTCTTAATTTGGAGTCCCCAAAAATAGGGGGCGTCTTATACATGGGGGCGTCTTTAGACGGAAAAATATGGTAAGTGTGCTCACATTTTCACCATACATTTAAAGCAGTCTTATGCCTCATTAATAGCTATGGTTTTCCCCAAGGAATCCAGGGAAGTGTAGTTTGCTAAGGGTGCTGGGAATTGTAGCTCTCTGACAAAGATACAGCAGTTCCCAGGATTCTTTAGGGGACGCTGTGACTTTTAAATGTGGCATAAGAGTGGTTTAAAGGAATGGTGTGGATGTCACCCATTAGATGGGTGTGTATTTGAACGCCTATAAGCTGTGGGCATCTGCTGTCAGATGGGACCCAAAGAGGCACATGAGTAAGAGCCAAAAATAATATTACCCATGATAAGTGCAATATCAGTCAGACTAGAATAATAATTTTAAAAACCCAATAAAGTATTTATAAATAGCTAAAAACAGCATAGCTGTTTCAACCACATCCTGGAAAACCAGCAGATAATGCCTGCCATAGTTCTTAGATGGTGATGTGAGACTGTCAGTGGAGGGAGCAGGAAAACTTGTCTGAAAAGGGGCTTTCCGTAATATTGGCATCACCATGGAGAAGGCACAGCTCTCAGCACCTTTGCCTACAGTTGCCATTGTAGGTGTGCCTCTAATGGTGGCTTGCAGTGCAGACCTTAGAAGAATTGCTGTTTTGCTTGCACAAGCTTCAACTTGTACAGCAGAACTTCCCCCTCCTCTCTTTTCCTTTGCAGCCCCCCCCCCCCCACCTACCCTCAAAATCTGCTCCAGAGCCTTTGGGGGACCCTCTGGAGCAGATTTTGGATGAGGTGAAGGCACAGGGAGAGGAGAAGAAGTCCCACTGAGCGAGAAGAATGCCAATCGCCTAGCACTGGAGGCAACCCAATATTTATGGCTGCTCTGTAAAAGCTTCACCTGCTCATGCCAGCACATCAGGTTCTGGTTCAAGGCCTAAGGGCAGGAAAAGCCAATTCCCCACTCCCAGTCATTCTTTGTCTAGCTGGCTCGTGGATATATGGGGACGAGGAGGCAACTTGCAGGTAGAGACGCAGGTAGAAGAATAGTCTGGGTTGGAAGTGGGTGTTAAAAGTCAAATAAATAAATAAATATGCCACATTATAAATAGATTTCCATGTTCCTTACTGTATAGATATCTAAAATGGGGGGGGGGTTAAAAGCTATATTATGGATTGAATTGCAGATCGTAGCATCAAAGAATCATAGAACTGTAGAGTTTTAAGGGACCCTAAGGATCATCTAGTCCACCCCCCGCAATGCAGGAATATACAGCTGTCCCATACAGGGATCAAACCTGCAACCTTGGCCTTATCAGCACATGCTCTAACCAGCTGAGCTATCCAGCTGATGCATTATAATACAGTGGTACCTCGGGTTACATACGCTTCAGGTTACAGACTCCGCTAACCCAGAAATAGTGCTTCAGGATGGGAACAGAAATCGTGCTCCGGTGGCGCGGCGGCAGCGGGAGGCCCCATTAGCTAAAGTGGTGCTTCAGGTTAAGGACAGTTTCAGGATAAGAACGGACCTCCGGAACAAATTAAGTACTTAACCCGAGGTACCACTGTACACATAATGTAGGCAGGAGGAAAGCCATGCTTATGACCAAGTAGGATGAAGGAAAACAGGTCAGTAGCAGCTTATGCTTACAGTGGTTTGTTCTGCAGAAACTCAGGAGAGCAGTTTTGCATGATGAATTGCAGGAGGAATTCAGGAAATTCCCCGAAACCTTGATGTATGGAACTTGGTATGCCTGGGTAGTACAAAGAGCTTGTTGTCTATCATCTTGAGATGCCGCAGGACTGGAGATAGGCAAATGTTGCCCAAATAGTAAAAAAAAAAACCCAGGGCTGGGAAGTGGGAGAGTGGGGGAGGATCCAGGAAATAACAGACTTGTCATTCTGACATCAGTACCAGGGAAGATCCTAGGGCAGATGATGAAGCAGTCAATTTGCAAGCATCTTGATAACAATGCAGTGCTTAGTAGTGGCCCCTCAAGCTGAACCTAGTCCATCAATCATGTATGAGCGCACCACCAGTGGTGAGATAAATCACACCCTTGTGCTTCCTGTCTGCAAAACTGGGGGCCAGGATTGGGGAGGGGAAGTCCCTGCAGCCCACAACGCATGTCTGTTGACCTGTCTTGGGCTTGGTGGATTATAGCTTGAATAGACCTGCTTTATCTTGACAGTAGTCTGATAACTTACAATATCTGATGGTTTAATAAGTGGCAGTTGTTTTGATTATGGGCAGATCCCCATCTAGCACAACTTGTATGAATCATTCAAAGAAGGAGCAGGGAGACCTCACAAGGATTAGATAAATTATTGGAAGATAGGACTATCAGTTGGCTACTAGCCTTGATTGATATGCTCAACCTCCACTGTCGAAGGCAGGCAGCAATGCTTCTGATACCAGTTGCTGGAAACCACAGGAGGGGAGAGTGCTGTTGTGTTCAAGTCCATCTTGGCTGTGAGTCCTGGAAGACCTGCTCCCTGCCTTACAGGCCTTTTCCCACCTGGCATGGGAGGGTGCGGTCCGGACTGACTCCAACTACAAAAGCTGAGGCTGCTGAACAGACTCATGGGCTGAGGTTTTTTTTGTTTTTTTTTGAGGGGGGGTGCTGTTGGTTTTTTGTAACTTTATTTTAGATTTTGTTGTGATTTATGTGGAAATTGTTCAGTTTAGTTTTGTAACTTTTAATGTTTAATTTATTGTTTATGAATGCTTTTGTTAAGTTGTAGATAGGGCTGGGCGATATCTGGTTTTCAGCATTGTGATATATCATCAGCTGAACACAGTGGTATATAGCGATAGATCACGATGTCTGAAATAAGGATGTAACTATGTAGAGGCAAACAGGATAATGTCCTGGCAACTGCTACTACTTAGGGCAGAGCTTTCCAAACTGTGCGTTGCGACACATTAGTGTGTCGGCTGCAGTGTGTAGGTGTGTCATGCGAACACTCCTCCTGGGGCTGAGAGGGGGTTAGTTTAACCTCCGTTGTGCTAGTAAAACTGAATTACTGTGTCACGAAATGATGCGTGTCTGAAAAATGTGCCATCACCATGAAAAGTTTGAAAAACTCTGACATAGGGGTCTAAAACTGATACATTTTTACTTACCTTTAGCATACTGTTAAAACTGCTATTTTATAAGCAGCAGGGGCAGCAGAAATCATGAGAGAAGTTATGACCGGCTCCATTATTTCCCCCCATCACAATTTTTTATGTAGCACTCAAACACACACACACACATTGTGATTTGTGATTTGTGATATCACCATGTCAGATATTATGAAACCATTATCATGATAGGGATAGGGAAAACCGATTTTGGGTGATGTATTGATACATCACCAAGCCCTAGTTGTAGTCATTTATGTTTTTTCATGTTGGAAGCCACCTTGAGCATGGTTTGAACTGTGGAAAGGTGGCATGTGAGTAAAATGATGTATGTATGCTTGTATGTCCTGCTTGCTGGTTTCCATGAGCATGGGGCTGGCCACTGAGAGAACAGGATGCTGGACCAAAAGGGCCTTTGCTCTGATCCAGAAGTCTTATTACGTTCCTACTTTGCCGAAGCTTGATGACTGACCATTTTGCTTCACTGTTTCTCCTTGGTGAACGTTGCTCCTCCTTTTGTTATTCTTTAGATGAATTGTGCCCCAGGCAAAAACGAAATGAATGGTGGTATCCGATGCTATTTGTACTCAGGATGGAGCCATAGAAATTAAAAAACTTAACCAACTAAAGTCCATTGATTTCAATGGGGCTACTCTGAGTACAACTTAGTTGGATATCATGCTCTTAGAATAGTTGACTTGCCTTGTTATATTTAGTACAGCATGACTCATTGTATATATAATTTTCCTGAACTCTGATGCCAAGGAACAAAGACTTGGAAAAAAGCTCTATTCAAATAATTGGGATTCATCTGAACCACAGAACCATTTCTACATGTTTAACGATAAAAACATGCCCAAGGTATAAACATGACTAGCAATCCAAATAAGCAAGGTGTGTACATGGCACAAACATAGTTGGATATTTGTCTACACACAGTTCCGATTGCTGAAGACATAAGCCATGGTTTCAGTTTTGCAAATTCAGCAGTTGTTAAGAAAGAAATAGAGGAGGAATCTTATGTTCTGAAAGCATGCAAATACTAATTCTGGGATAAAAGTGAAACAATTGAAATTTGGCAGGAACAGAGGGAGTGGACACTATTTTCCCTTTCTCTTATATCTGTTCACATGGTGGTAAGCAAACTGTACCTGTGGAACTTCCGACTTCCTCTGAAAGAGAGAGGAGCCATAATCCTTTTGGAATGTGGCAATTTTGTGTTGGCACACAGCACACTCTGTGGCTCACCACTGCATCTGCTGATATCTGTAGGATCAACATGCAACACTCCAATCCTAAACATTTGTGTTGGACAGTGTTGATGTCCCTGGCAAAATGTTGCGCTGTAAGTCACTGCAGTGGGTAGAGCAGTTTATTTGCCATATGTTTTGCATTTATTTCCTGGCATAGTCAACATCAGAATTGGTATATTATGGTGTGTGTTTTTTGTTTGACTGCTTCTTTTCTATTTTAAGCTGTTATTTCAATACTGTCACGGCCAAGATTTGCCAAATCAAAACATCAGAAGTAAGTGAGACTGAATAGCTGAGGGTATTTGCTCTGGAGAGTAGATTTGAGCAGAGATGTTGTGAATTAAGGGGAATATGCCTGATGATTTATAGTGGCATGTTGCTTGAAGTGGAAGGAGAGCAGGAGAGACTTTCCTTGAGTACAAGGAACATGATATATTCTAGTGACTGCAGGAGGCTGTTTGTTTTATTTTTGGAGTAGATTTGTTTGCGCTTAAAGTGTGTTTGCTGGGGGAGGCATTGAAGGCCAGAATAGCTTTGGAATATATTGAATGCCATGGAATTTAAAGACACATTCCCTTCAACTTAGAAGATCACTAACCCTCATATGCTGCTGGTTACTCAAACACAGCACATGGAAACATCTGTTGTGTGGAAACATCATGCAAGGCTCATCTGCCATGTAGACTTCTTCTTTGTGGTCTGTCTATCTGCACTGTCAGAGGCATTATGCCTCTGAATACCAGGTGCTGGAAAATGCAGACAGGCAGAGTGCTCATGTGTAGCTTGCAGACTTCCCACAGGCATCTTTTTGGCCATTGTGAAACAGGATGCTGGACTAGATGGGCCAGTGATCTGATCCAACAGGCGTTTCTTACGTTCTTATGTCTTACAGTCCAGCCCTGTACAGTCGTACCTCAGAAGTCGAACAGAATCAGTTCCGGAAGTCCATTCGACTTCCAAAACATTTGAAAACCAAAGTGTGGCTTCTGATTGGCTGCAGGAGCTTCCTGCAGCCAATCAGAAGCCACAGAAGCCCTGTCAGACGTTCGGCTTCCAAAAGAACGTTTGAAAACCATAACACTCACTTCGGGTTTTCGATTGCTTGGAAGCTGGAACATTCGACTCCCAAGGCGTTCGGGAGCCAAGGAATGACTGTATATCGTTTTGGTTGAGGTGGGGTAAGCAAGTTGCAACTTTTGCCATTCCAGCACATTTTGAGCCTAGGTCAGAGAGAAAGAGAACCTCAGGCCTGGTGGCCTTCATGCAGTCCTCTAGGCCTTTTAATATGGTCTTTGGGCTTCAAAGGCTACATGGCTTACTGACTGGAATGTGTCCTTGAAGTGTGATAATGCCTCTTGCTTGCCTGGATAAGGGATGGAGATGTGTGTGAGAGCAGAAACCTCTGAGCTTTGTTTTGCTAGAAGGTAGTGCCAGATTTAGGCCACTGAGCACAGTTCCCTCACACAGGGTGCTGAGCCAAGGGTGTGCAAAATCACAACAGCAACAGCAACATGTATATTTATACGGGTACCTACTGAGAAGATCCATTTAAAAAGCAACTGTACCAAAAAGACTTATTGTGAAAATAAGAAATATGGGGGGGGGGGAGGGCGCCAAAGTTTATCCTTCCATATTACCTGTCCCTGATACTGCATGGTAAGATTCACATTCATTGCTCCCACTTTTTGCCTCTAGGCCTGCCCACCACTGACATGTAGCCCCTGAGAAGTTCTCTTAAGGGGATGTCGCCCTCATGCTGAAATCTTAGGTCTCACTGGTATGCCTGTAAACAGGGGGGCCAACTTGAATAAAATATTGTGGGGACCCAGGAAAGCCCCATCCCCCATAATCAGTCACACAATGCAGTGCACACACACACCCTTTGAATGGGAAGGCCCAGCCCCCTCAAATATTTTGTTGTGGAGGCCAAAGCCCCCTTGGCCCCTAGGAGTTGGTTCGTATGCCTGTAAATATCAGTTGCTGCGATTCACAAGTTGGAAGAGTGCTGCTGTTCTCATGTCCTGCTTCTGGGCTTTCCATAGGAATCTGGAGGAGAGTCACCCTGGCTCTGAATTTTTTTGTGGTGATAAAAAATCTCGTGGGACAAGACCTCCCTAATGGTGACCCACCAAGATGACTCCAGCCCATGAGCCATGTGCTCTGCCAGCTGATTGACCCCCCACTCTAGCCACCATTTTTCTAGTCTCAGCTGGGCAGCAAAACCACAATGTTTAGATGGGCTAGACTCTCACGTATGGCTGGTGGGGTAGCATTTGGCTCCGTGGACCACAAGTTGTTCTATGCAGCAAATCTGACTATAGAAGGAAGAGCAAACAGGGCCTCCAGCAATCCCACCTCAATCTTTTGGCTTCTACATGGTCCTAGCTATGGTTCTAGCCCTACCTAACATTACAGTAGCTGCCATACTACACTTGAATCCATTTCCTTCAGTGGCATAATGAGGATTCCTAAACTGTTTGCTTCTTCATTTGTTTCCTGCAGGATGTTCCTCCTTGTGGGTGCTCCAAAGGCAAACACAACTCAACCTGGGATTGTGCAAGGAGGCCAGGTGCTC
The DNA here is from genome assembly GCF_964106645.2 of Podarcis pityusensis. Lineage (NCBI taxonomy): Eukaryota > Metazoa > Chordata > Lepidosauria > Squamata > Lacertidae > Podarcis > Podarcis pityusensis. The sequence goes on along the minus strand of NC_138028.1, from coordinate 112,477,032 downwards.
AAGTGTAACTGGAACCCCAACAGAAGAAACTGCCAGCCAATTGTATTCGATGCCACAGGTAATAATATAGCAATATGGGCTTTTGCCAACCCAAGGGATTTGGATGAATTGCAAAGAGGAAAGCAAATCAGCAACCTGTTGGAAAAGATTTGGAGCAATAAGGGTCATTGTACACAAGGCTCACTTTGTTGGCCTGTCTTCATGCCATAGTCATTCAAAATGGTGGAGGTGCTCTTAGCTCAGTGTTGTGAACCATCTTGACGGCTCAGGTAGTGATGCATGTTGTGGTAGGCCTGCCGACATGCATAGTATGCCATTGATTTGGAATGGTTGTGACAAGACAGCCAACACATTCATTGTTGGTGAACAGTTTGGATCCTGGTGACAGAACCAGCAGGATGGGAGGATGTAGCTTTCCCACGTGATCTTGGGAATCTGTACTGCTTGGAAACCAACCCACATCTCCCTGCCATCTTCTGCTTGTTTCTGGCAGCCCCTCAAGGAACTGCAAATCCTAGCAGATAAAGTTTCTCTTGGCGGAAGTGCACCGGATTTGCAAATGTAAGGGAGGGAATGACGGCCTGTGATGAGAGGTAGGGTATAAGCCAATTCAAAGACATCCCTAAGCCGTCACTGTTCGTTCTTGGCAGTTTCAGTGTGTTAAAATAGGCTGGCTTTCTGGTGAGCTGGAATCTTTGTTGCTGGAATTAAAGAACTCTCTGCTTTACAGTGGCAAAAACCATTTGAAAGTGCTTTTTATATGCTAGCTATTCCAGCAAAGGGTACATTAGTTCCTTGTCCAGGGCTTACAACAATGTAGACATAACATAGAGGACTGGATTCTGGAATTTCACGGAAGGAGGGGGAGGTTTCTTGTCCCCTCCTCTCCATTGCAGTGATTTGCACCCCCAATGAAAGCCTCTTTGGAGGGTCGAGGACCCCTCCTGAAAAATATGGGGTGTGGTGTGGTGGGCTGCTATGAGAGGGGAGAATTGCCCCAAATCAAATTTGAACTACAAGGGAAATTCTAGTTCCTGTTCCTAGCAGCAATCTCATGCCCTGCCCCACATTGTTTAGGAGCCCCCTCCCCAACCCTCCAGGGAACAATACTAGGGGGTGCTCAGGTGATGGGCAGCAGGTAAGAGGGGATGGGAAACTTTCCATTCAGAAAGTTTCTTAAGTTCACTTAGCCTGAGGCTCCAAGTCAAGAGGTCCTGAAGTGGGAGATATGCTCAAAAAGGCAGGCTTGAATTCCTGTGCTTATGAGTTGCAAATTACTCAGTCCCTCAGTCACTCCCACTAAAGCTAGATTTATTTATTTATTTTTAAAAAGGGAAACCATGTACGCAGCATGACTTTGCACATGCAGCCCCACAGCCACTTGTGGACATGTGGTGGAATCCTGGTAAGCGTGCTATAGGGGCAGGCAGTCATTTAAGGCATTTCTGGAGCAGTGCTGGGCTTGCGGGTACACTAGTTGCAGGCTACCTATTCAGCTATCTGTTCCACATTTGCAATTATGCAAATGGTCAGTTTGTAGCCCAGTTTTCTTCATGCCACACCTGAGGCAGCTAACCGTAACAACCACTGAAAAACACATGGCATGAATAAATACAGGTTTACAGACATGTTTGTCATCTGGCTGCCAATTAGTTTCCAGGTCCAATTCAAAGTGCTGGTTTTGTTCTATAAAACCTTAAATGGCTCAGGACTACAAACTTCAAAGACCGCCTCTTTCCATATGAACCTCTCTGGACCCTGAGACCATAAACTGAGCCCTGCTCCATGAGAGGTCCAGAGGATGGCAACATGAGAGAGGGCCTTTTCTGTGGTGACTCCCTGTTTGTAGAATACTCTCCCGAGAGGGGCTCCCCTGGCACCTTTGTTACATACCTTTCGGGACTAGGCAAAAACATTCCTCTTCTTCCAGGCCTTTGACCAATTAATCTATAGCCTTCAATCTAAAAAAAATCTATGGGGTATCGTTTTTGTTTATGTTAGTGTTTTTATATTGTAAACAGCCCTGTGATCCTCAGATGAATGGTGGCATAGAAATCATCATCATCATCATCATCTGGCTAAGACTAATGGGAATTGTAGTCCAAAATGTGTAGAGGGCACCAGGTTGGCAAAGGCTGGAGTAGATCCACTAAAACCAATGGGGCCTAAAGTGGAAATCTCAGCGTAACTTACCTGGGAGTGAGCCCTATTGAATTTAACAGGACGTACTTCTGAGTAGTTAGGACTGTGCAGAAAGTTAGTCATGGCTAACTTGAGTCCTGCTGGTTTCCTCCAGGAGTTGTTGGACTACAACTCCCATCAATCCTAGCCTGTAAGGCCAATGGTCAATGGGGACTTTAGTCCAGCAACATTTAGGGGCACCAGATTGGAGCAAACTGGACTACATTAAGCATCACTTAGGCTGTGTACACACTGCTGCTTACTGCATCCAGTGTGCTCCCACTGCTGATTTGGGAAGCGATGTACACACAACATTGGCCACAATCCATATCTATCCTGTCGTTTCTTATGAAATACTGTGTTTCCCCCCAAATCTGCTTTGATCTAAATTGAGAAAAAGAACAACCTAGCTGTGTTTTAAGCTGGCAATGTGTCCATGGCCAAAGTCTGGATCCATCTCAAAGATTCTCCCTCTAGCCTGCACACAAACACCTTATGGAAACATGTCATCTGGTTCCAGCTGTAGCCTGACAGTTCCAAAAAACCAGCCCATGGGCTGAGACTGGTCAGCTGTAGTGTGATGCAAGCCCAGTGAATTCCGCTCCCCTTCATTTGTCTGTTGAAATGTTCCCCATGAGAAACTCTGCAGCTCTGGTTTCATTTCTGATGTGCGTGGAAGGGGAAGCATGGCTTTAAAAAGAGTGTAGAATTCCTTTTTCAGGGCAACAGAGCCACGTTCCCTTCTGGTTATTGTGTGTGGGTGATCCCTTCGCCAACAATAGAAAGCCTTGTTTGAGAGCCAAACAACGCTATCGGTCAGGCATGGCCATTGCTGTGACCCATTTAGCATCTGGCATATTTAAAAGGGCCTTGCGTAGCGCCATCCTCTCAGCCTTCTCCAGCTCAGGAGCTGCTGCCGGTGCCGAGAACTCATGCGGAAAATGTGTGCCAGGGGTCTGGGAAGGGGGGGAATTGGTGGGGAGCTGCCTGCCGACTTCTCTCGGCGTACGGCAGAGGAAGCTGGCAGAGCCGAAGCTGAACTGATCCAGCGTGTCATTGTTCAAAGGCTGCGTTTGGGAGCGGTGGGTCACGGGAAGGTCCTTTTCCTATTTATAGCTTTAGTCTAAAAACAACATCTTGCCAACAAGCCCACAAAAGGCTCCTGTGGCAGCAAAAGAGCAGATCAAAATATAAAACCCCAACGAAAACGTTTAGAACACCGAGTCCACTACAAAATGGGAGGGAAAGAGGAAGTGCATCAAGCTGATTTTGATAAAATAATATTAGGAACAGCTGATTTGACTGAAACCCTTATGTGAGCAGGGAAGTATTTATCACCTTCCTGTGATATGAGCTAGTTAGAGGAGCCTCCCCAGGTAACTGTTCTTCATCCTTAGGTCCCCAGGTGTTTTTGGACTACAGTTCCCATTGTCCCCTGCTGGTTTAGGCAGGGGTCAGGGATTATGGGAGTTGTAGTCCAACAGCATCTGGGGACTGAAGGTTGAAAAGTGCTGCCAGCAAGGGAAAGCGGTCAAATCAAGGAGACTCATCTTCACTGCCACCCAGCTTAGACAGTGACAGCAACAAGTGAAGTTCCTTTAGAGGTTTGACATGGGATCAGGCATCCTGGACCCAAACAGCACAATCCTGCACATCTGAATTGGATGGTGGGAAAGGATTATCTCTCATAATACTAAGAACTTGTTAAATGAAGCTAGAGTTGAAAGATTCAGGGCAGTCAAAAAGAAATTATATCTTCACCCGGTGCATAGTCAAACTATGGAATTTGCTTTCACAAGATGTTGTGATGGCTGCTAACCTGGATGGCTTTAAAAGAGGTTCCAGGTTTGTTTGTTTTTCAAACTTGGCCCTCCAGCTGTTTTTGGACTACAGTTCCCATCATCCCTGACCACTGGTCTTGCTAGCTAGGGATGATGGGAGTTGTAGTCCAGAAACAGCTGGAAACCCAAGTTTGAGAAGCCTTGACCAGTGATGGCCAAACTTGGCTCTCTAGCTGTTTTGGGACTACAGCTCCCATCATCCCTAGCTAACAGGACCAGTGGTCAGGGATGATGGGAATTGTAGTCCCAAAACAGCTGGAGGGCCAAGTTAGGCCATCACTGGTTTAGACCAGTTCATGGAGGGTAAAGCTATCAGTGGCTACTGGCCGCATTGGGTATGTTCTGCCTCCATTTTGGGAGGCAGCATGCGCCTGAATACCAGTTGCTGAGCACTACAAATGAGGAGAGTGCTGTTGTACTCAAATCCTGCTTGCAGACCATGTGGGTAGCTGGTTGGCCTCTGTGAGAACAGAATGCTAGACGAGATGACCCCTCTTCTGCTCGTATCTTTACTCAAAAGTAAGTCCTGCTGTGTTTAACAGGTCTTGTGGATGTGTTTCAGGATTTGAGCCCTTGTGTGACTGAGTTTGCTATCCTTTACTAAGGTTCTGCAGAAGGAAGCAAAGGATGGACAGGGGCCCCTTTAGCAAGAAGAAACATTGCAGTTTCTCATTTCTTGGAGGGTCCTGCCAGACCTCTCCTCTGGTTTAATTTTACAGTTCAGATCAAAGCTTTTCAACACATGGTGAAACAGGATATGACATTTGTGCAAGGAGCGTGCTTCTTGCAAAACTCCCAGCCTATTTTGAAAGTGTTGCAACTGATACATGGTTTAATATATGTTGATTTTCAGTGTGTATATGACAAAACCTTTCACTGAAGCTGTTTAAAAAGCTGTTTTTGAAGCTATTATGAAACTACAGGCAATACACACAAGGAAAAAGTATAGTGGGAGCAAGCCAAAGATCCTGTATTTATTACTATTATATTTATATCCCAACTTTCCTCCAAGGAGCTCAAAGTGGCATATATGGGTTCTAACCCACTCCATTTTATCTTAACAACAACCCTGGGATGTAGGTTAGCCTGAGAGACTGTGGCTGGCTGAAAGTCGTCCAGCAAGCTTCATGGCTGAGTAGGGATTTGAACCCAGGTGAAAGAGACAGAGCACCTTGTAGAAGAATTAACAAAAGATCCAAGGGTGCTTGCTTCTGGCAGCTGATGCACTGTGGGGGGCCCTCCAATTTTTTTCTTAATTTTTTTTTTGAGGGGGCTGGGATTCCTCAATGTTCAGAGCGCCCTGTGTGCGATGTCAGGAAGTCATGTTGGGGCCCCTCAATCCTCTGGAGAAGGTGGCACCTCTGAAAGGATCTAATATAGCTAGGACAACTGAGACACAAAATGGTAGGTAAAGGGACCTCTGACCATTAGGTCCAGTCGTGGACGACTCTGGGATTGCGGCGCTCATCTCACTTTATTGGCCGAGGGAGCTGGCATACAGCTTCTGGGTCATGTGGCTTCTGGCGAACCAGAGCAGCACACGGAAACGCTGTTTACCTTCCCGCTGGAGCGGTACTTATTTATCTACTTACACTTTGACGTGCTTTCGAACTGCTAGGTTGGCAGGAGCAGGGACCGAGCAACGGGAGCTCACCCCGTCGCGGGGATTCAAACCGCCGACCTTCTGATCGGCAAGTCCTAGGCTCTGTGGTTTAACCCACAGCGCCACTGGATATGTAAAGTGGCACACCCATGAGAAATATCTTGGGCAAACCAATCCCAACCTCTGATCATGTGCTTTGGGTGTGCGGGTGGGTGTTAAGATAAAGAGGAAATTTCATGAAGATAGCCTTCTTTATTCTTTGGCGATCACTCGTAGCTGAGTAAGATTGTCTTCCATGAACACAGTCTTAACAGTGCGTCCGTAAGTGACTGTGGAGGCCAATTCTGGATCCACACATCCTTCCACAGTGGATACATAGGTTTCTGGGCAGGATTTGATTACGATGAGGATTTGCCAAATGTGCCTTCCTCTTAGCTTGTTTCTCCCTTTCGTCCTGAGTTTGTGCTTCTTCAAAGGCCGTGACACCTTTGGTAGAGGCTGTTCTTCAGTTGGAGCCCTCGCAGGCCAATGTTTCCCAATTATCTGTGCTTATACTGCATTTTTAAAAATAGATTTGCCTTGAGAGCATCTTTAAACCTCTTTTGCTGTCCACAAGTATTTTGCTTTCCATTCTTAAGTTGCTTTGGAAGATGATAATCAGGCATCCGAACCACATGACCAGTCCAACGAAGCTGATGTACGATGAAAATGACTACAGATGACATACATCTGTATGCCTTCTGAATTTTCTGTTTGTTTGTTTTTTAAAAGCATTTTTAAGTTGCGGGAATTTGAGAAACAAAAACTTTATGGTATGTCTACTGGATGTCACAATTATGTTGCCAAGTAAGCACTTTTGTGCTTTCTTTCCTTACACCCTTCAGAAGTGTCTGGAACAGATCTCTGTCAGAAGTAGGATGCGGGGCTGAGGCAGGTCATTGACCTGACCCAGTCAAGATGCCCTTTTTTGCTTCAACTTCCTTATTTCCTCGTCTTCCTCATTCACACTGGAGCCCCAAAGTGTAATCTCACAAACTGATAGTGGTGCAAGTAAAAAGAAAACACTGTTGGGCATGGGAAGGGCTGGGGCTCAGTGGTAGGCCATCTGCTTCGTATACAGAAGGCCCCACATTCGATCACTGACGAGTTGGTCTGGGAGAGCCCCCAGCCTGAAACCTTGGAGATCTGCTGCCAGCCAGTGTAAACCAATACTGAGCTAGATGAATCAATAGTATGACTTGAGATAAGAGAGTTTTGATGCCTTGCGCCATGGCGCAGGTTGAACATTTGGTTGAAAAACACCTGGGCTTCATTTTGGTTCAAGCAAGTTGCAATGTATACCTATGCGCTTAATTTATTATGGGGCCCTTGTTAAATCCAGTATACCTCATGCAAAGCTGCAAGGAAATAAGCTCTGCCTCTTTTCCACCACAGCGTGCAATTCCCGGCATGAGTCATTGTGCGCACGGTTAAGGAGATTCCTGCTCGGATAGTTTTAAACTGTGTTTACTCAAGTCATAACTAGATGAGAGGATAAAATGCCTTGCTCGTACTAGCCAAGATAGAATGATTTATTTGTGTTTTAAAAGATTTCTGGAGGAAGAAGCAGTTCTTTCCTGACCAAAGCAGGAGCTGTGCATTTCCAACGAGGGCCATTTGAAATGTGGTTGGTGCTACAGCTGTGGCAAAGCCTGGGGCGGCCTTGACTGCATGGCCAGAGTTATTGTGAACATGCCTACACAGCAAACCAATGCTTGTGACTGTCTTGTCGGTTCTTGGAGCTGTTCCGTGCAGCCCAGCAGGAAATCCTGAAGGCCGAGTTCATATATTTATCCTGGTGCAACAATATATCCTCACAGATTGAGGAGCAAGCATGCTCTCTCCCCTCCACAATGCATGTCATGTTGCATATTGTGCAGGTATCCTCCTCCTTGGATGAGCACCATATTCGCCTTCCTCCATCCTGCACAAATGGGCAGAAACCTGATGTGATCAGCATGGCAAAAGGGGGGGAGGTTCTGTCTGCTCTTTCAGCACACACACACTCCACTATTTATCTGATGAAAATAGGGATGTCAATAATAATAATAATAATAATAATAATAATAATAATAATAATACCCCACCCATCTGACTGGGTTGCCCCAGCCACTCTAGGTGGCTTCCAACATATATAAACACATAATCAAACATAAAGCATTTTTTAAAAAAAGTTTCCTTATATAGGGCTGCCTTCAGGTGTCTTCTAAAGGTCATATAGTTACTTATCTCCTTGGCTCAGTTGTTGCATAACTTCACACCCTCCAACATTTCTCTGATGGAAAATAGGAACGTCCTAAGGAAAAGTGAGACATTCAAATCAGAAACCAGGACAGCTTCTGTAAATCTGGGACTGTCCCTGGAAAATACAGATACTTGGAGGGTGTGCCAGCATATAAGGGCTATTGCCATCTGAATGCATGTTTAAATGAAGACTGAGTGCATGTGAGGGTGGCAGGCCTATTTCTTTAAAAGTGCAAAGTGGAGAGGTTGAGTTGAACGGTAGGGCGTCTGATTCCATGCAGAAGGTCCCAGATTCAATCCCTGGCCTCTCCAGGTAAGGCTAGGGAAATACCCCATCTGAAACCCTGGGAATCCCCTGCCCGTCAATGTAAGCAGTACTGAGCTATGTAGTCCAATGGACCGACTCTGTATAAGGCAGCTTCCTATGGCACTCTTGATGGTGGTGTTGTATCCTTCCCCTGCTCCAGAAGTCTCTCCCTCAGCTGCTTTTTATTTAGTTATATTTGCTTCCACTATTAGAACCCTCTAGGAGAGAGAGAAAATGTTCTTGGGAGGTAAACTGTAGAGATGAGCTTGGTTGGTGGGTGGAGAGATTTGGCATTCCTTACCTGCTCACCTCTTCTGCTCTTTAAATTGCACACCACCCCACACTTTACACTGGCTGACTCGCGTTTAAAGACAGCCAACCCACAGGCCTTCCGCCTCCCTCCACCCCCTGCCCTCCGAAGACTAGCATTTGCTTTCATTTATATTGTGTATGTTGCAACGACTGCTGTGCTAAACAATGCGCTCTGGAGATATTAACATTGGAAGGCCTCTAAACAAACTGAGAAGGAGGCAGCAACATCGCAAGCCGTCTTTTCTTGGCACAAAAGCAGACGAAGCATCTCTGCAAATAAATAATCCCTCTTGAGATGCAATAAATCTGCGACTTCTGGCTAGGCTTCCCACCCCATGCAGTCCACTCCTTCTTAGATTTCCTAGCCAACCAGGGACTCTGGTTCAGTTTTTGCATTTTTGATGTATCTGAAAGGCCGCATGAAGAGAAGAGAAATGCTGGGTCACATCTTGCAGAGCACTGTTGCTCCCAGGGCCTGCTTGCAGGCTTCCCATAGGCAGCTAGTTGGCGAAATAGCTGTCAACTTTTCCCTTTTCTTGCAAGGGATCCTATTTGGAATAAGGGAACTCTCCTTTAAAAAGGGGGAAAGTTTACAGCTATGGTTGGCTACTGTGAGAAAAGATTATTGGACTAGGTGGGGCTGAATGACCCTTGTTTCCAGGGGTCCCCTATTGCTGAACTGCAACTCCCATCAGCCCCAGCTAGCATGGCCACTGGGAGTTGTAGGGCAACAGCATCTGGAGGGCACCAGGCTGGCTGCCATTATTTCCCCTTGTGAAAGTTACTAAGCAGTGAGGTGCCCAACATGTTAGCATTTGCCCAACCGCTTTAAGGGGCCCGGGGCTGAGAGAAGATCTTGGTGAGGCAACTGCAGCAGCCTTGCCCCTTTTTGCTGCCTGCTCCCAACAGGCTCACTTGTGTGTGGTTGTTACCAAGGTGACACTTTGGGGAGAGAAACTTTTTGTGTGGGAGCATAGAACAGGGCCTTTGCTGTACTGGCCCCCAGGATGTGAAACTCCCGCTGCAGATACAGCCACACACCCTGTTACCTGTTTCTAGACATCAGGTTAATATTTCTTCCTTCAGGCCTAAGGCAGATTTTAAGATTTGGTTTCCTCTGCTGATGGGTTGCTGTTTTAACACTCTTACTGGATTTATGGTTTTTACTGCTGAGTATTTCAATAAACTATTTGGGTGCTACTTTGAGTTTGGAGACTGGGTTATAAATTCCATAAATAATCGTGACTAATTAAGAACAACAATGTGCTCTGGAAGTATTGGCGTTTGAAGCACCCCAAGCAAGGAGCTAAAGAGGCAGCTGTGACGCAGGCCACTCCCCGCCACTGACTGAAAAAGAAGATAAAACATACTGCCTTGAGGAACAGGTCATGTCTTGCCTTTCCATTAGCTGAAGAGATGCTTTTGAAGAAGCGCCTTTTTTCTTGCTCTTCAATCATCAGGCTTGCTTCCAATAGAGGTGTTGGTTTTCAAACTCTCCCAGGGAAACCAGAGTTTCTCAGCTGGGAAGTTAGCCAGACAAACTTATCCAAACTAAGACTGATCTTTCTCTACAATATAGAGCCAGAAGGGAGTATGAAGAGTATGTAACACTGAAATCTCCAGCCAGAAAGCAATACGGTATAGAGTAAGGCATAGAATCATAGACTTGTATAGTTGGAAGGGACCCCAAGGGTTATTTAGTCCAACCCCCTGCAAATGCAGGAATCTCAGCTGAAGCATCAGTCCACACTGGGGAAAGGAAGCCCTAAGCCCTGACCTAACCAGAGCTATGCATAAACTGAATGTGCGGCCCAGGACATGTTCAAGAATCTTCCTCAGGCGCTGTGTGACTTAAGATTCCTCAGCAAAGAGGCTAGTGTTAAAAAAAAAAATCACCTGCAGGCAGAAAATTTGGAAACTATTGCAATGTACTCCCACATTTATGCCAAGATTCTAGCAAATTTCAGTTGCACCTTCTGGTCTTAGGTACTTGTTTTTGTTTTGTCTGGTCTTGTTTTGTTTGCTTGCTTGCACTGAAACATTAGATCTTAAGTTCGGAAGCGAGTGAAAAATCGTTCTTGAAATACTAAGTACAGTACGGGCTATTTTAAGTGCTTCTGTCCAGAAAAAGCACAGAAGCCTCATGGAGCTCATTATGTGCACCGACCATAGCATATACCTCAGTATGCTCCAGTTTATCACACATTTTTACTTAATTTTGCGTGTGTGCGCATGCGCGCGCACACACATATCAATTAGTGTACAGTTTGTAAAGTAGCAGGCTCCTACAATATTATATTAAGAATAGGAGGATGATAACAGTCCATAATGCACTTGTGAAGAAATGCCACCTTTCGAGTTATTTTATTCTGTTTCATTTCCCCCCACCTTATATAGCTGGCCGCCAAAGCTGTATTGTGGCCAAATCCATCACAATATTACATACCAAGGCAAATTAAAACAAGTGCAATCAAGGCAATGCATCTAGAAGGGACTAATGACTGAAAATCTGGCGATGGCCATTCAGACAAGTCAATTGTGCTTCCAGTTTAACAAATTGAGGCTGCAAACCTGTACACACTTATCCTAGAAATTAACCCCACTGAACATTATGTCCAGGGACTTCCTTCCTTCCTTCTGAATTGTGTTGTAAGAATTACAAAATCTTTATTAATCTAGCATCTTCTACAGCCAGCTCTGCAACCTGATAAGTAAACTTCCTGCATTAAAAATGAATCACCTTATGATTAGATGGAGAGCTTTGCTTCTTGTCTGAAAAGACCCTCAATAGCTCCCTACTAGAGATTTTGTACACATGACGGTGTGGAATGTAAAGTGGTAGATCTTCACCCATCCCTTTGCCGCATGGTTATAAAATCCTACTAAGATTGTAAACCAGCTGTTATTTGTTTCGGCTTGCCAGCAAAGACGGAAACCTTTCTCTCCAGGATTTCCCGGACAGGAAGCAATAATATGCCTAAAGAGGCAAAGATTTCCTTACAAGGTGGATAGCATACAAAGGAGTTTAGATTAGTCGCCAGCAGTTGAGCTGAATTACTGTGGAGCTGCTGACTCGTAGAAGAGAGGATCATTCTTAATCATGGCTCTCTTGTTTTCGTGAGAACCATGATAAGCGGTGCTTGCATAACCTTTGAAGATGGCCTTGCTTTGGGTTGTATTCTGGCAAGGCCATCTTCATGGACAGATGCAATACTGCAGCCCTATTCTTTGAGAATATCCCACAGAATATTACCGTATGTGGTTTGTGTCCAGAGAAATGTGAACACAGCTTAGCTAATGAAACAGTGCCAGAATTTGTCAACAAGGCTTTGGAGCAGGTGAGATCTTCTCAACTCCAGGCAGTCTTGGCTTCAGAATGGTTTGGGGACAAAAATTGACTTGGTCACCCTGGTGGGTGACATAGAGCAGGGTGGGAAGTGCAGTGTTGTTAGTCAAAAGCTAATCTTTTGAGGTAGATTACAAAAATTTAAGCTGATGTAGCTGGTGAGTCACACAGACATCTGCCTTGTTGGCCAAGCCTGGGGGTAGGGTGCAGGTTCTGGAAATATTTATTGGCCCTCTTGATGTATTCAAAAGATACTGCGAATGCAGAGTTCAACAGGCCTAACAAGGTCCTATATTTATTCCTTTTCATTGGAAAAAGTGGTGATCGTTAACCCCTGCCTGAGCCATTTATCATCCTTCAGGAGCAACTAAGGAAAGTTGGAAGAAAGGTTTCACAATCTGTATCCTGAACTAGGTAGATTCTGGTTGGGCTGTTATGAGAACGCACTCCCTTTGGGGGTGAAACCATAGTTCAGTGGTAGCACAGCACATGCTTTGTTTGTCAAATTCAACCTCTGGCATCTCCTGTTAAAAGAATCAGGTAGTATATGATGTGAAATACCTCTGCCAGAGACCCTAGGGTTCCCTAGGGAATGGGGAACCGGGTACCCTCCAGATGGGATTGTAACTCCCCTCATCCTTGACCATTGGCCATGCTGGCTGGGACAGATGGAAGCTGGAGTCCAGTACCACCTGGAAGTTCCCCATCCCTTCCTTCAAGAGACATTTGCATGAGAGTAAACAGTATTGGTGTAGATCAATGTGTCCTAAACTTGGGCCTCCAGCTGTTTTCAGACTATAATTTCCATCATTCCTGACCACTCATCTTGCTTGCTAGGGATTATGGGAGTTGTAGTTCAAAAACAGCTGGAGACCCAAGTTTGGGAACCCTGGTGTAGATGACCAAATGGTCTGATCTAGTATAAGGCATCTTCCTATGTTCCCAGCATGGTGATCAAGTTATGAGGGTCACTTCCACCAAGATAATGAGGACCTTTAGACTGGAGCCATATCCTCATCTCATGGAGACCTTGTCTATTATCACTGATCCCAGACAGCTAGGCACAGCTTCTAAGGTGCCATTCTTTCTTTAGAAGATGCAAGTCTTTTAACAGATACTGTGGTTTTTTTCAATAGGTGATTCAGGTCTTTATAATCTAGTAGGCTGACAATGGGCAACATTATCACTTTTGATGAATGCATGCTTCCTTGGTGTGCGAATGAGCCAACTCAGACACCACAGATAGGAGAACTTCAAACAGTTTTGCAAATACTTCAGGCAGAGTAGCCCTTCTTCACACATGTGAATAAGCACACTAAGCTCTGCCACCTCCACCACACCTGGCAGCCATCCCCATTGCCTTTCACAAGCTGGAGGGTGAACTGCACAGTTTAGACCTCTAGATTCTAAAGCACACAGAGAGCCTCTGTAAGTGCAGGAAATTCTGAACTGCATAGATTTGCTCTGCAACTTATGGAAGATGGGGTGGAGACCTAGCACTCTTGCTGTTCCCTCTCATGTGTTTAATCAACACATAAGCAGAATGCTTACATAGGGTCACATGCGCACCATACATTTAAAACACATGGGTACCACTTTAACAGTCATGGCTTCCCCCAGAGAATCTTGGGAACTGTAGTTTAGCTCTTGCAATGCTAAAATTCCCAGCACCTTTGACAAACTACAGTTCCCAGGATTCTTTGGGGGAAGCCATGTGCTTTAAATGTGCGGTGTGGATATGGCTTGGGCTCCTGTTTTTCAGTGGAACCTATTCAGTGCATTGTAAGACATCAAGGGCAGTGTAATAAGTAAGGAGAAAGCTCTCTTTGATATGGACGGCACCAACATTAACGAACTTTCCGTGACAGCTGAAGATGCACTTATTGGGTCAGGGCTTTGCTGTTATTGCTGTGGATCCTTTTTGTTAATTATGATTTTAGATCTACTGGGACGGCTGTTAACGGAGTGTGAAAACTAATCTTGTAAACAATAAAAAACGTGATGCATGGATACATGATGTGTAACTCAGTGCAAGGGACAAGCCCGCTTCAGACATTATAGCACTCGGTAATAAATAATAATAATATTTTTTTATTTATACCCCACCCTTCCCGGTTCAGAAAACCAGGCTCAGGGCGGCTAACAACAAATTTAAAACACTTATTTGTAATACAGCATAGAAGCAGCATAAAATACAATATAAAAGCATGAATAACAATAAAATTCAAAGTTCAAAAATCAATTTGGGGGAAATCCATCCAATAGACATTAGATAGTCACCAGGGCTAGCTGGCTGAATTAGTCCTACTTGGGCCAGCGAGGAGGCCAGGGGAGAATTAGCTGTGGGGTCTCAGAGTGGGTAATCTTCATAAAGGGGAGGGGGAGGGAAGAGAAGGGAAATAAAAGATCAGGCTGAATTCAAATTAAAGGCCAGGCAGAATAGCTCTGTCTTATAGGCCTGGCAGAAGGAGCTTAAATCCTGAAGGGCCCTAGTCTCATGGGACAGAGCATTCCACCAGGTCAGAGCCGTCACTGAAAAGGCCCTGGCCCTGGTGGAGGATAGTCTGACTTCCTTAGGGCCCGGGACCTCTAAACTAAGGTTATTCATGTACCTTAAGGTCCTCTGCGGGGCATACCAGGAGAAGTGTTCAGATGTTGCAAGACTGAAATGTCATTTTCATAGCTCCATGACGGGGTTGTTTGTCTTCTAGGCAACAGAGATTTTGCGAAAAACGATCCTCTGGAATTCAAGTCCCATCAATGGTTTGGCGCATCGGTGAGATCGAAAGATGACAAAATTTTGGTAAGCCTTCATTTTCAGTGTTTATTGCATGCCGTTATCATCATATCTATTTACGAGTCAATCAATCAAATTGATTGAATATCAATTAACATCTTTGTACACCACCCACTCCTAAGAGAGTAGAATCAGCAAGCTCAGGGTAACTCCAATGTACAAAAAAAATCAGCAGAATTGTTTGGAGGAGGGGACAGAATCCACTCAAACTGTCCCATGGGATGTTGAGAGACTGAGGGGAGGCAGCCTTTTAATTAAGTAGGTGGGAGAAGATAGTGTCTGACAGGTCACTCCCTGATTCAAATGGAGAAGATGTCCATAGACATCAATAGAGAAATTAAAGAACTGGGGGACCAGGGGACCCAAATAGCCCAACAGAGACTTGGGGTGCTCAGTGGGCCTAAAAAAGGCAGACTCACTATTTGATTGTGGTGGTGGAAAGCAGGGTGTTCTCAGAGAGATGGCATGGAGTAGCTGGAGCCCTCAACAGAAGCACTCCATGCTGCAGCATTTTGTTGTCGTGCCGCACCTGTATATACTAACAGTGATTTCTGTGAGTGTCCGTTCTTACACAGCCAAAACAGCACCATTCACACATAAAGAGGGCAACATCAACAGGTTTGGAGGAATTCAAAGACCCCAACATAGGTTGCATTTTTCGGCTATGTTACAGCACAGAGACAGTTGATGTGCCCTCCAGATGTTGCTAGACTCCAGATCCCAGTATCCCTAACCATTGACGGTGGTGTCTTGGGCTGATGGGAGTTGGAGTCCAACAATATATGTAGGGTACCATAGTTTGACAGACCTTTGGGCACTCCCTGGCCTTTAGATAGATAGAGTTCCTCCAGCTGCCCAGCACCTTACTGCACAGTCAGTGAGCACCCATTCCTTCAAGTGTTTGCTTGGATCATTTGAGCACCTCCATGCAGCAGTTGTTTAACTGAGCTACAGGCTGAGGCAGATGCTGACACAGCCTTGGTGCTTGGGTGGTGCCAGGAAATTAATGGCTAAGGCACCCTGAAAGTTAGCTGACGTGAGGAAGTTTTTGCTTGCGTCGTTTCTTTTCCTTCCCTTCTTGTTATTTTTTTGCGAAACTTCAGCCAAATCACTTTGCGAAGCACCTCATTTACCTTCACCAGACTGAGTGACTTTGCTTAAGCTGCAGACAAGGCAGACGTTCCCCTCTCTATGGTTGGCTAAGGCAAGCATCATTTGTTCCCTTTTCGAAAGCATTTCCCCCCCATTGATTCTCAGCATCTCACTGCACTGTGTATAATGGTGGACTTTTAAAAAGAGCTTTCTAAATGCTGCCATTTTGCTTCCCCCGCAGGCGTGTGCCCCATTGTACCACTGGAGAACAGAACAGAAAGCAGAGAGGGAACCTGTGGGAACATGTTATCTTCATGACGGGTCCAAAGCTTTTGAATACGCTCCCTGCAGGTCAAGTATGTGGAGAATGTCTTGCTATTGTAATTACAGCCCTGAATCTATTTTCTGTGTGCTGTCGTATTATAAGCACAACTTTAAGGTGTGTGGAAGAAACACACCCACACCCTCATCTTTGCAACAGTGATTTAAGGCAGGTATCCCCAGCCTTTTGGGGCCCAAGGGGAATATATAGAAATCTAAGAAACTCTTGCGGTCACCACAAAATGAAAAACTGGCGATGATCAGAACCCTTCTTCCACAAAATAACGGGAAAAACATCTAGACACATTCCAAAACAAATACAACACAAAAGCAAAGAAAGCAGGCTACCCCCTCCCCAAATACATAACCAACCAAAAAAAAAAAAGTTTTTTAAAAAAAGCTCATGGGGGGGGGGGAATCAGAGGGGCAGGAAACCTTGGCAGGCACTTGGGAAGGGGGTATCTAACAAATGGTGTCACATTGGTGGTTCTAGAACTAGGGTGCGTGGTCATACAAAAACAAAACCTGCGAGATGATAGGATCCTCTGCAGATCAATTGAATGCTCAGTCTGGTTCCAAATTTCACAGCACATAGAAATTTCATAGGGATCTGAAGATAGAAGTGGAAATATGATGACAGCAATGATCTGTTCATTTTCAATGCAGAGTCACTGCAATGGGACTGTGCCAAACGACTGGGAAGGCTAAGGGCCAAATGACGTGTGACATTATATGCGTGGTTTGGCACTGTATCTTTTTTAAAACAAACAAACTGTAAATGGCAGGCTCTGTTGAAGGCTAGTCATGACCTTGGTGTGTACGGAAAAGAACAAACCACAGGGGTACTAGGACTACTCCTCCACCCTCCAAAAAAACCCCATTTTTTTGGCAAGGTAGAATAAATGTTTAGGTGCTTTCTTGCAAAATAATAATAGCAAGCCCCTTTCCTATGTAACAACTAGCAGGTCTTAGAAAAGGTTACTGGTCTGTATGTACAATATGTGTTGTTTTTTACACGAGGAAGCACCCTGCAATATGTTCCAGTAACAGATACATCATGCAGAGCTGCTGATCATGTAGCTTGGCTCCAACAGCTGGGATGTAAGCTGCATCCTGTTTGGGCAGAACCATCTACTACAGCCCCTGTGACTTTCCAGGTCACAAAAGGTTATTATTCCAGCTAAGCTGGAACACCAAACTTGGATATCCAGCCATTTTTGTTAAAAAAGGGGGGGAACCCAGTAGGTCCAAATTACTTCCGAACTAGAACAGACACATTTAGTGCATCCCCAGTGGTGATCAAAATTAACCCTCCACCCCTGTGTGCACATGCATACAATCTATATAAACAGCAAGAGCCCAGAGAGGGAGAGTGCATTCCAGAGTCATTCCCAGGATCAAAGGGGCACGGAATGCCCTAAGTGAAATGTGCACTCTGTTATACACCGCAGTACCGATAAGAGACTGTTAGCATTTCTGTTATAAAGCTCTGTATTCAGAGGGATTAACCACATCATAAGAAAGCCTCCTTGGGCTGTCTCGTGGCATGCGAGGGATTAGCTCTGGAATTCCCTTTCTTTTCCTGTTTTAAAGGCAGGCGACATCTCAAAGCTGTTTGTAGGTTGCTGATCTGTAAATAGAGAAGAAAAGCAGCATATACTCGCCATGCTAGATTTCGTACTTAACGTGTTCAGAAACAGGCAGAGCCCTTTGGATCGATTGTGTTGGCCTTAACAATAGGGAGGGGGGTATTCTGTTCTGACCAGCGTAGGTCAGGCCTGCACAGATTATGAGACCCAAAGCCAAATGAACCATATCAGCAGACCAGAGGCCCACTAAACCTCTTTGTGCTGCCTGGCTGGACTGAGTCTTAAAAGGGGGTGGGGTGGGGAATGGCTAAGCCACAATGACAGGCCACAAGACACATAGCTCGGTAGCATCTGGGGTGACTGGGCAGAGCTCCCCTTCTGATACTGGTGCTCACTGCAGGGGATTGGATGGTCCTCAGGGTCCCTTCCAACGCTACAATTCTATGGGTCTGGGATGGAGCTGCCACTTTGGGTTGAGCAAAATACAGGACAGGTCAGGCAAAATAAAGTACTCATCAGGGTGGGGATTGGGGGGCACACACACTTTCATGACACCAAATCCTCCCCCCCCCTTTGTGGAGTGGGGGTTCCCTGCATTCTGCCTCCTGACTCCATCACCACCCAGGCTCCATTCTTCCCCTTGACTCACATAGACAGGCAGGGCCATTGGGGGTAGACAGCCAGCTCTCAGGGCGACTTGAGCCACAGCTCGAGCCTCTCGCCCATGAGTGGGGAGGGGGAGAAGAGAGGTCAGGGTGGTGGAGGGGGCCAAGCGGCAACAGACCCACACTATGTGAGACCAGTGGGCAGTGGCTGAGGAGGAGCACCAGTGAGAGAGAAGGAAGGAGGGGCAAGGGAGGCAGAGGAGGTCCCTCCTTCCCCTTCTCTCTATTGTCGCTCAGGAGGACACTCAGGAGAACCTCTCAGACCTGCTTGCTTGCTCGGCTACTGCACAACATCCCTGCAGTACTTCCAGCTAGGTCTCAAGATACGGTACTTGCTGCCACCAAAAATAAGCCAGAGCACTGTGGCTCTAAAAACTGGACTAATCCTAGCCTAGCCATTAAAGATAATACTTCTAGTCTACATATGAGTAGGCAGTGAGAATGTTCAGCTTCCTGGTGCTGGTGGAGCCCACCTGCAAGGGCAGCTCAGCTTTTTAAAGGCTCTCTTTTTCGAGGAAATGACCTCTGACTCTTTCTGGCCAATGGGGAGCCAGCACCAGTTCACCAGGTAGGGCATCTCCCAGGTAAGCATCTTAAGTACCTTTTTTTTCCCATTTGAAGAGAACAAGAGGAAGTTAGGTGGCAGCTTGGCTTAGAGCAGTGGTTGTTCCAGATCAAGGTCTTTCTTGACACTATTATGCACAGGGATTTGTGTTAAACATCTTCACCATCTATTGTTTCCCATTTCTCTTGTTCTCACAGCAAGCATTGACGCTGAAGGACAGGGCTTTTGTCAAGGTGGATTCAGCATTGACTTTACTCAGGTAGGGAAGCTATAACTGTATGTCTTCCTTTTTTTCAGTACCTGACAGCAAAGGAGAAAGAGTCTGTAGAAATCAATTCTATAAAGGCATATCTGTCAGATCAGCTTTTCAAGGGGCTTCTTACACTTCGCTCCTGTTGGCTTAGATTTATACATCTGGATGTAGCCTGCTAGACAGAAATCATTTATTCAGCTCAGGATTTCAAAGAGCATGTGAGCAAATCAGGGAAGAATAGGAATTAATAAAAAGGAGATGCTATCTCTCCTACTGGGTTAATTCTGCTACAGAATATAACAATGTATTTAAGAATTTCCATTTGCCTTTGTCTTTTAACAACACTAATTAGTCTGAAAATCAGAATATATATACTGGTCTCTGTCATTATTTCACTGTGCAACAACAGGTGCAGATTCTTAAAGCAGGGATAGGGGAACTATGGCATTTCAGGTGTTGCTAAACTACAACTCCCATCGTTCCCAACCATTGGCCATGCTGATGGGAGTTGGGAGTCCCAACGACAATTGAAAAACCACAGCTTCTCCATCTCTGACTTAAAGAACAAAACCTCCACATGCAGAAGCAGTATATCTGATTACCAGATAATGGAGGGGAAAAAGAAACAAACAGGAATGGTTTATGCTATCAGCCCCAGCCAGCACGGCCAATGGTCAGGGATGATGGGAAGTTGTAGTTCTCAACATCCGGAGTGCATTGGGTTGGATAGCGATTTAAAGTTTTGAAGGGCACTGAATACAATTACCTGGTTTGAATATAGCGCTAAACCATAGTTTAGTGTTACAGGAACGAGCCTGCTGGAACCTTAAGGTTCAACAGGACGCACCCGTTTCCTAGTTTAAACTAGCCACAGTTTCTCAATATGTCCAAACTAGGAACTGCGGTTAGGTTAATTTTTTTGTACTAAATCGTGTTTATGGTTTGCATTCAGAGGGGGATGGGGAGAAGATTGCTTGAAGTATAGAATGTTAAAGTAGTTGTGAGGGAGTGTAGAATAGCAGTTGGTGGGAATCTGAGCAGTCTGTCTTCCACCAGGCCGAAAAGGTCCCTGTCCCCTGCCTTAGACATTACAAGAAAAGAAACTTACATATTTTTTTGCCCAGCCTTACTTTTTCCTTCCACTCTTACCCCAGGGAGATAGAGTACTTCTTGGAGGACCTGGAAGTTTTTACTGGCAAGGTGAGACACAGCTGTTAAAAAGCTGACCATTCTATTTAATCTTCTGCTGTCCTCTTAAGGACACTAGCAAAATAAACCATATGCAACAAGTTTCCTTTCTGGCAAGGTTAATTGAAGAGGGGACGATTTTGAGTGGAGAAGTGGTGACTTTCACCGTCTGCTGTTTCTCTGCTTCAACCTGTCCCTCCCAGCTGCGTTTCCCATTGCAGGTTTCCTGACCCTCGCAAGACTTTACCTTTGCCAGGGGCAAAACTAGGCTTTATTTCACCCAGGTCAAAGACCCAATATGGCACCCCACACACAAGCATTTGCGTACACACAGAGAGAGGTCGGCAGCCTCAGTGACCCCCCTCTGGAGGCTTCACCTAGGGCAAAAAACCCAGCTTGCCCCCCGTAGCTACGGCACTGCCTTTGCAAGCATGTATTTGGAATCCTGTGAGGATGAAAAGCAGCTGTGGGGCGTTTGGAGTAATAGAAGGGGAAAAGGCCAAGCATCTCCCCTGACTGTGTTTCTGCTCAAATCCTAAAGTGGCTTTTTCTGGAATGGAGCAGGGTGGATTCCATTGGGGTTTAGTTATACATATTTGCATGTAATGTGTAGTGTAGTGTAATGTAATGTAATGTGTAATGTAATGTCTCAGTTCTTCATGTAGTTGATGAATTAAATGCCTGCCTATGAAAGCTTATGCTGCAATAAATAAATTGGGGTTTGATTGGACTAAGTTGTTACTTGTTAGGAATGAGTTCTGCTCACTCAGTGGGTCTCCCCTCCTCCTTACCCCACAACCCTGGAATCTGCTTCAGGGGATTGGGAGGAACCCCCAGAACAGGTTTAGGGGGAGCAGAAGAGGCAAACTCCCGTCATGTGAGTACACCTCATTCCCCGTGTGCATAACCCCCTTTGTGCTATGTTGAATTCCACCCTCCCTCTTCAAAGCACCACAAGATTCTTTGTATTTTTTAAATGCAACAGATTAACGTGCCTACATAGAATCTTTCTCCTCAGTAACTCTCAATTTAATAAAGAAGTTGTTTCAAGTTGCTTATTTTTAATCCCAGCTCCTTGCTTCCATTTGTCTTTTTCTAATGTGAACTAGGAGACTGCAAGTATCGTCTAATAGCTCCGTCTGTGTTTTTATGTCCCCTCTTCTACTTGGTACCCAACAGGCCAGCTCATTTCTGATAAAGTGGCTGAGATTGTGTCAAAATACAACCCTAAAGTCTACACTACCAAGTATGACAGCCAGTTAGCAACGCGGTCGGCCAATGCTGCTTTCGATGACAGCTACTTGGGTAGGTTACTTGAGAGTAAAACACTGGTAAAAATTGTGTTCCTTGTAAGACTGAGTCTGAGGTTCTTCATTCCTCCCTCCCCATCCAGTGATATTAGTGAAAGCTAGTGCCAAGCAGGTGCCAAAACGCCCTTGTGAATGACCCATAATGCTAAGCAAGTGTTTAAGCCATGGTTTGTAAAGCAAACCACAAGTTAATGATGAACTGTGCCACAGATGATCAGGTAAACCATGGCTTGTTTCTCCAAAGTTTGTTTTGCTTTCTAGCTGCTCTTACCTCACATGTTGGTGGTTTGGTGAGTTTCCAGGGCAGAGCTTTCCAAACTTTTCATATTGGTGACACACTTTTTAGACATGCATCAT
The DNA here is from genome assembly GCF_964106645.2 of Podarcis pityusensis. Lineage (NCBI taxonomy): Eukaryota > Metazoa > Chordata > Lepidosauria > Squamata > Lacertidae > Podarcis > Podarcis pityusensis. Next base: position 112,455,022 of record NC_138028.1, on the reverse strand, counting down.
TTCACAACACAGTTTTACTAGCAAACCAGAGGTTAAACTCACCCCTTTCCAGCCCCGGAAGGAGTGCGGGGAGTGTTCACACAACACGCCTACACCCTGCAACCAACACATTGATGTGTCGCGACACACACTTTGGAAAGCTTTGTTCTTTGTTTTCAACCTTTTTGAGTCCATGGCTCCCTAAACCAACTACATTCTTTCTGCGGCACCCCCAAAGGGCTCACCCCTCAGTTATGTCACCCCTTGCCTGCAAAGCTGGCAGCCTCTCTGTCCCTGGTCTCTGAACCACCAACACCTCCTTCCGTCTCCCCATCAAGCAAAAGTAGGAGAATCAGATTAGCTAATTAGGATGGCTAAAACATAAGCAGCCAGATCGACAGACCTGAATAGATGCAGGGAAAACTGCCTCTTGATATTTATTTAAGGTTGTAATAGGTCATGTGCATTGATAAGTCATGATTACCCCTTTCATGTTTGACAGGTTATTCAGTAGCTGTGGGAGATTTCAGCCATGATGGCATAGAAGGTATGGCTTATTAACTTTTGCTCCCTCTTTGATAAGATTTTGCTTGCCCCGGCTCCATTATTGTTTGCTAACATCTCACCTCTCATCCCTGTTTTGCGAGTCTTTGGTAAATTTTAAGCACTCTTTAGTAGGAACTGTGGGGCTTCTGCATAGCTCCTAGCTTACCACTGGACCTAGTTAAGGCTACAGTCTTGTAGCTCATTGCTAGAGGATAAAGTCAAGAGTCCTTACCTATGTGCAACTATTGGCAGAATGGCGGCCTAAATGGAAAATGTTTCTGAAGGTCATTGACTACTATCCGTATTGGTCATGTCGTCTTTCTTATTTTCAGATTTTGTCTCTGGGGTCCCAAGAGCAGCAAGAACTTTGGGCATGGTAAGGAACTTACATAATATACTTTTCAGTGCTGGTAGTATCCCAGCAACTTCTAAAATATTGTGCAGTGCAGATGTTAAGTTCTATCTTTTTCATGCAGGTGTCTATTTATAATGGAGACACCATGGCGTCCATGTATAACTTTACTGGAGAGCAGGTATGGTTTTCTCTGCAATGTTTTGATTTATATTACCTATCATTCGTTAGTGGAATCTAGGTGTTATAAATTCACAAAGTAACCTCCAGCAAATCAGAGAATGTCGATTTGGGAGTTGTTTTAAGAACAGGGAAACATAACCACAAGCAATCTACCCCTGATCACATCAGTTCAAACTGGCGGCATATATGGTTGTGGACCAAGTGTGCCTGAAATCAACGAGATTATTTTGAAATAAAGAGCTGCTCTTTGCTTAGAGAAATCCTCTTTCTTGATTAATTATGGGGGGGGGGGCATCTTTTAACTTAAAGGAACCACATGACAGTTGTGGGCGGAGCCGGAGGCAAATGTGGGAGGAGTAATCCAAAGCCTTTAAAGAATGCATGGCAAGGGACCTTTTTTAAACATTTTTTAAAAAAACCTTTATTATAAGAACGAAATAATATTCTAAAATAACATATACAGTACAGCTAAGCACATCCCAGATGCAAGTGAGGACAAGCAAGGGAGCTTTTATTGAGGGGGCAGTCACTAATTCTGAAATATCTTTACTGAAGTATTTACATAAAATGCAACATTTTCCTGTTTAATCTTATCTCCCAGATGGCTGCATATTTTGGATATTCTGTAGCTGCCACAGATATCAATGGGGATGAGTAAGTGATGCTTTTTTTCATTCTTCCTGGAAAGAATTGCTTGCCTTAAAAAAAAGAAATCTTGTTTAGGATAAAAATAGAAGATTTGCAAAGAGTAATTGAAAGCCAGTGACACACACAGAATTTCTTCTGCTGGCTTGTTCTGCTGGGGTCCCTGCATGCATCTTATCTGGAGTGCTTGGTATATAAATCTCTAAACATTTCATGCATAGCTTAATTGTCCTGTGAAGACATTATACATAGTACAGCTATGAATCCCTCGAGAGTGGCGTGCTTGTAATTCTAGAGGTTCCTAGACACAGATCTTGCCTCATCATCCCTTTCTCCCATGCAACTCCCTCAGTTCTTTATCTCACTTCTTCCTTTATTTTCCCTTTCCTCCCCTTTCATTCCTTGTGTTAGGTACATCTGACAGATGCCCTTTTGAGAATGAATGACACCGCTCGTTTTGTGGGATAGATTAGCTGATTTTCTTTTAAATCATACTGTGTGATGACACATTTAAATGTCTTCGGGCATTCTAATTGCTCTTGGTGTCTTTGGGCAGAAAATTTTGGGTTATATCCATGGTTACTCATACTCGGAGCAGATCCCCTGAAATTAATGGACATGGTTAACTTAGGCCCAGTAATTTAAACAAGTCTACTCTGAGGTGAAAGCTACACACATATAAAAAACACTTTGATTTTTTTAAAAAAAATGTTTTGAAAAATATTTTGAATTTGACATAGCTCACCATCACCACCTAGTGTCACATTTGTATAATGCACTTTACAACACACTTAGAATGTTTTGTTTGCAGCTGTATAGCTGAGTCCTAAATAGAATTTAGTTGGCTACAACCTGTTAGCTACGCTGCATACATGGTGAAGCTTTTCTGCCTCCCCATCCTGCAGAAAAGTGAGCCCTCCAGAACGCCATTCCAGAAAAACACTACAGGCTGTCACTGGAGGGAAACTGACAAAGCCCACACACCCCTTAACTGTGTGGGTGAATGGGTTCTGTGCATGCACACAGGACTGTTGGAATCTTCACTTTTATAAATTCTTAAGCCAAAGGAACAAAACTAAAAGCATACAGTGGGAATGATCCACTCAGCATTAGATACCTGCAATTTTCATAGTTTTCAAACCACCAAACCTTTGAACCTTAAAGGTACTTCACTTGGCTAGACTGCAGCTGTCGGTGAAGTGAAGAATGTTTCTAGACAGGTGTTTATTGTAGGACTGGGGTTCCTCATGCAGGCACATATGTTTCAGGATCCACATTACATTGTTGCTATCAAAATGCCAGCCCATATTTCTTTCCCTTTTAATCTGGATTTAAGAACATAAAAATAGTCTTCTAGATCAGGCCAATGGCCCATCTAGTTCAGCATCTGGTTCTCACAGTGGCCAACCAGGTGCTTGAACAGAACATGGGCAGAACATGAGCACAATGGCACTCGTGGGAGAAAATATAATAAGCTGAAGAAACCTTTTTGCCAGTGACCCATTTTTTTTTTAAAAAAATTATTTTTTATTAACAGACCAATCAAATCAAATCACATTAACTCCAAATTACAAAGCCAAATTTTAAATTTTTGTTGGGGGTACCCATATTTCAAGTTCCGAAAGGGATCCAATCATCTTGTTGCTGCTGCTTTGATGTCCACAAATCTGCCCAAATGATGTTCACAATTCTATCCAATCCTTTCTTGTTGTTTTCCACATCTCTTCTTGTTGTTTTCATATATTTTTCCTTTTTCTTTGTGACCTCTGATAGTCTCCACAAGCGAGTTGAAACCAATTGTAGTCCTGTGTGGGTTTTTCCATTCATCCGAGGGTCATATTCAGACGGCTGCCGCTTTGCCAGTGACCCATTTGTGATATCTCTCTGACCAGGTTGCAGTCATATGGAAGCACCTTAAACGTAGGGATTTTTGCCGTGACTGAAATACTTGATCTCTTCCCCTCTCTCTTTTTCTTCAGTTACACAGATCTACTCATAGGAGCCCCACTCTTTATGGATCGTGGTTCTGACGGCAAACTTCTTGAAGTGGGACAAGTTTCTGTTTATCTCCAACAAGCCTCTGGAGGCTTTCAGAGTCAGGCTATGAAGCTGAACGGCTTTGAGGTTTTTGCAAGGTTCAGCAGTTCAATTGCACCTTTGGGAGATCTTGATCAGGACGGCTTCAATGGTAAAGCGTTGGGTCATTGGGAGGAATTCAATATTACACTGTTTTGATCATTCTGTCAACACAAGCGTATCTAGGAGCCAGTGTGGTGTAGTGGTTAAGAGCGGTAGTCTCGTAATCTGGGGAACCGGGTTCGCTTCCTCACTCCTCCACATGCAGCTGCTGGGTGACCTTGGGCTAGTCACACTTCTCTGAAGTCTCTCAGCCCCACTCACCTCACAGAGTGTTTGTTGTGGGGGAGGAAGCGAAAGGAGAATGTTAGCCGCTTTGAGACTCCTTCGGGTAGTGATAAAGCGGGATATCAAATCCAAACTCTTCTTCTTCTACTTGTCAGATAGAACAATTTTCCCTCTCCTCCCCCCTACAAATGTTTTCTGGTGGGTTCTCCTGACCCTACAGAGTGGATTTGGGGAAGGAGTGGGCAAGCCTATACAGAAACTTCCTCCCCACTCCAAGCCCTCTAACCTTTAATTTTCAGACCTACAGCAGAAAGCCTTTGCACTTCAAATACAATTTATTTTGGAGCATTATTGTGTTTCTGGGCAGAGATCCCTGCACAAGCTGAGCCTTTTGGGGAGGTTCAAACACTCACTGACTCAGAGGTATTTGCCTCATATTGCTGAGTCCATCTCAGTCAACCTCATGGTGCAAAACTGAATAGGCAGGGAAAAATCCACGGATCTGAACAGAATACAAAGCCTCCAACTCAGTGGAGGCTAGTCCATTAGGGACGCTGGTGGCACTGTGGTCTAAAACACTGAGCCTCTTGGGCTTGGTGATTGGAAGGTCAGCGATTCAAATCCACATGATGGAGTGAGCTCCTGTTGCTCTGTCCCAGCTTCTGCCAACCTAGCAGTTCGAAAGCACACCAGTGCAAGTAGATAAATAGGTACCGTTGGGGCAGAAAGGTAAATGTCATATCTGTGCACTCTGGTTTCCGTCACGGTATCCTGTTGTGCCAGAAGCGGTTTAGTCATGCTGGCCACATGACCCAGAAAGCTGTCTGTGGATAAATACCAGCTCCCTCGGCTTGAAAGCGAGATGAGTGCCGCAGCCCCATAGTCGCCTTTGGCTGGACTTAACCTTCCAGGGGTCCTTTACCAAGGGAACCTTTTAGTCCATTAGGACAAGTGGAGCACTGTTGCACTAACCTGAGTCTGACCTTATCCAGCCATTCACCACGTTCCAGACTTCCTCCTTACAACCAGCTCAGGGATGGAACAGTCACCTTCCTCATCCTTAGTCTCCGTGCTGCTTTTGTAGAACTCAACAGGGAGAGGGATGGGGGCGAAACTGGAATTAGTCGGCTCTGCGTGTTATTGGTTCAGGCTCCGCCTATCATTGGTGGCCCTGCCTTTTGCCAATGGGCATCAACCAGCAATACTCCCCTGATTCATATGTGTTACTGCAGAATCATTGGGATTATATATTTTGATTCCTTTCTATTTGGGTATGCTAAAGATTCCTTGTTATGGCTTGTAGACATCGCAGTTGCTGCCCCTTATGGTGGAGAAGACAAGAAAGGGCTGGTTTACATCTACAATGGGAGAGCTACAGGTTTGAATGGGATGCCATCTCAGGTCCTTGAAGGACAATGGGCCTCTGAGACAATGCCACCAAGCTTTGGCTACTCACTGAAAGGAGCTACCGACGTGGACAAAAATGGCTACCCAGGTGATCTTTCATAATAGCAATGCCGGTTCCTGTATCTTGTAAACTAATCCAACATTTATTTCACAGTTAGGAGCCCAATTCAGAACTGTGTAAGAAAAAGAGATTTCATGAGGTTTTGATCTTTTCTAGGGATGAATAGATTGTCTCAGTTCTACTCTGTTAGCATCCTGACATTGTGATATCCCTTGGATTCCACACCATTTGTATTCTGGAATGAATTTCAGATTTCAGAATATCTGCTATTTCAGAATATTGGCAAAATCCCCCACCATTTGTTCTCCTGTGGAAATATAGTGGAGTTAAAAAAATAAAATAAAAAAACAACATCACTTTTAAAAAGTTTTATATATATAAACACCCTACAAACCTTAGCACTTCCACAATTGAACAAAGAAAAATAATAATTTCAGGAATATTTGGCGGAAGGAGGAAGAGTTTCTTTTCATTTTTCTATTTGCTTTTGATATATTTGTGACTGGATATAGGCAGGGAAAAGAGCAAAAATTCTCTGTTCAACCAGCTTGCAAAATTCGAAAGACATATCTTAGAAGAATAATGGATATCAACCTTTTGAGTTTGTGTAAACATGTCTGGCAAAGCAGCTCCTTAAAATCTAAGACAGAATTCAGCAGATTTAGGTTCCATAAGCATCCCCAATCTTTACCCTTTTGCATCCACGTTAAAATGTTTACCTACTTGCTCTTTCAGCAAAAGCACTTGTTCCTAATTCATGTACTGGAGACCTGTAATAATCAGGTCAGAGAATTGTGTAACATTCAAAAAAAAAGTCTCAAATCTAAAAACAATATTATTTTATTCTATTTCCAGACTTGATTGTAGGTGCTTTTGGTGCTGACAAAGTTGCCTTATACAGGTAAGTGCTCAAAATTAAGTCAGAGCAGAAAAACCCAATGATATTTGCATTTTGCTGAGGAGCAAAGTTTGCTTCACTGTTAGAGGCGTTGCCTTTTTCTAGCATCATGGTCTCCACAGGAATATCAGAATGAGGAATGGTTCCCTCCTTGCTCAATGGCGTGCAAGCAAGGGGCACAATGTTCTGTTATCTGGGTGTTCTGTTATTTCCTCCATGTTGGACACAGCTACCTCCTTGCATGTTAACCTCTGGCCAGCAGCTGAGCTTAGCAGCAGCTACCATCCTGGGGTTTAGTCATAAGAACTAGGTTGCAATCACAAAGCTGGGTTTAAGCAGCAGCAGCATGAATGGTTTGCAATCAGCCGGTTTGCAATCATAATCCCTGATCCATAGAACTGAGTGGACATTCTGCCTGTAGGTCTCCAGTGACCTTCACCAGTGGGGGAGCTCTCCCACCATGAAGGCCCCACTGCAGCATTGGAAAGCGCAGCAGCAGAGGAAACACCACCGCCAAGGGGGTTCAAACTGAGAGTAGCTACTATAAGGTCACTACTACAGTAGTGGGGCAGTGCAGTCTGACCAGTCTGTTCCCTGCAGAAGGGCCCAGTTAGGACCCCAGGCTGATGCAAATGTAGCAGATAAAATCCACCAGCCCCAGTTAGGACAGGTCTACTCAGAGGTAGGCCCCACTGACCTTAAAGAAGAGGACAAGGTGGTTCTTTCATGCAGTAACCCTGTTTTGCTTACCACTTGGTTCTTTTCAAAGGGCACGGCCAGTCATTACAGTAAATGCTGGACTAGAAGTCACTCCAACCATTCTAAATCCAGAAGACAAATCCTGTGAACTGAATGAAAATGGCCAGAAAGTTTCATGGTAAGATGACTCGTTTGTATTTTGAAATGGAATCTCAAAATGGATTGGGAGCCTCTTCAGTCAATCAAAGGAGGCCATGAGAGGCAAGGGGCAAAGGGAACGTGTTTCCCCACACTTCCTGGCCTTATGCAAGGGAGCAAAGGACACAATTTCCTCCTTGGTGAGGTCCATAGCCTGTGGATGCTCCAAAGAAGCAAGCATATATACAAATCCTTCCTTGCTGTTTAAAAAATGGTCAAAGGCTCTTTCCAGGTGGGAAACTTAAGTGGATTCATTGTGTAATGTTATACGGTCCCATCTGAAGCATGAACAGCTTTGCAAACGTGTCCTATTCTAAGCCCTTTCCAGAAGCAGGAAGAGCCTATCAACAGAACTAGCTAAATGGAAGGGTGGAAATCTGTTCACCCCATTGGGAGAATGTGCTCTAGCCGTCCCCGCCTCCATGGACAAGTCCTGTAAGGATGTGGAAAGGAAGTGAGTTGCTTGTGTCTTGCCAACTCTTTTGAATGGCCAACATAGTTCTTGCACTCCTCCAAGTGCAATTTTATGGGAGACTCCATTTTGCCTTTAAAAGAGTGAGGACCAACCTTACCATTAGGTGGGTGAGGCATACCAGTAATGGGCAGCAGCAATGAGGTGTTGAGGAACATAGCTGTGTGTGCTACACAGCCTGCCCTGCATACACACACATATACACACACACACACACACAGGCTAGCCTGCTGCCTTCAGATGTGGTGCTGAAATATTAAACTGGCAATTCAGTTGGCCTAAGTACATGGAATTTGGGGAGTTTTTGTCTCAGGCAGCAAAAAGTCTTGGACCAGCCCTAATAAGAGCTCAGTTATAGCAGTAAAATCTTACCAAAATAGATAAACTAAGCTCTTAAGAAAGTATATTTAATAACCGGGACCTGAAGGAAGCAGTGGAGGGAACTTTTTAAAGTTTCTTTAAACCCAACAACACTGACCAAGGAATCTGCACGTGCAACTAGATCTTATTAACAGTCATGAAAGGGTAGGTCTGGAAGCCACTACTGCACTTCTGCTGATCAATAGATGTAGCTTGATCTTCAGGTACAAAATGTGTTTTGTTTTTAAATGTTCTCTAATTTCCCCCAACAGTTTTAAAGTAAAGTTCTGCTTAAAAGCGGATGGCAAAGGAAGTCTTCCCAGGGACCTCAGTAAGTTCCTCAGTAGATTTACTTACCATACACTTCGGTTCTCCTCATATTGTCAACAGATGTTCAGTGGCAATAATTTAAATTGTCAAACTTCTTTGGCTGTTCAAAGCCCCACTGGTATCAGACATGTGCAAAACCCGTGCCCCTTTTAAATCTTCTGGCTCAGACTTCACACCATTGTTCTTCTCAATGTATGGGAGGCAACTTTGTGGTGGTCTACTAGCTGGAAAAATCTCCTTCTCTGAGGAATCAGTCAGAGAACCCTGGAAAATGGGCCTATCTGGACTCAAATATGAGGTTCCCTGAGTGGTTTAAAGAAGCATGGAAGTATCAGGGAGCACAGCTGTAAGTTACTGGCTGGCAAAGTTGTGAACATTGTGTTTCCAAAAAAACCCAAACCATAGTCCTTTCTGTTGAGGATAATTCAGACTGAAATTCCCAGGTGTCAACAAATGTTATTTATGTATGCTACTACTGCGGCCCATGTTTTGTTAGCCCAAAAATGGAAAATGAGCGAGGTCCCAACCAAAGAAGAATGGCAACTTAAGTTGACAGAATATGCACAACCTGCAGACCTAACATATGGCATAAGAGAACAAGAAGAACATATGCTTAGAGAGGATTGGAAAACGTTTATTGAATATATGGGAAATAATTGAAAATGCTGGCAACATCAAGATAAATTCAACAGTGTAAGAAAGTTTTGATGGCTGCAATAATGGAATACTGAATAGGGCTGCAATAATGGAATACTGAAGGGAAGTCATTGATATCTTAAGGATGTAAGATGAGTATTTTAAATTGTAAAACAGAAAATTTAATAAAAATTATATAAAAAACCAAACCGTTCCTCTGCAGAGGAAAAACTATTTGCATTTAGAAAAAGCTAGCATGTTGGGATAAGGCTAGGCTAGAATGTACCACCTCGTATGTGTGAGAACAAGGCCTAGCAGCAGCCACTAAGGAGTTGTGACACTAATAGGAGACATGCTGGGAAGTTAAGAGACAGGAATGGAACATCCCCACTGAGCAACAGTTAATCTGGGAGACCTGAGGCAGCAGTGGAAACAGAGAGCAACGCGAGTCAGTGCCATGCAGGCAAATAGTTGCTGACTAGCTAGCAGAACTGGGTAGAGGTACGGGCGCTGATGTTAGCAGCCTGTGCTGGCAGTCTTAGTCAGCAGCCCCATTCCTGTATGGTCCTGATTCTCTCAGCCACTGCTCAGCCACAGCATCTCTTCCAGCTCAGCATCCTGCCTTACCAGCGGCTGCTGCAGTAAGGCACAGTAAGACGTGAGCATTGCTTGACTAAAATGCCTTTTCCTTTGGCGGCAGCTTTCCATGTGGAGCTGCTGTTGGACAAGCTGAAGCAAAAAGGTGCCATCAGGAGGGCGCTGTTTCTCCACAACAGGCAACCGGTCCACTCAAAGAACATGACTGTCCCCAAAGGGGGTCGAATGAGCTGTGAAGAACTTCAGGCATTTTTAAGGGTAAGAGTCATACAAGGCCGCAACCTACCCTCCTCCTGTCTTCTTGCTATATGTAGGGTTAGCGTTATTGATGTCCGGAATTGGGGAGAGCCCTGTCTGGAGTGCCAGGACTCGAACCTGGAACCTTCTGCGTGCAAAGCAGATGCTCTTCCTCATGGCTACAGCCCTTCTCTTTTCTCCAAAAGAATTTACAAATGGCTGCCTCTTATTTGTTTGGTTGTTTTTTTTTTAATTCCATCCACTCTTGTTTCCATTAAAGCGGTAGGTAGCCACAAACCTTTGTAGTAAATGTTGGATTAAGTTCCATTCCAGTATAATCGTGCAGTTTTTGTTTTCTAAAAGCACCTCCATTTTTGTTCTCCCTTAGGACGACTCCGAATTTAGAGACAAGCTCACTCCAATCACCATATTCATGGAATATCAGCTAGATTACAAAACGGCTATGGACTCTACTGGCTTGCAGCCCATCCTCAACCAGTTCACTCCTGCAAACGTTAGCAGACAGGTACAGCACGGAGAGATTTAATGGCAAAACGTACTTTTGAATCGGCAAGTTCTCCTCAAGTTAATTCTCACAAGCACAAGTTACTTTGTTCCTCGGATGTGGCATTGCAGTGAAGTTTGAAATTCAATCTCCACAACACAGAAGAATGTGTTTTGTAACAGTTCCTCTCTGTCATTTGCCCTTTTCAGTGCCAGATAGCAGGTGTACGCTGTTCAAAAAGCAAGGAAGCTGCAAATTTGCCCTTTGCTATTCCCTCTTACTACATAGGGAAAGAGTTTCACATTAATAGTGCTAACTTTCCCACATAGGGTAAAAGCATGGAGTATATAATGCATACATATTCTGATAGTCTGAACAATTCAAATATCATATACCTAATTATTACTATTATTATTTACATATTTAGGCTCATATTCTTCTGGACTGTGGTGAGGACAATGTCTGTCGTCCGGATTTGCAAGTGGCTGTGGACAGGTACGAGTCTAACTCTTCTGCAAAATGGACAATTAGTATAGTAAAGACATTTGACCCAGTTCAGACGATCTCACTAAGATATGTGCAAGCCTTTCTCCCACACGTGCAGCCCCATTACTCCTTCTTTTCTGGTACAAGCATTCAGGAATCTTCTGATTAACCATGGTTTCCTGTTCCACCTGAACCAACAAACTGTGGCTGCTAGCTTCAGAAAAAAGCTAAGACACTGAACCAACTTCAAACCATGGTTCAGTATCATGGCTTGTTCTAAAGCCGGTACCCATTGTTTCATGGTTTCGGCAAAATGAGAAACTTTGATTAATTAGAGCTTCCTTGGTTTGATTGCTTGTGCTGTGAAGGGCAGAGCAAAGGGACTGTGAACATGGATGGGCTCTTCCATGTCCATAAAGACGGTGTAAAATTTGTTTCCCTTATCTCACATCTTCATTAGTTACCGTATTTATTGCCCCATAGGACGCACTTTTTCCCCTCCAAAAATGAAGGGGAAATGTGTGTGCGTCCTATGGGGCGTGCGTCCTATGGGGCGAATGCAGGCTTTCGCTGAAGCCTGGAAAGTGAGAGGGGTCGGTGCGCACCGATGCCTCTAGCTCTCCAGGCTTCAGGAAACTATCTGTAAGCCTTGTGCGCCCAGCGGGAGGTCCCGCCGGGCGTGCGAGGCTTGGGGCGGCAGCCTGCAGCCCGAAGCACGGGGAGCCCTCCGGAGGTGTGTGCAAGGCTTGGGGCTGCAGTCGCGGCTGGGGGGGAAATAAATTTTTTTTATTCATTCCCCCCCCCCAAAAAAACCCGAGGTGCGTCCTATGGGTGCGCCCTATAGGACGAAAAATACGGTACTGCTAAATAAAGGGCTGGTTCTGTGTCATTTTATCCAGCAGATGGCAGTGCTGTTTCTATACTGTATGTTTCGTGAGGCCTAGCTCTTTATAATTAGTTTACATCTAGGCAGGCCAGATACAATAGATTTTTGTACCTTTGCCAAGCTGCACGTACCCACAGTCCCTCTTCTGCACATCAAAATGCCCTCTTTGTGCCCTGCTTTTGAGTTCTGAGAAGACTGGATGATCCTCAAGAGTCTACAATTCTGTGATTCTCTGACTCTGCTGTTTAGCTGGAAACGGCATGATACCAAGCCCTCTGCTATAGCTGGCCGTTCAATTGTTTTTGTACAGTTCTCCTAATGTGTTGCATGACCTTTGCAGTTTACAAATGAAGTTGTTCCTGGGAGCACCTAGGAGAAGTGTTGCCACGGGCTCTTTCAAACGTTTAATGTGCTGTAGTGGGTGGGGAGCTACAGCGGTGTGTGGGCAGGTTTCTGAAATACTCTGGTGTCGAAGAAATGTGCTTGAGTTGAGGAAGCATTTGCTGAAGGATGGACTGTTTAGTCTGCGATTTTTGTGCTTGGGGAACACCTGTTTTTGAAAAGCGCTCTGCTGATGTAGTGAGTGCAATGTCAGAGTGATGCTAGTACCTCACTGGGCCTGAAGTCTCCAACGTGGCACCTTCAGACAGACTACTTAGTACCCACCCAGCCCCCCTACAACCCTATTTTTTAATTAGTTGGGTTTTTGTTTTGTTTTTTGACATTCTTTAGTCACAGGTGTCAGGTTTTTTTGTGGGAGGTGTGAGGCCAGTTTTCTTTTGCTATGTTTTCGTTTTGAGCCATTTAGACGTTTTGCTGTGGGGGCAGGGTTTGTACATCACCAGTTTTCTTCTGTGGAATGGGCATTTTGTGGTGCCTATAGGTTTAATAGTTTCCCAGATATGCCCCCAGACTCAATAAGGTTTTTTGTGGTGAGGGGCTGTGCTAGGCTATGATTTTAACACAGCTATGGAAACACATTGATCTAGAGCAGTGGTTCCCAACCTTTTTGAGAGGTCAGCTCACAAGTCTAAATGTATTTGGCACAGTGACCCACTGATTATCACATGGATTTTGGACCTTAGACATTTGGCAGCTGTTGGTTTCGTTTATTTTAACTGCAAGTTTTTGTTTTTCTATAACCATTACTTGAGACATCCAAGCAAAAAATTACTTAATAGCATTTCTGTGGGATTTGTTGAATTTTTTATAGTACGTTCAAAGTTATTCATAGTTTTGTTTGTGGGAATGTAAGGACACCAATCATCTGATTGCAGGATATTCAATCACAAGCTATAAAAATGTATTGCAGAAACATACAGATACACAAGCTGTGTCAGATGTAAAAAAAAAGTATGAGTGGTTTTGACAGTTTTATTCACAACGAAGTCCATCTTGGCAAGAATCAGTGGGGTGGCTGAGCTTGCATTTTGCTGAAGAGTAGATCAATGTGGGGTTTGATGGTTGTCAGACATAGTCTCAGATCATTATTGATACATAGCCTGCTTCTGTATTTCGTCTTCACAGCAGTCATTGCTGAAAAGGCTGTCTCGCAAAGATATGTTCTATCAAATGGCAACAGCATGGAGATTGCTTCATCAGCAAGCTCAGGGTACTTAGCAACATGAAGCCAAAATTCAGCTAACCTCAATTTCCAAAAATTATCTTTGAGGGTCCCCACACACAACAGTTTGATGGGTTGTTATTTTGGAACAAAGGCAACTTCATGGCATCAGTTGCAAAATGGTTTTGCACGTGTTCAGACTTCTGTTTCTAAGCAAACTTACCCTTTAACAAACCCTAGCAGCAGATTCAATCACTGTTCACCACAAGGTGCTCATACAGGAAGGGTTTGGGTTTTTTAAATGTGCTTGTGCATAAGATGCAAGCTGTAACAGTCATACCAAACAATTCCCGAGACCATATAACACCGGTCCTGAAAGATCTTCATTGGCTCCCAGTATGCTTCCGAGCACAACTCAAAGTGTTGGTGCTGACCTTTAAAGCCCTAAACGGCCTCGGTCCTGTATACCTGAAGGAGCGTCTCCACCCCCATCATCCAGCCCAGACACTGAGGTCCAGCTCCGAGGGCCTTCTCAGTAGTGGCACCTGCCCTGTGGAACGCCCTCCCAGCAGATGTCAAGGCAGTAAGCAACTATTTTACTTTCAAAAGACAACTGAAGGCGGCCCTGTTTAGGGAAGTTTTTAATGTTTGATGCTGTATTGTTTTTAATATTCGGTTGGAAGCTGCCCAGAGTGGCTGGGGAAACCCTGCCAGATGGGCAGGGTATAAATAATAAATTATTATTATTATTATTATTATTATTATTATTATTATTATTCCCTGTACAAGCACCTCACAGTGAGCTGTCACTGGATCTGCTGCCAACCTGCAGAGAGTGGCTCCCAAGTGTTAAAATGTTGAGCCTTTCAGACAAAACATTGTAAGAGATATTCATCAGGCCAGTTAAGGATTAAAAGCAAACATTATTTGGGGTTTATTATAAAGCCCACAAGCCACTTGCAGGTCACAACCCACAGGTTGAGAAACACTGATCCAGAGGCCTCACTTTTGTTCCATATTGGTCTTGTGCAGTGATCAGAAGCAGATCTATATTGGGGATGAGAATCCTTTAACCCTGGTCGTCAATGCCGAGAACCTAGGAGAGGGAGCCTATGAAGCTGAACTCTTTGTTACCGTCCCACCTCAAGCAGACTTCATTGGCATAGTTCGCAACAAGGAGGTAAGTCTAGTGAGTACGCTGTGAGCAGAGTTTATTGCAACTAGTTTGTGTTTATTTATTGCTGCCTTTATATCCCTTTCCTCCAGCTCCAGGTGGCATACATGAGTCTCCCTCTCCTCATTTTATTCTCACAACAACCCTGTGAGGTGGGTTAGCCTGGCCCAGGGTCACCCGGACAGCTTCAAGACTGAGCGGGGATTTGAACCCTGGTTTCCCAGGTCCTAGTCCAACACTCTAACCACTACACCAAACTGGCAATGCAGTGGTGTAAAATTAGACCTGTGCTAAGTGTCCAACCACATACACAGTCTTCCTTTGTTTGTTGGAGTCTACTTGGGTTTTTGATATCACATATCTGGTTGCTGACAAAAGGATGCTGTGGAACCAACGTTCTGCAGCCTGCCATCCTCCTCAGTGTGTTTTGGACCACAAGTCTCATCACCACTGAGAGAGTTAATGGGAGCCCAGCAAAACCTGGAAGGTACCAGTTTGGGGGAGTTTGCTATGGAAGTTTACTGCTATGGGTTTGCCTTATGGTCTGCAGTCCGACCTACCAATCCTGTGGTGGCAAGTCTGGTGCAGGAGACAGATTATTTTGAAATAATCTGCGTACACAGGTCCCTGCTCAACTGTGGACCCACTGTGTGGCTCACTATCTCTTGTTATCAATTGCTCATCTCAAAATGAAAAACGGCAGTACAAATGAGATCTCAGTTCAGTTGTGCTCTCAGCACAAATGTGTATGTTGCTTTCTGTTTGGGGAGGGAGAGGTATGCAAGAAAATAACATCAGCTGCATTGGTTGCAGAAAATCCTTTCTACATTATGCTTAGCTCATGTGGTTGCATTTCAAACAATTGATGTGGGAAGCAGCAATATGAGTGGGCTACTCACATGATCAGAAGATCTGTACATTACAAATGGGACATGGAATAAGACTACTAGGGAAACAGCTCTGGGCAACTACAGTGAGCTTTAGAGAAGACCATTCATTGAGCTTCAGGCTCCTAAGCATGGATTTGAACCTGGGTCTCCCACATCCCAAACCATAGTTCTGTCTACCATGTCACACACTCTCATCAAGCGCTAGTTCAGTGTAGCCCAAACTTTCACTTGGCGGGGGGGTGGCTTTCTTGCCTCTGCATCCCAGTTCCTTCATGATAGGCCTCAGTAATTTCACATTATAAATATAATCATTTTCCTTCCTTCAAAATGTCTACTTAGCATTTAAAGTAAGGAAGCTGTTAGGCAAAGCTTAAACGTGCCACCTTTTGTGGCTATTTTGCTTCATCCCTTTTAGTTGATCATATGGTGCTGATGAACAGTGTGGACCTGCCAGCTGGAAGATAAAGCTGGATGATCCTCTCCTAAACCGGGAGAGAGGTGTCTTGTCTAGCAACAGGGAGCAGTCTGTGCAAAGCGAGCCAGGCTGCTAAGACAAAGCTATTTCTGTTGAGGCGCTTAGAGCCACACATTTGGTAATTAAATTAATTCAGGCTCATGCTCTTACACCTTGGGAAATGAACGGGGCGATCCCAAGGGACTGGGATAAGTGCCTTAGCTGTTGCTGTTTTGTCCCTAACATGGCTGTACAACTCAATAAATGCACCAGAAAAATTCTGCCACGTCAAAATCCCCCCCCCCCCCCCATGATGCATTCAGGATTTACTTCAGAGTTGTTAGCAACTGACTGTATTGGTATCTTAAAGAAGATTTAGGAGCCAAAGTTCTAGGTGAAGTTTTAAAAAATAAATGTTTTGGTAATACAGTCATACCTTGGAAGTCAAACGGAATCCGTTCCGGAAGTCCACTCGACTTCTAAAACGTTCGAAAACCAAAGCGTGGCTTCTCATTGGCTGCAGGAAGCTCCTGGAGCCAATCGGAAGCCGTGGAAGCCCCATCGGATGTTCAAGTTCCAAAGAACGTTCGCAAACCGGAACACTCATTTCCAGGTTTGTGGCTTTCAGGAGCCAAAACGTTCGACTTGCAAGGCATTCAGGATCTAAGGTACAACTGTACTATTGCCTAAGTAATGGAGCTGGCCTGCTAGAGTACTGATGAAATGTCGCTGCCTTAAACAAAGCAGCATTGCCCATTTGGAAGCCATTTTGGTGTTGTCAACACAGTTCCGAACTTGGACCTGAGTTCGATTTCCTCTTTAGTCATATGCACAATGGAAAAAATAATTCTTTCCCTCTCTTACATCTAGATAAGTGTGTGCTTAGAGATTACAGCCTGATAATGGATTATTTTCTCTGGACTTGAAAAACACTAGTGATCTTTGCACCACACTTGCCAGCGGAGAGACAGGTTCTGAACCCTAAAATGTCATGTTTGATAGACCGCTCATAACCATTGGAAGTGCTAAAGAATTCAGTGCAGACAATAAATATCATTATATGTCAGAAGGAGAACGTGCTTAGAGAATGATAAGTATTGTGCTCTTCTCTGAAAACAGTCACCTTTGTTTCACTGCAGGATTTGGCAAGGCTTTCATGCGCATTTAAAACTGAGAATAAAACCCGGCTAGTTGTCTGCGACCTAGGGAATCCAATGAAAGCAGGAACAAAAGTAAGAATTAACAAAAACTAAGGAGAACCCTATGCCTACAGCAGCAGGGTTTGCTGGTTTGGGAGGCAGCCTCATACTGACTGCCTTTTGGTTAATTGGATGAGCCACACAACGGGTTAAACCAACCTCTTTCCAACTGTCACATGTTAAATCCTGTACATCTTCTTTTGTGTTCAAGCTTTCAGCTGGCCTCCATTTTAGTGTTCATCAGGAATCTGAGATGGACACCTTTGTGAAGTTTGATCTACAGATTCGTAGGTATGGGACACTTAGCACTCACCTAATAACTGGGGCTGCTATTGAAATGGGGGGGGGGGACAGGCAGAAACAGAATTAAATTATAAATAATAGTAATATTATTGTCTGTAAGAATATTAAATTGCAACAATGTAATTATATGGTCATATACACACACTCACACACACATTTCCTATTTAATACCACCGACTTCCCTTTTTAGCCATTTTCTTAATTTATTTAAAAGCATGTATGCGTATCTCACATGTTTCAGAAATCTCTAAGCACCATGCAGTCTAAGAAGAAACAATATATCATTAAAACATTTTGCCCGTTAATGTCATAAATGAAATCTTGTTTGAGGATCTTCGTGTACTTGTGGCCTTTTGCATTTAAAAGGCCACTGCCTCTCTTCCAGAATCTATTGTTTTAAAAACCTGCAATCTAACATCAGTCAGGACTGCATTGCCAATATATTACATTTAACCGCAAAGACTGAGATACTCAGCATATTAGTCAACATACGCTGTAAAAGGAATGTATTGATTTGTGCATCTCCAAAATGGGATGTACAGAGTGAATTGGAGAGAGAGAGAGAGAAAGAAAGAAAGTGTGTTTATATTGGATTGCATTCCTCTTTTAAATGGCTGTCTTAAGACCAATGAAATTTATGGCCAGAGAGAGCCTGACACATTTTGTTACCTGAGGCAAAAAATTCTAGAGGTTGGCTCCTAAATTGACAGTTTGCTGCCCTTGAAATGCAGGGATAGGAAATCTTTGGCCCTCCTGATAGTGTTGTACTCCCATCAGCCCCAAACAGCATCACCAGTGATTGGAGAAGATCAAAGTCGTAGCCCATGGGTAGGCCAACTAAGGCCCGGGGGCCAGATCCGGCCCAATTGCCTTCTCAATCTGGCCCGCAGACAGGCCAGGAATCAGCATGTTTTTACATGAGTAGAATGTGTCCTTTTATTTAAAATGCATCTCTGGGTTATTTGTGGGGCCTGCCTGGTGTTTTTACATAAGCAGAATGTGTCCTTTTATTTAAAATGCATCTCTGGGTTATTTGTGGGGCATAGGAATTCGTTCTTTTCCCCCCAAAATATAGTCTGGCCCACCACAAGGTCTGAGGGACAGTGGACCGGCCCATGGCTGAAAAAGGTTGCTGACCCCTGTCGTAGCCCAGCAATGTCTGGAAGGCCACTAGCTTCCCACCTCTGATTTAAAGGATAAAGTTCTCAGAAAGCAGCCACTCTTCAGGCATTGCAGGAAAAGCAACTCACTTGAAATGGGCTACTGAACTGAACCGTGTGCTTTCAGTGCGTGCCGCTTGTAGGGTAGAACCTCCTTCCTTTTACCTTCGACAGCAGCACATGACTTGACTCACTGTGCCATTGCATTGTTTCACAGCTCTAACATGTACAACAACCTAAGCCCCGTGACATCTTATCAGGTGGACCTGGCCATCTTAGCAGTTGTCGAAATCAGAGGGTGAGTGATGGCCTTGGTGCCATTGTAGCTAGTGCCTCATTTCCTTCATTTCACAATTACGTGGCTTATGCTGCATGCTCATGGTGCCTGGTGGTTATTGTGCGCTCCTTGTGTAATTTTAGGGTTTCTTCTCCGGATCATCTTTTTCTCCCAATTCCTAATTGGCAACCCAAGGAGAATCCAGAAACGGAGGATGACATCGGGCCTCTGGTTCAACACATCTACGAGGTAAATATGTGCTCAAGGCTGTAACCAGAAGGCCATGCCTGCTGGAATCATGCCTTACCTCTTGCCAGAATGGTAAACTAATAGATGGCCTTGTGGGCTGCAAACCTGCAGAGTGAGGTTCACCAGACATCTTAGTACTGTATACAGTGATGTCACACGTCATGGTGTGTTCATGCATTTATGGTACCAAGACCACCCTTCTACCCTCCTCTCCCCCCCAGAAACAGAACAGAAAGACTTAAGAGCATGCCTGAAAAATATGTTACCTGCCAAGCCAAACACAACCCATGAGTCACTGTACTGTAGCCTGCCAGGTGCTTCACAACCTTTGGGTGGTATTTAACATAACAAATATGCATTACAAAAGTGTTAAACAAGGGCTTTTGGAGACCTGAGGAGTGGGGCAGGATTTTCCGTTCTAACATCTGTAGTGGCAGGTGGCCCAGTTCTGAACCAATGTCACACAGCTTTAAGATAGGTAAGAGCATTTGCCATGGTCAACCCAATGTTATTGGACTGCAGCTTCTATCATCCCCAGCCGGCATGAGCAGTGGTCAGGAATGAGGGGAGTTGTAGTCCAACAACATCTGGATGGCCTGTAAAATAGCATAGGACTGCCTGGCTATGCCCACAGACAAGTTGTTGGGGCATATGCCACAGTAGCCATAGGAGGGGATAGGATTGTACTGCAAGAGTGAAAATAGCATCGTTCTTCGTGGTCATTTGTTTCTCCTGCCTCTCACTAGCTTAGAAACAATGGCCCGAGTGCTGTCAGCAAAGTGATGCTCAATCTTCAGTGGCCTTACAAGTATAACAACAATACCCTGTTGTATATTATGGAATATGAAATTGAAGGCCCCATGAACTGCACTTCTGATATGGAGATTAACCCGCTAAAAATTAAGGTAAGTCGAAAGCATCTTCAGATTTTCCATGTACTGAGGAATCCATCTGTCTTGAATGTTTAAAGCAATACAAATCATTGTTAATGGTTATAATGCTAAAGAATATTCTACTTCATTGTCATCAAAAGGGGCAGCGGGGAATCCAGCGGTTGTTCGCCTGTATCTGCCCAAATGCTTGGGCAAAGAGGTTCTTCTGTGCAAATGTTGAGCGAATTTGTTAGAGAAGAGAGGTACAGGGAGAAATGAAGTGACCTTGGGAGGGTGATGATGCAAACATACTCTCATCTCGTCTGCTCAGCAGCATAGACCTTCCCCACTAATGATCTGGTTGAAGTCACCTCACTCCCTAACCAGCCCATCCCCTTGTGGGCTCACTTGACAACAGCAGTTCCCTGAATGTGGACAGGGCAAGTGACCATTTCAAAATGGCCGTGGGCTTTTTGGTATCTCGTTTATCGCTCTCGATTTCCAATGTATGCTGTTCACCCATCTACAAAGTGTTTAGGAATGTGTCACCAATCCGTACCGATAATCGAACCCTTCTTGATGCTGTAGATGTCAACTCCTCACCAAGATGAAAAGAATGAAACAACGAATGGAGGAGATAGCCGCAGTCACAATGTCAACCGGAGGGACCTAAGCGCAGCTGAGGGAGATGTACAAACTTTGGTAACATCTGTTTATTGGTTTGTTTGAGAAAAGTTTGAGAATCTTAGGTATGCTTCATGTGTCCCAAGGGATTGCTCTGTAAAGCAAATTCTGATATAGATGCATAGCCCTGATTGACCATGATGGACAGATTGGTTAGGGAAACCCTGAGAAAAGAGGTGAGCAAGCTGGTGGGATGGTTGCCCAAACCTTTGGCAGCCTGCCTCTGTCTTTAGGTAAAGATGCTGAGGCCCTACTGCCTCACTCACAGGAGATCGAAACCGATCAGATGCTTTTTGATGAGTAGAGACCTGCTATATGGTACCTATGTCATGCAAGACATCCTGATTAACACGAAACATGCAACATGGTGTATTTGAACATCTCTCGGTGTAGGGGTTGGAGAGGCTGATTAAATTACTGTCCAAAATACTGGAGAACCCCTGCCAGTCAACACAGATGGACAAATGATCTGACTCAGTATAAGGCAGTTCCTATCATTGAATCAAGATTAGATTTGGACTAGGGGAAGACTGTTATGGGCATACATCATAACAGGGGAGTGTGTGAAAATGAGAGAGAAAATGTTACATAGCTCCCTTTGGATATTTAGCAATGCAAGTTCCCTTTACCAGAGATACCTGTGAACTACAGATAATTTTGCCTTGATGATGATGATGATACTTTTATTATTTATACCCCACCCATCTGGCTGGGTTTCAGCATATATTAAAACATCAGGTGTATGTTTCTAGGTGTGTAGTGATGCTGCTAGGTGTATAGTGGCAGGTGTGTTGGCTCAGCACTATTTAAATCTGCAAATTACATAGGGTTTTTATCTAAATTCCCTTTCTGAAGGAGCCCAGTGAATTAAGCAGGGTTGCAGAATCCAAATCGCTGCAGACACCACTCTGCAACTTTGCACCTCTTCTTTTGCAGGCACTGTTTTTGGTTTGGTTGTAAATTGCACACCAGCTGAGGTTGCCACCAGGGGTTGCAATAAGTGGTCAGCCAAGACTGTACCAGCTCTAGGATTCAAAGCACTGTAAGGTTGGAAGGGAACCGACTCTATGAAAGATTCCTGAGGGCCGTTTTACAGTGACCTTAGCATATATTGCTTGCTAGGTTACGTTTCTCAAATTCAAAACCTCTTAGAGCCTGAGTATTGCAATTCTAGTTCCCTGGGATGTTCCACTAGCAATGCCTCTGAGAAAAATCCTTATACGGAATGATTTATAACCACTAGAACAACTGATTCAGACTGAGCATGCTAAGCTCATTTGGAGTTCTCAGAATAAGTGGGTGTAACTCATTTAAATGCATGTAAATACTTTGCATGGTATGAATAATCGTACACATGACTTAGATAACCCAGAGCCACAAAATCCTAACATGGGACACACACAAATGGTGCACATCTACATCCTTTGCCACTGGCATATTCCCCCATCCCCTCTGCATTTGGGTGACAGCAATGGCAATTTGTAATGCAACATGCATGCCTGCAGCTGCTTTTTCCCCATGATCAGGAGGAAGAGGTTACAGCATTACATCAGCCACTGCAGGGTAGCAAATATTGGATTTTAATGGCCCTAGCGAGAGATGATTTAATGCTGCATGTTTATTGCACTTCAGATGCCTGTGATATACGAGGTGCAAACCTCTACAACTGATTTGCCAGCTTGACAAATAACTCATTGTTCCAAGCCTTTCCAGGAATGGAAAAGTCAAGGACAATGGGATTCTCAAAATCATGTGCTGATGACTTACCTTTGTACCTTGTGGTTTCACAGTTCAAGGGTGCTGCCTCCTGTGTCCAAAAGGAGCTTTATTATTGTAGGTATGATGAAAAGGAAAGCACACACAAAAAAGGCACCCTTGTTCTTCTCCACCTTAATTTTGCTTGGAGCTGTATGCGCATGAAATCACAGAGCATGAAAAATGGGCATTTAAAAAAATTGCATTCTGAATTTCCATGGTGCCACTTGAAAAAAAATAGTTCCATCCTATACTGATGGAACTATTTCTGTTTCTTCTCTCTGTCCACATCTCATCTCTCAAGTGCTCTCATTCATGGAACATTCATCTCTCCCCACCCACAGCAATAGATAAGACCTGGAAACATGGATAGAAGGAGGTGCAAGCAACACATGAGATTTCTTTTTTTTTTAATATAAATTTTATTAGATTTTGCACAAATTTTCCAACCTTACAACTCCAAAACAACATAACAAATATTTGGCTATCACAGCCTAAGACTTCCTTCAACCACTTCTAATGGTTCTCTAAATTCCGTTCTGATTTTGCATTTTGTTACTGTGCTTATTGCTAAAAGTCCAATCTTACATCAGCGATCTTAGTCCTTTTCACAATAATTTATATAGTCCTCCTTACAAAACTTCTTGTAACCCTGCAAGCAATGTTGGGTAATTACAGCTGTCTTTCAGATACAACATAAATTTCTTCCAGTCCTTTAGGAAAGTCTGGTCCTGCTGATTTCGAATTTTCCCTGTTAGTCTCTCCAGCTCAGCATAGTCCATCAATTTCGTTTGCCATTCTTCTTTTGTTGGCATTTCCTCTTGCTTCCATTGTTGAGCTAATAATATTCTTGCTGGAAGAAATCTCATTGAATAGAATAAGAATAAGAACAAGAACACATGAGATTTCTTCTTGCTGTTTCTTTGAAGCATCCAGGGTAGTTTTGACAGTCTGTTCTCTAGCTGAAGAAACTGGAGCAGAAAAGGGAATGAGATAACAGGCAGAAATGTCGTTTCATGCCACTCTACTTACATGAAATAAACATCTTCAGGGGAAAACAAGTTGCTGTTAGTTCCCAGACATTTTGGTGAATGCTATAGTGGAAATGTATGTAAGTAAATTTAGCCAGGGAGATCTAGCTAAAAATGGTTCAGGAGCATATGCTTTTAATTCACACTTTACTCCCTTTACCCAAACTTCAACATTTGGTATGAATATCACACAAGTCACCAGCAGCGTAATTCAAAGTCTCGCTGCAGTGGTGTCCAAGCAGGGTTTAGTAGTTGTTACACCACCAAACATGTTGGGTCACCATTGTAGTAATAACAGCATAACAAGTAGCTCTCAGGAGGTGGATCCAACACATAGGAAATAAATCAAGAAGTAAATGGAAGCATGGATAGCTCTGTGGTACCAGTTTCCTTTGAACATAAGATCTGAAAACTCATGTACAGCTCTTCCTCTCCTATTGTTTTAACCTTAGGGCTGCGGAACTGCAGAATGTTTAAAGATATTCTGCCAAGTGGGTCGCCTAGAGAGGGAGAAGACGGCAATTCTGTATTTAAAATCTCGCCTTTGGACTCAGACTTTCATGAACGTAAGCATCCATTGCTGTTTCTACGACATCTGCCTGCCCCTGAATAATATGGGTTCTAATTTGACATTTTCTTTCTTATCATTCCCATCACAGAAAGAAAACCAGAACCACTCCTATTCTCTCAAATCATCCGCTTCCTTCAGCGTTATCGAGTTCCCTTACAAGAATCTTTCCTTTCCCGAAGATGTCCACAATTCTACAATAGTAAGCTATTTGATATTCAAAATTAGCGTGACCCAGGGCAACACAATTAAGCTGAAAAGAGTTGTCAAAATGAAACACGCATCTGATCTGCTTCCAATGTTTTTACTGTGCTATATTAAATTGTGGATTGTTGGGCTCATTCAGTTTTATCGCATGCTGCTGAAGCTTTTAATTAAATTTTAGCCTTCAATTAAAAGCTTTAGATGCGGCCTTCACACTGCTGCTCCAGAATGGGCTCATGTCTGGCGCTGGCATACAGAATAGCATTGGTGCAGAACTCGGAGCCAGCCCATTGCATTGCAATCGACTAATCACACAATTGCAGACCCAATCCTATGCATGTTTACCTAGGACATATATGTTCTATTGAGGCTTAATTCCATGTAAATGTGCACAAGATTGCAGCCCTGAACTTCAGCAGAGTTATCACCATCAAAGCCAGCAATATTAAGCTAGACAGCATGGAGGCTTCGGTGGTGTTTAATTGGCCCTAATAACCTTCCCCAAATGGAAGGACTACAATCGTACCTCGGTTTTCGAACAGCTTAGTTCTCGATCATTTTGGCTCCCGAACGCCACAAACCCGGAAGTGACTGTTCCGGTTTGCGAACTGTTTTTGGAAGTCAAACGTCCCACGGGGCTTTGTGGCTTCTGATTGGCTGCAGGATCTTCCTGCAGCCAATCAGAAGCCGTGCTTTGGTTTCCAAACGTTTTGGAAGTCGAACGGACTTCCGGAACAGATTCCGTTCGACTTCCAAGGTACAACTGTACTTCTGTTCATGGAAGGCTTTTGCTCCAGAAGCTGGGAGGCGATTCTGAGATTCCTCCACATCTCCACAGCAGATTTTCATAGGGTGCAAGTGGCTGCAGGGCAAAGGGAGGGTACTGATTAAGCTTGCCTCTCCCACTTCTGCCATCAAGTGTCCTGTGAGTGAATACCACTCAAGCATATTCCCATCAGTGGGAGCAAACTCAAAATCCAAGCCAGTGAAGCTATGCGATCATCTTCCGACCAGAAGCTACCTTTATCTTACGAGCAATTTGGCAAGCAGTGTCAGATTTTGCTCCTGCCAAATCACAATATACACACAAACATAGGCCAGGAAAACCTTGTTCCTTCCCTTTCGTTGAACAGTGTTTGTTTCTGCCCGCTGGTGTGCCACATGCAAGTGAATCATGAAGAATTTCTGAAGCATATCCCTGCAATGCTCTACATTGTTTCTCTATAAAATATGTTGTCATCTCCTCCTCTTTAGGTTACCACGAATATCCTGTGGGGTATTCAGCCAGCACCCATGACCGTGCAAGTCTGGGTAATCATACTAGCCGTCTTAGCAGGATTATTACTTCTGGCACTTCTAGTCTTTATAATGTACAGGGTAAGTGGTGTCTTTAATGAATCATAGAATGGTAGA
Organism: Podarcis pityusensis; assembly: GCF_964106645.2. Classification (NCBI taxonomy): domain Eukaryota; kingdom Metazoa; phylum Chordata; class Lepidosauria; order Squamata; family Lacertidae; genus Podarcis; species Podarcis pityusensis. Next base: position 112,429,384 of record NC_138028.1, on the reverse strand, counting down.
GTTGGAAGGGACCCTGTGGATCATCTAGTCCAACCCCCTGCAATGCAGGAATATGCAGCTGTCCCATATGGGGATCGAACCTGCAACCTTGGCCTTATCAGCACCACGCTCTAACCAGCTGAGCTATCCTGGCTCATTTTATTGTACTATGGTACTTTTCAGAGTGCACTCCTATGCTCGTCTGTGCTTAGCTCCCATTGAACTTGGTGGAGCTTATTTCTGAGTAGGTTCAACCTAGGGGGAAGAAGCCTCTAAATCAGTGGTTCTCAACCTTGGGTCCCCAGATGTTTTTGGCCTACAACTCCCATGATCCCTAGCTCACAGGACCAGTGGTCAGGGATGATGGGAGTTGTAGGCCAAAAACATCTGGGGACCCAAGGTTGAGGAAGGCTGCTCTAAATCATGGGTGGGGAACTGGATCCAGTCAGTGGGCCAGATCCTTACCTCTGCCACAAAGAAACTTTGAAAGATGGGTGGGACTGACCACCTGTCAATCCCCCAAGATGACCTCTCCAGAGGGGATCACTGGGCACAAATCCACTGATGGGCACTGGCAGTACACCCGCAAAGGAGATCAGCTGATGGGCACAAAGAATGTGCCCTTTTTGTTTGCAAACAGGTTTCAATTAAAATGGCCCTATTTCCTCTGCCAGCCTGTTGATTGGCTGTATTAGAAAGTTCTCAGTAGGGCACTTTGTAGTGCAGCACATCCCAGCAACATCGGTATATGCCCTACACTTGATGTCAGGTGCAGGGCAAAAGGCTGTGGATTGGGGAAGCTGTCTAACTGGGACCTCTACCAAGCCTAAAGATTCCCCTGTTCCTCTAAACTGACTTACCTTTTGTGTTCCATATAAATATTTGGAAATCAAAGCCAGAAATCCAGTAGCCAAAGACAGAAATCAGATAAGTAATCTTTTGGGGCATTCAGCATGGTTGTAGAGGTACACGTGCCCAATCACATGAAAGCACAAAACAGGGAGTTTGTCCATTTAGCTGCAGCTTCAGATAAACACAAGGAAAAGAACCGAAGGAAACATGTTGTACAGCCTTTGAGATTTCTGTAGCGGTCGGCTGTGAGAGCTCTGGTTCTAGTTGATTCAAATGGACCCTCCCCAGCCCTTTTACAGGTTTGCTTACTCAGAGTATTAGTTATACCAGTTTTCAGACCAACCTCACAGAACAGGAGCTTGCACGGGAAATATTTAAATGTTTTAAAATAGTAACAATGACTTGGCTGCTTAAGATCTACGTCCAGATGTTTAAAGATCTGTTATTGCAGAAGGCCTGGCTGAGTTCTGCTGGTGGCAAGAGGTTCAGCAGTAAATAGATTTTTAAAGTGCTGTTGATGTGCTGGGTCAACTAGGCTATGTATGTGGATGTTGTGCGTGTAACAACAGTAGCGTGGCATATGGAAGTCCCATGCACGTACAGTGGTACCTCAGGTGACATACGCTTCAGGTTACAGACTCCGCTAACCCAGAAATAGTGCTTCAGGTTAAGAACTTTGCTTCAGGATAAGAACAGAAATCGTGCTCCGGCGGCGCGGCGGCAGCAGGAGGCCCCATTAGCTAAAGTGGTGCTTCAGGTTAAGAACAGTTTCAGGTTAAAAACGGACCTCCAGAACAAATTAAGTATTTAACCTGAGGTACCACTGTATGCGGATTCTGTGCGCATGGTAAAATGTTTTTGAAATTGGGGGCTGCATTTGTCTACCTGTTGTGGGGATGCCTTAACTATTTTGATACCCCCATGAGTGAGGCCCAGGGGTGTTTATGGGCAGAGATAATTCCCGTGTCGCTCCCAATGTGCATTGTATTTCCTTCCTTTCTCTCTACAACACAGGTGGGTTTCTTCAAGCGTGTGCGGCCACCTCAGGAAGAACAAGAAAGGGAACAGCTGCAGCCGCATGAAAATGGAGAAGGGACATCAGAGGCCTAAGCAGTGTTTTAGCTGTGTCATTTACCAAAAGGTTCAGAATGGTCAACACCTTCCTTTTTTAAAAAAATGTGTATTTTTTCTGCCTTGAGGGACAGACTGTCTAGAATTGCACTGCAGGTGTCTTCTGGCATTTACAGTAGTCAGAGGTTAACAATATGTTAGCCTCCCTCCTATTTAATCCTGTTCACATACATGACTAATACATGTGCAGTGATGAGCATATTTTTAGTGCCACAGCCTTGCTTATCCGGCTCCGGAAGACTAAAGACATAAAATGTATTGATTGGTACAACTTGAACTGCTAGCAAGAGTTTGAAGACCTGCAACTACTACATCCGTTTAATGAACTGTGTGTACACTAATTGAAGACTGTCTGGGCTGGACCATTCTAACGGTACTCACCAATCCTGAGAAGTACTTAACTTGCCACTACATTTTCAAACCAGAAACATCTAAATTGACAAAACGTACAATGTTATGCTCCAGTTATATGATTTTCAGTGAGTTCGCCATAGAAGACAACTATACGGTACCCATTTCAGGAATTGCTGTCCACTTCGTAGATGCAAAAGATTTATTTCGGTTTCCTAATATTTATGAGATATCATCAGCCTTTTTCTAGACACTAATATACCCATACTCTGGGAAATGATTGATTTGTGCACCAGACTTCTGATAACTTTTCTAGCCTTTCATAATTTTTCCGCACTTCAGAAAATTCAAAGCCTATACAAGGAAATGGAAATTCTTCAATCACAATATATTATAAAAATAATTAAGAGTATCTGCTTGACCTTACTATGCATAATTTTACTTCTGCTTTCAAAATGCAAGTTTTGAAACAAAACGGAATTATTTCTAGCAAAACTAGCCTGTTGGAGGATGAGCAAGAAGAGGAAATAGAGGGAGCAAAGCAAATGGTGCTTAGATGAATTGGAATTGTAACCTCTTATAAGCCCACTAGAAGCCTTCAACAAACGTGTCTCACAATTTCCAACTCTTACCTGCAGCCTAAGGTAGAAAACTGAAGAGTTCAGAAGGCCACATCCCGCTCTAGATCTTGGCTTTGCTCTGGGTCTTTACAGATCAAACCCTTAGACATGTAAAGAAGGAATCCTGTTTGTACAAGTAAGTTGACAGGCGGTGATAGCAGACATGCTGTGCTGAGCATGTCCCAGTGAAGATACTAAGTGGCAATGTCATGCTGTCTCAAGTGGGACCCCCCTCATAGTTGCATTTGCCAGGAAGTTAAAAAAAAAATCGTCATAGAGGAAAGCAGTGAAGTAATGAAGGGAAAGCATTTTATTCTGAACAGCTCGCAGGATGCATGTTGTTAAGCGGGAAAGAGCCTTAAAGGGCAGTTCCGGTGAATGGGATTTCAGAGGATGTCGACTGTACCTTCACTCTTTCTGGGATCATTGCCAGGATTTGATCTATGGAAGGAAGCTGAAACCCCATTGGAGATAGTTAGCCAGGTATTAAAGAGCTCTCACGGAGAGCTTTCCTGGAGAAGAGTGACCACTGAGGCGATAATACAGAAGGAGGCAAATGTGAAGCTGAATTGTAAGGTTTGGTCTTGGGTGCTTCTACCTTTTCCTAAAATGGGGTATTGTAAGTACATTTAAAGGGAAGGATATGCCTAGTTGCAGAAATAAAAAATGTGGACTATGAGAGCAACTGTGTGCCATGTAGATGAACTACCAAAATTGGGAAATGAGGTCGATTTATCAAAGCGATGTGGTTCTGAATTGCTGATTTATTTTTAACATCATCTCTATTTTCTGTGAGAGGAAAAATACAAAGGGACTTAAGTTTTAGTGTTTATCTCAGGCCTAGTGCACCACGTGCATGCACATCATTTGATTTTGGGGGGGATATTGATTACTGTACTCAATGACTGTTAGCTGAATGTGTGAACTTAGGAGCAACTGGAAAAATAGAGCTCTATCTATGCCATGGTGCCAGATCTGATGGCCCTTTCATACAGGCAAGTTATCAAGTGATGAGCATGCAGGTGTGAACTAGGCTTAAGAAAATAAAGAGAAGACAATTGCTTCTATGGGGCTCAAAGTAGCACTTTCCATACAAATGCCATACTGAAAGAGGTGATTTTTTGATAAGCATGAACTGCAACTGCAAAACACAACAGATTGTATCAGTTTCCTGAGTTATTGGATAGTTTTGCTTTGCCACATACACAGTGTGTTCTTCCATAAGGGCCAATGATGCTGCAACACTTTGTAAATAGTACTCTAGTTTATCCAAATCTCTTTTTTCTTGGATATCCCCTCCTAGACCATTCAGATGAATGAATTTGTACTGTATGTAAATATTTTTAAAGGAACGAATGTCACAGAAGTAGGCAAAATGAAATATATTAAGCATTTTATACTTAATAATTTTTTCATGAAGAATATATATTTTGTACACAGCAAAAGCCTATGCATCAAAATGTACAAAAAACGCTACCCCCCCCCCAAACCAAAACCAAATGGTTATGTCCTGCCACTTCAGTCTGCTTAATTGGAAGCAAATATGGTTAAGATAAGAGATAAAAAAAAATTCTGGCCTTGTGGTTCTATTGGTCTGTATCTAGACATAGCTGTTACTGAAAGTATCCTTCTTAACAGTACAATCCTATGCATTCAGAAGTAAGTCCCATTCTTTTCAGTGAGGCTTACTGTCGGGTAAGTGTGCACAGAATTGCAACCCAGAGTGAGTAATCAATCAAGTTCATTGTTGAATAGACACATCTTGGTGTCCTGTATTACAAAAAGCATAAATTTTCGAGTGGTATATCATTTAGCAATCTGCCAATTTGTATTATTAACTAGAAATTTGAATTTCTTTTCTCTGCAGCTTAACATACTCAGTGAACAACTCAGTCCTATGCTCCCACAGCTAACAGCTGTAACCCAGTGGTGTTGGGAGTTTTGGCATCTTTAAATTTAAATATCTGAAAACAACAAGATTTAGGAAACTGACAAAATGCATTAATTAAAGACATAAAGGTAGCACTGGGTTTTTCAGTTCTGTGTGGTGTTAGGGGTGTGTGATAGAGGTTTCATAATTTGAGAGGCATTATGTTGCAACATCAGTGCTTTTTTGCCAAAGTATACCTCATATAGTAAAGGTAAAGGACTCCTGACAGTTAAGTCCGGTCGTGAACGACTCTGGGGTTGCAGTGCTCATCTCGCTTTACTGTCCGAGGGAGCTGACATTTCTCCGCAGACAGTTTTTCTGGGTCATGTGGCCAGCATGACTAAGCCGCTTCTGGCAAACCAGAGCAGCACACGGAAATGCCGTTTACCTTCCCGCCGGAGTGGTACCTATTTATCTTCTTGCACTTTGACGTGCTTTCGAACTGCTAGGTTGACAGGAGCTGGGACCGAGCAATGGGAGCTCACCCCGTTGCAGGGATTCGAACCGCCAGCCTTCTGATCGGCAAGCCCTAGGTTCAGTGGTTTAGACCACAACGCCACCTGTGTCCCATCACTAATATAGGACTCCCTAATAATCAAATGAACTATGTATAGGCAACCGCTTTTTTAAAAAATACAAAGTGGTATTATATAGTATGATATTTCCTTCAAAGTTATTATACACAGCATTAGAACAAACCATAGAATCATAGAATTGTAGAGCTGGAAGGGACCACAAGTGCTATCTAGTCCAGCCTCCTGCAATGCAGGAATCTTTTGCCCAACATGGGGCTTGAACCCATGACCCAGAGATTATGAGTCTCATGCTCTTATCAACAGAGCTGTGTGATCTCTTCATAAAAATCCCTTCCAGAAACCAACCACCCATTCTTCATAAGACACTGTCATTCTATTGCAGATAGAGCTGCTATCTATCTGTCCATAATGCATTTATGCTTTAATATGGGTGCACCACTGCTTCATTTTCATGGCATATTCTGAGAGGTACTGAGTTGATTGAATTATTTAACGGAATGTAATGTTATTATAACTGAATCAACGGGCTGGGAATGGGGCCTGATGTTTTTCTGAGTTCGCTGCTCTTTTTTTTTAAAAAAAAAATATCAAATGCAATTCATCTTTTATAACCAGTTTTAATTAATTCCTTGCCAAATTATCAACATATACAGGCCTCACTAAGGAAAAACCAGATGCTGTAATTCTGTCGGGGCATTCTCTCCCTGTTGCGCATATCTCTAGTCACTTAAAATTCATTCACATTTGCAGGTTTGTTACATAATGTCACAGGACACCCAATTTTATTTATTTATTTTTAAAGAGTTTAAGGTCATACAGAAACCTCTATCTGTCCTGCTTGACCTGTGATGGCTATTTCAAAGGCAGTATCAAGTGACTTTATGTTATGAATGTTGTGTGTGTGAAGTTGAAGTGGAATATCCATGTGCAAATATAATACACTCAACGAGCATGCGTGAACTTAACCCAGTATGTATGAACTGCTTCAGTTGAAAATATTTGCAGAGGTGGTGGGGGGGAGAGCCAAAACACTTTCTGGGCAGAAAACTCCACTTTCCGTTTCATACACTATATCTCTTATAGTTATGCAAGTCATCACTGATGTTGAACATGCATTTATATACTCATTCCACTTAGGGTTTTTCTTTTACTTGCATGAAGAATTCCAGGGACCTAGAGAGGAAGTACTTGAGTGCATCTTATGGGCTCTCTGAAGACTTTATATTGGTGCAAACACTTCAGATTGAAAGTCAGGCTCTTCCATTTGTCTTTTCCCTGTGTCTCCTTACTACAAAATTAGTACCAAAGCCAAACCCAGGACAAGCATAAAATGTGGCACCTCACACACATGTTGGCCTGAGATGAATGTAGCATATATTGTCTCCCAGAGGTCAGCAGGGCAGAGAGCAAATATACTAAACTGACCTTGCAGGTTTAAGTAGGTTTACTCATAGCTAACCCCCATTGCTTTTAGTAGAACCTGTGCACTAATAATACTGCTTAGGTGTGCAACCACAGTGACTATGTAACTGCTCTAGATAGTATTATGATCACCCACAGGATTAATCAGAAGTAAGCTCCATTGCTTTCAGCAGAACGTATTCACTAGTAAGAATACTTAGGTTTGCAGCCTCCTTGTCTGTATAATTACTCTAGAAATGTGATTGCCCACATTGGGCGACACACCGCGTACGTTAGCAAAGTTTGCTAGTTGTAAACTTATTTAGTTTTTTATAACTTTGCAAGTAAAATAATGACTGTACTGTTACTGAGCTGATAGTACACTGCAACTATTGTGTCTGACATTTATTCCTCTAAATATACTGACCTTACAATAATGTTCCATGTCAATTCAACATCAATTAACCCACCATTAAAAAAGTAACACACATTTTACTTAACACTAATACTAACCAGTGAGAGACTATGGCCTGAACCCAAATATCCATTTATCTAAGGGTGCTTAATTTGTTTGCTTCTTTAGACAGTCCTTCATGCTGCACAGCTGAGTTTTCAAACTCGGGGATTAACTAGACATTATAAGAACAGCATTGCCAGAGCTTCCTTGCAATGTCTGAAGACACACATGGTATTATATTATTGTACTGTGCTCTGCTTTGCCCCAGCTGGCCAACATTGAATTAGGTGAGGCACAACACAGTGCAATTATGTCACATCACTGTACTGTGTTTCTATTTATACCACAGGTGGGACACCTATAGTGCTCCAGATGTTGTTGGACTACAGCTCCCATTGTCCATGACCATTAGCTATGCTGGAGCTATGTTGCTTGGAGACCCACAACATCTGGAGGGCCCTGGATTCTCCATCTTTGGCCTAGACATTACAGGGAACTGGGGATAGGAGACAGGGAGTTGTCTGTAACATCTGGCTAATATGACAAAGGAAAGGCAAAAGCAATTTATGATCTCTCATGGGGTGGAGGGTTGTTAGGCAAAAATAAAAGTAAAACATCCCAATGGGGTAAGCACAAGACTTTCAGCAGGTCTAAGATAAATCTTTGGATTCCAACCTAAGTTTGTGGTCTTGATGTTTAGTTTGTGTATTTTATTTCACCATTTCCTAATTTTTATATATATAAGTAGTGATTTATTGTTTGTGAAACACGTGCGTCATTTTCTAAACAAACCAATGATTGGCAGTGTAACTACACATAACAGACCTTTTCTTGATTATATCATAAATGCACTTTGCTAATATGAATTTCTGGTTACGATGTGCCCTCTTGTCTCAGGACGCTGCAGTGCTATTCAGCCCATCAGTCTGTTTATCTAAACATCTCACACAAACATTTCTTTTCAGATGTCTCACAACCCACTTTAATTTCCTATGTGTGATTCCATAGGATATAGGCTGAAATAATATATGTTATGCCATATACCTGCACCTGTTACTCCAATTTCACTGTCATTTCTTCCCCCAAAGAAGCCTGAGAATTGTAGGTGCTGTTGTAGATGCATCCTAAAATATTTTCTGTGTATTTATTTGGTGGAAGTCTTCAATGCACTTTAGACTTTCTCTTAGAAATAAGAGTATATGTTTCCTTAAAAAAAATAACAACACATTGAAACATCAGATGTGTAACTGGGTTTGACTGTGCATGAACAGGATGGTGACACTGTTAATGCTCAGGAATTTTTAAAAAATGCATTTGGAAAAGCAATAAATAAAATTCACCAGCACTTACACTTTAAGCCTTATAAAAGTTCTGTGAATTAATAGCATTTTAAATGTTGAAAACAAATAAAACAAATCATTGTTGTCACTCACAGCAGCTGTAAAGATAGCCTATAGGAGATACATTAGCTGTATTACTTGACTTACTACATTGCCCATCCCTTAATCCACAAATCCACTGAAGTTAAAACACTTGGAAAAGAAAGTCAGATTTATTTTTAAATTGTTTGCATAAATCAATCGAAGAAATCTTTAATGTAAATAGTAGGATAACTAATGTTTCTCTGTTCATTGATGAATAAAATACTTATTTCACTCTGTCCTTTGGATTTATTTGCAAAACACAAATATCAGGATATGTACCACTTCACATTCGCAAAATTGCTTTGCATTTTTTCCTGATATAAAACTAGCTGGGACTGCCCAGGACTAATGCATTACATTAATGTAGCAAAAGCTAGTCAAACTGGTGCATGGGTGTTAGTTAAGTGGTTGGGGAAAAGAATGTTCATTGTGCTATTATGATGCAGGGCTATAGACACTGAACATTACAACAGACCAGCTCTAATAAGGCATGCAAAGAGAACATTATGTAAGAATATGAAGTTGCAGGGAATTGGATGAAGTAAGCTTACCAACACTTTGCTTGGTAGGATCCGTATCTGGGGGGCAGTGGCAAACCAGGCAATGACCCCCAAGGCCCCACACTTTAGGGGTTGCAAGATCTTGTACAAAATCCTGGCTGACCTCTTTATAGTCAGTCTCAGTCTGCTTTGTTACTATCTTAGCAGCATTGCAGGCAAGTTAGTCCCTTCCTTCAAAAGCACAGCCCCCACCCCCACTGTAAACCAAGCCTATCTGCAACAGTTTTGTACTAGTTCCTTGGCGAGGAGCTGTCCTTGTGCCCTTTTCTTCTGCACATGCCCAGTTGCCCCAGTTTGCTCAGGACATTAGGAGTCAGCAGCCTTTTGATTTTAGTAAGAGGAAAGGAGACAAGATTCACAATTTCACAGGTGTTGTTTCACTATGAAATCCTTCAGCTTTTTCTGCTGGAAGGTAACTCAGTTGTTTAACCAAATATCTGCTAGGGCAAGGAAAAAGTTGGAGCTATTCTTTCTCAGTGAAAACTTCCTTGGCCAAAGAAGACTTAAAATCAGAATTGTAGAGTTGGAAGGGACCACAAGAGTAATCTAGTCCAACCCTGAGATTAAGCCTCATGCTCTGCTGACTGAGCCATCTTCCAATCCTATAGTGTACACCCTTGCCTAAGACTGAATCCTACCGAATACAGTAGTGCTTACTGAGCATCACATCATTTCACCTATCTTCTGATTGGTTTATGGAGCAGTGCAGAAGGGATCGTGGTGGCAGGATTTCTCTCCTGCACTGGCTATATTTACTATTACAAATGCAGTAGCAAACTTTATTAGGTTGGGAAACAGGGTCAGCTTAGCTCACTGATTGTCTGGATAATGCCAATGTGCAAATCTCTAGGCTGTGCGCACACATTTTCATTTTCCCCCTCCAAATCCTATTGTCCTAAAACTGTTATATCTTCCTTTTCTGTCTGCTTCAGGCTTAAAATAACACTGCTTTCTTTGAGGGAGAATTTTGCTGCCTCCTTAAAGCTGCATTTTGAGAAGCTCTGAGAATTAGATTGGGTGGGGACACATTACTGTACTCAAAATACTTCAGCAAATGCCTGGGTGATAGGGCCATTAGTGGCTAAGAGCCAGATGGTTTAAAGGACTCGGCCTTATGCCCAGAGCATCCTAAACCTCTAAGTGTGAAACAAAAAGGATTGAACAACCTAAGTGCTTATGCCATCAGTCCATCCTTGTCAAGTAGATTCTGGTACAGACCTACTAAACACACTGATATTGACCACTGTCTTGCTCGATTCGCGTTAGGTGTGTTGCTGTCCATTGTCACAGCTCCCTACAATACTGAACTAACATTCCCTCAGAATTGTTTGGGATGATCATGCTTTTTAGCAGACAATTGCACTCCCTCAGCAGTGCTTCCAGTCTGTTGTATGGCAGGCCCATATTTGCTTGTTATTTGTGAATTTTATTACAGCTGCTATGTGCACAGGTTGTTTGAAAAACATCTGAATTAAAACTCGCCTCCTCCTCCCCTGCTGTAAAACTATATATTGTATTCCACTTGGAACAACAAACACAAGGGTGAAGGGGAAGGAACTGCAGGGCTAGGAATCAGGTTGGTGCTAGGTTTGCACGTGTCCCCATAGCCACAGGCATTTTTCAGTCAAGACACAGCTATCTCAGGCAACTTGCATGGTAAATAACTCCACGTTGATGTTGCCATATGGAGGAGCACTTCTCACTCCTTCCGCTGGATGACTGACCATTACACAGGAATCATGCCTGAATTTGAGCATCTGTAAACTGGACCGTGTGTAGCCGTCCCCCTTCCCCTCACCTCAGTGCTATATTTGAGAGCAAAAGAAGCCATTTAAATTCAGCTTTCACTACCGTTCATGGCTGCAACTGACACTTCAAAGAAGCCTCTGTCTCTGTAGCATTCCTCTCTATTGCTTCTGTCATTCACCAGTAGTCCGTGGATCAGTTTAAGAATTACTTAACAGGGTAAGATTATCTTTCTCAAGTTTCCTTGACATAAGCATTGGCAGTGTAATCCCAATGCTGGTGGGGAGTACGTGTGTGAATAGCACATCCCATAGTCAGGCCAGTCTGCATGGCTCTTCTCAATTCCCCCCCCCCCCTACACTTTTCTATTGCAAAACAATAGTCGTCAAGTGGAACTCCCATCATCCCGAACTGGCAAAGCTAGCAGTCATGGACGATGGGCGCTGTAGTCCCCCCCCCCCCAAAAAAAACCACAACCACTCTGGAGACCCACGTTTGGGAAACACCAGGAGCACCTTTGAGGCGCAAGCCCTGCTGCTAGGGGGAAGAAGACAACACCCTCCACCATCCAGTCACGGAGAGGCCACACCTCAGCGAGGGCGGGCTGCCTCTAGGGCAGGCACCCCCAAACTCGGCCCACCAGATGTTTTGGGACTACATCATCCCTAGCTAACAGGACCAGTGGTCAGGGATGATGGGAATTGTAGTCTCAAAACATCTGGAGGGCCGAGTTTGGGGACGCTTGCTCTAGGGAGAGCCCCAAGGCCCCTTGCAGCTGGGGAGGGAGGCAGGAACACGGCAGCAGAGCCCCTCGGCGGTGCCCCTGTGGGGTGGGGCAGGGAGATAAGGGGAGCCGTGCTTGTACGGACTGGGCGCCTGCTCTCCAAAGTGAAGCCCAGGAGAAGGAGCGGGGAGGCGGGCTGAGGCGCCTCGTCGACGGCCGCCTCGCCTCGCCTTCCTCCTCCTCGCCGTCACGTGGGCGTGAGGGGCGGGCGGGAGTGTGCGCGCGTGAGGGGGACTGGCGTAGAGCGGGAGACCCTGTGGCCGCGCGCGGCTCAGCTGCCGGCCCGGGCGTCCGCGCTCCTTCCCTTTCTGGCCGCCCTCCCTCGGCCCGCAATATGCCTCCGCTGCCCGCTGGCTGGTGGTCGCCATGCCGGGCATTCGCGGGAGCTCGCCGTCCCTCTCGCTCCGGGGGCTGGCTGCCGCGTCGGGGTTTCTGCTTCTGCTGCTGCTGTTGCTGAAGGGGCGCCCGGGCTCCGCAGCCTCCACCGGCGCCGCCGACCTCGCCAGGCGCCCTCCGAAGCAGCAGCCGCAGCGAGCCGCCCTGGCGGAGGCATCTTCCTCCGCCGCTGCTCCAGGTACGTCTCCCCGCACTCTGACCGCGCAACATGCGAGTATTTGCACCCAGAGGCTCCCGCTTGAAAAAAAACAACCTCCCCCCCGTAACACCCACATTTTTTCCCGTATTGCGTCGCACCCCATTTCTTTCCCTCGCGTTGCACCTTTTCGTCCCCGTCCCCGGGTTGCAATGCATGCACACACTATCCCTTCTCTCCACCCTTATGAGTGGACGGAAAGACCCATTCATTCCCTTTAACCTTCTGATCTGGATTGTTGTTATGATGATGATGAGTATTTAGCAGCGTGCTGCTCTGCTCTCGCCTTATGCCGTTCATCCGTATTAAGTAGCCCGCCTGGGGAACGTGCATTCGCCTCTTTAGCGTGGAGGGCTTGCGGTAGTAGATCTGGCCTCGCTAGCTTGCCACAGCATCACCCCTGTTTTAAGATCTGGGGAGGGAATGTCGCATCGGGTTGTGTTGTTTTGTTTTATTTTGTATGGGGTTTGCCTGAACAGCGCGGTTTCTCTGGAGAGGCTGGCGAGTTGCTTGGAGAGGTTGCCCAATTTTATAGACGGCCTCCTCGCTTTCTCGCAGAGTTTACATGGCAAGCCCAGACCGGCTTCCTCTCATCCCCATCCATCCATCCATCTCTCCCTCTTCCTCTCTCCCCGCCCCCCACCCGACGTTTTTCACTTTTGCCACTATACCCGTCTCTTTTCTTCCATGCAGATGGATGAGTGCGATCAGGATGGTAAAATGTATTTACATCAACTGCAAATGCAACATTCATTTTTTAAAATGCTACATAGAAAGAACAGGACAGCGTGTTCTCCCCAGAAACAGGAGGATGCAGTTTCAGTGGGATCAGGGATGAAACTAGGCTTTATTTCACCCGGGTCAAAGACCCAGTTTTGCACACACCCCTCCCCCAGGATGGGAGCGTCAATAGCTCCCCTTTGGAGGCTTCACCTGGGGCAAAACCCACGGCTCCCACCCCCTCCAATTACAGCCCCCTCCAATTACGGCACTGAGTGGGATGCATCTAATACACAAGCCCTCTCCCCTCCCAATATTGCCTCATGCCTCTCTCCCCCTCCCCCATAATGCAATCTATTTCTTTATTCACACCATTAATTTCATCATATTGCCTTGTTTGTATGTGCCCCGTCCATGGGTTGCATCATCTCCTCCCCTTTCCTCTCTAAAGCTGCACCTATACACTGACACCAAAGCTCCCCTCTGCTTTCCTCACTTGGGTGGACTCCCTTATTTCTCTCTGGTCCTTTTGCCTCTGCTTCCCCTTTAAACCCCGCAGTCTCCCTTCCTCTTCCCAGAAGACTGGCCCTAGCCTAGACCATGCATGTGCTGCTTGTTATTTATGGATAGTGTTGCTGAGGAGGGGGTCTTGGCACTGTGTGTTTAATGAAGCAGCTTCCTTGCCTCTTGGGGATGTGAATTAGCCCTCCAGTTGCTGTTCCTTTCCCTCTATGGGGATTTAATAGCTGACCTGGAGCAGCTGCTGCTATGCTGTACTTTAAAGCTGATATTGAAAGCAGCTCCATTGGTGTATTGTGATGTGATATTCCTTCAACCATTCCCTTCTATCCGCAGAAAGGGAAATATTTTGTATTACTCACGGAAGACTCCTTTTTAAAAAAAAAGATGGAGAGATGTTGTTTAACTAGAAAGGAGATGAAAGTGTCTTGGGATTTCTTGCAGCTCAAAATGAGCTTTCTTACCTGAACATCGTATATTGAGGAAAATCAGTTGGAGTTTGAATTCACCATTTTATAATTTTTTTTGTTTTTTGTTTTAATGGATCTTGTGCTCTCACTTGGCATGAGTTCAAATATATGTGCAGAGTATGACACATCCAACAAGGAAGTTGCACATCTGGTGATTTGTGATACATCATTGGTGATCTAATTTGCAAAAATGAAACACTGGCTGCTGATGTTTCTGTCTGCATTTTCTAATGCCAAATAATGGTATTTTTTCTTTTTCTAATCAGAATTCTTCTTCTCTCCCTTTCCCCTTGTTGGCTTTCTCTCCCTTGTTTTTTACTCTTTGGATACAGCAGTGGTGTTGTTGTTTTTAAGGGAAATAGGTCAAGATCCAAAAAGATGTGCTAGCTTAGTCTTTAGCTTCCAAGGTAATACTGTTTGTTAAGCTTAGCTCAGTCAATTTGTGCTGGTGCGAAATGGCTAGTGTATGTTAAAACGTCTTCGATGACTGGCAAAATCTATGAGCTCACTTGTTTTTCAGAATACTCTGCTGAGCAAGAAAATGTGTCATTTCCCTCCCCTCCTGGCAGTAGCGTATGCAGAAATGTGATGTTTCTGGCTTGTTTCTAGAATCAGCCTTGCATTGCAAATGCTCCTGTACCATAGCAATTGGTGATTAAAACTTTGTTTGAGAATCCTTGTTTGTAACTAAGATGCCTGTAGATTTGTACTTCCTTCAGATCCTTGTTATTTAAGCCTTAAGTAGAGCCATAACTCCTCAGAGCAGGGATGGCCAACTGAGGGCCCTCCATATTGTGTTGGACTCCAGCTCCCATCAGCCTTAGCCATCATTTCCAGTGGGCAGGGATGATGGGAGTTGTAGTCCAGGGACAACTGGAGGTCCATAGCTGCAGGTTCAACGAGATGCTTGTTACATAATGAAGCCATGGCACTTTCTTTAAGTGCTTAAGGAAGCTGATATTCCTGTGAAACATATAATCATATGACTAAACCATTACAGTTAAGATGCTTCAGCTCCAGAATGTTTCCCATTTTATTCCATGGAGAATAAAAAGAGCAGTTTAAGTTACATTGAGCTCGAGCAAAATAATTGTGTTGTAAACCTCTTGAAAATGTGGCTAAAATAAGAGGAGGGGAGCAAACATGTTTACTCATGATAGTCACATTTGGATGCCAAATATATGACCATGGACAACAAACAGTGGTTTTTAAAAGGTCTTTGTACCGGTTGTGCTTTGTTTATACACCTCCTAAATTATATTATGACTTATTTTTTTCCGATTTACATATGTTGGTTCCAGGCTCAGGATGGACAAAATGATGCTCTTGAGATTATTTAAAATCACAGTAACAGAATCATATCATGGAATCACAGAATTGAGACCCTGAGGGTCATCTAGTCCAACCCTCTGCAGTGCAGGAATTTCAGCTAGAATGCCTAAATACAAGACTGAATGTTAGCCAAATGAAAAGAATAGGAAGGAGCACAAAACTTGACGGGGAGAACCAACACTAAGACCTATGCAATATGAGGAACATACTGCTGAAAACATTAAGGTTGATAATTTATTTCAATGTACTGAAAATCAGACAAGCAGTTAGACCATTATGCAACAGATGGGTGAATGAATTAGGAAAATTGCAGGGAAACTGAATTAATTATTTGCATCTGTCTTCACTGTGGAAGATGTTAAATAGTTCTCAACCCAATTTTCTGAAGAAAGGCACAATAAAACAAAAGTGAAATAGAAATGACTAGATGAAATTCTGTTCATCAGGACATTAAAATTAGTAAATTATCAAGTGTAGATGGCAAACCCCTGAACTTTTTGAAAGGATTCAAATGTGAAACTGTTGGCTCTTCTAGCAAAAAATTAGACAACTTGTTCTTGAAACCAGCTTCCTTATCAGAGGAGTGAAAGATAACCAATATTATTACCAGCTTTTAATGAGGGATCTCAGGTGAATCCAAGAAATTACAGGTCTAGTAGCCTCACATCTGCCCCAAGTAAAATGGTGGAAAGATGTTTGAAGCTACAATGATTAAAAACATTGAAGAATAAGCCTTGCAGAGAATGAATGAACATGGCTACTACAAAGGGAAGTTCTGCTCTGGCAGCCTTTGGGAGTTACCAGAAAGATTTTGTTAAAGCTTCTCATGAATATACTTAGCATTGCAAAAAGAGGGCAACTCTAACAGATTGGTAACTGGTTGAATAACAGGAAACAGCTGATGGGCAGTTTGCAGAACAGGGGAAGGTAAGAAGTTGGATCCACTAAGGATCTGTATTGGTACTGGTATTATTAAATTTATTCATAAATGATATAGAGCAGGGGTCAGGAACTGCTTTTTGTTCTGTGGCATGGATATCATGTCAGGTGGATCTGATCTACTGGAAGGCAGCAGGATTTACATTCTCTACTCAATTTAAACAGTATCAGAAATGGATGGTAAGGTCTGGATGCCATTTTTTGTGCTTGGCTCAAGGATTACTGAAATGTTTGTGCTTTGAAGCCTTTGAAACCTTGTTCAGCATAGACAATATGTTAAGGAGTTGAACAATAAAGAGTAGAGTGTTTTGAAAAGTGAAGTACCGTATTTTTCGCCCCATAGGACGCACTTTTTCCCCTCCAAAAATGAAGGGGAAATCTGGGTGCGTCCTATGGGGCGAATGCAGGCTTTCGCTGAAGCTTGGAGAGCGAGAGGGGTCGGTGTGCACCGACCCCTCTCGCTCTCCAGGCTTCAGGAAGACATCCGCAGCCTAGGCAGCCCTGCGGGAGTTCCCGCGGGGCTGTCTAGGCTGCGGATAGCAGCCTGCTTCCCGGAGCGCCGGGCGGGCTGAAGCAGAGCGCCCCTCACGCCGGGCAGACATCCGCAGCGTGGGGAGCCCTGCGGGAGTTCCCACAGGGCTCCCCACACTGCGGATAGCAGCCTGCCGCCCGGCGCGCAGGGAGCCCTGAAGCAGAGAGCCCCTCGCGCCGGGCAGACATCGGCCAGCCCCACAAGCTCGGGGGACAGCGGGGAGGCACAGCTGTTCCCCGACCTGGTTTTGGGGGAGAAATAAAGGAAAACGTTTTTTCCTTTATTTCCCCCCCAAAAAACTAGGTGCGTCCTATGGGACGAAAAATACGGTATATTTTATTGTAAACACTATATTAAACATGTTTTAACAATTTCTGTTAAAAATATGATATTAACAATGTGTCACTTATGTGAATCGCATATTGGTTTATGCTTATGAAAAGAATAAATAAAAAGTGGTGTGTGTCCCAGTGGCGACTAGACATTCTGTTTTGGCGCCCACAACCCAGGTCCCAGGAGCCATTTGGCTCCTAGCTTTTCCATCCCAGTTTCTAACACTGCCCCCAAAATATACAATTGATCTTCTTCTTCTTCTTCTTCGAAACAAACCAAACTAATTGCAGAAGCATGTAGACCTCGAGAGGGGAGGATGTGGCAAGGAGGTGCCCTCTGGATGTTTTGGACTCCAACTCCCATCAGCCCCACCCAGCATGGCTCATAGTCAGGGACTATAGCATCTTAGTCCAAAACATCTGGAGAGGGACCAGACTGGGGAAGGCTGATACGGCACATTTTGAGTGCTGCGCATGAGCCCTCCCTTTCCTTCTATGTATTGCAATGGGACATTATTAAATGACAGTATTTTCACAAGTTCAGCTGCCTTTGACAGATATAGCAGCAGTGTCATCAGCTGTGTCATCACTGCCAAGATGAACTGCTGTGACCCAGAAAACTAGCTGGTGCAGTGTTGTGTCCACATATTTCCAAACAGGGGTTGCTGCTGCCCATCTGCTTTTATGTGGGAAAGTAATTTCCAAGGAAAATGCTACCAGTAATTTTGAACCCTGTTTGGGGGCATTATACAGAAGATTGGAGAGTCTGTGGTCTGTCTCTAGATGCCTTGTTAACAACAAGATTTTACACTCGAGACATGAGGACCTTCCCACAATCACCCCAGTTCCCCTCATAAGTTGGGGTACACACAGAGTCGGCACACAACCCAACTGAACACATCTCTCTGGGGATTTCGGTTACTATTAATACTTTAATTGGACCTAAGGTTCTACGTCTACCTGTTGAACCATCGTATGGCACATTATTTTGGATTCTGAGCTGGCACCCTCTATTCACATTGTTGAAACCTTGACACTGTACTAAGGACTGGGGAAACCCAGCCAGATGGGTGGGGTATAATATTGTTGTTATTGTTATCATTTATTATCCTCACTCCCCAGAGACCCCCATTCAAGTACCTTGGGCATCTACAGGACTGCTACATTGTTGGCCAAGCAGGATTCACCTTTTGTGTAAACAATAGGCTTCTTGTGGGTGCTGCACAGTGTTTGTGACCCCTGGGATTAGCATGATTGTGGCAGACTGGGGGGGAAATGGGGTTGTGGTGATACAAACGATGGCGGCAGCATGCACAATCATGATATAAAAAAAGCCAATATATACAAACAATGCCTCTGCATAGGCTTGGCCTGGCTGGGACATTTTATGTGTGCTGGAAAGTGTTTGTGGGAACTGTCTTCAAAGATATTTCAGATACTGTAGCTGGGAAGCAACAAGGCAGCCCTCCTCTAGACATGAATGTGGGTTTTCTGGGAAAATTGACCTTTGAAAATTTTCCGATTCAAATTAGGGTAATTTTCCTAGGGTAATTTGCACTATGAAATATTTAGTCTGCTTTTTTTTAAAAAAAAAAAAGATGCCCTAGCCTAGAGAGTGATCTGCTTTAACATGTTTATACTCAAATTAAGTGAACAGTGCTAAAACTTTGAAATTGCCAAGCTTGACTAATACTGTATTGAAGTTGGCATCCATTTATTTAACTAAGAATACACTTATACTGCCAGCATATAGAAGAGTAAATAAGTTAAAGCTGCAATCTTGTGCACACTTATGGCACGTAAATCTCACTGCAGTCAATGGAGTTTCCTTCTGATTAGACAAAATAGAATTGCATTGCCTATACCTCTTTAAAACATGCATTTCATGTTCCGCTAAATTTTCTTTCTAGATATTTCACATATTCTAATATCAAACCTTGCACACTACAGTTCTGTTACCACTAGTATTAATGAAATACTATAAATTGCTTGCATCAGAAATGTGAAGTCATTTAAGGTAACAGAAAATGCTCTTCTGGGCTAAAGAAATTATTCCTACAGCAGAGCTTTATGTTTCTGAATTGATGTCCCAGTCTTGTCCTTTCATTTTTGTCCTTTGTTCTCAGGATTAATCTTGTGTCATAACCAAAACACCATTCATCTGTCCATGGAATGGTTGCACTTTAGAATTGTATCAAAAGTAGTTATGCCAATTAGGTTACTTGGGGAATAATTCCCCCTTGCCTAGAATTCCCACCTAGAATTTAACAAGATCGCGCACTCTTGTGTCTCCACCCTAATTTTATTATTTTGGGTTATGCATTATGCATTGCATGATTTTATAAACGAAACATCAGACCTATTTCTGCCAGCAAGGAGCTCACATTCTAAAATAAGACAGGTGGGTGGGAAGGGAGAGACAAAGGCAGGAAGAGCTGAACGTGAGCAAATGGTGTTATACATACCTAACTTTAGTTACAGCTGATTTGAAACCAAAGGTTTCAAAACAAGGTGTGTTTTGAGAATTGAAGAGTGAAAGGTAGCACTGCATGAATATTCAAGCAGATACTTTTAGCATAGAAGGCAATGAGGGAGGATGGTTGAAGCCCTATTAGCAAGCAAGATACCTTTAGGCAGCTGAGGATGGAAATGGGGGAGTGGAAGTAATAATAATAATAATAATAATAATAATTGAACAGGTATGTAACAGGAATAAAAACCAAAACTAGAGTGGGTAAGTTCATGATAACCTTTAAAGGGAAGGGCATGGAGTCCATGCTGGAAGCCAAGCAACAGAATTTGAGGAAGGGATGTCTGGTGGAGTCAGTGTAGGAAAACGTTGTCAGGGGAGTTTTTGATAGATGTGAGAAGGCTGTGATGGGAAGATCAAGGTAGAAGGTTGCAGTAGTCGAGGTAGGAGATTACTAGAGTATGGACTGAGACTTTAGCCAAGGGCAGAGGAATGGGAAAATTCTGAATTGATGTACAGGGAGAAGCAACATGAATTTGCAACAGATCGCTCTTTGCATTTAAAATGTGCCTTGCAGCCTGGACTTGGGGCAGGGAGTCTGTCTCCTGCAAAGTGAGAGTCCCCCCCCCCCCCCGGTGAGTTCTGTGTTATGTGACTAATTCAGGAGTTTATTGTCCTACGCTTGTCCACAAAGCTGTTACCAGGAAGAGAATCCTGGTTGCCAATAGCAATGGCATTTGTGAATTCCTGCCAAGAAGGTCCTCAGGGTTCTTTTAACCCATGTGGCAATGCAGCATGTAGGATCAGAAAAAAAGTGCTGCAGGAGCAATGGCAGTGCTATATCTGTGAATAATATTAATCTTGCATTTGTGGGCAGCTGTTCTTTCAAGGAGTTTAGAACATATGCCCATTTTATTTTCTTAATCCTGAGAGAGAAGGTCCATTGCCGCACAACCCAGATCTCTGATCAAAAGTCTGACATTATCTACTACATTAGGGGTGGTTAACCTGTGGCTCTCCAGATGTTGTTGGGACTTGAATGTCCTATCACCCTTGATCATTGGCCATGCTGGCTGCTGCTGGTTGGAGTAGGAGTTCAAGCACAGCTGGAGGACCACAGGTTCCTCACCCCTGTACCCCACCCCACACCCCTGTTCCTCCAGCCATCCACAACTGAGGTGCTATGCTATGTTGATGGACCATGACTGAATCTGCCAGAACAAATGAGCAGCCATTATGTCTTCATTGTGTGGAAAATAAATAATTGTTGGGAGAGAGCCCTTGGCTTCTTGATGATTTATCTGAAGTCTTGATCTTCTGTTAAGATTTTTTTTCTTAATCGCTTTGTTTTTGTCACGACAGTATGCAGACCTTCTTGGCATTTAAAGCAGCCTTGAAATGTTGGGTTTATAATTCCTCTTGAATTATAGAGTCTGTTTCACGACGATTGTATGTAAGGAGTCGAGCCAACACATTATTATAGTTCTTTTGAGAAGCTCATTGGTTGCCTGCCCTCTTCTTTATTCGCGCCTCTCTATATTTGTCTCCATTGATTATTCTCCTATGAAAAATTTAGTGAACAATGTTGAGAGAAAACACTGTTTCCACAAATCAGCCTGCTTTCATGTAAATATCAACTTTGGCCTTTAAATATTTTATTGGACATATATTATTTATTATAGCGGATGTAGCTTTTAAGTTCCATGGGCAGTGCCTGAATTAATTTGACAGTGGGTGTCTCATACATAACATTTGTGAAACGGAAAAGGGGATGTTGGGAAATAGCATATCTTTTTAGAGATGTCCAGCTTTGTGCATGCCGTCGCCTGATTTGACTAGCACAATGTAAGGTGATGTTTGCTGCATAATACTCGCAATCAATAAATGTCCAAATGCGTTGGCAAAATCACACAAGCAGTTGTGATAGCAAGCTGGATCTGGAAGCTGGTCTGTACCCTTATTTGTCTGCTGCGGCTTATTTCCATGCTTTGTCACTGAAAGGGAAGGGGGGGAACTGGAAGAGCTTGTACTCCATTATATATTTCATACCTAATTGTTGCTGATCAGAGCTTCAGCTTCAGTTAACCTCCAGGGATACTTGTGGACACCGTGCCCCATATGGTGCTTCTTGCCTTATGGCAGCTGTTAGTAGGTCCTGGCCATACATTTGTTTTAGTATTGCTGCACTTCTCCAACATTGACAGATAGCCAGTTTGCCATGAAAAATGTGGTAAGGGGTGCTGCCTTTTACTTTCTGGTATGCTTAGATTAGTATTGGAATGGTTTTTCAGCCAAAACCTAGAATTTAAGGCATTAGCCTTGATGGGTTTTCTTTTTGTGGTGGTGGTGGCAGGAAGCAGTCTCCTCTATTTACTTGCTTGTAAATAGCCCATAGCCTTCACTGGAAAGTTTTATTGACAAAAATTATGTTTCTCTCCCTACTCCATCCCTCCAGCATTCATATATGAAGCTGTCTTAAACTGAGTCTGACCATTGGTCCCCTGTAGCTCAGTACTTCCAACTTTGACTGGCAGCACAGATCAGGCCTCCATTGCTTAGATCTGTTTAGGGAAGCTTTTAATGTTTGATGTATTACAGTATTTTAATATTTTTTTGGAAGCTGACCAGTGTGGCTGGGGAAGCCCAGCCAGATGGGCGGAGTATAAATAAATAAATTATTATTATTATTATTATTATTATTATTATTATTATTATCTTTAAACTGGAAGTGCCAGGATTAAAGCTGAGACTCTTGTGCACTGCAAAACATGTGCTCTGCCACTGAGCTATGCCTTCCCCCTTCTAAGAACATATTCCTTCCACCATATTGCACACAGATGTGTGCAAGAAGGCCCCATCAGCTGCTTCTGCTAGAATAGCATTAACCATACACATGCACACACATACACACACATACATACATACACATACAGTGCATTTTCTGTTTCCAAAGAAAACTGAGACACTGAGCTTTCCTTACACCAAGATGCATGTAATGCTTAGTTCTGCCAGCCTTGCATTTAAGCACTCGCCTGGTGGGCACAGGTGATAAGTATTTGCATGCAGCCAAGTGCATGGTGGAGGGGGGATGGCGTGCTCTGCCTGCCTTCTGTGCACACCAAAGAAACCTAGTGGGCTGCCAGGGAAAGTACCTGCCCCCACCCCCATAGAGGAATGGAATAGGCGACTAGAAAAATGATGGAAACCCCAGCAGGTTGTTAATTTTCAGGGGACGGGATTTTGTGGTTTTATTTGCAAGGCTGATTTCTGCCCCAAAACGTAATAGGAATGCAAAGGTAGTTTTTGTGATGGGCTCCTTTTATTTTGTTGATAATAAAGTCGTTAAGCACTGCTGCATTTTTCAGTTTTGACAGTGATATTCATCTTGCATGCCTGGTGCAGGTTCCTCACCCCTGCAAAAGGTCAGCTGTGGTCCTTTGGGGGACTGCTGTCTAGTTTTTAATGTACCATTTCCTACTTGCTAGTTGCTGAGAATTTTGCAAAGGATGCTGAAGTAGGTTGAACTGTGAGCTGATCCAGCAAAGTAATTCTTTTGTTCTCACCCAAGAATGCCAATGCAGGATCACTTAGCACAGGTTATTTATGCCTTTCCTATTACCAAATGAGTTCTTGAGTGTGCACATTTTCTTTGTAACTTACCTCACAGTAGGGGACCACGCAGTTCCAGAAACCTGTGCTTGTGTAGCACATTTTACTTATTGTTAAGGGTTGTTGCTTTTGGTTTGTGAAGGAATGTTTGTTTTATTTCTACTGTAGGCTTTTTCTTCTGTGCTCACCATTAAAGCTTGTGATAATGCTGTTTTAGAAAATAGAGAAACTCATTGGCTTTTTAGGTCATTAAAATGAAATCAGGAGATAAAAAGCTCCTTTATGTGGCCATGATTGAGTGCTGAATGTGTCCTGGGTATATATCAAGATGTTCAATACCATTTTTGTGTTAGTGCAGCATTCATGGTACGTACACATATATATTCAGGGTAATTCTTAAACTTTGGAAGGCTTCCAAGCTGTTTTATTTCTCCTGAATAAATTACTGCAGCGTATATTACAAAAACTCATTAGCTGTTGTAATGGTTGAGACAAAAACCCTTCAGAATTGCCAGTGGGTCAGTTTAACCCTTGTCTTATCACAGTCCTGGCAAAACAATACTTAACAACTAGAGTTGGGTTTGTTCCTTGGTTGTGTTCTCCCTCTACCCTTGCTATATAGTTGGGCAAAGCACAGATAGTTAGGCAAAGCAGGAATGGGGAACCTCTGGCCTTGCAGATGTTGATGGACTCCAGTTCCCATCAACCCCAGCCAACATGGCCAATGGTATTATGATTGGAGCTGTCATGCAACAGTATGTGGAGGGCCACTGGTTTCCCATGCAAATTTGGAAGTGGTGGTGCTACAAAATTTTGCCATTCATAACAAACTGCCATTCCTTATCTTTAAAAACCCCAAAAGGTTTGGGACCAAGGTACTCAAAGGATTAGCTCCTTCTGTGGATCCTCCCCAACCAATAAGATCACTCAGAAGGACTTTTTGTCCTGAGATGCAGTTGACCGTGATGAGTCAAAAGGGAGGAGTCTCCATGGCAGTTCCTGGGTTGTAGAACAGTTACCCCTTGGGTGATTTCAGTAGAGCATGAGACTCTTAATCTCAGGGTTGCGGATTCAAGATTCTTGCATTGCAGGGGGTTGGACTAGATGATCCTTGTGGTCCCTTCCAGCTCTACAGTGCTATGATTTGTTTGGTGACTTCACTTAATGTCCTTTGAAAAACATGTTTATGCTGGCAGGCATTATTTTTAACTTTTGATCAGAAATGTTTTTTACCTCCCCCCCCCCCGTTCATTTGTTAATATTTTAATTAACATTCACTCTTAATTCGTTATTGATTGGCCTCTATAATTAATGAATGTTAGCTGCCTTGTGTGCTTTTGCTAAAATGGAAAGGCTGGATAAAAGATCTTTCCATGAATAAATAAAGCATTTGCCTTGGAGATAAAGGACAATTGAAAATTATTCTCTCCTGTATATAGTATTAAAACAGTTTATGAGACACACAGGTTTTTTTTATTATTATTATTATTCAACAGAATTTTAATAACAATCAGCTAAACCTCTTACGTGGTTTATGTAAAGCATTCATTTAAAAATATATATTCTTCTACCTTCTACCCTCTTTGACAAAAAAGAAATTACTTTTAAAAGGACACCATTTACTCTTTTTTTATTTACATCATACTGCTAGTATTGTATACTTTGCATATGCCTTCTGCTGGGGAGTGGAGGGGAAATCATTTTCTGTTTGCTTTGCAATAGAAGTTTACTCCAGCTGCTTCAGACAAAGGATTGGTTGAGTCTGTGATGCATGGAGATTCAGGTGTCCAGTACTACTTCAGAGAGAGGGAACCTGTGGCCCTGCAAATGAGGATGGATTCCCCTCAGCCCCAGCCAGCTTTGGCCCTGGTCAGGGATGATGAGAGTTGTAAGTCCAGCAACATCTGGAGGGCCTCAGGTTAGCCACCTCTGCCCTGCAAGCTACACAGGGACTGTGCTGATTCCTAGCATTCCATATGGCAGACTTCTGGTCCTAATTAGCATAATTAGCAGGAGAAGCAAAACAGCCCCAAACAGAGATAACTACACTGGACAATATTGTACTGGTCTGCAGATGTAACAATTGAACTTGCATTTCTAACGACATAACGAAAGCATTTTTCGAGTGGGATCAAACTGCCACCAAACTGGTGATAGCTTCACCGGTAAGCCCTCTCGGTAGGGACTTTGTGACACATTTGTATAACACCTAGCTTACATTCTGCTCAATAAGCACTGAACAGTAGCAGTAATTAAGTGAATATGTACCAGCTGTCTCCCATTGTTTTTTTTCCCCACTAATTGTGATGAGGCTTGACTCCCTCCCCCCCCCCCCCGTAGAATAAGAATACGAGAATGCCTGCTCTAAATGCTGAATTAAATAATTTGATGCAAGGGTATGCTAAATATAGCCTTTGGGGTGTATTTGACTGAAGAAAGCTCTCAAGATTTTTCCGATGTGTGGTGGCTTGTGACCTGCATTTTTCATGGGGAGGAACAAGTTTTGACAAACCTGTCTTCTCCTCTTGATTTAAAATAGCTTGTGTGCATTATAAAGCTCAAATCCAAGATTTGCAAATCACATTCAAATGAATGTATGACCAGTTCAGAACTTTCTTCTCCTGAAATGTATATTGTAACGATGTCATACAAAAAGGCTGTGTATCAAAGTAAAGCACACTTATATGCAATTGGCAATTTAACAAACAAAAGCAACCTTAACACATTGCCCTTCTACCAATTTATAGATAATTTTACCTTAGTCCTGTGACTTGTCAAGTAAACTCGTTTGTTCTATTGAGAGACAGAGGATCATAGAGTTGGAAGGGGCCCAGGGGGGTCGTCTAATTCAACCCCCTCCAAAGCAGGAATCTCAATTAAAGCATCCATGACAGATTTAAGCATCTAGCACTGCTTAAAGACCTCCAAGGGAGGAGAATCCACATCATAAAGTAACCACATCAGCTTGTACGCTACAAAATCTCATAATTAATAAACATCAGTATATTTGTTAAATATAGTAACTATATCAGCTGGGCCTTCTACCACTCCTCTATCCCACAGTTACTTACCAGGGTTATTGGCAAGTTAAAGGTAGAAAGGATATAAGTGATATTAAACTGTGGGAATGTGGTTTCAGGAAAACCACTGGCGTGGAAGCACCCCCCCCCCCAAAAAAACCCCACACACATGTTGTGTGTTGACTCCGTATAAATTCCCTTCTTGTTGGCCCTACAATAACACTATGCATGCTGGGTTTACAGGGCCTGATTATCTTCAGAATAACTGATTTTTTCTTTATAGGTCAGTGCACCTTTTGTATCCCTAATAAGGCTGATCAGGAAATAGCATGTTCTACAAAAGCAAAAGTGAGACATGGAAAATGATGGTTGTTCAGTCAGCTAAGACCAAACAAATCACCCAGTGTGGGGGCTCACAGCTGCTTCGCTTGTGAGATGGAAATGCATGTTAGAGGCAGCCTTCAGGAAATAAATCGTAAGCGTATGCCTGGCATTTTCAAAATAGGGGAGATTTTTAAAAGGAAGAAAAGATCACCACACTGATTTTATGTCAAACCTTGCATGCAGAGAAGGAGGAGGTAAGATAAAAAGCCAAATCAAATATTACATACATCCTAGGGACAAGCAGTTTCAGGTATAGAGGTTTGGAGTGGAGAAGGGGTGAGAGGAGATGGAAAGCGGCAAATGGGGAAAGACTGGTGCACCCCCCCCTTCACCTCTCTGCTCTCTATTTATCCCCCCCAAATTGCCCTTCCTAAAGCCATTTTTCTTTAGAAGAAGTAGCTGTTGGGTTAATAAATGCACTTGTGTGTAATGTATAACGTGGCACAAAATATATCCAGTAAAAATTAACTGGAAAATCATCCATTGTTGGTGTTGCTGCTTCAGTGTTCATCACTTTGCTAGCAGTGATTATAATGAATGCTTGTTAGACAGCACTGCATATACGGTTTACTTGATGAGTTAACATCCAAGGAAAAGGTACAGAGTGAGCCGTTTTACTCTGTTTCTAATTGAGTCACTCTGTCGAAGGATTATTGGCAGGCTGTAAACAAACAAACAAACAAGCAAACAAAACAACTTTTAAACTGCTTTTAAAATTGCTTTACTCCATTGTTCTTCCCCCCCACCCCCTTCCCTTTTCTGCTTTCGTAAACATGCACTTTGGTGATTAAAGCAGGTCTCGGAAGCAGAGACGGCACACTCACAACAAATGTTTTCACTCCTACACAACTGGTTTATTCAACCAGTCATGAAGAAAAAGAAAACTCACTAATACCATCCCCTCTTGGAATATATTGGTACAAAAACTGTTTTCACTTCTCAGTAAGATAGTGTTTTAGATCTTGAGCAAACAAACCATAAATTTCCAAAGACACAAGTGAAAAATGGGTCTAGGACAGGGAAACAGCTTTAAAAAATAAATAAAGACCGGGCTCAGGGCTGCTAACACTGAATATAAATACAGTAAAAACAAAACAAAAACAGTTGATTAAAATATAAGTTAAAATACAGTTTAAAATGCACCAAAACCAGAGCAGCTCACGGAAACGCCGTTTACCTTCCCGCCAGAGCGGTACCCATTTATCTACTTTCACTGGTGTGCTTTCAAACTGTTAGGTTGGCAGGAGCTGGGATCGAGCAATGGAAGCTCATCCCGTGGTGGGGATTTGAACTGCCAAACTTCCGATTGGCAAGCCCTAGGCTCAGTGGTTTAGACCACAGCGCCACCCATGTCCCTAATATAAGCCACCTTATATAGCAATAAAAACTATTAGATCCAGAGACTATCAAACAATCACAGATTCTAGTATCTGGGAGATGCCATTCCGTATCTCACAGGATAATCCACAGAATGATATTGCACTCCTCTTTTTTGCCTTCTTATTACTAAAGCATGGTAGTTGCTTTAGTTTTCAAGTTATGAATATATAGTGGTACCTCGGGTTAAGTACTTAATTCGTTCCGGAGGTCCGTTCTTAACCTGAAACTGTTCTTAACCTGAAGCAGCACTTTAGCTAATGGGGCCTCCTGCTGCCGCCACACCGCCAGAGCCCGATTTCTGTTCTCATCCTGAAGCAAAGTTCTTAACCTGAGGTACTATTTCTGGGTTAGCAGAGTCTGTAACCTGAAGGGTATGTAACCCGAGGTACCACTGTATGTGCAAAACCAGTGCATGACTTATTGAAGGTATGTGGTGAAATGCAAGTTTATTTGTAGGAATAAAGTCCACAACCCAGTAATGTATGAACTGTGCTTTCTTCTCGGTTTGATCCTGACCTGTTTTAAGCAGATGTGTGCAATTATTCCAAATCAAGTTACCATTGCGTGAACTACATTAGTGTATTTCCTCAAGAATTCAGATTTAAAGTCTCCAACTCTTTTATCTTAGTTGGACCATTTTCTTCTGGAGTGAAAAAAAGCTTTCTTTTGAACTAGGAAAGCCCATCCCTAGCAAGCTTTCAAAGCATATATAACGTTGAGGATTGTCTTTCTCCTTTTGTCTTATTTAGGATCTATGTTTACACTGAAAGTGCAAGTCAACGACATCATCAGCCATCAATATTTAAGCCAAGCGATTGTGGAAGTATTTGTCAATTACACAAAAACAAATTCCACGCTGACTGGAAATAATGGAGCAGTATTGATACAAGTTCCCTATCAGCTAGGTCTAAGTTTAACTATTGCATCTTATAAAGATGGTTATATGTTAACACCTTTGCCTTGGAAGACTGGAAGAATGCCAAGTGAGTAAGCCCCTTTTAAGATCCTATTAAGCTGAATGCACTTGAACTTTCTTCCTGCTTTTTGGTAATCCATCTAATTTTCATCAAATGAATGTGACTTAATGAAGTCACACGAAAGTATGTTGTGCTGAATGCAACTGCAAAGGTAAATGCCGCCGTCTTGAAAGAGATATAAAATATATATCAAATGCTTCCATGAAAATACTGTAATTAATGCAGGTCTGCCCCAAATATTGAATACAATACTGAATTATTTTGAAGGAGGTTGAACAGTTTGTGAAACTGGAGCATATTGTCTCAAACGATAATCATGTGTTTTCCTGATGAGTTGGGAATGGCACAATTCTTACTCTGTGCTATAGGTCATAGAATTATAGAGTTGGACCCTAAATGTCATCTAGTCCAACCCCATGCAATGCAGAAATCTCAACTAAAGCATCCTTTTTTAATGCCTCTTCAGTTTTGTTATATTATTTTCCCTCCAGAATACCAAAGCAGAAAGGCTAAAACAAATTCCCAACATAAACTAATGCATAAAAATAACAGCTTGTGCGTAGGCATATAGTTTTGAAACTGATGACTTTAAACTAATCAGATTGCCTCATTATATTCTTAGTGGAGAAACTCTGCTTAGTTTAAACTCTAGTTTTGTTTAAAGTAAGGGTCATAAACCCAGTTTGCACATAGTAAGAAACTCTGGCAAATTTACAGCAGGAAACAAAGGCTTTTGATTTCCTGGTTTCCATGTGAAATACCAGTCCTCTTTTGTATCCATCACTGTGGTGTCCTAAATTTTACCATTCTGCAGAACTGTAAGTCTTTTTTCTAGCTTTCTTTTCCAGTACATAAACCTTTGTAGTAATGTATTCCTATTATTTTGTCTTCCCACAGTATATTCATCAGTCACACTCTCACTGTTCCCCCAAAGCCAGGCAAATATATGGTTGTTTGATGATACAATTTTGATTACTGGGAAACTATCTGGTAAGTAACAGCAGTACTAAAGATTTATCTAAGTTTTTATGGAAAGGTAAAAAAACATGTTAAACTGAAAGTACAGCAAGTTGCAGGGACGCGGGTGGCGCTGTGGGTTAAACCACAGAGCCTAGGACTTGCCGATCAGAAGGTTGGCGGTTCGAATCCCCGCGATGGGGTGAGCTCCCGTTATTCGGTCCCTGCTCCTGCCAACCTAGCAGTTCAAAAGTACGTCAAAGTGCAAGTAGATAAATAGGTACCGCTCCGGTGGGATGATAAACGGCGTTTCCGTGCGCTGCTCTGCTTCTCCAGAAGCGGCTTAGTCATGCTGGCCACATGACCCGGAAGCTGTACACCGGCTTCCTCGGCTAATAAAGCGAGATGAACGCCGCAATCCCAGAGTTGGCCACGACTGGACCTAATGGTCAGGGGTCCCTTTACCTTTACCCTTACAGCAAGATGCAAAGGAAAGGGGAGGATTGGGACTGTCTGACTTGAAACTGTACTTTGCAGCCAGTTGCCTAGTTTGGATGAAGAAGTGGGTGACCTTGAGAAATAAAATAAATTTGGAATTAGAAGGTCACAATTTAAGGTTTGGATGGCATGGGTATCTGTGGTATGACAAGGTTCTAGTTAGGGAGTTTAAAAATCATTTGTTAGACATACTGTATTGAGAGTCTGGAATAGATAGAAGCCTAGGTTCTATACGAAGATACTCTTATGGGTCTCAACACCCAAATGTAGCATATTGCCTGAATGCTCATATAAGATGCACATTGATAAGAGGTGCAAGTGGTTCATGCTTGAACATTAATTTTTGAATGCCAGTTAAAAGTTTTGCCAATCAAAAGTGTTAACTCTTTGAAAGAAGCGCTGTGAAATTGCTGGCTTTGAATTCTTCCTCTTTTTCAGATGCCAAATCTCAACCAAGTGTTCAGTTTCCAAAATATTTAATAAAACTTCCTATGAACCACCATATCACAAATGTTACAGCCTACCTTACAGTGCCACAGCAGTTTTTGAAAGTGGACCATTTTCTTTATACAACTGGAATTCTTTTAAATAAGTCAGGTATGTCAGATTTTCCACTAGCTTTTGAAGATATACAGCAAGGATCTGAAGACTATCCCTTTAAAACATTAGCGGCATAGGTTTTTAGACCCACAGGTTAGGACTTGAAATGTAATATTGTAGCTGAATAACAATTTATCCACCTTGGAAGTGTAAAGAGTCTCTGATTTTTCTCAAAACACATTGTTAATTGTGTGATCCAACTCGCGAGAACGTTCCCTGAATCACCCTTGATTCATCTTGTAATTTGGGGTATGTTCAGAGCCAGCACGCACCCCTACATTTGTTGCTGGCATAGATTTTGTCGTCCCCAGCTTGTTGCAAGAGAGGAGGGAAGTTATTTGTCTGCACCTTCTTTGATTGGCCAATAACTATAGAAATTTTAAAATCTCCATTTATATTGGCAACAGTGCCATTGTACAAATTCTTACCAACTCAAGATCCCCACATCATTTACAGAAAGAAAAATGTCAATGTAGAATACTGTATTCTAAACAACAACAACAATAAACTTTTATTTATATCCCGCCCTCCCCAGCCGAAGTTGGGCTCAGGGCGGCTAACATCAAATGTATAACATTAGTATAAAACCAAACAATAATTAAATTACCTCCTAAAAACAGGTCAAAATCAAATTAAAGTCTAATTAGATGGCTTTCCGCAGGGTTAGGGTTGGGAACACTAAATGCTCATCAGCCCAACTGTTTACGCTGATCTTATATAGGCCTGTGAGAATGCTGGGAGACCTCTTTCATATTAGTTCTTATACAAAAAGAAACGGGGAGTCAGGTCGAGCCCTGACCAAAGGCCTGGAGGAACAACTCTGTCTTGCAGGCCCTGCGGAAAGATGTCAAATCCCGCAGGGCCCTGATCTCTTGTGGCAGAGCGTTCCACCAGGCTGGGGCCAAGGCTGAAAAAGCCCTGGCCCTGGCCAGTCTAATCTCTCTGAGGCCTGGGATCTCCAAGGTGTTATTATTTGTAGACCGTAAGGTCCTCCGTAGGCTGTACCAGGAGAGGCGGTCCCGTAGGTACGAGGGTCCTAGTTTTGATCCTTGTACACTGGAGTGCTCTCACCAAAGTTTCAGTGTATTCTCCCTTGTTTTGTTTTGAATTAAGTCTCTGTGCCACAGTGTGTGGCTTGTATTCCAGACCAGTGCTAAGAGTAAGGTTCCGTCAGCCCAAGCTCTTTCCTTGCACAACAGAACCTTCAAGGCATCCCCTAAATCTGCTCTGGATGTTGCTTCCAACCCTTCAGAGCAGATATGGAGATACCTCTGGGGGCATGCCCCCCCCCCGGTGGGGGGTTTGAATTCCCCTTGCACTAGTGGGAATCCTTCTCTTAGCCCAATGTACCCCCTCCCAAAAAAATGATTTCATTATTGAGCTGTATAATGAATGATAATCATTGATGTTTAAAATAAACAAACAATAAATGGCTGCCTAGTTTTTTTCCATTTCTGCCACTGATCACTACTCTTTCAAAGGGTATTTGAACACACCGAGACACACAGGGATTAATAATGTATGCCTACACCTTTTGCAGCTGACGAATCAGCAAATAAAGCAGCTTTCATTTTTTCCCCTTGATCCTCCTGAAATCTCTCTGATGTGTTTCTTTTTAAATTATTTATGTGGTCCTGCAAAAAAACTAAAAAACACCCAGCTTTTATCCTAGGGGCAGGTGGAAGTTAATTGATACATGATATTTGACAGTTTTCTTGTGACCCACATCTAACTGTGTGCACATTTTGAGAAGGATTCGGATACTTAATTCTGTTCTTGAGCCTTTCTCTCTCTCTCTCTCTCTCTCTCTCTCCCTCTGCAAGCTGTGCCAAGATGAGTCATTTGTGCACAGGTCTGTTAAGCTTGTAGAAATGGAGAGTGACAAATGTGACAATGTGTAATATTACACCATGCATCTGGAAGGTTTTCACAACATTTTGACTGGGCATAGAAATTAGAATTCTTATGGTTAAATGCAGAAGACTTGGATATATATATATATATATATATATATATATATATAAAGCTAATGAATATTTTAGTTGATACAGTTAATATTTTAAGATGTCTTAAGTATTCAGATGCTGCAGGGAAACATGCATATTAATTAATTGCTGTTTTTCTTTCTTTCTTTTACATGATAGTGTTCTGATTCAATTTCCCCCTGCATATTTATAAGTAGATCCCATGTTTATAAACTGAATGTCAGAAAGCTTAGATTAGAAAAAGGGTTGGTTAATGCTCAGCCTCTCAGATTAGTGTGTGTTTGTTCTGAGCTAACCGAGTTACATTGATTCATCCATTCCACAGTTGCTGTTGTTTGCCAAAGTGGAAAAGCACTTTACTATCCACACATCTTCGAAATTCATTTTGAACTGATCTTTTGTAGGTCCCTGAGTATCATGCTTAGTGGATTTACTTCTGAATTTTGTTTGCCCTGCTACCGATTGTACACCTACCCTACTCTATGTGCTCAGATACATAAACCATAGTACAGATACCATACTGCATTTTGTAGAGGGATGGTGACAATTCTGCCACCTGCAAAATAGATTTTTCGCCTTAGATCTTTGTTTGCAATCCTGAAGCACAGTTGCCCATCAAAAGGGTAGGCCCTCCAGATGTTGCGGAACTTCAACTCCCATCATGCCTGGCCACTGGCTATATTTACTGGACTGATGGGAGTGTAGTTCAGCAACATGAGCTAGATCAGGCTTCCTCAAACTCGGCTCTCCAGATGTTTTGAGACTACAATTCCCATCATCCCTTACTACTGGTCCTGCTAGCTAGGGATCATGGGAGTTGTATGCCACAAACATCTGGAGGGCCAAGTTTGAGGAAGCCTGAGCTAGATGAACCAATAATCTGGCAGTTTCTTAATAAGTGCTGCTCCATACTATTTAAGTGCTGTCATACTATTAAATAATTAAGATTAAATATAGAAGCTTATTTTGATGCCTTTTATCACCATCTAGTGGTTTATTTCTGTACTGCCACCACTACTAATGGCTATTGAAATTGAGCATGTGTAGAGACATATTTTCCTAATTATTTTTTTATTACTGTGGTGGTGATGGGTCTAGGTGCATTCTGTATCAGTAGCCAGATAATCAAAAAGTATAATTGAGAAGAGGGAAATGTTTGCTTCTGCAAACTAGTCTGTCTGCTGGGTGGAATACGGATTTGCTCCTTTTGAAAAGATTTTGAGATTTTGGAGATGCTGGCTAGAATGTTCACTGAAATATTCTTCCCGATAAATTATTGTGAAATGATATTTTTTAGAGGACCAATATATGTTAATTTGGAAATGCATTAATATCCATCTTTCTCCATTTTAATAATAAAAAGCAGACAGCTGTACATATATGTAGAATAAGCCTTTGGTTTGCATATTGGAAATTCTAAAAATGTTATGACTATATAACTTTTGTGGTTCCAGATGACTAATTTGGAACACCCACCCACACACTGAAAATGAAATAAAATCATCTCCTTGTTTATATGTTTAGGTTTCAAAAGTATTGAATTAACTCCCCTTGCTGCAATATGTGTAAACCTGTTTTCGGCTGGGAAAGAACTGAACGTAGATGGTCCCATTCAGATAACATTGCCTCTCCTACCTACTAGTGCTGTCAAAGCAGGAGATCCTATCCCAGCATGGACCTTTGACATGAAAACTGGTGAGTGTGTTCTCTGTTCTGCATTAGCACAGGGCTGAAGCTGTGTAGCTTTAGGATTTTCACTTTGTCAAAGACAAAGAGCACCACATGGTCATTGGACCTTGCCAGAAGCTAACAAGTAGGCTGCCATAACACCCCCTTCAACCTCAGGTGGGTGTCCTTTCCAGGGATCCAAATCCTTAAAAGCGGGAAGCAGAGTTAACAATTAGCTTACCTACCCCACCTGGAGACTAAAGTAGCTTGACTTTCTCCGTCAGGTCCCACTCATACATAGCAGGAACCTAATGACTAGGCACATGAGAGCTTGGATTAATCCTGACAGTTTTTTGTTTTGTTTTTTTAATTGAGTATGTCTTTAAGAGTACCTGGAAAATCCAAATTGGCATAACTCATAGTACATGCTGTTTCTCCACTCTGACATCTTGTTCGTTTACATGGAGATCTTTGATGTGTACTTGGAACTTTTGAACAGGAAAGGTCTTAGCTGTTTTAGTGTTTGAAGACAGCTCCCCATGAATGATAGGAGCTGGAGTCCGGCAATACAAGAGGGCCACAGATTCCCCATTCATGCAGCTGGAAACATCACGGGCACATCTGACCTCTAGAGTTTTAGACAGGGCTTATTGTGCTTTGATTTAAAGGCATCTTGCCCTTCTAAAAGAAAGCCTTTCTTTCTCCCAGGTGCCTGGGTGAATCGCGGGTTGGGCATGGTGAAGGATGCACAGGATCATCTTGTATGGACATACAGTGCTCCAAGTCTTGGTTACTGGATAGCAGCTCCACTGCCTGGAACCAGAGGTATCCCATGGAAATGTGAAATCATTGAATGGAACTTAGCTGTTGTAGTTTGCAGGAGAATAATTATGTGCAAGTTGGCGGTCAGAACATGGGATAGGGAAGAATGCCCCCCTCCCAACTTTAATAGGAATCATAGGCTTTGTTCCCTGGTCTAGTGGAAATATAAGTACGATTCACAGGTTACTTGATTGTAGGGCATCTCTGTGTAGTAATGATCAGCTTTTTAGCCCTGCCCTCAAACCTTGCACCTTTGTCATCCAGTAACTGTGTGGTTGTGTGAGAAGAAAGGCCAGCATGCAAGCTCCTCCCTGCAAATGGGCCTCATGCAATAAAGTGTCTTAATCACTTCATCCCCTACTTGGGAGCATGAGCTTGCCCACTGGGGTTTTCTTCTCACACAACCATGTGTAACGTGATTACTGAAAGAAATAGATTTAGAGGCAAGGCTAAAACGAGGCCTCATACTGAAGCCATATACACAAACTGTCAGAGCCTCCGCTATTCCGCTACTACTGATCTACTCCTCCGATCGAGTCCTTCGGAATTGCCTCCAACGATGATTAACGACCTGAGCCTCTGATAAGGCTCCAGGCACGTTCCCTCATTACGCAGAGTATCCAGCAGCAGGGAAGGAGCTGAGAAATATGAGCTACATTGCAAAGAGTTTTATTTCTAACTACGCAGACAGAAAAGAAATAAACATGCTCTCTCTGTGAGAGCAGAGAGACAACTGAAAAACAAAGGAACAGGAAACAGTAACGTCACATCCGTCTCCTGTCTTCCGTGAGACTTCCAACAGCCTGGAATCTCTGGAATCTTGTGACTCCAAGCACTGCACAGTGGCAATACACAGAAACCAACACAAACAATATGCAAACAGGGCTATATTATTTAAGGCATGAAAAATACTCATTAAAAAAAGGCATCCCATTCCAGCATTTCAGGTGTCTTGACTGAGGCACGATTCCCATCAATATTGCTTGAATGTGTGTGTATATATGTATATATAGGCACTGCTTAATGCCAAAACATGGCTCTAAACAGTGGACATCATCTCTGCCCATGTGAGCCACCCCTGTGTTCATGAGGACTGGAAAAATCAGCAGCACATCCAGTGACACAATGTTAAGGAAAAACAGAGTAAACAAATGATGGGAAGACACCATATATTGTTGGATCCAGTTTTGCATAAGAAATCACCTTCTCTCTCTCTCCCTTTTCAATGGTTATAAATTTAGACTCCATCATTGCCTCGGTCACTAAGGATATAACTGCATACCACACAGTGTTCCTTACAGCCATATTGGGAGGCACCATCGTCATTATCATTGGGTTCTTTGCAGTTCTCCTTTGCTACTGCAGGTAAGTAACAAGATTATAGTGATGTGCAGTTATGACACAGTGTATTCATGTGTTTCATCCTTTGTCGATTGGAGTCTTGGAATGATGGTTCAGTCTTGTTTTGAAAAGATATTTGAGGTATGGCCTCTGCAGTCCTCTGTTCAGCCACTCTGAGAACAGCCTGCTGGACTAGATAGGACATTGGCCTGATCCAGCTATTTTTATGTTCTTATGTTCATGCAGTCATATGTGTAGAAGATTCTAGCTCTAGGACTCTGTACTACTCTTCCCTGTTTTCTAAGCAACATTTATAAATAGAATAAAGGTATGCAGATAACCTATAAGGGTGTGCAATTCTTGTGTCATTTGACACAAAATGGATGTGTTACATATCTAGGCTGCTCTCCTGAACAGGTAGCTTAAATCCCATTGATGTCAGTCAGGATTTCAGCTGGTGGGCAAGGTAGAGCTTTAACATTATTGGTTCCCCACTTTTTTTCTTAGGGATACATGTGGCCAGTCAAAAAAGAGGAGGAGAAATATGACAAAACGGGACATCTCCAAAAAGGACCAGACAACATCCACAACTCACATAAATCACCTTGGCATTTCCAAGGGATCACTGAAGCCAGATGACAAGTCTCAGTTGTATTCAGCCACATTATCCTCTTATAGTCCCCAGAGAGGGGCTTCAGCTGAAGGGGAGGAGAGGAAAGGCTGTGACAGTTTCAAAATCTACACAGAAGGTATTTCATACCAGTTCTCCAGCAAAAATTCTCACTGTAGCTCACCCCAGTCCTTGGAACCTAGCATAGGAGTGAGGCATTTACAGCCAGCAAAACATATTGGTGGCAGCAT
Source organism: Podarcis pityusensis (assembly GCF_964106645.2). Classification (NCBI taxonomy): domain Eukaryota; kingdom Metazoa; phylum Chordata; class Lepidosauria; order Squamata; family Lacertidae; genus Podarcis; species Podarcis pityusensis. The sequence goes on along the minus strand of NC_138028.1, from coordinate 112,391,605 downwards.
TTCTCCTGCTAGAGACTTGCAAGAACGGAACCACTACCTCTCGATGAATGAGGAAATATATGGTCTCACTCCCCTCCCCGAGCAACTGGTGCATCTTTATAGCCAACCTATTGCCATCCTTCAAACATCTGACCTTTTCCATTCTCCAGAGCAGCTGCATGCTGCCAAGTCTGCCACTTTGCCAAGGAAAGGGCAATTAGTCTATAGCCCAATGATGGAGCCAATGAGTCGGGAAAGTTATACCCAGACATTACCCAAGATGCCCATGCACTCTCACCTCCAGGTGCCAACCTCCAGAGATGAATCAGCTGCATTAGATAGCCAACAAGGCTTATCCCCTCAAGCTGCAAATTGGGGGCGCTACACCAATAGCTTGCTGGAGTCAGTTTCTGTTCCAGGGACGCTAAACGAAGCCGTGGTCATGACACCATTTTCATCCGAACTTCAAGGCATTTCAGAGCAAACCTTGCTGGAGCTTTCAAAAGGAAAACAATCTCCGCATCCACGGGCATGGTTTGTTTCATTGGATGGCAAGCCAATAGCTCAGGTGAGGCATTCATTCATAGACCTCAAGAAGGGCAGGAAGACTGAGAGTAACGATACTAGCTTGGACTCTGGGGTGGACATGAATGAGCATAATCCCAGTCGGAAACTGGAGAGGGAGAAAACCTTCATCAAAAGCATGCAACATTCTAAGGTCCTTTACCTGGAAGACTTGGATCTCAGTAGTAGTGAAAGTGGAACCACAGTTTGTACCCCCGAAGATCAGACTGTGAAGCACATGCCAGATGGGAGGACTGAACCAGTCATAGAACAGCACACACAAGAGGTGCCTAAGAAGAAAGAAACGGAAGACCATGAGGCTAGCCCTCCTCCAGCTAAGAAACGGGGAAGGCCACCTCTAACTAAAAGAGACAGCAAGACCAATATCTGGAAGAAGAGAGAAGAGAGGCCACTTATTCCAATAAATTAAAATTACAGTTATGTCTGCATTTTGGTCTGTCTGGTGTCCCCTTGGCTCTTTGCATCTTATTTGTAAACTTAAATGTTCAGTTTATAAGAGACAGCCAGAATCTGGTAACATTCCATTTCTCAATTCGTAGAGAAGGTTACACCTTCCTAAGAGTGCAAACCAGCTCTTCTTGCTTTTCAGCAATTACTTGAACAAAGCTTCTGGTTTTTAAAATGTGCTGGGATACATCTGTTGGGGTGCGCACACATACTGCAGAAGAAGCCCAAATGCAACCTTCATTGTGTGCTCTGGAATCGGACATTTGACAAGGAAGAAGCACTGCTGGGTTGCATCGTCATAGGGAAGAGGCACACAGTGAGTGAACAACAAGATTTTATTTTTAACAAATCAGTGTCTGATATGGTTATTTTACCATACAATGTTTGATGTAGATGTCCTGCAAGGCAGTGAGATAAAAGCTGCCGTTTTTCATCTAAAATGCAAGATCAGAACCTTTTTTGATACCTTGTATAACATTCCACCGCATTGTTCTCTGTATATACTTGGGGCAAAAATAATAATTCAGGGACTTGTTATCCATATGGTATTTCAAGTATGCGGACTTCTGCTTTTCATGTGCTGCTCCAGTATGTATTGAGCCAAATTGTGCTCCATTTTTAGAATAACTAGGTTTGTACATTAGGGCAGAATGTGCCCCTCAGTGTCCAAGATAAATATTATTTCGAACTTAGCCAAAATGATGGCTTTGTAGAAGACATTTCTTCCAGAAACAACCCCATGCTACTGAATAGCCTTAAAAGAGATAGAGACAGAGTAGTACTTAAGCAATTTGATGATGTGCCTCCTTTTTTTGCTGTGGTCCCAGTCTTGCAAGTCCATTGTGCCGCTTGAAAAGAGCCATTTGAAATCTCTTGGACTTCCTATCTGAATAAACTTATCCATATATTTAGCCAATGTCTTTCTTGCATGGGAAAATTGGCCTTGTAGGGCCAGTCCAGAACAGTCTTTGTATCAAGCAAATTCTCCAGTCTGAAAGCAAGCCTTTCAAAATGACAAAGTGAAGGGGAAAGGACCATATGGTGCAGTGAGTTCTTAAAATTGGGTAGTACTCCTTTCTAAAGTCCTGGAGGGCCAGGGCCAACCAGCATAGTCTGCAGTGAGTTCAATGGCCCAATGATCTGTCTCTGTTAGGCAGCCTCCTATGATTGAGAGTTCTCTTATTCCAGAAAACAGATCGGAAGAGAACCTGTATTGAACTTGTTTGGTTCTGCTCTGTTTCTGTGGAAAATAACAAACACTGCAGCCCTAAACACATTTATCTAGTAAATCCAGTTAATTTCTGCGGAAGGTACTTCCAAGTAGAAATGTCCAGGTTCAAGGCCTAAAGGTCTTAAGACTCATCCGAGATCAGGAGTGAAAGCAAGCATTCTCCCTGTATAGTGAGGCTAGCTTCCTTCCACTTATGCAGTGCAAACAATATGCCAGTGTACTTACGTAGAAGCTAGTATGACTTTTATTCTCCCATATTTCAGATGGGCTGTGTTTCTTAAAACATAGCATGAAAGTTTCTTCTCTTGGTGTATTTTAAAATCATTGTGTTTTGTTATTTTTTAAAATGGTTCTGGGAAACCAGAGCGGGTGATACCACAGGAACTAACTGATCAGCATTCTCCTGAGCTCACTCCTAGCTCACCATTCACAGTATATTTGTCTGTATGCACCCTAAGTGTATCCTAACCGTAATTTGTGTACTAGGAACACATTTCAGCACTACCTGTTGGTGTTTCTGAATATGAAGAAGGTAAGCTGTGGCTCTGGCCTATAGGACAACAGCCATCCTTGGAGTAGAATTTATTGTAAAGTTAGGGGGGGTACCAAAAGAAATGATTGCATGAAATGTAACTAAGAAAATATATACAGGAAAGAAGTACATAGAAAAAATGCATGTCAGAGAGGATAGGCTGAACATTTTCAGATTTCTTAAGTTTTCTACGCACATGGAATACCCAAACATGTGACCACCACACAACCTGCACTCTGTTGGCACTGTTCAGAAAAAGCTACCACTTATATATCAATTACCTCTGTCACTGATTTTGGAGTATGCACAAAAAAATTAAGAGCAAGATAATGTCAACCTTATCCTAAGCACATTTTCTTAGAAAAATTATTCTAAGTAACTTAAATGGAATTTATATCCAAGTAATATTAGGATTACAGCCTTATAAAATATTAATGTTTTTCCTCAAATTCTATGACATTTACACTTGTTGGGTTTAGTTGTACTGAACTTTCTAAACATTTGGAATATTAAAATATTTTAAAACTTATTTTAACTTTTTCTTTTTTATCTTTTGAAAAACATTAAAAGCATTATTGCTGGTAAGCATCTGAAGCCATCCCACCCCTTTCAAATAAAGCATTTCATAATCAAGATTTCTGAAGCAATTCTGATAATTCTTAGCATTTTTGAAATTTTATATCAATTCGTTTTACCAACTGAAATTTAAAGTAACTTTGCAGATAATAAAAGACTTGTCAAATATTTGTACATTTTCCACTTGCTAATACACTGTTCTTCTACTTTAAAGCACAACAGTTTATTGTACTTCAACAAATGCGGTGTCTTTGTAAAAAATGAGTATTTTTACATATAAGCTGTTCTGTTGGAAAGTTTTTCTGTTCTTTGTATGCCAAGACTGCAGTCCTACACATGGTTCCTCAGTAGTAAGTCCTATTTAGTTCAAGAAAACTTACACTTGGGTAAGTGTACATAAGATGGTTGCCTAAGAGCATGAATTGAATCAGGAACCCAGTTCTGTGAGCTACAATTATTGGGAACAGAGTCTGAAACCAGACATGAGAGTTGTGTGGCTGCCACTGAAATGAGTCCTTGATACAGGAGTACTGATCCTGCCTACTGTAGCCCCAGCTGTCCTTGCTTTTTCTGCCTCACCAATAAGAGCAAGTGCCCTTTTTCAGCTGATGCTCTTCAAAAGTAACTGCCTTGTATTGTTTCCTCCACTCTCAGCAACTGCATGAACTACCATTTAGTGAATGTAACATGGGAGGAAAGAAGGACTCAACATGCAGAGCTGTTTTCAGCATTGAGCCACACAGCATCTCAGAAGACTAGTTCCAGCCTGAGTGTTCCCAAGCCAATACTGGTCATCCCTTATAAGCTGTAAATACTGAGAACAAGCAGTCCACTGCCACTTGTTAATTCTTTGAGACACAGTTAGAATGCTATTTAATTCTCATTTCAATTTCATGACCTTCTGTAGCTCAATCTTTTTTTAAAAAAAAATCTCCATTTTTCTATTCTGTCAGGGGTGGCATATCATGTTTGTGTAACTGCTATGGTACTAATGATCTATTGCTACAGTGTATCTTAAAATTTATAAGATGTTAAAAGAGTTCATGCAATATAATAAAAATATTTTAAAAACTTGCAAATATAGCCTTTGTGATTCTTGGTCCTTTAAAAAACAATTCCTGGACTCGCATGATAATGCATCACTGTTATTTCACTAGCAATGCACTCTTCTCATGAAAAAGCTAATTGCTCATGTAAAGCTATCCCCCCCCCCCCAAAAAAAAAACATGCTTATGCAGAAGTGAGTAACACGCTTATACAGAAGTCAGTGGCGCTTGCTCTGAAGTAGCTGTACACAGAACTGGAACCTTATGGTATATATATATATATATATATATATATTTTTTTTTTAATGAAAACCAAAAGATGCATTGAGACATGTTAGTTAATAATTTTTTCCTTGATGTTACAAAATAAAGCTGGGTGTTCTTTCATTGTGGAAGATAATATTTTAATTCATTTTTCCACTTCTGTGAACAAAGAAGATTCATGTTTTTAATCAACTGGTTTTAAGGATGCACATTAGGTTCTGTGTATACTTGCTTGAAATAAGCATTACCCAATAAATGAGCTGTATTAATAAAAACAGATATAAATTAACAAAGCAGCAGATATGCTAAGCTTGGCTTCCATTCCTAGGAATGTTATCCAGCAGCTACTCACAAATTTTGCAAAACAATCTCACCTGACAAACCAAGGCAAGGGGATCAAAATTAAGGAATTCTTCATTAATACCTATTTTCTTGCAATTTCAGGCTCCTTATGATATGCGCTGAACCTTTGCTTGAAACTTCCTGGTTCTACATGGTGTAGTTCTGAGTTCATTCATCCACTATACATGTTTCTGAGTACTTACGTAAAACGAAGTGCTGTAGAAGTAGTGGCTCCAATTCAACACAGCGCATATGTAAACTTTTTAAAAGTAAAAACCTGAGGTAGGGAAAAACCTCAACCCTTTGTTTTGCCCACATGAGCAGCCGCTATATGATGTTTCAAAACTTTTTAAAATGGCATATATCTGCAGTTCCAGCTGCTAAATCAGGAGGGAAAACATGCACAGCAGTCATTTGTGCACATGAGTTCCTCTCTAATTTTTGATATGCAGGATCAAATGAAAATATTGTGTATTAATGTCAAAATTTAAATGGCAAATTTATGTCTTACTGCTTTATACACTAACAGATTTTTTTCTCATCATGTTTAACGAAAACAACATGGATGTATATGACTTGTGCAGGCATAATGTTGCCAGACATAATTTGCTGTAAGATTAAGTACTGAGTTAAGCCAAGTTGGCTATTTCGCAGATTCCTCCTAATATGAGATAGGAGCGAAAAAGAATATAATAAATTCAAATAGTTCTTTTGAAATATATTAAACTTGCATCCTGACTCTATAAACATTTACTCAGAAGTAAGTCCTACTGAGTTCAATGGGGCTTACTCCCAAGTAAATGTGCACAGAATGGAAATTTAAAAGGCATTTCGAGTTACAGATAAACCTCTCAAGGCAGTGCCAATTGCCTCCTGTGTAAACACATCAGCATGAGGCTTTGGAATAAGAGACAAACCCTTAGCATATCTAGAAAACTTCAAATTTCTGATTGTCTGAGTACTGTGCTGGCTAGAAGCAGAGCTTCTTGTACAAGTATAGTTGACGCCATTCCGTGTTAGACTCTCTTCACATTCTGAATTATTTTTCTTCTTACAACGCACTTGAATTTGACTTTGAGACTTCTCAAGAACATGGCCAGGTTTCATTTGCTTGACAAGCAATCCTGTCCCTGGTATAAAAAGCTCCTGCTCATCCTGCTTTGTAAACTTATTCTTTGCTTGAGACATAATTGGGGTTACTTCGCCTTTGCTTCGTACATTCTCCCAGGTTAATGGATTATACACAATGTGTCCATCAATAGGGCAGGCATTTTCTTTGTGCAACCAATTGTCAATGCATTTCCTATGGAACTAAAAAAACAAACACATAATATATTATATATCAGTAATTATCCACCAAAATACTCTTCATTGACAAAAGGGTATTTAGCATCAACAAATTATTTGCAAAGAGGTCAGATTCTCCTTCCATTTTAGAGAAAATCGGAAGCAACTTAAAAGGTTTCATTACAATAATACTGATCCAAACCTACTTATCTTGGGAGCATCAGGCCAAGCACACTAATATACTGTGGGAAATGCATTTGCTCAAATGGTATAAACTGTTGTAAATCAATAAAATAGCCATGGTGCTCTTAACTGAGACAAATCCCATGACTGAACCAATGCTCTCTGAAATCCACTGCTAACATCTCTTTGATTACAGGCTAGTGCTCTCCAGTTACTCTATTTTCCATTCTTTCAAGAAATCTATAGAGCATATTTATTATAAACATAGCAATGGATGGTTTCGAACTAAGTCACGCTAGCACAATGACTTTCAGCTGCATAATACAGCTTCCCCACCCTCTCCTATCCCCACATACCCCCATGTACCCTGCAAAATCTGCTATGGTGGTTTCTCCGATCCACTAGAGCAAATTCAGAAGGTGTACAGGTAGAGGACAGAGTAGGGAAGTTACACTGTGCAGGGAGGTCATTGCACTAGCAGAACTGTTTAGTTGAATGCTGCCCAGTGCAACTGTTTATTGAAGTGGGTCATATAAATTGGTATAAAATATAATACAAATAAAAGATTTGGTTAAAAACTGGACAGCAATAAGCTACACTAGTTTAAAAATTGGACATCTCAAGCTGACTTATACTGAGTCTGAAGACTGATTCATTTACTCAGCATTGCATACTCTGGCAGCAGGTCACCAAAGCCTCAGCCACTGATCTATCCCAGCCTCAATACTTGAGATCCTTTAAGTGGAGATGCCAGTGAAGAAACCAAAAACATATTTGCATGTCATGCATGTGCTATAGTGCTGAGTTGTGCATGAGAGAACTAGAACCATATTATGTGCTGAAACAAGTTTCAATTACTGCATCATGTTTCTAATCTTAAAAAACACAACAAATAGTAGAACAATAATGTAGCCTGCTCTAACACTCCAATTAGCAAATTATATACCAATGGGGAAAGCTTGGTTCCTAAAAACAGGAGAAATGGCTATGGTATGACAGCTGCTGGTCTTTAGTTCTATTTGAGAAAACCTTTTTAGCCTGAGAGCCACAGCCCCTCATAAGCAACTTTCCAGGAACTGCATGCCAGTGTGGGCAGGGCCAGCAGAAAAAGTGGGTGGAGCAAGTGAAATGATTCTTCCCTTTGTGCAGCAGGCTATATTCCAGCCATGCAAACGTCAGACGTATCTGCACATACACACATACTCCATTCCAACAAGCAGGAGACATTATCACAGTTCAAGGAAAGGAGGTGGAAGGGAGGTGGAAAGCAGGAATAGTGAGGAACATTGGCTAAGGAATGTGTCAAGGACTGGACAGAAGGGCTGAATTTGGCACCCAAACATGAAGTATCCACCAAGTCTTTAGCTTGTTTCACAACCTTAGTAAACACTTCTTGACTCACACCTAGAATTGTAGAGTTGGAAGGGACCCTGAGGGTCATCTAATTCAACCTCCTGCATTACAGGTAGGTGTGTGTGTGAATGCCTGAATGTGTGAATGGTCTCTGCTTAAAAGCATTGTATCTGAAGTAACATTGGGTGGCATATGACAATAAGAGTTTTTTGGGGGGGGAAGCTGGGCAGTTGTATCTTTTATTTACCTTGTGATTACATGGCAAGAATCTTGTCATTTGGCCAAGGTGAAAGATCTTCAAGCAGAGTCTACATTGCAAGCCTGGATCAAGTAAACTGCTGCATTTTCCAACCAGCACAGTAGGTAATGAGTTTATTATACCCTCTGGTATGCAGCTGTACCAAAAAAAACAACACCCAAGTATTTATCTTTAATTGCACTAAGTCTTAGAAATTAAGCGAAACAAAATCAATATTGTAACTTGAAGAGTGCACATACACAAAACTGCATAAAGCCAAAACTCGCCAGGACCACCACTTTCCAGTCTAGCCAGGGCCCTAAAAAGCTGTCCAAGCTTTTCCACTTTGGCAGCTCATGTTCTTTACTGCAGGAGGGCTCAGCCTTTTGCCTGTAGAGTAACTACCGCCACTGCCGTCACATCCTGCCAGTACTGGCTGAGCCCTCTCCCAACAGACAGACACCTTCTCAGCAGTAACAGCTTAGATTGGCCATGGTCCTTGCCAGCTGCTTAAGTTTCATTTATTTTAATTTAAAATGATTAAAATGAGTTACATCTTACTTATCCCTGTGTTTTTCCTCTTTAGAGTTCTCTGGATTAAAACTCTGCAGATTTTCTGAAGTTGATAGTTGTGTTACTGGTTCAACTGACCTCCATCTCTGATTCCTTTTCTAGAGAATGGGTAAAGAGCTAATGAAAGCTAAGCAATAATTCATTACTTCAAAGTCACTGACAGCAGAAAAATGGCACACATACATCTTCAGTCTTAAGGACTATGGAAGCACAGTTTTTTCCAACAGATATCCTACAAGAAATTCATTGAAATTAGATTGTGCATCACAGCAGCACATAGTCAAAGACTTTATTCAAAGGAAAAATATAGTAGGCTTGGTGAACCTGTGGCCCTCCAGATGTTGTTGGACTGTAACTCACACCCAGCATGGTCAATGATCAGAGATGATGGGAGCTGTAGTCCAACAATAGCTGAAGGGTTAGATTCCCCCAGCAATATTGGATAGGATAGAAAAGCAATTGAGAGTCAAATCACACTTGCACAATTCCATATGCATGCAAGTAAATCCTGCTATGCTCAATGAGGTGAAGTATATGGACACATTAGCGGCTTGAAATGCAGCAAGGTCCTTTGTTAGGGTATGTTCGGATTACTGCTTATTCTACATCCAGTTTTCTAATCAGAATGAACCTTTTTTATTGAACCAGCTTCAAACAGCAGTATTTGTAAAGAAACTACGTGCTCAGTATGGACTGTAGCGAGCATAATGTGAATGTGGCTTCAAAAATTAGTAGTGGGAGCACACCGGGTGCAGAGTTAGCAGTACTTTAAACATATCCTTATTCCCTTAACCTTAGTAAATGTTTTAGGATTACATCCTTACTCTTTATTTTGATCCTTGGGTCAAAATTTTTTGGGTCAAAAGACTTTCATAAATGCTCATTTTTGTTCCACAGAGATGATTTATATACAAACAGTTACCAGTTCCCTGTAAAATGTTTGCTGATTCAATTCCTGAATTAAGATAATTTTGAAAGGGGTTGTACTGTACCTCACGAAAAGCAAAGCTATGTGAAGGATGACAAAATCTTCTAAAACATCCATGGCATAGGTGATATTCACTACACTCAGTGCACCTTGAAGTAATGAGGCAAACAAAATTGTCAGCAGCTTCCTTATTTCACAAATAAGCATATCTTAAAATAAAACTGATTGATGTTGAATTTATCAGTGCTTTTGTATGGAACACTCTACTAACACCCAAGCTGTATGCTACATACAAGCCCGTATTACATTTACTTTTGTAGGTGAAAAAGTAAAATAATTTAAGCTAGCTGGAAGTATTTTGATGGTTCTGAATCATCTATAAAATGTGAGAACACATGTCTTTTTGAAAACCAAAGAACCCCTGCTTTTTATTTTAGTGTTCAAAACTAACCTTTCAAAGCACATATGTCAGGCTTCATTTGATAAAAACTGCCTATCCCTAAAGAGTTGAGCAGGTCAGGTGAAGAAATACTGGCCTATACTGTACCACAATGCCTGGAAATGTCAGAATTAAAACCTCTAAAAAGACTCCTATTTCAAAATATAGCGGTCTAAGGTAGCACATTAGGCCACCTTAGCAACAGAAACATTTGGAAGAAAGTGAAGCTTGTCTTTATTTACATACGCAGCAAATCAGGGTATCATTCTCCTCAATGGACACTAGGGGGACAACAGTCTTCTTTTCTTCATAATATTTTTTAAATGCGATGTTTGCTACTATTGATTTATTGGAGAAAACCTTTCTTGAATATGGCTATTACCTTTTTTTATTTGAATACTTGTATATAAATGTTTTTAATTATGTATTCAAGTCAGTTTCCACTATATAAGAGACTGGAGGGAAAGCAGCTGCAATCAAACAGAAATCTCTCATGTAAGAATAGTTACCAATGTGAGTAAGGTTTTATTGCATTGAAATATAACCCAAGATACATACAAGTAACTATGAACTATGATACAAACAGATTTTTTCCTCTGTTAACAGCACTATCCTATGCATGTTTACTGGAAAATAAGTCTTACTTGCCATGTATGCACATAACACTAAACTATGGCTTGTTTTAACCATGGTTTGTTGAATAAGCCATGATCAGTCTTACACACAAGCAAAGAAACCATGGCTTATTTTGCCATGGAAAATTTTGAACTGTCAAGTAGAAAGGACATTATTGTTTTGCTACTTTAAGTAGGTAGAAAATCATGGTAGCCAGCTAAAATTTAAGTTGTTTTTTTTCACAGAGTCCTGCATAGCTGTTAGTAAAGTAGCAATGCATTCTTTAAATTTACATCTTCTGTAAAGCTAGGTTTACTTGTTTGAAATTGATAGCTAGATGCTACGGCAGGGAAAGGAATCTGTTGCTCAGCAGAATGAGGAGAGGGTTATTCTGGAAAAGTGCCAGAAGTTGCTTAGCCTAGTGCGTGGGCCTTTTTTACAGTCGCTTTTGCTTCACACTTCTTAGTGGGTAGGGCACCATTACAAACAAGAATAAGCCAGGATCCTGAGTTCACATGTAACAATACACCATACTTAAAACAAGCCAAGATTCAAAAGCAAAACATGGTTTCAAATCATGGTTTGTTGCCCCACCCCCAACCAAGGTGGGCTCAAATATTCAAACAAGCGACAATTAGGATAAACAAACCATGACTTAGCAGTATGTATGAATGTGTCTGCTTTGTTCAATGGAATATATACCTTAGTGTGTTTAGACTACTAACAAAATATACTTTCTATGTGATCTGAAGGAAGGAAAAAGCGAGGGAGCCCAAGCCTGGGAGCTTTACCATCAGCTCCCCGCTGGCCTGAGTGGCCTCTATCTTTTTAGATTTTATATAATGCACTTATTTTAGTATTTTAACTTTGTAAACTGCCTTGGATGCCTTGGCAAAAATGGTAGTATATAAATTCAGAAAATAACAAATACATTTAGTAGAGCAGAAACACCTACTGACATAATTTAGTAGAAAATCAAAGGGTTAGTAATCATAAAAATAACAGCTATATCCCTACAAAATATTAATCTCAAAGGGTGTGCCTGTTTGTATAAATTTTCTTTCATTTCTGACTGAGGAAGAGTTACAAGTACCACAAGCTCACAAATAAGGATGTAGGACTGTACTAGAATACTGTACTAGAAAATGCTTACTTGTAACAATTGCCTTCAACGGGACATACCCTGCAATTATTGCACGGGATTCCAAGATGTCTGTCAAGATGCTGCTTCTCTGCTACAGTGATGAGTCTTTTGCTGTTTCTGAATTCTTCCAATATAAGTTTCAACGGTGCAAAATCTTCCCTACACAGGGGACACTTCACCAAAGAATCTTTCTCTAACTCTATCTGATGATCAGCCCAGATCTTCATACATACTATGTGTATGTTGTTGCCACAACCAAACCTATAGAAAATTAACTATATTATGTACCCTTCTCAAGAAAAGTCACATACAAAAAGTTCTATGAAACTATGAAAGCTGTTACAAATATACAGTAGTCTAGATTCATAAGCATATTAACAAGGAAATGTTACCCTGCTGTCTCTGACAAAATTGTGTAACATGTTCTAACTTATCTATGATCATCATAAAAGCTTTAAAGTGGTTTATTTTAAACCCAGTTTATCTTACATGGAAGGGAAGAAATGACATAGGACAATCACAAAGATTGAGAGGAATCTGGTTCATTTATTGACAGATGAGTTTACAATATTAAAAATGTTCTTAGTGCAGCTAAATTAAAAAAGAGCTAAATGTTTGAAATCCAAGTACAAAGATGGAAATTTACAAATCGATTGCTGATTAAAAAATGAGTCACTTCTACTGTTTGTTTTAATGTTAAATAATTATGTCTGCTTCCTGCAGGGGGTGGTCTTGTTGGTTGTCACAACCCTTGTTTCCCTTCCCTTCCTCTCCACCTGCCTGGCTGTGTTTTGAAGCTGATAGGTTTAACTAAACAGAGCTTCTTTAAAACCACAAACTCTACTGTATATGAAGCAATAAGCCAAGATTCTTGAAAGCAAAGCTAAATGCTAGTGAATTTTTTCTCGAAGTCACATAACAGAAGATGAGAGGAAAGGAAATGACGTGACCCCAAAGCTTTGCTTGGGCTCTTTCTAGCTTTTGCACCTAATGCTAAACTATACATTAGCATTACATGAAAACCAACATAAATACATTAATAATAATAATAATAATAATAAGCTCAAGATGTGACTCTAAAGTATTAAAGAAAACACTACAAAACAAATACTAACAACACAATTATTCTAGACTATATAGCCTTCAGATAATGTAGTCCAAGCAAAACATTTTTGGAGATACTGTGACATAATTATTTAGCCTTCTTAAATAGCAGGGGTGACTCACCTGCAGTAAGTGACAGGAAGCATTCTCTTCAGCAGCTTGTCCTGGCAAATAGGGCACACATCCTCATCATCAATTTGTTTTTGTTTAATGTACCCATCATCAGCTGTTTGCAGCTCCTTGGTGGAATTAGCAGATACCTTTGGTTGGGGAGCAACTTGTAGACCCTGAAGCACTTGGTTAATTTCTCTTTCCACAAGACCCAACTGTAGAGCATCTGTAGAAAAGTTCAACAATGAAAATATCTGATAAAATATAATTCTGGTTGTTTTCCAAGTGAATCAGAAGTAGTCAACGATGTAGTAACTCACTCTTTTATATAAAATGAATGGTCTCTCATTAAAAGTCAGATTCCCACACACTAAGAACATGAAAAAATTGGTATGGGGTTGAATGCAGGAATGAAGTTATTTTGGAAATATTGCTTGTGATGCATATGGTGAGTCAATCAGAAGATCAGGCTTCATGCTGTGATTTCTGCCATAAACTGACCACCAAAAAGTGAACTAATGTAATGAAAAATGTAATATTAGCACTTTATGTACTGATCTACAAAAGGGGAATAAAAATATGAGGTTAGTTAGTACTTACATTCATGGTCTCTGGGAAGTTTGAATTTTTTCAACAATAACCTAAAAATAAAAAAGCAAAAAAGGACACAGCTATTCAGTAACTTGACACTGTAACAAAAGCTGCCTAATCAACTTTTAATTTAAAAGTGTATAATCCTTAAGATGCAGCCCATCTTTACCAAATTTGACTATGACAGTAGCCTGGTTTACACATCGCAGTAAGGCAGGAATGCCAGCTTGTCTTCACAACCATGGGTGCCCAGGGCCGTGGGTGCTATGCAGCGTGCATGGCTCTGACACTTAAATTTGTGGGTGCCTGGTCCCTTCATGGAAAATTTTGTGGGTCCTTGAATACCCAGGGCCCCATGGAGTTCTTTACTCCTGCAACACATGAGTGTGTCATCTGAACCTGGGCTCACGGTTAGCAGTCCCCAGTAAGCCATAATTTGGCTTACCATGATGTGCAAACCAGGCCTCTGTACAATTGTGGTTTGCTATCATTTACTCTTCTTTTTCTACCTCTTAATTAATAATTCTCAAATATTAATATGTTTACTAAATAATTACATCAACATAGGCAAGGACATGGAACTTTTGGCTATCCAGATACTGTTCTACTCCCATCATCCCTGACCATTGACCATACTGGCTGGGACTGATAGGAGGTGGAATCTGGAGGGCCAAAGCTTCCCCATTCCTGGTATAGAGCTTTCACATATTTAAAGTACCGTATTTTTCGCTCTATAACACGCACCAGACCATAACACGCACGTAGTTTTTAGAGGAGGAAAACAAGAAAAAAAATATTCTAAACGAAATAGTGGATATATGATTTTTGTGGTTCATGCTGTGGCCACAGACATGTGATCTGACAGTGAGTTTGGAGTAGCCCAATGCAAAAATCCTGAGGATCCATGTGGATCCATGCTTTGTAACCACGGAGGAGGGAAGGAAGGGGAACCATGGATCCTCTGCTCATGACTGCAGCAGATCCCCCCCGCCACCCGCAGGCATTTGCTCCATAACACGCACAGACATTTCCCCTTACTTTCTAGGAGGAAAAAAGTGAGTGTTATGGTGCAAAAAATACGGTACTTCACATTGTCTTATAATCCTCACAGAAATACAGAAGATCTTTTATATATCATTTAATACTTCAAAAAATATTATAAGACAATGGAGTATTATCCCTTTATTGCAGATGCAGGGATGGTGGAGGTGAGGCTGAATGTGAGTGTCTTGCCTAAGGTTTTCATGAGTTTATGATAGAGAAAAAAATCAAATTCTTGACTTATAGTCACTGCAGCATTGTATCTTATAGTCACTGCAGCATTGGTCTTTGACTGATGGATTGCAACCCATGGTGGGTCACAACCTGACCTAACAGCAACACTGCCATATATATGTATGTTTTGGGTTCCCATAAGCATGTCTTGGCTAAATTTCTGAACATTTTGAAGACTTACACAACAGGTCTTTTACTCAACATTAATTCTCTGATTTCAATGCAATAAATCTATTTAGGTGAACTTGGAATAGTAGACCTATGATTTTTCACACTCCCTTTCCCTCTCCAACTTCTCATCCCTCTGTATTACTTCCTCTTCGTTTTTGGTCCTTGCTACATCTCATAACCCTCTTTCCCTCCTTTTTTGAGGCCTTTCTGCTTTCACCCAGTCTCGTTCTGTCAGAATAGCTACCTGATTTTTTAAAAACCAAATAATTGTCCTTGTGCAATTGTGTAAAACAAATCTATCATAACATCATTTGTATACGGTAACTTCATTTTACAAATCAATTTACCAGCAGATATGTTTACAAAGATCCTTTTCTTTCACAAATATTGAGCAGCTGCACGAGTGAGGATTCCCCAGAAAAACCTTACAGCAAAGCAACAAAGAACACATTTAGAAACTGTAATACAAAAATGATACAATGAAGATAAAGGCAAAGGTGGGGGAGATGCTATAGCTGAGTATTTAGTAAAATCTTGCTAGTCTTCCTGTACTTTATTTACACATCTTTAAAAACAGCCCTTAGTTTACAAACTAACTAGTTATGTTGATGGCTCTCTGAATGTGAACCTTCAGGATATGTAGTTTGTGTTGTCGGCACCAATCACCTGCTGAAACAGGAGTAAGAAAATTGGAAATGGATTCTTTCAGCAATTAAAGCATTGGAATGGATGCTAAAATTATATTGGGGGGTGCTTTAAAAAGCATAACTTAAAACATTTTTGATCCTGGACACATAGGTTTTACTGCTTTTGTACAAGTGAAGCATATCCAGAAATGTTTTCTGTATGTGGTTTCTCACGTGCAGATTTCCATTTTTAGATTGGGGCAAGTTTATGCTGGTCTTTGCTCTGTCAGCACTGAAGAGGTAGCTGTGAAATCACGTCTCATTTCTTGCTGGCATTACATCTTGTAATTCTGTAATTATGGAATTTATTTGGTGCTTTGTAGCTAAGCTTTTATCTAATTCTTGAAAAGCTTCAAAAAGGGGGCTTGAGCTTACTCAAGTGCTAGGAAACCAGAATATGATTAATTGGGAAAATGCAAATGCTATTTTTATTTTATGAGCGATTTAAGTCACTCATATGTCTGCACTTGAGAAATCTGATTCAAGACTAGAGTTCACAATACAAGATTTGTGCCTTTGCCCTACTGTGGGTATGGAGAGACTGATATTGTGCCTGAACAGTGTGTCTAGCTCCTGAAGTGGAAAATGGGCTTGCAGAGCAGAAATAGCCTTGAGACAGGATAATAACATGATCTTTTAAGAGTCATGTTCAGAACCCTGGGTGCTGTAGATGGTAACAGTTTCATAGAATCATAGAATTGCAGAGTTGGAAGGGAAACTGAGGATCGTCTAGTCCAACTCCCTGTAATACAGGAATACAGTGGTGCCTCGCAAGACGAAATTAATCCGTTCCGCGAGTCTCTTCGTCTTGCGGTCTTTTCGTCTTGCGAAGCACGGCTATTAGCGGCTTAGCGGCTATTAACGGCTTAGTGGCTATTAACGGCTTAGCGGCTTTAAGAAAAAGGAAACAAACTCTTAAAAACTCGCAAGACGTTTCGTCTTCCAAAGGAAGCCCATAGGGAAATTCGTCTTGCGGAACGACTCAAAAAACGGAAAACTCTTTCGTCTAGCGAGTTTTTCGTCTTGCGAGGCATTCGTCTTGCGGGGCACCACTGTATGCATTTGGCTCATATGGAGACCAAAATTGCAACCGTAGCATTATCAGAACCATGCTCTAACCAGCTGAGCTGAGCTATCACACCCTCCAAGTGCCCCCATTTTCCAGGGACAGTCCCAGATTTACAGAAGCCGTACTGGTTTCTGATTTCATCCTAGAATGTCCCGCTTTTCCTTAGGACGTCGCTATTTTCATCAGAAAAATAATGGAGGTTACGGAGTTACATGACCCGCGAGCCAAGGAAATACCGGTAAGTAACTCTACAACCTTTAGAAGAAATCCAAAGGCAGCCCTGTATAGGGAAGTTTTTTAAATGTCATGTTTTTGTCTATGTTGGAAGCCTCCCAGAGTGGCTGGGGCAACTCAGTAAGATGGGTGGGGTATAAATAATAAAATTATTACTATGGAATAACAGGGCACCCCTTATTTTCACTGGAGAAATATTGGAAGGTATGAGCTATGTTGTTTGGCGTTATAGCTGCGTGAGGGGCAAACAGTTTGTTTATTTAATTTATATACCGCCCTATACCCCGGGGGTCTCGGGGCGGCTCACAGAATAAAATGAAGATATAAAACCACAAAATACATAATAAAGATAAAAACAACAACCTAATAGAGCACCCCCTTCAGAATTCCCATGATTCCGGGGGGGGGGGCGGGAAAAAATAAGTCAGGACTGTTATAAGCAGTAAAAATGTGCTTTACATAGATGCTGTGGGCGGGAGAGATTATGGGATGGAGAAGGGGGGGGGGAGTAGCACAGGCGACCTGGTCTAGCCAGAGATCTTCACAAAAGAGGCTTCTGCTCTCCCATTTCCCTCGCTACTCCCGAGTCCTTAGATGGGGGAGAAACGGCTTCCCTCTTCCTCAGCCTCTCAGCCGCCCTACCCGGTGCTCCGCCGCCCGCTGCTCTTCCTCCTGCAGGACGAAAGCGGTGGGCCCCAGCTCCCTCACCAGGCGCATGGTGCCGCTCAGCGCCTGGTCCTGCCGCCGGCTAAGCCCCGGGGGGACCGAGAGACGCCTCCGCGACATGAGAGGCGTCGAGCCCAACCGCCTCTCTTTAAAAAGAAACCGTCAACTGTCGGCCGCCTCAGGCTGGTTCCCATGGAGACGGGAAGGAGCAGCGCGCGCCTCGCGCCTGCGCCGTCTACGCGCCTGCTGGCGGAGCGGTGTGTGAAGTGATAGGAAACCAGGTGTTCCTCCGCCTTCTCCCTTCGACCTTTCTTTGGCGGGCCGCATTGCGCCCGCGAACGGAGAGAGGAAAAGGAGTCCTCATTTGGGAGCAAGGAGGCACGCGGATGGTTCCCACGGAGGAGGATGGGAAGGAAAGCTTTGGTGGCGCGGCCCTGTCCTCCCAAGGGATGCTGCTGCGCCAGGGCCGGCCCACCCACAAGGCAAGGTGAGGCGAGTGCCCGAGGCGGTGGAATCCGAAGGGGTAGCAGACCCCAATGGTACCGCTTTATTCCTCCCTTGTTCCCAATGTAGATCTTCACTCACTCCCTTCTCCCTATATTTTATATAATACATATATAACGTGTGTATGTGTGTATATATATAAAATATAATACACAAATATATACAATACACACACACAGACAGACATATAAAACATAGTAGATTTCGGATATGTGTGGTTTTCCTTTACAAAAGCACATTACAGATTTCCATCATGCTGCTGTCCAGAAGCCCAGGCAGTGCAAACAAAAACAGTCTAGTTGCTCCTTTAGTTCAGTGCATGTATTGCATTCTAATCCTCGTGTTTAAGGAGATTCAGTACTTCAGAAATATAAACGCAGCAAATAAAACCAAGGGGGCTAAAGTGGAAATCAAAGGGTTCTTTGGGAAAGTTTGCTAAAACTGTATTAGTATTTGTACGCCTGACGAAGCTAAAAACGGAGCACCCCCAATCAAACTCAAATCCCTCACGTAGTTTCATATTTCAGATACGTGGTCTTGCTATTTAATTATATTTACCAGTTTTGTATCAGTGTGTCCTGGTATCAAATATGTTCTAAGACTGTGAAGGTGTGTTTTCCTAATAACATCATCATGCGCTAATTAAAGGGACTTGGGGTGAGTTTCCATTTTTACCCAACACAAATTTTCACGCTGTTCTTGACTTAAAATTAATAAATATTACTTTTACAAACTGTAACTGGAAGCTTGTTACTGACTATGTAACACTAGTTTTCTTTCAAAACAATTTGTATAATTGAGCAGTCACTTCACAAATAAACACGCGTCTCAAAAGGCTTCCAATACAAAAACCTTTGTTTTTAAAATTTCATTCAGCTACATATGCAAATAACCATCTCAACAACACACTGTATTGAGCTTTGTGTAGAATTATAGAGAGAGTACATTGACTTACACAAGTACACCTGCTATTGTAGCACTAATTTCTGAACTCTACTGACCTTACTCCTTACATTCTTGGTTCTCCTTGGGTTATGTTTGAGATATGCTCAGAAGTAAGTAGCATTGAGCTCAATGAAACTCCCAGGTAACTAAGATTACAGCCTAAAGTGGGGGGACATGACAGATTTTTGAAAGTGTGTATGATGTAGAAAAAAACGTTTTTCTGCCACTCTCATATTATTCCAACTAGAAATCATTCATAAAATAGAGTAGCTGTAAACTGAGGAAAGTACTTCAGCACACAAAGAATAACTGATTTATGCAAATCACTCCCCAATGATCTGGCAATGACCACTGGATTAGGCAGCTTTAAAATAGGATTAGACAAATTAATGGACGATGGGTCTATCAATGAATGACTATTAGGCATGACAGGCAGGATCTGCAGTTGTAGTGTGGACTGCTCCTGTTCAGGATACAGTGGTACCTCGGGTTACAGATGCCTCAGGTTACAGACTCCGCTAACCCAGAAATAGTACCTCGGGTTAAGAACTTTGCTTCAGGATGAGAACAGAATTAAGTTCTTAACTCGAGGTACCACTATACTTCATTCCATTCCCCTTTTGCCCTCCCCAAGAGTCAGGCAGCATTTTGTACTCAGTGAGCATGCTTGGTCCTCTTTGGCCATTTCAGAGGTTCCTCCCTTTACGTCCATATAATTTTTTGAAAGTTCTTTGTACTTGTAGAAACATGGTTCCCGCCTGCTGATACCACCCCCTTGTGTTCAGGTGTTGCCATTTTCATAAGAATGGCGCTTGTAACATTTGATTGCTAATACAGTGGTACCTCGGGTTATGAACTTACTGTAATTCATTCTGGAGGTCCTTAACCGGAAACAGTTCTTAACCTGAGGTACCACTTTAGCTAATGGGGCCTCCCGCTGCCGCCACACAATTTCTGTTCTCATCCTGGGGCAAAGTTCTTAACTAGCGGAGTTTGTAACCCAAGGTGTTTGTAACCCGAGGTACCACTGTATATAACACTTACTTGGGGTGTCCCCCAGCTTCCTCTGCTCGCCAACCTGCCCGCCATTCTCCCTCACATTACCCCCTAGAGCTTCCCCTTGCCACCTCATGCAACTACCTCACGCAACTCTTTCCTGACCCAATTCTGAAGCCACTTCTTGCTTCTATTCTGCAGCCCCACTCTCCACCTGTGTTCCCATGTCTATACCTCCTTCCCTCTCCCTTAGAGCAGTTACTTTGCACACAAACCACCAAGTGTCATCCCATATGTTCTACTGCATTTTATTGTCACTTTCCTTATGGCAAAAGTGTGATCTTTCAGAGAAGTGTGTTGTGCAAGAGCTCCAAATCCGCTTTAATTGTACAACCTGAATTTGATAGTTGTTTTAAATTGTTTTAAGTGCACTGCTCAGAGATTCTTTGATTAAAGAGTTTATAACTACTTCTCAGGAAAGAAGTAAAACTTTCTACAATCTTTTGTATTTTTTTGAGCTCTGATAGCTATATGATTCTTAACACGTTTATGTTTCTGCCAGCTAATCCAATATAGCACAGTCAGGAGGCACCCAGAATATCAATCTTATGCATGCCTACAATAAGTTCCAATGAGTTCACTTGGACCTGTTCCCAGGTAAATGGTTATTGTATTACAGCTGCATTTTGCAAGGCATCAGATGTTGTCTGAGAAAACCACACTTGAGAACAAGGAATCAGAAGCACAGAAATGCCAACTCTTTTACAGAGTGGATGGACAGTAATGCACATCAAACCTGGAGAGGACAGTTGAACTGTACATGCTCTCGAGTCCTGTACTTACTGTGGTTAACATTCTTGAAGGCAAGGCCAGATCCACATATTATGTGCCACATTACATATAAAAGCTCACTGCCTGGCCAAATATGTGATTCTAGCTTTGTCTTCAAGAATATTAAAGACAATAAGTAATGTAATATGACAACAGTGAAACAGTCATTTAATAAAATATGAAAACAGCATTTAGCTTCTCAAAATACTTTTAATATACAAGTTGCATGTTCCATACCAAGCACTCACATTTCCATGTGTCCTTCCTAGGTGAGAATTACAAACTACAAAAATTTCCAAAACAATGAGTTTCCAACGCTCAGTTCAGGCAACACAGAGCTATTTTGTTACCCCCCAAATCCATCTGTTTCAACACATCAGTGACTATGTAACCCTATGAAGGTTAACAGTCCTCACAATGTTGACCAGGTACTCCAGTTCAGGATACTGTTCATTAGTCTATGCCAACCTGGAGCCCTCCAGTTATTTTGGACTTGCAACTCCCACCGACCCCAAGCAGCACCGTCACACTGGTGGAGCTGATGGGAGCTGTAGTCCAAAACATGTGGAAGACACAAGAGTTGGTAAAGGCTGCTGTAAGTTAATCATATTTTTAAAAATACATTTAAGAGAACATACCAAAATGAACATAAATTTCCTTTTCTATACAACTTTACAGAGGTATATGCAAAAGGGGCTATATATACTAACTGAAAACCATTCCAAGTTCTGCTACAAACATGCTCTGAATGTTGCAAAATTTTAAACCGAGCAATTCTTTTCTCAACTATTGCAATATATTAGTGCAAAGGTTTAGGACAGCATGTTTTATGTATCTTTAGAATGCTGATGAACACAAACATTTTATACTGTGAGATACAGACACACATAGACATGGCATATCTGAAGAGCCAATGCTGCAACCAACCACTGGTTCTAGTGGCCATCTCTCAGTTTTTGGAGTGTGAATAAACAGACTGGAGAAGATAGAGCAACCTGATTCGTGTCATCAGGCTGCTTGCCTTCCAGTGGAATAATCTTAACATACAATTTGACACTATTTGCTTGAGCTGGAGGTAGGAATTATTTTATGAGATACAGCCGAGGGGCTTACCTTTCTCCACTGGCTTAATTAATTATATGCAAAAAAAAAAAATCCACCTCCAAATCAGGTTCTCATTGGTTTGGATACATGTATCTGTTTATTAATCCAAGATACATATGAGCTTTGTGCCAACACATTCCATCTGCGTGCTACCCTTTCCTCCATTCTATGTGTGCTGTGACCAAAAATTCCCTGTTAATTAACCATGTGCTTCCCATTCTCTGATGGGGTGAAAGACAGGTTGCTTGCCTGGAACTGTGATTCTTTGAAAGGTCATCTGTGCAGTTACACATACGGGTTCTGCCAACTCCACAGAGCAACATTCAGAACATTTTAGAGTTAGGTTTTGCTGGGAAGCCTATTCCCAACCCTCAGTATGCAAAAAGGGACATGGTTCCCACTTTTCTGCTCAGTTCGACAGAATAACCAAAGTGGCTATACTGTATAGGGAAGCACCAGAGCAAGAGCAGGCCAACAACAGCACCTGCAGCAAGGAAGAAGACTGCAGAGGGCAACTCAAAGAAAAACAGTACAGGTAAACAATCTCTGTGGTTTCTGTGTAGTCCCACGTACAAGAGAATACCAAACTGACTTACCTGGGTAGCATGCTTTCCAATACTGACACAAGCACACATAGGACTCAGTTCAGGACAGGTTATAGTAAAATCCTACATGGATGTAAGCCTCAGATTTAGTGGGATTTACTCCCAGAATTACAGCCTTAGTCAGTTAGGTTCAGTGGAAATCAGCTTTCATCACCAACATTTCACATTGATCAGCTTTCTTTGGATTTGGATTGAGGCCATGGCAATTCACAAATTAAAGACGAAATTATCACATCATACTCAAAATATTCCAGTATCCCTGGATAGATATTAAGTCCATATATACAAGAGGAGGATCAGGATTACAATGTCCCACCCATGCTCCCACCTGATCTTTGCACATTGCACACAGAGGCCAATGTACAGAGCTGATCTTTGTGACCCTGGCACCTTTATTTTGAGGTGTGCAGATCACATGGATTGTCTTATATGCACTGAGTTTAGGAATGTGGGTTGCTATGCAAACATTCAACATGCAATTGTCAGGAAGAGATAGGACAGGTATCCCAAAGGGGCTAGGTCCCACCAGTGTAATCCCAGTTCCTCCTCATGGATCCAGATTTAATATTTGCACAGGACTAGTGAATACATTTAAATATCCACATCTAAAATGACTTTGGGAATTACAAAAAAAGTTTGCTTCTTTTACTAGTTTAGTTTCCTGAAAAACAGATCAATCAAATTTGATGCATGCAAAACAAAAAACAAAAACACAGAACGAATCTCCCTCTTGAAACATCATACTCTTCAAAAAATATACAAAGCATAGGACAATCTAGAAAGGTAATAGTACAGTATAAGATTTTTGTTGTACATCCTAAAGATTTTACTGTATTATTAACAGGTATAGTTTTTCATTACGACTTATAATGGAGCTGTAGTAACACATACTATTTCTCTTCCTGTATTAAATACTTTAAGGAAGAGTGATTCAAATATACTTTAATTTCAAGAACTAAAGAACACTAAAGAAGGGTATACTGCAGGTTCAGGGCTCTTTACAAAATGACATAGTATCAGATCCCTAAAAGATCAAAGTTGTGGGTTTGTACTTTAATGAAGCAGTTCACAGAATTAGGGTTTCACAACAGTGGAGACAGGAACTCAAGATAACCATTTGCTATCAGTGCACCAACACACTTTTTTCAGGCTCAGTGTGGAACAACTAAAACAGTTAATGAGGCTACAATATACTAAAGGGAATGTCAGGACTTTCCTAAGTGGGACACAACCATGTGGCTGTTACCATCTGCCATGTTCTTTAACCCACAACAGCGTATCGCACGCTTAGCAAAATAGTAGCTGCAGATGAGCATCAAGATCAATCTTGGGCAATTACAGAAAAGAGGCATACAGCAAAATGGACATGTTTGTTCTGTAAGTATGAATGTTTGGAATCGCCAAATAACCACTTTTCTAGATGTGAAATTAGGTTTAATAACATGGGCAAAACGGTAAATGCAAAGTATTACTACTTGAGTTATCATAATTTTCAGAAGGGCAGCTATGTTGGTCTGTTGCAGTAAAAAACAATGAAGAGTGTTGTGATACCTTAACTTACTAATTATTGTGTATGTTTTTGTGGACCACAGTCCATAGTCAATTCATTATGTGTAAAAGTGTAACCCTTAATTGGCACACACATTGAAGATTACATTTTACACACGCTATGGTCTGTGACATAGTAGCAATTTCTTAACCAATTAACAAATACGTTCATATTTAAGGTGCTTTTGATTTATCGTAATTTCATCATAATGTGGAATAATATGGACCAAGACACATGGCAGAAGTATTCTTGGCATGCATCATGTACTTTGGATGCTAATTACCTTTTAATGTGTGTCAGCTTTCTATTTCTGTGACTAAAAGTCAGGTTTTCACACTGCCATTGAGGTCACCAAATATGCCCAATCCCAAAAATGCCACCAAGATCAGGTTTAACTGATTCACATCAATCCTGGTATTAGGGGAAACAAATTTAGCAAGTGAAAAAAATTTCTGTCATCAAAATTAACTGAAGTTTGTTGACATAGCAGACAAAAAGCAATTCTGTATGCATCCATGCTTTATAGCCTGAAGTTTTTAATTTCTTAAAGAACACAGTAAACTATAATACATTCCTCTTCCATTTTACTTAAGCAACAATTGAAAGTATTTTACCCTAAAGACAAGTTTTCCCATGTATCCAGGGGGAACTTTTGAAACTTACATAGTCTAATAGCTTGCATGGTGTTTAAACTTAAAATAACTGAAGTGATTGCCCAGTATAGATGTACTGCGAATAAATGACGAACAAAATTTAATCCCTTACACTCAAAACTTCATTACATTGGATGTGCATTTGTTTTTTGCTTGTTTTTAATGGTGGTGTTATGCATGTGTGCTGTGTATGTATTCCCATGTGCCCTTCATTTCTCAAGTAGATGACAAGCTGATGGTCCTACCCCAAATCTGAGTGGAGACCCAGTCTTAAATCTTTTATGAATCATTGTAGACCTAGGTTTCTGACAGATGACTGAATCTGATTACTGCATCCCTTGCTACCTTCAGCCCCTTCTTCTCTACTCTTTGCTGCACTTTTCAACATCTGCTAGAAAAATGGAAGCAGAAACAGCAGTTGCAGCACAAGCTATAGAAAAAGGACAGCTTCCCCTTCGTCATTTTCATTTCTTCAGGCAGAAGAAAAGTTAAGACATACGGTGCACATTTTAAACTTACACATCCAAGCTACTGAGGATGCACTCTACACAACGTCCAGAACAAATGCTGGGTCCCAACAAACTATCATTAACAGGACAAAATGGCTACTGGAGAGTTAGAAAACTGGGAATCCTACTTATAAATACAGTTGCACTCTGACTTCCTATCTAGAAGAATGTTTTCCCCTTTAGACAAAGCATGCAGAAATCAATTTTCTACAAGAGACATAATACAGTAACACAGGATACAAAATGCACTGCTACAGGGAAGCCTGAATCAAAAATAAAATGGAGGTTACCCAGAAGCATATAAAGATTACCATTTCTGAAAGAACTGCTTCTGCTGAAAATATTTCATCCATAATAAATGGTTGTTCCAAAGACCAAAGGGATTTATGGTTTGTTTGTTTTTCCTTAATGGCAACAGCAGTATAGCATTTTGGGCAAACTGATACCTTCATTTCAAATTGCAGTCCTTCCTCCTTCTACATCTCTATTATACACTAGCTGTCTCCTTATTGTAGTCCTGTAATGTTAACATATCATTATTTATTAACATGAACGTAACAGCAATTCTCTGAGACATGAGTAGGCAGATTTCTACTGGTTAAAATAAATTTAATTTATTTTCAGCCCAACCAGTTTCTTTGTAGTGAGTCATCTAAATTAAAATGTAAATGCAATACAATGTTTCCTTCTGATAACACAGAAGCAGGATACATAAACTCTGAAATATTAAAACACAGCACACCATATTACACATAAAACTTGTTTTTCCATTTCAAGTTTATTAAAACTTTAGCAGTACAAATGATCCAGGCTGTGGATTATCAAAAGACCAAACAGAAGTCCACATTAAAAAAAAAAAAATGTTCCCCAACATGTCTCTAGAACCTGGAGGCAGAATGGAAACATCAAGTTCATCAAATTATCCATGTCTGTCTTCATCAGTCCCAGCACTCGATTCATGATCAGATTTTTTATCTTTACCACGGGCACGATCTCGCTCCTGATTCTTAGATTTTTGGTTGACCTCTTTTTCTTTTGAGGACCGGGACCTGTCTTTTTCCTTTTCCTTACTCCTGCGTGAAGATGATCTTTTCGATTCTCTGTCCTTGCTGCTTCGTCTTTTCTTTGAATCAGGACTTCTATCCTGATCTCTACTGGATTTTTTGCTCTTATTGGTCTCTGAGCTACTACTGTCACGGCTTTTAGAACGCCTTCTTTTTTCAGCATCATCTTTTTTGTGAGAACTTCTATGCTCTTGATTCCTATGCCGATCCTTACTTTGACTTTTCTCCCTCTCAGAGCTCTGTGACTCCTTCCTCCTTTTGTTTTCTTTGCCTTTAGATCTTTCTGGTGTGCCTTTTCTGTCTCTACTTCTTGATCTTCCCCTTCTTTTTACTTCTCTATCTTTGTGTTTTGAATAATCTTTACTTCTGCTGCGGTCTCGTTCTTTACTTCGGGACCTGGCTCTTTTCCCTCTGTCTCTACTTTTGCTTCGCTCTCTGGTCTTACTATTTGAGCTGTGTTTGCTTTTAGATGGTTCACGTTCTCTGCTCTTTGACTTTGTATGCTTTTCTGTATCTTTACTTTTAGTATGATTCTGACCATTAGTTTTAGACCCTCCCCTTTTATTTTTCTCTTTACTTCTGCTCCTTTCTCTTCCTCGAAAATCATTGGATTTCTCTTTGTCTTTCTCTTTCTCATAGTCCCTCTCTTTGCTTCCTGATCTCACTTTCTTTTCTTCATGTTTGCTGAGTTTTGAGTCCCTCTCCTTACTTTTTGACACCTCTTTGCTTTTGCTCTGACTTTTGGATCGAGCCCTTTTTTTGGCTTTGCTTTTGTTATGCTTGTCTTTGTCCTCCTCAGAATTCCTCCTTGTTTCTCTGTCTTTACTACTAGATTTGTGGTCTTTTGATTTCTTTTCTTTTCCTTCCCTCCTATTTGGGCTCTCAGAAATTTGCCTGTGGTCAGATGCTTTCCTTTCTTTTCCTCTTCCTGGGCTTTTTTGATTTGCAGCATCCTTCTTGTTCTCATTAACTTCACCCCTGGGGAAAACATACCATATATATATATATATATTTCTGCATTTTGTTATGAAAAGGTGAGAACTAGAAAGGTCAAAAGAGGAAATGCCATATCAGTGACTGAAGCTGAATCTGCATTACAATCACAATTATTCTTTATAGTTGTTTCACATATCTCTGCTGGCTACAAACTGAAGGAAATTCAAGGTGAAAAAGTAACTTATTGTAATTTGTGCATATTCAAGTCATGCACGTCTGCTGACATGCGTACCATTTTCAGCAACAAAAGGGGGTGGGGCGGAATGGGCGGGCTTATACATGTCCCACTCACATGCCTTGGAACACAACCCCTGAATAGATAAGGAGTTGCTTGTACTTAGTATATGCTCTATTGTATACACACTGAAACTGGAAAAGATGTATGTAAGAGTCAAAAAGTAATGCAAATTATATGACTACATCTTACTTATCTCCCTTTATCCATCTTTCTCCACTTGATATTCTCATTCTTTGAGCTCTTTGCATTTCTTGTCTCCAGTGTGGTGGAGTCTCACTGCGCCTAAAACGATCTCGTGACCTGGATCTTGAAGGTGTTCGGTAGCGCTTTGAAAACAGAAAAAGTTAGATAAAAAATGTGTACCAGTATGCTAAAAACACATTACTTTACCAAAAGGAAAAGAAAAGTTTAAGTTTAAAAGCAAAACAGTCACTCTGATAATTGCATAATTTTGGCTACATCAGGCTCCTATCATTCAATCCCAACAAGAGTTATGAGATTTTAAATGTTCTTAAGCCAGGCCAGGAGCAAATTTAGGCCTGTGCTTACAAGAATAGCTTATGCTATTCAGTGGAACAGATCTCCTGTTACCCACATAGGTGCAAATAACCTCAGAAAATGAATACTGCATAGAGAGGAGCAAAGGAATGCAAGAGTAATTCTTTCAGATAAAAGAAAGCAGAGAAACCCCTAAGTAATATATTTAAGTCAAAACTGACAAAAGACACTGTGCTCTATGTGTCTAAGACCTGCTCGTCTTAAAATGCTGTTGAGCTGGTGGGCAGCTTACAGGAATTCAAAACAAAAGCTTGCAAAAACTCGCTCTTTCATTAAATAACTAGTAGCAGCATTCAGGGTTGGTGGACTCTTGTGTCTGTGGGAGACATAGTGATAGATACACTACACAGCTCTGCCATTCATCCCCAAAATGCTTCTCTCCAAAACCTCTTCAGTGTATCCATAAAAAAGGAACAATTACTCTTAAATGTTGTTATGGAACAAGATCACTGTATTACAGGGTAAAAACTGTCAAAATGCACAGAATAAATCACAAGAAAGGACATACCCGTGGTCCTCTTCCTTTAATTTTTCGTCCAGATCTAGTCACTAACAACCTTCTCTGATATGTTGATTGACAGTTTGATGGGTTACTAGAAAGGAGGAAAAAGACATCACTGTAGTTCTGGGATGGTTCTAAAGATGACTCTAGTGCATGCTCTAGTTATCTCCTGCTTGGACTACTGCAATGCGCTCTACGTGAGGTTACCTTTGAAGGTGACTCGAAAACTGCAATTAATCCAGAATGTGGCAGCTAGACTGGTGAGTGGGAATGGCTGCCGAGACCATTTAACACCAGTCCTGAAATATCTTCATTGGCTCCCAGTATGTTTCTGAGCCCAATTCAAAGTGTTGGTGTTAACCTTTAAAGCCCTAAACGGCCTTGGTCCTGTATACCTGAAGGAGCATCTCCACCCCCATCATCTAGCCCGGACATTGAGGTCCAGCGCCGAGGGCCTTCTGGCGGTTCCCTCACTGCGAGAAGTGAGGTTACAGGGAACCAGGCAGAGGGCCTTCTCGGTAGTGGCGCCTGCCCTGTGGAATGCCCTCCCAGCAGATGTCAAGGCAATAAAAAACTATTTTACTTTTAAAAGACAACCAAAGGCAGCCCTGTGACTCCTTTTAATGTGTGTTAGGGAAGTTTTTAATGTCTGATGCTGTATTGTTTTTAATATTCGATTGGAAGCCACCCAAAGTGGCTGGGGAAACCCAGCCAGATGGGCGGGGTATAAATAAATAAATAAATAAATAATTCATTTCTTCTATTATTATGTATTTCTGAAGCTCTATCAAACTGTACGTTTCCACAAACAGTCTGCTAAATATTCACTTCATGGCAAAAGATTCAAAAGCACAACTGTGAGGATTAAAAAGACAGTGGGTAAAAGCCAACTGTGATCATCTACCAATTGAAGAGACACGATGTAACAGATTACTCTTCCTGCACCACCCAAATTTTCTTTAGAGGGTTGGGGGTGGGGAGAGGAACAGGAAGTCTGCTTGCATGATATGGGACAACCTTACCAAAAATTGATTTCAAAACACCTCCATCCTAAGGAAATCTCACTGAAATCACTGGCGGTAGGCCTGAGAAGATTACTGTCTTTTTTTCTCGCAAAATTCATTTAATAGATCCCATTGCAGTTAAGCATGTGTAAAAGTGCCAGCACATAGTAAATAACCAAAGTCAACATCAAGGTAATTCACATGGACCACAGCTTGGAGCTTACTCATAAGTCTGCAGTTATGATCAAGTACTTTACCTCTCCCTTTCCTTCTCTCTGCTCTTGGTCTCTTTTTCCTTTTCATCCACTTTAGGAGGACTTTTTCTCATAAGGAATCTGTTTTCTGGTACAGGAGGAATCTCTTCAGGACGGACTGTGGAAAGTGGCTGTGATTCAGGATTTTCTGTTTCACTTTCACTGGCTGAGCTTCATTGATAAGAGAACAAAAGTTATATGCATCTGTTTTAAATGTTGCATATGTTTCTTTTGCAATTCGCATATGCCAAAACAGGAACTTCAAATGCACTATTTTTTAAGAAACTATTGTTGAAGATGAAACAAAGGTATTAAATATTTTAATATGTGTTCTGCCAAAATAAAATAAAGTTGAGACTTCAAAGGTAAAAATCTATTTGCACTGGGTTTATATTCAAAATATATCCCTTCTTTAAGCTAAATCCTTTCCCCAAATACCTGTAGTAAAAAAAAGAAAAGGAAATGTCACTGTCATGAGGCTGACTCTGTGGCAGCACCTCACCCATCTAGCCATGCCTGCATGGTTGAACCTAAGCTAGTAACTACAGTAGGGGTAGGGAACCTCTGGCCTGCAGGCCAAGCGTGGCCCCCCAGGAGGTTGGCCCATAAAGCTAGCTTCCCCAAACTATGTCCACCTATCCATCAGCTGACATGAATAGATTCTGTCAGGTGATGGGTGGGATTCAATCCTGCAGGGATCTGCTTTGCAAACATGTTCTCTGTGCTCCCAGAGCATACCCCTGCAGCCAGCAAGACTGTACTCTCTGTTCACCAGTCGTTCCCTACAAGCCCTTTTGTAAACAGTCCTGCCCTGCTTTAAATCTCAAAAAATCGGAGGTATAAATAGCAGTGTGGGGTTGTTTGCAAAAGGGCTTTCAAACAGCCTCATGCTGCTCTTTGAATCAGGGCTTCATAGCACAACACCATCTATACTGAAAGAAGCAGACTAAAGGCTTGTTTTATTGTATTTTTAATATTTTATTGGAAGCCACCCAGAGTGGCTGGGGAAACCCAGCCAGATGGGCAGGGTATACATAATAAATTATTATTATTAAAAATGTGGTGTAGAGATAAGAATCTGGCATGCCAGATAGAAAAAATACCCCACCACCAAAGGAAAAAAACTGCTTACAGAGGGAAAAGATTATTGTTGCCTGGAAATACTTAATTCTGTAGCAATGATAAAACTAAGGGAACATGGATATTAGTGCCTGGATTAGAGAGCACATGAACTGTAGGCAAGATAGGCTCTGAGCTTTCTAAAGGAAGTGCTGGATAAAAGTATAAGTATTTCTGACAGGACTATATAAACAATAAAAAGTTAAGTCCTTCACAAGAGTAAACGAACAAAATAAAACATCCTGGTTGCCTGTTGTTTGTGATCCAATGTTGTGTCAACAAACATAGTATGGGGTGAGCTAATGTTGGGCAGATTTGTTCCACTGTAAAAAAAAATAAAAAACCCATTAAAACTAAATATTTCAGATTTCATTCTAAACTCCACCTGTACAGACATGCAAGAATTTTTATTTTGATGGAGAGCATGTTGGAGATTAACGAAAAACTATATTATTTTTGTAAGACATGAAAATGACATGGAAGAATGCACTACTGATTCTTCTGAGCCATTTTCATCTAACTGTAGCACAGGAAGGTAGGTGTTGTTTTTTCAAGTTTCAAAAATAAATCTCTCCCCGCAGCCTGCCTGCATGTACCTCTTCTTGCTCTTCTTTTTCTTCTTCTTCTCTTTCTTATGTTTCTTGGAATTTTTTGTGTGCTTCTTTTTCTTTTTCTTTGTTTTCCCCCCAGAAGCACTTTCAGAATCTGATGATGAATCAGAAGAAGATTTTGAATCACTTGAACTTTCAGAATCGCTGGATGAGGATGATGACTTGCGTCTTTTCTTCTCTTCTTTCTTGGCTTTAAATTAAAACAATTAGACAAGCAGTTACCAAACAAAACCTTCAAAAGCTTAGGAGAACAGGTATGTTTTCACTGTGGGTTAGAATTCCATTTATGTTGTGGCCACCCACACATCCAGTAGGAAGGAATGCTGCAGCTGGGGTACCATTATCAAGAAGGGACAATCCCATGTTGTTACAGAATGAGCTACACTCGCCAGTGGCACAGTGAGAAGACTCTCCCCAACTTTATTCAGGAAACATTTTTTGGTCTTTGTTCTTGGTCTTCCCTGGGGTCACCAAGCAAGAGGCCCACTAAAGCATGGAAGCTGGGTTAGGAGCAGGAACTCACTCAGCTCACAATGAAACAATTATCACAGCAGAAAAAGAGGGAGGTATCTGAATGCTTGGAGGAACTCCTCTAATTCTGCTGAGTAAACAAACCAGCCAAATGAGGGCTAAGCATACTCAGGAGCCATGGTTGGAAAAGCAGAGGAAAGAGAATAGAAGTGGCTGGATATATTGAAAGAAGCAGGCTGAAGGCTTCAAAATGTCGTCTATCAGCCTGAAAGCGTCAGAAGTGACTTGCTAAGAGTGGGAAAGGAGCACCGTAGGGGAAGGGGGAGGATAGAGGAATTGAAGCAAGAGACGACTGAGGAAGAACACATATATAAGGAAGGCACAAATAACCATTCCATTGTTTGGATAGGTGATTTCAAGGCTCATATTTCCTGATACACATAAATCTCTGCAGGCAGGGATGGAAGAGAGTTGGCCATAGAAAACCAAACTTCTAATCTGTAATGGAGCTAGGCAAGAGAACAAGTGGTGAAAAGCCAATGATGGAGAAGTGAGAGCCAAGTGAGAGGCATGGAGGAAGGAAGAAGACAACAAGGAAGATCTCCTAAGAAAACCCTCTAATTCTCAAGAGGAAATCAGAGCTATAATCCCCTGGGAAGGCATTTTTTCCTTCATGGTGGGACAAATTTTGTTGCAGGTGCCATTTGCTCCCTCCAACAGCAAAATAGGTACCTATCAGTTTTGAAGCAAACCAGAGCTGCACACAGATGTTAGTGGCTTCTACATACAGAAGGGGCTCTGTAGGTGTTCAGAAATATATAGTTAGCAAATTGAAATAAAAAGCAAAGAAAAAAGCTCCCAAGATGTTCAGTGATCTCCAGGAGTTGCAGAATTCCAAATGCTTGGGAAAGGGGGGGGGGTGTTTCACCTCCTTTAGTTTTTACAACCTAAGCATTGTGAAAGAGGGCATAACTTGTTATGCAGCTCTGATGAAGAACACACATCTTTGGGCATGGAGGCCGACTGCAACATTTTGCTTCAAGCTCCACTTGTTATTTATTTAATATACTCTTTGTTACTGCTACTGCAATGACAACAATTTACAGAACCAAGATTCCCAGTTACCAATCTTCTGAGTTAGATCTGACATACCTCTTACAAAACTAGAAAAGAGACAACCTTTAAAAACATTTTAAATAAAAGAGACAACCTTTAAAAACATTTCACTCTTACCTTTGGATTTTTGGATTAGTTCGCCACAACTTAGTATTCGTACTTCAGCATAAGGTTTACTAGATGCATCTGTTTTCTGGTTTTCTATTTCTCTTACAACATCTTGACCCGAGATTACTTGTCCAAACACAACATGAAGCCTAAATGATTAAAGCTTAATTTTAAAAGCTGACTAATATCTATGTCACACTGAAATTTTTAAGTAGCTATCCAATTAACTTTTCCAAATGCAAGTAAGATACAAGGGCACTTACCCATCAAGATGAGGGGTAGGTTTGGTTGTTCTTTTGATTACATCAAGGGAAAGAATGACAAAATATAGTATTAGTATTACGGAGATAAACTTGTTGTATTAAGCCATAAATGAGAAGATATAAGCAGATTCAGGAGGCATTAAACTGTAGTTCAAATATCAATGCATTACAAAGTTGCAAACTTTAATAGTATCTTAAATTTGAAGAATTGTTACAAATGTATGCGGGTTACAGTATTTAACCCCCCTCACCTCATGTATTGGCCAATTCTCACTACAGTGGTACCTTGGTTTACAAACAGCCTAGTATATGAGCATTTTGGATTACGACCAATTACAACCTGGAAATGAGTACTCCGGGTTGCGGGGTTTTGTTTTTTTTTTGTTATACAACGGGCCCTGGCTGCAGGAGGCCTTCATATGTGCCACCTGCGCTGCCCGGATTGGGCCTCCTGCCTCCCTAAGCGGTGCCACACTGCGGGGCTAGGCCTCGCCACTGCTGCCTGGATTGGGCCTCCGCCTTTTTTCCTTCCGCATCTTCCTTTTCACTGTTCTTCTGAGTCCCCCCCCCGAAAGTAATTTAAGCCTTTTTCCCTCCTGTGTTTTCCCTTTTGCCATTCATCTGAGCCCCCCCGATTGCAATTTAAGCCTTTCCCCTCCTGCTTCTGTCCTTGTGCCTCTCATCTGAGTCCCCCCCATCGTAATTAAGTCCTTTTTCTTCCCGCGTCTGTCCTTTCGCCGTTTATCTGAGTTCCCCCATCATAATTAAGCCTTTCCCCCGCCCCCTTCTGCCCTTGCGCCGCTCATCTGAGCCCCGCCCCCCCGGTAATTAAAGCCTTCCGTTTCTGATTGCAGTGTTCTGAGGTGATATTTGGTGCTTTTGTTTTTGCTATTTTTTGTGTTTTTGTTTGTGTGGCTTTTTCATTTATGTTTCTGTGGATTGTTTTTCGTTTATGATTGAGTGAGTGCGGAAAGCCCCCCATCCAAACAATGACTATCATTAGTGCAGGTAAGAAAAAAAGTAATTTTCATTTTTATCATCATTTTATTTATTTCCTAGTACAGTACATTGATTATTGCTTTCATTTTATGGATCAATAGTCTCGATAGATAGTAAAATTCATGCGAAATTTCTGTTTTAGGGGTTGCTTGTCATCGTTGGATCAATCCATTTTCCATTACTTTCTATGGGAAAGCACGCCTTGGTTTAAGACCAGACTTCCAGAATGGATTAAGGTTGTAAACCAAGGTACCACTGTAGTATGATACCAGAGATGGGAACACTGAGGTTTTATTACAAACGAGCAGTATATAAATGTTGTGAAATAAAAAACAAAATGTTTTATGCAGATGTTCCTGCATAAAAAACAAATGCCCTCACATACAAAATTATTTGTCAGGAAAATAGCTAACTAGAACCCTTTTGTCTATCATCTAGTTTTCTTTCTGAAGGGAATATTTTGCAAGGAGAAACATCCAGGGATGCCCTCACTTGTAGTCAGAAGTGATAGTTTACACACAAGTTCATCACCTTGCTGAAAATTTAGGCTCCTCCCACCCAAAAAAAAAAACCCGAGAAGACATGCTGCCAACCTTCAGAAGTATGATCCTCCTGGTGCGTTGTTGAAATTATACCCCTAATACATAAATTTTATTTATGATCAAGCAAATGAATGTTTTGAGTATACATTTATTTCAGAAAAGGTAACTTAGTTTATAAGAACTATACTAATAAGTCAACGTTTATAACTATTCCTCTAAAAGCAAGTAACTGACCAACTAAGGTGGCACAGAAAAAGGGTGACAAGGCAAAAAGGAAAAACAAGGAACTGCAGGCAGGCAGAGGAGGGCAGAGAAAGATAACATTTCTGAAGGTACAGTCCCCAATATGTTACCCTACCTACAACTCCATTTAACTGAATCTGGTAAACCCAAGGTTGACTCTGATTGAAGTTTATTGAAGAAAAAAATATTTAATATTTTCATTGCAAAGACTTGTCTCTTTCTGCTGTCTGAGCAATTCTGTGCAGAAACTATTTCACTCCTGGAATGAGGAGCGTGTAGGGCTCAAGTCTGCACCCTTCCTTCCTCCACACTAAGGGCATACACTGATGAGTAAACCAGGGATATGCTACCTACTATCCACACATAGACGCAGAGAATAGAACATACAAATCACAAGCCTGTTTCTTATTTAACCACATACAGCACCTTGGTGTTAAGAGTAGCGTCTGAACTGGCCCTTTATTACTCTTCAGTAAGGCTTGGTGTAACTAAAACATAGCTTGCTCTGAAAGATTTTTAAATCTCATACTAAACGAACACTACCACTTACAGCCTACTTATATTCTGCAATGGTCACTGGCTACATACAGAAGTCTTGACTATAAACTCATGTTCAGCTTTTCATCAAGAAAACACACAGCAGAGTACATTCCGACTGCCAATAGTCTACCATCCAGGCAATGATTAGGCCCATACCTCATAGCTTCTGTACTGGTAAAGTACCAGGTGTTCCCATATGTTAGGAGATAGTGATAACTACTCCCAAGTTAATCCTGATTCTAAACACAGCAGGGTTAAATAGTCAAACTTATCCCATATAATCTTTTATTTGCTATCTCCAATAAACATGTAAGAGCAAGTTAAGTTTGATATCTTTTAAAAGTAGTCATGCTTTCTAAATGGAAAAGGAGTTAGCTGTTTCACCTGTTCCAAGCTCTAAAATGTAAACTGTAAGGACTACCATCCCAATGCTGAAGAAACACAGTGGAGCTGCATGATACTTACATAAAAAACTGTGAACCATTTGTATCTTTCCCTCTGTTGGCCATTGAAAGGAGAAATTCTTTGTTGTGCTTTACAGCAAAGCTTTCATCTAGAGAAAGCGTTCCAATTACTTCAAAATTCCAAGTATGACCTTGCATTGGCATTTCTTTAGAATTTCAAATTAGGATTGTCAAACTGCACAAATGTATCATTGTAGTGCCAAACAGCATTCAAATAGATAAAAATAAAGACAGAGGTATACAGTATAATTCTCAGTCTAATGCACAAAAATGTAAATACTATTTACATATAGACTCAACTATATGTCAAGACCATTATATAAGATATAAATGTATAAGTGAAACTGTCTCTTGATATTCAGTACAGCTGCTTAGTAAGACCAGTGCATTTTAAATTCATTCCAATTAGCACAAGCACACCAGTGTGTTTTTGTGCAAAGGAGCTCACTGCATGTCATTTATAAAAGTGTAGAAAGTGACAGAAATAATGTGGGGAAAGAAAGCTTGTAATAAACAGACAAAAACAAACTTAAAAGCACCTATGTACAAGGTGGGCAATTTTGAAATTTAAAACTAAACGTAACAGAAATTCTATTTATTTGTGCAAATGCAGTCTTGTGCAATAGACTTGCTTGTAACAGCTCTGAACCATAATAGCTTGATCATCATGAAAACTTGAAATAAAAGTATTTTAATTGTCATCACACAATTCAAGTTTTCTAAATCATAAACTGAACTGGTTGGCCAGTAAGCATCAACAAACAGCTACCTCGCAAAGGCAAAGTGTAAGACCCCATTCACTAGCCTACTTGGGCCAACTGCTACTTAGCATTAATCTCTCAGCCAGACTGTCCAGTCATCTTAAAGATCAGACTGATGACTGGGATGATGTTCTATTTTCTCTCAGGATAATGAAGTGTAAGTAAGATTGAATGGAGGGTTGTTTTGGTTGGTCACCATCAATGAGATGGTGAAGGGTGGGTAAAGGGGAAGAGAAGTTAGATGAATATGAGATACAGAGTTATCAAGCTTCTTAATAAGAGAACTACCACCTCAATAGAAAAAAGAGGAGATCCACTGGGTAGAAGAGGAGATGTAAGACAGGGAATTGTAATAATTATAATTCCTGAAAATTTTACAACAGCACTCTGAATCCCTAGGATAGGGCACTCTATGACCTGTAATAAATAAATTTGCCAGCAGTTTTGGGGCCAAAAAATGCAGTTTGCCTAATATACATATTCTTAAACCAATGACTGTGACTGGGAGTTGCAG
The DNA here is from genome assembly GCF_964106645.2 of Podarcis pityusensis. Classification (NCBI taxonomy): domain Eukaryota; kingdom Metazoa; phylum Chordata; class Lepidosauria; order Squamata; family Lacertidae; genus Podarcis; species Podarcis pityusensis. The sequence continues at coordinate 112,353,873 of NC_138028.1, read as the reverse complement.
GCTAACCTGATAAAAGACTATGCTTACCTTCAAAAAAGCCACCATAAATTGATTCTCCTCCTCTCCCATTTCCTTGTATTAAAAGAAAAATGTTATTACAAATGAGAATGGGACAATGGGATCTTACCATTAGGGATTCTTTACTGATGAGTGATTGGAGCCAGTCAAAGAGGGTTACATCATAGCCTACTAGCTGAGACAGGAAAACTCTATTGCATATCTGCATGCTATCTCCTCCCATTTCAAGAGTGCCTCGAGTTTCCTTTAAATTTAATAACGACAACATCAACTACCTGACCTACAAGAACCATCAGGTTCCAGGGTGGGTTATAACCATGTAAAATTCAGAATTAAGAACAATTGAAACAGATTCATCACAGGTATAGGGTAGGTCTGTGACTGGCTCCAAAGCCCATCAGAAAAATAACAATTGTGTATCATATAAATTCAAAGTTAAAGCTATCACAGAAAAAAATCTTACCAAAGGGAACCTAAATTTTGATGGAGCTACACAAATCTCAAGACAGACTTTCATGAAGCAGAATGAGGCTATTCCACATTTTCTTTATATTTCTGTTAGTAAATCTAGTTGTTTCTAAGAAAATGAATGGGCATTATTATTTTAGTCATGTTCATTATAAAAGCGCTTGGCTTCAAGAAATTACAAAAATGCATTCTTGAAACACATTTCCATTTAATAGTCCTGTCAGATGCCTCATGTGCATCTCACTGAGAGCCACAGCTGATCTTAAAACCATGACTTATTCGTGAATGTGGCCCTCTTGTGGCTTCTTCCTCCCCACACCCAACCTCTGTATGACATCCACATAAATCAAACGAGTCATGCTAAGTATTGCTGTGTCATCTGAATATAGACTGTGGTTTGTCTGAAAGACACAAACCACAGCCTGGACAAAACATTGGGGGGGGGGGCATGTAAGAGGCCATGTGCCAGCAGGGGAGATGGGACACGTTTACCATTAAATCATGGCTGAATACAAGCTAAGTGACATGCAAACCAGAGTATTCTATCCTGACAGAGAAGCTGCAATATCAAGTGAGGAGGAGCAAGAGAGCATGACCATTCAAATAATAACTTCACACACATTTGTATACTCGGCAAACTACTATTTGATATCATTTAGCCAATGTCATACCTTCACTGAAGTCACCTCCTTGGATCATAAAATCTTTTACAACTCTGTGAAACAAACAACTCTTGTAATGTAATGGCTTCTGAGTTGATTTTCCTGTACCTTTTTCACCTGCAGGGGGGGGGGAGGAAAGTTAACCCATTAGCTTTTAATGGAGAACCCCTCAGGTACAACAGAAGTACAACTGGAAATCAGCTCTTGATCTATCTGACTTGGACATTCTACTTGTTGAAGCCTATAAAAGAAAAAAAAAGTTGCAATATAGTACCAACAGAAAGGAACCCCCTTATTTACTACATTTAACTCAAATCATAAGAATACTGAAAATAAATACTATGGGTTGCATCCAAAGTAGCACTATGTCATGGTCCTGTCAGCATAAGGATGTCTGCTTTTGCAACAGGACTTCCACCTGCTCCTCACAAGCTTTAATGACTGTGCAATGAGGGGAATTGCGGTAGGTACTTTTTTGCATCCTTGCATTAACCACACCTGACAAAATCCCCTCTTCTATGCAATTGCTGAAGCTATAGGAGCCCTGTCCATTCTGTATCTGGTGGTACCGGTGGTACCTTGAGTATGATCCACTTGTGTGTCCAATGCAGCAGTTCAAACCCCCAAAGGCAGAAAACAGTCTTCAATTCCAACTTCACCATCCTCATCAATGTACTATGTCAAGCTGTGTTACTTTACACTCAAGTTCGTGTATGTCAAGAGTCAATAAATCATCAAGTGAAGAGTGACACATATAAGCCCTGCCCTTCTTTAGGCTTGGAAGAATGCAGCAATTCTCCCTATCCTGGCACTAAGCTTGAGAAGCACTTAGAAAGCAATGGGAAGTTTCACTCGTTTTTCAGTGCCTCCAAAGCTTACTGCATGATTAAGGAAGAGCCAAGTCGGTAGCGATCATAAATTTGGGCTGCCAAAATTTGTAGAACTATGATGGATTAATTAATTCTGCATATATGAATTTATACCAAAATATAGAAAATTGTGTATGAAAATGTATCTTCATTTTCAGTACACAAAGAGACGAACATCAAAGTCATTCATTTCATTACCAGGATTTTCTTGGTATACCATTTGGAGGAACCAGGAACAATTCAATTTGGACTACATAACAAATTATTCAAGTGAGGAAATATACAAACCTGTACAAAGGCAGCGAAAGTTCTCACATGTCTTTGGGCAAACATCTGAAAACAGCTCAAAGACAACTCTGCCAGCTAAAAGAAAAAGAATGAATCAATGAATGAATAAATAAGTCATCAATAAAGTAATGTCATTGTGCTTAAGACGCACTTGTTTCAACTGGACATAGCTGTGTGTTATAGGGTTTAGGCCAGAAGCCTCTCTCTTACCAGGTGTGTTGTTGATGGCTATGTCAAAAAAGCAACGAGGTCTCTGGCTTTTCACTCCCATGGCTTCAAATTTTGAAAACTGTTAACAAAGAAGCAAGTTCTATTAAATTTGAAGACTTTTAAAATGAAAACTTCAAATATGAAACTCTAACGAACAATAAAAAATAGGGAAGAAAGTAGTCGCCCCCCCCCCCTTTTCCATGTAGAGATAAAGCTATGCAAACAATGACAGTGATGAACACAAGTATATGGACTGTGATTGCTCTCAAGGACTTTGGAATGGTAGGCTACTGAGTATGGCAGACATGACAACACAGGGCAAGCTGAAACCAAGTGGCTCTCAACTCCAAAGTTCATACCATGTTGGGGATAAATTACAAGTAGAAGGATGAAGGAAAAGGGTAGGGATGGGGAAGCAAATAAACACTTGGTGCCTCCTTGTCTCCTCCAAGTCATTCTTAGCTACTTATTCCAGAAATGTATCCCTCTCCACCCAGCCAGCACCAATGAGATCAGAAACACTGCATGGCAGATATTCTAATAGATGGAGACAAGATGAGAGAGAGTAGCCATCCGTTTCTAGCAATTTGTTTTTCCGTTAAATTTTTCCAATAACCTGAACTGACTGGGATCTGAGTTACTATGTTTGTATGTTTATTTAGTAAACAGAAAGTATGTTTATTTAGTAAACAGAAAGTAAACCATCTTAAGTTTTACATGCTGTATAAATATCCCAATGTTTTCTGGTTTATTGGAAATGTTAAAGTGCTTTATTATATGTATCAACATCTGAAAAATTGCAATATTGAAAATGCCCAATTTGGCTGTCCTTTATCATATGCCGTATTTTTCGCTCTATAAGACGCAGCAGACCACAAGACGCACCTAGTTTTTGGAGGAGAAAAAAAATATTCTGAATCTCAGAAGCCAGAACAGCAAGAGGGATCACTGCGCAGTGAAAGTAGCAATCCCTCTTGCTGTTCTGGCTTCTGGGATAGCTGCACAGCCTGCATTCGCTCCATGAGACGCACACACATTTCCCCTTACTTTTTAGGAGGGAAAAAGTGAGTATTATAGAGCAAAAAATACGGTAATTACTGTTATGAAACAATGCACTTTTATAAATAGGGGATAGTTTTTAAATGAATATAACATCTGACACTTCTACCCCACATCATTATCAGTACAACCCGAGTCTACACCCAATGTGAACAGCTGCACCTTCAAAGCACTGGAGCAACTACGAAGTTTTAACTATAATTATTAAACTAGTGATAGATGCTAATAAATGCAGTGGCCAGGCCAGCCTCATAGCCCGTGATCTCCCCTAATTTGGTCTTCCCTCCTTTCTCTTGCCTGCGTTCATAGCTCTCAAGAGTTGACACAATTATGCAAAGCAAAGGAGGTGCAGGAGGAAGAAGGCATTAGGATCTAGGATTCAGAATCCAGCCACGAAGACTGAGACCCTACCAAACTTCCTAGCTTGCCTATGCTATTTGGAAGGGTCCATCCCTGCAAAGGTGGGTCTAGCATAGGCTTCATACTGCAGACTCACAGTAATGTTCAGAAAGTTATTTACTACTTAAGTATAATGCAAAAGGGAAACTGATAATGGAACATAAAACAATATAACATATTATGATGGTGTCAGCCATCTTATTAAAAAGTATTAAGCATGAAGACCTTACTTAAATTAAGGTCTATAAAACTATGGGCTGGTTCAGATGTCAATGGTTCTAGTCCTACAAATTATACGTTTTTCTGGAACAGGAACAAGCAACAGGCTTGAGTGCTCCTTTCCCCTCATTTAACTGATGTTAGAGAGCACATCCTGATTTACAAACCCAGTTTCTCAGGACACTTAAATATGAAAAGACCAAAGATTACCTGCCCAATATAGGTGTCATGCCCCTCCTTTAACTTTTTTTATGTCACAATATGGCATGACAAGCTCTATTTGGAATGGTATTATTTGCCAAAATATCTGAGGGCAGCAGAACACAGAAGCTAAGGAATTTCCAGCGTGGACAGGTAACTTGATACTGGCTGAACATTGATGCTTATATGTCCTTTGGAAAATGCAAAACAGGAAAATTTAGGTTTTTAAAAGCAGATTACGGGAATTCGAAATACAAACTAGCTACAGACCACAAACACAAATTTACCCTTCTTACATTTTATTTTTTCATTAGTCTGATCATCAATTCACACTTCCTGAGATTTTTACTCTTTCAAGTTATAATGCAAGGAAACCAGAAATTAGGAGAAAATTTGGTCTTGACACCTTGTTAGAAGCATCTAAGAGTATACCAGCCACTTTCCACTACTAAAATGCACGACAGAGATGGTCCTGAGGGTGGCAACACAAGCATGGGCCTTTTCTGCAGTGGCTCCCCATTTCTGGAATGCTCTCCCCAGGAACATTCAGCTGACACCTTCATTATACACCTATAGGCATCAGGCAAAAACATTCCTCTTTAACCAGGCCTTTGGCTGACTGATCTCCAATGCCCTTTTAAATGTGTTGTCGAAGGGGGGATTATTGGTTTGTTTCTGTTCTTATTTTTATTATGTATTTTGTGTTTCTTATATTGTAATTTTATGTTGTGAACTGCCAAGAACTACGCTTATAGGGCAGTATACAAATTTAATACACAGGACAAATAATACAAGGGTTGCCAGAATAAGGAATGTGGCAGTCTCCTAAGAATTACAGTGGTACCTCGGGTTACAGACACCTCAGGTTACAGACTCCGCTAACCCAGAAATAGTACCTCAGGTTAAGAACTTTGCTTCAGGAGAACAGAAATCGTGCGACAGCAGCAGGAGGCCTCATTAGCTAAAATGGTGCTTCAGGTTATGAACAGTTTCAGGTAAGAATGGACCTCCAGAACGAATTAAGTTCTTAATCCGAGGTACCACTGTATATTACTGCCAGAGTGCAGTGGTTCATGCCATCTACATGCCTTGTTCCTCTTTCTCTCACTTCCTAGGCCTGATCACATGGCAGTTGCACAATGCCAACTTTGCAGGCTCTCCACTTTATCTCAGAATTACAAACCACTTTTTCTGCTTTGGTGTGTATACAACTAGCATTAGAAAAATCACCGCTCACACTGCCTTACTAAGCCCTAGTAGCATAGTACCCTCCAAGTTCCTCCAAGACATAGGGAAAACTGTGATCATTCTTTAACAATAATTTCTAGACAATTACAGTTAACTACATGATCTCTTCGGGATGCGGGTGGCGCTGTGGGTTAAACCACAGAGCCTAGGACTTGCTGATCAGCAGGTCGGCGGTTCGAATCCCCGCAACGGGGTGAGCTCCCGTTGCTCAGACCCTGCTCCTGCCAACCTAGCAGTTCGGAAGCACGTCAAAGTGCAAGTAGATAAATAGGCATTTCCGTGCGCTGCTCTGGTTCGCCATAAGCGGCTTAGTCATGCTGGCCACATGACCCGGAAGCTGTACGCCGGCTCCCTCGGACAATAAATTGAGATGAGCGCCGCAACCCCAGAGTCGGCCACGACTGGACCGAATGGTCAGGGGTCCCTTTACCTTACATGATCTCTTGCAGATAATAAACAGCAAACCCTTAAGATACAAGCATTCTCTGAAAACACTACTCACATGTTGTTGCTTTTTAAAGGATTCATGTTCAAATTTAGATTTCTCTAAAACCCTTGAACCTAGGAGCCCTCTCCATGAAATACACAAATATTGTATTAAGGAAATCCAAGGTCTAGAATAAATTTTGCAACTGACATTTTCAGACAATTTACCTGATATACACAACTGAATCCAACTGCCATACTGAAATTTCTATTTTGTAAATTGTGGTACTGAGCAGACAAGGGGCAGTATAAGGTAATGAGGGGAGGACAGAGAAGTGTGTAGAACACTCATCTTTCTTGCTCTCTGATTACCAAAGGATTGATTAGAGTCAAATGATTAGATACATTTTCAAAATTTATCCCTTAGCCAGGAGTGCTATTAAGTTTGCTCCTTTGAAACTGAAAGCCATGGACTGCCTTTCATACAGTGAGTTATTGTTTTATGAGACTATTATATGGAAGATGTTATGACTTTGCTATTAGGGATTGTTGTCTCAATGTTTCATGGTAGATAAGGAAACAAATACGAACCAATGCCCCTTGGTAGTTGATTGTTCACTGTGGGAAACCAAACGCACCAATCTCATAATAGTTGTAATTTATTATTCATGTTTGCATATTCATGTTTGAATAAATGGATCCAACATGCTGAGAAGTCAGATTCTGCAAGGGATTCCAGATGTTCTCAATGTTCTTCACAATAAAGAAAAGCAGTCATGACTATGAGTTCCCCATACTAACCTAAGCATTGCTAGCAACTTTGCAAAGAGTGACAGATGGAAGGAACTTAGACGAAAGGCTAAGAACCATTTGAAAGCACAAGGCAGATGTTCCTTCAACAAACTGTTTTGTCTTTCGAACTCTAAGAGGCCTGTAGGATGATCAGCAGCAAGGAGTTGCAGCATGTGACACTCCGCCCTTTCCCTAGAGGTGAAATGCAAAACCGTATCAAGGCAGAGTTGTAGATAGAACAATCCAAGCCCCTCTGTGCTGAGTGGTGGTGGTGGGGAGGTTTGGACTGGGCAGAGGTGCCCCTCTGTCAGCCTCCTGCTGGCCACCAGAGGCATGGAGCTCCCCCTTTGTCCACCAAGTGTGCAGTGCCACTGACAGCAGGTGGAAAGCCCGGAAACAGCAACTAGAGGAAAGTCCCACACTGAGACCAATCACTGCACCAGCTCTAATCTGGCCCAGAAATCCCACAACCCACCTTGTGCCCTGGTCATTGTAGTTGTCGGGCTGTACATTTAGCACAGAGCTTTCCAAAGTGTGTGTCACAACATGTTAGCGTGTTGGCTGCAGTGTGTCGCGTGAACGAACCCTGTGCTCCTCCAGGGGCTAGAAAGGGGTTTGTTTAACCTCTGGTTTGCTAGTAAAATTGAATTACTGTCGCAAAATTATGCATGCCTAAAAAGTGTGTCACCAACATGGAAAGCTCTGATTTAGCAGAAGCCTCACCACTCCATAAATCCTGTCGGGCTGGGGAGAGGAGTTTGGATTATAAGTCGCACCATCTCACAGCATGGACTTCAGTTGTGCCACACCTGCCAATAAGCTCATAGAAAAGAGTATGGGGAAAGGAAAGTATTCATTCAAAATCTACATCACAGAAGGATCTGGTCTGTTTAGCAGACTACTGTGTTTACAGAAGTGTGGCCTGCACTCTATGTGGAAGATTCTTTCCCTAGCAAACATGGCTTGGATAGTTAAGTTTGTAAACAATGGATTCCCCACAGGTCAGTCACCATTATATATATATATATATATATATATATATATACACACACACATATATATATATGTGTGTGTGTGTGTGTGTGTATCAATGTAACACAATAAACAAATAGTTGCTCAAACACAAGAGCAGGAAATCACAGATAAGTTACAGTATAATTGTTTAAAAACAAAAATATCATGATAACCAAATCTCTTTTTGTACCTCTGAGTTGGAGGTATAGTTGGAGGTATAGGATATAAACTCCCAACATGCTGCATTTTTTTCTCAATTTTCTGCATTTTTAAAGACACAAATTTTGTGTTATGGCCAAGTTCCATAAGTTCTTTTATCATTAGGTTAACTGGAGATTTTTTAGTCTTCTACTGTTGAGCTATGGCGATCTCAGCGGCTAGCTATCATTTTTCAATATTTAAGAAGTGCTCTGTTGGATCAGACTGAGAGCCCATCTAGATTTTAACAGTGGTCAGCTAGATGCCTCTGGAAAGCCAAGAAATAAGGCATAAAAAGGGAGAAGAGTATCTTTAGCACATAATATTCAAAGCTGTACAAGCAGACATGTGGGTTTCCTAGAAAATTTTGAATTGGACAATGTTCCTAGAAATTTCCTGAAGTTTTCCATTGCCATAAATTGAGAGAAACTTAATTTAACATGGTTAGTTGACAATTAAACAAAATTGTAAAAGTGTGTCATGATAACTTTACATGTGATATAACTTTACATGTGATATAAAGGTTTTTCTAATAGCTAAAAATAGTTGAACTGAAATATTTACTTGGGGGGAGATAAATAACATGCATTTAGTGAGGCTTATATTTTCTATTCAAACAAAATTATTAATTGAAAATAATTTCAATTAAAATACTTCCAAATATTTTAAGGCATGAAACTGACATAATCACAGTTCCTTAGTTCCTTAAAAACAAAGTCCAAATACACCTTTCCTCACTGGAATATGCTCTGACCCTTGATGGTTTTAATGGCTCTTTTTTTATCTGTTCCAGTGCTATTGTATCCTTTTTGAGACAGGGCAATCAGAACTTCATATGGTATGCCAGTTATGGCTGGAATATGCACTATGGCAGGGGCTGGCAAGGTTTACCTTGCCCGGGCCAGTTCACTCCAGTGGAAATCCCTTCATGGGCCGGACTGCCTGCGTGCCCGCGTTTTCCGGCGTCTGTGCAGACGTGATTTTCGGCACTGTGGAAGCGAGTCCCCGTGCCACGCTGGTTTAGTGCAGCATGCCAGGACTCACCGAGTGGGCAGCTCGGTTCGGGGGCGGCTCATGGGCAGGTTAAATGACCCCTGTGGGCCTTAGGTTTCCAACCCCTGCTCTATGGCAACAGAATTTTATTTTTTAGTCCCTTTCCTAATAACGTCCAACAGCCTACCTTTTTTCACTGCTTCCTCTGTTACAGTGAGCCGTCCACCACTACCCCAAGATCTCTTATAGCAGTCAGTCACAACCAATTAAGATCCCATCCACCAACTTTTATCTCAGGTAAGTCCTTTTCTTTCTTTCTTTTGCCTTGGTGTGCATGATTTTACACTTATAGTGGTACCTCGGGTTAAGTACTTAATTCATTCCGGAGATCCATACTTAACCTGAAACTGTTCTTAACCTGAAGCACTTTAGCTAATGGGGCCTCCTGCTGCTGCCGCGCTGCCGGAGCACGATTTCTGTTCTCAACCTGAAGCAAAGTTCTTAACCTGAAGCACTATTTCTGGGTTAGCGGAATATGTAACCTGAAGTGTATGTAACCTGAGGTACCACTGTACATTGAAACTCATTTAATAATAATAATAATAATAAATTTTTATTTATATCCCGCCCTCCCCAGCCGAAGCTGGGCTCAGGGCGGCTTTGCCATTTTGCTGCCCCTTCACCACATGGAGAGTCTACTGTGGCCTTCACCATCCTAAATAATTTGGGAGTCACCTGCAAACTTGGCTGTGATCATTTTGAATGACTTGAGATGCATCAGTCCCAACACAGATGTGGGGGGGGGCACTTCCTTCCATTGATAAAGGAACTTGGTGAGAAAGCAAGCCTTACAGATGTTTCTGGAAAGGCCCATTCCCCTTACATTTCAGACTGCAGTTTCAGAAAGCAAAGCACATTAATCTGCTCCTTTATTTTACCATTGCATAGACGTCAAGCTGCACATAACTTCTTTCCAAACAGAGCCGAGCAAAGTGATCCAGTTCTCGAATAAAAGACCCCTACATTGTCAAATAGCCTGTGGTGTTTTTTCTGTTTTTGTTTTTAAACTTTGTGCTGTCTACTATCAACCTGCATACAGCATTTTGGGGCGGGGGCGGGGAAAAATCAGTACAGGTACAACAGTATCACGTAGCTTTTTATCACACTTCGGAGTGTGCAAAATGTTTCCTTTGGGCCATGAGCTTACTCCCCTATCCCTCCCCGCTCCTGTGCACGTTTATCCCGCGACTTCTTGCCCCTAGTTAAGGTATTATTTTTAAAGCCAACTGCCAGGCCACCTTCCTTTCCGCCCCCCCCCCCCTTAATTACAGGGACGTGAGCGCCCGCTTTCATTCATAACTATTTGCAACGGTTCTCGAAACCGCCTCCCGCGCGGCCTCCCAAGTTTGCCCACCCGAACCCAGTCCGCGTCTCCCGGAGATTGAATCGCGGGAAGACCCTCCACATTCAAGGCCTCGCGCTTCTCTCTCAAGTCATTCCCCGCCGAGAAACTACCTCTCGTCTTCCCCCCGCCTTCCCCAACGGCCCACCCGGGGACTTGTTGAGGGGGCGACACTCGGGCCGGCCGAGCCCTCTGCGGAGTCGGCCGTGAGGGAGCCCGCCCGCCCGCCCCTCGCGAGGCAGATTCAAACGGAGAGAGAGGACCGAGCCCTCTCGCCTCCCGCGCCATTGCTCCCCTTTTCCCCCTCACCACGAGGCCCTTAAATATTCGCCGGCGGCGACGCCGCGGCCCCTCGGGCGGAGGAGAGCCCGGCTCAAGCCACTCACTCACCCGCCCGCCCGCCGCCGCGCTTGCCCGCTCGGCCCGGAGTCTCCTTCCGCCGCCGCCGCGCTCTTCACCACCTCGCCGCCGCCATGTTAGGATCTGGTGCAGCACGGACTGCGTCAGTGGAGGAGGGGAGGGAAGCGGGGAAGCCTTGGAGCGGCGAGGGCGGGACGGGGCGCGAGCGAGCGAGGATGTCTGCCGAGGAGAGCGGGCTGGAGGGGAGCCCTCGGGCGCCAGGGCCCTCTCTCGACCTCTCCAGAAAGGGGGGGGGGGACACGAAGATGGGAGGAAGATCAGATCTGTCCGACTCGCCGCCCCTTTTGGCGCGCACGCCCAAATCCTCTCCACCCTCCAGGCCGGAGCTCCAGCGCCTGCCCCTCTTCTCTGGGGATATAGAGAAGGAAGGGAAGGCAACCAAACGGAGAGTGACGGGGGGTGGCCAGCCGCCTCACCTTAACCCAAACGATGCCCTCAGTTTTTAGGTTTGCCGTAGGCTTTCCTCCAAACGCCCTGGGATTCAAGTTTCCAGTCCTCTTGACGGCTCTCGCACTGGCTCATTTTACTTCGGCTGCACCGCTTTGCTATCCAGGGAGCGCTTAGGGGTGGTAGACAAACGCATGCCGCACACATTGTTAGGGGCACGTTGTATTTGACATACAAACATATTGGCATTTATTATTATTTATTAAATGTTCTTTTTTATAAAAAGTAAACTTGCAGGAAGGTCAGGCCGACCCACGTCGGGAGAGGGGAGCATCATCTTCCCACACCGCAAACTGAAGGAGGGGAAATGGTCCTAAATGTTGTCGAGGGGTTCAGGCTGCAAGGCTACACTTTCTAGGAGAGAGTCTACTTTTGTGTTAAACGTGCAATTTTGCTGCGTTTAACCTTTCTTAGGGTTTCCTACTGTCCAAAAACAGAGAGAAAAAATCACTAGTGGCATATATTTTCCCAGGAATAGCTATTGCCTGGAAGTGTCTTAATTTTCTCCAACATAGCGCAGACTTTAATTTGTACTGTGTTAGAAAATGAAACAAAAGGGTCTGGTTGCATCCCTTCCCGATCCTGGATCTCCAGATGGCGGGTGGCTGGGGATGATGGGGGTAGTAGTCAACATCTGGGCCCCCCATGTTGGGATTTCTCAACCTTGGGTCCCCAGATGTTTTTGGAATACAACTCCCATGATCCCTAGCTCACAGGACCAGTGGTCAGGGATGATGGGAGTTGTAGGTCAAAAACATCTGGGGACCCAAGGTTGAGAAAGGCTGGTTGCGATCTTGCATGTATTATCAATAACCCTTGGCCAAAAATAAATTCGCAGATCCCTAGGGAGAGGCAAAGTCTAATAAATCAGCTTAAGGCTGGCAGGAGTCGTCCTGGGAGTGCGCTTTTTAAAGCAGCTTGCCATCACACTTCTTCACCCCACGAAATAGTTGTAGCCTAGGTTCGCCGCAAGCAATGTTGCACAATGGAAAGACTACAACTCCCGACAGGCAAGGAGGCTGTCGGTGGAGCATGCTGGGAAATGTAGTAGCAGATTCTTCAACCAAGACCCGATTGTTGTATATAGGACAGAAGCTGCGGAGCGGCTGGTAAGTGTGTATTTTTTGCGGCCGGTGTGGACGGAGTTATAGACATTTATTTCATTGTTAGCCAGTTGTCTCTCTATGCGGGGATATTTGCTGCTGGAGCAGAGGTGGTGATCTCCCACCATGTGGATTCTAGGAGGAGCCTGCTTTGCAATAGGCAGCATGGTCGTGTGATCTGTAGGAAGTCTCCCTTTTCCTGCGTGCGACATGCTTCTGTTGAAAGAGATGGGCTTATACTTCCTAAGCAGCGCAAGGGACACAAGGATCCAGGCGGTTCACGGGGGTTCAAACTGTTACCTTCACAGCTGGAGAAAGGTGATAATGTCGATACGTTAGAGGTTATACTAGGTTTATGTGTACAGGAGTGGGCTTACTCTCACGTGGCTTCTACAGAGGGGGTTTTGTGTTGGGTTTTAAAAAAAATAATAATTGAGAAGGAGCTTCACTATTCTGTATGAAAATGAGTGGATGTCAAGACACATTGTTTTTAAAAATAAAAAATAGACAATCTAGTGAGTTTGGATTTGTTGGAAAGGTTTTGGGTCAGATCCATCTTGAAATCAGGAAGGAAGTACAATATCATTATCACCTCAGAACACCAGTGAGAATACATATTCCTATGATCCTAGAGTTGGGTGGAACCTTAAATGTGATCTAGTTCAGCCCTCTGCTGATTCAGGAAATCCACTTATCCCGGGGGAGGCAGAACCAAGTTATCTGCGAGGTAATTGGTCAGTTAGTTAAGTATTTCTATTTATTTACTTGATGGGGGGGGGGGCAACTGCAGTGGATTGATTCACGCATATTGCTATATTACAGCTTAGTGCTATATGGACAGATTTCTCAAGTATGGTTTGTTGAAACAAGCTAACTTCATAAAACCTGTGCTTTGAAGTTGACAAGTTTCAACAAACCATTGTTAAGATGATCTACACTTTGAGTTCACTTTTCCCGGTGAGCAGCAAAATAAAAAATGGAAGCTGAATCGAAAATGGAAGTGAGAGCTTCCAAATTCCTCTACAGCCACACCGGAGGAGGGGAGGAATATTGAACCTGAAGCTCACTGCAACTCATCATGTAACACTAAACCATGATTTTGAGTGAAGTTTGATTGCCAAATATTGTTTGTTTGGACTATTGATAGGCTACAATATTGATACAGGCATGCACAGGCAGACAGAACAATCAAATTTTGTGGTTTAATAACTTATTTGCAAGACTAATTATTTTAAACTGCTGCTTTTGCAGGTTCTTCAGAATTATTTCTGCTTCTTCAACAATAACTACAAAGAATAAGGGAAAAGCAATATTATATATCTAAATGCTTCACCTTGCTACTAGCTTGTGGTTTGCATCTGATTGGAAGTGAAGAAGAGTAGCCTCATTCTGGACATGTTTCAAAAAACATAAAAATCACAAATATGCTGTCTGTAAGACGTTTTTATTTATTTGCACTGAGATGTCGCCAGTGTCAGACTTGGAGTAGTGATCCCTTGTTAAGCCAGCTAAATAACTGCATAAATGAAGATCAAGTGTTTGACGTTGTTGGAAAGAACAAAACCAAACTTTCTGAAAAACACGTGGGAAGGGCAATTAATATACTTTGGGGGTTTCAAAAGAAGAAGCCTGAGCCTCTGAGGCTTACTGATTATGTAAAAAATCACTCCCAGTTTCTTATACTTCGCATTTTAGCAGAAAACAAGATTGAACAAATGGATAATGAAGCATTAGTGGATATTCTGTATAATTTACTCAGGTAAGCCATATAGTATGATGCTGAAATGTAATGGGGTAAGTTTATTAACCTGGGTTTAAAAAAGTAATTGTGTTTTTTAAAAAATATATGCTTAAACTGAAGCATCCTGGTTGCTGCAAAAGCACAGCTCACTTGTACAATGCCTGTTTAAAATTTGCTCATATTTCTCTATCTAAACAGTGTATGATCTAATGAGTCATCCTTCCCTGTGTCTGACCTCCATAAAAATGTATGAGATTACTCTCACGTAGCAGATGTTAGGTGTACAAGGCGGTGTAGGGACTGACAGTTACAGGCACAATCAAACCAAAGCAAAGGTAGCTTGGCTGCCAGTATTTTCTCCCATTAATGTCCTGATGTTAGGCAGTTCAGAGGGAAACTAGACAATCATTGCGGAGATGACAACAACTTCCAGAGGGTTCTCACTATTGGTTACTGCAGGGATGGGGAATCTGTGGCCTTCCAGTTGTTGTTGGACCACAGCTTTCATCACCCGTGGTCATTGGCCAATGCAGGCTGGGGCTGATAGGAGTCCAAAAAGTTTGAAAAGCAAAATACAAAGTTCCAGCTGTGGCTGACTTTCTGTCCTAAGCAGGTAGAGCAATGGAGAAGAAGGAGAGCCAAGTGTTAAGGGCTGAATGTGAGCAAATGCAGTTATGCATATTTACGGTTGTTTACAGCGGAGATGAGAGGAAATTCAGCCTCTCGGTAAAATATTCCATCGGCGCAAGCCTTTTTGCCTGCCTGGCGTAACAACCTCTCCTCTTCTACCACTTGCATGCTGTTTGTGAGTTCTCCCAATCCCCACACTGCCGATTTGGGGGTGCAATGGGAGGCGAGGGGGGGACCCCATTGCGCCAGCGGGAGCCCTTGAACTGGCTCCTACTAGTGGAACTAGAAAGCTGAACCTGGCCCAGGGATTTAAGTGGTTAAGTAAAAGGCCTTGAAGAAAATGTGGGGTTTAAAGGGGAAAGAGAGTTGGCATCCTAGCTGCACAGTTCCAAGCACTGATCTGTTCATAGTTGTAAGAGGCTTTCTAGAACGCACAGGGAAAGTGTTCGGTAAGTACAAAACTCTAGCAACCAGCTATCTGTAATACATTTAAAACTGCACAGGTTCTCCCCCCCCCCCCCAATCTCTGTTAAAATATCTATGCAGAGCATTTGACTTGTCTTTTGGTCCTTGTGAAGGTTTGGAATTGAGGCCCATGATTCGCTGGTTGAAGAGCTCGTCATGGAATGCTGGAGAAGATTAAATGGGCAAGTACACATTAAAATTAAAATCCTATAAATTGAAAGCTTGAGAGCTCATGCTTATAAAAACTATAACAAGGTTAGTACTGACAAGCTTAATTTATTAAAAGTATGGTAGGCCCCTTTCTCTCTTCAAAGCTGAAGTAGTGCACTGAGGACCATTGTACCAATAAAGGCAGCTACAGATTTAAGAATGTAACACTCCTGGATAGATTTTGAAAGGTGAGTTTAGGCTTAAATTTGATAGCTATGTAACTGGCAGTAAGGCTAACTAACCTCAGTGGGATTTATTTCAGTATAAGATTGCACTGTTAAGATTCCTAAATGAAAGCAGTGGAAGACTTGGTTTTAAACCAGTTTATTGAAGAATCTATAAAGATTTATGGGAGAAAATAACCTCTGCTCCAGTACGCCCTTCCCTGAGGAAGTTAAAGTGTACCAGAACAATAAACTCAAGAATCTGGGCTAATATCTAAGCTTTGTGAGCGATATACATAAAACTAGTTTTTTTTAAAAAAAAAATCACAAAATCAGCAAAATTTAAAAAGAAGATATATACTGTATGTTAAATTATGTGTCTCAGTGGGCTTGGTGACATGAAGATTTCAGCAGGGATTTAAAGTAGTATAGTGAGGGTGCCTTATGTAGATAGGCAGGGATTTGGAAAACTTTAATGTTCAGGGCTGTGGTCAGTCACAAGCTCACTTTGGGATACATGTTGCTCCTGTGTCTGATCTGCACCCTAGAGCCCTCCCTGTCCTCTCCCCCGCCTCCAGTTCTGATGCACATTTAAGTAAAACTTTAAAGGGAAAGAAGGACAAGGCAAGGACCCTCTGCTAAGTTGTACCTGACCTAAGGTGGTCACAACAGCAGTACTACCACTGTACTTCAAATATATGCTAAATAAAAATAAGAAGCTGCTCCCCAAATGCATGTTGGGTTAAAGATGACCCCCATTCTGAAATGGTTGGAGGCTACTAGTCTAGAAATGATATTTACCACTTGCCAGAGGGGGCTGAGGCTGGTTATTTACATGTTTCTGTATGGTCCAATGAAAGTCAGTCTAAATGTCGTGTGGAGCCTTAATGGACAGCTCTTGAGTTAAAATTCTCAGTATGCCAATTTTGATTGGTGGGTACAGATTCAGAATTTTCAGCTAGATGGTGTGATTGGCTGGGGCTAGACTGGAGGGGCCAGAAGAAGTGTATATAATACTACTGGGTGCTGGTAAGCAGTACTTAGTTGAGTTAGGTAGGACACATCCACACTTCTGCTTGTCTAGAAAGCATGGGTCCAAGAGGTTTTTTTGCTTGACCCGCTGCTGGGAAACCTGCTGTTTACCACTGAAGACGAACAAACATCAATCCACAGAGAAACCAATTGGCATTTGTTCCAGTTCAGGTTTTCCCAGGGGAAAGCAATGGGAGAAGTGGAACTGTAAACAAGCCCTTGGTCAGAGTTGTGGTTGGTTGCCAGTTCCACCAGAAGACAATGCCAGGATCAGGGAAGAAGCTAGATCTGAGAATGGCCAAAGACTTGCTGGGGGATAGCTGAATCATGTGGCTTAGGCCGAAAATACCGGGGGAGTTGTTTTGGGATGACTGGTAGGAGTACCAGAAATATTATTTCCATGGTAGTACAGTGAGACAAACCTTTGCTTCAATAGATCAGTGAAAGTTTGGAAAAAACAAACACTTCCAGCAAAGTCCTCAGCTAATGTACAGTGGTACCTCAGGTTAAGTACTTAATTCGTTCCGGAGGTCCGTTCTTAACCTGAAACTGTTCTTAACCTGAAGCATCACTTTAGCTAATGGGGCCTCCCACTGCTGCTGTGCCGCCGGAGTACGATTTCTGTTCTCATCCTGAAGCAAAGTTCTTAACCTGAAGCACTATTTCTGGGTTAGCGGAGTCTGTAACCTGAAGCGTATGTAACCCGAGGTACCACTGTACTGAGGAGGTTTAACGAGGGTGGAGAAAATAAAAGGTCAATTTGGCTATAGCATGTTAATTGGGTAACCGATTGCAGTGTAAGGTAGAGGTGCGATATGTCTGTCGAAAATGGCGTCCTGGCTGAATTTTTGAAAATTGTTTATAATTCTTCGGGAAAACCCAGGGGTATGTCAGCCCATTGCAAATTTCCTAAAAAATAGCTTTAAAACTTTCCCCCCCTCCCTCCTAGTATCATGAGTGGACTTTGGTACCGTAACATGGTGCCCTCAACAAGGGGAAAAAATTGCCTCCACCCCATTCTTATTTTCACAATAATTACTTTTGGTATAATTGCTTTTATATGCATCTTTTCAGTAGGTACCTATATAAATATAGGGATGATGATGATGATGATAGTGATGCACATACTTGGCTTGGCAGGGGAACTGTCCTAAATCTAGCACTGGTGGCCTGGTTTTAGCAGAACCATTGGAGTGGAAGTTGGGTTTTGTTATTATAGAGTAAATAAGTAAATACCCCCCTTCCCTTCACAAAGGGCATCAGCCGTCTCAAGGCAGCTTACAAGGTAAAATAACATACAACAAACCACACTTAATAAAACCAGCAGTAAACAGTAAAAAGAAAACCAGTCCAGAAATGTTAAAATCTGTTTTACAAGGTACTTGAAAGTAGTAATGTAGGATGACCGATAACTGCAGGATGTAAAGCTATTATAATTTGTTACCAAGGGACAGTTGCAGGTTTGCTTGTTATTTTTAAATCAATAATGTAAGTAAGTAGTGAACTGCTCTTCAAGAATCTCTTAAATTTTGTATATAGGTAAATGGTTTTTTAAAAAAATTTAAGAGATGTATATAGGTAAATGTTTTAAATAGGGACGCGGGTGGCGCTGTGGGTAAAACCTCAGCGCCTAGGACTTGCCGATTGAAAGGTCGGCAGTTCGAATCCCCATGGCAGGGTGCGCTCCCGTTGTTCGGTCCCAGCGCCTGCCAACCTAGCAGTTCGAAAGCACCCCCGGGTGCAAGTAGATAAATAGGGACCGCTTACCAGCGGGAAGGTAAATGGCGTTCCGTGTGCTGCGCTGGCTCGCCAGATGCAGCTTGTCACGCTGGCCACGTGACCTGGAAGTGTCTGCAGACAGCGCTGGCTCCTGGCCTCTAGAGTGAGATGAGCGCACAACCCTAGAGTCTGGCAAGACTGGCCCGTATGAGCAGGGGTACCTTTACCTAAATGTTTTAAAGCTTTTGTAAAGCAGGCTTTTCCTTTTATATCCTCACAGACTCAGCATGCCTCTGCTATCTAAATTTGCAATGTGCCTACATGACCAACAAATGTACTTTAGTCCTCTCACTGGTGATATAGCTGATATTGTGAATAGGAACTTGGATTCCATACAAGATGGGAGGTAATGTTAATTTAATAAATGTCTCAGAAGAATTGAGAGTATTTTTGTTACCGTTCTCATGCATATACAGCACTACTGTAGCATACTTGTTTAGGCCTTTCTTGTTGTTGTAAGTTAGCTGAACACAATTCTAATGAAGGGGCACCTGATAGGACACCCCGTATGTGCGTAGGTTCCTTGTGGATATCATTTTTACTGTTTTTTGTCCCTGTGGATTTAAATCCTCTTCCGCTGCAATCCTACAGTCCCTAGGAGGGCATTGCAGGGACCCTAGGATATAGCAGATCTCTCTTCATTGGCAGAGAAAGATCTGCCCTTCTGATATGGAAATATTTCCGTTATTTTGCTTGAAAACACTCCAGTCTGCATAGCATTAAGAAAAGACTCAAGAACAGCTTTGCCTTGAAGGCAAAATGCTTTTTCCTTTAATTTTTGCCTCTTTCAAATAGAGTTTCAAAAAAAAGATACCCAGTTTCATACTGCCTCAAAACCTTACCTCCCCTCCTCTAGTCCTTTCCATTTTTAATGTAATGTCCTTTTAAATATTGTTGGGTTCGTTCAATCACTGCATACTTTTTTTGGAATGTTTTTAGGGTCTTGTCAATTTTGATGGTCAGCATATCTGGTGTTATCTCGCAGCATTTTAGAGATCGGTTAATACAGAAGGCAGAGTTTCTTCTGGAAACCTCGGAATCTGCCCCCTTGAATAACGCCAGACGATTTGTACAGTTTCTCCGGAATGTCAAACTACCACATCGACCATTGCTGGACAAGTGTAACAAAGTTTTTCTTCAGAATGCGAACCAGCTAGGTGTTGATCGTGTAGTTATCATCCTTGGACTTTACCAGGCTTTACAATTCAGCAACATTGAGTTAAAATTAGTTGCTAAACAGAAACTGATGGAAGCAATGGATGACTACAATAATTCTTCAAGCTTCCCTTGACTGTTTGTTACCCTTGCACCCATGGCAGGACCAGAGGTCAGAGAACGGTAAGTTTCACTTCTGGCTTACTTGGTGTGCATGTGAATACATTTTTCCATAGAAAAGGAAGTGAATTTTTCCATGCTTTATCTGAAGGCCATTGCTATCTGAGGCAGAATAGGCTGCAGTTCAACAAAGGGAAACTACAAATGCAGTGGAGTTGTGCTCGGCTTATGCTATTAATGCTGAAACACCCTCCTGTCGACTTGCTTTGTTACTATTGTTGACCCAAATTGACAAAATAGATTTCAGGTTGCATATATGCACACACACACCTTGCCATTGTGTTCTTTTTCACTCCATCTGTGACAAATTCTCTTGTTGTGTTGAGGAAAGGCAACACAACAACGGCCTTGTTGAGCACACTTAACTCCTTCCTCAGAAGTAATGGAGACTGCAGAATTAGTCACAGGCTCAAATCCAAAGAGATGTGCACAGAGTTTCTGTTACCCTGAAAATGTCTTCAGAAATTTGAAGTTCCATGGGTACCACCAATAGCATAGAACTAGAACAGAGCACTCTCTATTCTCTTGGTCCATTTGAACAGTTTTGGTATTTTGTTGCAATATTTAGACTGCTCTTTCATCTCAATATGCATTTGTTGATACCAACAGCCAACAATAATTGCTTGTTCCAAAAGTATTTCTGTACAGTACAGAATCATGTGGTTTGTGTTGCCGTTTTTCTTTGCTCACAATGGCACAAGAGATGAGGGGGCTGAGGTCACTGTTCCCTACAGAAAGAACAGAAGCTAAGGTTCCAAATTTCACCCTTCACCAATCCAGAACCAAAAGTGTTATTATTTATTTGCCTTGGATCAGCTGCATGCTTTTCCTGCATTGTCTCATATGCTGCCCTTGTGATGGTGGAAGAGCACATTACCGAATCTGGGACTTAGGAAACATGCTGTATTTGTAGCTGTATGTTGTTGTTTAGTCGTTTAGTCGTGTCCGACTCTTCGTGACCCCATGGACCAGAGCACACCAGGCACTTCTGTCTTCCACTGTCTCCCGCAGTTTGGTCAAACTCATGCTGGTAGCTTCGAGAACACTGTCCAACCATCTCGTCCTCTGTCATCCCCTTCTCCTTGTGCCCTCCATCTTTCCCAAAATCAGGGTCTTTTCCAGGGAGCCTTCTCTTCTCATGAGGTGGCCAAAGTATTGGAGCCTCAGCTTCAGGATCTGTCCTTCCAGTGAGCACTCAGGGCTGATTTCCTTAAGAATGGATAGGTTTGATCTTCTTGCAGTCCATGGGACTCTCAAGAGTCTCCTCCAGCACCATAATTCAAAAGCATCAATTCTTCGGCGATCAGCCTTCTTTATGGTCCAGCTCTCACTTCCATACATCACTATTGTAGCTGTATAGTTATCAGTAAAGGAACCACACAATTCTCCTGCTCTTGAAGATATTACTCATTCAGTGTGACCCTAAGTTAAAATGCTCCCTGATGGGGAACCTCTAATCCTAAATGTTTACTGGAGCTGTGTGTGTTTTAAGGTTATCTTTCATTCTTTCAAGATACATTAAAAGCTTCACTTTGTGGAGTCTGTTTCCATTTCCCCAAGCACGCTTCTTTCCCTTTTTGAAATAAGAGTGATATACACAACTCTGTGACCTCTTAAACTGCTGGAAATATGTAATATTTTGTATGTTTATTTTTAGGTTAACTGAAACTGCTCTACTAGTGGCAGATGAATTTGACCATCAGCAAACATTGGCAGTGGCGGACACTATGCAAGAAACAGAAATCAGACATCCACAACTGATTCAAAAGTAAAACTTCAGTACAAAATGGCGACTCAAAATGTTCTCAATTTCTGTAACTTCCCTTTTCTGACTGTTCAGAATGCAGCAAGTGAAAAATCTGTAACTTCTGTTTAGTTTAAGAATGACTGATACAGAACGCTGAATATGCTTGCACTATATGATATGCCATTGACTTACCTTACACCACAGTCCTAAACACATCTATTGGAAGCAAGTCCCATTGATTTTAGCAGAACTTGCATCCAGGTAAGCGTGCCTAGGATTATGGTGTAACTCATCACTGTTTGGTTGACATTAAGCTCATTTGACTTTTTTTTTTTTTTTGTGTGTGTGGAAATGTATGCTGGAATGTGCACAAGACATGTCCTGACACAACAGGTGTTAGTAAACCCCAATGAAGCTGGTGAACAAAAACAGCAAAGTTATTTTGTCCCACTTTGTGCCTGAGGCCAAACTAGGCAAAACATTAAATGCATCTTTACGCTTAATGTACCTGCTTTTAAAACGGAAAATCTATCCCATGAAGCTGTTTTTGCATGGCCACAAAGAATCCCATAGTGCCAACAGGAGGTTTTCTTACAATTCAAATAAGCAGCTTTAGAGAAGAGGTTTTCATCAGAATGGCAGCAGGAGAGAAAAGGCTTAAATCCCACCCACCTGTTGCATTCCTAATTTCTGATCCCTCTCACAGCAGCTATTTACAATTTTAAACATGCATATTAAATATAGGAAGGTATTTAACATCCCATCTAGTTTCCCTGTTATGGTGGCGTGGGGTAAAAATTAAAGAGCAGAGAGAAAATAATTTTCCTGCATCTACTTGGTGTTTTCCCTTTCTCTGTATGGTGCCCTGAAATTGCTGCAAATACAGTGACCAGGATCAAGACCAGCATAAACTTTTAGTCTCCCTAAAAGTATGAGGGCCTCCAACTGAATGACATTTTTCTTCCTCCTGCCATATATGAGTAGAGGTGCTTTTCACTCATATGTTGTTTGTGTCTGTTGGATACGGTCCACTGTCATGGAAAGCGGATAACACTTTCTTCCTTTCCTCTCTGAAAAAGTTAATTTAGTTTATAGTATTCTATGGTATACCCAGCTTGACTCCTTCCATTTACAGAAGGCTCTGGGATTCAGCTGGCACTTAGGTAAACGACAGGGGTGTTTGACTTGTTTTGGTCAAATCCTCTGCCTCCAGAGCAGACATTTCAGGTTGCAAGGGGCTGCAGGAGAAAGGGGGATAAATACAAATTGCTTTCCCATTTCCATTAATATTAGCCTCTACCATATCAAAGAAACATCCACAAACGGAAGGGCACCGTTGGATCCATTCATCCTTTTATTAACTATGTTCTTTAATTAAGGACAGGAGTCCAGATTGCTGCCAGTGAAGGCAAGGCCAATATGGACCTGATTTTCAGATTACACCATTTTTATCGCTGGAATAAGACAATATATCTATTTGCAGCAGTGTATGGGTATCCCAACTTTGTTCAAGTTTCTGGATATAACCCAGTGATCGCCAGCCTTTCAGGGCAAAGGGATGGTCACTTCTGGAATCTGAGGGAGTGCCACAGGGTACCAGCTGAAAAATAGCTGCCATGGAGGATATGGCATAATACAAAATGTACAATTCTGGGATCTAGTGAAATGTGGGCGTGTGTTTAAGGGCGTGAGCTCATTGTAAAAGAAGCTGAGCCACTGCAAACAGCAGCAGAGCAGGAAGAGTAAACATTCTATCATGCATTGTGGATTTTTGAAGGGACATTTACCATGTCTTTTAATGGGCACTGCAAAGAGGTATTGACAGGCACAGTGGCACCCACCGACATCATGGTGGTGACCCCTGGCATAACAACACATGAAATGCAGGACATCATTATCAGAAAGCATTGACAGATCCCAAGCAGCCTGCTTTTGCTGTTGTGCCGATGTTACAGATAACTCCATTCAAAATAGATTTATGATCCGTCTTGTAATTTAATGTGTGTGCATCTCAGGGCCAGGGCAGTTTGTAAAATACATCTTCACTATTATTTGAAAGGCTTTTAATTTCACCCTGATATTTAGCCTCATCTGCTTTTGGTTTTCAGGATTGTGTCTCTGCTTTACAAACATATGGATCTCTACAAACCAGTAGAATTGGCCAAATTGACCTACGCCCTCCTCCTATTTCATTGCTCCAATCCTGAGATTTATTCCAAATTACAGAGATTGCTCACCAGGTAAGAAAGCACATTTTATCAGCAAATATATTCTGATGATCGCTTTCTTTATTAATTTGTTACATTTGAATCCTTCCCTTAGCAGAATTCAAGGAAGTGTTGTTGTTGTTGTTCAGTCGTTTAGTCGTGTCCGACTCTTCGTGACCTCATGGACCAGGAAGTACAGTGGTACCTCGGGTTAAGAACTTAATTCATTCCGGAGGTCTGCTCTTAACCTGAAACTGTTCTTAACCTGAAGCACCACATTAGCTAATGGGGCCTCCCGCTGCTGCCGCGCCACTGGAGCACGATTTCTGTTCTCATCCTGAAGCAAAGTTCTTAACCCAAGGTACTATTTCTGGGTTAGCGGAGTCTGTAACCTGGAGCGTATGTAACCTGAAGCGTATGTAACCCGAGGTACCACTGTACTTATCAAAATTGCAGTTTGCAGTGATCATCTTAAGAAGGCATTCTTCCTCTTGCACATGGGAAGAATATCTCGCTTCTAAATGAAGCACACTACTGGCTTTAGAAATAACATTTCTGTGCAAATGTCTATTTAATTGATAAATTAATCAATTGAAAATGTCTTTGATCAGGGTACTTCCCTAATTTTCATACCCTTTTAAAATTTGATACAGTGGATACAATTTCTTGCTAAGGAATTATAAGTGAATTGTATTGGGGAATAAGCTCAGTCTGACCCAGTTTGCTGTATTTTTTCCTATTTTCACATTTTCAGTGTGTGGGACTAGGGATTTAAGTAGCTTGCAATGATATCTGTGGCAAGAGCAGCTGGTGTGGGTGGGTGGGTTGTTCGCCTCCCAGCATTGGTGTCACTGTAGCTTACCAGGGTTGGGGATGAGGTGGCAGGGAGTTTGGTGCTGGCCACACTGCTCCACATCTTCCTTCTGGTAAGCCACAATGATGCCACTGCCTCCCATACCCGCTGTTCGCTCCTGATCGGTCGGATTTCTTTTCAAGCAAATATGCAATTGACCTGGGTGTAAAATGCACCAAAAAATATTTGTGGCCTGCCGATTTTCACTCTTCATCACTGACAGATGTATATCTCTCTGTTTTGCATTCCAGCTGTTTACACACTAATGTCGTACCGACGGATATTTCCATGCTCATCCGTGTTCTTTCCTTGCTTCCTAACTCCTACATGGATGAAGTCATAGTCACTCGAATGGAGGCTGTAATGCCTCAATGCAGCTTGAGTGATTTGAGTTCCTTCGCCACAGCTGTTACGAAATGGATTCGACGTGATCAGCCCTATCAGCAAAGCCCCACGGTGCAGTACGGAAAACTTTTGCAAAAAGTCAATAATTGTGCCCTTGAGAGACTTCAGAAAGCCAACGATCTGGATCTTCTGTTAGACGAGTTGAAATACATATCTGGAGACTGGTTTGAAGAAATGCTCCTTGAGGAAACCATGGTTGCTCTTCAGCGCTTGGCAGACCAGATTACATGGACAAATGTGACAGAGTTGTCATCTTTTTTTGCCAGAACTTCCTATCTCTGCGTTCCATTACTTGATAGAATAGCTGCCGTTACCGTTCAGCATATAGATAAGGTACTAACGACACATGATCATTGCATCTCCCTTGAAAGTGATAGGACAAACAGCATGCAGTGTTACGTTTCATGTGTATTCTTATTTGGACATAGTTTATCAGAGCTGTGTCCCCCCCCTCCCCCCAGTGTATTGGGTCTGCATTGCACACTACGCTGCGTGATTTGATTGCTACTCCGGGAACATGTATAACTTGCTCACATTAGGGAGAGACTGAAGACGAGGATCTATTTTATAGAAAGCATATCCCCATTTACACGGGTCTTATATTCCAAATCCCCGTGTGCATCAGTGAAGTTGCATACAATGGGGGAATCAGCTGTCGGCTCAACAAAGCCCCACTGATGTGTGGGGAAGGAACTCAATGATGTTTGCAGACCACTTCCTTAACTTTTGTTGCTTTTTGAATAATAATAATAATAATAATAATACCCCGCCTATCTGGCTGGATTTCTCTGGGCAGTTCCCAACATTAAAAACACGATAAAACATCAAACATTAAAAACTTTCCTAAACAGGGCTGCCTTCAGATGTCTCCTAAAAGTCAGATAGTGGTTTATTTCCTTGACATCTGATGGGAGGGCGTTCCACAGGGTGGGTGCCACCACTGAGAAGGCCCTCTGCCTGGTTCCCTGTAGCCTCACTTCTCGCAATGAGGGAACCACCAGAAGGCCCTCAGAGCTGGCCCTCAGTGTCCGGGCTGAACGATGGGGGTGGAGATGCTCCTTCAGGTATACTGGAGGAATTATTAAAATCTGGCAGACATACGTGGTAAATGCTGACTGTCCTTTTCTCCCCCACCCCCTTGCTTTCTTCTCTAGGTTTACAGTTCTGAGATTTACTCTGTTCTCCGTCCCTTTGCTACTCTAAATTACGATCCTCCCCAGAGTGAAGAGTTTTTTGAGGCTTGCCTTCAGCACTTGAGCTCTTGCTTGGGTAAGTTCATCAGAGAGGAATGGTAGCCAGGTGACATTCCCCCCAAGGTGCCAATTGGTAGTGTGATGAGTGCACAAGGCCAAATAAAATCTCTTTTTGAATCAAAGAAAAGTGATACAATTCAGAACCTTCTGTTGTTGTTTTTTGGGGGGGGACGGGGGACGACGTTGTGCTAACTATTCTAAACATCGGTAGGTAGAATGAATTTAAACTGGTGAGCAGTGAAGTGGCAGCTCTTCCTTTCCCCATCTTTCAAAATGAGCACAGTGCTAAGCAGGAGCACATTTTAAACTATTTGTGCTTGCTGATACAAAAATACCCCCACAGATTTTAAGACAAAGATTCATTTGGTTATTTCCTGTAAAGGGCGCTTATGAAGCTGCTGCTGCAAACGTGCCGCTCACAATGTGGGAAGACCCAGTTGCACAGCCTTAGGCACGGCAATGTATGGAGAAGGGGCTGGCAGGCAAGGACTGGGTGAATACAAGTGTGGGAGTACTAGCAGTGATTTTCTTACATAAACCATGCTGGAGAGGATGTGGGCGAGGGATCTATTATTGTGTCCAAATTAACGTCAAGGCCAACAGCATGAAAATAAGCTCTATCAGTGTACAGTTAATCGGGTTGTTTTTAGGACTGTGACATTTGCCATCACATTCTTCCTTCTGTGATGGTTCCCCACTGTTTTCCACCCGCCCTGTTCCCAGTCTCTATATCCCTGTTCCTTCTGTTCCTCCGGACCATTACAAAATCTGAACATCAGTTTCCAGAAGCAGAATAAATAAGCAAATGTATGTAAAAACACTCAACATTTTAGACTTGTTCATGTGTCACTTGTGTGTGGGGTGTAGCTGTTGAGAAAGGAACAGGGATGCACTTTTATCCCCACCCTTGATAAGTTCCTGTGGCGAGGAAGGGGCTCTGTGTGATTGTATGGGTGTGGAGAATTCTAGTTTCCTATCTGTTTCTCCACTTCTTCAGAGATACTGTCAGTTAAAGGATACACTAATATATTTGTTTTATACAGGTAGTTTTGAACCGCATCTCCTTGTGCTGCTTGGTTTTGCTTTGGCTGTTGCTGAGTATTTTCCAGAGAATGTGATAAAGGCTATATTTAACATCGAATTTCTGGCCAAACTAGATGCCCAGCTTGAAAGTAAGAAATAATTACAAATTTTAACAAGACTCTTGCATTTTGTAAGAGATTGTGTGTATGTGTTTTCTTTTGCTCAGAACAGGAATAGCCAACTGCATTTTTTGATACTACCATCTTCTTGGTTTCAAATAATCTACCTTGGAATAATATTCCTATGTTTGAGTTAGGTTATTTTCAACAAACCACGGTTTGCCAGTTCAGAAACAACAAACCATGGTTGAGCCTGAAGCTTGCCTAGAATACTGTTTAATGGGATATGCGGGTGTGACCATATCCTCCACATGTAAAAATTGGCAAAGCACAATGATTCTTTTCTTCAGATACATACTCTGCCTTGTTGCATAGCGAGTGTGCAACATGCAATTCAGATATTATCTACCTAGGAGAAATATCAACCTACTTAGTATTTCTTCCTCTTGCATACTACTCCCCAACACCATCATGGGAAGGAAGTAAAATTTGATTCAGGCTAAACTGTGTTTTAAATGTCTTCTCTTTCCACCCAGCTTGAAGGAATAAGGATTTTCAGTTGTGATTGTAAATGAGGTTACTTGTTTAGAGAATCATACAGCAGCCTTGAGTCAGGTAGTTCTTCCCATAAATGCTCCCCCAAGCTAGGTCAGGAGTGAAACATTACTTTCATTTTGTTTTTAAAATGAAGGTACAGTTAAAACTAGCATTTTAATTTAGTCTGTTCAACTATAAATTTTCATCCGATTGAGACTTCATTTATTCATTTGGGCATTTCTGTACTAATCAATCCACTACATGTCATCTGGCAGTTTCCATTTTTACTCAGATGTAAGTCCCACTTTTCTTGGTGAAGCTTTGTTCACTGTGCGTAGAATAATACCTTTATTACTTGCTTACTTTCATCCCCCCTGTGCCCTCTCTAAATGGGGGAAGGAGGAGAAGGCATGGTGGACCCCCCGAGTTGTGGCTATGTTTGTGAGGAAGTTGTCCTCTGCATCAGCAGCACCAAGACAGAACAGTGATTTTCCTTTTCCCTCCCAGAGGGGAAAAGAGGAACGAAGATCTCCTCACCTTCTCTATCGTCTCTTTGAAATGCTTGTAGATAGGAGCCCTCAAAATTCCAAACAGCCAGAATATTTTAAAAGCCAAAAAGGGTAACAATGCTTCTCGGCTTCATAAAGAAACCCAGAGTGAATTTTGACTTCTGGTTGTTGTTTTTTTGCTGAAGCCCTATACCAATTGAGTATGAATTAAACAGGGCTCTATGTAAGGTTGTGATGATCAATGTCTTTTCCCTTCTGCACGGATTCATTTTTTAGAAAGCGCTACTAGTTCTCAGAAACTGCTGCTTCTGCAGAGTTGCAAGGCTACCTCCACAGCCTGGCTATTCACAAGAGTAGTGTTGGAAGGCGGTGTTGGCGAGGCATATCAGACCCCATACCTGTACCAGCTTCGTATTAGACCTGCTGCCAGCTGGCTGTGAGGGCAGCTTGGGAATCTGTGGATCCCAGGCCATCTTAGCCCTCAGAAGGCCCCATTTTGTGGGCTATTCATTGGGCTCTGCCAACAGGGGTAGGGTGAGTGGAAGGCAGGAGGTCTGTAACAGTGGAGGTGTCAGGGACTGGGCAGAGGAGGAATGGTGGAGACCACTTCTCCATCCTGACCCAGGGAGGAAGAAGAGAAAGACAGTATAGATTTACAACAGGGGTTTGAGGGAGGAAGCAGCTCGGAGGCAGATGAGGGGGAAAGTTGGGAAATCGTGGGAGAGCCAGAGCAGCTGGCTGACATGTTGTCATTAGAAAGCATTTCAGACCCTCTATCTATCTGCCAGAACTCGGTGAGCCTTAAAAGTAGGAGAGCAAAGAGCTCAAAGACAGAGGGCACTTAGTGGCACCTGTAGAAGTGACAAATAAGGAAGTGGGAGAGACGGGGGGGTGGGGTGGAGATTCACTTGGGACAATGCTATTATCCAAGAGGCTGGGTCCTATAGCCTCTCTCTGTAAAGATTGAAATAAAAAAGGACTGTGAGAACCTTTTCCTTGTCTTTATAATCTCCTGGGCAACCAGCCGGGAGCCGCTGACAGCATCCTGACAGGAGGCTGGCTGAGCCAGCAGAAGCAAGCAGAGGGATGCCTCTGTTCAGTTCAGTGCCCCCACAGCCCAGTGTACAGTGGTGGGGGTTGGATTGCAGCTTAAGAGACTTCTGATTTGCTTCTGCGGCCGTGTCCTTTGTCTGAAGAACTGCTTGCTTTTGTACTTACAGAAGAGCTGTCAGGCGTACAGTGGTGTAAATAGTGTTCGTTTTTTCCCTCCATTTTTAAAAAAAACCAGCGCTACCGGGTTCCTTAAACCGGAGGGTCCGCTTACGGCTGATGGAACTGAACCGAGCGGTCTGTTTGGAGTGCCCAGAGCTTCAAATTCCATGGTTTCATGAGCGCTACTGTCAGCAACTACAGCGAAAAGGTGAATATTTAACCTTTTAAATGACAGTTGCATTATGGGTGCCTCAGTCCATTAAAAAAAACACCGTTACAGAGTCACATTTATTAAAACTCATAACATTTCGGAAATGGCTTAAACTTCAGTTATGTCCTTGTCAGCCTGCTATGAAGTGCTATATGAAGTTATTTTTTAAAAAAACAAAACAGAAAAGATGCTGACAAGCTCAGGGTAATATCCATTTGGTACCCTTGCATAACGTATCTGCTAATGGAAGAATGCAGGAGGTGATCCCCCCCCCCCATTTCCTCTCCCCATTGAAGCCCATAGCACCCTCTGAAAATCTGCTCTGGAGGGTTGGGGAATCTCCAGGATGGGTTGGGAGTTGGCATGGGGCGGGGGGACAAATTGGCAAAGATCGCCTCCCTTCTTCCTTTAGCAGATGCCTCTACTGGAACAAAAGCTCAAGGAGCATCGCCTGGATTCCACCTTCTGATAACGTAACATGCGTCGTTCTTGTAGAGTGATTCGTGATATTTTATTCTGTCTTCCCTTTGGTTTTTATGCTTTGTTTTTGTTTTCACCCCCAGGCAGTGGTAGTCTTAGCTCGTTGCAACAGCAGATTCACGGACTGCTGGGAGAAATTTTGGGAGGAAGCCACTTTGCCAAGGTGTCTGTTCTCACTCCATACTACTACGGAATCGGTGGGTGTTTAATTCATGGGAAATCCTCTGTGGTTCAGCGTTTCATGGGGAACTCTCTCAAAACATTTCTCAAATGTACAGAAGCAAGTCCTGGCTACCCCAGAGGCTTTCCAGACAATCTGTTTATAGTTATCTGAATGCAGTGTTGTTTATTTTTCCTTATTGAAGGCCTGTCCTGATTCACAGGCCCAAAGGAGGGCCCGTGCGAGTGGCTTGATGCAGGGATACCAAAGAAGGATGCCTCCAACACTGTCAGGGCCAGTTCTTGTGCTGGGGCATAAATGATAAAATTATTATTACAGTGGTACCTCGGGTTACATACGCTTCAGGTTACAGAGTCAGCTAACCC
Source organism: Podarcis pityusensis (assembly GCF_964106645.2). Lineage (NCBI taxonomy): Eukaryota > Metazoa > Chordata > Lepidosauria > Squamata > Lacertidae > Podarcis > Podarcis pityusensis. The sequence continues at coordinate 112,322,979 of NC_138028.1, read as the reverse complement.
AGAAATAGTACCTTGGGTTAAGAACTTTGCTTCAGGATGAGAACAGAAATTGCGCAGTGGCGGCAGCGGGAGGCCCCATTAGCTAAATTGGTGCTTCAGGTTAAGAACAGTTTCAGGTTAAGAACAGACCTCCGTAATGAATTAAGTATGTAACCAGAGGTACCACTGTAGTAGTAGTAGTACTTATATACTTTTATTTATAAGCTATTCAAAAAACAAAACAGCAGTTTACAACAATTCTACTTAAAACCACACAATACAGCTATATAGAGCGCATTGCATTAATCCAGCCTCTGGGTTACCAATGTACGGGATACAGTGGCCAGGCTCTTGCAGTTGCTGGATGCAATGAGGTAGTATGAGAGTCTTGACAACTGTGCTCCCCACCCACTTTTGTAGCATTTCATGTTGTTTTAAAGTTTAAATTGTATTTTAACTCAGCCTTTTGAGTGCAGCCGTGAAAATTCCTCCCCTGATTCCTCGCCCCCAAGCAGAATTCCTCACAACTAGGCTACTCCCTAACTTTCCCTATAAAATAGCTACTGCATTTGCATGAAACTTGTGGAAACTGTTGGGCCATGGATAGAAATGCGGTTGGGTGATGCTTTGCATCTTTTGGATAATAAGCCCCAGTGAGGAGCATATTTAATTGAAATCAGTAGCACGTCCTTCCAAGTAATTGTGCTCAGGATCTTGGTGTGAAAAGTTGTACTAGTGAAATCAGTGGGACTGGAGTGACATAAGCAGTAAATAGACAGCCTGTGTGTAACAGAGAAGTTTTGCTTATAGGTTTTCTTTTCTTTTCTTGTAAGTGGTGGCCTGTGTAACTATTATCCTGACCTTAAATAGTGAGTGAGTGCTCTGGGAGCTAAAGTATTGTTGAAGCAAAGTATGAGCCTGGTGAGTACCTGGATTGTAGATCACTGGAGCCCCACGTAAGCTGTTTCATGCTTTACTTAAGAGTCTGCTCTTAAGTATACAGCTCTTAAGTATATATGTGTGTCTGAATATACAGTAGTAGTGCTTGAGTAACATTGTGGTTTGTAATATTGCACTGGTGGAGGAGTCATGCCCCACTGTAAACATTAACTTCCTATTGTGACAAGTCCTGAGATGATAATTTTTATTTCAGACTTTGAGTGTATTCTTGATAAAAACAAGAAGCCTCTTCCGCATACCGAACAGATTGTTGTCATGGCTGACTTGAAGGGAATGCACTGGGAGCAAGATGGCCTGTTGTTGGGAAGGAAAGGGCTGCCGCCCGGAGCTCAGAGGTGGTTACATATTTTCTGTGTGCTTCTATGGTCAATAGTCCATCTTCTTTCGTACTGTTTTATGCCAAGTACAAATTCAGGGAAGGCTGATCTGTCCCATTGTACGTATCTGACTCCACTTGCTCCTAAAGAGTAAGTGAGAGGCAAATTGCACTTACAACTTTAGTCGCTAACAACAACATTTAAAATAACAGCATTTAAAGTCAGTTGCTCCTTACTTTGGCCTGAACCTGAGTGCAAACTTCTGTTGCTATTTAAACTGGGAAGCATATCTTCGCATCTGCGTGTGCTCTTCAGCCGTTAATATGTTTGACTTTGAATAAAATGCTACATTGTGAAATGCACTAAGCTTTATTACAAGGCCCTTAGGGTTCTTGGACCAAGGCAAGCTGAGTTGAAATAAAAAAGGGCGTTTAGAAGGATATTTCATTTCCTCCCTTAATTTACTGCAATTTATTCTGGATAGACACCTTCATTGAGTCTACACCATTCCTAATGTAGAAACTCCCTTATTGATAGGGCAACCTATATTTGCTTTAGTTACTTGCTCAATGGAAAGTTAATTTCTAGCTGGCTGTGTTGTTAAAGAGTGTCCGTTTTAGTATTCCTTGAACTTTATTTGCTCTGAAGAAACCTTGTTAGATTTTACTGTTGTTCTGGACATATGCCACATATTTGCAGAGACTGATGCACATTGGGATGTGACAGATCTCTCTTGTTCAGGGTTAACCTTTCCATTTCAGTGGAGTGAGGTATTATAAGTGTGCAAAGGAATAAACATAGGTTGTCTCCCTCTACTGAAAAGAACTGTGAAAGTTCTCCTTGGCAGGGAAACTGGAGGCATCAGCCTTCAGAGGCCCCTTGCTCAGAAGAGACTGATGCATTTGCAGTTTACGTTGCAATACATGTTTTAATATGATAAAACTCTGCACTTTCCCTTGCCTCTTTTTACTTCTGAGGTGAGACATACATACAGTTTCAGGAGTTTTTTGCCCCTATTATCTAAAGGGCTCACTTTAGATTCTGAGTAGATTCTGTTTTCAGATTGTTGAACCTATAATCATGCACATATGATTGTATTGTATTCAGAATTGCAGTGGATTTTCTGGATTCAAAGGCCTTTTGTAAGAACTTGAATCACCTGAAAGGAGAAGCTGCTATGAAAAAGCGACATTTGGAGATTCTAGGATACCACGTTGTTCAGGTATGTTGTCCTCTGGATTTTGTATCAGTATTGCACATACCGTATTTTTCACACTATAGGGCGCACCAGCCCATAGGGCGCACTTATTTTTTGAGGGGGGAAATAAAGAAAAAAAAAATTATTTCCCCCCCGAGCCCCAAAGAGCAAAGAAGCCATGACAGCGAGCGGGATGGATTTTAGCCTCGGTGCTGGGGGTCCGGGAGCGAAGGCGAGGTTGCGCTCAACCTCGCCATTGCTCCCAGGGCTGGGGGCGGGGGAAGCCTGAGCTTCCCCCGACCCCAGCCCCCAGAACAGGCTGTTGCCCGCAAGCCTTGGGAGTTCCCGCCGGGCTCGCAAGGCTTGCGTACATTTGCGCGAAGCACGGGGCGCGCTCCGGAGTGTGCCCCGTGCTTCGGGCTGCAGGTTGCTGCCCGCAAGACTTGCGAGCCCGGCGGGAACTCCCGCCGGGCTCCCAAGGCTTGCGGATAGCTTCCTGAAGCCTCTTGCTCTCCAGGCTTCAGCGAAAGCCTGCATTCGCCCCATAGGACGCACACACATTTCCCCTTCATTTTTGGAGGGGAAAAAGTGCGTCCTATAGGGCGAAAAATACGGTAATTTCAGAGTTATCTGACAATATGTCAATATTCTTTATTTGAAAGTTTTTTATCATAAATATTGAGGGCTGTGTTCTGCTTCTACTCAGGGTAGACCCATTGAAAGTTAGTTGGATTCAGTCCTCCACCCTTCTTCCAAAGGTTGCTTTCTCTTCTTCTCAAGTTGAATATTATTATTGTTACCACCACCACCCCTTCCCATATGGTCTTGCAATCTAAAAACAGACCAGGGGTGGGGGTGGGGAGACAGCAAAGGGGGAAAGATGGAAACAGAGGCAGGAATAAAAAGAGGAAGAAGATGCCATTTCCCCCCCAGTTGCTCATGTTTGGATTTAGAGTGGGACTTAGAGCTTGAAAGTTATTCCAGAGGCTTCAGCAAAAAGATGGGCTTTGGTTTGAGGAAAGTAAGAGAGGTTATTTAAACTTATACAACTGAATAAAAAGTAGAGAAGTTACATTGAGTTTTAAAAAACATTGAAAAGAATTACACAGTTGGAAGATGTGTTATCAAGTTCATCTCACAACCTGTGGACCTCCATACGTTGTTTTACAACAATTCATATTATCCTTGCTCTTTGGCTAAGCTGCCTAGGGGAGGGGTCAGCAAACTTTTTCAGCAGGGAGCCGGTCCACTGTCCCTCAGACCTTGTGGGGGGCTGGACTATATATTTGGGGGGGGTTGAATACACTCCTTTGCCCCACAAATAACCCAGAGATTTTAAATAAAAGGACACATTCTACTCATGTAAAAACACGCTGATTCCCGGACCGTACGTGGGCCAGATTTTGTAGGTGATTGGGTCGCATCCGGCCCCCGGGCCTTAGTTTGCCTACCCATGGCCTAGGGCTTCCAACATCTGGGGACCAGGGCTGCTATAGTGAATACTATTGGGTCATACTTGCTGAAACTTTCGAAGTATTCTTTTCATTCTGTTTTTGCTACCTAATATGAATAATCTTTCCTTGCATTAAGTGGACGAATGAGAGCATCTGCCTGGCAGCTACCTACTTTGTTTTCGTATCTTACCACATTTACCAATATTCTTCATAGTACTGTATGGTATTTGCAGCCTATTATAGCTAAAAAGAAAGGGAGACACCTTTTTTCAGATGAGTTCCCTATCACAAGCACTTCTGTTTGCGCAATAGGGCTCCCCCCTCTGCCTTTAAGGAGATGTAAAACCATGGGCAGACATTTAAGGAACTTCCTGCTCTGTATGAATTCAATTGAGGTCTGGAGAGATGGGTATCTTCCGAGCAACACCTTAGTATTGATATAGTTAGCTATGACCAAGGCTGCAGCGCTGTGTCAACTTACTCAATGAGTACCGTATTTTTCGCCCTATAGGATGCACTTTTCCCCTCCAAAAATGAAGGGGAAATGTGTGTGTGTCCTATGGGGCGAATGCAGGCTTTCGCTGAAGCCTAGAGAGTGAGAGGGGTCGGTGCGCACCTACCCCTCTCGCTCTCCAGGCTTCAGGAAGCACTCTGCAAGCCGTGGGAGGGCTGCGCAAAGTCGCGTAGCTCTCCCACGGCTTGTGGAGAGCTGCCTGTTCTGGGGGCTGGGGTCAGCGGAAGCTCGGGCTTCCCCCCGCCCCAGCCCCGTGCCTGGGGGGGAAATAATTTTTTTTTTCTTTATTTCCCCCCAAAAAAACTAGGTGCGCCCTATGGGCCGAAAAATACGGTAAGTAGAACTTACTTTTGAGTGAATATGCATCTTTCCATTGAAAGCAGTCAACTTATTGGGATGATCCTGTTCTTTAGCCTCAGTGCATATGGAATACTGTTCAGTTTCCTAAACTTAGGTGACCAAGTGCTCTGTAACAGGAAACTTGACTAGTGTTATGTCTGAACATGTTTTCACTTATCATGTTCCCCTCCAAATCAGTTTACAACCAGATCTAGAAGCAGCCGTGTAACTATGCCAATACAACAGAGATTCTTGTTAAAAACAAGTATCTTGATAGGTTTCCCTTGCTATATTTCTACAGTAAACTTTATTTTATTTCAGATCCCTCATTTTGAATGGAACTCCATGGAGCTGTCATCAAAGGAGGCATGGATGGAGTATCTAAAGAATAAAATATATGAAAAGGTTTGATACGATCACGTGAAGAAGACACACAATCATGAAGTTATTTTATATGGACTATGGAACATTAAATATTTTTAGCCTGATGTGGCTTTACTGAAATCCCTTTTTAAAAATGAAATCATCACAACGCACACTAGGCTCTAGTTCCACAAGGGTGACCCACATGCGGAAGCAGGTTCACACACCTGCTGCCTATGCAGATGTGCCTCTGGATTTACATTTGGACCTGGATTTTGATGCTCCACTAGATCTCCTTGAAATGGCTGGATAATTCTTCCAATGCAGATGAGAATGCGTTTCCCCATCCGTAACCCTCCTTTCTGAACCCCCCCCCCCCGAGGGTTGGAGAACTTCCAGAGCTGCTCCCCTTGAGGCACAAAGAGCTGCCTCTTCCACCCATAGGAAAATATCAATCATACATACACTGACCTCTCAGAATCTTAGCTCAGACACATTTGTGTTTCTCATATGCATACAAATGGGCAATAAAAGACAATGGAACAAAAAGCCTAATGGAAGCCATTAGGATGGAATGTGTCTCTGCACCTTGAAATTTCGCTTTAGGTCAAAGTAAGTGAAAGTAAACCACACTTGCCTGTTCCTCTCAGTTTATGATACCTTTATACCTGCTTCTTCCTCCTACAGAGCTACTACTAGCCTGGTGAACAAGAAAGCTACCACACTCTGATTTTTGAATTGGTTCCAGCTAGTAAATGTGTCATGTTGCTATTTTAAAACTAGCTTCCTCTGCTAAGAGCTGGTGAATTGCAGTAATGTTTCCTTCCCAGTATGAATCTCCCCTCGGGTCTGCTGCTGCCACAGCCGTTGAAAGAACAGGAGACATGCAACAATAGCACAAGGGCTTGAGTCTGCCAGGCATTGTGAGTGACAACCACAGGTTGCTTGTCCGTTGCAGAGAGGCAAACCGCTCCTCCAAATAGTTGGCATTTATTTCATGGTGTCCCCCTCCTATTTCAGGGCTGGCCCATGCTTTAAACCTGCAGAACTCCACAACTCAGCAAATATCACCCCCATATTTTAAGGGGAAGCCAAGCTGATCTTTAAAAAATGGAGGCGGCTTCCATAACCTAATTCTCAGAATGCAAGCACAGGAATTGGCTATACAGTTAAATGAATACCAGGCAGAGGGAATTTCTGCTTATGCAGGAGAGGGGAGTTCCCTGATATATTTTTTTAGAAATTGTCCCTTCCTATTGCAACTCCCTGATCCATATGCTGTCGTGTGCCAGAGGATCTTCCAATCCTCAGCAGAGGAAGGCGAGTTATGGTAAAGTCCTCTGCTGTGATTGGTGCAGAAGCTCCAAGCCCATTTTATGTGAAAATAGTTTTGAAATGTATAACAGTCCAAGACAGCCTGGAAGATTGGGGCGATAAGCGTATTTTGTATATGAGGCTACAGCAAAAATTGCACGGGTAGGAACCATTTCTAGGTGAAATCTCCCAGACTCATTTTTAGTCAAATTCAATTTTATTCAGTGTTACAGCAGAATTTACTTCAAATTCAAACTGTTAGTAAAAACTGAGGGCGGGGGGCATTGGGCACCTACAGAAGTTAATACGTATAAGACAGATACATGAACAGTTTAATGAATCAAGGTAGTTCTCAATCTCTGTACAGGGTAAGCTTGCACAACAAAACCAGAGGGGGACAACAAAAAATAAAAAATCATCATTAGTCAATCTTCCTTTCACTTTACAGCTTTGAAAGCTTAAAGAGATTCAGGCCAACAGAAAGACAAGAGGCACCAGAAGCATAGCGAATTTCTTTCAGCATCCCACACCACTCCTTCTTCTCGTCGTCATACCTGCATGGACAAAAGTTACTATAAGTAGGCACCTGAGATCACAGAGCAACGAATCCCTTTCTATGTTTACAAATACCAACCATGCATTAGGATCCCAACATAAAATGCCAGTTATGACGATAAGGCTTTATTCTCCATAGTACATCATTGATTTAGTGACTCATTTCACAGCTCTGGAACTGTTTGTTATTTCCCAACGTTCTTTTTCCTTGTGGTCCTCCAGCTGTTATTGGGCAACTCCCATTATCTGTGACCGTTGGCCACGCTGAAAGGGGGCGATGGGAGGGAGTAGGAATCCAGTGACCCAGGGCGGCCAGTGGTTCCTGATCCCTGCTTTAAAATTTCACAACTCAAGTAATAGTGTCAACTCTTAACTGAATCAGCTATCTGCATCAGTTTATATGGTTTATTTCTATTTTGAACATGTTAGGCCAAAAAACTTAGGGGTGCTTTCAACACCGCACTATGCAGATAATTTTGGAATGATCTCCCCTTCTCTGCCCATGCGGTCCCTAAATCTGTTCTTTCCCCACAGAGCAGATTCAGGGACAGTGTGGGGCCAGCACAAAACTGTAGCCAAACAATGCCATTGAAAGGCAATCTAGCATAAACCCTCGCATAAAAGATAGACGAATCCATCCACCACTCCTTGGTACAGACCTGTCTCTGCAAACACCTACACAGTACTCAAGCAAAGAGTCTGGCCTGTTTGTGGGAAAAGAGGTTACTCCTGCGATCTGTAAAGCATTTTGACAATTTTTTGATTAACCTGAAGTTAAGATTATTTAGTCCTCTGAAGTGAGTAATATTTCATGGCGAAAAAAAAAAAGATGGAATTAACATACTATGACAAAAGATTGTCAATAAAAAATAAGCTGACATTAGAACGTTTACAAAAGCAGCAGTTTTTCACTGGATTCTGGAGATGACCTCGTGCAGTGTGAATATGAAATATTTTAGTCTCTCATACAGTATCCTATACATGTCTACTCAGAATCACATCCCATTAAGTTCAGCAGGAGTGCTGGCCAACATGTATGCAGTTACCATCTTTGATTAGCAAAAAGAGTAATATTCAAACAACTTACTTCCAGATGTCGTTCACCTCATTAGGTGCAAATTCCTTTGTTTCAAGCTGAATCATAGCAAAGCCTCCAATAGCATACAAGGAGCCAGACAGATCAACTAAAGAAATGGAGCTTCTCTCTTGTGGAAACTCTGGCATAACCTCCCATCTGTAATTTAACAAATATTAGATAATGCTCACTTTTAAAACATAACTTTAGTATAACAGCAGAGCAGGAAATATATATATATATTGTTTCCACTTCATTCATGCAAGGACTCCTTCTGTGAGCAGAACTCCTTCAAGGAATGAAGTGAAAATGTTGGATACAACCCACACTTTCTCAGATATGCTGGAAAACTTCTGGCCAAGCTCCAACATATGGTGAGGTGATGGTGCCAAAACGGGGGGGAGTTCTGGGGTGGCAGCAGGGTTCGAAATTATCAGGGCGCCAGGCGCATTTTGCACCTAAATATTCTCTACTTGGGAGCACCTCAAAAAATCTGGGTGCCATTTTTTTGCACCTGGCTGACACTTAAGGATTTCTGAAATGTATGTGCTTTGAAGCTTTGAAGTATACGCTAACAACAGACAATGAGGAGTTCAACAACGAAGAGTAGAACGTTTTGAAAACTGAAGTACAGTACCAATATTTTAATTGCAAACACCTAATTAAACATGTATTAACAATTTCTGCTAACAATTTCTATTAACAATGTGTCACTTATGTGAATTGCGTATTAGTTAATGCTTATTTAAATAATAAAAAGTGTTGCCGACCCACCCACCCTGGTGGCGACAAGACATTCTATTCTGGCACCCACAACCCAGTTCCCAGAAGCCATTTGGCTCCTTGCTTTGCTATCCCAGTTTCTAACACGGGGTGACGGTCACCTTGCAGGTGTACACCCATCTATAGGACCATTGCTGCTAAGAGCTCCAGAGCTCCACCAGCCCTGCCATGTCACCTCATCCCATCTCAATGAGCGCAATGCCACCGCTAAGACACCACCACTCCTTCAACTGCCTACCCCCAAATCACTGCTGCATTGGCTGCCTCTGCTTATGGAAGAAGGGAGGCAATATGGTACTGTCATTCTAAACACAATCACTCCTTTCCAAGACAGATTGTGTGAATTTGGTAGTGGGTTTCTGCATATCTGTAGTGGGGAAAGCTCCAGCATAGGTGTGGCCAATGAAAATGAGACTGGATATCACACTCACTTGTTAGTGGTGAGATCAAATGCTTCAACGGAAGCTGAGAGGCCCTCTTCGGTAACGCCCCCTGCAATCACAATTTTGCCTTTATGGACAGCGATGCCAAACATAGAGCGAGCCACTTTCATAGGGGGAAGATCACGCCAGTCTCCCCTCTTGGAATTGTATGCAAACACTCTGTTAGTGCATTTTCTGTGGAGAGAAAGAAACAACGTGAATTGTTCTCAGAAATCACAACTCGGCGGTCACAACGAAAAGGTGTGAACATCTTGCAAGACATTTCCACTTTGAGGATAACAGGCATTCGGATTTGGAAAATAGTTTCAAATCCAATCCAAGCATAACACGCTAGGACCAAGAAATAACTTCTAGATAGATATGCCAAACACCTTAACATCCCATGACTTTAAATGGGAAGATAATGCATTAATTTGTATCCTGAGTTCTTTCTGTTATTTATATTGCAGATGTCAACTTCCTAATATTTTTTCTCTATACTTTCTTAGAATGGCTGCCTTGGCTTCTGTGGTCTGGATCAAAAGTCCTCAGAGAAAACACCTCACAGCATCTTGAGATGGAAGACCTGCTCCCAGCCTTGCAGTCCTTTTCCCACCTGGCATGGGAGGGCAGGGCCCGGACTGACTCCAGCTACAAAGGTTGAGGCTGCTGAACAGTCTCTTGGGTTGGGTACTATTTAGGAGTTTTTGTTGCTGTTGTTGATACTAATTTTTTGTATCTTTACATTTAGAACTTATGATTTATGTGAAAATCGTTTAGTTTGGTCATGTACATTTTGGCATCCTTTTTATTTATTCTTTTTGACTACATTTATGCAAATCTTTTTATGCTGTAAGCTGCCTTGAGCATGGTTTTAACTATGGAAAGGTGGCATACAAAGAGGATGATGTTCCGCTCCCATGATATTTAACAAATATTTAACAAACCCATTCTTCTTTTCAGCAGTGGCTCATTTCATTAACTTGCCATGGTCTCTCCTGTATATGTTACAAGTTTTCCATTAATTCTGCCATCCTCAGCCAATTTGTTGCTACAGTATAGTTCAAGAGCAAATCAACATATTCTCCCAGAATGTTGCATAATATACACACAGCCAAAAACCAATGCTGGATATTTCTAAAACTATAGGCTGAGGTTTCACCCCTCCAGTATGGTGACACTGGACACATGCAATGGGACATGCAATTGTGAACCTCCCTGAGACCTGTGGGTATAGGGTGGTATATATTTTCAATCAATCAATCAATCAATACTAATTCATACGATCATGGGTTCCAGCCCGTTTCCTCCCTGCAGCAGAATTTCCCCACTGCCTTTAACTTCAGTTATGGTTACATGGGCACCAACTTTAATCAAGATTAATCAGGGGTTGAAACAGGGCACAAGTAGAAACGTTTTACCATGCCCCCCCCACCACCACCATTGGGACACTTTTGAAGTACTCACTTATCATCAGTCTTTCCTCCAAGACAATATACAACTCCATTGTGTGAAGTAGTAGCATGGCCATAGACTTTGAGGGGGAGCTTTTTGACCTCATTCCATTTGAGGGATCTGGAATGGAAGAGGACCCAGTAAGGCAACAGAAAATTCAACGAGAAGCTCCAGTAAACACAACAATATGAAGGCACCTACGTGGGATCATAGCATAGTACTGAATCCAGAGACTCCTCAGTTTGGAGGTCTTTGCCTGCAATTACATAGATTTTGTTCTCCAGTTCACCTAGTCCAAACAGGCACCTGGCTGATGGCAGCGGAGGAAGACCAACCCATTCAGAAGTGATGGTATCCAACTATATATTTTTCCAAAATTCAAAATAAGAAGTATTAGCGAAGACATACAAAAGAGTACATAGGCCTGAAAGATGGTAAAACAAGAGTGCTCAAAGAGGTAATAGTAAACTGTGCAAAGTAAGGAAGGAAGACTGAAAAGGGGGTGGGAACATTGTAAGATAAAAGGTAGAATAAGCAGGTGAAGAAAAGAAACAGTACAGAATCCATTCCTCCCATCCTGACTTTTAACCACACACAGTGAAGACTCTGAATGTACTTCTGGAAAGAGAACTCAGAAGGCGAGAGCTACACCCTTTGGATGTGTGCACATGATTTGGGGGAGGGCTAACCTACCAAAACTCTAGCCTACCTTTAAATGTTTCCCATATGGGACTCTGCTAGCAGAGATATCATCTGTAGGCTTGTATAGAGATTACAAATAAGCAGATCTGATCCATGACAACATTCACCTCCTCCCCGTTTTAAAAACCTTTATGCATGGTGTGTCTTCTTTAGTCCCATCCCACAAGCTTCCCCAACTTGTATCCCCACCCCACCAGACCTCTGTACCAAACTTGCGAGTCCCAATGCACCTTTTGAAAATGACTAAACTATGCCCTGCCCTAATAATGCTTGCTATGTTTTCCTGGCTATACATTTTCCTTCCTTTTTTATGACTGTTTCACATTCAAACTTTCCAAGAGCTATTTTTTCTCCCCTGTCTACCCACCAATTCCTCTACTTACCTGGACATGTTTTTCACAGAGGTGTGGAATTTATCTCTGGATTGTAGCGCCTCACCCTGGGCTGAGCTGAATAGGGGGCTCTCATTTTTTGCAGAATGTTTTGCCAATTGCAAAAAGGAGGTCCATTATTATGGCTATCGTTTGTGGTGAACATGAACTGGGATGAAAATGTACACTCCCTTTAAAGCAGCCAGAACTGAATTATTTGGATGTTGGGTGAGAGCAGGAGAGAAAGAAATCTGAACAAGATAGGTGAAGTGAGTGGATGAATATTTAAATTTAAATACAGCTTGTGTAAAGATGGGCCAAGACAGAGCCTTGGCTGAGTGAGCAGCTATAATATGCCCCAGTCACTTGGAGGCTATACCGAGGGTAGGGTGGGAGATTGAAAAAAGAAAAAGTAGAAGGAATAAAGAGTAAATAGAGAAATAGAAGAAAAGCTGCTAGCTGGACTAATAAAGACCAACAACCCAGGTCATCAGGGAAACCCTTTTGATGGCATCACGTCCTGTGGATTATTGTAGGACAGTGGCTCGAAACATACAAACTATCTTCTAATATGTTGCAGGGCAAATAGGATCCTCCATTTATCAGTTGTTTGTTATGCCTGAACTTGTGGAAACACTTGTTATTTTAAACTATGGCCTGTTCCAACAGGCTTACAATTTTGGCTTGTTAGAAAATACAGGTTAACAATTGCTTAAACTAATCAAACTGTTCTGATGCAACAAGGAACTCTGATTGGTTTAAAAGTGAACACAGATGCCTCTAATCTCTTCCTTGCAGCTGTGCCAGAAGAGATGGGAAGGGAAAGGATGGGGGGGTCTACCTGCTGCTTGTGCAGGTAACGCAAAACTATAGTACTGCAGACAAAATGAACCATCTTGCTTCACTCCATCAATGGCTTAAGATATTTGGGCTCAGTTATTGACAGGGGAAAGTTTACATTGTGATGAGCTTAAAAAAGAACAGGAACAAAGTGAGCAATGTAGCACATTTTGACCTAGAAGTCTACATGTACCCAGAATGCACACAGCCTGCAAAAGCAACGTCCATAAAGATGAACTGCTGCTGCTGAAATGAATGGGGAGACCCTTGGAATTGTTCTCTCTCTCTCTCTCTGTGTGTGTGTGTCTGTGTGTGTGTAGCAGGTGTTATGTCCATCAGAACTCACTGTATTAGAATGTCTAACTATGGACAGATCCCCCAAACAATCTTGGGGGCTGTGGTTTGTTAAGGATGCTGGGAATTGTAGCTTTGTGCGGGAGAAAATACAGTTCCCAGGATTCTTTGGAAGAAGCCATGTGCTTTAAATAGAATTTAAATGTATGGTGTGGATCTGGCATGTATATGATGTAAAACAGGGAAGAAACAAAAGCAAACTAGAAAACATATAAATATGGACAGGACGCTAAGGCCCACATTAAAAACCCACTTTACACGTGTTCAGATGTTCATCTGAGCAGACATTCAAGGGGAGTGGGATTGCACTTGTTCCTGCTGGTTCTGCCCCCACTCTGCTCACATTTATGCAAGTATGAACTGCATGTGAGTAGGTTCCTTCAGACATTTCACCAGGATAGAACTGTGATTTTAAGTCAGAGCACACATGATGCCACAGCTTCTGTTATACAGTACAATTTCAGTTTCACGTCAATAACATTTTGTAGACCAATACAGTTGGTGCTGTTGACAAATGTTTAAAAAAAAAAAAAAGCTTTTAGAGGAGAATCTTCTAATATTATAGAGAAAATCAGACAGTTTAGAAAGCAAAAAAAGGATCAAGGGTAATCTGGAAGGAGTGGTGAAATTATTGGATCAATGGTAAAATTACAGGATAAAATTATTATGCACCTTTGGATTTCTAAACTCTTAAGACCTTGAACTAGAAAGACAATACAGGATGTACAGCTCCTACAGAAAAGTTGCACACCAAAGGAGCCACACAAAAGCTATGTTTTTAGCATGTGGAGTTCAATTATTTCTTCCCTTACCAAACAAACCAGAGATTTATACCTGGAAAAAGTATGACTGGAAAGGCTGCTCCTTGTTCTCTTCATCCACATACAGTCCTCCCACTACATAAACCTGCTTCTGTTTAGTGACTATGCTGGAATGATTTCTGGGAATCTGTTCCGACAGCGCTGCCAGGTAACATTCATTCTCTGTGGGGTCATAAGCCACAGAAGCTGTATCGTTTATGAGAAGAATAAGGTCTTTAGTAAACATTCCATGCCTTGGAATATCATTTAGGTAACCAGGAAGCAAATCTTCGTCCCCCACGTCACCATTAACCTCTCCTTTGCCCGATTTCCCTGCGCCTTTGGTTGGCTCAGGCAGTTTCCCAGCAAAGGCATCTTTAATAACCTTAATCTTTTTTGAAAGATCTGGGTTGCTTTTGATGATTTCATCCTTCTCAACATGCTCCTTGAAATATTTCTCGTCCATCAGGCGAAAGCGGATGCAGTCAAACACTTCTCCGAGGTTCTTCGCTCGATTCTCTTTATCTGCTTGCACCCATCTCATCACAGCCTCAAAAACCACTTCCTCCTTTTCGATGTTCAAGCTGTCTGGTGAAATCACAGAGATCAATTCGTGAGGGGCGAGCTGCCTGAAGTCCTCTTCTTTGCAAATCTTCACAAAGTGGTCTGACACAAAATCACGGGCGGACAGGGCAAGTCTCGGGCAGTCGAGGAGGAGACCTAATCTCAGGATGGCCAGGCAATTGCCAACAGCGAGTCTCTTCTGGAGGTAAGAAACACAGACAGTGAAAACGGAAGGGATTTGAAAGCGGCTTGCCAAAGCAAAAATATCTTGCACGTTAGAATCGTTGAGGTCAATGCTTGCAGAATAAAGGTACTTAAGAATCATATCTAGGATGACAGGATCAACATTGTCCAGCACCACCTCTTTCTTCTTCTCCTCGCTTTGCTCCGATAAGAAGTACTCACGGAAATAAGGACTACAGGCTGACAGAATCAGTCTGTGGCAAGGGAGACTTTTATCCCCAGCTTTTAGGGAACAATCAACAAACTTTTTTTCTTCCAAAAGTTCCCTAAGGCCATCTTGAAGAAGAGTGGATTGATAAAGCCGAAGCTCTTCCGCAAGTTCTCTTCGGGAATCCATTTTGTGGAACGACTGGGCAAGGAGGTAGGAGTGAGAGCCCTCTTGCTGGTACCTAGGTCTGCCTGAAAAAGGCAGATCAATGTGCTCTGCCCGGCCTGAAGCTTCTGTAATTTAATCTTGCCAGCTAAATATAGGTACAGACTTTCACAAGCTGGAATTTAGGGTGGATGGTGTGGAAAGAAGAGTGGAGCTTGCAGCTGTCATGGGTTGAAAGAAGCAACTGTTGCTTTTAGTCACTAGGGAACCACTTTTACTTGGTTACACACACTGAATCACCAAGATTACTTGCAGAATATAGTTAGCACCAGCAGTCAGCCAAGGTGCAGAATTAGAACCAAGGCAGTTACTATGAAGTAGGTCTTTGAAATGCTAATATTACTCAAGCAAGATGGGAAAAAGTAGAAGCCAGCAGGTGGAACTATGATAGCCATTCATAACTGAGTCATTGCATTCATTTAAAAGATTGTTTCAGAAAAATCAGGCCAGTGCCTATGCCTATGAAAACAAATTCCTATGAAATATCTGCTAGATACAAATATAAAGTTAAAGGTAAAAAGGTAAAGGTACCCCTGCCCGTACGGGCCAGTCGTGTCCGACTCTAGGGTTGTGCGCCCATCTCACTTAAGAGGCCGGGGGCCAGCGCTGTCCGCAGACACTTCCGGGTCACGTGGCCAGCGTGACGAAGCTGCTCTGGTGAGCCAGCACCAGCGCAGCAAACGGAACACCGTTTAATATAAAGTTACTTTCATTTAATAACATATTCACCCTTTAAGCAATGGGAAAATGTCCACTGATTTAAAATAAAAGCAGGATTGCGTCCCAAAATGTCAGTGATCTAGTATGTGTGCTTAGCCAGACTGGGTGTACTTTTCATATCATTCAAGAATGATAAAGGAGCTACTGCTGGAGTCAAAGCAAGAACGTAAATGAATCAACAGGTACAATTCTTCTACTACTGACGTGTAAGTTCTAATTTTAAATGGATAAACCCTGCAATTTTATACAATTTACTGAAATTCACCTTTATACTTTCAATATAACTTTCATCAGAAGAAATGGGTTGGATGTAGGACTAGGTTAGTCACACTTATGCTCCATTGAAAAGGAAGTGAAAAATTTAGTCATGAGTAACTGAAGTTTCAGTGATTCCAGTGGGACCTAAAGTGTAATTTAGGCTGCATTCCTGACTCCACCTACCTGACAGTAAACCTCAGAATTCGACAGAACTTACTTCTGAGTAGACATAGGATTACACTCTTAAATCTGGAGCTAGCCCTACATACTTATTTAGCAAAGATTAACTGGTTTTTTCCTCAATGTATACTCAACAGATCAGCTGCTAAAATAACAGCTGGATGAACAAGTCATTTGACATTTTTCCATTTACAGAAATTGTGTGCATGGTATGGTCTCGTGAAAACTTAGCAGCTGCCTCTCTCAAACAATTACTGACATTTAATTTTGCATGCAGCATACTGTTAGTTCACTGCATGGAAAAATTATGTTGTGATATTCCTACAGGTAAACAAATTTGACAAAAACAAAGCTGGAATGAAATTTTTGATGAATTATAGTATTATGCAATTTTACATGTGCGCGGACACACACACACATACACATGTCATTCTGTTTGGGACTCGCTTGAAGACAATGGGTAGAATTTATCACTGTGAAGCTTTATTTAGTGGAATTCCCAGGTGGAATTCAGTGGAATCCCCAGGTGTGGTGTGCACCAAATCAATAGTCGGTAATAGTTAGTAAGTAAAATGGAAATAAATATTGAACAGATAAAAAGGTACAATGACAAGACAAATTCAACATTTGTCACAGCAACCAGTAGAATTCATGAAAGTAAACTTCATTTCTTAGCATACGTCCAGGGTAATGGAATGTGTGGTATATTGGTGGAATGAAGTAAGAGTAAGATTTAATGACTGGGTCATAGTTGGAAATTCAGAAATACCACATATTATCTCATGTTATTTCCTTAAAAATATTTTTATTTACACTCATATGAGACCAACACATATTCTAAATAATCAAATATTTTTAAATAATTTTAAATGTAACCACTGAAAGCACTGTATACTTTTACAAAACTGTACATTCCATGAATATATAATCAAATATATTTTATTATAACATGACAACTATACACTGTACATCATTATCTCTTCCTTCTTGTAATAGTTTTCTTGTAAATATAATCGCTATAAAACAAGGAGCTGTAGCTTTTTCAATACATGACTTTTAGAGACTAAACAGATTAATTAAATGTTGCTTTAAAATAATGTCAACCCATTACTTCCCAGAGTCCTTGCAGTGTGAAGCCATCTTTTAGTTTTTCTATGGCAAGCCCCAACTCTTCAGAAAAAACAGGCTCACGGTCCTGTTGCTTTTTTTTCAGGAAATAAGGAAGAGAGGAAATGCAAGAAAACAAAGGTTAATACTGTATAATCAATTAGGCCATTAGGAACTAACACACTATTAAGTTTTCACTAAAAATAAAATAAAACCTTACCTTATTTCCATCAGCAAAATAAGCCTACAACAGAAAAGTAGAAAAAAATTAAAAACTTTAAAAAGTAATTCTCTAAGGGTGCTATGTAATGTTAGTCATACTCAAAGGAGACCCACTGAAATCCGTGGGCCTACAATTAACATTATATATCATCTTAAATATTTTAATTATAAACAGCACAACCTTGTGTATGCCTGCTGAGAAGCCCCACTGAGTTCTATGGGGCTTATTCCCAGGTAACTGGATAGTACTGCAGCCTAAGAATTGAATATTTGTTAATTCAAACACAAACACCAAGTAACTCAGTTCAATTAAATACTTTTGGATCTAATTATCTAATTGTATCTGAAGTGGTTATTAAAACCATGTACTGCCATTTTGTTTCATTTCCCCCTTATTCAGTATGAGTAACTCCATTTTACACTCTATCAAATAAATCTCTTCGCCTTGACAGATTTATAAAATATAGCATTAAACAAAGTAATTTTTTCTGCCAGCTTTCAACTGCCAGTTTTCTGCCAGCTTGTTTAAACACAAAGGAAATGCTTCGATCATACCTAACCTATAGCAATTGTGAGCAGCAATTAAAACAGCTTTCTTCACTTTGATACACCACACTGATACAGAGGTCAGGACTCTTGATTATTTCAACATCATTAACACTCTTAAGAAATGTGTTCTAGTGTCATGTCTTTGGTGACTGTCAAACAAAGAGTGAAACATTCACATGAGAAAGTTATTCACATTTCTTTCCTTAATGAAGTAAGGAACCCAAAGGTGCTCAGCAACTCACCAGATATTTGAAGGCATACTGAAGAGGTAGAAGATATGTGATAGCATTTTGATCTTTGAAAAATCCAGTGTGATTGCAATAGATGTATTGTCACAGGTGCTCACTATACTGTGCAAGGGACTTCTGCCTGTGCAACAGGATTTCCCCTTCCTGCTCCCAAGGGTCTCTGGAATTTAGGGCACTTTTAAAGGACCTCAGGGCAAAAAAAAATTATGTGTATTCTTATCACTTCATGCAGCTGGACCACAAGAACAGCATAGCTTCAAGGTGATTGCTAGCTGAAATGGAGCCACTCTGTTTAATCACAAACTCAAATGAGTATGAAACACGCAGGTGAGCAAGATATAACCTACTGCAAGTAGTCTCCCATTCTTCACGACCAAGAATTTTGTTGTGAAATATAGGGTTGGACCCAGAAATGAATAGAACTCCATGCAGCGGGGCTTTCCTGGCCAAAACCACCTGCTCCCAAGTGTCAAGGGACCCTCTGAAAGAAGAGGAGGAGGAGTTTGGATTTGATATCCCGCTTTATCACTACCCGAAGGAGTCTCAAAGTGGCTAACATTTTCCTTTCCCTTCCTCCAATGTGGGAAACAATGTGGGATTGGGTACAGGGGCTTTGGAAGCTCAGGGACCAATTTGGTGGGGCTTCCTTTCACAAGCAGAAGTCCCTCTGCGCTTGCACTAGGAATATTTGGATCCATTCTACAAAGTTTTGTAATCTTCCCATAGGATCAGAAACATTAAATGATGCGCACCCTGACCCTGTAGGTCAGAAGAAAGCTATGCTGGGCCAGTCACAGTAAGCCATAATTCACGGCCTATCATAAATGCTGTCCAATCACTTCCACTTCTCTCTCCCATAATGCAAATGGGAGAATCAAGCCACAAGGTTTACCGTGATATCTGAAATGGGGATCATGGTTTTTTCTTGGCTTGTCAATTATGGTTTGTCAGGGAGAGAAGCCAAGCTTTGCCGCTTGATCATCCCACACACACTAGAGCAGGAGTGAAGTGGAAGTGATCAGGCATTATTTACAGTAAGCCATTAACTGTGATTTACGGTGATGTGTGAATTGCGTCACAGAGTTTGGGGGGGGTCAAAGTATGCACAGGACTACATAATTCAAGGTAAATCAACAGAGGATTATAATTTTTCTGTAGAACCTTACCACAAAAGCATCTGTCTGCTCATCTGCCTCAATCTCTACATCATCCTGTATTTGTTCCACAGTCAGATCTTCTAGCTGCTGAGGCTGAAAATTAATAAATGAAAGAAAACACTTTTAAATCTAATCTTTAAATCTTGTTAAGTAAACAGTAGCTAGTTTAATTTCTATAAATCGTATTTTTAAAATAGGAATACCTTTTCTTCCATTTCGTAATCTACGCCAAATATAGGATTAACTGAAAAGACTTGATGCAATGATTTTATTTCTTTTGCTGTTCCCTCTAGTTTTTCCACTGGGTCAATCTTAAATCCAAGCACATAACCACCAGTCTATAAGAGAGTATATGTTGAAAGAAAACATATCCAATTGTTATCCCACAGTATGATGACCCAAATTCAGTAAAACCATTTTGGCTGAAACTGTGCTACAAAATGTTATACTGTATCAACGATAAGCCACAGTTTTATTAGGAAGATGAGGCAAAGCATTATCAATTTGAATCATGCTCAAGTATTTAAAACATTCAGATATATTGAAACAATACAACATCTATATTAAATAAATATAGCAATGGGGCTTTGCAGTGCGTTACATGTTGATTATTAGTCACCATATTTTTATGAATGGCTATAATTGTAAATATAGTGTTACAAAAACAACGGAACAATTCCAGGTTAAAAGCTATTTTTAAGTACTAATCTCAACTGTGCCATGTGGAAAGTAATCAGCAATGACACATTCATAATTGCGTTTCTGAATCTATTTATTCACAAACAGTTCTACTCCCAAGAACTACTAAGGAGCAAATCATTTCAAGACTCTAAACTTTTACAGGGGCACAGCACTCAAAAATAGCAAGTGACCAAGCTGATATGCTGGTGTCTCATTCAGAGATTTGATTAGTCACCTGGTGCTCATTTATCATAGTCATTATTCTGTGAACTCATAACTAAGCTCTTCAGATTGAAAAGATCATGCTACCATGACATCCTAATCAAAGCAGCAACTTCCTCAGGAATAAATACCACCAAATATAGGTGCTTGAATGAAGATGTTTTAGAAATGTCTTAATGGAGTTTTGTATGGAATGATTAAAAAACTGAAGGAAGTACAATATACTGAGTTCTTACCGCCTGAGAACTCTCAATGACAAGTGCCAAGCCAAATTTTGAGTCTCTGATCTTTACTGAACGCTGGTTGAAAAGAAAAAACAAACAAATAATTGTTTGTTAAAAAGAATGACTGAAATATGACTCCTTAACAGAATTAACTGAAATTACTGACACTGACTCCATTAATTACTCTCTTTCCAGTCACTTGTAATTATAAACGCACATGAATTTTTAGTGGAGAAGAACACTGAGAACATTGAAAAGTTGGAAAATATCTTATCTGGAAACTTTGATAAGAATTCTGTTCATATGCCTCTGACAAAAAACAACTATAATGCTCAGCTAGCAGCACAGGTGAAATACCATGGAAACCATATAAACTGACCAATGTTTTTTAAAAAACTAGTGTACCATAGTGGTAAAGAGTGTGAGCTATGAGCTGAATTCCTCAGTACAACAACAACAACAAATTTATTAAATTTGTGAGGTCCATGCCTTTACACAAAATACCATAAAACATTATTAAAAGATAAACAAAAAGATTATAAAAGTAAGCTAAAATTCATGCCATGCTGTCCCAGCAAGGAAACTACCCAATAAACCCCACCATTCAGGGAAGAAGATACAACAACAGGTTAGGAGAGCAATGGGAGGGACCTCACCATTTCATCCAGGAACCATACCCTAGTTTTCATAGCCTTCACCACAAAGACCGCTACCACGTGAGAAATCCGTGGATCAGCGTCCACCAGTAAAAACTTTACTTGGTCCTCAGAGTTGACTATTGATTTGGGAATAGTTTGTAACATCGCATCCCTGAAGGCCGAATAGATGGGACAATACAACATGTAATGTATGAGATCCTCTTTGGTTCTCATATAACAAGGACATATCCGCTGCTCTACTGGGATTTTTGCATATCTGCCTGACAGATAGGCCGTAGGAATGGTTTGAAAACGGGCCATAGTAAAGGCTCTCCGAAGAGTGGGATTGGTGATATTTGCCAAGTAATTGGCGCAGATTTTGACTGCTTTCAGTCGGGGAAACCAGTGGGAGGACCCTGGGATCTGTATTTTTGTGGTATCTAACAGAGCGTCTCTCTCCAGGATCCATTTCCGGAGTTTGTCCGGGCTCCACCGTTTGAGAATATTAAACTCCGGTAGGGTGTATCTAACCAGGATCTCAGATAAGTTTTGGCGCCAAGTGGTGTTCTTTTGAAAAGATACAAAGGCTTGTTTGGCCAATAAGGTGTTTGAAGTGTTTGCAAGGTTGATGTAAAATCGTAGGAATCTTAAGTGGGCCCTGGCAGACACAGAGGGTAAACCAACCTCCACCCTCAAGAAAGCTGCTGGGGTTCCTTGAGGAAGGCCTAGAATCCTCTTGAGATAGTAGTTTTGCAAAATTTCAAGCCGTTCCAACAGCCTCTGGTTCCACCCCCAGAGTTCTATCCCATATAACATCTGGGGAATAGCTTTCCCAACAAAAGCTCTTAATGCCGGGATCACCAATTGTCCTCCCCTGGTATGGAAGAAACTAAGCAAAACACCAAATGTTCTTCGTGTTAGGATGGTTACAGCCTTAAAGTGGGCTAGCCAGCTAGATGTAGCCTGGAATGTAACACCCAGATATTTAAAAAAAGGGCACTGTTCAATCACATGTTCATCTAAAGACCATCTAAAGGTGTGGCGAGCTCTAGTGAACACCACAATTTTTGTTTTGTCATGGTTTATCTTTAGTGAATTATGGGAACAGTAGGCTGCGATCCCCTCCAGCATGCTGCGTAAGCCTCTTCGGGTGAGTGCCATTAAAACCATGTCATCGGCATATAGCAAAATATTCAGGCGTTTACCTTCAAGGGCTGGAGCCGATGACTTGTACTTTGCCATGTACTGAACAATGTCGTTTATATAAAAGTTAAAAAGAAATGGGGCTAGCAGGCATCCCTGTTTGACCCCTTTCCCCAATGGCAGTGGGTCCGTAAGAGTTCCCGATGACCCAGTTCTGATTTTGACTGTAATGTCTGTATGTAACTCTCTGAGAATTTTTAAAAGTCGTCTGTCAATGTCCGTTT
Organism: Podarcis pityusensis; assembly: GCF_964106645.2. Lineage (NCBI taxonomy): Eukaryota > Metazoa > Chordata > Lepidosauria > Squamata > Lacertidae > Podarcis > Podarcis pityusensis. The sequence goes on along the minus strand of NC_138028.1, from coordinate 112,300,371 downwards.
CATATAATTTTTTCCATAGTCTATCTCTACAGATTGAGTCGAAGGCAGATGTCAAGTCAACGAAGGCCACAAAGAGTCTGCTCTTATACGCTTTTGCATATTTAGCTACCAGGGTCTGTAGTACCATGCAGTGACCTATCGTATTGTGGCCCTTTCTAAATCCTGCCTGTTCCTGGTTGAACAGGTTAGAATGGTCCGCCCAATCTACCAGCTTGTTTAATAAGTACCGGGTATAAAGTTTGTATGCGATGTCCAGAAGGCTTATAGGGCGGTAGTTTGCTGGATCTTGAATGTCTCCCTTCTTATAGATAGGGACTACCACACTTAGTTTCCAGTTTGCTGGGATTTTACATGTGTTGTTTATTGCCGTAAAAAGTTTGGCCAAAAAGATGGCCCACCATTGGGCATTTGATTTAAAAACCTCAGGGGGGATCATGTCCTCACCAGGAGCTTTGCCATTTTTTAAAGTTTTAATTAGCTGTAGGCACTCTGATTCCGTAACAGGATCCCAACTAGCTAGATGCTCATTCTTCAATGGGAGGAACGGACTCAAATTAGCAGTATTTGAGAGTGTGTATAGCTTGAGAAAGTGTTGATACCACACATCGGATGGAATACTGCTGTTTACAATTTTTCCTTTGGATGAGACTCCCTGTGCTACTATTGCCCAGAATTTTCTATCGTCTCGCGATTTAATCGCCTTATCAAGTGCCTCCCATTGTTCCTTCCTGTAAAGGGATTTCTTGAGTTTTAAGGTGTTTTTATAGTGAGAGCGCCATCTGTGGAAATTTACCATAGATGACAAAGTCCTCTCCTGTTTTACCTTATTTTGTTGTTTCCTAAGCAGGGATCTTAGCTTCCGGCAGTCTTTGTCAAACCAGACCCCCGATTTGTTATGTTGTTTGGGAGGCCTGGTGTTTATAAGAAATGGGAAAAGGGACTCTGAGACCCGCTGATATAGTGAAAAAGGATCAAAGTTAGGTAAAGGACACTGGTCTCTCAGAACCAATAAATCTGGAGAGTGCAGGTGTTGATTGATTTTAAGCTCCAGCTCGCTGTTCCATTTACGCCTGCGTGGGGCCGGTGAATTCCTCAGTACAGAGGAAATGCTATTGGCCTGATGCAAAAATGTATGTGAATCTGACTGCAGATTTTGGAGGTGGAATATCCTCCATGTTCTCTCTACGAGCCTAAAAGCTGACCAAACACAAAGTTTTGTCCATCAGTGTATTTCTGCATAAGCACTGCCTGATAAGGAAATATTAGATAATGCATGTCACAGCAAACTTATCCAGGACAAGTCTCTAACACCAAAGACACTGTACGCCTTCACCATCATCCAGCTAAAAGACTATTCATTTCAACCACCAGAGGAAATACATACTGTAAACCCACAACTTATGCACATTTAACTTGTGCACATTCAGCTCTATGTGCTTTGCAAATTTAAAAATTAAAACTAAAGAGGGGTTGGGCATCTGGGAAAAAGAGACTTTGGCAATCCCACCCACCATTGAACCCTATGTGTTTTGACCATACACAATTTTGGCTTCAGGCGCAATCCCTGAAATGTAACCCCCCCATGCAAGTTGCAGGCTGACTCTATGTACTTCTAAGATTTGTCAGCTTTATCAGGTTTATATTAATATCCATTGACACTTGCCAAAAATTCCATAGTATTTCTTTGGAAATTATATATACAACAATTAAAATAAAGTAACCCATATTAATATTTAGGCAAAAATATTGTGCTGTTATTGTACTTACAATTTGTAGATATGGGATACTGACATTAAAGCTGTCATTCATATTAGCATGCCAAACTACTCTTACATTTGTAACAAAAAAGGTACCCAGATTTCCCTAGGAAAGAGAGAAATTATAATTAGTTGGTACTAGTCTTCTATAACACTATATTAGGTCCCTCTGCATTTAAAATGTAAAGAGAATAGGATTTTTTATTTACTAAAACTCACATTTAAATACAAAATCCATTGGTGAAACCCTTACTGCAGCAAACCAGGGTTGAACCATAGTACAGTATAAGAAGCTTTCCATTGCATCTACAGGACTCAAAATAATATACCGTTCGAGTTCAATGGCATGCAAGAAACATATGCCAAAGTTAAAATAGCAGTATGCAAAAATAACTTTTTGCTCTGCAATATTGCTTTTGTGTCTATTTTCACACACTAAAATAGTCACCACACTCTGTTTCATATGCCAAATGAATATGGGTTGCATCTTGAGAAATGCAAGACAAAGGAAACTTGTGGAAGTGACCTTCCCACTTTCTGCAGTGGCCTTTTAAATGTTTCCCCTCAGGAACAGGGACCCTCTGAAATGGGGTGGGGTGGGATACAGAGAACTCTGGAAGATGGGTGGACTGATTGAAACTGGGCAGAACCAACTTGTGCCAGGATAGCTCTTCTTTCCTAACATGGTTCTGACCAATTTTGGTTAATTTCCCTCTCCTCCAGCAGCTCCTTGTGACCCAGTCAATACCACAATGGAGGGTCCCCTGAACCTCAGGAGTGTCTTTTGGGGATTGGAGGACAGGACAGTAGAGTGGGCAGGGAAGTCTCCTCACTTCCACTCACGGTTCTCGGGAAACAGCCTTATGAAATTCAAGTAATATGACAGAACTTGCACATAAATATTAAAGAGCTAAGAATATTCTGCTGAACCTCAGTGCCATGTATTTTTCAAGTAGTCGGTTTCACAAGGTGGTTACAGAACTTCTTTGACAGATTTTGCAGGAAAGGCTTTAAAAAAATCACATTCTTAATTTCAGTTTATGAATATATTCCACTGTACCTGATCACTAGATAAATTCCAGACACCATTTATTTTGTCATATACTTGTTCTTTGGGTAACAATCTCAACTGCTTGTTTTGAATTAATGCACATCTCAGCTTAAGCTCACGGTACATTTTTGAAGTTTCATAAGCTCTAGGAATAATAAAACACGGTTTCAAACAATGATAAAAATGGGGGGGGGGGGATATTTATACTCCTCACCTAATCAATTTGCCTCTTCTAACTTGAGCAACATGGAAGTAATTATGCCAGAGATTCTTGAGTTTAGCTTGAAGGGAAACCTCCACAATGGGATGCCTTTCCTCAATAAGATCATTTATCCTAAAAAGCCATTTATCTGCCCATCCTGAGAATATTCTTATTTTGAAATATAAGGGTTGCTTTGTGTATTTGCATACATATGAATGCCAATCCCAAATTATTACCATTTCCTCACGGAACAAAATATATGCAAACCTTTCATTCTAAAATTTATTGATTATATGGCATATGCAACTAAAACAACTAACTTCATTAGGATTGTACTTCAGCAAGCATTTCCTGCTTCTGTGCAAGACTAACACTTTTTAAAATAAAAAAAGCTCAAGTACCTGTGTACAGCAATAACAGAGGCAAAAAGTCTGGGGCTTCCAGGAACCACATTTGTAAATATGAATTCAAAACGTGTATTGTTACATTTGGTTAATATATAAAGTGCTTCTGTCTGGCCTCTTAATTTCTGTAAGAGAAAAGATTTATAAGATTTAGTATATTAGTACTGCAGTTTCCAAAAGAAATTAACAATCTTAATATTTATGTATTCTCAGTATAATTGGAAACCAGTAACAATTTCCAGGGTGGTAGCCATGTTAGTCTGTTGCAGCAAAAGTGTATTCTCACACTTTAAAAACTAATCAATTGCTACAAGCTTTTGAATAATAGGGTCCACTTTATTAGATTCAGGAATTTATTACCCTAATCGAGATAAAAGGGTTTTTATACCACTACTAGTATTAATTAAGTAATTAATTAATTAATTGGGGTTTGTTTGGAACTGTTTGTCTTTTACCACTACAAGTATTAATTAACTTACCAGTGCCAGGATATCTGTGTTACACTCAACACTACTTTGTGAATGTTCACTTTACTTATTCTGCATATACTTATTTTGTAGACATAGTTGTATCCATCTAAGTCAAATTCAGAGGATACCCACTGAAATCAACTGGTCACTCTGAATATGACTTAGCTGAATACAACCCCTAAGCTTTAAATGTTGTAATCTGTATTTTTCTGCATTTCATTTCTCTCTGACTTTACTGCTTCCACATTTTTTCTCTCTACACACATTCTGCCAACTTAGGTAGCGCTGATGGAGCTAATGAAGTGGACTTTTGTCTAAAAGTTTATACCATAATATAGTCATTAGCCCTTAAGGTGTCACAAGGCTTTTTGTTGCTTTTGAAATTCATAGGACTTGCTGACAATTAAATGTTTTTTAGAAGAACTGGAAAATCATGTCATTTGATGAGAGCACGTTATATATTTCCAAATACTCTCTAATTCAAAATTTGTTTCGTAAACTCACCGAGTTAGCAGTTCTTGTTGTTGTGCTTACAAAACAATTGTAGCCAACAGCTAAGGAATCAGGGAAAACAAAAACAGTATTGTTAAAGATGTCATTGAATATCTCCAGATATCTGTCTGGTATGTATTGTTGTCTGGAATAGAAAATTGCCCAAATTAAACTTAACCCGGTGTGCTAGTTGATTCCAACACAAGGGTTCCCGCTAGCACAAGAGGTCTTCCTCCCTCTCCACCCCACCTCCCCCAAATCTGCTCTGGAGGATCAGAAGAAATCCCAGAACAGCACAAAGGGGAAGGAGAGGGGGGTATTTCCATCTGGCAAGCAGAAATGCTTGCTCTGAAGGAATGATCAGAAGAGCCCACCATTAAATTGAATTCCTCCCAATGAAATCACTGTGTGACAGCTATGTACTAACTGTAGTTGCAGGAACACATGCTGCTACTATAATAGTAAATTGATTCACAGGTAAACCCAACTAAATTAAACTAAACCTACTCCCAGGTAATTGTTTATACCACTGCAGTCTAATGAGACTTGCTTCCAATAACCAGAGGCTACAATTTTTCCAGTGCTTATTTTTCCATGGAACATTTTCTGTTTCATAGTAACAATGAACAGATGCCAAAACAGTTTTAGCTAAGTTTGGCACCTTCAGTATTTTTTGTTTTTGTTTACTAAATACAAGTAAAAAAAGCAGGCTAATCACTGTCTAGGGCAGGGTGGTCCAACACGTGGCCCAAGGGGCACATGTGGCCCTCAATGCCTTTTTGGTGGCCCTCAGCAACATTCGATGCCCCCCCACCCCCACAGTCCTTGTGCTGCCTTCCCAAAGCCAGGGGACATAAAATTTTGGCCTCGCTCCTACTCCCCTGGGTGCAACAAGGCAGTGTGGAGCCTGCAGATTCTATGTCAAAGTACTCTTGGGACCCACTTGGAAAGAAAAGTTGGGTCACCCTGCTGTAGGGCATGAAAAATTTTCCAGGAACCCCACAGCATTGCTTGCTTTTGAGAATACACGTGCATAGTTGTTTATCTCCAAAACTTTTATTTTACTTTTCAATTGAAAAACCTTACAACACACAAACAAACACACACACAAAGACAGTTCCTTCCCTCAGGGTAACAATCCAAAAAGACATGACACAAAAGGAAAATGGATCGGGAAGGAGGAAAAAATAAGCAATCTCAGATGCAAGAGCTTAGTTTCAAGTCCTTTCAATGACCAGTCGGCAGTGGAAAAGTTCAAGAAGAAGAAGTGCCAAAGTATCTGAGCACACTGTTAAGAGTCGCCTTCTTGAAGCTTGATGTAGTGGCTGCTGCCAGAGGATAGTTAATCCTGGTGTCAGAGTTTTCTTATATAAGAGATGTATGGTGCAGACCTACCCCCTCCCCCAGCTAAGTCTATCCATGGTCTCAGGTCCCAACCCACATTTGTCCACAATTAACTACATGTTTACAAAAAGCTAAGCTACCACAAATGCTATTTATATGAACAGAATTAACATCACTTTGAAGAATACTATTTGTTAACAGGTAACTGTATCTTACTAGACTAGATATTCTGTAGAAAAACAGCTTAAGAGCTAAGCTGACATGCCCTTGATAAAGAGCATGAGCAAATAAGAACAGCCTGAAAAATTTCTGCCCACCTAGTTTTATAACCCAGTAAAGGGCAAACCAAGTTTCTGGTTGCCAGCACACTGGACCTGAAAGGAGGCTGGCCACAGTACGTCATCCTTATTTATAATTTTTTAATATTGTATCAGTCTGAAAGTTGTCCAACATTTAAAGTTAGTAGTGTGATGAGTCATATGCTGAATCAGAACGCTTTTTATATGAAGTGACCTTAGGAAGTATGAAACACTGTGTGCTCCCCACAAAGAAAATAGACAATTGCAGTGTGAGTTGGTAAGGGACAATGCAAAGTCTGCAAGGCTTTCTTATTTTCAAGAATGCCAGATATACCTAAGGAGAGTTAGAATTTTCAGTATTTTCCAGAATGTTTTGAGAACATTTACCAATGCATTGTTTACACGGGAATAATTATGTCAATTCTAACTACTAATACAAAGACGTAACGTTAATAGAGTGATGAAGGTTACAGTAAAACCAGAGGCTTCCACTCTGATCCTAATGGTGTTTCACAGCTCTGAAACTATTGGGACTTACTTTCAAGCATATGCACTTAACACTGGGATGTAAATGTCTCTCTTTGAAACAGCAGCAGTACCAGGTAAAGGAGAAAAGCTTTTGATTGACCAGTTATTTTTTTTAATGGTATAGAAAAAAGGAAGGGATACTTACAGAGGTTGACCCTAGGCAATACAATGGAGTGCCAAATAATTCTCAAGTTTGTTACCAAAAGTCTGCCTGGAAATTAAAAAAAAAAAGGGGGGGGGGGATCACCAGATAATTTATCGCAAAATTATTCTAATACTAGACAGCCAGAAAACTCAAAGGCTACCCTACTCAATACTATGTACTCGGGTCAGGATCTTCTATACCCAGTATCCCCCATCCATTTATTAATGTCATATATATATAACAAACAAGTGGGATGTGCAACAAAATGTGGAGCACTCCTGTCCTGGGTTTCAGCCAGCCATGACCTTCTTTAATATACTCCATTCCAGCCCCACCACATTTTTGGTTTTTTCTCCCAAAGAGCCAGCTTTTGATTCTGTGGTCACTTGGCTTGCTCAGTTTGTGACGCTTTTGTACTACTGCAAATCTAACAATCTCCACAAGCCTACTGGTACCTCTTGTGCATGGATGGTGATATTTTGACTACATAAAGATTCCCACTCAGAGAATGAGTTTACTATTTGGGGTAGGGTCATTGCTCAGTGGTAGAACATCTCCTTTGCATCTGGAAGGTCCCAAGTTCAACTCCCAGCAACTCCAGGTAGCACTGGGAGAGAACCCTGACTGAAACGTTAGAGAGCCAGTTACCGTAAACAGCAATAGGCCAATGCTCAATAGGCCAATGGTCTGAGTCAGTATAAGGCAGATTCCTATTTTCCTATGCAGAATTCCAAGAATAATAACCCATTAAAATCTGCTGTACAAGAAAATAAGCAGAAATGAGTGAACTGCAACTATATTAGAAAAAGAGATTGGGCAAGCAAACTACCGCAACCAAGTGAAAATCTTTCAGGACCTACTTACTAAGATCTGCAGGAGGGGACAAAAGGGAGCTGATACTACATAAATCACAAGGAAGGGATATAAAGGCAAGTTATAAATATTTATAATTAATAAATAAATACACATGGCGATCTTGGACATCTGCACTGACACATCATCGTAATCTCTAATAATAGCAAACTCAGGTGGCCCAGTGCCAATCACTTGGGAAGCAAAATGCTGCAATCCAAAAATAAGGTCATGGCTTCTACATATATTGGGAATCCCCCAGGCATGCAGAAGAACACACATTTGTGAAACAATAAAATAAAGCTGGGCGGAAGGTGGGAAACAACCCTCCAAAAACTGCCTGACAAGAACCTGCAAACTTTTAGCTTGGAACAGAGTGCTAGTAGCACTTGAGAAAGAGGGAGAAAGGGTCAATAGAAACCAGAAGTTGTACCTTTCTCTCCATTGTTTCCTTTGGTATCTTCAATAGGATCCAAACAGTCAATGAGAACTTCTCCTGGTCTCATTTTCATTTGCCTATAACAAAATTGCATGTTAAGTTGCTGCTTCAGTCCTTGGTTTTAGGTAAACCAGTAATATCCCAATGAAACATTTTGGGACAATAATGCTCATCATGCACACACACAAATCCAAGATCTATAATGATCTATAATGACTTTGGAATAAACTTGTCTTCTCCCTAACCAAAGAGAGTCATCTTTCCAAATGAAACACTAATTGAAATGGCAGAGTTGTGCAATGACATTCACCTGCTTTTTGCATTACTTCTCATGAGTACTGAAAACGTTAATCAAATGTTTTAACTGTAGGTTCCAATCAAAGTAGTTCCCTGCATGGAGGAATGTGTGATGTCTTGGTAAGCTTGTTTCCATTCTGAAAGAAACAAGTTTATCTTTTTATTTTTTTAAAGTGCTATTAATCCAGCTTGTTATTTAAATAATCCATTGCTAGCCACCAGTGACAAGGAATCACACACAGGTGTGTGCACAGAATACCATGAAGGTGAATGAGCAGCCCAAGTGCTCAGTCCCTTCTCTAGGCACAGGCCAGAAACCAAGCAAGCTGGCAGTGGATGGAAAAACCCCTCCTTCATGCCCATCACAGATATACAGAGGGGCTGCTGGAGGAGGGTAGGGCTCTCTATCCTTCCTCAGTCAATCTCCTTGCCCCCAGAAAGCTAGCAATTTTTTCTGGACTTATTTACGAAGTTGCAATTGGTCACATTGGGCAAGTAGCAATGGTCAGTTCCTAGCCAGCATGACCAGCATAGCCACTCTTTTATCCTCTATGAATTTGTCCCAACACTTATAGTCATCACTACATCTCATGGCAGCGAATTCACGCCATCTTGCATCAACAGGCACATGGTACATATTTACAGACCTGGTGAAACAGTTTGTATAAAGTATAACCTGTACTGTATAAACAAGTCTAAAATCACGTACTTGTCTGTTCTGTCCAGGCCAGAGGCACCTTTTTCTCCTTAAGTATCAGCCATGGAAAGAGATATTGCTGCAGTTTAGATTGTCAATTTGACCAATTATCAATTTAAAAAACGACAGGCTACACTTTATCCAGTTTTTTTTAAAAAAATCTTCATTTGCGTCAGCCACAAGCCACAGCGAAGGAATAAATAAAATGCAGATATAGCTAGATGGTTGGCTATACAAAATACGTTCCGAAAAATTACGACTATACAAAGAAAAGAGTTAATAACTGTCCTTGACCGTTTATCCAGTTTGATTTCACTTCTTTATCCCCTTCTTCTTCCAGCGAGTCCCTCCCCCAGCCCCACTCAACCTCACAATAACCCTGTTAGGTAGGCTGGGCCTGAGAGACAGTGGTTGTGTGAACGAGAGAAGAGCTAACCCGCAGATCTAATCCGGAGGCCGCGTACAAACCGCATTTTAAGCACATCTCCCCCCTTCAAAAGAATCCTGGGCGCTGTAAATTTTAAGACTCACAGAGTTACAATTCCCAGCAATTCCTGAAAAGTACGACGCCATAATTCTTTTAGGGAGGAACAAATATGCTTCGGACGGGCTTTAAAGGGGTAGGGAAAGTATATAAATTCAATAAATAATATTGATATTGACATAATAATATAATAATATATCAAGCGCGACTTTTTTGTGTTCAGGAGCGGAGAGGCCGTTGGCGTCCAGGGACCTGAGGAAGCCCGCTTAAGAAATAAAAGAGCCCCGAGAAGAGCCGCGCCCTAGAGAACGTAGGGAACCAAAGACGCGTGTGCGAATCCCGAGTTTTATTTTTAACGGCGAGGGCGGAACCCTCGGCGCCCGCAAGATGGCGCTGACAGGCTTGAAGGAAACGGCGCTCTCCGCTCTCGGGCTCGCGAGGCCCGGAAGAAGCGGCCGCTTTGCCAACGGCTACTTAGCGAGGCCGGGGTCGCGAACTCCCTGTCGCGACGGAGCCGCCCGCGCGGGGGACACAGCGAGAAAGGGAGCCCCCGTTCGCGCGAGAACACTCACTGAGAGGTGATGTCGAAGCGGACGTCCCTGTCCTCCCACAGCGAGTCCGCCGTGGCCGCCATGGTGACCGCCGGGCCCCGTCTCGGCGTCCGCGCGCCGTTCCTTGGCAACTCCCCGACGGGCGCCGGCTGGGGACAAACTTCCTCGGCGCGGCGCGCGAAGAAGCCTGTTGTGCGCATGCTCCGGGCTTCTAGTGCGTGCTTTTCTGCTGCAGGCGATCCGCGCTCTCGTTAACGACGCTTGGCGGATCAAATTAGGGATGCCAAGGCGCGCCTGCGGGGTGCATATAGCAAACTAGTTTCCTGGGCCCCTAAGAATGCCAGGCGGCCGAGCCAACCTCCCAGGGCTCTTGCAAGGAGAAAAGTGGGGAGAGCAATAGTGGTATGCCGCCTGGAGTTCCCTGGAGGAAAGGCGGGGTATCAATAATAAACTTTCCATCGAGCCCAGTTGGTGGGATTTGCCCCCCGTCTCAAGCAGGGGTGGGATTTGTGCGCGTTGTTTTCTAACAAGATTTAAAAACCTCCTCAGAAAATTTGCCTGGCTGGGACTAGGGATGACGCCCCTTTCGGAGGGAGGGTTATCTCCCAACAGCCAGCCGAAAGATGGTCAAAACCTTACTTATAGGAAGGATTCTGGTGGTCCCTAAATGAACATTCCTTTATTGAAATGATTTAAAATGCTTTCCTTATGTTTTTCTAGGGTAATTGCATTTTTCTTCTTTTTGTTTTAATGTTTGGCGGTTTTGTTTTTTTAAAAAAATAAATGTCAAGTTGTTTTTTAAAATAATTATTTAAACATGTTTTCAGCACCCTTGGGCTACTTGAGGAAAGGCAGGGTATTAAATGTGTTAAATAAAATTAAAAATGTCTAGGCTTTCAGAAATTATTATTGCCATGAAATATCACTAAATGCCAATATTGTGACAACAGGTATTCTGTTAGTTGGTGGAAAGGTGTGCATGCATATTAAATACAAGTTTGAGATGCCAGCAACTACAATATTTTTAAATAATGTACAATGTGTCTAAAGTTAAGATTTTTGTTAACCACTTGTGTGTGTGGTTGCTCAGAAATCCCACAGACTTCAAAAGGACTTTCTCTTAAGTAAGCATGCATAGATTGCAACATTAACATTAAATCCACCAGGCACTTGAAAGATCCAAATAAACTTATGAATTGGACAGAGACTACAGCCTGTATATAAATCTATTTTGAAAGAACATTATTATTTATTCTTGGTTACATTTTTCACAAAAGCAAACATTCAGTTCTAAATATCTTCCTCATATGAAGTGATTAAAAGACACAGTGACTTTTAATAAACACAGTGAGATGAGATGTTAGTTTTGCAGATTTCTCAGATTTTTCTAGTGGCACAGAAATACACTTAGTGCAAAAAGTATTTTAGTATATTTTATGCATAAAGTACCTCTTGCACGTTTAATGCTGATAAATGTATGCTAGTAAACAAAAACAAAAAACCTGGAATGCAGATATTTATGGGCATATGCTGACAGAGGTAACAAATTAACAACCCACTTTGAAACATGTATACAGCACTGATGTATCTACCTGCAGTGCCAGTATTCTACTGAGCAAGCAGTAGTTTTGTGAAACTAGCATGGCATAGTGTTTGATGCCCACATTCTAATCTCTTATATTTTGGCTCAGCAAGTTTTAGGACTGAGCCATATTAATATACAATTTATTTGGATACATTTAATGTAGCTTTACAGGTAATTTTGCCATGCTGCCTGCTTGTCAATATTCACTTTCAGCAGCATACCTAATTGGAATGCTATGAGCTATTTTACAAGTAACACTCTTAACCATGTTTTGCTGCTATATGCATGAGCTGGAACCAACTAGTTTATCAAGTGATGTAAATGACCAAGGAGTTTGTTAGTGTAAAATAATGTTTTTAGGATTAACTTGTGCAACCCTAACCTGTGCTATACTCCTTTCCCAGAAGTATGCTTCCATTTTGGGGTTAATTGCAAATAATTGTGCATAGGGTTGCAGCCTTAAAGAAGTATCAAATTTCTACCCCTGAGTAACATTTACCTGCAGATTCCAACAGATAGAAATCCTCATTTATTCCGGAATATAGTCCATAGGCAAACTGAAAATTGTGGAGCGAGAATTTGATGTGTGTATAAGGAAAGGGGTAACTACGGGTTATAATTTTGCTGGCCCTATTAGGTTCTTGGAGGCTGCTAGCTCTTGGGAAAGTCCTATAAAGAGCCCTCATACAGGAATTCATAACATTTCCTGGCAAACATAGTACCATATAGCTTTCTAGATTCCCAGGGGTGAAACTACATATTACCAGGAAACAACAGGGTTCTTAACATCATGTTTCTACCATGAGTTTAATGAGACCCTTTTGAATTGGCAAATCACTCCTCCCCATTGTTTCCTGGTTATTTATTGCCCCGGCTGAGCTCCTAAATTAAAAGCGAACGTGGCAGGGGGCAGGGTAAAATCAGCCTCAGTATGGGGAAGTTTCTATTCACAATATAAGATACAACGTTTATTTTTGTTTTGTTAATGTTTTACAATCTACAAAGCATGCACAATTGTTTCAGATGTGAAGGGTGTTATCCAATGGTATGGTTTCTGTGAGTAGAACGGAAAAGGAAGCAGCTTTCAGAAATCTCCCCTCCCCCCCTTGTTGGCCCCACAAACCGCCTAAATCAGCTCTAAATCCAACCATCTGAAGCAGATTTAAAGGCTGTTTTCCTTCTGTGATGATACAATCCAAACGTATGTGTGGCCTCAGTATGTGTCTTAACATTGCACCTGCATGTAAGCTCTGTTTTGGAAATAGAAGATAGGCTGCTCCATTGATTTCAGTAGGACTACAGAGGAATAAGTGGTTTGAGGATACCGGTCATCTTTCCTCTTGTTAATCAAGTACAAAATACAAAAAGATCTTAATACATTTGCACAAAATCTCCCCTATCATGGCTAACAATCTTTTCTGTTGAATTCTGCTTGGTGAGCGTCTCTGTTAATATCCTTCAGCCATCTGTAAAACAGGACAAGTTATATAATTTGTACTGATAAATATGAATTTCTCTGTTAAAGCAAAATTAAATCCGAGTGTGGTGTCCAGAACTTGTTTCACAGTTTCCAGCTATACTGTTTCCCCAGTGTAACCAAGTTGCTTATCAGAGCATCATTTGCATTAGATTTGAAAATATTCTGTGTACACATCATACATCTAAAGCACATCCTCTCCAAGAATCCTGAGATCTGTAGTTTGTTAACAGTGCCAGGAACTGTAGCCAGGATTTGTTCCCAGGATTCTTTGGTGGGGCTGTGCTTTAAATGTATGGTGGGTACACAGCAGACTGTGGTTCTCTTCTTTGCTAGAGGGTAAGGAGTTCGGACTTCTCCCTCGCTTGGAGAATCTGGTAAATAGGAAAGTGAAAGAGCTATTTATCCAGGCAGATGTGTGGGACAAGATTGGAAGAAGTAAACAACGCAGCTTCAGGATGCTCAAGGCATTGATCTATTCTAAGAGGACGTGGCAGAATAGCTTCTTCCTCTAGCAGACTGTTGGAACTCATAGAGGGAGGGAAAAAAGAGAAGACCGCCTGAGACACAGTGATCCCCAGCTGCTGCTTGTCTTCTGGCTAGGTCTAAGTCACAACCTTCCTCCACCCTCTTACAAATATTTTGCCGCTGATTTTTTTTTGGGGGGGGGGGGTCCGCCATGCAGTTTGAGAAAAATAAGGTTTAAGCCCACAAACCAGTGGGACTACTAACAGTATGGTATTGACAGTGTGTGGCACAGGTCACACAACCTGTATTATGTTGAGAATTACTTTTTCATGTGCAACCTTGATTTTTCATATTTTATTTCTGAAGCTCTGATCTTGGGTGAGAGTGAAAGGACACACAAGTGTAACAAGAACCTCTTCAAGATCATGAAGCCCTTGAAAGTGTGATCCTAGACAAGTCTATTCATAAGTAAATTCCAGTTTGTTCACTGAGGCTTACTCGCTCATAAGCATGCATAGGAAAGCAGCATTCTTTGAAATATTGGGGCAGTGTCAGCACAGGTTCTTCCCAGAACTACAAGAGTCTGTAGAAAAGCCTCGGTTCCTACCTCAAGAGGAAAATACGCAGGTCTTTTTACAGTCTTCCTCGATATCAAAGCGGTTAGCATTTCCATTGCAGCCACCGTACCAAAACTGAGCACAAGAATTGGCTTGCTTATCATAATACCATTTTATAATATACACACGGCATGGTCCTTGATCTAATCTTAATTTACATTGTGGAGGGCTCAAGAGATTTTCTTTAAAACAAAAACAAAAAAATATAATTATTCTCATTATAGTGCTTTACAAAAGTAATTGTGGCAATAAAGTTCAAATTCAATCAAACGTTTACCATGTTAGAAGTTAAATTTATGAAGGTAGTGCCAATATACGCTACCCCCCCCAACATGATGGATGGATAAATGGATAGAGTTTCTTCTTCTTTTCAGTATTTCTCCAATCTTGCTTTACTCACATCTCTACTATTGTTTAAAACTTTTCCTCTCAATTTTTCTCTACCCTTATTTAAACACACCCACCTACCCCTTTTCTGTGTCAATCCCTTCCTATATTCAAACCTGTTCCTGCTCATTTTCTCAGCTGCCTCATGTGATAGAGATAAAAGATGTGGAGCCCTCAAATATTCCACAGGACAGGCGTCTCCCCCACTTATGTGAAGGTGGCGTTCTTGGGTACCAAGTGTATATGTGAAATCACATATAAAAATCCTGTAATCACCCTCTAAACCTCTGGAAATCCACAAAAATCCACTGAACTCCACAATTGCTCCCTCCAAGCCTCTCTCCAAACCCCAACTCTCCACAGGCTTCAAAGATCTGTGCAAAGACTCATGGGATTGCAGTTACAAAGGCTCATGGGATGGCCATTTCCCCCTTTTTCGCACAATTTTTGCTGTTTTCCCTCTCTTTTTGCCCCCTTCACGCCCTTTTACAGTATAAACGGGTTATTTACTTTCAGGTGTCGTGCATATGCGCAGTTGCGCATAAGTCGAATGCGCGTAAGCGGGGAGAGCCATAACCCAATTTTCCTTGCAGTTCCCTCACCCCTTGCTTTACTCAAACATCTGCCTTCATTTTCCACACCCACTGCCGCTTCATGCAAATCCCGGATTGCGAGGAGGCACTGCAAAATCCTCCGATGAGGGTTGCACAACGATATCATTACATTTTAATTATATATAGGGGGAAATGGAAGAGCGTTAAAACTTTGATACATGTAACGACCTGGTTTGGGTGTAGGTGGCATGGAGGAAGCTGATGAATGAGAAGGTGGGAGCGTTTTCTCTGCTGTTAGCGATGCCAACGGCGGTGATGACGATGGTGATGATGGCAATGATGGCAGTGCTGATGTAACTGCTGCAGAATATAATGTTATACACACAGAGAGAAAAAACCATTCAAGAGATGGGATGACATGTAGCTGATGAAGTAGATTTTAATCCCTGAAGGTTTATGCCATAACAATACCTGCAGCGTCACAATATTGTTTGTTATTTTTGCTGCAGCAGACTAACATGGCTACCACTCTAGGAATTTAAGGAAAGGGTGGTGAGGTTTGTTTGTTTGTTTTTGTTTTGCCTATGAGACATATCCTGTTAAGAACTAGATTGCAGAAAGAATTACCTTTAACAGGAGACAAAGATGTGAGATCATCAGGTTCCACATCGTAGTTCTTATGAGATGACCTGTGCAATTCTTTGGTCTGAAACAAATTCAGTTTTGTTAATTTTAAAATTTAGCGGGGGCCTTATCACCAGTGAACTTACATTTACTGCCCTCAATAACTTAGGCCCCAAATATCTGAAAGGCCAACTTCTTCCCTACAGACCCTCTTGGCTGAGAAACCTCTTGGTAGTTCCACCGCCCTCAAAAATTCAGGGAGTGGTGGCCCCAGAGAGGACATTCTCTGTGCCCTAAGCTGAAGAATTCCCTCCCCACAAAGCTGCATCTGTCTCTTGCATTGTTCAGTTTTGTCATATGCTGAAGATGCACCTCTCGTCTTTTGATATCTGAGATATATATTTTTAGAACTCCACCTATTCTTCTGATCGTAAATTGTTTTAACTGATTTTAATATTGTATTTTTACATTGTTGTAACCCACCATGTCACTTTATAGGGAACAGCAGCTTAGATAGATAGACAGATAGATAAACAAACAAATAAATATTTGCTCTGTGATACAGAGAAGCCGAATAGAGACCTGCTTCATTTTACTTCTGTCCACAAAGAACCACTCGTGTTGGTTCTTTGTACATGAAAGTCATATATGCTTCAAGTTCAAGACTAAAATGTAGGTTCCAGAGCTTTCAAATAGTGTTTGCCTGATTTACAGAAACATGAAGCATCAACCAGGTGATTGCAGGCTTTAGATAAAATTACCTTTAAATTAAAAGCACTGGAATTAGATCCTTCATTGAAATAACTTAATGGCTAACTAAGCTACTTATTGAAAATAAGTATTCAGGTTCAAAATACTGAGATGCAAAGTCAGTTCTTTACAACTAATTTTTAAAGAAAACCTTATCATTTTGTATTTTTCAGCTGCGAAATGTCCTGGGATTCAGATGAAGGGTGATATACAAATTTAATAGGTAATACTAATCACTACAAGTAAAAAGAGAGAATCCAGAAAATATCCAGTAGCCAATGAGTACCGGGATTAATGGTTGAGAAGGCTGGCCAAGATTTATAGAATCCTCTTTCACTGTTGTTTCAAATTCATTTGATAAAACTGACTGTCCATTATTACTGTTTGTGTGCAATATGTATTGTGAAGAACGAGAAGATACTGAGTGGATAGATGGTCCATTTATGCTTCCTCCAGCTCCAATCCGATTATATATTAAGGCCCCATGTTCATCTTCACAAAACTGGTTAACAAGTTTGGACTCCAAAGCTTGAAACAAAAGAAAATAAAAACCCATTTAAAAATCCCAAATGTTTAAAAAAATACATTTTGTTCAAGAAATAATATTACTCATGCAATTTTCACTATGTTGAAACTTTTTTTTTTTAAAAAAAGTAATTGTTTCTTAAGTCTTGGGATAGCTGTTGGAACATTTTTTTCTTCACATATGGCAAGCCCCAAAGCATAGCCGTTTATGTCAAAGTAAATGGGTTGTGTCCAGCTAAGTTTTACTCAGCAAACCCCTTGAAATTTGGGGAATTCGGTTAATAAAGCCCATAAATTTCAATGAGTGTGCTCTGAGTGTAAGCCTTTTCCTCTGATGGGACTCAAGGCAGTTACAGATAATAATAGCCATTAAAAACAGAAAAAACAAAACACCCCCCCCATAAAAACCATACAAACACTGGGGGAGGAACGGGGCGGGGGACGGGGAGAATGCACCGCCCCCAGCACCATTGAGGAGGGGGTGGTACCATTGCGGCCGCCCCCGATATGTGTCGCACAATCCACCACCGTGCTGGGCGCCACACCCCCCAGGATGCACGTCACACCCCCGCGGCGGCACACTACACCCCCGAAACGCATGCCACATAGGTGATGTGCCACACCCCCAGGGCACGCGCCAGCCACACCCCCACCTGCTCTCCGCCCCCAGTGCCGGAGCATGCAGCTTCGCCACTGCATACGAATAATCACAATAAAAACAGCATGGCAGCCACCCCTCTGCAAAGCAAGAATTTGCACATCATATTTTATGTTTTTGTGCTTGCACAAAAGTTGGTATATTTTGCCCTAAGCATTTATTAACTGGTGCAGCAAACTATTAAGATAGGTCCACAATATGAAATTCTTATTTGTGTAATTTTAGGAAAATGCATAAGAAAGTCTTGCTTTAATTCCTACCCCCTTGCCCTGAGTGGAGAACAACAGAGGTCTTAGCAGAGTTCTCCCTTTGAGAATCTCAGCTTCTCATTCCTGTTTGCTTGTGTCCTGGGTCACAAAGGGACAAGAGAAGGACTGGATGATCCATTCTATTTCTGGCCCATGTCAGTGTTGTCTATATTCATTCTTAAGTCTTTTCTGTTCTGTTTCCTTATTAATGTGGTGTGGTGTTTTTTTAAAAAAACCATATATTACTCTTCAACTATGCATGCTTTTACACTTCATCCATGGCCACTTTGACATGCAGACCTCAGAGCATTGAATGTGGGTCAATGCAGCCCTTGGCCTGAGAAAAGTTAGCTCTGGGATATAAAATCTATGGATGAACATAACATTCCTACATGGCATGCTCTACATCCACTATGTTGTTCCAAGACCTTTAGTGAGGGATATAGAGGGTAATCTTTGACTGGAGGCACCCAAAAGCTTGAAGAAGATCTGTGGGGACCAGTAACTCTTTTAAGAGCCATGATTACCTGGAAGAGTATTAAAGTCGTCAATGAGGTACATATGTTCTCTGTCAGGGTCTGATGCAATGAGATTCAGCTCCCGCAAGAATTCAACTTGTGTTGGGTCTGAAGTGTTCACAATTCCAATGGCATACATTTCGATGTTAGCTGCATGAGCCTCTCGGACAGCAATATCCAACTTGACGGCTTCTCTCTTATCCGCTTGGCCATCTGTGAGGACTATGGCAACTTTCCTCACGCCAGTTCGAGCCCCAAAAAATCCTTCCTGTGTTGCTTTACGGATGGCTGTGCCTGTGTAAGTGCCTTCTCCCATATATAACATCTTCCTGATTGCTTGTTTCACATCCTGTTGAGTTGTGTACCTATTAAGTCCAAATTCAAGCCGAACCTCCAGGCTGTAGAGGACAAGGCCAATTCTGGTGGCATTTCTCCCTACAGTTACTCTGTCTACCAAAGCAGTGACAAAATCTTTGATTATTTCAAAATTCTCTGGGCCCACACTTTCGGAGCTGTCAATCACAAACACAAGCTCCATAGGTATCTCCTTGCATTTGATACCGCAGCCTGCAAAAAAGAAAAACAAACCAAATCCATTCAGATAGACCATATGGCTTGCTTTAATTATATACTATATTCCCGATGTGTGATGTATATGAGGATAAGTGCATTTTTTAATTTAAAAAGGGCAAACAATTGCAGCCTGCTATGAATCGAATTAACAGCTACACTCTTCTTAGGATAGAAGTAAGATTGCAGATGAAACAGAACCCATTTAAATTACTTGATGGCTTTAATGGAGACCTTAGTATGACCGAGACTTTCAAATTATCTATTGCTAATGTGAGATTCACAGTCCTCACAGTGATAGATGGAATCACAGGAAGAACTTCCTGACAGTAAGAGCTGTTCGACAGTGGAATTTGCTGCCAAGGAGTGTGGTGGAGTCTCCTTCTTTGGAGGTCTTTAAGCAGAGGCTTGACAACCATATGTCAGGAGTGCTCTGATGGTGTTTCCTGCTTGGCAGGGGGTTGGACTCAATGGCCCTTGTGGTCTCTTCCAACTCTATGATTCTATGATTCTACAAGAACCTTCCCACAGTGACAAACTCCCTGATAGGTCAGAATCTGGCCACTCCCCATTAGGTCAGAATCTAAGATTAGCCACAATCAGGCTGTGGACCGAGCACTGCTAATAATTGGGGACTGACAGAACACTTTTTCCTTTTGACTTAGCTATGTAGGCTAAATTTAAAAGTGCCTGCCAAAGGCAGACATCTGTTAGTGTTCTAATTCTCACGGCTCTTTTTGGGTGATAAACTATTTAAATATGATTTTTAAAAAATATTAAATTGACATATCAAATGATTGGGCGACCTTTTCATTTCCCCTTGGAGTTGCAGATGTTTCGATAATCATTTTCTGGGAGGAGGAAATGATCAGAACAAACAGGCATAGGATTGGAATGAGAAGGCTTGTTGAAAACTTACCACATATCTCTTTAATCAATTTAATTATATCTTCTCTCTAGGTTAGAAAAGACAAAGAGTTCACATATACATTATCTGACGTCTGCTTTATTCCCAGCAATTTATAGCACGGCCTCTGCTGGCATACCTCAGATTTCAGGCATTTTTCATCATCAGAGTTGTTGCCAATATTGTTCATGCAATGAAGCTTAAGCACTTAAGTACTGGACCATTCAGTCAATGCTTAAATGCTGCAATGCATCGTGGCTTAAGGAGCTTTAAGAGTACAGTGGTACCTCGCAAGACGAATGCCTCGCAAGACGAAAAACGCGCAAGACGAAAGAGTTTTCCGTTTTTTGAGTTGTTCCGCAAGACAAATTTCCCTATGGGCTTGCTTCGCAAAACGAAACGTCTTGCGAGTTCTCGCGAGTTTGTTTCCTTTTTCTTAAAGCCGCTAAGCCGCTAATAGCCGCTAAGCCGCTAATAGCCGTGCTTCGCAAGACGAAAAAACCGCAAGACGAAGAGACTCGCGGAACGGATTAATTTCGTCTTGCGAGGCACCACTGTAGATGCGAATACCCCTGGAAGTTCATAGGCTGCCTTTTGTGTGTGCAGGGGAATATTATAATCCCAATCAGATGCTGCAGCACATTTTTTAAAATATAGAATTTATTTATCCTAATGGAGACATTTTAGTAAGGCAACTTTTCCACCACCTGCATTTCACCAAAGATTATTTTACCGTAGCCAATTCTGTATTGGCTTTTGTATGCATCAAATCATTTTGCCTGAGTTGCCCAAGGATGTAAGATAGGATGTCTTTGGTGTCCCACTGTGCTGGTGTCCCACTGTGCTGTTTGTGTGTGCGGAGTGCAGTGGAGCACCCCTGGTGGCAGTGTTGCTGCTTGCTAGGACAGAGATGGTGAGTTCAAGGGAGCTTCAGGTGTGTGTGCATTTGTGGGGTTGCCACTGCGTTTGCTATCACTTTACCTCACCTCATCCCCATCTCAGTAAGCACAGCACCTCCACTGACTTAGCACAAAGGTGAGTCAAGGTGGGTGAGCAGGTTAAAGTCCACCAGCGCAGTCTTTCAGCAGGAGGACCAGACATCCAGCTGTGGGTGTTGAAGACAGAGCAGCCCAAGCAAGAAGTATCCTGATCTTAAATCTGAAAGTGAAGATCCATGTACTATCTGGACAGAGCTCCAGAGACACCAACATCAGCACACCTGGAACTGAGATCTGTACCTCCTTCAGCCCAGGTCAGTTCCCTCTACAGCACCACTTTGACAAATACACATTTACCGGTAATAGTTGGTCGGTTTCCTACAAAAACACTCCTTTATTTTTGTGACTTCTTCTAGTGTTGTATGGCTACCATGGTTTCTGACTTATTTTTTAAAATAATATGTGATGTCTACAATGTCATTTTTATTTCATTTGGCCTCCTTTATCCCTCTTTTCCCAATAGCCAGGAGTATTATAAAGAAATACTCTGAACAACATACTTGGATATTCAGTGAGCTTTCTCTATGTATGCCTTCTTCAAATAAAGCATTAAAAAAAATCTTTCACAGCTGCTCAGTGACACATACAGAGATTGAGATAATATTGCATAAATGAAGTTTCTTTCCAAAAATATTAATTGCTTACTGTTAGACCTTGCTCGCCCTTTGCTCCGGTTCTGCCCTAAAAAGACAACCATTCATTAAATAACAATAACATTTTATTATTTATGCCCCACTCATCTGGCTATGTTTCCCCAGCCACTCTGGGCTGCTGACATAATATCTAAAAACATAAAACATAAAGCGTTAAAAACCTCCCGATACAGGGCTGCCTTCAGATGTCTTCTGAAAGTTGTGTAATTCCTTGACATCTGAAGGGAGAGCATTCCCCAGGAAGGGTGCCACTACCAAGAAGGCCCTCTGACTGGTTCCCTGTAACTTTGCTTCTCACAGTGAGGGAACCAGCAGAAGACCCTTGGAGGAGGACCTCAGGCAGAACGATGGGAGTGGAGACGCTTCTTCAGGTACACAGGGCCAAGGCTATTTAGGGCTTTAAAGGTCAGCACCAACACTTTGAATTGCGCTCGGAAATGTACTAGGAGCCAGTGAAGATCCTTTAGGACTGGTGTTATATGGTCCCAGCGGCCACTCCCAGTCACCAGTCTCTTAGAACAATCTGTGGGATGATTTCCTTGCTACTGTTTTAAGGTTGAAAATGTTTTATGTATTTTATTTTGCTGTGTTAAGTAAGTTACAGCATGATTATGAACCATTCTGAGATTTTTAAAATTAAGAGCAGTATTTAAATGATTTTAATTTATAACTAACAAACAGCATAAGGAGGGTTGTTGTTGTTTTTAAAAAAGAAAACAATCAACAACAAATACTTGTGTGGGGAAAGGAATTTGGAGAGGAGAAGTCTCCTGGGAGAAAGGAGTATTTAATGCTTTCCCTGCTCTAAATTGTTCCCCTTCGTGCCACTCCTCCCACTCCCATGGGGTTCAAATGTATGTCATTTGTAGTTAGATGACTTTTTAAGTGAAAAAGTATTAATGATTTCTTATGCATATTATTACATACAGGTTCTCCAGCTGAACCAGGGTCACCCATGTTTCCCTTCTCTCCTTTTCTTCCTCTTTCTCCAGCAGCTCCACGATCACCCTTGGAATTAATTACACAACATTCGTAAGGCATCACATTAATCACCTCTGTTTGAAACAACATGCACTGGTGGGAAAGACTAGATAGTATTATGTGGAAGTTCCCTACATTTTGCAGCAGAAATGGACTCTACCATATGAATTCCCATTGCATACATTAAAAAAAATAATGCATGACTTGACAGGCCTGATCCATCCTAATTTCTTGACCACTTAGCACATCAAGACATAATTAAAGCCCCCAAACTGGCCGATCCACCGAACCAACTCCCCACTCCACCCTCAGCAGACTGGGGTGTAGAAGGGAAAGAACTCTGGCACTTAGAGCATGATATTGTAGTCAGTAGCCATGTAACTGATGTGATTTTCTGGAATAATCACAACCATTCTAAGTGCTCAAGGTATGAAGAAACTCCTTTTGAGTGAATTGATTGGTGGAACCTGTCAATCAGGCTAAGAGGCAGCAGATGGTAGGGAGCATAGATCTCTTTTGCTTGTGATCACCAGCAACAGGGGTTCAGAGACATACTGCCCCTGATATTAGAGCGGGTGGCACTGTGGTCTAAACCACTGAGCCTCTTGGGCTTGTTGATTGGAAGGTCGGGGTGAGCTCCTGTTGCTCTGTCCCAGCTTCTGCCAACCTAGCAGTTCGAAAGCACACCAGTGCAAGTAGATAATTAGATACCACTGCAGCAGGAAGCTAAACAGTGTTTCCGTGCACTCTGGCTTCCATCACGGTGTTCCGTTGCGCCAGAAGCGGTTTATTTATGCTGGCCATATGACCTAGAAAGCTGTCTGTGGACAAACGCCAGCTCCCTCAGCCTGAAGCAAGATGGGCGCCGCAACCCCATAGTTGCCTTTGACTGGACTTAACCATCCAGGGGTCCTTTACCCTTTTACCTTAGAGGTAGTAAATAATCATCATGACCCATAGCCATTAATGAGTATATTTAATCCCCTTAATTTAAAATTGTCTAATCTTCCCATACTATATATTTAAAAATGCCCATAACATTAATTCCACTTTTTTTTTGTTTTAAATAGATTACGAGTAACTTCAAACAGCTAAACTGCGTAACAGGTAGAAACCTGTTTTTAGATTTTGATACCATACCTTGGGTCCAAGAAGCCCTTCTCCAGGAGCCCCACGGGGTCCTGGCATTCCTTGAATTCCTTGCTCACCCTGAAGGCAAGGCAGAATCATTGACATTTATTGTCTACCCTAAATCAACCTTCATTGGTTACACAAATTTGATTAAAAGTAAAAAATAAATAAGGGAAAGGTTTTTTATTTGAGCTGTCTGTTCATAAATAAGCTTACACTGAAAGACATTCCAGCAAATGTAGCACTTCACGCAGACTGAATTCTGCATATATTCTCCTTGGTGCCACATATTAATATTTTCATCACTATGTATGTTTTTGTGCAGATGTTGTGACCCACTTTGGATCATGACTCAGTAGTCAGCAGCAACCCACCAGCTGAAAACCAATGGAGTAGGTAGTGGCAAAGGGCTACAGCACCTCATGGCCTTCAATATGTTGTTGGATACCCAGGACCCATCAGCTCCATCTTCGATGACCAAAGATCAGAGATGATGAAGATCCACAGGTTCCTCACCATTAAATTACAGGTTCCTCACCCCTAAATCTCAGGAAGCTGAATGTCACTTGTCTGTGTAAGATTCTGGATGCTGACCGCTCAGGGGTCTGCATAACTACCGGTATTTGGCATGATAGAGTCTTCTCATTCATTATCAGAATTAACCAGACAAATCGCTCCACCACCATGCACCCCAGTCCCACAGAACAGAGAAAGAGATATCAATCTGTCAAACCTTTTCTGTATCTGAGCTGCGCCAAATTGGGTCAAATTAAGCCACAAGCTCCACTCCTGGTGGTCCCCTTCCACAAATTCCTTTTAGTTTCAGCTTTGCAATCATACTCCCCCTGAAAACCAAAGGCTGCCCAGTGGGTCATGGGAATGATGCCACCATTATTTGTGGTTGGAACTACAGTATGATGGTATCTGATTGTCTTCAAACCTCTGATTTTCAGACTTGATTAATGACAACCTTCTTGGCAAATGCTTTTGGTCTGGTTTGTCTTTCCAATCTATATCAACCCGTAACAAAGTTTTTAACATCTCAAAATTGCCAAAAACTGAGCCCAACCCAAATTGCATGTAAAACTGAATGCAAGAAATGTTAATACCTTTGGTCCTTGGATACCTTCACCTGGAGGTCCCAAGGCTCCAGGTGGTCCTTGTCGTCCAACATTGCCCTGAATAGAGAAACAGCATAGCATCCTTATATGCCTGCAAAATGTGATAATCATTGCCACATTTCATGTCACTTCTACTTAATATGTTTATGAGATACAAGTGGGTTCTTGAGAGTCCATGGCTGGCAGCCAATGTATGTTACAGCTCAATCCTAACCACATATCTGCTAAGAAGCATCACTTGATTTTGTTGTTGTTTAGTCGTTTAGTCGTGTCCAACTCTTCGTGACCCCATGGACATTCCTGTCTTCCACTGCCTCCCGCAGTTTGGTCAAACTCATGCTGGTAGCTTCAAGAACACTGTCCAACCATCTCGTCCTCTGTCGTCCCCTTCCCCTTGTGTCCTCCATCTTTCCCAACATCAGGGTCTTTTCCAGGGAGTCTTCTCTTCTCATGAGGTGGCCAAAGTACTGGAGCCTCAGCTTCAGGATCTGTCCTTCCAGTGAGCACTCAGGGCTGATTTCCTTCAGAATGGATAGGTTTGATCTTCCTGCAGTCCATGGGACTCTCAAGAGTCTCCTCCAACACCATAATTCAAAAGCATCAATTCTTCGGCGATCAGCCTTCTTTATGGTCCAGCTCTCACTTCCATACATCACTACTGGGAAAACCATAGCTTTAACTATATGGACCTTTGTTGGCAAGATGATGTCTCTGCAAAGTGATGTCACTTGATTTTAGTAGTACTTATTTCCAAATAAATATGTTTTATCGTTGTCTTAAACGACAATCACATATCCCAAGTTACTCTAAATGCTCAATGGATGATGTGGTTTGTGAACTATTGACTTTGACCTGTGATGATGATGATGATGATGATTTAAATCAGCAAATTAATTTAATTAGGACTTTGGATTAACTTTTTGTCTCTGTCAATGCCTGTTATTTATTATTATTTATTCCTAAATTAATGCAAAGATTATCACAGCTGCAGAGAGATAGGGAAAGGAGACAGTAATAATTATTCCTGAAAAGATACGTTTCAATTTGAGAAGTAATTATAACTTACTTTAGGCCCTGGTAGGCCTTCTCCTGCTGGGCCTGGGAGACCAGCTGGTCCTCTAATACCGGGATCACCCTAAAAATATATATATATTATCAATTTTCCCAATGCCCAGTTTTACTTTTTCATCCTTATTATTACTTCTATTACTTCTGTCGTGCTAAGCAATCAATGTGGGAAGGAATCATTAAGGAGAACAAATTAAGCAGAATAAAAAATTCAAGGTTTAAGAGACACCACAGAGGGAAAGGTAGATAGATAGATAGATAGATGATAGATAGATAGATAGATAGATAGATAGAGATAGAGATATATGGAAATGTGAAGTTTATATATCAGAGCAGTAATATTTAGCTAAGAACTGTAATATACATTTTCCAACAGTATTAGATAAAAACACTACAATCATTTTTAACAGAATAAACCAAACTCCTGTTAAGAAGCCTTACAGGCTAATCAGGAAACAATAATTTTATAATTTTACTTTAAATTACCAGATTTTACCTTTGGTCCAGGTAACCCAATCCCTTCAGGGCCTTGATCTCCTGGAGCTCCTGGAAGACCCGGAAGACCCTGAAATCAGAAAGTAAATTGGTTAACTATTAACTGCTTTGCAATGACAAATGTCCCATATTCCCCAATATAGCGGCACACATTATTGAAAAATGTCCACAAGTAGTTTGTCAAAATTGCATTTGCTTACAGGTGGGCCAGGGTACCCATCTCCCTTTGGTCCAAATGGTCCTGGTGGTCCTGGATGTCCACGATCGCCCTATTTGCAAAAAAAGAAGAACATGTTGATATTTTTCAACAGTTATTAGTTGCTAGATGTTTATTTTCTATTTTTTAATTTTTTTTTAAATTTAAATGAGTATACCAATTTGGTTATTACCTTAGCCCCTGGAATCCCTATTCCCTGTTCTCCAACTGGGCCAGGAGGTCCTGGTAATCCAAGATCACCCTTCAATTAAAAAAACCCACATATATAACCAGAAATATACATATGCAACTAGAGAAGTGAATTTTGAATATTATGTACTATCCTTTTAAAAAATGAATCTGCCTTTATTTAAGGGCTGCTACAAATGTCACAAAATTCCCATATGAAATGGATTACAACTCATGCGCAGGTGATGCTTGTGAACACACATTAATTCTATGATGTGGAGATGGTCTTTCTTTTGGCCAGCTCTGATTGGCTTTTTTTCAGTGCATACACAGACATGTGCATGTTCACGCATGATGATCCACATTCAGATTTTGCAATGGTTTTGACCCGACAGTGCTTTTCAGGTAGAAATCTTGCCATACTTGGTGCTCAGTAATATCTCGGATTCAAGGACCGTCGTAATTGCAACCGTCGCTAGGCCCATTACTATGTCCAGACTGAACATTACGAAGCAACAGAAATGAGGCCATTACCTTTGGTCCCATAATGGCTCGTCCAGGGAGACCTGGCATTCCAAGACGCCCAGGTGTACCGGGTTCACCCTACCATTATAAAACAACAACAACAACAGCAATGACTTTGTAAAGGAACAAAACAAAATTAATAAAAGATCATTGAGATGTGAAGCTTTTTTCAAAGCCTCACTCCTAAGCATAGCTGTCAACTTTTCCCTTTTTAAAAGGGAAATTCCCTTATTCCGAATAGGATTCCTCGCAAGAAAAGGGAAAAGTTGACAGCTATGCTCCTAAGGGCTCATCCACCCTTACTTCTTTTGCCCTGCATGTTCTTGACGCAGGTCTGAGCTTTAAAGTTCTGTATCCAAGAGCTCTCACCTCCCTCCTGTTACTTTCTCCAGGAAAACCCACTCTTTAACGCCAATCAGAACAAACAACAAATCAGGTTTTTTGCAGATTGCCATTAGTTCAATTCAGCAATAAAGAGCAAGTTTTCCCAGGGGAAGCGCCAGGGCTGGTGGGGGGGTGGAATCAGTCAAGCACAGAGCTTGAAAGAGCAGACCTATGCCTTGAAATGCCACATAAAATGAATTCAGGATGAGCCCTTAGTTTAGTGAGGGCTCTGTTTTCACTGTGGGCCTTTCTAGATAGATGGGTTGTTTTTGTGAGTCTATTCTGAAACTTCTCTTATTGGCACAATAATCCTGCATTAATGGCGGATTTATACTGAACCATCCACACACCACACATCCACTTAATCAGCTGTTCAGCACCTCTCCCCCAAGTCACACCACTGTTGCTCTCTTGTGGGGCATTTTTGCATTACAGTCTGACAAACAAGAAAACCCCACATAACATTTGTAGTATGAAAATTTGTAGTATGTAGTTGCAAAATTTTGCCTTCGCTCCAATGTGGTTCCCCTTTATTACATACACAGCACAACAGAACAATGACCCATCCCCTCCAACAGCATAGAAATCAATATGACTCACCTGAGCCAACAACCTAGCCTGCCTCCCTCACAAAATCAGCCACACCACAATCAACTAAACAGAACCAACCAAGCTCGGGAATCCCTAACCTCTCGCAATATCAATAAAAATAAATGAATACATAAACAAAGAACCTACCCATGTGATGACACCCCCCCCGCTACACTAAGAATAGGCAAAAGAGTGAAAGACCAATATCCCCATCTTTCTCCCCTCTCCCCTAACTGCAAGATGTCTATGAAAAAAATGTCTCTCACCAAACGTAAATGAACTGTGAGAAAGACCATGAATTGAAAGTGGAGACAATAGATGTACCATTCCCTGTTTACCTGTTTGCTTTGTAACACAAAACCCCCAATAAAAAGTATTTTTATTTTTTTTTAAAAAAGAAAACTATGGGACAAGTACTGATAAAAAAGGAAGCACCACAAAACATTTGCAGTAGCAAACAGTATTGAAAGTGGCATCGTGTATTGCCATCCAGGTAATTCCATGAGCACAAATAATCACAAATGCATAATAAAAAGGACTTCTGGAGGGGCTGTTGCCTTTCCTCCCTTGGCAACTGCTCCACCACACCAACTTCTGACACCAGACGTGGTAATAAAATAATAATAATAATAATAATAATAATAATAATAATAATAATAATACTTTAGCCCCTGCAGGTCCTGGCACTCCAGTTGGTCCTGATAATCCACGTATACCTCTTTGACCTTGATCACCCTAGGAAAAAGTTAAAAAAGCTACTTTATACAAAAGCTACTTTAACTTTCTCAGAGAAGGTAATAAAAAGCACACATAATTCCATGACCAATTATAAATAACTTCTTGCCTTTTCACCCTGTATGCCAATTCCAGGAGCACCTTCTGGACCACGGGGGCCAGGTAATCCTGGTTCTCCCTGCAAAAGAAAAAATGATAATGTGGTAGCATATCATTGTATATATTGGTGCAATTCAGCGGCTAAAATATTACTCTGTGAATCAAGAAGTCCCTGTTTCGAATTCTCCCCTTCACCAAGGACTCATTAAAGGCCCCTCCAGACTGGTGGGTTTTTGTGTGTGTGTTTTTGCAGGTGTATTCTGCAATGTGTCATTCATGCAATAATAGAATTTATACTGGGCCATTCACATATCATTCCATTTTATCTGTTGTTCTTCGATGTTTCCCCAGTGTTACCACATTTTTGCTGTCAGGAGGGGCACTTTTGCACCACAGCGCAACAAAAGCAGGACAACAACAACAACTCTGCATATTATTAGGAGAATATATATGTTAGTGAAACTAGCATACCAAAATTATTTATATGAAGAAAATTGCTTGCAAAACTGCATAAAAATGTGTCTACTAGGAGAAATTCACATTAAATGCTGAGGATTTTTGAAAATAATAATTTCAAATTGCTGCAGGAATCTGGACAAGGGAATTTAAAATTGAAAGAAAATGAGGAACCAAGAGAACTGAAATTGGCAGATCCTTCCATCCCTTTCTCTAGGTGTTATCATGTGAGTGTGTCCAACGCATCACATCACACAGAACTAATCCCTTGGCTATAGATGAAACCAGCCTAGATTTGCCAAATGGCATTTACAGTAATTCTTTTAATTTTAGAAACAGACATGCTCAAATAAAATAAGCAAACCTTTTGGCCTGGTGCTCCATCTTCTCCTGGCAGGCCAGGTAGACCTGCTAGTCCTGAAGAACCTGGTTCTCCCTAATGTCAATGAGAAATGGAAAGTTAAGAACACAAATAGAGCCCAACTGGATCAGACCTAAGCCCATCTAGTCCAGCATTTTGCTTTCTCAGTGGCCAACCAGATGCCTCTTGGAAGCTGACAAGTAAGACACAAGCACAGCAGCATTCTCCTCACTTGCGATTCCCAGCAAATGATCTACATTGCCTTTGATATTTGAGGCAATATATAGCCACTGTGAACCAGTAGCTGTTGAAAGCCTTTCCCTCTCTCTCCTGTTTCTGTAATCCCTGGTACTCAGTTCTCCTAAATATACAATAGAATTAAATCTTTGAACTTTAAATACACGGGGCTACTTATGCAATGCAAAAATAATTAAATGCCTTATTATAATGCAGTTTTATACAGTTTTAATATACAGCTTTTAGAATGCTACTTTACCTTTGCTCCAGGTTCTCCAAGACCTCTTTCTCCCGGAGCTCCAGTTTCTCCTGGTAAACCTTGATCACCCTTAAACAAAACAAAATGATATGAAATGCTTGAGTAACATAAAAAAATCTGCTCGGCTTATTCCGTCTTCAGAGAGAGACGATGGGAGTACATCAATAGAGAGCAGCACCATTTCAACCACTATATACTTGGGAAATTGAAATGATAAAAATAAAATCCTGAACACCTTGGCAGGGCTTCCATATCACACTAAGCTATAGCTTAGTTTTATGTGCATGAGCCCAGCATGGCTGAGAAGAGGGAAATCAGAGGCTTTCACTTCAGTTTTCAAGTGACTGTGGTTTCTTGTTATGCCCAAACTCCACTCCCAACCACATTTGTTGTTGATTACACTGCCCACATGCAAGAAGTTTGCTTGGTGGGGATTTCTGCCAAAATCCCACATAGTTATTTAAAAATCAAGCAGTTGCAGTTCTGGTTGTCAGCAGAGTGACTGAACTAAAGCATATGGAACCTGGTGTGAAAAGAAACTGGTAACACTCAATAATACACGATAGAAGGATAAATGAAACACAGGGGGAGACTCCTTCAGAGCTACTTTTTCCTTCAACTTCTCCAGTTGTCAAATTTCAACTATCTTGCTCATCACAGCCAGCTCTCAGCTGACTAGAGCCTCCAGCCAATCAGAGTCTGCTGCCCTGCAGACCAATCACAGAATTAAACCCAACACTGACTTGGCTCACCTTTGGTCCGGGCAATCCCTGTCCAGATGGCCCTCTTGGCCCTGGTGGTCCTTTGGGGCCTTCTACTCCCTAGAGAAGATGTCAGAAAATGAATCCTGGAGAAAGAGTTCCCTAAGCAAGGCTTAAGCAATTTTTAAATACCTGCAAGCACCAAAACTCACCTTCTCTCCTTGAAGTCCAACACCAGGTAATCCAATAGGCCCAGGCAAACCAGGCGGGCCAATTTCACCCTTATAAACAAAGCATTGTTACTTAATACAAAATATAAATGCAAGTTACTTAGGCTGCAATCCGATACCCAGGAGTAAGCCCCACTGAACTAATTGAAACTTAGTTATAATAGACACATATAGGATTGTGCTGTAAATATTCACTGGGTACAATTTGGACCAGCTCCTTCAAAGCCATTGGCATAGTCTCAGTACAGAGACGTTGACAAATGTATGCTATATTTTCTTAGGACGCATTAAATGCCAGCCTTTTATAGATGCTGTCTCCGGCACAGTAAGGAACGTGTACAGTCTTCTTTTCTTTTTGTACCCCAGAACTTAACTTTCCCACAGAATGAAACCCTTCTTATTTCATCTCACACTTTACTATGAAGAGATGTTAAAATGGGCTTTGGGTAGTTTATTGGGCATAAATCTATCTGAGAAACTACAGTATTGTTCAGTCGCCATTGAAAAAGCAAATTCTTTATTTTGCTTCATTACACTCTTTGTGACTAGTATCAGTCACAGGTCATTTAGACTTCGCAAATCCCCTGGCATATTTACTGCTCACCTTTTCACCCTTTATGCCAATGCCTGGTTGGCCTCGGGGTCCCTTTGGACCATCAAAGCCACGATCTCCCTGTATGGAAAGACAAAATTGCATAGAGGTTAGAAAATGTGATCTGTGCTTTATCCTTAAAGTTCTGTTTAGTACAAATGGACTGATTGCTGGCAATGTAAGGATATAATTCAAAAATACTGAGAATGCAAAAGGCAGTGCTTGGAGTTGATTTTCTCTTGTGCATCAAAGAGAGTTCCCCGCCCAC
Organism: Podarcis pityusensis; assembly: GCF_964106645.2. Lineage (NCBI taxonomy): Eukaryota > Metazoa > Chordata > Lepidosauria > Squamata > Lacertidae > Podarcis > Podarcis pityusensis. The sequence goes on along the minus strand of NC_138028.1, from coordinate 112,268,201 downwards.
CTGATGAGATCACTGTTGAATTTGAAAGTCATTATAAAGAGATGAATAAAATGATTTATCTTCTTTCCATTTCAAATATTTATGTTCTGGTCCTGAATTCTCCATATTGATGGGAAGAATTCAGCGCTTGCCATATAACAAACATAGCTTTCTTAATGTATATGATTCATTTACATAAAGATCATGATTCACCTATTGCATGCTTTTTGGCAATGTTATGCTCTCTTATAGTGGAAAATATTGTTATTTATTTAAGGTGCTTAGACTCACCATTTTTTTGTGAAACCAGCGTGGTTTCCAGTAATTTAAAACTGCAGATGGCCAACAGCACTATCACCTGCCTAGGGAGGGGAGGAGCCTGAATTTTCTTCCGCTTCGACACCCTCCATAAGGGAAAAGAGTTAAAAGATCTCAGACAGGTGATTAGTCCTGCTAAAACTGAAAGTACCAACTCTCTGTTAAGCATTGTGTGTTGCAGACCCATGTACAATGTGCTCCTGGGGACGGAAGGCTGAGGCGGTGAACAGGTGGAACAAATTGGGAAAACATCTTAAACTTGAGAATTAGTCACAACTTTATAGATTACAAATGTAGATAGGCTTTGGCTTAAGGTGCTGGGTGTGTATTCTGTATCAGCCTCCTACAAGATGGCTGGAGTTTTGGACAGGGTCATGTCACTTCAAGATGCAGGTCAACTAAGCTGCCCCGCCCCCAGGCCGCCATTGGAAGTTCTAAGGCCCGTCCACTCTCCATATGGCTTCAGGACAAAAACTTCCATGCAGATCCATTTACCAGGGTACCCTGAGATTTTGCACCTGCTCAAGGACAGGGGTGACGCACCAACTCACCCCACCCCTGGAAACAGACTAAGGATTCAACCCAATGCCTTATCTACCACACAAGCCACTGGATACAGAGATCCACCACTATCTTCCTATTCCTTTGCACATTGTGTTCTTGATGTAGCCATAGATGTGGGTGGAGAAACCCCCTTTTTCCTCAACCACATTACCCCAGCTGGATCAGGCTGTTGATTAGTATCAACAAGGAACAATATTTTGCTTCTAATACTTCTTTTATATATTTTGAAACTTCTTGTTTTAAAATAGTACCCGTCAATCTTGAAAACAGGCCAAATGTTTGGTTCTTCCTTTTGACAGGTTTGATTTTGTTTAAAAGCGGGAAATGTAACATTATAATTTGCCTAGATAAGAAAACACTCGAATGTACAAAGATGTATGAGAAGCCTTACATATATCTGTTGACATTTCATCCTTGCCTTTCTGAAGAACTAAGTTCTATTAACAGTGGAGTTCTGGCTAAATGCCAGATTGGTTAATTACATTTGTTCTGCCTGTTTAAATCTCCTTTGTAGTTTCAGTTTGTTAATGCATTCTTTACTTCACTAAGCTGTTGTGAAGTGTTGCTGTGTGTTCGCAGGGAAGCAATTGCTTCATATCATCCCAGGAATGGTTTGATTTCTACAGGCATGTTCAGCTTTATATATAAAGAGAGAGATGAGCTGAATTTTTCTTTTTTCCTGCTACTGGCTGCATTCCTAATCGTATTGATTTGAAATAGTAATTGTTGGTTCTGGCTTTATATGCTTTACTTGTGGTTTTAATGTGCAAGTGTACCCTGTCTGGGGACTTTGGGGGGAAGGATGGGTCATAAATAGTTGACAAAAATTAAAACATACCAAAGATGCTATAACATATGATAATACAGTGGTACCTAGGGTTAAGTTCTTAATTCATTTCGGAGGTCCGTTCTTAACCTGAAACTGTTCTTAACCTGAGGTACCACTTTAGCTAATGGGGCCTCCCGCTGCTGCCACGCTGTAGTCATGCAATTTCTGTTCCCATCCTGAAGCAAAGTTCTTAACCCGAGGTACTATTTCTGGGTTAGCGGAGTCTGTAACCTGAAGTGTCTGTAACCTGAGGTACCACTGTAAAACCATTAGGGATGTGAGCATTCCTGTGGAACCACAGCACTCATGCAAAGGAAGCTTCCCACAGGTGGGCAAAAGGTAGATAGCTCCTAATCTACTGGGGAATCTCAGGGTGATTTGTAACAGATCAATAGGAATTATGGTCTGAACAATAGCAACAGGGGGGAAAAGCTTCTTCCCACTGCCTAAATTAGGCTGTGGAGGTGAAGAAATCTTGAAGGGGAAACCAGGACTAGATTTGGGTAGGGCCAGATTGTGAGCCCGGACTCAGCTCTGAAAACAAATTCCTGGGTTGAACATGTGTTCCGAGGCACCTTGTTCCTTAACTCTATGTCCTCAAAGCCTCCACTCCAAACCACTACTTTGCACCCAGGTCTGATTGGTGGACCTTGAGGTTGTAGTAAAAAACAAAGTAGATCCTTCAAGTCTGAAGACTGCCCAGCCTTGCCATAATGCTTAACAGCTTTGTTTACCTCTTACCCTCTTCTTGGAGCATGCCCCAGGTCGTTCTGGGGGTGGGGAGCTTGCACTCTATCTTTTAATCCAACTTCCTCCCTCCACTTGGTTAAGAAATATAAGTCCAGATTGTTGTAACAATTGTTTTCTCAAAATTTATCTTCTGTACCATGAAAATAAATAAAAACAGTTGAAAAAAGAAAAGAAAAGAAAAGAAAAGAAATATAAGCCCAGAGCTGATGCAGCTTGGCTGAATGGAGTGGGACAGCTCTTTTTATGGCCTATGTCACTGTACAATCTTAGATTGGCTTCCCAAAACTGTGGTGGGAGAGCACTGAATGCAGAATAAATGGGAGTGTGTCCACAGCCTAAGTACTAAAGTTGTTACTGATGCTGAACAGGTCTCCAGCTACAGCGTGCAGGTTCTGAGGACTGGGTTACAATGAAAAGCAACACATTTCTATGTACGTTTTGATAATTCCAAGTTTGGAAATGGGCTTGCACAAACACTTTAAAGGTCGTTTATATGCCATGGCATTTTTAAAGCAAAACTCTTTTGTACCTTTGGTCCTGGAAGCCCTTCTCCTGGAGTTCCTCTTTCTCCCTGAATACCTTGTGGTCCCTGAGGCCCCTGTAAAAATGTTTTTGAAAGCAAAATTCTGGAAATCAATAGCAAATCAATCAAAGTAGGATCTTCATACATCTTTGTGGTTTGGAGCCTAGTCTCAACCTGCCCTAAATTGCTAAAGTAATGCTATATTTATGAAAAGCAAAAGTAGCTTTTTTCATGATACATCAAACAGCAGACAGCTATGAACTCCAGGTATAACAAGTTATACTGGATTATGCTAGGAGTCCCCCCGCTCCCGGCACCATTAAAGAAAAGGCTTAAACATGTGAGCCTGCAAGGTTTACCCTGTAAAAGCCTGAAAATGCAGTCAAGTATAAGATCAACTTTAATAATAGATTCTTTATGGGCTCACTCAAGCTTAAAGTTAAGCAAGTCTTTTAAAACAGATGCAGTCGTTTGCACACACTCTAGGGAATTATTTCCATATTGTCTTGTTTGCTGAGGATATTGTGTGTGTGTGTTTGACAAAACCCCTAGAGCAGGGTTTCCCAAACTTGTGTCTCCAGCTGTCTTGGGACTACAATTCCCATCATCCCTGACCACTGGTCCTGCTAGCTAGGGATGATGGGAGTTATAGCCTCAAAACAGATGGACACCCAAGTTCGGGAAACCCTGTTCTAGATGCATTGCAGAGGATGCTGATGACATGCACATGTTCTATGGTGCTGGAAACTCACACAGAGTGTAGGCCAGATCTAGTAGGAAATATTATAGCTTTGCATAAGTTGAGACGAACCCCCTTCCTAAAACAAACTCAGTATTTCCCTGCAGATGAATGTTTAAAATTTATTTCATAAAATGTATATACTGTGTTGATTGTAAACAACACCCCCACCCCACAAGTGGTATACAAAATGGGCGGCTGGCACTGCCAGTATAACTGAAGAGCTACCAGGATCCTTTTGCTAATTAGCATGTTTCATTCTCACTTCTAAAGTTATGTTTGTATTTACTACGACAAGTTAGAAACTATCTCAGAATGAAGCAGGTAAGTGGATGTATAAATATGAACAAGAAATTTGGAGGTTGCCAATGTGGTGACCTCTGGATATTGTTGAGAGTCCAACTCCCATCAGCCTCAGACAGTGTGGCCAATAATCATGGGTGATGGGACTTGGAGACCAGCAGTATCTGGAGGTCCACAAATTGGCTACTTCTGAAACTGGATGAGTAGAGTGTAAACATTTGTAGACATCCCACCCCCCCAAAAAAGGGAGCTGAAAATGAACATGTTATAGAAAAGGAGAACAAACAAGTCAAGAAGAAGAAGAAGGTGGGAGACAGGAAGCCACAACAGAGGGCATCACCATAGTCAAGAGACATGATAGAATTAACACAGTGGTCATAGTTTCCATAGATGGAAGACAAAAACACAAATGGAAAATGGAAGGAAAGAACACAGCTTAGAGACACCGAGAACAAGAGTTGGCAGTTGCTCAGATAAAAGAATGAAAAGACCAAGAGGTATCTCTTATTCTTCTACAATCACACTCCTGTTCCATCTGAGCCAAAGAAAGACATGGAGGGATAATAGAAGGATGTCCACAAGCCAGATACACAAATGGGGTGAGATTACACAGCACAGAAGAAACAAGAAAGCAATCGGAAAGAGAACGAGGTGAAAGATCTGGAACACAGAGTTGCAGATCATCTCTATTAAAGCAATAACTACTTTGAAAAGAACTTGTAAGAGAAGCTGAATAAGAAAGAACCAGGAACCAAACCTTGAGTGGATCAGAGCCACGCTTTCCTTTAATATGCACTGATTTTTGCATATAAAGGTGCAATTATTTGTTACTAAGGGATTTCCCCCCGTGTGATCTCCCCACGCACAGTACATACCGGTAAACCTGGTTCTCCAACTCCAGGTGGCCCAACAGGGCCTGGTCTTCCTGTTAAACCAATGTCACCCTTCAGAAAAAGATATGTTATTTTTGGATTTGAACAAAATTATGGACACTGAAATGAAGCAGCATTATTTGATTTAATACAGTGATATTAAGAAGACTAGAGGGAAGTAAAACAAATATGATACCAGTAATAATAACTTCATTTGCCCCTCTGTCTCTCTAGATATGTCAAATTTTATTACCAATAAACTACTAAGAGTTACACCATTCTGTGCATTCCCTCCCCCCCTTTTAATGGTATGAATGTATTTGAACTACATCCAGAATACCTTTCAGGTATTACAAAGACATCATTTATCCTTGTTTTAAGTTGTTTTTGGTTTTTTTTTTAATCCAGCCATATATTATTTCAGCAGCTGTCCTTTTGCACAGTAGGCTATATGATTGGCATTTTTACCTTGGGGCCAGGCAACCCTACTCCCGTTTCTCCAGTCAGTCCAGCAGGGCCAGGCAGGCCTCTTTCGCCCTTTAGAAAATTGCAAAACAAAAGAACTGATTTCAACTTTTTGATAGGGTTTCAGAGAGAAGAAAACCTGCTCCTCCCTCCCTCCCTCCCTCCTGCTCTTAAACTAAGGTACAATAAGCCCACAATTTATGTTGGGGTTAAGTTCCAAAGCCAAATTCTGTATGGTCAATTGGGGTTCAATCTTAAATGGGATTGCCAAAGCCATTTTTCCTGGAACCTCAACCCCCTTTTAATTTTTTGCCACACGTGTAAAGCTGAATGTGCGCAAGTTAAATGCTTGTAAGTTGTGGGGGAATTGCTTTCGCAATATGTATCATAATGCTTCTGCCATGATAAAACTAGCAGATTACTTGGAGTGGGAGTAATAAATGAAACAAGACTAGGAAACACATCCAAACATATAAGGAATTAGCAGAAGTAGAAAAGATGGGTGGATTTTCCCTGTTGTGCTCCTGCATTGAACATTGGTTTGCGCCGCCCTGTCTTGCCCTGCTTGTGAATTCCAGTTTAACAAGGATAATTTCTAAAATCTATTCTGGATTCAGAGCGTGCCCACTATGTTGCAGCTTTCAGTTCCTTTGCATCTTTTGCCCCTTGAACAATGTCATGGCCCCGCTGATACACTGCCAGAAAAAGAAAAAGAAAAGCAGTCTTGATGTGACTGAGCATATGATTGCACCAATATATTTTTTAGTGTGCTATTTCATCAATGCACAGCAGTGCTTTTTGGGGTAGAACCGCTAATATTCCGCGGTGGGAAGTGTTACAGCTGGGCATCCGGGCCCTTGTGGTGATCCAGCTCGGGGGCAGGGGATTGATGCCCCCCTCATGCCAACCCCGGCCACGTCAGAATATGACACTAAAATTTAATTGGGGATGAAAGTAATAGATGCAAAATTGGAAATTGCCCACATGGAAACTGACCCAACCACATGTGCCCAACTTGAAGCGGATTTTACAATCAACCCCCCTCTCCATGCTCTTCTCAAGAAAAACACTTTTGAAAGAGTCTAATGTGACCTTCTGGGTTGCTACATGCATGGTAACCAGCATGAAAGCCAAACGCACGCTGAATTGCTATGAAGACTGTTTTCCTCACGGAATACAGAACAGCATGGTAACAAAAAATAATCTCAAAGTGGAAGAAAGCAGTTGTGTGTGGATCTATTTCTTACTAATTAATACTCATGTTCTGTCCCATTGTTGGAGAGATGGCCTGGAGAAAAAATAGCTTTCTCTTGCTTTTGAGAAGAAATTCAAGTGTCATAAAAAGCCTCAACAAGGTGTTATTTATGAGCTGTACTTTAATGGTTCCCTGCGGCTTAAAGCCATACAAAGCTCTGAATGGGCTGAAGTGCCTTGAAGGGGATTTTTTTGTGATGTGGAATGTCATATGACACCTCGCTGTTGAATGACAACAGAGTTGATTCTTGCTTCTTAGATGTTCCATTTGGTGGTTTTGCAGACACAGCCGGAAAAGTCAGTTTCAGCACAGCTAAGATGGATAGAATTCATAGCAGAGGAAATATCTGAATAGTAGCAACATTTTCCTCAGGGATGAAGAGCCTGTGGGCCTTTCCAGATGTTACCAGATTACAATTCCCATCATCCTTGATCATTGGCCATGGTGGCTGAGGTTGATGGGAACTGGGAGTCCAACCACACCTGGAAGGCAATGGGTTTCCAAGCCATGGTTTACAGGGGCAGCCAGTGTGGAAACCTCCATGGGTTGTTGGCCAACGGTTCCCATCATCCCATACCATTTGTCATGATGGCTGAGGCTGAGAGGAGTTGGAGTCCAACAACATCTGCAGGGCACCATGTTTCTTTTTAACAGTTTTTGGTTTTCCAGTTTCATATGGCGCATGAACCGGGCCAACGTGAGTGAAAGCAAAAGTGGGCCCCAAAATTGCAAAGGTAGCAGCAGTCTCTCACAGCGTTTAGAATTAAATTAATGTTAAGAGTCTTGCCTTTGATCCTTGCATTCCTTCAGGTCCTTGGTCTCCAGGCAGCCCTTGGGAACCCTGTTAAACAGGAAGGCATTTTTTTATTTATTTAAAAAAAAGACCTTGGCCGAGTGCATCATTAAATAGGAATATGACTGTTTTACTTCAATCCACACAAAACAGTTTATTCAGTGTTCAAATAATTGTGATATTTGCCTATTACATTCACTTACCATCTGTTTATCCTGGTTTGTTTTGCATTGGAGATGATTACACTGCCTTTCGTTTCATGGCCTTCAAAAACCTGTATCATATGCATTTGTTTTTCCATTTGAAGCTCTGATCTGTAAGTTTCTTTCAGTCTGTTGTGCTTTTAGCTCATAAAACCCATTACTAGCAGACTGGCAACCCACAAGAAAGGTCTTTCAGCCTGCTGTAGAATCCTGACTTGGGCATTGCTACCGGTATTAGGCTAATGGTTAAAGAAAATGGCTGTGAAAAGGCTTTCCCTTCTCTGTGACACAACCCCCCCCCCCCATGTGTGTTCCCCACCCCCTTTGTTAAAGGTATGTGAGGACTACAGAGACTAGTTCTCTAAATACAGGAAGAAACAGAAGAAGGTCAGTCATTCATCTGCTGTTAACCATGGGTTACTGATTTATTTCATTTATTAAGCACATCCCATAAAACATCCTGAAGTGATTTAACTATGAGAACACCAACAATAAAAACATATTTTGAGCCCAATACAAACACAGAGAGACAGAAAAATCTCCACTTAAAAGCCTTGTTGGAAAAGGAAGGTTTTCAATAGGCACCTTAAAAACATAATACTAGAGATGGTACCGGTCTGATACATAACAGGAGAAAGTTTCAAAGGGGAGGTGCCGCCACACTAAAGGTCTGATTCCTACACTGTACAGAACAGACTTCTTGATGACAAGTATCTACAGGAAGTCCTCACCTGCAGAATGCAGTGATCAGTTGGATATAGATAGCCCACAGTTCCAGGGACACGAAGAGTGATGGGATGGGGAGTTGGCATCAGTGACTGACAGCCAACATATAATTCAGAGGAGGGACAATTTAGCTTCAGAAAGATGGCAGCTAGCACAGTCTTGAAGCAAAGCACTTCTGTTCATTTACCTGAAGACCTCGGAGGCCTCTTGGTCCACCTGGGCCTTCTGGACCCTGAGTGATAAGAGGAGAAATTATATGTGAGCCCATATACAGTGCAAAATATTACAAATCATACAGTGAATCGCCAGCAAGGGAAAAACAAAATGATTCAAATGTGGGAAGGATAATTGAAACGTGGGCAGAAAGGCTAATGTCAAACTAGATATTTAAAAATCCAGTTTGTATGATCATGCTCTCTGCAAATATGTACCTAGCATTTCAGGACTATTTCCTCTCCAGTAAGTCTCTCTTTCTCCCCGCCCCTACCCATGACACCCAGTGTGGTATAGTGGTTAGAATGTTAGACATGGACCTGGAAGACCAGGGTTCAAATCCCCGCTAAGACATGAAGCTCACTAGGTGACCTTGGGCCAGTCCCTGCCTCTCAGCTTAACCTACCTCAAAGGGTTGCTGTGGGGATTAAATGAGGAGAGGGATAACCAAGTACGCTACCTTGAGTTCCTTGGAGGGAAAGGTGGGCTATAAGGGCTAATAATAATTATTATAATGGTATTGTTTACACAAAGGGATGCGGGTGGCGCTGTGGGTTAAACCACAGAGCCTAGGACTTGCCAATCAGAAGGTTGGCAGTTCGAATCCCCGCGATGGGGTGAGTTCCCGTCCCTGCCAACCTAGCAGTTTGAAAGCGCGTCAAAGTGCAAGTAGATAAATAGGTACCGCTCTGGCAGGAAGGTAAACGGCGTTTCCGTGTGCTGCTCTGGTTCGCCAGAAGTGGCTTAGTCATGCTGGCCACATGACCCGGAAGCCGTACGCCAGCTCCCTCAGCCAGTAAAGCGAGATGAGCGCCGCAACCCCAGAGTTGTCCACGACTGGACCTAACTGTCAGGGGTCCCCTTTACCTTTACCTTTATTGTTTACACATTGCTCACACTACTAATGCAGCACTGGGCCTAGGAGTTCTATGAGCGGTACCGTTTCTGATTATACAAGTCCTTACATTACAATCTGATGTAGTTGACCATCAGATAGTTACTTACTCTGTCGCCTTTTATTCCTGGTGTTCCACATTCGCCTCTTTCACCCTTAGATTGAGAAAAGCGCAATCAATCATTAATGTTATCTCAGAACTTTTGAAAAATGTGTAATGTCCTTCCTTGCCAGTGCTTTATCCCCCACCCATTCCCATTCTATTTCAGATGCTAAATTCTTTGTCCTCAAATCAATATGGCTGTATTGGTCTTTAGCCTGAAGCACCTAGTTGATTCAAGAAGGCGAAAAATCCGTACCTTTTCTCCTTTGTATCCAGACTTTCCCTGATGGGAAAAAGAAGAAGAGCAGAATGCATATTGATTAAATTACTACTGACACTAAACAGTAATCACTAATTCTGGTTCCTGCTCCCCCCGCCCCCGGCTATGTTTTTAGCTGCTCCTATTTTATCTGTAAGCCGCGTTGAATCCCTGTTAAGGGAAAAGGTGGGGTATATATGCATATATCAGCAGCAGCAGCAAAATTTACAGCAAGTATTAGGAAAATAAATCTTACTTATTAATCCAGAGTTTTAGAATGAGTAACAGAAATGACAAATTTATTGGCTGGCTCCATCCAGCCTGCTTTGCTTGCATTTGGTGCTTAGGGTCTCTTTGCCTTTGGGGTGGGGAGGCACTGCCCTCTCCCTCTGTTTCGTTAGAAACCAAACCCTAGAAAAGTTTCAGGAGTTGCTCTGCCAATTTCAGAACGGGTGCTGCTTTCCATCACTAGATTTGTGTGATGAAAAACACTCCAAAAACAGACCAATGAGCTCTTGTGTGTAGAGTGAGTATGAAAATATGTAAAAAGCTGGTTCTGCAAATGCCATTGGGTATCATTGCGAGTGCCAAAAGCCAGCCATTTCCCGTGTCATTCCAGTTCTGGAAATACAGCAGAAATATTGCTGACATGATTTGGAAGCACACAAGCAACCTGAATCACATGACAGAGGTTTTATGTGAGACCTTAGGACTTGGGAGTAGCAATGGCTCACATGTTGCTAAGTTATTGTTCAAAGTGGATCTTACATAACCATGAGTAGAATGAGCAGCCTTTTTTATGCATTTTATTGCCCTTTGAAATTGCTGCTTACAAGTTATTTTCTTCACACCCTTCTTTATATTCTCTTGCATTTTAAGAAGGCATACCCAAAAAGTAAAAATGAGATCAAAAAGGAGCAGTGATATATATGGGGCAGATGTGTTTTTAAATAACAGAGTTTCCCTCAAAGTAAATAAATACATAATAGAATACACACACACACACACACACACACACACACTTTTTACCTCTGTTCCATCTCTTCCTGGAATTCCATTTAAGCCTGGCTCCCCCTAGAAGCATCAGAGTGTTGGGTTATTACTTTGCTTAACGTTCTGTAGTCTGTGAAAATGTTGTCAATTTAAGTTAAGATTACATTACATATTGCTGAAAACAGATAGGAAAAATGTACCCTGCTGTTCAAACTAGCTCCATCTTCAATGCTAAACATAATTCATATTCAGAAATGTGAATGTTTTAGAACCGTGGTTCCCAACATGGGGCAACCCCCCCCCCCACAGGGGGGCAATTTGATTTTTAAAGGAGGCAATTCGAGAATGAGTTATTAACAGTTAATGGCCTTTTAGGCTTCCTCCACATGAATAGGAGTTCACTTTTTGAATAATAAGAATTATATGTCACGGGGGGGGGGTGCATCAGGGTTTTAGAGATGCTTAAGTGGGGCATGGTCCCCCAAAAATAAAATGTTGGGAACCACTGATTTAGAATGATTTATACCCCCTCAGTTGTAAACTGCCATGTGGCGACTGAGAATGCTTTTATTTCAACATCCTCTTGTCTTAAATTACTAATGTTAATCAATGAGCATTTCAATTAAATCAAATGTCACGTTACCTTCACGCCCTTTGGACCAGGGGCTCCATCATCACCAGGACGACCCTTTTTACCCTGGAAGCAGAAAAGCAACAGAGGGGAGTTAAATGAAAAGCCTTGTGTTTAAACTTCATCTGTTAATTGCATTTTTAAACATGCAAAGAAAGGGGAGAGATCCCTTGGTTTATATTCTTACTATTAAGAAAATGATTCTATGAGTGCAGGAAATAAGTAAAGTTCTAAAGATTTCCCTCTCACACCTGAAGCTAAAAAGCAAGTCATGCTCCAATCAGTGCAAGAGCTACATTGGTCAGAATGCATTTTCCCGGGTCATTCTCAGCTTTTAAACAGCTCATTGGTAGATAATAATGTTTTCATGAACATATGTGTTTCCAGGTGCCCTTTTTTTATTAAGCATTCACCCTGTGCAATTAGATGATGTTATGCTAAAGCAAGTGTTGTTGTTGTTGTTGTTGTTGTTGTTGTTGTTGTTGTTGTTAATTACATTCATATACCACCCTTCATCTGAGGATCACAGGGTGGTTTACAGTATAAAAGCACAAAAATACATAACAAAACCCTACACTTTCCAGTGCATTTTCCCACTACAGTGGTACCTTGGGTTACATACTCTTCAGGTTACATATGCTTCAGGTTACAGACTCCGCTAACCCAGAAATAGTACCTCGGGTTAAGAACTTTGCTTCAGGATGAGAACAGAAATCGTGCTCCGGTGCAGCAGGAGGCCCCATTAGCTAAAGTGGTGCTTCAGGTTAAGAACAGTTTCAGGTTAAGAACGGACCTCCAGAACGAATTAAGTACCCGAGGTACCACTGTACTTGTTGCCAATTAATAAATAAATATATCCAATCTTTTGGGGAAGCAAGTTTGTTGCACAAGACCTCCCAAGCCACTTACAACCACACAACATGAGATTGAACCCCATCCCAAAGAGTCTAAGGGCTGGAAGTGTTCTTAGACTCTTTGGGGGGGGGGGACACACCATGATTTGATTCTAAAGGTGCTTCCACACTTGGCATTTAGTGTGAAATTGCCATGCTTTGCTCAGTTGCTTTTTGTAGGGCATCTTCATGGCACCATCATCCAATCATTGCCATGCTATATTTTTCATGTGGTTCTTCTGTCTTTTGTCAGACCATGAAGCAGTCCCTTCCAGACAGGTGTTTATTGTGAGACTGGTGATTCTCATGCACGCAGGGTTTCAGTAACGTTCACACATCATTGGCATCAACATGCCAGCTTATATTCCCCCCCCCCCATCATATAATGCTGATTTTCCCTTTCCAGCTGCAATCTCTTCATGAGAAACCCTTACATTTTCACATTCACACTAAACTATGATTTGGCTTAGCATTACATTATAGCTGTTATGTAGGTAGCCCTCATCGGTACAGCTGAATGTGAAGGCTCTCCACACAATCAAGGACCCTATCATTTATGAATGAACATCTTATTCTCTCTGGATCACTCAGCTGTTGTCTCTGAATATGTATTTAATGAAATAGATAATACTGGTAATTAATAAAATAATGCCACCAAAAATATTTATTTTTTAATTTTGCAATGAAAAAATAAGCGGTTTTTTCAACTACTCTGGGATTGTTTACAATCAAGTAGTGTATAATTTTTTAATAAGATAAATAAAATAAGAAGAAAGTAAATGGGGGGGAAAGATACTTACAGCAGGGCCAGGAAGACCCCTTTCTCCTTTTTCACAGTTACATATAGGAGGCTGGGGACACTTCAAATAGAAATAACCATACAAATTAATCATCAGTTCCCACCTAGGCAGAAAGCTCTACAGCAATTTTATTTTCCTATAATTTATTTATTTAACCACAAGTAGGAAAGATCTAATCTTGAAAGCATCCTATTGCTTTACAGTACTGAAAATGGATGCTGTTTTATGGTACAGTTTTCTAATCAATATTTTCACAGTTTCCCCACAACACAGTCAAAACTTACATTTCTCATTTCATTATTGAATCCATACTTCTTGTTCATGTTTCAGCTTTCTGGCTGGTGCTGAATTTTGTGTTCCCTATTGAAGTGATAAATTTACAAATATCTCCATTTCAGATTTTTCTAGTAGTCCTGGGTGAACTGGATGGAATCTCAAATGTCTGTGTGGTGTAGAAGTACTCTAACAACAGTGATTCAGTTCTTTTTCATATACAGCAGAGTTAAACTTTGGTCTTTGCTACCACAAGATGTTGTGACTGCCACCAACCTGGATGGCTTTTTAAAAAAGGGATGAGACAAACCCTTCTTTCAAGACTATCCATGTCTACTAGTCATGAGGACTGTATTATGTCCAGGATCAGAGGCAGCATGGTTTGGAAAGCCAATTTATTGGCACCACAATCAGGACATTATAATTGTGATTGTGTCCAGCTTGTGTGATTTTCATAGGCATCTTGTTATCCACTGTGAGAAGACAATAAAGGTAATAAATAAAGGTAAAGGGACCCCTGACCATTAGGTCCAATCGTGGCTGACTCTGGGGTTGCGGCACTCATCTTGCTTTATTGGCCGAGGGAGCCGGCGTACAGCTTCCAGGTCATGTGGCCAGCATGACTAAGCTGCTTCTGGTGAACGCCATTTACCTTCCCGTTGGAGCGGTACCTATTTATCTGCTTGCACCTTTGACGTGCTTTCAAACTGCTAGGTTGGCAGGAGCAGGGACCGAGCAACGGGAGCTCACCCCATCGCGGGGATCTGAACCGCAGACCTTTTGATCGGCAAGTCCTAAGCTCTGTGGTTTAACCCATAGCGCCACCCGCGTCCTGAGAAGACAATACTGGACCAAAAAAACTAAAATGGCCTCTGGCATGTTGGAGGAAGGTTCTTCTTATTTTCTTATGTGATACCCTTGGGAGTTAGCATTAGGTTATAGATATATTCAAACTATTGCTGGAACCGGAAACTACAAGATGCATCAAAGACCAAACAAATTTACATTTTCTTATTTCACTTTTTAGTGCTCATCATTTAGCAAGACTTATTCTTCTTTTTCTATTTGTTTTAATTTACTGAAATGGTAATAATGAACATAGTTTTGGAAAGATAGTTTGTTGTTTCACCACCACTCCATTTAAAATGCTGTAGATGTAATCCATCGTCCCCAGTTCACAGTTAAGACTTACCCCTTCTTCTGCCAGTTCTTTCTGGGGAGACAAATAAGTGCAAACAAAATTAATTATTTTATAAGTAACAAGGCACACTGTGAGAAAAATGAAAAAAGAGACTTTGCTGGCTGGGAAGGTGCTGATATAGGGCCAGCATATGCCTATTTCTTGTACACAAACACAACAAATCATAGGAAGAAGCAGAGTAGTATTTCTGGTTGTTCAAGGCTCCCTAGGGATTCAATTAAAACCCACAAATTAGGAATGCAGTGTTAGATATCACTGTATAAAAGCCTATCATCATGTAAGGAATGTGTCCCCAGAGTTCAAGCACTGGGGATGTTTAATCCAAATTGGAGAATTCTATGCTGCAAACCAATTAATTTTGATGGAATTCTTTTATTGTGAATATTGATTATGAATGTTTACATGTAAATGTTTGAGTAACTGGTTTTGCACTTTGTAAACTACAAGAAGCCCGTAACTTATGCGCAGTTAGCTTGTGCACATTGAGTTTTACAGGCATGGCAGATAGATAGATAGATAGATAGAGAGAGAGAGAGAGAGAGAGAGAGAGAGAGATCTGGGGGAAATGGCTTTGGCAATCCCACCCGCCATTGAACCCATTAAGTTTTGACTAGACACAATATTGGCTTTAGGCACTGTTATGTACTGAAGTTCTCACCCTGGGCCAGCAGGGGGATACTGTAGATAGTTATGCAAATGAAGGATCGAAAGTGACGTTCAGTGATTGGATAGTTTGTATGCAAATGAAGGATCGAAAGTGACATGCACGATCCTTGAAATGTTACCCTTATGTACGTTGTGGGCTTACCATACTTAGAAGCAATGACATTAAATATATAAAATGAATGACTGAATGAATGTCATGATAGAAATATTGCTTCTACCCCCTAAACTAGCCTGCTTCCCCCAGGAGGATGTTTTCTTATGGTCAGTGTCCAATCCAGTCACCTTCCGCATATGAAATGCAAAGGGGTACATACTCCCTTTTGTCACTTTCTTCAGGCAGCAAAATGTCTAGGGCCCAGTCCTAGTCAGCACCCATTAATACTGAATTGACAAACCTTAAAAGTTCAGAATTGATTATGTGGCCTTGTGAATAAAAGTGAAACCAAGTTGTGCAGCAACAACAAAAAATCTAGTAGTGTGTGTGTGTGTTTAATAAACTACCACAGCTGAGATAATGTTGAAGCTATGGCCTTCTTCAGTCATTCTCGTCCACATGGGAAGGAGGGGAGAGGAAAGCCATGTTGTGTGAAGGGTGTGGCCTTCTGCTCATGTCAGTTTTTAGGTACAACTCATTTGTGAAAGGACTGAGGCAGATGCTGTCACTCCCTGCTTGAGCTTGAGAAATGCTGCAGTTGAGGCGACACACACAGTTGAGGAGTGGGAGCTGGGAGTGGTGGTGGGCATCCTTCAAGAGATAAAAGGGCAGCATCTAGGGGTCACAGCAGGGAGGAGGGGTATGGGAGAAACAGAGGAGAAACACAGAAGAGAGATTTACGAGTAGGTAGAAGGAAAAGAGACGAACTGCAAAAGAAATTTATGTTGTCTAGGTGAAGGCAATGAGGAGGGAATAGAGGAAGAACAGGCAGAAGTGGACACTGTACAGGAGGTGTCAGGAGAAGAATTATGTAAGGGAAGGCAGGCAAGAAAACACTGCATATAAGGCAAAACACAGCAGAGTCCTGTGATGAAAGGCGGGTAACAGAACTCTTTGAGTACGTTCCCCACCAGGGGTCTCTTTGACTCCTGGGGCGAAGAGCAGGGATAGAGGCGACACCATTATTATAATACTAGAAGTGCAGAGTACACTTATATTCTGTTAAGTATAATATACGCTTTATATAGGCCCCACTGAAATCTTTGTCCCTACCATTTCTTTGAGAATTCTCTCCACAACTCCTTTCTCTTGCAGATTGAAGACAAACCTGGATGCCGGGACACTGGCCAGGAGCCGAAGCTTGGCGGCATTGGCCACCTCCTCGGCCACTCTGGTCATCCCCACTGTGAAGAACACGATGCCTTGGTGTTTAGCATCGGCAGTGGCTGAGAAAATATCTGGGTTTCTCGGGTGGTCCACTCCGTCCGTCAAGAGCACAGCTACTTTCACGCTACCGTGAGTCCCCTCGGTCATGTAGAGCTGCGTGAGGTTGGTGATGGCGTAAGTGGTGTAGGTGCCGTGGCCGATGTAGGTGATGGGGGCGATGCGGGATTTAAAGGCATCTGGGCCCTTCCAATCTCTGAAAGTTTGCTCTATGAGGACAGTGCTGCTGTACTGCAGCAAGGCCGTCCTCCAGCTGAGGGAACGTCCAGAGCTGAGCTGCAGCCCTTTCATCCTGTCCACTATCTCCAAGATAAACTTCTTCTGTTGTTCGTGATTGAAGTTCTTTGCACTCTCCGAACTGTCCAGAAGGAAAGCCATTTCCAGAATGCAGTCTTCATCTAGAAAGAACGCGTCACCAGGTAAATAATTTACATTACAGCCACATTACGGGAGCTATGGTTTGTTACTGTTCTCAAAAGCATCTACCCTCTCTATAGAGAACTGCGGCTCTGGGGCGGCAGGAGGGTGGGGTGGGGGAGAAGGGCCTCCTAACAACTCTCTCAGCATCCTTCACAAACCACAGCTCCCAGAATTCTTGGTGGGGGGAGGCATGACTGTTTAAAATGGTACTGTAGTAGACCGCACTGAGAGCCAGTTTGGTGTAGTGGTTAAGAGCGTTAGACTCGTAATCTGGTGAACCGGGTTCGCGTCTCTGCTCCTCCACATGCAGCTGCTGGGTGACCTTGGGCTAGTCACACTTCTCTGAAGTCCCTCAGCCCCACTCGCCTCACAGAGTATTTGTTGTGGGGGAGAAAGGGAAAGGAGAATGTTAGCCGCTTTGAGACTCCTTAATGTAGTGATAAAGCGGGATATCAAGTCCAAACTCTTCTTTATATATATGGTGTGAACGTGGCCTAGGTTAATCATTTGATAACTGTAGAGAATGTTACTCCCATTAGAGTTGGGCTGAAGTGACAAGAACGATTTCTCAGCAGTCCCACCCACCTTGAAATCGACATTTTGCCAATATTTCAGGGGTGAGGTGAAATACAATTTGGGGGAAAGGGAATGCGAGCAGCTGCCATTTTGTGTGTTTTTTACGCCTGCCCCATCCCAGTAAGTAGCAGCAACACCACTGTTGGGAAGTGGCACCAACCCCCTCACACTGGCCACTCCTGCCTACCACTTCACCACAGTCCTTCCTCGCAGGTGTGTTCAGACTTTAATACATTTCAAAGCAATCCCATCCAGATAAACTTTGGGATCAGAACCGACCATTTCAAAGAATCTGTTAAAATTCAAAGTAGTCACCTTGGTCACTTGGACTGGGATACTTTTCTACTGCATTTGAGAGGAATGGTTTGGGCTTCTGTTTTCTGATTCCATTTCTTTTTTCTTCGTTGGTGTTTTGTGCCAAAAAGACTTGGTGGTCCAGCAGGAACAAAAGCCACCATAACCTAGAGGGCATGGTTTGCTTTGTTGGCCAAAAAGACACAAGAAATTGTGATTGCGAAAGCAAAAAGACACAAGAAATTGTGATTGCGAAAGCAAAACAACACACAATACAAAAATGCAAAGCAAACAAAAGCTAGTTTTCTACTTGCAAAATGGAGATTGCCTTGTTACCACCTTAGTGAAAAGGTTTTATGATGATTTTTAATTGTTCTTTGATGGCTTTTTAAAATGTACTGTAATTTAATGTACATTGCTTACAAATGTCAATGATTAAACAGTACAGTGGTATCTCGGGTTACAAACACTTCGGGTTACAGACTCCGCTAACCCGGAAGTAGTACCTCAGGTTAAGAACTTTACCTCAGGATGAGAACAGAAATCGTGTGCTGGCTGCATGGTGGCAGCAGGAGGCCCCATAGGTAAAGTGGTACCTCAGGTTAAGAACGCTTTCAGGTTAAGAACGGACCTCCGGAATGAATTAAGTTCGTAACCAGAGGTACCACTGTATATAAATACCTTAAATAAACAAATAAAAGCACATGATCCATTCATTTAGCATTTCCTAGGAAATGTCACTTGCAATGATACCACTGCATGCAGCAACAGGTTTTGCCATATTTACTATGTCTAAAAAAATATTATTTGGCAAATTTATATCTTCTCCTTCCTCCAAGGAGTTCAAGCAACTTATAGTATTTAAGTTATACAGTATTTCATTTCCACACACACACCAACAGTCCGTAGACTGCAAACATGTGGACAGATTGTTCATTTTAAATTCTATAATACTACAGCATCTAGGTTAGAGGCACCGAATAGTCATAAGTAACAACAACAATAATCTAGAAAGTACTTTACAGTAGCTCTTCAAGGTAGGCTGATTGAGAATGACTTGCGCTAGACCACCTGGAATGCTTTCTGGCAGATCAAGGATTTGAATTCCTACCCCAATGAGTACAATTTTCTAGCCACTATGCCATACTGGGTTATTTCCATAGGTTTTATCCCACTCTGCTGCCAAAAGACGGAGTGGAGCTGAAGGACAGGTAGGCAGAGCTGCACAGCAATCTTTGCTTGCCTTCCATAGGTTGAGGTGGTGGCACAGCTTGAAACTTGAACAACGACAACAAAGAATGTGGCAGATTGTGCATCTACACCCGCAAATTAATTTTTACCCATATGTTTCTATTTAAGAGGGATGCATTACATATAGATCAGTATGTCTCATTCAAGAGGAATCTGTTGCATATAAACAGCTGCCCCAAGGCCTAGTGTTTGATGCCAAAATCAATGTCAAGTACCTGATTCTATAATAACTCGCATGCTGCAACAATTTCAATTTCACCCCTGGGAGCTGTTTCCAAACATGAAATTGGGATTTAAAAAGGAATAATATTCACACCAGAGATATAAACAAGCCCCGTGCCTCTGTCCTTCAGTTAGTTTTACAGTTTCCTCTGCTGTCACTTTTATGGCTTGCTGGTGGCAAAAACTGCCTTGATAAGAGTTTGTTGGGGAGTTTCAGCCCTCCTTGCAGAGATTTCACTGCCCTATATTCTACACACATAGTCCCAGCATAAACACAGACAAAGTGCCAGTCACATGGATATATTTTTTTGGTGGTGATAAAGATCTCCCGGCACATAAATCTGCTTCATTTATCTTTTGTGTATTGGTTTCAAACCGTCTGAGGAATGAGCAATAAAAAGCCTACAGCAATCCAACTCCCTGCTAAAAGGCTGGCGCCTATAAAAGATATCTTAATTCTTGCACAGTTTGCTCTTGCACAACACTGCAGTCGTCTGGGGGCGGACAGGCAAGAGAGGATTCTTACCTCTGTCTTGTTGGATGCACCAAGTTCTGTGGTGACGAGTGCTGTATCTGGGAGAAGAGACTTCTGCCTGAGGTTGCTGCCTAGGCTATTACCGGCTCAGAGCCTTCACTCTTGAAGTGAATTGCAGAGGGAGTAGGAGGGGGGAGCAGGAGGAGAAGAAAGTTTGACAAAGGAAAGGGACCACTCCTCCAATCATCTAGTTCCACCGAAAGCTACAGCCACACTGACTCAAATTCCATCCAGGACACATTTATTCACACTTGTTTTACTCATCCCCAGGCTAAGTAAATCCACGTGTGGTAGTATGGCGAAATTTATATCCCACCTACGTACTCACGCACCTGGACTCAACAAAGTTGTTTAACTCATTGGGGGCAAATGATTTTCATTTTTTCTTTCAGCTTCGGAGAAGAAACTGTTTCTCTGTGTGTGGTGCAGTGGAAACCTCATTTATACAAATGGAATTGTCAAACATGCCCGCACCTAGGTCTCATTATTCTGATAAATATTTGTTCCATAGTTCAGGTTAAAATGAGAGGCATCATAGGTCAATTTTCATGAGATCTGGAAACTGGACTTGAGTTTCGGGGGCAACACCAATTAATGTGGTCTCATGTGTCATCTACAGAACTCATGTTTTCCTTAATTGTTTTGTCAAAGTAGCTTACTTGCTTAAAATACACACACACACATACAAACACTCACTCACTTGTGGGCCCTGATGGGTAAACCCAGAATTGCTTCATCTACCTAACAGTACAGCAAATATTTTAAAAATCTTAACATGCACCTGTATCAGGGCTAAAATAAATGTGATGTTATTCACATCTTTAGTCCATGTTTATTATCTCCCAATAATTAGCCAGTGTATCACCCCATTTCCCTTGAAATGTTGTGAGAGGAGTTTCCTGCTTGCACTTCCCCCAGATAGCAAAATTACTGCAGAAATCACAGTTCAGTAGTCTATCTGGATCTGGGTTCAAGCCTAGGACAGCCTTACAAAAAAGAAAAGAAAAATGGCACGACTGAATCCTTAGAGTTTTCAAAAGAAGTGCGCTTCTTAAAAAATGAGAGATAGAGAAATAAGTTCTGTTGCTGGCTGAAGAGGGACCAGACAGAACAAAGCAGCGACGCTTTCCCCAAAAAGAAACATGTTAAACTCGGATACGGATCTGTAAGAAGCAAGAAATCCCCCAACCCAAATTATCATTTGTTACTCATGCCTTTGTATGTGTGTGTGTGTGCATATTTATTTAGCAGCAACTTCTTAGCTGCATGGTGTTCTTATGATGAAGCAGTTCTGTTTTGCTTCGGGACAAAATTTTATTTTGCCCACCTGCTTTCTTGCCTGGGTGGCTTAGCAGATTTCTCGCAAGTTTTATGGCCAAGTGCACATGACACATGACAACATTCTCACTAGAATTCCTGGTATGTGACATGTTGCATGCTACATTGGGCGCTTACAGACTTGTAGCTGCCTGAAATGATAATATATAACCCGCAACTTGAAATACACTTTTAAGTGCTGAAGTAAGGGGAATGCATGTGTAATTTTAAGATTTTCTGTAGTTACACAGAAAATTAAGTTGATATTTTTTATTTCACCTAACGACTTCTTTTTACTTGTATTATTAATAATAAAAATAGTTAATAATAAAAATAACAATAATTTTAAGTAGAGATTTTTATCCCAGTCTGCCTCTGTATTGAATTAAAAATTGTTTTTATATGAATTTGTTTACATCGTTCTCTATCTGAGATCATCCTATACATATATTTTGTTCATGTTTTTATTCAAAAATCGCCTTGGGATTTTCCTAGGAAGCAAATTAATGGAAATAAAATTGATGATGATGATGATGATGACAAACACAACACAATAGGGAAAAATCAGAAAGAAAGTCAGTTAGTTCCACACTGTGGACTCAACTTATATTGGTGTTTGGCATCCATTTATTTATGTATTTATTTCATTCCATCCTCTTCAATGAAAAGATTCGCAGAGCAGCTCATAATACAATGCTAAAACAAAAAACAAAGAATTAAACAACCCAAAACAGAAAGTTTGACAAAACATAACAAAGAAACATTGGAAGATGCCTTATACTTAAGCAGACCATTGTTCCATCTAGCTCAGTACAGTCTACACTGACTGGCAGCCACTTTTCAGGATTGTCAGTCTCAAGTTTCTCCCAGCTCTACTTGGAGAGGCTGGGGATTGAAACTGGGACGTTCTGCATGCAGCTCAGATGCTCTACCACTGAGTTGCAGCCAGAGCTTTTTTCAGCCAGACTCCACCAGAACTCAGTTCCAGCACCTTTCAGGTGGGCGCCATTGCCATTACATATTTTTTACCTATTTATAAGAGAACAAGGGAGGCATTCATGATGAGTTCTGGCACTTCCTTTTCTAGAAAAATAAAACTGGTTACAGCCTTTCCCCAGCAGCATCATAGGCAGATGAAAAACAGAATTAAATCCACTGGCGAAGAACAACC
Source organism: Podarcis pityusensis (assembly GCF_964106645.2). NCBI lineage: Eukaryota > Metazoa > Chordata > Lepidosauria > Squamata > Lacertidae > Podarcis > Podarcis pityusensis. Next base: position 112,245,791 of record NC_138028.1, on the reverse strand, counting down.
GGAGAAACGAAAAGGATTTCAAGAAACTTGGTGCCAGAAGAACCTCTTTGGGGATGTGCATGCTGTGGACTATAAGTAAACAAAATGTTATTTGTAGTATTTCACGGCCTCGGGACAGTTTTTTGACCATTGAACCTGGCAGTGATTTGCAGGGCAGATGGCAAAAAATCATGACCCAGCCATGGCATTTAGTGTGCATTTTTTGTACCTGCAGGCTGAGGTTAAAGCCTGCATGCAGTCGCTTGCCTTGCCTTCAGTGTTAACATACTTTGGAAACGATGTCTGGTGATTTAAATGGAGCAGGCTTCCAGGTAAGAATATTGGAACGGTGGCCCAAGGCACACCTTCTTTGAATATCTCCTGTAACATGTACGTAACAGGCTATGTTGTTAAGGAATTTACATAAGAAGATCTCTGTTGGATCTGATCATGGGCCCATCCAGTTCAGGGCTAGCCAATATGGTGGCCAACAGAAGTCAGGGTGGTGTAGTGGTTAAGAGCAGTAGACTCGTAATTTGGGGAACCAGGTTCACATCTCCGCTCCTCCCCATGCAGCTGCTGGGTGACCTTGGGCTAGTCACACTTCTTTGAAGTCTCTCAGCCCCACTCAACTCACAGAGTGTTTGTTGTGGGAGAGGAAGGGAAAGGAGAATGTTGGCCGCTTTGTGACTCCTTTGGGTAGTGATAAAGCAGGATATCAAATCCAAAGTCGTCTTCTTCTCTTCTTCATTGGACTATAGCCCACATTGTTCCTGACCACTGGAGTGCTTATTCTTGAATTAACTTTAGCTCTCCTCTCGATATTTAGAGTGGATGTACTGTACCTAACTACTATAAACCACTGGTCATGAAGTTCCTTGTGGCGATACGGCTAGAAATTCCCAGGAACTGGAGAGGAGCAGAACGTCTCCCTTAAGTAAGAATAAGAATAGGAATAAGAATTTTATTTATGGTACCCAGCCACTCTGGGCGGCTCCCAAGAAAATATTAAAAACACAATACAACATCAGCCATTAAAAACTTCCAGAAACAGGGCTGCCTTCAGATGTCTTCTAAAAGGCAAATCGTTGTTTATCTGTTTGACATCTGATGCGAGGTCATTCCACTGGGAGGGCTCCACTGCTGAGAAGACCCTCTGCCTGGTTCCCTGTAACTTCATGTCTCACAGTGAGGGAACCACCAGAAGGCCCTTGGAGCTGGACCTCAGTGTCTAGGCTGGACGATGGAGGTGGGGATGCTCCTTCAGGTATACAGCTATCATATTGGTATAAAAGAGTTTGTCAACTAGCCTTGTATGAAAAGCTGACCCAGCAAAGGAGAAAGGCATGGGAGGAAATCAAAACTGATAAATTTATGATGATTTGGTATCCTTTTATCCCATTTATTAACAAAAGTGATTCAATTGAATGATACCCCGCCCGTGCTCCAAGCTCCCCCCCCCCGGCCTGAGGATCTGCCCTCCCCTATTTCTTCCTCCTTAAAGTTTCTTTAAACCGTTTTCATTCATTTCTTCTACTATTGTAAAAAGTGACACTGCGGTAAATGACTCTTCTGACTGCTGAAAATGACTATCTATATCTATCTATTATCTATCTATCTATCTATCTATCTATCTATCTATCTATCTATCATCTATCTATCTATCATCTATCATCTACCATCTATCTATCTATATCTATCTATCAATCTTCCTAGGATATCCATCAATGCAGAATTGAGTAAGTACAGCAGTATTTATGACTGACTGCCAATATGCTGTCATCAAGGTTCAGAGCTTCATGGGGTCAAAAACTATTCAGGTCTACAGGCTTTTTCTTACTCACGCAGATGTGTTTGCTCAACACAAAGCATTTGCGAAGAATATGCCGGTGGACCTGCAAAGGCCTGGAGCCTTTCCAAGCTACTCATCCATCTCTAATGATGTTGAAAAACTTTAACAAAAAACCAGGAATGCCAGAAGTCTGACATACTGATATGTTGCTACATGAAATGCATAATTCAACTGTAAGCAGCCTAAGGCATTGCTTCATAGTGAGGCACTCCATTAAATAACATTATAGCTAAAGTTAGGCAGCTATCCAAGCTTTAGCAGCTATTCATATGTGTGTATCTGCTGTCTTTTAATAATGTACTTTCCACAGTGTTGCATTAAACACAGCAAATGATTCATTTTAATCGTTTTAACACAAAATGAAGTATCAGAAAGTCGCAGGGAACACTGTAATTATTAGTCGTTTCAGGAGCATTTTGCCCAAGCCTCCAATGACAAGTGTTGAATCCAGGAGAACTCCCAAACCACTCCTTCCTAGGGGGTGCAATCCCATCCAGGGCAGAAGCACCATGACCAACTTGTGTATTTGGCAACCTAGAAAGGCAATTCTTGCTCAGTATATTTATGCTTAGGATATACGCATTGGTGGGGTTTTTTCTTGTTGCTTTGTTATTTTACGTATAATGCTTTTAAAACACATCAAACTTCTTGTTACACCCCATCCTTTCATTTTTTAAAATTTAAGCATCTTTAACCCAACTCGCGTGAGACCTTTGTATAATAAAGCCTTGCAATTATGCTGGCAGTAACCTTGGAGATAACAGTTCAAGCCTTAGCAACTGCATGGCAACCCACACTGCAGAACTGATACATTTGTATGTGTGTGTGTGGGGGGGGATGAATAGGTTTTTTGCTTACAGATCCTGGCAGCAAAGAAGCAGGTTGGAGCTAGTGGATGTGAGGTGTAAAAAAAAAAGCTGAAAACTATGATGCAAGAGGAAGTGGTGGGAATAAGGTGGGGGTGGAATACCACTGAGGAGAGAAATGTATGTGTGTGTGTGTGTGTGTGTGGTTTAAGAAGGCAGAGGTTTGAGTAAAAAGGGACTGAGGGACACTGCAGGGTTGTTTTTAAAACACAAACTAGTTTTAACAAGGAGAAATAATAATAATAATAATAATAATAATAATAATAAATTTATATGCCACCCATCTGACTGGGTTGCCCTAACAAAGCCTTTCCGAAATCCTTTCTTGATGTACTCAAATTTTGTTTTAGTTGCCACTCCCCTCTTACCAATCACTGCTCGCTTTACTCAGAAGCCTGCCATTGTTTAAAATAGCCACGTTTCGGTGTCCAATCCTTCTCGCTATACTCTTAACATCTCCCTCTTCCATTGCTCAGTTGCTTCATGTGTGAGATAAAGGATGCATAGCTATCAAATACTCCACAGTACGTTACTCAAACGTCTGCCGTTGTTTAAAACTGGCATATTCCTCTCAGTTCCTTCCAACCCTGCTTTATTCAACATACTCTTGTTTTAAAGCACCACTTTCCTCCTCTCAGTGGTCCTCTCACTTCCATGCCATGGCCACTGCTGTTGTGCAACCTCTCTTAACTTTTGCTCTCCTACCCTGCCTTGACTTCATGCAAATCCAAGATTCTGAGGTGGCTCTACAAATACTCCAATGGGGGCTGTGCGATGACATCCTTACGTTTTTGTTATATAGATTCACATGAAGTAATTCCATCCCTGACAATGAGGAAATATGCGGAAAGTAGGAATTTCTGCATCCATTTAAGTTTCTGTCAGAATTCTCCAACATTCCTAACAGAGGGAGTTGGGTACGTTTAGCCTGTGAAAGAAGAGAATGAGAGGAGATATGATAGCCATCTTCAAATATCTCAAGGGCTGACATGTGGAAGATGGAGCAAACTTGCTTTCTCCTGCTCTGGAGGGCAGGACGTGAACTAAGGAATTCATTCAAGTTACAAGAAAGGAGATTCCAACTAAAAATCAGGAATAACTTTCTGACAAAGCTGTTTGACATTGGAACGGGCTCCCTTGGGAGGTTGTGGACTCTCCTTTCTTGGAGGTTTTTAAACAAAAATTGGATGGCACCTGTCATGGATACTTTAGTTAAGATACCTGCATTGCAGGGAGTTGGACTAGGTGACCCTCAAAGTCCCTTCCAACTCTACCATATGAGACCATAGCGCCATGAAAGACTCCATCCATTTCTTAACATCTCTGAAATGTATACATTTTATTATTTTTCCCATTTTGCTCTGTCTCTGTTTTCTGTTTTGTTTTTTTGCAAACCTGTCAAAAGGGTTCCTCTCCTTTCCTTCAGTGTTCGGAACAAATGGGATTACAAAATAACCCAGATGGTTATGCAGTGATCCATTGGTAACTCTCCCCTTCCCAAAATGCTTTTTGCCCAGCTAAGACCACAATTGTTATCTAAGCTTAGGTGGGAGGGGAGTAAACTGCTTGTAGAAAGAAGCAGTAGTGAAATAACAGAGAGTTCTGCACTCCTCACCTCTTTTTGCTTTTAAATCAGATCCCCTCACTCCACACACACCTTCATTTTCTACTGCAACCGACACATCTAGTTTGGTCCTCTCATTTTCCACATGTGGCCACTAGGTGCCAGACTTGATTCAAATTTAGATGATTTTAAGAAGACTCTGACTGCAGCCAAGACAAGCAGTAGTCCTTTACACTAGCTTTGAGATGTCAAGACTAGCAGCTAGCAACACAAGCTGTTCATGTGCTTTGCATTTTTGGATTTTCGTGTCACTCCTAAGTAAAGGCCTTCTGGGGAAACCCAGCCAGATGGGCAGGGTATAAATAATAATAATAATAATAATAATAATAATAATATACTGAAGAATACAGGGAGAGTAAACAGGAGACATTTCTATTTTCTTGGGCATCAGGGCTCTTGAACTGTATCACATGCATGGATTGAGACTGGAACTTTTCCTACATTAGACAGTTTGTATTTAACCTTTCAAATGCCATCCAAAGACAGGTTACTAGTCACCAGTCTTGACATCTCAAACCTCGTGTAAAGGACTGCTTCCGCCTCAGAAAAGGATAATATTAGAAATCCCTCAGTTTGATATATATCAAAAAATGTGCTTGCTTGGTCAGCTATGGAAACTAGGTTAGCTTGTGATTTAGGGTATATCCAAGGTGTAGCAGCTTTCTGCTTATTTCTTTTGATAAGCAACATGTCCTCTCCTAACAGATACAGCTCAGGACTGCAATACCTCAAGGACCGCCTCTCCCCATATAAACTGCCCCAGAACCTGCAGTCATCAACTGAGGCACTTCTTCATGTGCCTCCTCTACAATATGTCCAGAGAGCAGCAACACAATAACTGGCCTTTTCTGTGGTGGCTCCTCGCTTGTGAAATGCTCTCCCCAGGGAGGCTCCCCTGGCACCTTTGTTACATATCTTTAGGTGCCCGGCAAACACATTCCTCTTCTCCCAGGCCTTTGGCTAATTTAACAACCTATGGCCTTTTAAGCTGTGTGTGTGGAAGGAGTATTGTTTTTGTTTGTTACTATGGTATTTTTTTGGTTTTATGTTGTAAATTGCCCTGTGATCCTCAGATGAAGGGCAGTATAGAAATTTGACAAATAATGATAATGATATTCTGAAGCAGAATTGGTTCAGAGAGGGTACAAATGCATGTCAGACAGCTTGTATTAGATGCACCTTACTTCAAAATTGCCTCAGCAAGTTAGTTATCCAGTCTCTCCAGCATAATGATGAGCCTGTGAGTCTATGATTTCTTTGGTCTTGTAATCCTTTAATTAAACTTTCAATCTATCCCCATTGAGTTATTCTTCTCCATTATCCCAATGTATCATTAGGTAACAACAAATGCCTTTTGTTTACAAGGCGTTTTTTTTCTGTAGGAATTAAGTATCACAAGAAGAAGCTCATGTCTTGTGGCACTTTTACAGACTGGAACGTGAAGCACCGAGATTATAGGCTGCTGAAGAATGGAGAGAAATCAATGTCTGTACTTGTGTGTTTGAGCCAGAATGTCACCCTTTCCCATTTCATATAAAGTGGGAGGAAAGATTGGTAGCTCTCCATCCTTCATTTCTTCAAATTTCTTCCAGCCATGTTGTAATGAATCATAGCAGGTTATTTTAAATGTTACATTTAAAAAATATTAAACTTTCCGTCCTTGCATTTCTTCAGATCAAGAAGGAGCAACAGGTGGCCTTCCAACTGTGTCTGGACTACAGCTCCCATCAGCCAGAGCCAATATGGCCGGTGGTTATGGATAATGGGAGTTGTAGTCAAACAATCTGGATTGGGAAGGGGGAAACTTCCCCATCCCTGGTTTAGATATTCATGTGTGAAGACCAACACGCAATAATTATTCTAGGACTCTCCTCCACAGCATGATGGTGGTGGTCTCAGTACTGGATCCAAATTAATTTTTTTATATATGTGCTGCAGCTGTTGTTGTTTCTCAAAGGGTTTTATATATCTCATTGTTTTTATAAATGCAGTTGTTCTGTGGGGGAGGTTTATTTATTGATGAATAAATAATTATCCATTTTTTTTATAAAGCACCTAATTAATATGCTCCAGACCCTGTACAGAAAATTTAAAAATACAAACAAATTAGGCTTTTTATTATAGATTGCCACCGGCAGCCTTCACCAACCTTGCCCCCTCAAAATGTTTTGGACGACAATTCCCACCAGACGCAGTCAGCACTGCCATTGTCATCCAAGTGAGAGTTGTAATCCAAAATATCTGGAAGGCAGCATGTTGGCACCTGCAGGCTCACCTTCTAAAATTCACAAGATGGGGGGGGGGGGGAATAAGGGGAGTACAATATCAAACCAGGAGAGACTTTAAAAGTAAAGAAGGCAAGTTAAAGAATACAATAAGTAACCCAGGAATTTGGGAGAGGCTACCAAGTAAACAAAAAATCCAAGTAGATTATCCAGAGAAAACAAGCGGAGGGGAATATGAGTTTTGAATAAGTTCCTTAAGTGAGACAAAGAAAAGGCCAGCCAATTATTTCAAGGAACAGAGTTTCATACTTCAGGGGCCCCAAGGATAGAGACAAGAAATAGCAGAGGAGAAGATTAGTGTTTGATCAGCAGAGGGACAGAAGAGGAGAGCAGAGAGAAAGCAATGGAGATTATAGATAAGAAGGGGGTAAGGTCATGAAGAGATGTAAAGGTTAAGAGAAGAAATGTTTAACTTGATCCAAAGCAAGGGAGGAAACCAGTGAAGGGAAACAGGTGTATATGCTTTACCTCCAACAACATACTTGCAAATGCAATTGTGCTTCTTTGTGTGCATGGGGTGGAAGGTGGGAAGGGAGAAATTCCCCACCTGGGGAAGAATCCAAAAAAAGAGCTGGGTTGTACATAAAATCGTAGACTTGGAAGGGACCTGAGGGTCATCTAGTCCAACCCCCTGCAATGCAGGAATCTCAGCTAAAGCATCCAAGACAGATGGCCATCCAACCTCCAAGTCCAGCACCTCTTGTGGGAGTCTTATCACCTAAGAAAAAAATAGAATAAAGCAATGCACAAATTTCAAAACATACAAAAGTGAATGTTGCAACAGGCAATCAAAAATCATATATAAGAGCTGAGAGATGCAGTCTAATTCTTCTGTTCTTTATCCTTAATAAAAGCACCTTCAACAGGCTTTCGTTTTTCAGCTAATACCTTCCACTTTGAAAAATGTGGGCTTCATACACCTCACACATTGAAAGCATCCCCTCCCCGAATCCTGGTCACTGCAGTTTATAAAAGGTGCTAGGAAGTATAGCTCTGCGACAGGGTAACTACAGCTCCTAGGATTGTCTAGGGGAAGTTGTGTGCTTTAAAGTACTTTATGGTGCGCACATTCCTTAAAACTTTGCAGATGCAATTGTAAAAGGCCTCCATTGACTTATTACAAAATCCTCAGAGAGCCACAAGTTGTCAGCAGAATCTAAAAATTGAAGAGCTGGACATTGAGGGCGGGAGTCAACTGAGTTGCTGTGTGTGTTGAACAATGTCCACTTGCACAATGGGACTTCCCGCTGCCTTCGCTCTAAGACTTCTCCAAGTGTACTTCAAGTCCCAGAACAAGTTTATAGGAAGCACAGGTAGAGGAGGGACGGGGAAATCATGTTGTGCAAGGACACTTTGTCCTCCATGTACATACCACACTTAGCACAATATTGAATTCCACTCTGGGTTTCAAAATCTGACTCTGTGAACCTTCTGTTGGTTTTTTTTAAATGATATTTATTGGGGAATTTTTTTTTTTTTAAAGTTACAAAAGAAAACAAAGTAGAAAAAAAGAAAAACAAACCACTTCCAACAATACAAATACAAATTCAAAATAAGAAAGAACAAAAAAACCCCAAAAGACAAAAATACACCACAAACATTTAAAAACATTTAAAAACAAATCCATTATTCTCAAATCCTCAACTGTCATAACCTTCTTTCTTTGACCTCCTCCTCCTCCCTTTTTTTGTATCCTAGTTATTAATTATCACAGCAAATCCTTTCCATATTTCATAATATTCTGTCATTACATTACCTTAGACTATTTTAATCTTATCTTACTATAAAACAACCTTGAAACTTAAAACTTAAGTCTTTTCTTTACCAACTTCTCATCACCATAATATTCTTTCATAATTTTTTAAACATTTTTACTAAAGCCGAGTAATTTCATTCCAACATTTTTCTAACATTCATCAATTTTATAAAACAGTCCTAGTAGTAAAAAAAAAGAGATAAAAACAAATCCAATCTTCATCCAGCGTCCCTTCCTCCTGGTCCCGGGTTTAGTCAGTCCATATTATCCCGTCGATCTAGCGCATTAACCCGGTAACCTTATATCCGAGGCCCTTAAGTTTCTTCCATGTCCCTTCCGCAGTTCTTCTTCATATTTGTAACTGTATTTTCCCTTGTCTCCTGCTCGTGGGAACTCCAGCTTAACAATATTTTTGACCCTTCTCGACAGATCAGCCCCTTTTCCATAATCGACACTAAATTCCATGTGGTTTTTAAAAACATGTTTCAAAAACCCTCCAAAATTAAGAGCCCCCACAATCCCAAACATCTCACGGCCCATTGCCAGACTTGAAAAGTCCAAACATCCCTGCATAAGGGGGGCAATCCAGCCCCCCATTTCCAAGCCAAACCAAACTTTTTCTTTCCAAATCTGGCTTTTTCCAAGTTCATTTGTCAAATCCGAAAGCTCATATTCCTCTTGGGCCTGTTCTGTCAAGGCACACTCCTGATTTAATTCCTGGGTGGGCTCCACATATTTTCCCACTGTCTGTTCAAAGTTTCCCACTGCCTGTTCAAAATTTCTAATCGAATTCACCATCAAATTTGTCTTCTCATGTAGCTGTTCCAGTAGGGCATTTGTTTTATAGAAAGCACACAACAGAGCTTCTGAATACATTGTCCTGCAAGGTCAGATGTCTATTTCCCACGATTGTAATCTGTAACAGCTGCCAGCTCCCTGGAATTAGTTACAGTTTCACAGTCTCCCTCTAGGGGGAAAACTTCTATTTGTTCTTGCAACAAAGTTTTCCTTTTTGAGATATTTTGTCAATATTTGTTCCTTTAAACTGCGAAAGGAAACAGTGGAATCACTATGTTTCTATTCTTTTAGCTATCTGTCAAAAACGTTTGTCTCTGGTCAATGAGCTTCAAACGTCAGTCCTGACACCCCACTCCAGGATCAGGACGGTGGAAAGTTACTTTACTTTAAACTCACTTCTGCAGGTTTAAACAGTCCGAAAAAGATCCCCCTTCTTCTCCTGCTGCCGAAGGGGGGTTCCACAATTTTAAATGATGAAATCCAATCCTTTAAAAGCGATTTTCTGAGCTCTAGTTTACGTTGTCTTTGCTTTATTCTGTCTGCAGAAGAACGGAAGGCTGACTTCCTGTTTAGACCTTCCCGTTCCGTACCAAATTGGAATAGATTTTTAAGATCCAATTCCTTTCTGCTCGCAAGTCCCCATCTAATGTCCAGTTGTTCAAAGTCTAAGTACTCACGGGTGCTTATTTTAGAGTCCAAATTGTCCCAGGAAAAAGGCAGCGCTCTCCGGCAACGGCTGTGCGGCTTCGCTCCACAGAAGAAGCAGTTGACTCTCAGCACCGCGCCACTTCCCCCTCTTCGCTCTGGAGCCCGTGAATGGGTTCCTTTATGGGTTGGGGGGGCGCTAAAGGTGCCCGCCGAGTCCCATGGTCACAGGCTTCATCCGCCTGTGATTTTTGAAAGGGTCCCCGCTTCGCCGTAGCGGAGAAGACCCGTTTCCCGCGGAGCTAGTCCCTCCAGTTCAGAGGGAGTCCGCCATTGCCGATGGCGCCACCCCGGAAGTCCTGACCCTGTGAACCTTCTGGAATTGACCGATTTCAACCCACACATGTTTTTAGAAGCTGCCATTTTTTTCATTCATCTTTTTATTCATTCCTTCATTTTCACCCTTTTGACCCTGTACTTTCCACCTCAGCGAAGCTCTCATAGAAAGGAGAGAATGAAAAGGAAGAGAAAATCAAGCTGCCAACATCGTAATGCCGTTATACAAATCTATGGTGCCACTGCATTTAGAATACTGTGTACATTTCTGGCTGCCTGACCTCAAAAAGGCTATTGTATTGTCAGAAAAGAAAAGAAAAGCCAAAAAAGGAATGGAGTAACACACACACACACACACACACACACACACACACAGTTGAGGAAAGGTTGCTGCATTTGAGGCTTTAGAGGAAAGGTGAATTTGAAGTGGCATCCTAGAATTTTATATAATTATTCATGGCACACAGAAAGTGGATGGAGAAAGGTTTTTCTCCCCCTGTCATAACACTAGAACTAGTGGGCCTCCAATGAAGCTGAACATTGGAAGATAAAGACGAGTTGTACTTCTTTGCACTACTCATAGTTAAACAATGAAACTCGCTCCCAAGGGGAATGGGCAAACTCATGGAGGATCAAGCTGTCAGTGTCTATGTAGGAAAAAAGGTAAAGGACCCTTGAATTGTTAAGTCCAGTCAAAGGCGACTGTGCAGTTGTGGCGCTCATCTCTCTTTCAGGCCGAGGGATCCAGCGTTTGTCCACAGACAGCTTTCCAGGTCATGTGGCCAGCAGGACTAAACCACTTCTGGTGCAACAGGACACCGTGACTGAAACCAGAGCACATGGAAATGCCGTTTACCTTCCCGCCACAGTGGTACCTATTTATCTACTTGCACTGGTGTACTTTTCAACTGCTAGGTTGGCAGGAGCTGGGACAGAGCAATGGGAGTTCACCCTGTTGTGGGGATTCGAACCACCGACCTTCTGATCAGCAAGCCCAAGAGGCTCAGTGGTTTAGACCACAGCGCATCCTGCAAGATCTACTAGCCATAATGGGGCTATGCTCTTCTTCTGAATACCAGTTGCTGGAAACTGCAAGACGGGAGAGTTCCCTTGTGCTCAGATACTGCTTGCCGGTTTCCCATAGGCACCTGCTTGGCTGCTGTGAGAACTGGATATTGGGTTAGAAGGGCCATTTGCCTGATCCAGTAGGCTCTTCTTATGTTCTGACAAGTCCAACAACATCTGGAGGGCTTCCCATCACCATGCTCTGACAGACCTGTATAAGTCTATATTTTTCTCCCCATGAACCTGCCCAGTTCCAAAAGCGCTATTCTTCTGGCAAAGCAAGGGATTCAATATACTACCGAAGGACTTTTTTTTTTTAAATAAATCAAAACAATCTCCAGAGAAGTTAATGCAATGGCTTCGGAGTAAGTGCAGTGTGAAAACAGAAATAGTACCTGTCTCCTTCCTGACAGTGCAGCTTTTAAGATAAGAGATTTTCTATTTATCAGCAGGTTCCCACCCACCCGGACACGATAAGCATAAAAGAACCAGACTCTCTTCTCTCAAGCACCATGTGGAGTAATCCATTAAGGGAAGGATGACCCCCACCTTCATTTAGGGAACTGAGTCACCTTTTTTTTCAGATAACAAGATCTTCCACCAGCAAATCCTGCAAAACCCAGCTTTTCCCCTGAGAAGACAACAAAAGGTTTCAGACAAATAAATGCCATTATCTCTTGCACCTTGAGATAATTAGGATGGTTTCTTAAAGGTCAACACATCCTTTTTTTTATCATCCAGTTGCTGGTGCAGGGGCTGAAGTTGGGCATTTTGTGTATGTGAGATAGAAATATTAAATATGTGTCCCTCAGACAAGGACACATATTTGAAGGACATACCCATGAAGAACAATAGGCAATTTAAGCAAACAGACCTATAAACCTTCCTCTTCAAGATGGGAGAAATATCTTTCGAAACAAAGTGAGCAAGCTTCCCAATGAAATATTAACTTTTCTGCCACGGAGGCAGACATATAAGCTACGACATAAATATAGCCATTCTTTTGTGGTTAAATAGGAGCTGAGTTTACTCCCCATTAGTATTCTCATATATTTTCAGCCTCCTATGTGAGCAAATAAAAATGTGAGTATCAATCACGTGTTGTAGGCACACACAATTTCCTAAACACTTTCTAAGGCTTGCTTTACTCTAGCGGAGAGGCATGAATTAGTTGCTGATGTAATAAATTGTTTGAATGGGTTTTCCAATCTGACAAATGTTTTTTTTCTGCTGGCTCACACATTCCTAATAACTCTTTTTAAAGCAGCATCATTTTTGGGCACTTTGACAGTAGTGGATTAAAATTACCATGCTATAGTAAGTGCTGTGATAGCAGAACAGCTCTGTCATAAATCTAAACGAGCAGATGTAAAAATATTACCGTAACTTTCCCCCCTTTTGCTTAATGTCTTCAGCAAAGATAGAGAGTAGCGTCGTCACAAGCCCCACGCAAATCTTTTGAATATCTGCTATCTAATTTGGTGCCTTCCTCAAAACGGCAACAAATTAATGAGCCCTACAGTAATTATTCGTCTGCTTGATAGGAAACTAAGGCACACCCTTAATTTCCATGTCAGGATTGGGTCTCATTTAAATAATTTGTCTGACTAGGCCCCAAGGAACAGCTCCAGTTCACTACATCCATCCTTCAGTTTCAACCTTTTCTTCACAGCAGTGCTACGCCAATACTGCCCAGAATATAAGAAAAGCCTGGTAGATCAGGCCCAATGGCCCATTTAGTGCAGCATCCTGTTCTCACAGTGGCCAACCAGAAACCTATGAGATGTGCATAAACAGGACCAAAGCGCAACAACATTCTTCCTTCCTGTGGTTTCCAGCAACTGGTATAGCAGGTCCTCCCTTAAAGAGGGCACGTGTTGCAGTGAGACCTGGCAACCAAACCCTGTGTTGTGGGTGGGTTGATTGAATAGCCACAACATCCAATTGGTAGGTCCCCTTGATGCTGGAGTCAATCAGGCCAATGGGACGCAAGCTAAACGGATCAAGGGACCTATATATACCTATGCACGTGACCCAGAGCTTTCTCTTTCGGTGTGTGCATCAGGCTGCGCGCTTGACTTTGCTATGCCGTCGTGTGTCATCTGTCGTTGGGACAGGGGCACGGCAGGAATTTTCCCCATGGCTGATTGGCTGGTGCCATTTGGGTTTCGCCTACCACGTAGCAAATCGTCACAACTTGTAAGGTTGCGGATAGGCTCTGGTTCAAGTGATAGGGATGGGAGAACGCTCTCACCATCCCTATGTGAAGGGTATTCTGTTAACGGAATCCAGGGACTCAATGGTTCGGTCAACCCCTGAGAGGGAGTTGTGCCTGTGCCTGAGTCCAGGGGGGGGCATTTGGGTGGCGGAGATAGCCTGTTCCTGGCTTTCTGCTTATCCAGGTGTTCACCCTAGGCTGACCTACGATGGTGCCTTGGGTCAGTGCTGCCTGCAACGGTGCAGGGAGCTAGTCGAACCAGAGCCTATGCAACCACTCACTTGCTGTAATCAATAAAGTTGTGGCCTAAATTCTGCCAAAAACCAAACAAAATTTGAATCTTGTCTGAATTTATTTAAGAGAGAGGTTTAAAGGTCTGAACACACAATCAGAAGGCTATGTTTGTCACGTTTGGATGAAAGAGAAAATGTGGTTTGAGACAATCCAGGAACAGAGGTGTCAAATCTTTCCTAGGGCTGTGTGGGTGGGTTTGAGGAATGCGGGAATTTGATTAAATGATTTGTACCAGGAAGGATGCCATATGACATGAACGCTAACTTGACCCTCCAAAAGAACCATAGAGATTCATGAAGGATATGAATATTAGTTGTGGGGAACCAAGTTGTGGGGAATATTAGTTGTGGGGAACCAAGATTTATCATGCCCCTAAACCAGGGGTCGGCAACATAAGGCTTAACCGGCCCATAGACCCCCGTCGCCTGCTCGGTTGGCTCCCGTGCACAGTGCTAAACAGGCACGGAGCAGAGCAGGGATCGCCTTCCGCGATGGTGGCCAGCTTCTCATTGGCTGCAGGAAGCTCCTGCACCCAATGGGAAGCTGCGCATTCCTCCTCTGCACCGGAAGGAGCGCCAGAAATAGTGTATGCGTATGTGCGCACTCCGGCCCACTGTGGCATCTGCGGGACTGTGAACCGGCCCAAGCCACAAAAACTTTGCCAACCCCTGCCCTAAACTTTAGGTCAGGCTTCCTCAAACTCGGCCCTCCAGATGTTTGGAGACTACAGTTCCCATCATCCCTGACCACTGGTCCTGCTAGCTAAGGATCATGGGAGTTGTAGGCCAAAAACATCTGGAGGGCCGAGTTTGAGGAAGCCTGCTTTAGGTGGTGGAAGTTGCTCTAAGATTAGCTAAAGGTGGACAATATATGGAATTGCACCATTATTTACGGGTTGCACTGTTGTTTTTTATTTGTGAAAACCTTCAGAACTGCAGTGGGGCAAAGAAGCTCCTTTTCCACTTTACTGTCATAGGAATGTAATGATGACTATTTTATTATTAGGCTGTCCGTCAGTATGTTTTTTATTATGTTTTTAAAACTGATGTTCTGCAATGAGTTTTTATTGTTGTACACTGCCCTGGGATCTTTTGATAAAGCGTGGTATATAAATTGAAATAATAATAATAATAATAATAATAATAATAATAATAATAATAAAATTTCATAGCCTGTATAATGTGGACAGCACCTGCAGCAAATACCTCTGCTGCAATAGCTGGAATATCCAAATGAACTGGACAGATAATCACTGACAGGACATACAAGTTCAGATAATCAAGATTACACATGCTGACTTTTTTTACCATTTCCTAAATAAAGTAACCATAAATCATAGCGTAATCTGAAGCCTCCGCTTCATGAACTTTGGACTATTAAAACAGATCTACTGTACCTAGTCATTAACAAAGGATTATGGGGAACAGGGCTATTTTCAATGGTGCCCCTTATAAACTGCCTGATACTTTGAGGTAGGGTTACAAAGAAATGTTAACCGCTCAGGATTAAAGTTATGCTGAATGTGGCAGAGTGGAGTGTGTGCCGCCTGCGACTTGCTTCGGCCTGGGCACTTCACGGTTCCAGCTTCTGTACCAGCAGCTCTAGAGAGGGTGTGTTTGCGTTTCTCTGCTCTTGCTCCTCATCTTAAAAGCATCTTTCCAAGTGGAGTTGCAAGTGGAGTTTCAAGAAGAGAATGCGGTGGAGCACGTGGTTTGCGTGAAGAGTTTGGCTTCAATCCCCGGCACCTCCTGTTATAAAGGGTCAGGTGGCAGGTACTTACAAAGCCCTCAACTGGCGACACCCTGGAAGGCTTCTGTCACTCACAGGGCACGATGCTGAGCTATGGTGACCAACAGAACGCATTACAAGATGAACAGAGGGCTTCCAACACTGTGCTGGCCTTGTAGGGCTGAAGTAGGAAACTGTGGCGATCACACAGGGTCCCCGGATGTTTCACCGTCTATTGATCCCTGTGCCACCACTTTATTTCTCGCTGCCACCACCCGGGCCCTACCTGGTAAAATACTGAGTCCAGCCAGGGTTAAATTGGAACATAAACTTCTCTTTATTTATTGCAGTTTAACAAGCGTGTGCTTTCATAAACAGTCAATTACAATCATGGGCTGCCTATCCAGACCTATAACCTCTGCTACCTGCTCTCACTCACTAAACCACCTCTCAGATATTTACTTGTCTTCCTAGCTCCTAACCGTTCCTGACTCAGCTTATTCTATCACTACACTAACTCAACCTACCCACAGACTCTTTCCCAATTTACTCCTACTCCAACCAACCACCCAACTCCCAATGAACTTTCCCTTCGCCCCTCCCAGAGCTGGTTTTATAGTCCCTCTGACTCCACCCCCTGGGTTCTGATTGGGTAATCTGTTTAACTATTTCACCTCCAGCACTCTCATATGTTAACGTCACAGAAACAATCAATAACAAGGGATGCTTCCCTTTGCCCATCGCCTACTGATTCCGCTGGGCAAGTGTCATCTCCAAATCCCAGAACCTGGTTAGAGGATCCCCTGCTTCAACTGTACATCTCCTGCTTGGCACTGCAGTGGGAAGCAAGAATCATCCATCTCTGGCGTTGTACCCTAGGATCTCCAGGGATTCCCCAAGCACAGAACAAGCGCTGGGGAGATCCCCTACTCCCTCTGCAGCCCCAGGCTTGAGAGGGAAGCCTGTCACACTGTGCTTCTCAGAAGCACAGGGCAACTCAGAGTGCTGGTTCCCCCATCCCACCAATGGCTTCATGTTCCTCCAGCAAGTGAATGTCGGAGTCATGAGCATAAGTACATACGGGAATAGCCCCTTTGTGGCTTGCTTTCTTTATCTATTTTCTGCCTAGTGTTCCGGAATTCTAACTCTGTGGGAGTACAGAAGATTAGAAGGGGAACTGTGTCTGAGCTCTGGCAAACCTGGTTATTGTGATGAAAGTTTGTCGGCAGCTAATGATTGCTGTCATGGCCCGTACTTTGACTAGGTACCCGTGTCTCTGTCTGCCATCTCTCTCCTGTGAAGTGACAGCTCACTGACAGCTCACACCTGTCATGGGAAAGTGGAGCAAAAGAGATGTCCCTTAAATCACACCCAAACACCAACCGCTCCACATAGAAAGAATATCGAGGGTCCTATCCAGATCTTTCACAAGAGTCACCATTTTTCTACTATAATAAAAAGGTTTTCTTTTCCTCTTTTTTTAAGTACATGATTTCAGAATACAGCGGTACCTCAGGTTAAGTACTTAATTCGTTCCGGAGGTCCGTACTTAACCTGAAACTGTTCTTAACCTGAAGCACCATTTAGCTAATGGGGCCTCCAGCTGCCGCTGCGCCGCCGGAGCACGATTTCTGTTCTCATCCTGAAGCAAAGTTCTTAACCCGAGGTACTATTTCTAGGTTAGCAGAGTCTGTAACCTAAAGCGTATGTAACCTGAAGAGTATGTAACCTGAGGTACCACTGTACTAACTGAATAATCATGATGAAGGATAATAATAATAATAATGCAACTATACCACTATAAATTGTAAGTGTCAGAAAGGTCACTTTAAGGCAGAGTGTTGTGTGGGACTGTTCAGAAATCCAACCACAAATGCATGCTGCAACATTGTCAATGGCATGTTGCAGAACATATTGGGGGTGGGGGGCAACAATCTGGAGGGACCCCCCAGTAGTTTGCAACTGATACAAAAATGTACTGCTTCCTAACACCAGATGAAATGGTACTGGGTTCACAGATGTTTTATCTGCTGCTATTATTCTGCACATAAAATAAATTACTTAGAAAATACATTATAAAAGTAATTCATAGGAAAATAATATTAGCCATGCCTCAGTGCTCAAATGGACTGCAGCACAAGGCATTGTTACACTCAGTAATCCTGAAATGGGAGTGAATGATATTAATGAGAAAATTCCCCGATATGTTAGCATCATTACATCATCAATATATGTGACGCTTTATAAAGTAACGTAAGCAAAACAAAACATTGTTTGGGTGGCAATTCTGTGAGTTTGCAATGGAAAGAAATAAAGCTTGGGCACTGCTGCTAATTGGCAGCAAACCATATTGTGCATTTTTACCTGAGAGCATCTGGTCAAATCAGGGTCCCAAATGACAGTCTGCTCCAGGTTTGGGGTCCTGGCTTTTGGATAAACACTAGCCGTCTTCCGAAATTGATACAGTGCAGGATATGGGCCACACCAATTACCTTGTCCCCAGTGTTGCATGCTTCACTTTGCCCTACTACCCAGGGAATAGTGCAAGGATTTCCCTGGGGCAAATTCTTGTACTATAGATGCAGGTGCCAAGGGGGAAGCTGGAGGGTGCAATGTTAGTCAGTCTAACTGGCACAGCCCCACTCCCACCTTATATCATTTATTGATTTATTGCATCTATATCCCACTTTTCCCCTCCAAGGAACTCAAAGTCCTAGTCTGACACATTAACCTCTGAAGGGAGGCTTGTAGTTTCCCCAAACCAATGTTTGCCATGTTTGAATGAGAGAGAAAATGTGGTTTGAGACAAACAGAAGCACCAAATCTTTCCTAGGGCGTAAAGGAAAGCCCAAGGCTTGCTGCTGCTTATTCTCATAATGGCAAGGACCATTGTGCATTCCCAAAGAAAATTTTTGGGGAGAAATATGCAATGTTGTGTGGCACTGATGCTTTGCTATAGAAAAATGGATGAATAACTCTTCAGCTGCTCTGTTGCATTGTCAGGCTAATGGATGCTGCCTGTACTTTTTCTTTGAACTTTCTGTATTTAGAATCATAGGGACACAAAGCCTCATACTGAGTCAGACTGCTGTTCTGTCTAGTTCAGAACTATCAGTACTGCCTGGGATTTCAGAGAGCAGTATTTTAATTTGTATAGCCTTACCTAGGGTGCTAGTGGGCAGCTCAGTAGGTTAGAGCGTGGTGCTGGTAATGCCAAGGTTGCAGGTTCAA
Source organism: Podarcis pityusensis (assembly GCF_964106645.2). Taxonomy (NCBI): domain Eukaryota; kingdom Metazoa; phylum Chordata; class Lepidosauria; order Squamata; family Lacertidae; genus Podarcis; species Podarcis pityusensis. The sequence goes on along the minus strand of NC_138028.1, from coordinate 112,227,114 downwards.
TCCCCATATGGGACAGCTGCATATTCCTACGTTGCAGAGGGTTGGACTAGATGATCCTCGAGGTCCCTTCCAACTCTACAATTCTATGTATTGTATTTTTCGCTCTATAGGACGCACTTTTCCCCCTCCAAAAATTAAGGGGAAATGTGTGTGCGTCCTATGGAGCGAATGCAGGTTCCTTGGCTTCAGCAATAGCAACGCGAAGCCTCCGAAGTGCAGAGGGAGCGCTCCCTCCGTGCTCCGGAGGCTTCACGTTGATTTCCCTGAAGCCTGGAGAGTGAGAGGGGTCAGTGCGCACCAACCCCTCTTGCTCTTCAGGCTTCGAAGATAGCCACCTGAAGCCTCCAGGTGCACTCTGGAGGCTTCAGGTTCCTTTCGCTGAAGGGTAGGTGCCCCTTCAGCTAAGGCGCAGCGCCCCTTCAGCTAAGCAGGAGGAGAAATGGAAGGGGCTCTGTTTCTCCTGCCGCTTCGCTGAAGGGGCGCTGCACAAAGAGGGGGAGAATTTTTTTCCCTTGTTCTCCCCCTCTAAAACAAGGTGCGTCCCATGGTCGGATGCATCCTATAGAGCGAAAAATACAGTAATGCTGGGGATTTAACCTGGGATCTTTTGTGTCCAAAGCTGGTGTTGTACCACTAAGTGAAGGTTTATGTTAGCGGTCAGGTAAGGTGCAAAAAAAATGTTTCCTTTTCATAAAAGCTTTGAGTTTTCCCAAGACTTGACTGTGGATGTAGCTTATTGCAGCAAGTAACAATTATTTCCCCATTTTCATTTGTACACTTTACCTATTTAGGAAACTGGAGTTTGGCTTTTGCCATAATTTTCTGTCCCTCTTTAATCATTTATCCTCTCTGAATTTCAAGACGCCTCTATCTCAAAAGCTTGATTCGTTTTGACACACAAAGTGAACTCTGGTCTGAATTCAAATTTTTAACCTTAGTGGCCAGGTCAAGTGTTTGATTTACCAGAAGATTGCGCAACTACTCCGAACAGGAAGGCACTATCAGCTTTTCTGATAACTAACGAAGTGCAAAAACAAACATTTCCCAAACTGGGGAAACAGTCCAAATCATTTCATATCTTCTCAGATTATCAGAAGTATCATTTCCCTTCCCAATACACTTCACTGAGGTCAGATTTTTGGCAAAGGTATTGACCCCACAGAACAATTGGGGCAATACATTTATCGGACCAATTCATGTTCACCATCGTATTAAAGGTGAAGATGCTATTAAAATAATTTGAGGTTGTTTTTTTAAAAAAATTATGACTTAAGACCCAGATTGATGTTAACTTAATGTTGAATGTTACTTCTTTTTAAAAAAAAAGAAGTAAGAAATTGTAAGTACCGTAGCCATGTATCCGATAATTTTGTAGCTGGTGTCTTCATTAAATGGATTATAGTGTGTTTTAATGTACAGGTATATATATATATAATTTTTAATTTATCAAATTGTACACTGCCCTATGCCCATAGATCTCAGAGCAGTTCACAACATAAAATTACAATATAATGTTGCTTGTTCTCTCAAAGAGGTACCTTGAATCACAATTCCATCCCTGTTCCCTTCCAAGACAGGTTTATTCCAGAAGACAGGAGCTATTGGTATCTGGGTAAAATCATTCCTAGAAAACCATCCTCTGACTCTTGACTGTACTAACAAGCTATTTTCATACAATCATAGAACTGTAGAATTGGAAGGGACCCTGAGGGTCATCTAATCCAATAGATGTGTTCATGTGCTGAAATAAAACTGGAACACATTTTCTGCAACTTTCTAATGCGAAAAAATGGCATTACACTTGTATGCTTATTTGATCTCTGCCAAAGAATATTTACACTGCCTTTTAATTTGCCTTTGAGTGACATGCGCTCAGAGGAAGCCACACAGCACATGGCCAGGGAACATTCCATTTCCTTTCAACAGCCTGCGAAGGAGAAGGGGGAGAAATCTTTTTTCTTTTTCAATGTGGCCTTCAGATGTTGCAGAAAAGCTAGCAAGCAGGCATCACATTTCTAAACACACAGCATACTCCTCAATGGAAAAGATATCTCTCACTGCCGTGTTTGGAATCCTGGGCACCTCTCTTGTCCTATAAAGGTAAAGTTAAAGGACCCCTGACAGTTAAGTCCAGTCGCAAACGGTTGCAGCGCTCATCTCGCTTTACAGGCCAAGGGAGCTGGCGTTTGTCTGCAGTTTTTCCGGGTCACCTAAAGACAGCCTTCCCCATTTCCCAGGTAAGATCACCAGCTCCCGCAAAGACTTCAATGGCTTTAAGTTACAAGAAAGGATATTCTGACTAAACACCAGGAAAAACTTTCTGACAGCAAGAGCTGTTTGACACCGGAATGGTCTCCCTTGGAAGATTGTGGACTCTCCTTTCTTGGAGATCTTTAAGCAGAGGTTGAATGGCACCTGTCACAGATTATTTAGTTGGGATTCCTGCATCGCAGGGGGTTGGACTAGATAACCCATCCAACTCTACAGCTCTTTGATTTTATGCGACCATACTGCCATACAATTCTATTATTCTTAACGGCGAGTCTTTCAAGACTTCAGATCTTCAATTTCCCAGGTCATGTAAAAATAATAACCCCTTCCTTAAAACCCACGTGCTCGTGCAAAGTGGGCAACTTGGGACTTCTCTGGCCGTGCTCACCTGCCAGGTTCCATGTAGCCAACCTGTGACCATTGCAACTTTTTTTTCTGTGGGGATCAACGGGGGTGGGCAAGATTGGCTGCTGTCAATGGATTCCTGCCTCTCCCCACCCCTGATTTAGGATTTTTCTTGTTGTTGTTAAGACTCGCATTGCAGCTGCTTTGGTCTGGCCAGCTTACCCCTCCAGCCGCCTGTGCCTTGCTGTGAAACCATGACAAGAATTCCAGCGGCAACCCTGCAAGACAAAGCAAACAACAATAGCAGGGGGAATAAAGCCCTTCGGGGCCGAAAGGAATGTTTCAGGAGCTGTTGGCCTGTAGAGAATGGAGACAGGCCGGCAGGCAGAGAGAGATTTGGAGAGCCCCTCCCTCCCTCCCTCCTCCTCCCCTTCCCCTCTCAGCAGCTCTAGATCTTGTGATGGAGAGATCTGATCCCTTCTTTGTGATTCAGAGGTGCCAGGAAGCTCATTGAATATTCTGATCTGCCCCCAGTGTTTCTTGTGGCTTGACCCTGGTGCTATGTCGTACCACTACCCAAGCAGCCCTGAACCTGCATAAATCACAACCCCTGCCGAAACCTTGCACACTCTTGCTCTTTTCCCTTCTGCTTTCCCTTCTCCCTGCTCTAATAGAAACGCCTGAGAGGTTATTAGAGAGTCCTTGAGGGTGCGATCAAGGCAGAAAGAAGAGGGAGTCTGGGATTTTGAGAGACAAGGGCCCTCCAGTAAATAACCAACAGTTCCCAGCTGTCTGACATTTGAAAGGGTATAATTTCACATGGGCTCTTCCTTATGGTTGGAACATCCAGCAGGGAAGTTGGATCGTGTGAACCTTTCCCCCCCACAAGTTAACAGCCCTGGATATGGCCCGAGAGCATAAGGAATCATAAAAAGTAATATAACCAAGTATTACTCTTTGGAGCACGTATTAGCAATCCTATTTCGGTCAGAGTTCTCAGATTTAGGTTAAAAATGCACACACCTCAACAATTTTTAAGGTTTCAGCAAGTTGTGTCACTGTAAAGGCTGCATTTCTGTTGTTGATTAATAAATATACCACTTTTTGCCAAAATTTAATGCATACCCAAATAGTGACGTTCTGTAACACGTCTGCCTTTTATTTTCTTGGGCCAGGAGGTCTGTCTTCCACATGGTGACATCAAATTACAGTCATATGCAACTGTTTCCTTCATAGAACAGACCTTATTCCTGTGCACTGAACTGCAGGTTTGGAGTGTCAAGCTCAGTTAACCAAAACACAAAACAAAAATTCCTAAGTTGTATATACATTTAACCAGAAGAATTGAGAATATTTAAATAATATTTATCATCCAAGGCTTCTGTCTTTAGATGTGCATGTAAAAAAGGAAGAGAAATAAATAACTGTCTTGTGCTTCGCTGAATATGGGCAGGTTAATCACTTGATAGGCTGGAACCAGACTAGGTTAGCTGAATGAAGTTAGTAACAACTGGGTTAAGTCCTACTGATTTCAACCAGAACTAAATTCAGTTCAGTTTGATTTATTGTGTTTAGCGAGCAGCCATTACGCACATAGAAATAAGAATAACAAGAATACTGCTAATAATAGTGGTTTGCATTTCTCCTCCCCAACCTTTACAGAATAAATCATTTCCAATATCCCCTTTCAGTTTTATTACATGAATTTTTAAAGCCTTGGTAAGAAATTTGGATGTTCTAAAGGATATATACCTCTCTACATCAGACAACAAAAAACAGGTCTTGGCAACAGACGCCCTTCCCTTCTGCGATCTTAACCCCTGGAAAATGTAATTGTTTAAGAACTAAATTCAGCTAAGGTTAGATGCAACCGGATGGCTGTGACATTGCATGTATGAATGGGTCACCAAAGAAGAGCAACATGTGTCATGCTCGTGCCTGGGGCCGGCAGGTATAAAGAGCTTTATGCAATGTCTGGAGGGTGGGAGTATATAGAAAACTTGAAGCCTCCGCTGATGAGCATGCCTTTCTTCTGCAACTAGTGGGATAGGAAGAGATGGGCAGGGAGGACGGAAAAAACACAGCAGAGTTGTGCAGAACTTTCATAATGCTGCACATAGGATAGAGCTGCCAATCAACAAGCGTGCAGTAATCATACAGAGAAGAACTCAAGGTGAGCTTAAAGCTTTTGCAGATGACTTGGTTTTGACCCTGCAGGAGCCAGAGTCTAGTACGAAAAGAGTATTACAACTGATTCATGACTTTGGTCGGGTGGCAGGATTCAAATTAAATAAACAGAAAACTAAGGTTTTGGGAAAAAACTTGACAGATACAGAGTCATAACGGTTTCAGAGAGAGACAGAACTAAATGTGGTTAAAAAAGTAAAGTACCTAGGGGTAAACATAACAGCAAAAAATCTGAGTCTATTTAAGGATAACTATGAAAAATGTTGGTCAGAAATTAAGAGAGACTTAGACAGCTGGACAAAATTGAAACTTTCTTTGTTAGGCCGAATTGCCGCTATCAAGATGAATGTATTGCCAAAGATGTTGTTTTTGTTTCAAACACTCCAGGTTGTGGATAAGACGGAGTGTTTCCAGAAGTGGCAGAGAGATATCTCTAAGTTTGTCTGGCAGGGCAAAAAGCCCAGAATTAAGTTTAAGATATTAACTGATGCGAAAGAAAGAGGGGGCTTTGCCCTGCCAGACTTAAAGTTGTATTATGAGGCCGCAGCTTTCTGCTGGCTAAAAGACTGGCTACTTCTCGAGGACACTGACGTGTTGGACTTGGAAGGGTTTAACAACACTTTTGGATGGCATGCATACCTATGGTACGACAAGGTTAAAATCAATAAGGCCTTTAAGAACCATATTGTCAGAAAATCACTGTTTAATGTCTGGACAAAATATAAAGACTTGCTGGAAAATAAAACTCCAAGGTGGCTTTCACCTCTGGAAGCTAAGGCCCGAAAAAGACCCAATATGGAGGCCAAATGGCCAAAATACTGGGAAATACTAGAAAAAGATGGAGACAACTGGAAATTGCAGAGTTTGGAGAAAATGAAGGATAAAGTGCGAGACTGGTTACACTACGCTCAGATTAAAGAAGTTTTTAAAAATGACAAGAAACTAGGGTTCCAGGTGGAGAAATCGAAACTAGAAACAGAACTGTTAGAACCAAAGACTAAGGTACTTTCAAGAATGTATAACTTGCTGTTAAAATGGAATACACAAGATGAAATGGTTAAATCGGCTATGATAAGGTGGGCGCAGGACATTGGGTATAATATCATGTTTGAGGACTGGGAAAGGTTGTGGAGAACTGGGTTGAACTTTACTGCATGTAATGCTTTGAAAGAAAATGTAATGAAAATGATATATAGATGGTATATGACCCCAGTCAAACTTGCAAAAATATACCACCTGTCTGATAATAAGTGCTGGAAATGTAAAGAGAGTGAAGGAACATTCTTCCATCTCTGGTGGACCTGCCCTAAAGTGAAGGCGTTCTGGGAAATGATCTATAATGAACTGAAAAAGGTATTTAAGTATACCTTCACAAAGAAACCAGAGGCCTTTCTTTTGGGTATTGTCGGCCAAGGGGTGGCAAAGAAGGACCGGACATTTTTTATGTATGCAACAACAGCAGCAAGGATACTTCTTGCAAAGCACTGGAAAACTCAAGACCTACCCACACTGGAAGAATGGCAGATGCAACTGATGGACTATATGGAATTGGCTGAGATAACCGGCAGAATCCGAGACCTGGGAGAAGAGAGGATGGAGGAGGATTGGAAGAAATTCAAGATTTATTTACAAAAATATTGTAATTTGATTGAATGTTAAGCAGGATGCTAGATCATAAATAATTGAGCACCACTAAATTAGATGATTCAGGATGATAAGTGTGAATGAGAAAACATAAACTTTTTCGAGAATTATTAGACTATAAATAAATAGATGGGATATAAATGCAAACAAGATGATAAATTGCTGGTAAAAATTTATTACGATGAAAGTGGGAGCGGGAGATGCGAGGGAGTCCAAAGAAGATGTGAAATTATGTTATAACATATGTTACTTTGTTTATTATATCTATTTGTATTGTAAACCCTAATAAATATTTATAAAAAAAAAAAAAGAGAGAAGAACTCAAGGTGCCTGCAGGCATGAACTAGGTTGACAGCCATAATATAGATCTCATCCACTTGCTCATGCTAGCTGCAGTCTACGATCTACTTAATTTGGGTGTGATCTTGGAGTAATTTAATGAGTAAACAAACTCCAGAGGAAAGGGTTTCTGGGCTGGAAATTAGTTTCTAGTTTTGACAGCCACCCCACACCTTGTATTAACAGGAAACACCTGAGACTCGGAAAGAATGTTTCCCATTGTGTTTGATACTCTGTGGGTGATGCACACTGTGTTGCATCCCACCCTTCCTCACAAGAGAGCCCAGGGTGGCTAACAAGCTCCATAAATTACAACACACAAGCACCATTGACGTTACAATTCTAAAATCACGACAACACATTACAATAGTAAAAACAGTCAGTAATAAGAGTTCAGTAAGACCATTTCCATTATGTTCTGAAGACCTGCATAAATCATTAAGATTTTAACAACTGATGGGGACGGGGGACGGAGGACGGGCGGGGACACAACCAAATATCCACTGAAACAGAGATTCATTTTTAATAACTGTAGTAACTACATACATTTGTTTTATTTTCATAGTAAACTAATCTGATTTAGTAGTAGTTACCAGGGTGCATTCATGCTTTTGATGTGCTGTATATTAAGTATGGGCCACAATCCACAATTGAGAGTTTAGAATCCTACCCTCTGGGTTGATGTATATCAGCTAAGCCTCAAAGTGTCTCACAGAGGTCTCTCTGGAAGTGCCAGGGATTGAACCTTGAACCGTCTGCAAACAAAGCACTGTTCTACCACTAAGCTGCATCCCCACCCTCCACAGTAATCCCTGAAATTTTTGCAAACACCTGAGGATCACTAATGAAAAACTGTCAGTGACATGAGCATAGCCAAGGGGGGCAGTTGCCCCCATCAATAAAAACAATATAAATGTGAGGTTCTGGCACCCCCTCCACAAAAGCTTGCTCGCCCTAACAAAAATCCTGGCTACGCCCATGGTCAGTGACACCAATTGTTGCAACAATCTTTCACAACAATAACTTATAACTACTACAGTCCTGGAGAGCTCTTTCCTTAAAACAGGAACAGTAGCGGAGTACGTAATCCTATCTGTTAATGAAGATGTACTTTCTGAATTCACAAGAACCAGCATTCTCCGTACTTGACTGTGCAAGGATGCACATGCATTTTAGGTTTCTTAAAACTGCTTTGATTCAGCTTTTTCTTCCATAGCTCTAGGGCTATTTAGCTATTCCCTATTCATCATGTTGGGGTGTGTGTGTGTGTGTGTGTGTGTGTGTGTGTGTGTGTGCAGGGGGAGAGAGATGGAAAATAGGGAATGGGGGGGGGGGGAGAGAGAGAGAAATGGCACAGGTCACACCAGGACAGATTTGGGAATAATACAGCTGGTTTGAAAATGTGCAGGTGGGCATAACAGAAGCAAATATAGTCATGTGAAGACAATGTACAGTGGTACCTCGCAAGACGAATGCCTCGCAAGACAAAAAACTCGCTAGACGAAAGGGTTTTTTGTTTTTTGAGCTGCTTCGCAAGACGATTTCCCCTATGCGCTTGCTTCGCAAGACGGAAACGTCTTGCAAGTTTGTTTCCTTTTTCTTAACACCGTTAATACAGTTGCGACTTGACTTCGAGGAGCAACTCATAGAACGCGGTGTGGTAGCCTTTTTTGAGGTTTTTAAAGACTTTGGTGATTTTTGAAGCTTTTCCAAAACTTTCCCGACACCGTGCTTTGCAAGACGAAAAAAATCGCAAGACGACAAAACTCGCGGAACGAATTAATTTCGTCTTGCGAGGCACCACTGTATGTTGGGAAAACATGTCACTGAACCCATAGATGAAGCTCCACTGAAACAGTAACATTAACATAACAGTACTTTGTATGGGGCATTTGTGTTGGGGCTGTATCACATGCTTTAAGCACCCCTGTATGGACGGCTTCTCTTACATGCTTATATGAAAGATGCGGGGTGGGGGTTACTAGCTGCCACTTGGGAACCATTTACAATGGTACCTCGGGTTACAGGCGCTTCAGGTTACAGACTCTGCTAACCCAGAAATAGTACCTCGGGTTAAGAACTTTGCTTCAGGATGAGAACAGAAATCGCGCAGCGGCAGCGGGAGGCCCCATTAGCTAAAGTGATACCTCAGGTTAAGAACAGTTTCAGGTTAAGAACGGACCTCCAGAACGAATTAAGTTTTTAACCCGAGGTACCACTGTATAAAGCATCTCATACTTTTAAAATAAAACTCTCCAATTTCTTTTTATAATTTTAAAAATTAAATTTCAATTATAATCCAATAATAGCCTCATTATAACAATACCAATATATAATACAATCAATCATTCAAATACCAAATTCTATAATTTAGAATTATGCGTGAACTGATGGTTTTCTTTATTTCTGTGTTCCAAAACCTTACTGATATAGTTTGAGATCCTCACCTGTAGTTTTATAAATCATTTAATGGGTCAACACGAATGGACTATTGCAGCTGTTGTATAAGAAATTATGATGAGGACTGGAATGAAATTAAAACTCTCCCATTTTAAACGACCCCCCCCCCCAAATCTTGCCTTCACCCCCACCCTTGACAAGCTTTCTTTGAGGGGAGCAGCTCCTCGCGAAAAAGTCCCACTTAAAACTTGCTCAGTATTGTTGGGTCGTGATTCTTGCCCCACCTCGCTCCTGCTGCAAAGGCCAGGGACCCTGCAGGAAGCGACTTGGAAGTTTCGCTTGCAAAGTTGCATCTCCGCACGCCCCGGTTGCAAAGTGCAACTGAAGGGAGGGGCAAGCGCTGCCCGGGCTTCCCGGGCCTGGAGCAAATGCCTCATGCTAGTTCCGGGGCCGGCGGGTATAAAGAGCTTTATGCAATGTCTGGAGAGGGTGGGAGCGTCGAGGCCAAGCGATGCCTCAGCTGACGAGCGCGCCTTTTTTCTGCAACTAGCGGGATCAGGAAAGACAGGGCGGGCGGGGAGAGAAAGAGAGACAGACAGACAGAGGGAGGGCAGCCCGAGAGGTGCTTGCAGAAGCGCGCCTTCTTCGCCAAGCCCGGCCAGCTGCGTGGCTGCGACGGCTCCCTGCAAGCATCCCCGCGCAGATGGGACCTCGACGGCGCCTGGACGGCGGAGCAGCCGCTGCCTGCCAAGTGCTCGCCTTGCTCGCTGCATGCATCTTGCAAGCTGCATGCCAAGGTAAGCCCCCCCCCCGCGCCTTTGCAGCTCCAGGGGGAACCCCACAACTTTTAAGTGTTTTTTTTTTAAGGGAGGGGGCAGGCAAGTTCTCTCCCTGTCTTTATGGTGGAGGGGAGAAAGAGAGGACTGAGGGTGGTGGGGGGGGAGGGGGCTTGCTCTCCTTTAGTTTTTTCCACCTAGCGGATCCTCTATGGAGAATAACTTTCTCCCTCCCAACAGTGGACGCGCATGACAAGCGACAAAGAAGCGGGCTCAGCTTCTTCCATCGCCGGGGAGGGATTTTCTCGCAAACGCGCTCGCTCCAAGGCGCGCCGGATTCGCACCCGGACCCGCCCCCTGCCCCGCGCGCGCTCAGCCAGCCCGCGTTTGTGTTCGCGAGTTCATCCTCTCAACAGTTTTGTAACTGTTGCGGGCCGAGCTGGTGCTAGTCGCTCGTGCGGACGGCCGTTGGTTGGCTTTGCAATTTCTAAATATATATATATATATATGGCATAGATTCATTTCAACTCTAAATCGCGCGCGCACGAGGGCCGTGAGGATGGTTTTGTTTTTTTGATGCTGCAAGGTGCATCCGCTTACCGTCGTCTTGCAGTGGGGTGGCTTTGAACCGGTGCGCGCGCGCGATTTTTAGTTGCAATGAATATATATATATTTTATATATATATGTATATATGTATTGGAGGGAAATTTGTGCAAATTTGTGCGCTGGAGGGGTTGTGTGTGTGTGTGTTTCCTTTTTGCAAAGCAAAGAACGGTTGTTGTTTTTGTCCAAAGCAGAATAATAAGCCCCCTTCCCATCGGTCAGGCTCTCCCTGGCAGATTTGAAGTTGCAGGAGAGAACTTTTTCTCTGAGCTTTGCTGTTGCTAGGCAACGCCGGGAAGCATGTGACTGGCAGAGCCTTTGGCTGCATCACCACCACCACCTCCTCCTCCTCTTCATCCCCTGGTACTAATCTGACTGTTGAGGATGGAGGAGCTCTATCTCCCACAGCCTCATTCCCACCTTGTAATGGCAGCCCCTTCCTCCCTGCCCCTCTCCCTCTCTGGCCTCCCGCACAAGCAAGGCGTAATTACCCTACAATTAATGAAAACCCCATTGTTGAAGCAGGATTAGGACTAGATTTCTTGGGGCACATCTGTAGGCCAGGGGAGCGCCCCCTCCAGCCACCAGAGTGTGTGTGTGTGGGTGCATTCAAACTGTTAATCTGCTTTCTTTGCTCAACTCTTAGCCTAAGCTCCTTAGAAGGAATCAAGTAAGTAATTATACAGCAACTGCTGCTAACAGCACCCTCTTTCCGAGGGGGGGAAGCAGATACCTGCAAAAGGTCCCACTGAGAAGGTCAACATGGGCAGGAAGCTAATTCCCTTGTAGTTATTATTTTCATTAATGTCTGGAGCCAAGGAAGGGCTGGCATGTCTTTGAATTTTCAGGTCCCCCCCCCTCTCTCCCCCTAACACTGCTGAGAGGGCATTTTCATTCCCAAACCTTACTTGTGTGGAAAATTCTGGGCTCTGAGCATCACATCAGGCCTCAGAGACACATTTTGTAGGTTTAAGTCATGTTAATATATTATACCAAATGCAACATTCTTGGTATGTGCATGTGTGATTGGCGGGGGGGGGTAGTAAGTCTGTGATATTTATCGCCAGTATGGTGTAGTGGTTAGAGTGCTGAATTTAGACCAGTGATGATGATGATGATAATAATAATTAATAATAATAATAATAATAATAATGTAATTTATTATTTATACCCTACCCATCTGGCTGGGATTCTCCAGCTACTCTGGCTGGCTCCCAACAGAATATCAAAAACATGATAAAACATCAAACATTAAAAACGTTCCTAAACAGGGCTGCATTCACATGTCGTCTAAAAGTCAGATATTTGTTTATTTACTTGACATCTGATGGGAGGGCGTTCCACAGGGCGGGTACCACTACCAAGAAGGCCCTCTGCCTGGTTCCCTGTAACCTCTCTGCTTGCAGTGAGGGAACCACCAGAAAGCCCTCGGAGCTGGACTTTAGTGTCCGGGCTGGAGTGCGGGTGGAGATGCTCCTTCAGAGGCCTGGGTTCAAATTCTTGCTCGACCACAAAGTTTGCTGAGTAAGCTAGGAACATAGGAAACATTGGTTTACGGATCTGTTCATGTTTACATGAACATGAAATGCTTACAACAAAGGTTTTCAACCTTTTTGAGTCCATGGCTCCCTTGATCAACTGTACATTATTTCTGCGGTACCCCTGTGGGGATCAGTTTTGTCACCCCTTGCCTGCACAGCTGGCAGCCTCTCACCCTTTTTAGAAACATCTTCCCTTGTGGAAGTGTTCCCTCAGGGTCCTCTCCTCTCACCTCTCCTTGGGAGCCCTCTGGGCCGCCACAGATGCCACCTCTGGTCTCTGAGCTGCCCCCACCCCTGTGCCAATGAGAGGTGCCTCCTCACAGTGCCCCACAGAGGCCTGGGACTTGTCTGTCCATTCCCAACGGCAAGGGCTGGTGGACTGGCTGGCTGGGCTCCCTCGCCTGTTTGCTTGCTTACTCTGAGGCTGCCTCAGCTCCTGGCAACCAGCACCCCCTGGCCAGCCCCAGAGGCACCATTTGCCTGGGGAGCTTGTAGCCAGGGCTGCTGCAACAAATAGCTGTGCAAGCCTTTGGGAGGCAGAGACATGAGAGGGTGTCAGAGGAGGGAGGGAAGGAAGGAAAGAAAGAGGGACAGAGGCCAGTGTTGCCCGCAGCACCCCGACCATCATTCAAGGCACCCCAGGGTGTCACAGCACACTGGTTGAAAACCACTGACATACAACATTTATAATTTGAATATACTGGGCAAAGGTCTTGGCGTTGGGTCTTTCTCCTTTAATTTCACTTCATTGCTACCTGCTTTTTGAAAATAAGTATAGATCTTACAATGTGGCTGTGGGGAAAGAAAAACAGTTGTATTTTTTAAAAAAGCATATTACAAAGGAGGACAGCCGCTGACAGTAACTTGAGTTATAAACGCAACTGGAGAATGTTCAAATTTCATGGCTATTAGGGCACCAATTAAGATCCTCCTTAACAAATGTACAGATTTTTTTTTTTAAAAAAGTTGTGAGACAATTAGCGGCATATGAGAAAATAGTCATGGGAGAAAACACAATGATAAAGGGTCTGATCTCATATGTAGATAAATTATAGAATCACAATTCTGTCCTCAACAAATTTTGAAAAGTTGTTGGGAATTAAAACTGGAATGGAATAGAAGAAGAGGAACAGAATAAACTATGGCCAAAAGCATCATATAAGTCCTTTCAGCAACAACCAGGGAAAGAACTTTCAAGATTGTACACGGGATGGTATTTAACTCCTAGGCATCTATCCTATATAAAACCAAATAGCTGTCCCATGTGCAGGATGCCCTAGTATAGCTATGTACCAACATTTTCTACTTTGGATGGGAGTGCCCTGTGGCAGGAGTGTGCCAGAGAGTAGAAAAACTTTGGAAGCATATATTTGGAGAGAGATCACTGATTATGGCACAGATAATTCCTATGGCCCTTGGCTTGGCGTTACTCAATTTATATGGTCAGGATATGGAGCAAATCACAAATAAGGAACCATAGGCAGACCCTGGAAATCTTTACAACACAGAGCAGTAGTATAATGTTGTATGGCAGGCAGCACTGCTGGAAAAACTAACACAAAAATTAAAAGTGGCAAAAGAGAAAAAAGAAATGGGACATTTTTTGTGCAGTCTACCACAATTTTATTAATTACACAAGTATATACCAGTGAGTTTAAGAGGGTCTTCTGGCGGTTCTCTCACTGTGAAAAGTGAAGTTACAGGGAACCAGTCAGAGAAGGCCTTTTCGGCAGTGGCACCCACCCTGCGGAATGCCCTCCTGTCAGATGTTGTAGAGATAAACAACTGCACGACTTTGGGAATACATCTGAAGGCAGCCCTGTATAGGGAAGTTTTTAATGTTTGATGTTTTTCTGTGGTTTTATATGTGTTGTAAGCTGCCCAGAGTGGCTGGGGAAACCCAGACAGATGCAGATGAGCGCGGCATAAACAATAAAATAGTTGTTGCTGTTACTGTTATTACTATTATTATTATTATTTATTATTAACCAAAGGCTATAACATTACAAATGGGACGCGGGTGGTGCTGTGGGTTAAACCACAGAGCCTAGGAATTGCCAATCAGAAGGTTGGCGGTTTGAATCCCCGCAACGGGGTGAGCTCCCGTTGCATGGTCCCAGCTCCTGCCAACCTAGCAGTTTGAAAGCACATCAAAGTGCAAGTAGATAAATAGATACCGCTCTGGCGGGAAGGTAAATGGCGTTTCCCTGTGCTGGTCTGGTTCACCAGAAGCTGCTTAGTCATGCTGGCCACATGACCTAGAAGCTGTCTGCGGACAAACGCCGACTCCCTCGGCCTATAGAGCGAGATGAGCGCCGCAACCCCAGAGTCGGCCACAACTGGACCTAATGGTCAGGGGTCCCTTTACCTTTATCTATAACATTACAAATTGCCAAACTGTGAACCATAACATACCGCGTGCAATCAATTACATAAAGCAAGCGAGTCAGAGTTCATAAGTATCACCTGCTAGCTTATACTGTACCTAGCTTAACTTCTGTTAGACCTTTGAATCTCCAGTGCAACTTATTGCAATATTCTCTCTCTCTGTGTGTGATCACGGGATACCTCAGTCAGTAGAGCCTGAGACTCTTAATCTCAGGGTCATGGGTTTGAGCCCTGTGTTGGGTGAAAGATTCCTTCATTCAAGGGGTTAGACTAGGTGAACCTCATGGTCCCGTCCATCTCTACGATTCTATGATTCTTTCTTGCATCCGGAGCATAAAGCACCACCTTTATGTGTCACAAATCTGTTGGCGTTGCTCAAAATAAAGGGAACCATTTCTGCCTTAGTAAGCCTAATTAGCAAAGGTTTCCGAAATCAGTCTCTTTAATCCCTATAAAAAAAGACAGATTAACAAGTAATGCATGCTGTCTTCCACCTGTGGCTGGCCCACATATGCAGAGTCCGTCATATGGGAACCTATTGTCCGAGACCCCCGTGGACATTGCATGGAATCTGACCTCCGACCTGCTTAAAGGCATTTTTTAAACCAGGCATGAGTTAGGTATGACATGCTCTGAAAAATGCTCCATTTTCAGAAGTGGGAACCATGGTGAGAATCTGGAATTCCTAATTAAATGCAAATCCCATCTGGATTCTGTCCATAAGAGCTAGTCCCTAAGTTGTCTCTTATTCATGGTTAAGAGCAGAATTCGACTCTGAGAAGTATAAACATATATAAGCTTTTGTTGTGTAGATGCCAAGTATTGAATATTAACATCATTCTGTATAACTCAAAGCAGGAAAACATTCAGCTGAATTACACATATGGCAGAGCAGGACCTGTAGTTTTTTTTACAATGAATGTAGTGTAGTGTATATACTTTACTTTATCCCCCCCTCCTTCTTGTTAATTTGACTGTTTCTGGCCAGTTATTCAAAGATGAAAACAAAAATATGTAAAACCAAATCACTGACATGCTTACAATGTTACTTACGTGTGTTTGCCAGTCTAAATGATATGTGTAACTAAAATAAACTGTTATTGTAATTGTTCCATCTCTTTTCTCTCTTGATCCAGTTTATAAAACATAAGACTTTTATTTCATTTTTTCTTTTGTTTCTGTTACCCACACTCATGTAGGTTGCATGCTGTTATGCAATTTAAGTCTGTATATTTTGCAAGTGGAATATCAATAAAAAAAATAATAATAGTAGGGAGGATGCATATGTATACAGAAGTAAGTTTGTGAATTAAAAGAAAAACAAAATGTTAAACTTTCTAAGAGGTTCCCGTGACCTGTGAGTTTGCAGGATGCTCAGAATGTTGTGGTGGCAATTGAGAGAGAAAGTAGTACAGTAGTAGTAAAAAAAGAGGAAATTAGCCTGGCTCCTAACAAATTGTCTTGGGGAAGCATTGGTTGTGGTGGGGAAAGTATGTTCTTTAGAACCAATCTCTTTGTACTATGCAGGGATGTTTTAGAAGAGAGAAAAAGAACAGGGTGCCTTTTACCTTTCCTCTCTCTGGACCTTCTTCCAGAGAGTACAGTACAAAATGTAAGTACAGTACAGTAATGTAACTACAGTACAAAAATCTCAGATTCAAGGCTGCCAGCCCTGAGTCCTCTTCAGTGAAGGTGCCAGGGAGGTAAGGGACTGGTTGTGTGGAACCTTTGTCCTTCCCTTGCTACTGAATCTTCTCATCTCCTCCCCTCCACCCCATGCAACAGTTACACTCAGAGTAGACCCATTGAAATGAATGAACATGGCTAACACAAATCCATTAATTTCAGTGGGCCTACTCATAAAAGATAATTGAGTACCACCCTATAAGGCTCACACAAAAATCCACTCCTCACCCCCTTCCTCAAATCAAGAAAGCTTTTGTGTTGTTCATGTTAAATAATTGGAAATCGGAAATTTGTACATTATCTACCCAGAAAGCTCTCAAGAGATCTCAGTACATTACCTGCCAACTTCTGGTATACAAGATAAAAAAAGAGACTGACCCGTTCACAATGGCATTCCCAATAGCAATGTTAAACATGTAGCTGTGCTATCCTAATTCAACAGCTGTTGTGAACTATAATTTTGAATGATCTATCTAGGCTAGAACTTCCTGACAAATTCTCGTTCAGCAGTTTTGAATGTGAGCCTCTCTTTAAAGTCGTCTTGTTGAACCACGTTGACTTTCAAGTCAGCAGCAGAGTGCCCTTTCTGGGGAGACTGAAATATTCTCCTGGAAGACGGAAGCTCTTAATGAAGTCATTTCTGATGTCAGAATTGTGCCCATTTATTAGCTTGTGTTGAAACATTGGCTTGTTTTATTTATGTAGGCATCATGGCAGGCGATTGCATATGTGAACACATTGGGTGTGGGGCAGGTGAATGAACCTCGTGATAGTATGGCAGATGTTGCCATGTATTGTCATAGCGTTACCTGAATAAATATGGGAACAGAGTCTGCCTCTGAGTTTGTTCCAGAGCTTAGTTCCTGGGTTTGCATCTTTGTTAAATAGTTGTAGGTGAGTAGCCATTTTAGAATAGGGGCCAGTCTGTGAATGAGAGCTGGTCTTCTCCCCAAGGCATTTGGAGGAGAAGTATCACTCTGAATGGGTTGTAGTTACATTTTGGCTGGGGCCTGTGATTGACAAGAAATGTTTTGTCAATTTCTCTTCTGGACCTGTCATAACAGTTTTCTCTTGAGTACCAGTCTGAGCTTTTCAATCTGATTCTTAACTTAATTGGGTGACTACTGCAGTTTTAAGACACCCTGTTGTTGTTCTAGCGCTAGCTCTTGTCTGATGAGCTGTAACAAATGTAGTTGTGTTGTAGAGCATGACTGTAGTTGATGGATTGTGTGATGCACATTTGAGTTAGTTGAAAACAAGCTGATGTATGGTGGTTAGCAGTGCTTCCCCCCCCCCTAGAAAAATAGGTGCAAGTACTCACCATGAAGTCGTTACAGTAAGTTCCACACAACATAAAGATGTGCCCTTGACTACCCCCTGAAAAGAAAAGCACTGGTGGTTAGTAAGTTTATGGTATTAGGTGATGGTTGTCCTCATAACTGCATCATGGTGCTTGGAAAATTAACTTGCTGAATGGATTGTTCCAAGCTCAGGTTGAGGATGGGTTGAATTCTGGTGGAACCTAGATGATGGATCTAGATCAGCGTTTCTCAACCTGTGGGTCCCCAGATGTTGTTGGATTACAACTCCCATCATCCCTGAGCTCTGGCCTTGCTAGCTAGGGGTGATGGGAGTTGTAGTTCAACAACATCTGGGGACCCACAGGTTGAGAAAGACTGGTCTAGATGATGCCAAGCATATCTCCGGTAAACATGAGGTACTGGGAAATGAATTGTTCGCACGATGGAACCATGTTTGGTGCCAATTGCAATGCATTTAACTTAAAACCCTATAACCCTACTCATAAATAATGGCAGGTGAGGACACCGTGGGAAAGCATGCTATCCAGATGTGCTGTGGCAGCATCAAGGCTAGTATCCCTAGTTTGTAGCCCATCTTTGTGGGGGATGTTAGTGTACAGAACCTCGGCATCTAAGGTTGTTGGAATAGCATTCTGTGGAAGATAGTTAATGGGCTATTGTTATCTCAGGTATGCTTATCTCAGTAAATAACTAGGGATAGCAGCACACAGCTTGTAAATTAAGTCTGTAACTAAAAATCCTTACTGTGATAGTGCCAATGCCACAGACAACAAGACAGCCAGGGTTGTCTGGTTTGTATTTACTCAGATGATAGAACGTCTGAATCTCTGAATGAGTAGCCACCACTTCCAGCTGTAAACTATTCACAGCCCTTCCTTGCATCCAAATGAGTTGAACCATAGTTTGCTTAACCTATGGGTTTGTGAACAAGCTGGAATCCAAAACAATGGTTTGATACTGGCTTGGTCATGGTTTGATAAAATTGGAAGTAGATTTCTAATTTCGTCTTCTGGTGTGGGGGCATTCATGAGTCTACAACTCTTTCACATAGCAGGAAGCCATACTTTCCAGTACTGTTTGAACCAGCCCATTATGTTCTCTGGAGTTGTGCTGTTCCATTCTAGTATAGGAAAAATTTATATTATAAAGGACTTTTAGTAAGCCTTGAGCCAAATAAACTGCTATGCACTGGGCTATGTCCTGTACTCTTGTGGAAAGTCTGTAATGGAGATTTGATTTTGATCAAGGATGAAGGATTTAACTCACAGGGGGAAAGGATATAAAGGATATTAAATGTTTAAATTTATTGTTTTGTATCCTGCTAACTTTTAGTTGTGATGTATCATTTTACTTTTCCCCAGCTTTTAGGAAATTAGATTGAATGTTGTTGTATTTTCACAGTTTTTATGTAAATGTCTTAGATAATTTTTTTATATTAAGCAGCATAAAATTTTAATAAATCCTACCATTTTGTGTTGAATAAATGTAATTTTTACAATTTGCTCTCATTGTAGTGATAGCAATTTTGTTTGCTTTATTCAAGAGTATCGAGTACTAGGCTAATATTTCTGTCATTAATAGTCAGTATTGTTTAGATTTCTCCTTAATTCTTTTAAAATTGTTTAGAACATTGGTGGGTGTTAAGAATAGCAGTTCAGATTCCCTCTTACTCAAAATAAGTATAGCAAAAGGTTATAAACTATTTGTCTAATTTTATGGGGGTTTTTCCCAGAAGAAGATAAAGAAGCTGTTTGCAAGTCTTTTAATAGGTTGACAGCAAATTAAATATCATTTAACTAGAGAATCTTTATCGGTGATGTATTTTTGAATAAATGGTGCTCGGTTTTTGTACTTCCCTTAATCTTTCTTTAATAATTTACTCTTTTTCTATGTCCCAAGCAGGGAAGCGTATCAGGAATTTGCTAAGTAATCACTTAAAGTGGAGAATAGGACAAGAATAGGACAATTTCAGTTACACGTTGAAAGCAGTAACTAGATGACACCTGGTTAGACTTACGGTAAATTCCACTTTGCCAGTGGTTAAAGTTACAGCCAATTATTAAGCTGCAAAACTGAAGACAAACAGGTACTGGGCATCTAAGGAGACTTAAGCTAAGATAGACGTGCAATCTATTTAACACTTCCAGGTCCATGAAAGACTTCCCTTCTTTTATATATTGAGCTAACTAGAAATTTGAGTAACACAATTCCACTTTAATCCAGATTTACTTTCCATGTGTTCTACAGGAAATTAGAACAGTCATTTGAGGGGAGACAGCAAATAGCAATACCAGTAAAGCCCTTTTCTCCCTTTCCTTCTGGGCTTTGTGACCTGAAGTACTATTGTTCTGAGCTTTCCCCTCATATTTGTCTTCTTGCAGTTTTAGGTTTTTGGCAGATCAAAGACCAACCGTGTTTATTTTTCTTTTAGATAATGAAGAGCTGAACCTGCTGGCCTTTAGCTCAAGGGTTCCCCCCCTTAAGTTTTTTTCCTTTTTTAAGTGCTTACTCCTGCAAAATTCTACCAAATGCAGTGGACTAAGGAAAGCCTTTCAGAATTTGACCCCGAATCATTTGCATTACTTTAGCTGACACAACCTGAATGTAAGATTAACCCAAAGGAAAATTTTATTTATTGTCATTTAAGAAGAAACTACAGTAAGTTTTAGGACAGTTGGAGTAGTTTCCATACTGGTCTAAAGATGCATGTTAAAACGAATTAGGTATTTCTCTGGTCAGTGCCCAGATACGAGACTTCTTGGCAAACCTACACAGCCCTGAATTAAATGAAGACAGGATATACATTTAATAAATAGATTCTTCATGTGCCAGGGTGGGGAATGGAGAAGGGACAAGATTTTGTCATATAGTCATCACCTCCACAATTTTCATATTTTGCCAAACTTAGCAAAACCTCTCGCAATTTTCTTGTAAACTTAGAAGATTCTTAATCTTGGGGTGGGGGCAATGAAGAATACATAGGTTATCTCCTTGATGAAAATGTGTAGTATAGGATTTCAACCTACTGTAAATATGTCATTTTTTATGACATTTGCACCCTGACCTGAGCTTTACTCCCATGGCTCTCATGAGGATGTGGGATGCCCCATTGTTTTATAGAAAGTGAAAATCCAGTTATGTACACGAAGCCACAATAGAATCTGGAATAAATTGGTACAGCCTAACCAAGTAGCTCAGGGACGCGGGTGGTGCTGTGGGTTAAACCACAGAGCCTAGGACTTGTCGATCAGAAGGTTGGTGGTTCGAATCCCCACGACGGGGTGAGCTCCTGTTGCTCGGTCCCTGCTCCTACCAACCTAGCAGTTTGAAAGCACGTCAAAGTGCAAGTAGATAAATAGGTCCGCTCCGGTGGGAAGGTAAACAGCATTTGCCAGAAGCGGCTTAGTCATGCTGGCCACATGACGCGGAAGCTGTACGCGGAAGCTCCCTCGGCCAATAAAGCGAGATGAGCGCCACAACCCCTGAGTCGGCCATGATGGGACCTAATGGTCAGGGGTCCCTTTACCTTTACCTTTAACAAAGTAGCTCAGGACCATGTGCCTGTAGGAAATTTTGGCTTAGGTGAGGGGTGAAAGGTTCTGTTGTTCTTTTTCTCATCCTGAATCCAGAACTGTCCATTTCAGGACAGTGAAAGGCACCGAAAGAAAGGTACAGTGATTAAAGTCCTTTGGAATACAGGCAACTCCCAATTTATGCGGGGGTTAATTGCAAGGCACCAGACGTCTAAATGAAATCACACATATTTGAAACACAATTGAGAAAACCTGCAAAGACCCTGTTCTGCCCCGGCCTTGTTCCACCCCTTTTCATGACATTTTTGGGTCCCTTCCGGGTTTGGCGCGATGTGTGTACGCGCAGTCGTGCCCATATCACATGCACCTAAAACAGTTGCTGCCTGTATGTTCTGAAGATGATTAAAAACACCCCTCCTTGGAAGTTGTTACTGTGAGGCACCCAGTTACAGTTTTGTGAACCAGAGACAGCTGCTTTGAGATTGCCAAGTAGTCGTAGGAAGCCAGTACAGGCAACCCCAGATTGGGGTGTGTGTGTTTGCATTCCGAATCATTGCACACTTGCATGGAATCGTGCAATTGACACACTCTGTTCTGCGCCTGCCCCACCCTTTTAGTGACATATTTGATGACGTTTTCAGGTCAATTCCGGGTTCAGCGCTCTGCTCATATCTGTCACGCCTAAAACAGTTTGCCTGTAGTCAGTTGATCAAGATGACACTGGCAGCTAAAGAAAACTTTGCTTAGGTTCTGCGTTGGCTTTACAGTGGTACCTCGGGTTAAGTACTTAATTCGTTCTGGAGGTCCGTTCTTAACCTGAAACTGTTCTTAACCTGAAGCACCACTTTAGCTAATGGGGCCTCCCGCTGCCACTGCGCAATTTCTGTTCTCATCCTGAAGCAAAATTCTTAACCCGAGGTACTATTTCTGGGTTAGCGGAGTCTGTAACATGAAGCGTATGTAACCTGAAGCGTATGTAACCCGAGGTACCACTGTACTGACTATATCATAAGCCACATTTAAAGCAGATAGCCATCACTGGCACTCAGTGTTTTCTCCCCACTTTTAACTCCATCATGAAGCAGCCTGGGTTACCTGAATTATAAAATATCAAGTAAGTCTCACAGTCCTATCATGAGAATCATTTCAAGGCAGGTGATCACTGTCCTCATTCCTTTTAAAGAGCACTGGAATGTTCTCATCTAGCTTGACCACCAAAGAGGGAAGAAGACTGTTCTCTCTACTGCAAAGAATTTCAGACATTGTTGAACATTCTTCATTGTGGTTGACTGCACCTGTCTGGCCACTTTTGACATATGTTTGAGAGAAAACGTTACTATCAATTTATATCCCCCATAATTGTCAAGATGGTTTCTAAGCTATTTTCAAGTATAAAACAATTATAAAGTACACAATATTAACATTCACAATATGTGCATGAAAACGTGTGGTATTCATATTTAAAAGGTCTGGGCCAGGGATTTTGTGGCTCAATTTTTTTTTATCTGGTTATGGCCATGCAAGCTTTGTTCAGTGTGTTGTATCGCAGCATGACTGCAATTCTGTGCATGCTTACTCGGAAATAAGTCTCACTGTATTCAGTGGGGTTTACTCGCAGGTAGATGTGCATGGGATTGTAGCCAGAGTTAACTGGAGCATGAACAGCCAACACATTAAATTATCTTAAAATTAAAGTCTATTCCTTGTGATGTGTTGATGGTGTTTCTCAGGTTTCCTAGTATGATCAAATTCTGCTTGAACAATTGAGTTCACCTTTCCACTTCATTGGTTTTCAGGTGTTTATTTTAGGGGCATAGCAACCCTAACGGCCCAGGAGTTGTTCAGGGTGGTGGAACCACCACTGCCCTCAAAGGTCCTGCCAACTTAACGCTGCTGACAGGATGGAAATGGTGGTTCTTGTCTGGTTTGGCTGTGCCAACTTCAGGTTAGTGCAACTGAAGGGTTCAGATCAAGCCTCTCTCTAGCAAATGGTTTGGCTTAGGATTCAGGAACCGCACTGTTCCAGGACTTTGCGTCAGCTAATGCTAGCAGCTGCATTGCTAGTCGTGGTTCCGAAACGTGGTCTTCCCATCTCAGTAATATGGATTGGATGTTAGTATTGTTGAAGCTAACTTGCCCAGAGGACAGTCAATATATCAGACTCAAAAGTTAGGAGCAGTTAGTACACAAACCTTTCAATAGTTTTACCATTTTTGGAAAATCTTTTGAAATCAAATCCTTTTTGCACCTTGGGCCCAGCATAGTTCTTTCATATTAAGCTGAGGTTGGATGGGCCATCTGTGGTGGATGCTCTTTAGTTGAGATTCCTGCATCACAGGGGGTTGGACTGGATTGGCCCCTGGGGTTGCTTGCAACTCTACAATTCTATGATTCTGTATTGTTTCAAGAACTCAACTTGTAGATGGCAAAGTAAGTGGCTGTCCTTTCGTTTGACTTACCATGGCCCTTTTGATGTTTTATTGGTTTTCCAGTTCTTACAAGAGACTGAAGGATTAGCGTTGTTCTGTATCTGTAAAAAAAAATGATATAGAAGTGTCATGGTATGTCTGAAATATACTCGGAGTCCTGTAGTGATTTCATACTCTTTATTGCAGCTTGTAAAACACTGGTTGAATTGCCCCCCAAACCTCAGGCTTTTATATACATTATTTACACAATGAGTCCCATCTGATTGGCTGATTCTGCTTCCCTCCTGGAGCCTGATTGGTCTTTTCCTGCAAGCCAATCAGTTGTTGCATTCTAGGATCCTACTTGCCTATTGTTCTAGGATCCAAGCTTAGTACATAACAATGTCTTTACTAGCAAAATGCAAAGAAAACAAGCTGCTTGGCAGCTTCGATTAAGTACATTGGTTTACACCTTTAGTTTGTGCGAAGGTGAGACAATATGCCTACATCAGATCCATTTGACTTAAATATACATGCATTTCACAATAATATATTGAAAGTCTCGGGGCCACAGATCTGTTGCTTGTGCTGACCAGGTTGGAAGGCATGGAAGGGGCAGAGGCGTATCTAGGGGTTGGTGAAAGCAGCCCCTGCCAGGGGTGCAGACCTGCTCCCCCCAAAAAATCACCTATTGGACTATAGAGTGTGTGACGTGTATGTGTGCTGCAACGCGCCATCATTGTTGTGGAAAGATCAAATGTGGGAGGAGCTTCCCATCCTTCTCGCACCATAACACAAAGGTGTGTGGTAAAGCAATTTTTTGGGGTGGTGATTGGGCAATACAGCTCCCTGCCAAGGGTGCAAGGTACCCTTGATACCCCTCTGGGGGAGGGGAGAGAGAAAAAATGTCCCTTTGCTGTGCTAGCTCCTAGGCTGGCACAGTGAAGAGGTCTGAACTGCATCCTACACATGACAACTGCAGAGATGGCTCAGAATCCAGCGCATTGTTTGCTGGCTGTGCCTCCCCCCTGGCACAGGGGGTGCAGTTGGCAGGGATGCTGCCACCACCAGTTTCTGCCCACCCACTGTTTGGAAACATTGGGGTGCTTCTTTCCAGGGGGGTCTTTCCTGCCAACTACAGTGGATTGGAGGTTTGGGTTGCTCTGCCTGTTTTACATATAGCAACCTTGTACATGTTTTGTACTGCCGAAAAAGCCTTGGGAGAGATGTGCAGCGCTCTGTATATATTCACCGGGGTGGCAAAACAACAACACTCCGTACTTTGCAGAGTTGCTGCTGGCATCCGTCCGTCTCTGGAGACAATGGAGGAATTGCGCCTTTGGGGGTGAAGTCAAAACTGTTGGAAGGTTGGAAGCAGATCCTTCTTCAGATTAACAGTTGTGGTATTCACTGGAAACCTTTGGCAGCTGCCGTACTATTTGTTGAAACGCAGTCAGCCATTTTTTATTCTGTAGTATTGATTTATATCAGACCTTCAAAAGTTGCAACCTGCCAAACTGAACACAACCTACCAGCTATGTATGTTGATTGATGAAGGTGGTGTGTGTGTGGGGGGGCAGGTTTGCAAAAGCAGGAGGAGGTGTCAAATCACCTGCTGGCCACAATACGTGGGTGGTGGTCCCAAAGTGCACCGGCGACTGGATCTCTCTTATCCACCCCCACTCAGAGTACTAAACAACAGATGAATGCATTTTGACGGTTCAAATGTCTTAAGAGATTCATGTGGATACAATAGTACAAACATATTTACCAAGCTATTATTGGCAGATTGGTGTGAATACTTGAATATTTGATGCGAATTGTAATTAACGATCATTTTAGGTAAGGCAAATTTTTGCTGCACTGAATGTTTGAGTCCTGCCGTTAGTATGGCAAGCCGGAAGTGCAGCAGAGGAGCTCTGATATTTTCTAGGATGCCTACTGAAAGTATAAAAATTGATTAATTGGTAGGTGCTAAGAGAGGGCTATAAGTTAAATGTGACATTTGAAAACAACCTTAATGTCTGGGATGACAAATGTCTCAATCTCAGCTCGAAGTCTCCTCTTCCTCTCCCCCCTCCCCTGTGTGTGTGTGTGTGTGTGTGTGTGTGTTTGGAATTGTTTCAGGATTTTTGTTAGTGCTAGGCAGTAAAATACTTAATACCTGCATAATCTAAACAAATTAACATACACATTTTAACGGTAACTGAGTACTTCCTGTGGGAGAGAAGTGGTAACCACTTGGGAAGGATTGATAACTTCTGCCACTCTGATCATCAGTGAATTGGTTCAGATAAATTTAACTGACTGATGGGTGAAACAATGTTAGCTGAGATGCACAACCTTTTTGTAAAACTTCTCTAGTTTTGTAGAATTTTATTTCAGTTTGAAGACTCACATGGTTGCTTTCAACAGGTTGCATCTCAGCGTGACAGTAAAATAATCTAGTTGAGATATTTGAAACCACAACAGACTCTGCTTATGAATACCGCTGTATATTTTTTTTCTGGGCATTATGTATTGGCTTGCATAAAGGCCTATTCATGCATCATTTTTTTTTTTTTTTGTCATTGTCAAGCATAATAGTTTTTAAAACTATTGCCCTTAGAAGTGAATGGAACAACACACTTGTCTGAAATTAGCAACAGTGCTTCTAGCCTCATGAGTGTGAATGGCTTTCTTTGTTAGCTATTCAGGTTTTGCCTCTTCCTTTCAAGTCAGCGACAGGGTGCACTTTAAATATAT
Source organism: Podarcis pityusensis (assembly GCF_964106645.2). NCBI lineage: Eukaryota > Metazoa > Chordata > Lepidosauria > Squamata > Lacertidae > Podarcis > Podarcis pityusensis. Next base: position 112,200,925 of record NC_138028.1, on the reverse strand, counting down.
GTCTGGTTCCACAGTTGGAACTCCCTTCTTCTCCTGACCATGTGTGAGGGCACCAAAGAGACAGATTCTTTTCATTTCCTCTGTGCTTATGTGTTAGTGATTAATCTTGGGTTTTGAGAAGTATGGATTGGGCTGATTTCAGGACATTTTGCTTTATCTGTCAAAGGCATCTGAAGGTAGGCACATAGGAATTTTTTTTGGCAAGCGAGGAGGTGGACATGTTGATAATGAGTAACGCTCAAGATCACACTGTGTTTCTTCAGGAATAATTTTATCCCACCTCCGTTCTGTCTTTGAGGCCATCAAAGTTTCAGCATTGCTTGGACTATTTCCCATCCTTGTTTTGTTTGAACTAGTAACAACAAAGACAAGTATAGTTGTTTGATGGCAGCACGTCTACAAATAAATATCAACTAGCTAAGCTTTGGTAGAATCTCCACTCTGTTGAACATAGCTCCTAAGTCCCTGGGTTGACAGTTGGGACTTTTGAAGGCTATTGTGTGCAGGATATTGAGCCAAGTCTCTGTGATCTGCTGGTGAAACAAGCTCCAGCATACCCTACCCTTGTTCCACGCGTATCTCTGAATTTTGTCATTGTGCTGTAGGCTGCATGCAGAGGGCACATTTCTGTGCTAGCAGTATTCTGAGCCCCATGCCCCTTCTCTTCCTCCTGTATGAGGTGAAAGAGGCAGGTGAACGCAAGGAGGGATCTGTGGTGTAACAATTGAGTGTTATCCTTCAATATAAAACTCCTCAGCAAACTTGGTAGTAGCCCCTGGTGAGATACTTTAGCCCTACCCAGGTATCCTATAGCCAGGGCCTCTTTTCAGCTGGAACTCACCAGAGCTCAGTTTTGGCACCTCTCAGGTTGGGTGCCATTGCCATTCCGAGAGAACAAGGGTGGCATTCATGGTGAGTTCTGGCACCTCTTTTTCTAGAAAAATAGCGCTGGTTTTCTCAATCAGGAGGGATACTGGCTCAATCAGGGCCACTCCTCGTATTGGGGCGGTCCATTCGCCTACATTTGTAGGTGAGGAGAGCCCTTCCCCACACTGTCTGAATATGTGGGCAGCGGAAAAGCGTTTCTGCCACAGATGACAATGGAGGTAGACCAGTGGGACCAATCCTTTCAGCCATATGGGAGCGGGGTCTTTGCTAACCTCCCATCAGTCTTTCCTGCTGTATGTCACAAGGGGGCTCTAGACTGGGGAGAACAGATGGTGTGTTGCCTTTCCGCTTCTTCCACTTGTACCTTTGCACCGGGGCTTGGTTGGTTCTTTTCTCCAGATATAGCATTTTGTTAACAGTTGAATTCTGTCCTGCAGATTGAAGGTCCTTTTGTTCTCAAATATATCTGATTCTTTCCTTATTTCTCTGAAACACTTGCCAATAACAGTGAAGTATAGGCATTGTCCATATTTGAGCAACTATCAGCCAGCGTATAGACCAGGGTTAGCCAACATTAAGCCCTCCACATATTATTAGATTACAAAACCCATCATCTCTGACTGTTGGCAATGCTGGCTGGGGCTGATAAGAGTTGTAGTGGAGGGAGCCACATTGGCAAGCTGCAGTATAGATAGTTCTGAGCCAGTTGAACTATTTGTCTAACTTAAGTTTTGACTAAAATGAATGTGGAACAGTGAAACAATGTCCACTCAAAGCACTTTGGTGGTATTTATATTTGATTATGAATGAACGGACATGAAGCTCATTGAAGCACGATATTTAAATGCCTTGTGAGTATTGATTTGGCCTCGGCCCAGTATACCTGAAGGAGCGTCTCTACCCCCATCATTCTGCCCAGACACTGAGGTCCAGCGCCGAGGGCATTCTGGTGGTTCCCTCACTGCGAGAAGCAAAGCTACAGGGAACCAGGCAAAGGACCTTCTCGGTAGTGGCACCCGCCCTGTGGAACGCCCTCCCATCAGATGTCAAAGAGATAAACAACTACCTGACATTTAGAAGACATCTGAAGGCAGCCCTGTTCAGGGAAGTTTTTAATGTGTGACATTTAAATGTATTTTTAATCTTTGTTGGAAGCCACCCAGAGTGGCTGGGGAAACCCAGCCAGATGGGTGGGGTACAAATAATAAATTATTATATTATGATGATGATGATGATGATTCAGATTTAAGAAGATTTTGTGGATTTGTCAGTTGGCAAGGAGGTGTGGATCCATGACATTTTTCAGTAGTCTGGGCAGTATTTAACAATGGAATCCAGCTCTTTCTCTCCGTATGGGGCTTATTTTTGAAAGCATACATTGTGTTGTGCACGTCTTCAATACACCTTGGTTAATTTCGGATGGAAATGAGTTGCTCCAAGGTTTGGGTGCTTTTTAAAAAAAAATCCAGTTGATATCTGGTGAAATTGTCTGAACATTTGCACTGTATTCAGCACTTTCTGGAGCTGTAGCACTGATTCTCTCACCTTGCTCAGTTGTAATTCTGGGGCAATGTTGGAACCATGTTCTTACAAAAATGTTTGGGATACCTCCTAGTGATCAGGAGCTAGGCTTCTCCCATTCTTGAAAAATATGGTTTGTTGTCAGGATATTGGGCTAGTCAGAATAAGCTTTCATTTGTTTAATACGATTCACAATCCACCAAAGAACCAGGACCCCCAGGCTCATTCCAGCAGGCGCTACTAATTCAAGGAACTCAGTCAGCAGGGCAGGGACAGAATGTGGCAGGACTCAAACGTATGTGTGTCCGCACAAATAGATATGGGGAACATTGTGAAAAAATAGCAGCTTTTCCTTGCTTCTTCCAAAATCAGCTTGGGATGATAAGAATACAGTGGTACCTCGGGTTAAGAACTTAATTCGTTCTGGAGGTCTGTTCTTAACCTGAAACTGTTCTTAACCTGAAGCACCACTTTAGCTAATGGGGCCTCCTCCTGCTGCTGTGCCGCTGCTGCACAATTTCTGTTCTCATCCTGAAGCAAAGTTCTTAACCTGAGGTAATATTTCTGGGTTAGCGGAGTCTGTAACCTGAAGCGTATGTAACCTGAGGTACCACTGTAGTCGTTGAGTGGAGCTGTTGTCCCAGTACCTTTGTCACTGCAGCTTACATGAACAGGACTTGATTAGATTGGGGTGGTGGTGATGTCATGCCTTTGTGGGTGCTCCAAGGGGAATGCAGCCCCCTGTCTGGGCAGAGGCACCACCAACCTGCACAGCTCCAACCTTACCACCACCCCAGCCCTGTTTAGGTAAACTGCAACAACAAAGTGTCGGGACAGTGAGCCTACCCTGCCACTCCTGCTGCTACAGGCCCTACACATCTGTGAATCGGTGAGAGCTTTCTCCGAAGAAGGCATTCAATCTATCCAGATTTTGGCTAATTGGGGAGGAAGACTCTACTTGCTTCAGGATGCAGCCCCCATACTGGAACTTTGGTTTGGTCCCTCCCTGCAAGGATCTGCTCCACAGTTTGCATTTGGTAGAACATTGTTCCAACTCAGTGATACTTCGGAAAAACTAAATGTTTAGTGGTGTGTATGATTTCCACAGTGTATGCTTCTTAATGTTATCTAGTTATTGCAGCAACAGCAACACCATCATAGGGACCATCTTTATATGAACCATTTAGTCAGTTATTATCAAGGCTGATTTAAACAACAGGTTATTTTATGTGATGTTGAGGCAGGTAGGAAATTTTATACAGCCCGTCATCTCCAGTTCATCTGCTGGAATGGTAAAGATCTGACTCTGCGTTTCTAGAAATGTTGAAATGTTGCAGTGTACTTTCAGGACTAGGTAATGTAAACTTTGTGGCATAAGAACATGTGTCAGCCCTTTCAATGGGAAACAAATCTGAGGCCATTTGTTACATATATATCCGGAAGAAATACTTCCTTCAGGCCTCAGGAGATCATTGATGCCGATCTTTAAAATCTCATTTCCCCTTTGTATAATCCTTAGCGGAATGTGTCTTCCACACTCGGGCTGCTGTTAAAAATATACTTGGGTAGATAATTAGATTATAATACTGTGGTTATGATTTGATAGATAGAAAATAGGGTGCAGCAGGAGGAGATGAACAACAACTTTGTAGAAAAAAGAGGTGGGAAGTTGACAAAAATAAAAGACGAAATTGTGTTTTGACTATACGTGTTTAAAGTTTTGAAACTTAATAAAATGTAATTGCAAAACTGTGTCTGCTGGACACAGTGGGACTTACTTCCAGGTAAACATGCATAGGATCACACAACATATGTACTTGCAGCTTGACACAGCCACTATTGCCCCACCTCTCTGGAAATCAATCTTGCGCTACTGTACATGGTAATTTTACACAAGCATCTAATAACATATGAAGTTGAGCTTTTGGTTGTTTTAATGTTTGAAGAAGATTTGCAACAGCAATTTCATGGTAGTAGAAGAGGCTTGGTGTTCGTAGATGGTGATAAGCCAAGTCTGCTGGCTTATCATAGTTTTTATTGGTAGCAAACATTGTGCTAATGTGTGTTGCCCAATCTGTCCTGCTTTGCTCCTCTCCTGGCGTGGGCAGGAGAAACCACATATGAAGCCGCAGTTAACACTGGCTTCCCATGACATCAGAACCTGAAATTGTGGTTTGTTGTTGGCTTGTGAATCCTGCCATGTTGGGTGAAACAGCCCGTGATCCTCCGTTTGGATGTCCTAGGAAGCCATGTTCTCCTGCTTGTGCTGTGGGAGAAGTGGAAGTAGGAGTCATGAGTTGCTGGGGCTGGGATGGTGGATGGCAACATGGGAGCAGTTAAGGTGCACCAGTGGAAGTGCTGAATTGGCTTTTCTGATGTGCCAGAACTGTGTATCTTGCTGCTGACCTAACCAGCCCTCACACCATCCTGGTATGTTGTTGTGGCAGCACAGCTGGGAAGCCAGATCCACAGTGCTGCCCCTCCCCGTCAGCCACACCTGGCAGGAATGAGGGGGCAGCATGTACCAGCATGTAGATCATTCACAGTAAACTACTGCAAGACAGCATACCTAGCTTGTCATTGTGGGAGAACTAGCTACAGTGATTTGCTTTTATAATTCTATCAGAATTGGTAGCAACCTTTGTAAAACTGACTAATTTGTTCCTAACTAAACCAGTATTGCATCTGAAGATTAATATTAAGTAAACATTTTTTTAAAAAGCATAGCGAGAAATAAATCGTATTTTTAGCAGACTATTTTCATTTATAGCAGCGTTTAAAAATGCTAATTGAAAGTAGCACGTGAGGCTTATGAATTTCTTTTAATTCATTTACCATGTGGGCTCTTTTGAACTTCATGCCCGCAGGAGACTTTAAACTTTATTTCCTTTGAAGACAAAAAGCTTTCCTGCTTAGTTTCAGCAGATTAGAGCTCTGAATTTCTTAAATTCTGGGGTTTATGCAGAGGAATTAATAGCCATGAATCTATAGGCCTTTTATGACTGTATTAAACTGGGGGAATGGGGTGGGGGAGTGGAAATAGCACGGTTTACAAACATAGTAAGCAATTGCCTTTGAGCTATGGAAGGGATTTGATACTGAGCTTTCCTCCCCAGTGCAGATGACTGGCATGGGCGTACCCCGTCCCCTGATCTGGATTGGACCCACAGTGCGAGAAAAAGGTGTTACAGCCCACCTATGCCCCATGTCAGGTTCCCCTCCAGACCATCCCCGCAGCCCCTGCAATTTACATTTAGAAATTAACAGCTGTGTGGACGGCATCGGGTTCAATTTGACCCTTTGAGATGATTTTTACAACCGCTGTGTGGCATTCTCCCCCTCAGCATTTCTAAAGTTTCGCTTCTGGCAAACTTATCTCTTCAACTATTTGTGATACATGAAATAGATTTCTGTTGCATTTGAACTGCCCCAGGGTCTTCACATATCCATCTTTTGCACTTTGGATAGATGTCCCCCTTTCCACCTTGCAATACAATTTACGTGGCGTCACCCATGGTAGCAGACATTAGAGCTTATTTGCAAAAATGCAATGTTTAAAATAGTTGTTTTCACTGATAATGTCATTGTTTTATCCTTTTGTAAACCACTTTGAGGATTTGTTTTGTATTTGCAGTCAAGCAGTGTATAAATGTTATGGAATAAGCAATTCAGTTGCAAGAGAGTTGCAGTTATATGTATACCACTCTACTGTTGTGGTCCTGATTTCGATTTACATTGATAAACTGTGTGCAAAGTCTTCAGATTTGCATGTACAGAGCGGTACCTTGGTTTACAACCATAATCCGTTCCGGAGGTCTGTTTGTAAACCAAAACAGGTTGTAACCCAAGGTGCGCTTTCGCCAATGGGGCTTCCAAAAAGTTTTTGTTCGTAATAAAAAAAAGGGGCGTTATAAGCCAAAAAAAGGTTGCAAACCGGGACACACGTTTCCGGGTTTGATGCGTTTGTAATCCAAAATGTATGGAAACCAAGGCATATGCAAACCAAGGTACCACTGTATTTATTTGTAGGCTAATTGCTGCTGTGACAATATATGGGAGTTATCTGAGAGTTACAGGGTATCTGGGAATTGTCAGACTGAGATAGTGGTACCTCGGGTTAAGAACTTAATTTGTTCTGGAGGTCTGTTCTTAACCTGAAACTGTTCTTAACCTGAAGCACCACTTTAGCTAATGGGGCCTCCTGCTGCTGCTGCACCGCCGGAGCACGATTTCTGTTCTCATCCTGAAGCAAAGTTCTTAATCCAAGGTACTATTTCTGGGTTAGCGGAGTCTGTAACCTGACGTGTATGTAACCTGAAGCTTCTGTAACCTGAGGTACCACTGTACTCCAAATGGATCTTGTCAATCGTTTAACACCTCTTGGGTGTTAAGGTTGGCATAGGGGGTCTTCACAGCCCTCAGAGGTTGGGAGAGGTGTGTGACGGTCTAGGAGAGGGCATTCTTTGTGGTAGCCCCTAAGATGTGGATTACTGTTCCACAGTGGTGCACTTGGCACCTTCATTATATAGTTTTCACTGTACGTATGCTGAAGACCCTAGCTTTTGGCACCTGAGATGCATATTTTTAGGACCCACCCTATTCTTTTGACTATAAATTACTTTAAACTGATTTTAATGCTGCGTTTTTAAATGGTTATATTCCTGCTTGGGACCTCGTGGTGAAGGATGGCTAGCAATTCAATATTATTATAATTATTACGTAGAAGTTACATTTTCACAAATCACTGTGGGCACAAACATTTAGCTGTGATCGGGATGCTTGACAACGGTGGGTATTTTGTCGCTGAAAAGGACGAACCTGGTTTCCACGTGCATTTTAAAAGTTGTGGATGTGGTGTACAAGAATTAATGACTATGAAAGAAGAAAAAATCGAGCGTGGTTTGTTTTTTAGGTTTGTGCGCATGGATGAATGATAAGACAATCCATCCATTCCACTACCCTCTTTTCACTAATGCTGGGTTTCATTTCTTAGATTATTAAAAAAATTCAGGTAGCACAAAACAATCATGCACATAAATATGGTACCAAAGCTATTTAGAATAAAATGACAATTCATCACCATTAAACAAGCAATCTTCTACCCCTAACAGTGTAGGAAAAGCTCCAGAGGAACTTTATTTTAAAGGATACCTTCAGTTTCAGGAATTGTGATCTGTGTTCTTAATCTCGAAACAGCCTCATGCTCTGGTCCATTGACTAGGACAGCTCTGGTCTTCAGATATCTCTTTCATTTTTGGAATGTTGACCTGCCTCGTATTGCAACCTTCAGTGCAGGGGCAAAAGAATTCCAAAGAACTGCTAAAAAGATAAGGAAAGATCTTGTCACTTAGTTATCTTTTTGGAGAATGTATATGGCACTAGTAAGTGATTGATGCAGTCAGTGTTAGCACTGGGCTTCAAAGCCACTGGGTTTTGATGACTGGTCTGCTAGATGGAAAAGGTAAGGTGCCTTAAAGAATTCCTTTGGGCAGAAATCTTCTTTCACAGCATCATCATCATTATCCAAGGAAGGTGTAGCTAAAGTATTTGAAGTCCACATGTTTGTTGTAGAGATTTGGAATATTTTATTCAACCAAATCATTGGGGTAGATGCCAGATTTGTGATAAAACACTCTTTTTTTAATTGCACCACAAATCTAAGCACACTTACTTTGAAATAGGTGGAATATTTAATCTGGTTTGGAACTCTGGTATGGGATTTTAACACTTTGTCTCCTGCTTCAGTTCTTGTCTGGATCGGTACCTTCACACTAGCAGCTTGCATTGGGAAAGAAATCTCCAACTTGATAAAATGGGAGCTTTTACCCAGTACAAATTGTAGGCAATGACAGACTTTTTTTTATAAAAAAAAACTTATCTATCCACAGAGTCATCCAGTGAAAGTTTTCTGAGTTATGACATGTTTGTTATACCAAGAATTGGTAAAAGTTGATAAAGGGGACTTGATTGCCCACTCAGGTCTGGCTGTTTGGCTGTCTGAATCTGTGGTGTGTATAGTGAGGTTTGAGTACTACTGGTACTTTCCTGATGTTTGGATAAGTGAATTTTCGAATAGCAAGCATTCAGATAGTGAAACCTGTGTGCATATACTTTACTCTTGCTCTTCTTAGCTGATTAAGGCAAATGGGAGAGATCAGGTTGAGTGGGAACGGAGAGGGATAAATCCATCTTTGGAAGAAGTAGTAATGCCTTAGTTACATCTAGATGGAAGGAGTTGGCAAATGCCTTGGTCACATCTAGATTGATTTATTGCAATGCACTCTGTATGGGATTGTTTTGAAGTGTCTTTGGAAGCTGCAGTAGGTCCAGAACGTAGCAGTGAGAATGGTCGTGGGTGCTTGCCTACAGGATCATACAACATTTGTCCTGCAAGGGCTGTGTTGTTGTTGTTTAGTCGTTTAGTCGTGTCTGACTCTTCGTGACCCCATGGACCAGAGCATGCCAGGCACTCCTGTCTTCCACTGCCTCCTGCAGTTTGGTCAAACTCATGCTGGTAGCTTCGAGAACACTATCCAACCATCTTGTCCTCTGTCGTCCCCTTCTCCTTGTGCCCTTCATCTTTCCTAACATCAGGGTCTTTTCCAGGGAGTCTTCTCTTCTCATGAGGTGGCCAAAGTATTGGAGTCTACTGGTTACCAAATTCTTTCCAGGCACAATTCAGACCCAGAAATGGCTTAGGCCTACATACTTTAGGGCTGAGATAGACTCCTGCCTGAAACCCTGACCTGGAGAGACAGTGTAAACAATATAGAGCTAGATGGACCCAATGGTCTGCCCAGTAGAAGGCAACTTCCTATGTTCCTATTCTGTATGAGAATATACACTGTGAACAGGGCTGGCCCACACATGAGGCAAGATGAGACGACTGCCTCAGGTAGCAGGATTCACCGGGACAGCAGATCCTGAGCTCAATCTTTCTTCCTCCCTTGTGTCTGATGCAGATCTTCCCTTACCCCTTCTTCCCTGGTGGGGAAGAGAGTGCCATTTTGGGGTCTGTCTCAGGTGCCAAAATGTCTTGGGCTGGCCCTGACTGTGAAAATATACTAACAGTAAAGCACAGGAACAGGAAAACCCTCCTTTTTCAACGGTCTCCCCCTCATAACTCCACCGTGCAACTTTAACCATGCTTAGAGAAATAAGTCCTATTGAATTCAGCAGGGTGTATTCCCAAGTAAGTGAGGCGAGAACTTCAGCCTTACTTTATTCATAGATACATGTTGTGGATGGTTTCAAAACAACCTTTTATTTAATTGCTTTATTGTGTATATGAAACATACTGGTAATTTCCTACAGATATCCCTCATGCCCCGTCGTTAGCCCGAAAGAAGCAGCTGTCAAAATAAATCAGTGAAAATTAGCTCATTAGTATAACTTTTTTTTTTTTTGCAGCCTTCAGCTGATTCCTGCCCTGCCATTTTTTAAAAGGGCTTATTAGGAAGTAAATATTGCCTGTGAAATAAGTGTCAATAATTATTTGCCTTCTTCTTATGAGCCCAATTTCCCCCTCTTAAAGCTGAGGCTGTTGTCCACCAAGTTACACTTGCAGTTACAAGTGTTCTTTGGAGTTCTGTGGATTTTGAAAGCTTGGTCTGTGCATTTGGTTGCTGTTTAAATGTAACTTAAAAGGCAAAATGATAATGCTTAATACCGCTTTCAGCATGAGGGGAAGCAGATCAAAGGGGAAAGGGAGGCTGTAGGCCCACAAGGACTCTCAGCATTAATTAAAATCCCCAGTGGAATGACCCAAGCAAGCAAAAACATTGTGGGGGGCGAAATCCCCCCGTTGACCCCCTACCATGACTCTGACAATCAACATGGCAGGGAGGAGGTTCATAGCTTTCCAAATGTCACATACCAATTGGATTTGCCTTAGCTGGCACTCTTGTCTCATGGTAGGAGCAAGCACTGGGCCAAATTCTCATGATTATATTATTTGAAGGCTCAGGGCAGGCACTGATGCAATACAAAGAGGGAACCAAACGGTTAAAAGACTAATTGCTCTTTAGTGATCATAGAGGTTAAGAATGAGCCCTTAATTATGTAGGAACTCTTTATTCTCCTTTGAACTCATCTCAGTCTTATAGGGCTAAACTATAGATGGCATGGCAGTAGATCCCTATGTGAAGGTATCCTAGATACATATATAATACATACTGTATATAAACAAGGGACCTAAGCTACCTCAGAGGTTGGTTCAAAATGTGAGAAAATGTTATTAATTATATTCTCAACTACCAAGGACAGATCAAGAAGGTCATCAGTTTTTGTTGTAGGGAAAATGATTTTTATCACAATGTCAATTTTTGTATTAATTTTATTTGTATTTATGAAAAGATTTCTGTGGTGTCTTTCGTGTGCAGCATCAAGGCAGTGTACAGAAAATAGATTAATTATGGATTGTAATTACAATGCAGATATATATCTGCACTATCTAGGTTAGTTGTACTGTACTGAAGTTTTGAGTATATCATAGGCATAAATGGCTGTGGTTGCTAAATTACATTTTGACTGCTATTTATTGCTCACTAGTTCACAGGTGAAACATGTATTTAAGCCCGTTTGTGACAAAAAACCTTTAAACTATTGATTACTAGCCTTCATTTCTCACCTCAAAGGACCCTTTCCAGCTTAACAGAATACTTTTTTCTTTGTAGGTGACTACTAAGTGAATAGAAAGCATAAAATCACCCATGTGCCAGGCTGTTTTGCTTTTGTGCAATCATAGTTTGAGGCTGCAGCATTCATGGAATAAGCCAGCAGAGAAGATTACGTTTGGAAAGACTCATGCTATAATTAAGTGAATTATAGTAGGTCTGCTGATGAATTGTGCAAGCGGGCATTGCTACAACACCAACTGTGTGTAGATATGAATGACTGGGTTTTTTATTTTTTATTTTTGGGTAATGTTAGAATGACCGTAAGCGTTACTATTACTCCATTAAGCTTTAGTAATTAATCCTGCTGTTTTTCACTTTGAAAAAACGGCAATGTTATTCTTAAATGGAATTGTGTGACACATACATTGTAGGGCAGCGTGCTTCCTAAAATCGCAATGCATACGCAATACCTGTGCAGGCCTTTCCGTGCTATATATAAATGCGGTGTTTCGTTTGCTTGTTTCACGTACGCCCCATTTACTTTGTAATTTTCTTTCTTTCTTGCTTTGTTAACAGCTCAGGTTTGTTTGTTTTTTTTAACTAGCCCCAAGATTCTCTCATTTGCAGGGCAGAATTCAATCAAAGGGCCAGAGATTCCAGCATGCATTTATACATTCCTTCGGGGCATTTTTTGCAAGGGAGGTTGTTGTGCTTTTAAAGGTACTTGATAAGAGACCTGCACCACCAACCCCAGACCTGCACCACCAACCACCATCATGCATTAGTCTAGAAGGTATTTGGGTGTACATGTTCCTGTACCACCCGGTACCACCATTTATCCAAGCGAAATATCTGACCATTTGTAGGATACATTATAAATCAGGATGTCACTACCAGACAATCAGATTTGAACATTCCTCACGTAAAGCCGTTTGCCTACGGTATACACCAAAGGAGTGCATCACTTAGCTGTGTTTATGAGCGGTGATATGCCTGGTTTTTCTGTCGGAGCTCAGATAATCTGTTGTCTGTTTATCTCATTGTGAGTTCAAGGATTTACTGGCATTGCCTGTTTCTCATGAGTTACTTTCCGATGAGTTGTAATTGGAAATAAGTAATTTTTTAACACTTGGTTAATAAGACGAGAAAAGATTTTGTCTGGTCCGACAGACAATGAGAGAGGTTATTTTTTGCTGCTGCTTTTTGCCCTTTGAACTGTCATCCTTTCTGAAACTTCATGAAACACGACTTGATTGAACATGTTTATAGGGAACAGCTATCCAGTTGCCTGTCATTTTCACTGCCTTGTTAATTTAGAACAAATCTCTCCTACAACAGCATTGCTTACCCACCTTGTGATATTACTAAAGTATTTTCCTGCTGCCTTAGCAATAATCCAGCAAACAAAACCCTTCTCAAAAAACGAATTACAGTGGTACCTCAGGTTACATACACTTCAGGTTACAGACGCTTCAGGTTACAGACTCCGCTAACCCAGAAATATTACCTTGAGTTAAGAACTTTGCTTCAGGATGAGAACAGAAATCGTGCTCCGGCGGCAGCGGGAGGCCCTATTAGCTAAAGTGGTGCTTCAGGTTAAGAACAGTTTCAGGTTAAGAACGGACCTCCGGAACGAATTAAGTACTTAACCTGAGGTACCACTGTACATCTTTTAGATTTGCACCAGTATTCTGCCCATTCCAGTTGCCAAATTTGACATCTTATTTCCTTTCATTATGTTACTAATAGATTTTTTTTAAAAGAAACAATGCATTTCTAAAAATGGAAAGATTTTCATGGAATAATATTTGTTTGAATTTTTTTCTACACATCACTGGATAGAACGATTTTCCATGTTGTTATACCATATAATGACATTTTCATAACAGATAAATGGAATAGTGGTATTTTGAAATACACTGGTTGAAGGCTTCTTCTGTACCTGGATAAATGCATGTGAAGAGATAAAAATTACCAATGTTGGACTGCATTCCTATAGCAGCTTTACAACCATCTGTATGGACAGAGTTCAGACCAAGGAATGGCTCTCCAACCATAGAAAACCATTTCCAACGTCACTGGTAGATAGATTCCTAGATCTCCTCTCTCTGCATTGTATAACTGCAAGGGGATCTAAAGGCATGATCCAAACACATCTCATGAATGTGACACTATATTTTAAAATATAGTGGATTATTTGTGACAGATGGGATCAACGCTTGCTGAAATGTTAGCTTTGTCGCGGTGCTTTTTTGGCTTCTTAACACAGCAATAATGGGTGTCACTATTAAAAAAATGTGAGTGGGATAACTTCTGGTTTGGTGTTTACACGGTTTGACGTGGCTGCCTTGTGTGAAATCACATTGGTCTACTACTGAAAGCAGAATTCGGCCTTTTTATGTGTGGCGGGGCATTCTGTAAGGCTGTGTTTGAAGATAGCCATATTGTCTACACTCACACCTCATGTTACATCCGCTTCATGTTACGTTCTTTTGTTATGTCCCACGGTGACCTGGAAGTACCAGAAAGGGTTACTTCCAGGTTTCGCTGCTCGCGCATGCGCAGATGTGCAAAATGACGTCATGTGCATGCACAGAAGTGGCGAATTGCAACTCACGCATGCACAGACACGCCGCTGCGGGTTGCATTTTTTCCATGTTGCGAACGGGCCTCCGGAATGGATCCCGTTCGCAACCAGAGGTACCAATGTACTTGCTGTTTGATACAAAAGTAAGGACACAAGCTGTATTGCTTGCTTTCAGGGTGTGAAAGTGGACAGTTTCGTTGTGGAAATGGACGCTGTATCCCCGCCGACTGGAGATGTGATGGAGCAAGGGACTGTTCGGATGACTCGGATGAAGCGGGCTGCCGTAAGTGAAATTAAGCTCATTCAAAACGTGTGTGTACCCATGCCCTGTTCTAAAAAATAAAATAAAATCTAGCCGTTGCTATTAGCGTAATGGCTACTAGCTTAGATGATTTAGAAAAAGATGAATTCACGCAGGATAGATCTACCAGTGGCTGTTAAGCCACAATAATTCAATGATTGTTTTTCCCTGCCCAGAGACTGTTGTTCTTGTGTTCTGCTTGTGTATAGTCAGGTCTAGTCAGGCTAGTCCCTGGTTGAAATTATCAATTTGTCCCTTGACACGGGGACATTCCCAGGGGAACTGAAGGAAGCAGTGGTGTGTCCACTCTTAAAGAAAACTTCATTAGATCCCTTAGACCTATCCAATTACCGCCCAGTTTCAAATCTTCCATACCTGGGTAAGGTAATTGAGAGAGCGGTTGCTGAACAGCTTGGTAGGTTTCTGGAGGAAACATCGGCATTAGATCCATTTCAGTCCGGTTTCCATCCTGGTTTTGGGACGGAGATGGCTCTGGTTGCCCTAACAGATGATCTCCGTAGACAACTGGATCGAGGCGGGTCAGGACTGCTGATCCTTTTAGATTTGTCAGCAGCCTTTGACATGGTCGATCATGATCTTCTGGACCACCGCCTCGCAGACGTGGGGATACAGGGCATAGCCCGTAACTGGTTGTGCTCTTTTATCTCTGGTCGGGGACAGAGGGTGGCACTAGGGAGGGAAATGTCGTCGCGCCACTCCTTGGTGTGTGGAGTGCCGCAAGGCGCAATTCTCTCCCCGATGCTTTTTAACATCTTTATGCGCCCCCTTGCCCAGATTATCCGGAGCTTTGGGCTGGGCTGTCACCAATATGCTGATGACACTCAGCTCTATCTGCTGATAGATGGCCACACCGACTCGGCCCCGAACACACTGACCAGATGTCTGGAAGCTGTGGCTGGATGGTTTCGTGGGAGCCGATTGAAACTAAATCCTTCGAAGATAGAGGTCCTATGGCTGGGTCGGGATGGCATGGGGATGAGGGACCAACTCCCTTCTCTTGCGGGAGCCCAATTAATGCCATTGCCTTCCGTTAAGAGTTTGGGTGTAATCCTTGACACCTCCCTTTCATTGGAGGCGCAAGTTACAGCAACAGCCAAGGCGACATTTTTCCACCTTCGCCGCATCAAGCAGTTGGTCCCTTACCTTTCCCGCCCCGACCTGGCCACAGTGATCCATGCGACGGTCATCTCCAGGCTTGACTACTGTAATTCGCTCTACACGGGGCTGCCCTTGAAGCTGTCCCAGAAACTCCAGCGGGTACAGAATGCTGCAGCGAGGCTCCTCACGGGGTCTCTGCCATGGGAGCATATTCACCCAGGGCTTTTCAAGCTGCACTGGCTCCCGGTGGAGTACAGGGTCAGATTTAAGGTGCTGCTTTTGACCTTTAAAGCCCTTCACGGCCTAGGACCCTCATACCTACGGGACCGCCTCTCCTGGTATGCCCCACGGAGAGCCTCAAGGTCCATAAATAACAACACCCTAGTGGTCCCAGGCCCTAAGGAAGTTAGATTGGCTTCAACCACAGCCAGGGCCTTTTCAACTCTGGCTCCGGCCTGGTGGAACGCTCTGCCTCATGAGACCAGGGCCCTGCAGGATCTGATTTCTTTCCGCAGGGCCTGTAAGACAGAGTTGTTCCGCCTGGCCTTTGGCTTGGAGCCAATTTGATTCCCTCTCTCCCTCCCTTTCTTTTTTCTTTTCCTTCTCCTCCTGCGATGAGGCTACATTTTAATATTTTAATGTTCCATTATTTTAATGTTGTATTTTATTTTTGTTTTTAAGTTGTAATCATTCATCTTGTTTTTATTATTGCTTGTAAGCCGCTCTGAGCCCGGCCTTGGCTGGGGAGGGCGGGGTATAAATAAAAAAATATTATTATATTATTATTATTAGTCATGTTTAGAAGCAGAATGGTGGACCAGGTGGACCTTTGGTCTGACCCAGCAAGGCTGTTTTTACCTTTGTGTGGAAGGCACTTTAACCACCCCTACCCTTGTAGCCTCTCAGACTTTCTGCCTTCTTCCAGCATGTGGCATAGTGAGCATTGCTGCACTTCTACAATTATGCTGAGAACTGCAGGGAAGCAGAGAGTGCTTACTGAATGGCTGGAGACTATGGAGGACCTCAGCACAATGTTTGTAGAGGAGCTGCATAGAAAAAGGAGATGTAGAACCTTATTTAGATTGGAGTCTCTCAGATGTCTAATAAATGGACTCTACAATTGTCCCATGATGTCATCATACAGCTTTATAGATTTGATTTAAGTGATTTTATTTAGCTTGTGGACTGAACCTGGTTGCTTGACATGCCTCCAGTTGGGCTGAGATAAGGGGGAAAGACTATTAATTCAAGGAGTAAAACCGTAAATGGAATTTGTCATGTTAGAGTACTGGTTGATAAGTGCTTCTATGTAAAAGTCAACACCCACATGGGAGCATCCTCCTCCTCCTTGTCTCTCTCTCTCTTATTTCAGAGAACTGGGGGTGCTGAGGGAGGAAGAGGAGCCCTTGTTTCCTTAACCCTTGTGGGATGACAGATAAAAGCTATGTAATGGAATAGCCATAACTCCCATTTGTAAGAGGTAGCTGTGGACTGGATGGCAGAGCTGTTGGGAGAGGGAGGAGAGATAGCTTCATCTGAGATGCAGAGATGTGAGTCTTCTGTTTATCGGCAGAACTTAGACGTTTCGAGCTAAGACTTTATCCAAATAAATGTAACCATGTTTACCCTCCAGTCAGTAGAGTTATCTGATCTTATAATGGATGTCTAGGTCTTATTGTGAGGTCTGTTGACTGGTTGAATCAACTGAGTGATTAAGACTGTTATATATGTTTCCTTCTGGGTCTGTTTTGCTTTGGCTTTCTCTTACAGTCTCCCATGTCTACAGTCCCCCTCCTCTGGCAATCTGCACAGAATTTTGCTTAATGGTTGCCATCAATTTGATTTTAATTTGATTTTAATTAATTTTATAATGAATGTTTTTAGAATGTTGGATTATTTTGATTGTTGTTAGCCGCCCTGAGCCCAGCTTCGGCTGGGGAGGGCGGGATATAAATAAAATTTATTATTATTATTATTATTATTATTATTATTGGATTATGACACATTGCCAGCAATGAGGGCTAGGTGGTAACATGAAGTGTTAATTGAGAAGAGGTGCAATATGAAGTCAGTTAAAGTCAGAATAAGACAGGCATAGTGAATGCGGAGGTGTTTAAGGTTTAAGAAGAGAAGGAAGTTGCTTTCCATCCCTTCATGGTATGTTTAGGGAATTGGTATTTGTAGGACTCTCTGGAACTGGGTATTCCAGGACTCTGGGACACACATCTGTTGACTATGATGTCTGCTCCCTCATTCACCTGTTTGACTTACAGAATGGTATGTTGGCATTGACAGTGTGGCTCTATTTCCTTATTAGAGATCACCGCTGGTTTATAAGATAAACTGAGGATAAAACTGGAAAACTTTGTCAGAGGCAAATTAAAGTTTTTGTCTCCGTTACTGTGACATTGGAAAGGTGTCTTCCAGTCTAGCCCAGCCAAATGGCATGACAAAGCTAGCATACCTGCACCAAGAGCATATTGTTAAGACTTGAAGCCATTTTAGTAGCTAAATCTCTTTATTTACCTAACATCCAAGCTGGTGGTTTCAAACATTATTTGCTTACCCTCACTAGCACATCCCACCTGTGAAGGAAATCAGTTTCAGTGCCACAGCGACGGAGAGTGCATTCCTCTGCCATGGGTATGTGATGATGAAGAAGACTGTGAAGATGGCTCTGATGAACGTCAACAATGTCGTAAGTTATGAACTAGCAGTGACTCTTATAGCTCAGTTGTACAGCACGAATGTTTTGTATACAGAAGGTTCCATGTTGAATCCCTGTTGTCTCCCAGGTACAGCTGGGAAAGACTCCAGTCTGAACCTTGGAGAGCTCCTGCCAATCAGAGTAGACAATAGTGAATTAGATGGACTAGTGGTCCAATCTGATAGAAGGTAGCATCCTATTTTACCCATTAAGTGACCTTTCAAGCCTTTGTTGATGGGTGGGTTGATGGGTGGGTTTTTATCTTCGTAAGTTGCTTTAAGACTTTTTGTGGAAAGAAGCTAACCTTTGGACTTCGTTTTAGGGACCTTAACAGTGCAATCATAAATTCAATCCAAAACTTAAGTGAAATGGGAAGAAGAGCAACTAACCTCACAAGAGTTGCTAGGATGCATTTGGATGGATAAAGAAGTGCAATTACTTGCCCTGAAGTTTAGGGTCCAGGAGGGCTTGTTGTGGGTTTATGTTCAGACAATGTTCAAATTTTCCCTGTGCTCATGTTATTCACAGGAATTGCTAAGTCAACCCAAATTCTGCTCAGATACTCACTTTCTGGGAACTAATTTCCCCAGTTGTGCTGCAGATCAAGATTTGGACTATTGACCAAGGATAAGACTTTCAGATTATTATTATTTTTAGCACGCTCTAGAAGAGAAGACAAGCTCACCTTGTTCTTTGTCCTCATCACCCTTTGACTAGGGGCTACTGCCACAAATAGTTACACATCTACTAAGGAATAAGTAAAGGGCAAAATCCAGGCATTTCTAAGCCATCACTGGACTAAATCATGACACTTGCTTTAGTTTTGCACGTCTACACATTAACTCAAGACCTTTGGGAAGTGGCTGTAAAGCAAAGTCCTGCTTCTGTTTTCGAGTCATTTTCAGGAAGATGCACTTGTTGCTTGCTGTGTGTGGTCACCTAACTATTGTACTAGAGAGCAAGCCACACTTTGGACACTCGCAAAAGGTAGCCCAATGTTACTCTTTCCATCCACCCACAGAACCATAAGCATTAAAAGTGACCTCAAAGACAGTCTAGTCCAACCTTCCTGTGATACAGGAAACCTACTGTTACAGCAGTATCTCTCTCACCTGGCCATTGCACCACAGTGAACAGGGGTTGTTCATTCTTCTGCTTCAGGCTGATGTTTAGCGGGTTCCTATGACTGAAGGGGGACACAGGTGGCGTTGTGGGTTAAACCACAGAGCCTAGGGCTTGCTGATCAGAAGGTTGGCGGTTCAAATCCCCACAACGGGGTGAGCTCCCGTTGCTCCATCCCAGCTCCTGCCAACCTAGCAGTTCACAAGCATGAAGTGCAAGTAGATAAATAGGTTCCGCTCCCACAGGAAGGTAAACGGCGTTTCCGTGCGCTGCTCTGGTTCGCCAGAAGCGGGTTAGTCATGCTGGCCACATGACTCGGAAGCTGTACGCCGGCTCCCTCAGCCAGTAAAGCGAGATGAGCGCCGCAACCCCAGAGTCGTCTGCGACTGGACCTAACGGTCAGGGGTCCCTTTACCTTTACCTTTATGACTGAAGGATATTATCAGTGATAGTTGATAAGTAATGGCTGCAGCCAACTGCACTTGGTTTGGATTTGTTCATGAGAAATCTGACTGCAAATCCCTTCTAAGGCTCTGAAATGTTCAAAGTGAATCCATCTGCATACAACACAGCCATAGTGACAGCGTTGTTTTTTCCTGTTCAGTTTTTGTTCTGAGAGCGAGGACACATAATTCAAGTATTCGCAGGGCATCCTTTGCAGTAGGCATGGTGGCAGCAGGTGCGCCTCCAGCTGGTGTTTTATCTTTTGTGATAAAACTGAGGAGAGAAGTGACTGATAAGTCCTTGGACCACCTCATAAAGGAATCGAGTTTGCAAGCATAACACGAAATTGGGCGACAGTGCATCTTTGGAGGCATCCGGATTGGCACAGTTTGGAACCATCACACCAGATTTGGCAACAGTATATTCAGAGCCTTCCAAATCTGTGCTGTTTGCAATGGCTTGGTCTGCCATCTTGATCCAAAATGGCACCCAATATCAAGCGTAGATGAAAACTGCCTCTGCCACCTCAGACAGACAAACCATTTTACAAAATACATAGTAGAAAATAGAATAAAGTAAAAAAAAAAAAAAAAAAAGGATACAGAGAGAGAGATAGGAAACAGCTTCAAACAAAAAAAGTAATATTTTTTTCTCTCTATATAAGTGATGCACTTCTAAGCAAACTGTGTTTTGCAGCTGGGCGAACATGCTCCAGTCAGCAGTTTACATGTACAAACGGACAGTGTATCTCAGGAGAATACAGGTGCGATCGAGTCAAAGACTGCACAGATGAAACAGACGAGAGAGGCTGCCGTGAGTACTTTTCAATCTTTAGCACTAGATTTGGTTTCATCCCTTGTCTCGCTGGCATTTTAATCAATTTGTAAGATTAAGAGGTTTGTTGATGGACAGAAATGGCCACAATATGCTTCTTGTTATCAAAATTTCATTGCAGATTCTTTCATGGATTAGTGTTGATGCTCTTATAACAGCTACATTGTTTTAAGACTTATTACCTGAATTATTGCTATGTTGTGGGGTATGGTTTGTAAGAATCTCTCCCTCCCTCTCCCTCCCTCCCTCCCTTCTTTTTTTCTGATGCTAAACAAAGAGATAACAGCCCAAAGTTAGCATAAGCAGTTTGATTTGGAAAAACAAGTATATGCAGTTGGGGACACCAGCCAGAGGTGGGGCCTACCATATAGTGTTGAACTCTAGCTCCCATCAACTGCAACCAGCAAGGCCAGGGGTCAGGGATGATGGGAGTTGTAGTCAAGCAACATATTCTGGAGGGGCACAGTTTCCCCATCCTTGACATAATCTATGGACTTAGACTTTTGGGTGTAAAACAAACATGTCAAAGAACCCCGTTATTCAAATGAAGATCAAGTACCTTTTATTTGGGCTGCAGAAAGTGAAATGCTTCTTTCGCAGTTTGATACAGAAATTGAGCGAAGGCACTGGGAGTCATGTAGAAGTGCTAAAGCACTAGGTGTATAGGAGCCAGAGACTGTGGGTTTCAGGAGCAAAACCAGCCTGCTGTGTCCGCTGTCACTGTGTAGAGTCCTTCTTGAAGGGTCCTTGTTGAATGATATTGTTGTGTAAGAAAAGGCTAATTATAACACAGGTCTGAGGCTGCCTTTTTCAAAGGGATGCTTATTGTACTTTTAAGCTACTCTCAGTTTGCTTTTCTGGCATAGCTGACAGATATTGAGAGTGAATTAGTTTTGCCATGAAACAGGTTGTGAGGCAGGTGCCCCCCACCTGCCTAGGACATAACCACATATTGTTTTCTCCGGAAGTAGGTAACAAAATCTAGGCCAAAGTAAACATAGGGTGCTGGAACCTGTGGTTGTCAGGTGGTGAGCCACCAGCCACATCAACCTGCCATTCCTGTTTTGATACCCACTTTTGTAGTGTTTGGTGATAGCATTTCATACATAGAAGATGGGGTTTGCCATGAGTTCTGCATCTGTGACAAGTGATATCCATAAAACAGCTGAAGCTAGAAGTTGAAACTCATCTGTAGTGGTATTTAATATATATTTTTAGAACCACTGTGAACATATAGCCTGGCCTCAGTACTTGGGAGGGCAAGCTGGAAAAGAAAGTAGTCCTCTTCATCCCCTTAGCTCAGCATTTTCAAACCTTGGGTCTCCAGCTGTTGTTGGACTACAACCCCCATCATCCTCAGCCAAAGCTCAGAGATGGTGTTAGTGGTAGCCCAACAACATCAGCAGACCCAGGGCTGGGTAAGGCTGCCTTAGCCAATTCCCTACCGGATTGGAATATTCTGCAACTTTATCTATGAGGCAAAAAACATTTGAATGGTTTGCACATGGAAAGATCGCATTTGTGATGAGCCAGCAGCCTTTTACCCCTTTCATTCGCTAAAATCAATAACGTATCCAAAACGGTAAGCGGTTCAGACACAAACTGGAATAAATGGCATCCAAGAGAAGCCAGCTTGGAATTTCCCCATGTAACAGAACCACAGACAACCTCAAAGACTATGAGTATGCCATCGGCGCTAAAGACTATGAGTATGCCAGTGGTTTAAGGAGCCAAGTACTAGGGCTGGAAAGAAGTTTCATATCTTGGCAAGTGTGGCCTTTATAGGAGAAAACAGTTTTTAATGTGCCTTTGGTAGAGGAAAACTTGATTACTTGAAAGCATGTTTTTGTTTCTTCTTTTCTCAATGATTAAGTCTCTGGGTGGATGTGTCCAAACTAACTTCTTTCCCATTGTTTCCACACCATCTATGATTTTCACCCTTTTGATTGACAAATGAGGGTCAGCCCAGCTAGTCATGACAAGAGTAGGCTAAAAAGAAACGAGCAGCAGAGAGCTTATGGGGATTACAGTGTAATCGTGGACATCTGCTTGCATCATTTGCTTATTAAACATGGACTCTGAGTACCATGCCTTATTGCCTATTGTTCATTATGGCCCCGTGTTATCCTATGCAACAGTGTTAACTACCAGAGTGGGTATGACAAACAACAACAATATTGTGTGTCGTATTTCTGTGAAACAATTTACATACGTACATTAGACCAAAAGTGGAACCTTAAGGATGTTAGTTTGGACAAACCACTCTGTGTTTCCCAAAACTGTAGACAAAGGTAGTCTATAGGAACATAACTATTAATTGTGGAACTTCTGAAAGATGCATTATGAATGGGCAGAATCTCTACTGCCTTCCTTACCACATTCTGCTTCCTGCCCTGATATTCTCATAGGCCTGTGATAAAGGTTTTTCTTCCCTCTGGTCAATAATGAATCTCCAGTAATGATTTCCATTCACCATTTCTGTGAGTTCTAAGAACGATTTCTCATCAACATGCCTTAGAGACAGTTCATTTATCTAGCAGAATTCGGCCACTGTGGTTCCTTCCAGGTGTTTTGGACTGCAATTCTCATCAGCAACAGCCAGCATAGACTATGGTGAGGTATGATGGGAGTTGCGTGGCGAGTTCCCGCCTCCCACCAGCAGAAATAAAGACACATGACGCAGATATTTAAGGTTAATGGGTGAAATTAGGCCACAACTTTATTGGTTACAGGTAAAGAGCGGTATTGGCTTAGGCATTGGTCCTATCAGACTGTCCGGCTTCAGCCTGCTTGCTTGAAGACCGGGAAGGGTTAACACCAGCAGGGGGAGCCCTGCTGATGCACATCAACCAGGGACTCCCCCAGGGTCACCTATCGGGGGCGTGCTTTAGGCCCTGACCTCCATAGGCTTTGGATGAGGCAACGCCCCGGAATCCTTTACCGGACTACCCTTCAATATTTGGGGGAGGTGATGGCGCTCCCCCCCCCAACAGATCTGCATAACAATACCCCTACCAATACCTAACCGCCAAAACCAAGTGAATTGTGATGATTAGCTACGAGGTACGTGAAAAACCAAATGGCCGGTGCCAATTTGCCAAGTGGAAAAAATTCCTACCAGGCCCCTTAACGGCGACCAACCGAGGTCCATAGCAAGGTCAAAAGGGAACCTAAAGGGCGGGCGGGTGGGAAAACCTTACCAGCTGCGGGGGCCCAAAGAGGGAGATCCCGGGGCCGCGCCTGCCTTAAATGAGACAAGGCACGCCCCCCCCCAAGCCAGCCAATTGGCTGGCTTGGGAGATGACGCTGCCCGAGGATTCCCCTGTTCACATGGGGCTGGAAGCCAGCTCCGCCCGTGTGTTGGTGGCGTGAAGCCCGCAACACCACCTCTTCCAGACGTCAGAAGTGGCTTTGTAGTCCAGCAGCATATGAAGGGCACCGGGTTGGCTATGCTTCAGTCAGTGGATTTAATTGAATTCTGTAGTTTTTGCTAAACTTTGTCAGTGAAGCACGAAAATTAAAGTGTAAAAGTTCAAAAGTACTCTGTTTAATTTTAAAGCCCACTCCCAGCCAAATCAGTTAAGTGGGCCTGTCATTGCTTTAAGGTGATTAGTTTCGCACAGCAGTGTGGGAGACCCAGGGTTAATGCCTGATCTCCGTTTAGTAATCCTTGGACCAATAAATCCTGGGATTGTTACAGAGTGGTAGACTCAGCCTTGGACTGAGGGAAGGCTTCATATCTTTCAGCAACAGTCATTATGACTAATTAAAGGGTTGGTGTTGACAAACCTTCTTAATCAACAGAAGGGAGGTGCCTGTTAGTGCGGGGTCTTAAAAATAGGAGCATTGCGCTGATTATGGGAAACCTAATGGCAGCGAATAGCAAAAGTGTGTTAATGTTTTGGAGGGCATACAATGTGGATAAAGTCACAAACAATATGGGCCCCTCATAGCTCTCTTGTACCGCACTCCGTTCAAAGAATCTTTCATGTGGCAGGATCTTCAGCCCTGGAAAGATCTGTCTGCACAGATTTATTGATGCATCAAGGCCATTTAATAGGGTTCACTAATAGAGCAACGTACACCCCTTCTGCAAAATCCCTGTAGAAAAATGTCCCCAATGTCATGAGGCATGTGACTGCCTGTGACTAGCTTCTGTATAAAATTCTCTTGCAAAAGCCAGTGGACTGGGTTCAGCTATAATGTTCAATAGAAGTGAAGATAAATAGCAGTGCTTTGAAGTCAGAATTAAAGAATGGGACCCATGAACGAAAATACTGTCACCCAATAAAGACGAGGAGAGCTTTAAGGGAACGAGCTGCTGTTGAAACAACTCTGAAAATGAAGACATACAGAATTTGGTTTCTCCAGCAGAATTTGAAGAGCCTTTATTCTATTTGGCAATTGGCATTGCTGGAGGGAGGTTTAACTGTGTAGGAGATAAACAATGTTTCTGAATGAGGTATGATATTTAAGAGATTGGTCAAATGCACAATGCTCTGCAGTTACAGGCAAAGTAAAATGGAACAAGCAGCTCGAAGGCCACAGCCCATTTTACTGCTAATGGGATTAACAGCAAGAAAAAACTACCCATGCAAAGGCTAAGATAAACATCAGACCAGTGTTTCAGCTCCAGTCCATTTAATTAGTGTTTCTGCTTCATAAAAATAATGGTTTTCTCCACTTACATAAATGCATTGCTCTGATTTAGAATCCTGGCTTCTCTCTCAAGAACATTTCAGATAAAACCATTGTGAAGAATGTAGAAGGAAAGCACGGAAATTAGCGTGGGTCTAATTGCCTTACACTTAAAGTTTCCCTTAGTTTTATAGGAGCCATTTTTAATCCCATATTTCTTTCATGCTTTCCTATTAACAAAATGTAACCAAGCTTCAACCCTATTCCCCACCCCAGCTGAAGCTCTGAAACTCTAAAACGCCTGGTCTTTTGAAGATTGTAGCAGCTATTATTACAGTCCTGTTCAGACTTACCTTACATGCATCCTACTAGCTCAGGAAAGTACACATTCTGCCTCCATACAACCCAACCCTAACCTGATTTCTTGACACCTGTAATTTGCCATTTTTATGGACAAGCATCTTAATGCACCAACTATGACTTACTATTTTGCTTCTGCGCTGTGCTGCTAAACTGTAGGGAAACTGTGGTTGGGCCAACACATTTTTGCTATGTGAATCAGAATGCCAACTGATGCCCAAATTAACTATGGCTGACGCATAGTGTGCTGGTGCATGCTGCTGAAATCGTCGGTGTTTTGTTCCTCCTCCTCCTCCTGCTGCTGTAGATAGTCTCTAGGACCAGGCACAAATCCAAGCATCATCAATGGCAAAGGAATATCACTGCTGGCATTTTCCACTTTGGGGGCATGTTGAGCATTCCCGGTGGTTTTCATGCTGTAGTAGCTGGAGCCCTCAGCTACACCAAGTTGAAGATTGGCCGAAGAATGTGTTAATGAAGCATTTCAACGGCACTGTCTACAACACCACATATACGTGCCACTGTCTCTGGAGCAGCTAGCAGCTGTTACAATATTGTCAAGATTAATCCCATTAGCCCCTAATGACCAGCTGTCCCTGATGATTATCCTGCCCTGGGCTCATAAGGTTTTACTATGGTTGCTTCATTTAGACAATGATTTAGAAAGACAATAGGAAACGTTGGAACAAAAAACTGCGCTTTAAAAATGAATCTGAAATAAAAATCTTCAAATGAATTAAAATAGTAATAGTTAATGAACTATGGCAAAGATTAAGGGGAAACAATGCTATTGTGGTTATAGGTTCTGCAGCTCTGCAGTTGCAGGTACCCTTTGTTTGCAAAGCTTGAACCAGAAATAAGAAGTGAATGACAACATCTGAATTCCCCCAGTCATCTGAACATGGGGAGCTGTATTTAAAGAAATTTTAAACTCGTTGGTGAGAGGAGATCCTACACTGTGAGATCTTCCATTTGGTCAATCACATTTCCTTGTGGTGCTGAGAGAAGTAGGAGTGAGTGCGTGTACTAGCACTTTGCCCCAAACTCTTCCTAGGATTGTTCTGGGTAGGGCCAGCCCTACCATTAGGCAGAGTGAGGTTGCTGCCTCGGGCAGCTGATTTTGAGCATTGTGAAATTTTGCTGTTTGTTAGTTAGCAAATCACTAGTTATTTAATGTATTGCTGTTCTATATCTTCTGCCAGGGAGGAAGAGAAGTGCTTGGGTGATTTTCTGCCATTAAGTGTTAGAATAACTTGACTGGCCTTGGATACCATACACCTTGGCCTCAGTTGCCATTTGCTGCTCCGTCACAGACAGTGAAATGTCTTGGGTTGGTTTTGGTTCTGGGGAAGAAGTAAAGAATGCCCAAGCGGACTTCATAGATTTCTTACAGTCTTGGGAAAACTGGTGGATGATTCAAGAGCTCAGTGGCAAAGAAGGACGAAGACGGATGTCTCACAAAGCAACAAGGAAAACAAAATTAAGTGACATAATGAACAGCCGGGAGGGGAATAGATGGCCCTTAGATTAGGCATAGGCGACCTTTGGCCCTCCAGATGTTTTGGCCTACAACTCCCATGATCCCTAGCTAACAGGACCAGTAGTCAGGGATGATGGGAATTGTAGTCCAGTACATCTGGAGGGACGAAGGTTGCCTATGCCTGCTTTAGATGATGATGGACCACAATTTCCAAAGATCTCTGATCATAGGGCGTGGTGATTGAGGCTGATGGAAGCTGCAGTCCATCTGCCACCGTTGCTGATGTATAGCCTAACTGTTTCCTCTGATGCATTAGAGTAAAGCATCTTTCCCCTTGCAGAGTACCCAACGTGTGATCAGCTATCGTGTTCCAATGGAGCATGCTTTAATGCAAGCCAACGCTGTGATGGCAATGTGGACTGCCGAGACGCCTCTGATGAAACCAACTGCAGTAAGTACTGCATATGCACACCATGGAGGATTCAACTGGTGTGCTTGATCATAATAACCAAAATGCTGGCATTTCTTTTTAGGCCATGTTCATGTGTTTGTCCTTCTTTTCAGCTCGTGGATGCTCCAATGCCCAGTTTCAGTGTGGAAATGGAGAATGTATACCCCGAGCCTTTGTTTGTGACCACGATGATGATTGTGGAGACAGGAGCGATGAAAACTCTTGCAGTACGTCAGTCTTCACTTGGGCTTCTTTCACTACTTTACAGCTCAGAGATAGGGAACTTGTGGCTCGTCAGTTGCTGTTGGACCACAACTCCCATCATCCTTGATAACTGGCCATGCTGGATGGAGCTGATGGGAATTTGAGTTCAACAGCATCTGGAGGGCCACAGCTTCCCCATACCTGGCCTAGAGGCTGAGCTTGAATTAAGCATGAAATGTACTGTTTAGAATATTGGACAGCGTACCTGTGAGTTTTACCGCAGTGGAGCAGGTTCACTCAAACCTGGACCATTTCAAACGTGTGTGTGTGTGCGCGCGCATGTACACTGAAGATTGATGATGCCCCGCTACTGAAATCCCTAGATGGGACATATCTCTGTCAACATAGCTAAGCTCAGTAACATGGGACAAAAATTCTTCCTACTTGTTGCTTTACGGTAGGTTAGAAATACTGGGGATGTTTTCCACTCTGTGCTCTTGGAGGTAGATTCTTTGAAGGAAGATTTGTTTGGGGGCTGGGATAGAAGGTACCTCTGCTTCTTTCCTAAAGACAGTCTTTCTCCTGCCTTTGTAATGTGTGGTTGTGGGTCCCCTCCTGGTCTGCTCTGCTCTGCTCTACTGCTTTCATCCAGTTCAGATGTCCATGCTCCTGCTTGCAGGCTTGGTAGAAAAGAAAGAAGTTAAGAAGGCAGCAAAAGCATTGTGCACGAAACCTTGGTGGTCTGAGCTTGCTCCAGCAAGTTTTATTTCCATGTACATATGTCTATAGTCCAGGGAGGTAGTGTGAAAAGTTTGGCATATGGGGAGTTCTTTATTATTATTTTTTTGCTGTTCTCTTCCTCAGCATATGCAACTTGTAAAGGGAATTTCTACACTTGCCCAAGTGGTCGCTGTATTCATCAGAGCTGGATATGTGATGGAGATGATGACTGTGAAGATAATGAAGATGAAATAGGATGCGGTAAGCAATGAAATAAACTGGCTTCAAAAGTAGTGACATTTGGAAATGTGACTTTCCTGCCCCTTCTGGGTGATGATTTATACGAATGCAGGTAGAAGATAATTTGCCATATTTTTGCAACCCCTTTTACAATGTCCATTTTTAAAGCAGTATGTAGCTTTTGTTACCAAGTTCAGTCCAGAACATTAGACTATGATGTATCAATCCTCAACTGCACTTTGGCACTCAAGATGTAATATCAGAGGTTTTGTTTAAACTCAGGGTGCGTTAGTGGGACAATGTGGTAAGTGATGAAATCATAATATACACTTAAAGGACAAGATCCTTAAAAAAATATATCTGCCACATAACGCATAATAGGCCAGAAAGGTCTAATTCCTAGTTAGAAAGATATGTATGTGGAACCCAAGACATATTTGTCAAAATAGTGTGACCATAGGCTGTC
Source organism: Podarcis pityusensis (assembly GCF_964106645.2). Classification (NCBI taxonomy): domain Eukaryota; kingdom Metazoa; phylum Chordata; class Lepidosauria; order Squamata; family Lacertidae; genus Podarcis; species Podarcis pityusensis. The sequence goes on along the minus strand of NC_138028.1, from coordinate 112,172,225 downwards.
CTAAAGCAGAAAGACATGAGGCCCTATATGCCATCCCAGTTACTTATTCCTTGTTCAACTTGACAGATGTTTCTGAAATCAGTAAGAGTTCCACCATTACACACACATTCTCAGTCTTTTTAAAATTCAGTCTGTATTCTGCCATACTGTTTCCCCCCCTGAAGAAACAGAAGTCACTTCATCCATTTGATTTGGTAGATTTGCAGTTAGAGCATTTTAAGTTTACATTTCAACATACATATCTGAGTGATTATGGGTGATAACGATTTGCAAACATGGAATATCTTACAAGCGGGCATGTCAAGGAGCTGTGATTGGAGGCAGCCATTGCCTTGTTGGCAAACCAAGGTTCATTTCTGCGTAATGTGTGAATTGGTCTCTGGAAATAATAGAAAAGTTTGTTTTCTTAAGTACCATGAAGCTGAAAGAGAGAGGCAGAAAGAAGTAAAAGATTGGCTGATGGAGGCTTTTCTAGTTATACTACAGCTCAGATAGCTAATGACAACCCCACCCCTCAAAATAACAAATGCTTCTTCAAACCTGAAATACTATTTGATATTGTGTAATGATTCTCTCTTCTGTTCCTTAGAGAGCGGGCATCGAGAATGCTACCCTGGTGAATGGGCCTGCCCTCTGTCAGGACAGTGTATTCCAATTGGCAAAGTCTGCGATGGGACTCCGGACTGCCCAGGCAGAGAAGATGAAACAAACATAACTGCAGGCAGACACTGCAGTGAGTAAATAGCACATGCAAAAGTGTATGGAAGGATCAGTCTTGCCATCTAGGCAACTATGGTTCATCTCTGAGAACCTAGTATTGCAAAGAAGAAAAGGGAGCAAGACTTCGTTTAACTTGCATTCACAAAGTCTGGGACACCCTTTCTGATATTTTGCAATGCTTCTTCTACATAAAAGTTGGCTCAGTAATTTTAAGTATGATTTGTCTACGGAGATCAGTGGCAGTCCCCTAAGATGAATGCTTACCTGGAATCATCCAACACATAACTACTGGGGTGCGATTCCTAAGCTTGAATTGCACACTAGTAGTTTTGTGTTTGACAGGGCCTGTGAACATAGCTGTTGGATGAGCTCATGGTGCAAAATGACTGCATTTCCCAAGTGATGTCTTTGCATTGTGCACACATTGGCTTATAGTTAAGGTTCCCCATTTGTTCCTTGTTTGCTGAAACAGATATTGTGTGTGTGTTTGTGTGTGTGACAAAATACCTGACGATTCAGTCTGCAGAACCAAGCTGCTCATACTGTGTCTTAAGGGCGATATTCAAAATGACTTTGTTTTTGGCAGACATATCTCGCTGTGCGGCGTTGAGCTGCCAGTACCGCTGTCACTCTTCCCCTTCTGGAGGAACATGCTATTGTCCTGCAGGATACATAATCAGCAGCAATGACAGCCGCACTTGCATTGGTAAGTGAAGAATGTTGAGATATTGATCGTCCATCTCTTAACTTCCTCCCCACAATTGTCATGGATGTTAAGAACTTTCAATCTTCTAAAGCTATTGTTACTACCCATTTTTTCTTTTGTTACAGTGACCCACGGGTTCAGCTTTTGTAACCCATTGATTACCTGATAGCAATCAGTTTCATGCATTTTAACTTCAAGCTTGCCTGTTTTATAACCATTACTTGACACATCTCAGCAAAACTTTGCTTAACACCCCTATTAATGTGGAACCTGTTGAGATGTTTATAATGCTTTCCAAGTTATTCATAGTTTTGTTGATGGGAATGTAAGAACACCAGTGACCATCTGATTGCAGGATATTTCTTCATAATCTATAGAAATGTTTTCCAGAAACATACAGGTACACAAGCTGTGTCAGATGCCGCGAAGCATGAATGATTTAAATCATTTTATTCCCAGTAAAGACCATTTTGACAAGTATCAATGGGGTGGTTGAGCTTGCATTTTGCCAAATAGTAGATCAATGCATTTCTGGTGGTGTGAATTTCTGTTGGACAGGGATACTGTGTTAGTACTGGAGCTGTGCCCCATATCTGAACAGGTATGGGACAGGTAATTCATGGGACCTTCGAATGCAGCAGAAGAAAAATGGTAGCTTGCTTTCCAATGTATGGCACAGCCCGTGCTTTTCTACTTGCTTTTTTCTGCTTGTTGTGTTACTCTTGTCTTCAGTTATATATATGGTGATGCCCCAGTGAAAGCAGTGGGCTTTCTGCATGCGTGACAAGGCAGAGTATTGCAGTGTGTGATGCTTAAAGGTATAAGTTAGAACAATAAGGTCGTGTAATCCTCTCCATTACCTTTTGACCTAGTTCTCTTAAGGTGCATATTGACAGTACCACTTCAGACTATAGATGGTGAAAGGAGGGTTGCTCAGACAGCTGAATGTTCTTCCACCATTCAGAAAACTAGCTAGCAGAGAAGAAGGGGTTCAGTCCACTCTTCTTCCTGCCAGCCTATTTTTCCTATGTGTGGATAATTTTGTTTGTTTGAAGGAGTATGCAAATTTGGGAGCCTCCCTATCTAAAGTGGTACAAGCCCGTCCTCCCTGAGGACTAGACCTTTGTCTGTTGGTTTGTTCTTCATTCTGCCTTACTCAGACAGCAAACGAAAAGCCATTCACCTGCAAAGTAATCCAATTTCAGTTGTCCTTACAGTTTTTGAGATGGAGGAGTTTAAGCTTCTAATGCTGAAAGCCGAGTCCAAATTAGTGTCAATAATCTGATTCTTGCTTGCTCCTGTTATAAATGTTTTGAGATGAGAGAATAAGAGGCAAGTCTGGCTTCAAGGTGGTTTCTGAAATGTCAGAAGACAAAAATTAGATGATTTGCTTCATTGTTAAGATTCTAGTGCAGCTGAGAAACCCCTAATAAAAACACACAATTGTTTTTAAAAAAATTGGTGAGACCTATCCCTTCTGCTAAAGCATGATATTGTGAAGTCTCTCGTAGCTACTGGCATTGCGATCCCCATCATTTTAAGAAAGGTGGTTTTCACAAATCACAGAGCAAGTTAATTTTCCTCTGATTTAATTTAGAGTTGCTGTGAGTTTTTATTGTAAAATAAGTGCTTGGGATTGGTTTGAATAAGCATTTGAGCATATAAATTGATATATCTCTTTTTCATTTTGATCAGGGTAGACTGAGCACTGAGGAGTTGTGATTGGCAAAAGAGCACCCAGTTTGTTTCATGGCTGGGCAGCAAAAGCCAGTGTTTGAACTTGAACTTGAAACTTGAAACCAGGGTTCAAAACCAACATTCTACCTGTTGCATTACATGCTGCCTCATATAGTTACTGTGTGTCATCTTTATTAAATGGCGGCCCACATTTTAGCCAAGGCAGCGGTTTTCCAAAGATGGGCATCAGTCTGGGGTGAGTTTAAGGAGAATGGAAACTTAATGCAACCACAAAGAGGAGCTGGGTGTTGTGGTTGCTGCTGCTGCTGCTGTGTCCTGTGGACCCCTTACTCAAAATACTCTCAGAAGTCTTGGGTATTTTTAGAACCTAAGTTTCTGGAAAATACGGAAGAGGCATGCGTTTATAACATCTGAATCGGATGGGCATCTTTCTGTTAGTAAGCAAGCATGTGCATCTGTGTACCTGCAAATAGGCAGAAAGAAAGTGAAGAATTCTGTGGACAGAATGTGCTTGGCAATGTTTGCAACCTTGTCTGTGTTACAGACTTTGACGACTGCAAGACGTGGGGCATTTGTGACCAAGTGTGCGAAGACCGCGTTGGCCACCATCGGTGTCACTGTGCAGAAGGTTACGTCTTGGAGCATCACCGCCACTGCCGAGCCAATACCTCATGTAAGCCAGTAGCTCTGGGAGCTGATCTTTCTCCCTTGAGCGATGCTTTGAAAGCTAACATTATCTTGTCATCTCACAGGTGCTTGAAAGGAAAGCCGATTACATGCTTGTGATAAATGGAATGCCCTTGAGTGTAATGCAAGGATGCTTAAAGTTTTGCAAGGCCTCCCAGCACTTTGCTGTCACTGCCTGCACCATTTATTTACCTATTAGCCAGTTGTTGCTGGAAGACCAGGCAGCAAGTCCCCCCAGTATCCTTCACCAAGTAATGAAAACAAACACCACCCCCCCGCCTTGAAGGATTTCTAAGTGCCATTGATTTAGATGGGAGAGGTTTAAACAAGACCATAGCTCAGTGGCCGAACTTATGGTTTGCATGCAGAAGGTTCCACATTCCATTATTATATCTCCAGAAAGAAATTCCAGTCAGACCTAGATGCACCAGTTGTATATGGCAGCTTTCTTAAATGTGCATTTATCTCCACAACAGAAATCGGTGATGCTTAAACGTGCTTTAAATTGGACAGGTTTGCACACAATGCACATATTTTTAAAGTATGAAAGTCGTCAAAGAGAAACGAATAATTTTTGCCTGGCACTTTAAATATGTGTACTAGTTCATCTTCTCCCAGAGAATGAGACCCAATTTACATGTTACACCAGTTATGTGACTTCTTCTACAATGTGTAACCATATGGGCACTTCTGCGATAATAGTTAGTTACCTGTATAAATTGGTGGTGGTGGGATTAGGTCTTGGTTATATATTGACCTAAGAAAGAATAGAAAATGAAAAATGTTCGGAATAGGGCTATGATACGAACTGCATACATACAACTGTTCATACAAGCAGATAACTGTATAGACCATTATCCAGATAATCTTGGAATCATGACTCTCTGTTTCATGTGTAAATTGGGTCTTAATATTGGGGTTGCAGTAGAGAACCAGATTCTAGAAAATGTATAGAATAGGTATGCCCGTAAGGTAATATTTTACAGGCTGGTGGTACACACAGTTGTCACAGTTAACTGTTGGCCGTTACCCACCCTTTCTGTAATTTTCTAGCTAATGCCCAACTGCACAAGAAATGGCACATTAATGCCATCTGTTCTTTCAGCTGGAGTTGCCTCAGTTATTTTTTCTAATGGCCGTGATTTGCTGGTTGGAGATGTTCATGGACGCAGTTTTCAGACTCTAGTCCGATCCCGGAACCGTGGAGTCGCCGTCGGTGTGGACTTTCATTTTCAGCTGCGTAGAGTATTTTGGACAGATACAGTGCAAGATAAGGTAGGTTGAAATGTCGAGCAAAATGGCATTTTTGGAGCAGAGGGATCCAAGAGCAGGATGTGTTGATAACTTTTCATTTCTCGGAACAGATGCAGGGCCTTCCTTTGTTTCCCAACAAAAACGAACTTTGAGATGGTTTTATGATAATGACCGCACTTGCGAGCTATGCTCTTACATGTGATTTATCAAACAAAGCACACTATTATGCTATGGTACTATCTTGAGCAACTCTTAATATGATTGGAAATGGAGTCCAAAAACCTAATTAAGAGAAATAGTAGACATTCTTTCAAAACTGAGTGTATTTTTTCCTTTGCAATTTCTTGAAACTTGATCATTTAAAATGTGAAAGTACTGTGTTCTCTGAGGAGATAAAAATCAAATATTCCTCAAGTATATTACAGATAATTGAGGTAAGAAATATTGACAGTGTGTTGTGCTATGAGCCAATATTTTATTCCATTGCTTTTATGCATTGCTTATATTAAGTTCATATAATCCAAAAGGTGTATTCAGCTTCAAATCCAAATGGTTCAAGAGTAATTACTTTAAAAAGATTGGGAATATGAGTTAAGAAGCACAAGTTGCTTTTTCTCTTGCCTTGCAAATGCCCTTAAAAATATTCTGCTGTCCAGTTACTAAAAAAACAAACAAAAAAACCTATATTTGGGAGCAGGAAGGATTTGTCTCTCAGAAGAAATTGGTTAGTAGTGATGTGGAGAACATTTGGCTTCATCTGTAGCCCATTCTCTGCATCCCCTAGATCAAGGGCTCCAAATCTGTGGTCCACAACCTTCACTCCGATGGTCCCTGACATGTCTGTTCATTTGTGATTGAAGATGGGAGATGGCACATCCATCACATTAAGTCTTCAGATTGATTTTTAATTGTATTTTTCTTCTTTTATTTTTTATATCGTGTTGTATTTTATCCTGTTCTTGTACTGAACTATGGAATTCAAATTGCTTTACAATAAAATACAGTATATAAGAAATAAAAGAAACATATGGTGACATACAGTGAAAACCACACAGCATCTAATACATCCCGTTACAATTGCTGCAACAGGCAGAAAAAACAATTTAAGGGATCTGCCAGGACTCAACAAATTTCAAGTGGTCCATGCAGACAAAAGTTTGATTGCTGATGCTAGACCTGTATTCAGAGGGGGCTCTAAATGTCCAAAGACCTCACCATTGTAATTCAAACTTTACTTTCAGGTTTTTTCAGTTGGCATTGATGGCTCAGAAATCCATGAAGTTTTAAATGTTTCAGTCGACACACCTGAAAACCTAGCTGTGGACTGGATTAACAACAAACTCTATATAGTAGAAACCAGTGTCAACAGAATTGATATGGTAAATTTGGATGGCACTAATCGAGTAACTCTTATTGCTGAAAGCTTGGGAAACCCTAGAGGAATAGCTGTCGATCCTACTGTTGGGTAAGTTATAATGCTGAATTAAACAGAATCCCTTCTGTTTGTAAACTGTAAACTTTAAAGCATTTAAAGTTTTTGAAATATCATGGACTGTGGAATAAATAGGAACGGATGATGGTATAGAGCTTTCAGCTCTTGTGTTCTCTTTCTCTTGCAGAATTGCATTATTTTGCTTTATATTCCTTTGTTCACTGCTGTAACAACTGTGTTCCGGTGCAGCAGTACAAGAGTCGTGATAGGAACATTTTGCTGAATCCAAGAGAAGAGGAAGAAATATGGTGCAACTCACTGTGTTTATGTCTGTGGCAGGAGATGGCAGGCACCTTCTTAGTGCAGTGGTACCTCTGGTTACGTACTTAATTCATTCCGGAAGTCCGTTCTTAACCTGAAACTGTTCTTAACCTGAGACACCACTTTAGCTAATGGGGCCTCCCACTGCTGCTGTGCCGCCGGAGCACGATTTCTGTTCTCATCCTGAAGCAAAGTTCTTAACCCGAGGTACTATTTCTGGGTTAGCGGAGTCTGTAACCTGAAACGGATGTAACCCGAGGTACCACTGTACTTGCTACAGAATCAGTGCCTGGGAAAGATGGGTGTGAACATAGGGAGATAGTGATAATTAGTTATCTCTCACATCAACATGCAGACCATGCATTCAAAGAACATGGCTTCCCTGAAAGAATCATAGGGACCATAATTTACCCTTCACAGAGATACTATTCCCACCGCTCATGAAAAAACTAGAGTTCCCAGGATTCTTTGGAGGAAGCCATGAACTTCAAAGGTATGGTATGTATGTGACCTTACTTAGAAATGTCTTCTTACAAAGAGATTTAGTGTAACTATACATATGTTGATGAGAAAGACAACTTATTTGATATCTAGCTTGCTCAAGTTTACAAGATCTATCCATCTGACAGACACATCCTTAAAGTTCTGTTGCTTTAGGCAATCTACATTAATCAACTGTGGTTGTAAGTAGATTGGGGCCTTGGTCTCTGTTTGCTGTAGTTAGGCCACTGTATACACTGTATAAGATGCTGGGAATAGTCTTCTCATTGCAATGGTTCTGCATGGGACAGAGGGCATTACTGGGGAGCTCCTCCATGCAGTTTGAGGGACTGATGTAGTAAGAATTTGCATTTCTTGGTGGCTGGTGTAACACATACACTGACCCTAGTTCCTCATGTGTCCTATCCTGGCCAGTGTGCAGAATGGCTGGTCTGGTGCCACAAGACTATTTTTAGTATTTCTGTGAAGACTGAGAGGCACTCAGTGGATTTTTCTTTTCTTCTTCCCTTTTATAGTTATTTATTTTTCTCAGACTGGGATAGTCTCTCTGGTGACCCGAAAGTGGAAAGAGCCTTCATGGATGGAACAAACCGCCTAGACTTGGTTAAAACAAAATTAGGCTGGCCTGCTGGGATAACTTTGGATATTGTATCGAAGAGACTTTACTGGGTGGATAGCCGGTTTGATTACATCGAAACTGTAACTTACGATGGACTGCAGAGGTGGGAAGAAGTTTTAATCAATATTTTTAGTTGTTAATTTATTTGATAATGATAACAGTTTATGAGAGTTGTGTGTTATGGATTTCCATTAAATCCACACAGGATTATAAAGTAGATGGGTAAATATTTGAAACTATATTATGAAACATCTGGGGTTTTTTTAGATATTCACCACTGTCCCTGGATCTGTAAGCAGTAACAGGCCAGGGGTAGCTAACCTCAGATGTTCTTTGGCTGCAACTCCCACAATTCCTTACAGTTAGCCATACTAGCTTGGTCTGATGAGAGCTGTGGTCAAGCAATATCTGAAGGACTCTGCTGGCAACTCCTGGGCTAAATTATTAACAGAAGAGTGGTAGGCTCTCCCTGTTGCATGCGTTGATAGGAGAGAATAAGGATAAGAATATTGTGTTGATCCTTAGTATTTGTAGGAGTCCAGAAGGTTATTTCATCGCCCATGTTGATTTGTATATTCTTGGGTAGGGGAAGGGAATGGTTTTGGGGCTTCAAATGTTGATCCTGAGATGATTGGTAGGGGAGGGGCAGGGTATCCCTCCTGGAAACGTCGATCCCTAAATACTGTACACAACTCTGTGCAACTCTGGATGCCAGGGAGTTGGCACCCACACAGCGCCTTTGGTCCCATTTTCTCCTTTTGTTTACAGCGGAGAACTTAATTTTAAAGTCCTATCTTTGTTTTTCCTTGTAATCTGGACTTTTCAAGGTCATTTGTGAACCAAGAACGCAAATAGAATACTCTCCCCCACCTTTAAGATAAAAAAGCCTGTTAGTTATTGCTGCCTGGAGCTTCAGATGTAACATTCCTTCCAGAGAGGAACAGTTGCTAGTTTATTAATATAAAAGTAAATGAGATGCTTCAGTATAAGCAGCATACTTAAGATAACATTAAAAAATGCACTTTTAAGCAAAAGTTTCGATTCGTTTGGATATAGTACAGCAGCAGTTCTTCTGACACATACAGCTAAAGCACACCCCCAAATGCACATTTAAAGCATACAGCTCCCACCCCCTGAATTCTGGGAACTGTAGTTTGGTAAGGATGCTGGGAGATTTAGCTCTGTGAGGAAAACCTGCACTCCCCAGGATCCTTTGGGGGAAGTCACATACTTCAAATGTATGGCAGATGTGCTTTAAATGTTTGGTGTGAATCTGCCAATAGCCTTGCTTCATAATTAATGCCGCAATCATTTCCAAAGTCCATAAAGGTTATCAATAGCTACTTGTCCTGATGGTTGTGTTCACTGTCATCAGATGTCAAGAAAATAGACTTTCTGACTTTTAGAAGCCATCTGAAGGCAGACCTGTATTGGGAAATTTTTAATGTATGATATTTTACAATTTTTAAAAATATGTGCTGTAAGCCGCCCAGAGTGGCTGGGGAAACCCAGCCAGATGGGCGGGGTATAAACAATAAAATTATTATTATTATGAACAGTTGCTGAGAATTATAGGCATACAATTGTGTGCCATTGTGTGCAGGTTCTGTTTGTGTGTTCCCCATAGTCTTCTTTTTCGACACTGTGAGAACAGGATACAGAACTACATGAGCCTTTAATCTGATCCAGTAAAGCAGTTAAATTGGTTTTATTGGTTTGAGCCCTTTCATTTCTTCCTTATTTTTTTTAAAAGCTCATCTAGTTGACCACCCCCTTATAACCCTTCCTTGATGTCCTGTTCAGTCTTTTCAATTTTACATCATCCCAGTATTTTTCTCCTCTGTGATTTTTCTTCTTTGACCCTCAGTGGCCATATTTATGATTCCGCAAGTCAGTTGCTAAATCCCTTGTGAAGCCACCATAACCAGAGATCGAATGTAATATTGATCTTGCCTGACTATAAGTCTTCATTTTCAGATTTTGTTAATGAAAAATAATTCTTTCTGACTCACGAACAGGAGAACAATAGCTCACGGAGGCTCCTTGATTCCTCATCCTTATGGAATAAGCCTTTTTGAACACAATGTGTATTTTACTGACTGGACAAAGATGGCGGTGATGAAAGCTAATAAATTTGAGGATTCTAACCCACAAGTTATTTATCAGTCTTCCTTGCGTCCGTACGGAGTGACAGTCTATCATGCTCTCAGGCAGCCCTATGGTAAGTCAAATGAGGGAGCCAAAGGGAAGTAGCCTCTTTAAAATGGCGGAAGGTGTGATTGGATGCCGTGGATGTGGCTATTAGTTGTGATAACTGTGTTGCACGAATGCTTGGCATGGGTGATGTTCATTCAGTGCCTTATTCCCTTGAAGCTTTCAAAGAATAAAATACAACCAAACAGATGTAAGGCATGTCTGGCTAAACTGCAGCCTTACCATCGACCATGCCATCTGTGACGGATAGGACTTGGAGGCCCTTCGGCTCCCCATCTCCGACGTAACGGAATCTTTGCACTTGTAAGGGAAGAAGGAGCCCAGTGGACATGACAACAGCATGCAGGGCAAGGGATACTTTGTGCATCTAGCAGTTTGGGCTGCATGTGAGCTGTTCCCCTTGTTGGTTTGGTCGCATCCTTGATGTCGAAGGGAGCAGTACATCACTGCACACTTGAGGGACTGTGGTGGTAGATCTCCAGGAGACTTAATTTCAGGCGTCCTGCCAGCTTTCACATCACAGCATAACAAAATAAAAAACTTCCTTCCAGTAGCACCTTAGAGACCAACTAAGTTTGTTATTGGTATGAGCTACATGAAAGCTCATACCAATAACAAACTTAGTTGGTCTCTAAGGTGCTACTGGAAGGAATTTTTTTATTTTGTTTCAACTATGGCACACCAACGCGGCTACCTATCTGTAACATGACAGCATACTTATTTACGGGTTGGCAGCTGGGATAGCACCCTGTCCTATCTTCCAAGTGATAAGTGTTGTGTGTATGTTATATATTTCTCTGATGGAAATAGGGACACCCTATTCCATAATAATAATCTGATTATTTATAGTCTGCCCATCTGACTGGGTGGCTTCCAACATATATAAAAACATAATAAAATAGTAAACAATAAAAAACTACCCTATACAGGGCTGGTTTCAGATGTCTTTTAAAGGTTGTATAAGTTACTTATCTCTATACCCTCCAACATTTCTCCAGTGAAAATAGGGACATCCTAAGGAAAAGCGGGACATTCCAGGATCAAATCAGAAACTGGGACGGCTTCTGTAACTCTGGGACTGTCCCTGGAAAATAGGGACACTTGGGGGGTCTGGTTTGTGTGTGTGTGTGTGTGTGTGTGTAATTTTCTTTTCTTTTTTTAAGCATACTGTTCTAACTACTCTTAAAAGGGAGAGCGGCATTTCCTTATTAGCTGGAATGATTGAATGTGTTTCAGATGAATTAGGTGTGAGACAGCCTGATGATCCAAGAAGTTATGCAATTCAAGTCCCATTGTTTTCAGTAGGAGAGAGGAATGCTTTTTGCTTTCCCTTTTAAATCAAGGGAACTTAAATGTACTTGATATGTAGAAAGAAAAACTACTTTTGGAAAAAAAAAATAAGCCAAATCTGTGAGTCTGCAATATGTTGAGAATCGGTTCAGAAATGCTTAGACGGTTGGGAAATTTGAACAGATTTAACAGGAGTTAACCATGTAAATGTGTTATAGGAGGCACTCAACATGAGTAGAGGAAAGCTGATATTTTGTCCCTAATGTTTTGCATGCACTTAGGTAAAAAGTACCAATGAAATTAAAAACATCATGAAAGCCTAACATTTGATTTAGTTTGGTAAGGCTGTAACCGTATTATTTTTTTCCAGTAAGAAACCCTTGTGGTAGCAATAATGGAGGGTGTGAGCAGATCTGTGTTCTCAGTCACAAAACAGATAATGATGGTCTTGGCTATCGTTGCAAATGCATGTTGGGCTTTGACTTGCATGCTGACGGACGACGTTGCATTGGTAAGGACTCATGTTGACTCTCTTAAGTAATGCTTCTATGGATGGCTTTATTGCTAGCTGGCTTTTCAGTTTCAGTGTGTGCAATCCTCACAGCTGCTGTGCACCATTATGTAGCAGAGTGAATGTGGGACTACTCGCATCTCCCCGTAGGGGTGTTGTGCATGTTTCCTAAGCTTGCCCAAAGTATTCCATGTGGTGGGAACTGTTGTGTTTCAAAGGTAGTCCCATATCTGCAGCCCATCCCAGTTCCTTGGCTTGCATCCTGCATGTACTTCTCATTTCAGAAATGATTTGGGCGTGTGATTGGGTTCTGTTGTGATCTAGAGCAGGCAAAGTTCCATTGCTGGGTTTGACCCTTATTTTATTTCTTTATCACATTTATATTCCACCTTTCTTCCATCACAAATCTCACAACATAGGTTTTTTAGACCGTTTCTGATGGAGACATTGCCCAGCTGAAGGCCTGCTTAGTTGACAACATCATATGCCTTTAGATTGGGCACTTGTTTAAGTTTGTATACATGATTTGTTGTAATTTTCTGTTCTCCACTTTTCATTTTTAATTTAATTTGTCTTTTCTGGTAGATGTTCTTGCATGGATATTTTCTCCTAATCTCAGTTATGTTTTTAAAAGCATTAACTTTAACTATCTATTATTTTAGGATCATTGGAGCCTTGAAGTAAGGAAGCTGATTTTTTTGTGTTCTTTCCCATTACAGCTGTGCAGCAGTTTCTGCTCTTCTCATCCCAGCTAGCTGTTCGTGGAATCCCATTCAATCTTTCCACCCAGGAAGATGTGATCATCCCTGTGACAGGGACCCCTTCCTATTTTGTTGGGATTGACTTCTACGCCCAGGAGGATACCATCTTCTATTCTGATACCATTAAGGACATAATTTATAAACAAAAAACAGATGGGACAGGTAAGATGCAAATCTCTCTGTTTTGATTTCCTCCTCTGCCTATCTTAGCATCTTGAACTGAGCAGGAAAAAATGGGTAATCATCGCTTTTGATCCCATTGATTCAGACTACAAAGCAAAACTGCTGTTTTGAAAGAGCAAAAATAGCTCATCTCTATAGACTGTCTTATATAGAATAAAACTGCTGGCCCGTATAGCTCCATACTGTCTGCATTGATTGGGAGCTGCTTTTCAAGGCTCTTAGGCAGGGGTCAGTAAACTTTTTCGGCAGGGGGCTGGTCCACTGTGGACCTTGTGGGAGGCCGAAATATATATTGAAAAATAATGAACGAATTCCTATGCCCCACAAATAACCCAGAGATGCATTTTAAATAAAAGCACACACTCTTCTTATGTAAAAAACACGCTGATTCCCGGACCGTCAGTGGGCCGGATTTAGAAGATGATTGGGCTCTTAGGCATGGGTAGGCAGACTAAGGCCCAGGGGCTGGATCTGGTCCATGGGCCTTCTAAATCTAAAATATAGGCCTGAGATGTTTCCCAAGTATGGTTCCTCAGTTCTTTTAACAGGAAATTGAACCTGGGATCTTTTGCATACAGAGAATGTTTTCCACCACTGAGCTATAGATAGGGATTCCATAGAATTCCTATGGAAATGGGAGTGGAAGTTGCCATAATTTGCATGTTCAACCTATATCAGGAATAGAGCAGTATTCACTATCATTATTATTAGTCTGCAAATGCTATTCTGTAGTCTGCATTGGTTTTGATGTTGCCCTTCTGCTGGAATTAATTAATTAGGTTAGTTCTGGCCATAGCAAATAGGTTCTATAACATAGGTTTTAGTGGAAATCAAACTGTAGCAGAACGGAAGCAGCGTTGATTGCAATGAGCACAGGATGCAATAGAAATCTTACTGCTTACTTCCCCATCCAATGGCCACTCACTTTGGGGATTGCAGAGGGGAAGTGGTTAAACAAATAGTTAACTATTTATCATATAACGCTTAAATAGAAAGTTCCCCATTCCCCTTTTGATAAATTTTATGTCCATTTTATATGAACACCAGGCAGGGAAATCCTTGTAGCCAACAGAGTGGAAGGAGTTGAAGACTTGGCTTTTGATTGGATCTCCAAGAATATCTACTGGACGGACCCTCCGTATAGGAGCATTAGTGTCATGAGATTGGCTGATAAATCGAGAAGAGCTATAGTTCAGAATCTGAATAACCCTCGTTCAATAGTGGTTCATCCTGTTATTGGGTAAGTCTCAGCACTCGGCTGTGTGTTCAGAAATATAACGAGGTAAAGCCCTTCTGCGATGCTGCTGTGTTAGAATGCAGGCAGTGCAACATGTGCTAGAATGTTCCTCTGCGTCAATAGTCCCCTGTCTGGAAATGCTATAGAAACGATTTCTACTGTAACCTGTTTTTCCACATGCAGGATTGCTATTAAAAATGTGGGTATTCAACCATGCCATTCCACCACCTCCATTCTGAAGTGATACCAGGTCCAGGAGGGCTGTACCACATGATATTTCTGAAACTGTAGATTGACTCCAACTTTTTTAAAAAAATGGTTTGTGTGTGTTTTAAGGGCCATATGGTTTTGTATTTCAAAAATACTTCTTGCTGTTTTCAGTCCAGGAGCCTCCTTTTCCCATCTCAGATATCTTCCCCTTGTTCAGGCATCCCTCCCCCTCCTCCTTGTTGTTCTGGCACCAGTTACAACATCCAGAGCAAAACGCAAGGTGGTACAAAATCAACACAAAAGGGGTATTCAGCAGAATTATCTATTAAAAAACCAAGAAGCGTTTGTTCTGTGCTCTTTCTTTGGATTGGAACAGAACTCACTGCAGCGTAAGAGTTCCTGTTATCTCCACGGTGTTATCTTTATAAATAACTCTCTTGGAGGAGTGTTAGAGCATGTCTTTCACTTACCTAGTCTCTGATACTCCGTTCTGAGGGCCAAATCCCAGCCTGATGTTTTTGCTTTGTAGAGGAAAAAGAAGTTATTTCAGAATGCAAAGTCCATGCGGAGGTTATTATCGTGGTTATGCGTACTGCCTCTGATGATGGGGGCTCCCTCTCCTGGCACTTGGTTATGCAGCTGGAGTCAGTTCCCATTATCTCTGGGCGAGAGGCTAATTTAAACCTTCTGTGAATGTCTTGTAACTTTGATTATACTATGGAAAAATCTTCCTCCTATCTATTTCCTTATTTCCATATTGTTAACTGTTGACAGATCTGTAACAAGAAGCCATAATATTTTTATTTATTGCTGTTTATCCATAATGGATGGGGAGGGAATGCTCCAGTTCTTAGCAATATGGCTGGCACTTGCTTCTCTATTGAGTTAAACTTTTGTTTTGGTGAAAACTAGTCACCACTACTACTGTTACTATTATTATTTAGGGTCAAGTTATCCCTAGGTAATTTTCCGTGGATTTCCCCTTGCAGCACACTGCAGTTCCCTCCCAAAATACCCCGCAGGGTCACAGTGCCCTTTGGAACATCATGGGAAATGGCACTGTGGGGGGCATAAGGGGAAAGAGGAATAGATGAAAATTGCCTGCCAATCCCTTCCTCCAGTGTAGTGCCTCGTGAAATCCACTTAAGGGAAATCTGAATCCAATCCATTATTATCCTTTTATTTAGTGAGTGAGTGAGTGTTGAGTTGAGTTGAGTTGAGTTCAGTTTGTTTTTAAATTTGTTTCCTCTATAAGCGATAGCAAGAACAAGTGTCAGAACATAGTAAGTACTATGTCTAAAAGACCGTTTTTAGTTTGGGGGTTGGGTTTTTATTGCACTGCAGGTGACAGGCAGGGGAGAAATATCAACATTTTGATGACTATTTCTAGTTTCAGTGCATTTTATTTTTATTTCCAGATACATATTTTGGACGGACTGGTTCCGGCCTGCTAAGATCATGAGAGCATGGAGTGATGGATCACATGCCTTACCAATTGTGAACACAACACTTGGCTGGCCTAACGGCTTAGCTATTGATTGGAGGTAAGAAATCAAATCAAAACAAGGATTTTTAAAAGCAGATATTATACAACCAGCGGACATTGCAGAAATAATCTTTACACTACAGCAAATGCAACATCAAAACGACCATTTCTTCCAGAATGCCAATAGTCAAGTCATTTTCTTGCAAACTACAGATGCTTTTAGTTTGTCACCAAAAGTTGAAATACTTTAGATGGTAGGGAAGTAAGTTATGAAATGCCATTCCGAACAACAGATTTAAGTTTTCAATTACGGCTGGGCTGAAAGGGTGGGAGAGGGTACCTTAGCCAAAGCTTTGATCTGTAGTGATAGGCACCTCTTTTTCCAGTGTTCTCCCTGCCTCAAGGTGTACTTTGAAAGGAGATTGAAATGGTTCACACCTCCAAAGTGAGGGCATTGCTGAGCCAGAAGGCATTGCCCTCATTCTGGATTGACTTATGCAACAGCTCCAACTCTGAGTGGCTGTATGGAATCATAATCATTTTATTATTGTTTTATTAAATTTGTACATCACCCTTTATCTGAGGATCTCAGGGCAGTTCACAGTATAAAAATGCAAAGTAAAAGCACAAAATACATAATAAAAAACAAGAACGAAACAAACTCATATCCCCGCCCCCAACACATTTAAAAGGACATTTGTTGTGTGGGCCCCAACTGACAGGGAAGGCTTCCCAGGAAGAAGCCTCATTTGAAAGGGGAAACGAAAACAGTGAGGGGACTTGTGGAAGGCGGATTCTGGAACATTTCATCCTCCTCAAAATACTAATTTTGCACCAGATGTTTATGGTGCAGAAACCTCCATTGAGATGAATAGCAGTTAGATGGGAATTATTTACAGAGGAATATACCTTCCACCTGCATGTCTCTGCAGGCAAACTACTTTTCTGTAAAAATTCAAATAAAACTCTCATTTCTTTCAGTTCTTTAAGGCTTTACTGGGTGGATGCCTTCTTTGATAAGATTGAACACAGTACCTTTGATGGGCTGGACAGGAAGACGCTGGAACGAATTAATCAGATGACACATCCATTTGGTCTCACTATCTTTGGAGGTCAGTATCTATGTTGAGTCCTCACAGCGGTCCTCAGTCTCTCACGGTATGAAAGCCTTTTGGAATATAGTAGGTTGCAATGCATTGAAATGCAGGTTTTCTTGCAAAAGGATTGTTTACAGCAGGGATGGGGAACTGGTGGCCTTGCAGGTGTTGTTGTGTCTCCGACTTCCACCAGCCCAAGTCAGCATGTCCCAAAGTGTAAGGGATGGTGGGAGTTGCAGCCCAACAACATCTGGGTGGCTTCAGGTTCCCTTATCTCGGGTTTATGAGGTTTCACTTCTTCATTTGCTTTTGGAATACACACACAAACAGAAAATGCAGGTTTCAGCCTTGTATCTGACTATCTGACATTGCAAGTGCAGCTTTGGTCACTTTCTGTCTGATTTCCAGTATGATGTTGTTGTTGGTTGGTTGGGTTTGTTTGTTTTTAATGAGGGAAATGATGTTGGTTCTGAAACTCCGTGCTGTAAAAGCTGTTGTTGTCACTTGCTCATATCACCAAATGTGAACAATGCCATTCACCACGGCCTCTTTCTGGAGCAAGTATGTGGAGAAATAGACTGAACCTCACATCACACATTCATTTTCATGCTGCATCACCCAACTCTCTATGTGAAATTCTACAGTGCTCCAGAGATCACTTTTGCAGTATGGATAGAAGAGAAGAAGAGTTTGGATTTAATATCCCGCTTTATCACTACCTGAAGGAGTCTCAAAGCGGCTAACATTCTCCTTTCCCTTCCTCCCCCACAACAAACACTCTGTGAAGTGAGTGGGGTTGAGAGACTTCAGAGAAGTGTGACTGGCCCAAGGTCACCCAGCAGCTGCATGTGGAGGAGCGGAGACGTGAACTCAGTTCACCAGATTACGAGTCTACCACTCTTAACCACTACACCACACTGGCTCTCAGTAATTCTGAGGAAGAGTTGAGAATTGACTAGCACCCTAACTTCCCTAAGTGGAGATTGGCTTAATGGAACAAGGCTTTCTTGCCTCCCCCTTCTCTGTACTGCACTTCCAGTTTGTTCCTTCCAGTTGGGGGAACCTCTAGAACAGCATGTGGTGGTGGTGGGGCTGCAGCAGAAAAAGTGGAATCCATAAAAACCCCCACCCACCCCCACAAACACGGCTCACAGCCAGTTGGATCCAAACCAGTACATATGCCCAGTCAGCTTTGGCATGTGAGCATTCCTGTTGTTCATATACAATAATAACCTCTGTAATGTTTTGGTTGGGTGTTGCAGGCTATGCATATTTCACTGACTGGAGACTTGGCGGAATAGTTCGGGTCCGAAAGTCTGATGGAGGAGAAATGACTATTATTAGGAGGGGAATCAATAATATCATGCACGTGAAAGCATATAATGCTCAGTCTCAAATAGGTAAGCTTATCTATTGTACTTTTTCAAGGATGTATGTCGAAGCATCTTGATTTGCAGTAGCATTATCCGTTCAACTTCTTTAAACATTTCCACAGATTCCCAAGTTTTTGCCCTTCCATTTTTACCTTTCGTGTCTTAGAAATCTTTTCCTTCTTCGGGAAAGAGGGTGTTTTGTAAGTGTTTCCATAGTGTTGCAAATCTTCCGAATTAATCTTTCATTGTGTTTTCGAAGGCAATAACTACTGTAACAGAGCAACAAATCCCAACGGAGACTGCAGCCATTTCTGCTTCCCAGTGCCCAATTTTCAGCGGGTTTGTGGCTGCCCCTATGGAATGAAACTGAGCTCTAACCAGTTGACCTGTGTGGAAGATCCATCCAACGAGCCTCCCACTTTACAGTGTGGTTCATACTCCTTTTCCTGTGGCAATGGCAGGTGTGTACCCAGGTACTATCGATGTGATGGTGTGGATGATTGCCACGACAACAGCGATGAACAGAACTGTGGATCCCTCAGTAAGTATTGTTTGTATTCCCCCCCCCCCCAATGTCACTTTTTTCGTTCAAAAATTACTCAGTTGCAGTCCACCTATTGCAACAAATTGGAGAACATAGTGTAAGCCTTCAATACCGTTTATTATTATTTTTTAAAAAATTAGTTTTTATTAATGATTTTTTGTGTTACAAAACAGATAAACAGGGAAAGGTGCATCTATTGTCTCCACTTTCGATCTATAGTCTTTTTGTTTACATTCAGTGAGAGACAATTTTGTCATAGACATCTTGCAGTTGGGGGAAAAAAGAGCTTGCATTCTCAGTAAAAATAAATAAATACATAAACAAAGGGCCTATCCACACGATGCTGACACAAACCCCTACACCAGTAATAGGCAATAGAATGAAATACCATTTATGTTACTCAGACCTAATGAGTTTTCTCCCCCTCACCCCCCAGATTGTGTTTTTACATTGAGTGGAACATCTTTGTGTGGTAGCCAGGAAGGCTGGTTTTGGTGGCATTATAACTCAAATCTTCTCAACGTTTTATTTTCTTGTTTAGACAATTCTTGTGCTTCGTCGGCCTTTACCTGCAGAAATGGCCAGTGCATTCCTAACCGTTGGCGATGCGATAAGCACAACGACTGTCTCGATAGTAGCGATGAGCTCCACTGCCCCACACAGGGCCCCACTTCATGCCCGGCAGCCTTGTTCACCTGCGACAACAGCAAGTGCATTCCCAGAATCTGGCTGTGCGATACAGACAATGACTGTGGTGACGGATCAGATGAAAGAAACTGCAGTAAGCGTTCAAATAGGGAGGATACAGCACTGTGCTTAGTCTTTCTCAGAAATCTGCTTTTCTGCAACAACAGCCCAAAACCTCTCCTGCCTTTTAAAACCCAAAGCAGTGTCCATGTGATCCCCATCCAGGCCCTGAACAGTCCCAGATAGTTTAGCTCCAGGGTACCCTAAGCCCCCTCTTCAAAGTCATTGCTTTTCATTCTCTGCAGCTCAGCTTCTACACAGCTCTGGCTACCATTGTAAGCATGCTTAGTAGGAGTAAGCCACAGGTAGGGTTGGGAATGACTCTCGCCTCAAGGCCTGGGGACCCACTACTAGTGTGCATTGGCAACACTGAGCTAGGAGGACCAGTGGTCTCCTAAGGCAGATTCCTATGTTGGTTCTAGACTAAACTAGTTGCACTTAACATTGAAATAGGTGGGACTTAAGTCATAATGAACTTGTCCTACTGGTTCCAGGGAGATTTTCCTTCTTAGAAAATACATTTAGGATGGTGCTGCACAGAGTGTAGCTCTGTAATATTCTGCATAGTGTGTTAATGCAAAATAGGGCTATGGGAAAATAGGTACAGCCGTACCTCGGTTCTCGAACATCTCCATTGATGAGCGTTTCAGAACCTGAATGCTGGAAACCCGGAAGTAAATGCTTCCATCGGAAGCCAAACAGCTTCCGCCGTGTGTTTTTCAATTTTCTCAATTGAATTTGCAGGCCACCCTTTGTGCCTCAGTTTTCAAACACTTCGGAACTCAAAAGGTCTTCCGGAACGGATTACGTTTGAGAACTGAGGTACCACTGCATTCTATTAAGTTGGTGTTTTGTTTTTATGCTGTCTTGTTTAGCTTTCACAGAGACATGTGAGCCTGGTCAGTTCCAGTGTCCTGATCACAGGTGCATCGATCCATTTTATGTGTGTGATGGTGACAAGGATTGTGTAGATGGAGCGGATGAACATGATTGCAGTTAAGTATCACCTGCCTCCTCCTTACACTTGACATTTTCATCTTCAGGGCTAGTCACACTTCTCTGAAGTCTCTCAGCCTCACTCACCTCACAGAGTGTTTGTTGTGGGGGAGGAAGGGAAAGGAGATTGATGGCCGCTTTAAGACTCCTTAGGGTAGTGATAAAGCGGGATATCAAATCCAAATTCTTCTTCTTCTTTTTCTTCTTCTTCTTGTACTTCAGGGAAATGGGTGATGCAAGCATTCCTCCTGTCCTCTGCAATCCCCAGGGATATATATTTCGTTGTAATCACTGCCTACCATGTTCTCGCTCTTAGTACAATGGCAGAGAAACTGTCCAAAAGCTTGTCACCAAGTGAAACCTGAGATAATCTTTCTTTTTTATTTTAGTTTACAACTGTAGTTCCAATGAGTTTAAATGTGCAAGTGGAGACCAGTGTATCAGCAATTATTACCAATGCGATGGTGTCTTTGACTGCAACGATCACTCAGATGAGGCTGGTTGTCGTAAGTACACAACTGACCCAAGACATTTGGCTGCCTGAGGCAGAACAGCAGATGCCTGTCCTCCCAAGTCAAATTACTTATTACCCAAGGACTTGAGGGAGAAAATCCCATATACACCTCCTTTCCTCCTTGGCAGTAAAAATACATCAATGATTGATTGAACAACTAGCAATTTGCTGCCCTTTAATGACATCCAAAGTATGCTGCCTGAGGCAGCTGCCTCACTCTCCATAATGACAGGACTGGTCCTGACTATAGGAACAGACAAGGTTCCCTGTTAGTAGTGAAATATTATGAAGAATTGAACACGCTGGCTGCAGACAAGATGTGATGTCTGCAATAACTCAGCTTGAGACGCATAATAAAGTGACATTCTCCAATAATAACGTGACATGGGTTAGATCTCACATGTCTTCTGAATCCAAATTTGAGTCAAGATTTTGTTATACTGAACTGCTTTGTGTATAGTTTTAGAAACAATTCACACACTGAAAGCAACAAGAGTTTTCCTAATGGCTTCAATGAGATGTGCATTAAATTCCTTTTTTAAAAAATACAGAAAAAAGAAAAAATATCAACACTATAATGCCAGCAAGAGGGAACGATGTTTGAACAAATTAAAACTCTTTTTATATGACTACAAAGTATCCATACCGCTTTATATTTTTAAGTGAAAAGAATCTTAATTTAGTTTACAGCCTGCATCAAAACAATCAAAGAGAACATTCCAAAATAAAATATTATAGAAGAAAACAAGATACAATATACACATTAAGAGTAACATAATTAACAGAAAACTTAAAATATCTGAAACATTTCAAGATAAAACAGTACTAAAAGGAAGTGGAATATAGAATGCACATTTAAAACAGCATGCTTAGCAAAGGAATAAAATTAGCAAGACAAAAACGTCCCTCACTTCCGGCATAGGCCAGGGGATAGGTGCAAGCTTTTGTATTGAAGCATATCTAAAATGTTTGGTTATATTTTTATGTAAGTAAAATTGCTGCTGTCCACAGACATTAAATGGAATGTGTACTAGTCTCTGATATCTGTGTCTGAAGAAATGTGCATGCACACGAAAGCTTATACCCAGAACAAACTTAGTTGGTCTCTAAGGTGCTACTGGACAATTTTTTAATTTATTTCGACTGCGTCAGACCAACACGGCTACCCACCTGAATCTAGTCTCTGCTATGCTATTCTGTCATGTCAAGGGTAGTCCTTTTGCAATTCCTCTTAATTTCCAAAAATTTGCTGCCCCTTGTGTCCGAAATGTGTGCCACAGCTCTGCTTGCTTTCCCACCAATGCGTGGACTGTCTCCCACATGCTTCGTATGACTATGTTTCAGCCACAAGGCCACCTGGGATGTGCCATCAGAATGAGTTCCAGTGTCAGTCGGATGGCAACTGTATCCCTGCCAACTGGGAATGTGATGGGCACCCCGACTGCGTGGATGGCTCAGATGAGCATCATCGATGCCCCCCCAGGACCTGCCCTCCTTCCCTTTTCCACTGTGACAATGGGAACTGCGTCTACCGTGCTTGGGTCTGTGACGGTGACAACGACTGCCGCGACATGAGTGACGAGAGAGACTGTCCCACTCAGCCTTTCCGGTGCCCCAGCTGGCAGTGGCAATGTCCTGGCCACAGCATGTGTGTAAACCTCAGCAGAGTATGTGACAATCTTGCCGACTGCCCTAATGGAGCTGATGAATCGCCCTTGTGCAGTAAGTTACTTTTTTTTAAGGGCAAATGCAGGATGGACCTGCAAGATGCCTGGATATTGGATGGGGCAGGAAAATCCTAGGAAAATCCTGCCTATTCTATTTTGCAGGGTCATTGTGAAAGGTAAAATGGTAACAGCTATATATGGAATCCTGAGCTCCTTGAAGGAAGAGTGGGATACCGACATAATAAATTTAAAAATACATAAAGGTCACAATGAAGTATAATATACTTGTTTGTATGGTAAACCTGCAACTTAACGTTGGGGTTATGTTCCAGGGTTGGTGCCTAAAGCCAAAATTGAATATAGACAAAGCACATTCAGTGGCAAATGGGATTGCCACTTTCTGTCTGCTTTTTAATTTAATTTATTATTATTTTTTGCTATGCACATAAAGTTGAATGTGGACAAGTTAAATGTGCATAAATTGTGGGCTTACTGTATATTAAATTGCAATATCTGGAGCCCGCAATTGCATGGCCCCACCATAACTTGCAGGCCTTTTGCAACTGTGCAAGACTGTATGTTCCTTATTTTCACCAGTGCTTCGGTTGAGTTTAATATGTTAAATGTATTTCAAACTTTGCTTATATCTTCAAATACTTGTTAAATTCACAGTCTATGAGATTGGGACATAATCAGTAGTTTCTTTTAATTAAAATTAAATTTCATCTGGTCTTTAATATTTTCTGTACAATTTCTAACTTTTATCTGATGATAATCTCAAAAAATAGCAAGCGGCCAGAAGTCGTGTTTGTGATGATTACTGTCAGTGTTGATTTACACTTAATCCTAACTTCTTTCTTTCTTTCCTCCTTTTTTTCTAATCAATGCACATTCTCAGATGAGCCTCAGCCAGGTATGAGTCTAAAGCATACTAGATTAATATTTTGACACCAAATTGCATTTATTAGCTAAGGGCTTGTTTACAGAAACAGGTATTCCTGAGAAGGTTTCAAAGACTCTGGATTTGGGTTTGGGGTTTTTTTCTGAACCGACAAACTTTATTGAGGGGGGAACTCCAGAATGTGGCAGCCATGTATTCATCCTCAATA
Organism: Podarcis pityusensis; assembly: GCF_964106645.2. Classification (NCBI taxonomy): domain Eukaryota; kingdom Metazoa; phylum Chordata; class Lepidosauria; order Squamata; family Lacertidae; genus Podarcis; species Podarcis pityusensis. The sequence continues at coordinate 112,148,348 of NC_138028.1, read as the reverse complement.
GCTCAGCGGACTGCATTATTTCAGATAAATTTCCACCCCGCTCACTTGGGCATCTTCAGAATTCTATGTGTGCATGCAAAGGAAGTGCTTTCACATGTGCACATAAAACCAGCTAAATTTTCCATTCTAACCATAGGCTCTTCTGCCACATCACATATCTCTGTGGGGATTCCCCCAACTTTCAGGATCATTTTGTGGGGTTTTGGGGGGGCATTTAAAGGCTGAGGTAGAAAACAATCGCAGAAAACCCTTGGAACGTGTTCTCCTCTCTATCACAGCCACAGTCACTTAAAAGGGTTCAAAGGAGAGCCAAAAGTTCTGTACAGTGGAACCTCGGGTTGCGTACGTGATCCATGCGGGAGGCACGTTCGCAACCCGCAGCGCCGCAGGTTGCGATTCAGCACTTCTGCGCATGCGCAAAGAGCGATTTAGCACTTATGCGCATGTGTGAGTGCTGAAACCTGGAAGTAACCTGTTCGGCGTGGTGCACAACCTGAAAATGCACAACCTGAAGCGTCTGTAACCCAAAGTACCACTGTACTATCCATATGTTCTTGTTCTCACTTCACTTTGTCTTCAAATTGACACCTTGAGCTTGTGGGGGGATAGGAAGAAACATCAACTCAGTTTTAAGCTACACCAAACCTGTATTCTTCTCTCTGCATACCTGATTATGTAAAAATAAGGCACCAATTACCACAATTCCTATTTCTGGTATTAAACCATTCCTTTTTATGTGCTAGGGAGAGGGTGGGCAATCCAAGTTCTTTTTGAGCTTCTTGCACCCTACATTTAGACTTCTAAATTGATCCAGTTTTGTGTTGTTAAACAGCGGTGGGGAACCTGTGGTCCTCCAGATGTTGCCAGACTCCCCAACTCTCATCAGCCTCAGCCAAGATAGCTGATGGTTAGGAATGATGGGATTTGTAGTCAATCAACATCAGAAGGTTCACAGGTTCACCACGTCTGCTGCTAAAGAAAAAAAATGTAGATTTTAGACTTTACACCAGCAGAGGGACGTGACCTGCTAGTATATGAGTATGTTTGAAAGGATCATGAAGTAAAAAGTGAATTACCGTATTTTTCGCTCTATAAGACACACCAGACCACAAGACGCACCTAGTTTTTGGAGGAGGAAAACAAGAAAAAAAAAATCTGAATCTCAGAAGCCAGAACAGCAAGAGGGATCGCTGCGCAGTGAAAGCAGTGATCCCTCTTGCTGTTCTGGCTTCTGGGATAGCTGCGCAGCCTGCATTTGCTCCATAAGACACACACACATTTCCCCTTACTTTTTAGGAGGGAAAAAGTGAGTCTTATAGAGCAAAAAATACGGTATTTTGACTTTGAGTCTCATCATAACATCCAATACCATATTTACCTCAATTAGTTTGTGGGGAGTGGGAGGTGGGGAGAACTCATATAGGCAACACAGGATTTGTGGTTCATTTGTGGAAACCATAGCTGCGACTTTGAAGTAATGTTTTCCTCATTTATTTATTTTTTTAAAAAAGCTAGGATGGCTTTCTGCCTATCTGTTTTCTTGCTATGCCATTTGAGGATTCTGAGCACCGGCTGTTATTTTCAGATGCCTGTTAGCTGACGATACCTTTCAAAATCTTTTTCTGCTTCTGGTACTACATGGATGGCATTTCAGCAATGACAGCCCACAGGAAAAGCAGGCGTTCCGTGCTGTCTATTAATGTTAATACCTGCCAAATTGGCTCAGAATTTACCTCAAACATGTTAGTTATATGTATACATATCAGTATACATTCCTTTTACTTATAACTTATTTAGTGCACTTGTGGCCCTCTAGATATTGTTGAATTCCCAACCTCCCCAGCCAGGGAAGATGGGAGTTGGGAGTCTAATCGTAATATATGGAAGGCCCCAGGTTCCCCAATCTCTCCTACTCCTACATAAGAGCAGGCACTGTTGCTTTGCATTTGTTACGACTCCCTTTTCTATACTTTAGGGGAATTGAGAGGTTTTCATACCTGCTGGTTTATGTCCCTCTCCCATTTATTTGCAGACCAGGAGAGCTGTATGGATAATAATGCCGGATGCACACACGACTGTATCCAAGGCCCCTTTGGCGCTCAGTGTTCTTGTCCCTTTGGGTACCAGCTGGCCAACGACTCCAAAACCTGCGAAGACATCAACGAATGTGACCCTCCAGGGTTTTGCAGCCAGCACTGCCACAATGAACGAGGGTCTTCCAGATGTTACTGTGACGAAGGTTATGTGTTGGAACCCAATGGGAGGACTTGCAAAGTAGCAGGTGAGGAAGGCAAAGATAAGTCCATAAAGACAAGTGCACATGTAGATCCCCATGTCCCTAGCTATCCTGTGGCCTTGGCAAAAGTTTGTCCACTGTTAAGTCACTTGAAACCCACAGTATTAAGTAAGAAGAGGGGTGGGGGTGGGATTGAGCTGATGAAACTTGCAGGTGTTTCGTTTGGTTGCTCAGCGTTTTCTGTTTAAATTCAGTTGTTAAAAATTAGCAGACAGTCAGTGGTCGTATTTAAATTGGCACACAGTCAATGGTTATATTTATTTGCACATAATAATAATAATTTATTATTTATACCCCACCCATCTGGCTGGGCTTCCCCAGCCACTCTGGGCAGCTTCCAACAAAATATTAAAATATGGTAGTGCATCAAACATTAAAAGCTTCCCTAAAGAGGGCTGCCTTCAGATGTCTTCTAGAAGTGTGGTTGTTGTTCTTCTCTTTGACATCTGGTGGGAGGGTGTTCCACAGGGCGGGTGCCACTACTGAGAAGGCCCTTTGCCTGGTTCCCTGTAACTTGGCTTCTCGCAGTGAGGGAACCGCCAGAAGGCCCTCGGAGCTGGACCTCATTGACTGGAAGCCCTCCCTCTGTGCCTCACTGTGAATTATAGCATTTCACTGGAGGGGCCCCCTAAACCCTTTCTTTCTAGATGGCAAAGAGGAACTGCTGCCAGCCGGAAAGTACTGTATATAACATTTTTATTTTTTCTTAAATTTGCATACTGCCCTATACCTGCAGGTCTCAGGGTGGAACAACCAAATAACCCCCCCCCCCAAAAACCCCACAACGTTTAAAAAGGGTATTGATGGGTACTGGTGCCTAAAGGTGTATAATGAAGGTGCCAAGCGAACCTCCCTAGGGAGAGCATTCCACAAGCGGAGAGCCACTTTCTTCATGGACAGAACATTCCCATTCCTGTTTGTGGAGCAGAGGAAGCTGTCTTATAGCATAGCATTGTCTAGGCCAGGGGTAGTCAACCTTTTTATACCTACTGCCCACTAGTGCATCTTTCTTGATGGTAAAATTTCCTTACCACCCACCAGTTCTCAATGGAAGGAGGATTCAGCTCGTGCCATAGAACCCCCTACTGCCCACCTAGAATCCTGAAACGCCCACTAGTGGGTGGTAGGGACCAGGGTGACAACCCTTGGTCTAGACAACCCCTGGTCTCATGCTTTACTGACTGAGCTATCCCTTAGAGGCCTCTGTAGCATGTGCTCTGCCGCTGAGTTCCTGTCACGAAATGAGGCCTCTACTAGTCCAGGGGTGGCGATTTTATGACTGGCTTTTTCTCCAGCAGGTTTTTGTTTTTTAAAAAAATCTTTTGCAGAATTTACTTGACTTTGCCTGTTTTTGCAGAATTTGGGAATCTCCTCTTGTTGGTGGCAAGCCGTAACCAAATTGTTGTCGACAACATAACTTCCCACGCGCAGCACATTTATTCTTTGGTTCGCGATGGAAGGAACATTGTGGCGGTTGATTTTGATTCGGTTACTGATCGAATATTTTGGTCTGACACCACACAGGACAAGATTTGGACTGCCTACCAGAATGGGACAGACAGGAAAGTTGTAAGTCTCTCATGGAATGCAGACATTGGCCGCATGTCACGATTGCATGGCACCCCTGTGTGTGTGTGTCCACTTCTTCACTTGTGCCGTAGCTAACGTCTTTACAGATGTTCATGCAATGCACAGATGTTGAAATGGTGGAGCCAGCTGTTTTCATTTGTGTAATGCATGAAGGGACTTATTCCCATGGCAAACGTCATTGTTTGCATTCTTTGACCCAGTGGAGTGAATAGAGCCACACAAAGGCATGTGCTGACCCCTGTGATTTCCCCAGATGTGGGAAATTTGACATCATAATTTGTGGTAGACCCATCTCTCACAGTGCCCTGCCTTAGCGCTTGTTATGTACGTACGCTGTTGGGAAAGGGAGTAGAAAACAGAGCTCTGTTATGCACTGTGGGGATAAGCCTGCATGACTGCTAAATGTTGCAGACTGGGTAGAGGATTTGCTTGTTTCATTTGATGTCTGTCCCTTGTTTCAATCCGCAAGGGTTTCATTTTCTTGATGCTTGCAAGTTTTTGAATGAATCCGTCTCTAAGGGTTTTGTACAGCAGTTTTACTTCCAGCACACTGCTGGGTAGATTCTTCCCATAATAAAGGAAACAAGCTAAAAATGCACAGGGCACTATATTTCCTAGTACGTAATTGATAGTACTTGTGACTTTTGTTTACCCCTTTGCTACTGCAGAGCCAAGTCCTCTTGCTTCTCTTGAGCTATTAATGTATCTTTAACGTTACTCAAATACTATCCGAATATGAGAGCAGGCCAACTGCTTCCAGCCATAAGCCATTTGTTTGTAGTAGTTTTAGAACAGCAATGAATCGTTTCATTGCAGTGAATTAGTCTCTTTGGGAACATGAGTTACACAGCATAGCTCTCTTTTTGCTGTCAATAAGAACGAAGCTGCTCCTTTTCTTTTCCATAGACAGTTCATTAATTTTCACTCATTTTGGCTGTAGCAAACTGCAAGAGCGCTAACTTGTTCCTTCATGGTTTCCGGCAGGTACTTGACAGTGGTGTTACCGTAACAGAAAGCATCGCAGTGGACTGGGTAGGCCGCAATCTTTACTGGACAGACTTCGTTCTTGAGACAATCGAGGTCTCCAGACTCGATGGGAGCCACAGGACAGTGCTGATCAGTGAAAATGTAACAAACCCAAGGGGACTAGTGTTAGATCCCAGGACAGAGTAAGGTTTTCTCCTTTTTTCAAAAGGCACCTTTCGACAATGGGATACTTGCTTCCTTGGGAAGGGCAATTTAGCAAAGAATTACTGAATGAACAAACTGTAGTGTTATATTACCATTTGCTGGTATTTGTATGAGGTGTAGTAGTCAAGCCACTTGACCACATTCCCAGAAGTTGTCGTTGAGTTCTCCCAGAAGTGTTGTCCAAAGCTTAACCCTAAGCAAAGTACGCAGATTGAAATCTGTGGGTTTTGGATCAGACTGGCCATCTTGTGCCACTTGACCACTTCCAGTTCACCCCATGGTTAAGCAGCTCCTTATACAGGGAACGTGAAATTCATAGGACATTAGGTGTAGTTCTGGCTATGTTCTATGGTCCTCCTATTTCATAAGCTGTAGGAAATGGTCTGACCCAACCGTGCCAGCCCAATAAATCCAACTCTTTGGCCAGCTTGGGTTAGTCATCATAGATAAATTTAGCAAACACTTTTTATTGTTTGCATGGTATATTTGAAAATGCACCAGCCACTTATTTACATAAGAGATTATTTGAAGAGTTGAGGGGCTTTACAATCCTGACTTTATATATTCTCCATGAACTGGGTTGTGTTAGTTCAATTTCAGAAGCAATGGAGCATTCTGGAGAGTTAGCAGCTTGCTGGGCCTGCTCCAAGAGCAGAGATGCTGTTTTGCTTCAACCTAGATGCTGTTATTATTTTTTGCTCCTTGTTTTCCATAGACAGTAAGTTTTGAGAAAAGGGGTCAAGGGACATAAGGAAACATGGGCTGAGACACCTTGCTCTGCATGTATTTTTTTGAAAGAGTATTTGCTTCTCTCTTTTTCTGCAAATGCAGGATCTTTTCCTCCTTTGCACAGTTTATATATTTACTGGCAACTGAGGTTTATACGTCTTTGACTCCTTTGTTTAGAAGCAGTCAGCTCCACTTCTTTCAGGTCTGGAGTTCTTGTGGAAATGCTTTAAATCAACTTGGTGTCGGAACCACAGCAAGCATCTTGACGAAGTCTCATTTAATTAATATGGTTGCTTATTACATTTCTGAAGCCCTGACGAGGCTGATTTCAAGGCTGAAACTAGGGGCAATGTGAGATGACAAGCATTTCTGGGTAGGGCTGTCTGAACTCTGCCCTAAAAATAGAGAAATTAGGCAGAAAATAGCCCCATTTAGGCCCCAAAGAAAGCTGGGCAGGGGACTAAGGCCAAGGGCTTGGCTTGCCTTAAGGACACCTAAGTGAGCTCTTGGCAGAGGCAAGATTCAAACCAGGGACTTCCTGGCCCTTGGCTCTCTCTCTTAGCCATTACACTGTAGCACCTTTCAATACACCAAAAGCAGCTTTTGTGAATGAGGTCCTTTGACATTTCCGACTGTACCAGTGGTACCATTGTTCCTGCGACCGTTAATCAGTTGTTTTCCACAGTGCTCACGTGATGTTCTGGACAGACTGGGGCCGGAATCCCCGAATCGAAAGAGCAAGCATGGATGGCACATTACGAACCGCCATTGTCAGTAAGAAGATCTATTGGCCCAATGGACTTTCCATCGATTACCCAAACAAGCTGCTGTATTTTGCCGACGCCTATCTCGACTACATTGATTTCTGTGATTACAATGGAAACAACAGGCGCCAGGTGGTGGCAAGTGACTTGGTATGAAAAGGAAAAAAAACAAGAAAATTGGCCGGGGGCGCAGGGTGTGGCCATGGATTCCTGTATGGTGCAAATGGCTTCTGTGTTCTTCTGTGGTGAGGCAGCAGATCCCAATCTTCTGACTTTACTCCAAAACTCTTGTGTCCAAGTCCAACACCTGTCCACTGCACCATGACAGATTTCTGAAGCCATTAGCCTACAATATATTGCTTAAAAGTCACTTATTTAAAAAAGTCCTGTGGCTTGCTGTCTAGTTCCTGGGAGACAAAGAACATAGGTCAACTTTGTCTTGTAGGTGTTGGCTTAAGGCTGACAAAGTCTATTGAACTTAAAAAGACTTAACACATTTGCAGAATTCAGACATCCCACCGTATCGTGATTTTTGGGACCCCAAAACATGGCTTTCGTAAGAAGAGAACTATTCAATCTAAGCACAAGAGAGCAAAACTGAGGATTGCGGCTTATATGATTTCTTTCTTTTTCTTTTCGGAATAAATTTGATTAGGGTTTATAGAGAAAACTAACAAAACAGTACCAAATATTGTTTCCTCTGTTTTATCCAAACTAAGACTTTGATCTAAATACAATAAAAACATAAAGAAAAAGGAGGGGAAGAGAAAGAAATAAGGAGAAAGAGAGAAATAAAGGAAAAGAAATAGAAAAGAGGTTAAAAGAGAGAGTAGGGAATAAAATCCAGAAGGTAAGGGACTCCTGATTCCTCGTCCGTCCACTATTAACAATATTCACTTCATCCCCTCCAATATAAGACCCAACAAAGCCACTTTCTATAAACAAACATCATCTTCAATCCTCAAATCCAAATGTCGTTATTTCTTTTTCACTCAAAAGGTCAATGAGAGGTTTCCAATCTTTAACAAATGTTAACAATGGCTTTTCTCTGATTAAACATGTTAATTAAACATGTCAACATCTCTCAGCTAAGTCCGTTAATTTTAACAGCCATTCTTCCATTGTTGGCAAGAACGGGTCCTTCCATCTTAGTGCATAGCATATAAAAGTCCCGCAGCCTGGAGCGATGCTTAACATTATTTCTCATATTTTATCGGGTCGTGGGAGAAATTATACTTGAGAGTAGCTGTAGAGATTTCTGTGCTGTGCCACTTATTCTGGATACCAGTAACAACTGTAATAGCAACAGTGTTAAAATGAAACTGAGCCCTTTGCCCTTCTTTTAGGTGCTGCGACATCCTCACGCGCTGACCCTTTTTGAAGATTTTGTATACTGGACGGACCGATACACCCACCGAGTACTTCGAGCCAACAAGTGGCATGGAAGAAATCAAACCGTGATGGTTTATAATATCCACCAGCCTCTGGGCATTGTTGCAGTTCATCCTGTGAAGCAACCGGCCGGTAAGCTCAGCCAGTTACGATTTTGCAGCAGAAAAGCAAAACCATCCAGTGTAAATATTAGTAGACATCAAGAATATTTTGGATACTTCCAGCGATGATATTGGGCAAACTCTCCAGGGCCACAGCGCTAAAGCAGGGGTGGGAAAGAGGGTCTAGCCCCTGCAGGCCATTTTGACATGTGGGTGGGATTTTCCATCTGTCAATCCCCTGATGTCACAATGATGTCAGGTCATCTTTTTTTTTTTTTAAAGTACAGGCCCAGCTCCAACTGTTAGGAGACTGTTAGAAAACTACTGTTCCCAGCATTCTTTGGGGGAAGCCATGATTGTTAAAGCGGTATAAGGATGCTTTGAATGATTGGCGTGGATGAGGTTCATGAGTACAAGGAGTTAAGAGAAAACAGACCTATTTAGAGGGCCTCATAAACAGCTTTCCTTCCAAATCCCTACTGTTGTTCTAAAAGTACAGGTTTCTTTTCTTTCTTTTTTAAAAAAGTTTTTATTAGGGTTTATAAAGAAAAATGCAAAGATTATTGTCAAATATCCTTTTTTGTCCAAACTAAAACAAGAAAGGAAGGGGAAGAGATAGAGAAAAAGGAATAAAAAAATATTTAAGAGTGAGAGAGAGGAGGTAAGAAGCTAAAGAACTTCAAATTCTTCGTCTGTCTGCTATAGATAAACATTATTCACTCCATCCATCGAGTATAACCTAAAAATAAAGGTTTTCAATGCAAACCAAGATTCTGGGACATAGTACTGAGACGCCATCAATAACTAGTCTTAGCTTGATGTAAAAAGCCAGATGTGAAAAGCCAGTGGTCTTGCCTAATTCCCTCATTTCATATCATGCCACGCTACTTCTCTGCTTTTTTCCAATTTACCTTATCAATGCTTTTATTTCTGTCTTTCTCAGGTATCAATTTTTGCAGCTCATCCCCCTGCAGCCACTTGTGCTTGCTTTCTGCATCAGGACCACGGTTTTATTCCTGCGCCTGCCCGTCTGGCTGGACTCTCTCTCCAGATCATGTGAACTGCATGAGAGGTGGGGCCACGGGAACTGTAGCTGGAGAGAGAAAGAAAACCACAAAACATGCCACTATCAGGGAAAGACTTCTCTAGTCCCCGTCTGGTATTTCAGCAGAGTATAGGGGAGCAAATCTCCCAGATTTTGTTGTTACCGTTTTCAGGAAACACTGTGCAAATGCAGTTTATAAAATTAGACCGCCAAACCTGAATCAGTAGGCATGTATTTTGAAAACATTTCAAACTTTGCGTTACATGCATTTAATATGTGTAGGACTCCACGTTCTGTAGACTTTTCTGCTATACACTGAAAACATACTGTATTATGATAAATGTTAAGCATTCAGTCAGTTGGACTTGATAATGCACATGAATACTTAACTTCCTTGGAGATGCTCTGCCAGGCCGTGGGTCATGAGACTTAAATAGGATAGATTCCCATGGGATTTGAGCATCCTTACTGGATGCTTAACACTGCAATCCTATGCCTCCATACCTGGGACTAAGCGTCTCTGGAAACAGTGGTTAGGAGCCTAAGGTTCCCTTTTCTTTGGGAGAATGAGCTTCCTCAATGGAAGAAGTGATAGAAGGTCTTCTTTCCACTGATGGAAAGAACCTTTTGGATCCAGCCCAGCAGGACTCAGCTTCTGAGTTAACATGCACTGCACAGTGGTTTTAACAGAGAAGAGCAGATCGTAGCAAACACAAGTATTACACATTCTCATTCAGGATTTGGAAAGAATGGGGGGTGGGCTTGACCTTTTCCCTTGCAGAGATTGATTGGGGCTGCAATCCTTGCTGATATTGTTTAGTTCATCTTGCCAACAAGAAACTTTCAGCGACTGCACTGAGTCGCGTTTGCTTGCATTGTTTTCTTTTCACCACAGTGATATTGTTTAAGTCTGCACAGCTACCGTATTTTTCGCTCTATAAGACGCACCAGACCACAAGACGCACCTAGTTTTTGGAGGAGGAAAACAAGAAAAACAGTATTCTGAATCTCAGAAGCCAGAACAGCAAGAGGGATCTCTGTGCAGTGAAAGCAGCAATCCCTCTTGCTGTTCTGGCTTCTGGGATAGCTGCGCAGCCTGCATTCGCTCCATAAGACGCACACACATTTTCCCTTACTTTTTAGGAGGGAAAAAGTGAGTCTTATAGAGCAAAAAAATACGGTAATTGGTGGAGCCAATATTGCAAACCATCACGATGACAGAAAAGCACAAAGTCCCAAGCAGCACTGTTTTCTTGTTTTTTAATCATCGCATGGCAGTTTGATCCATGATATGCAGCCCTTGAACATTTGTGTGTTTCCCTCCTTTCACTGTGAAGCTGTTAAAACCATTTTTTTTTTGCTCCCCACCCCCCCTTTTTTAAGCAGTAGAGCTGTGTAGTACTACGGTGGTCCGGGTCTCTTAATATGCAAGCAGTTCAGAATTTCAGGACATTTTGCACATTAGGCCTCTGCGATAGGCCGCATAGATCTCTGAAGGGCTGTGTGGGGAGAGGAAAGTATCTGCTATTGGAGTTGACTTCATGCTTGCAAGTCAAAAAATAGGGCAACAGCTGCTGAAATGCAGAGTAGCTGCAAAGGTGACAAAGACTTGAGTCTCTCTTGGATGCCGATTTCAAGCGGACTGCTCCAAAATTAGTGCTTTGAGGACATGGATGCCTTATAGGAAGGAACCAAAGCTCAGTGGTGGAAAGACACACCTTTTATGTTAAAGGTTTCAGGTTTTGATCCCAGGCATCTCCATTAAAATTAAATAAGAATACCTCGCAGCAGAGCCTGGAGAGCCACAGTTAGTCAGAGTCAATAATACTGGGCCGAATTCACAAATAATCTGACCTGGTATGAAACGTTCTACTGTGTTCATACATATGTTTCAATGAGCTGAATTTCCCCCCAAAATTTAACAAGCCAGAGAATTACATTTTCTTGTTTTTAGGAAATACAGTAGAGTAAAATTTTGCTGCTTATCATGCTGTTTTGCAGTCGAACAGCCGTTCCTTATAGCCGTAAGAGATAACATAATTTACGGCATTTCTCTGAACCCCGAGGAGAAGACCAATGATGCAATGGTTCCAATAGCAGGAGTGCAGAATGGATATGATGTTGACTTTGACGACTCGGAACAGATGATCTACTGGGTTGAAAATCCAGTAAGTAAAATGCAGTTGCTTTGCATAGCTGTTGGTTGGAAGCGCTCTGCTTTGTAAAACTGGTGTGAGGAATTGATGCTTTAGCCCATTGATAGGCATGCTGACTTTTATTTGCAGAGCATCCCCAAATGGCTTATTGTACTTTGCCTGTTTTGCCACCCTGTGCTTGGCAGGTAGGCAAACACCATCTTGTGAAGCAGGTCATTCATTGCAATCTATTACGAAAGCCGAATTCATTATTTGGCTTTCTTGGAAGAGCTGCCAAATGTCAGGCCTGCAATTTTTTTTAAAAAAATACTTTATTCTTAACTGCACTTGTGACTCATATTTTTGCTGAAAGAGCCCCCTATGGTGGCAAACTATATCAAGGTCGCATTCATGCACAATAAGTTGCATTCAGTTAAGTCGTGCTCAGAGTAGACTCACTGAAATTAACGAACCCAAATTAGATGTGTCCATAAGCTTCAGTGGGTCTACACAGAGTAGGACTAGCATTTAAACCACATGGCTTCCCCCAAAGAATCCTGGGAACTGTATTTTGTGTAGCTCTGTGAGGGGTAAACTGCGTTTCTCAGGATTCTTTGCATTTGGAGCCTCCTTTTCTCTCTACCCCTGATTCTTTACATCACTATTCAGCACTGGCACATTTATTTTCATTTATCAGACAGTAGCTGCCATCCTAAATACACTTCCTTGGGAGTTTGTGCAGTGGGACAAACTTCTATGTATAGAAAGTGTCTAATCTGAGGGCTTTATTTGGTTCTTTTTTACATTCAAGTTGTAGTAGACCCAAATAATCCTCCTTAGAGCTTGTAAGAATCTACAATACACATGTGTAAGACGTTCATGCTTTTTCAACGCTTGGCATTTGTTTTTTCTATCTTCAGGGGGAAATTCATAGAGTGAAGTCAGATGGAACAAACAGGACAATATTTGCCCCAGCATCTATTGTTGGTTCCCCTATGGGCCTTGCTTTAGACTGGATATCTGGAAATCTGTACTACAATAACCCTGCCACACAATCCATTGAGGTAAGCCATTATTATCTTCAGGATAACAATTTTAGGATCAAAAAATATTTGGTTTAACCCTCAGCTAAGTTGCTTACAGGTTCACTGCTGTGCCAACAAGTGTGCAAATTGTGATTTAAAGTGCCTTCCTTAATTTCTGTGCCATACGGTTTGTTTGGTAGGTACTGACGCTCCACAGAGAAGTAATTTATCGAAAAACACTAATCACCAATGATGGTACTGCTGCAGGATCTGGAAGGCCAGTTGGTATAACCTTGGATCCCATTCATGGGTAAGTTCAATAAATTGTTTCTGGCTCTATCAAGGTTTTATATTCCTGGCTACCAGGTTTGTGTCCCAGGGAGGTCACTTTCCTGCTTTCCTGGTCACTGGATCCCAGACTAGCTGAGACTAGCTGAGACAAACCAACTCCAAAGCACAGTTTATGAAGCGGCCTTCTTTCAACTAACCATACTTAAGTTTAATCACAGTTTCAGGTTTGAACAGCACATTAAACTGAGGAAACTTCCGGTCTCTTTGTGGCCAAGAGAGGGAAGCGGAAGCCAACAAGCCTGAGGGTTACTGAGGCTCGTAATTGTTGTAGCACTGAGCCATTTGGTTTAACATTATGTCCAAACACCATTTGTAGTAAAACACGTCATTTTGTACTAATATAAAATGAGGAGTGTTGTTATACACACTTCAATAAGAATTCCACAAAGCAATTCTATAAAGGCCTACTCAGAAGAAAGTCTGAGGCCATAGGAGCCTGCTGTTAGGTCGGTGTGCATAGGATTGCAACCAGAATGCCAAATCTCTAAATGCGTACACACACACACACATTGGTTACTGAAAATCCTCATTTCCTGCTTTCTTGATGATTGAAATAACATTACGTTGCAGGAAGCTGTATTGGACGGACCATGGAACTGACAGTGGGGTCCCAGCCAAGATTGGCAGTGCAAATATGGATGGCTCAGGTATCCAAACCCTCTTCACTGGTAATCTGGACCATGTGGAGTTTATCACCATTGATATCAAGGAACAAAAGCTGTACTGGCCAGTCACAAGCACCGGAGTGGTATGTATGCACATATAAACTTGGGTATGTTTGTGTGTCTGACTTCTGCTACTTATCACAGCCAAAGAGTTATGAGCTTTAAAACAGAAATGATGAGGTAGTTAACGTTGAGGAGGGAAGAGATGGCTCCATCACAAAGTATTTAGTGTGCAGCTTCGGGTAGCTCTGGAATAAATTCTGCATTGCAAATTTTTAGCGGATGATTAATTTCTAGAGTTAATAGGAATGCTTAGCAGAACGATTCTGTGAATGTCTACCCACGGAATTAAGTCCCATGGTATCCAGTGAGGCTTACACTTCTGTTTATATGAGCCAAATGGTTTTTATTTGGGATGACTTTTGTTTTTTTCTGAAAACCGTTCAGTCATAACTGGGAGGGAGGAGGAAAATTAACTACCAGACCTAGATATACTTTAATTTTAGGCATGGAATTCTTGTGGACAGAGATCTGACTTCACAGTCAGTTGTAATACAGTCCATGTCCTTTACCTCCTAGATTGAACGAGGGAATGTGGATGGCACTAATCGGATAACGCTGGTTGTTCACCTTTCTCACCCGTGGGGAGTGGCGGTCTATGGCTCTTTCCTGTACTACACTGACCGGGATTATGAGGTCATTGAGCGGGTTGACAAGTCCACAGGAGCAAACAAAGTGGTGTTGAGAGACAATGTTTCAGGACTGAAATGCCTCCGGGTGTATTATCGAGACAGTGAGTATAAGATGTCACCTGTGAGAAGGTTTCACAAATTCCTAATTTTGAATTGCTGTTGAGCTTGTTCCTCAGCACCAAGTACAATGCTTTAAATAATAGCTAAATAAACAAAAATCCAGAGGGAACAAGTCTTAACTACAGGGGTTTTTTTACCTGTGCAGGTAAAAGCGTCAGATTACTGGATTGGGGTTGGGTTAGCTATCCAGATTGAGCTGGGGCATTGGAAGGAAGAACTTTTCATTTCAGCTGTACATTTATTGTCGTTTGTTGGTTTATTTTAAAAGCTTTTATCAAACCAAACCAGCCAGTTTTGACTCTTGTGGAACCTTACAATTTTATTTTATTTTTAAACACCCTATCAAATCCAGTGAAGTTATCAGAGTGAAAAAAAATAAAATCTCACTTGCTTAAAACATAGCAGCCTCAAGCAACACTCCTGCAGCCCACTGTGCCATGGTCACAGACAGCAAGCCCATCTGACGAGCTATGCTTCCATCATTTTACTAAGGACAGGTAGAGAGATTTCCAAGTGGGCTTCCCCGAGAAGAGAACTCCACAACCACGGCCCTAGATTACAAATTGTCAATTGTAATTCTTCTCTCATACATGTTTATTGTTAACAAGTTGATCCATATAGTGGGAGTTTAATTCACTTGCGGCAATCTGTTGTTACTTTTGGATTTCTTTAAAATTACGTTTTCTTTTTTTACTAGTAGCTTGGGAAGGTTCTTATTTCATTTACAATCCAAGATTGCTGTCCGCTTTTTTGTTACTGCTTCAGGGTGCTCATGACTCGCTGTTAAATGTTGGTTCCTAGGTATTCTCTCTCTCTCTGCTTTATAGATTCTGCTGGTTCCTCAAACGGCTGCAGCAACAACCCTGGGACTTGTCAGCAGCTGTGCCTGCCTGTGCCGGATGGGCGTTTCTCTTGTGCCTGTGCTACTGGGTTTCGGTTAAATCTGGACAACAGGACCTGCTCCCCTTACAGCTCCTTTGTCATCGTTTCCATGTTGTCTGCAATTAAAGGCTTTAGCTTAGAGGCATCTGACCATTCTGAAGCCATGGTCCCCATGGCAGGAAGGGGTAGGTTGAGATTACAGGAGACGAGCAAAATCCTTTTATGCTTAGTGCCATAATCTACTGTTGCAGATGGATAATGCCTTCTGTGTCTTTCCTGTAAAACGCGTGTATTTAATGTCCTGAGACTAAAAGTCAGCTGCGCAAACCAGCTAAGCAGAAGCATTTCAATTTAAGCCAATTTACCTTCAAAGTAAATAGGCTAGAATCTACAAAGCCTGGAACATGGGAACAGAGGGCAGATTCAGATTCTAGTAATTGTTTAGCAGTGCTACACAGGGAGACCATAACACAGGGATGCTGCTGGACTCCCAGCTGCCTTCCTCCTTGACCATTGGCCATGCTGGTTCGGGTTGTATTCCAACAATATCTGGAGAGCCACAGGGTCTTCCTCTCTACTGCAGCATTTTAAATGTCCTCACCTATCATATGCGTAGTTTCTACACAATTGCTACAGAGGCCACAAGTATTGGAGTGGAAGTTGTCCATGTTATTGGGACAAAACACCTTGATAAGTGGTTTCAGGTGTTAAATACTCTCTTTGGAACATCATGTCAGCATGTCTGTAAAGGGTACAAACTCAGGTGCTGACTGAACACAAGGAAGACTTCCAGAAGAGAGACCCAGGAGAGCTGGTGCACCAGGAATAACCTAGACTGAGATCTTATTAAATAGGATCTAGGCCAGTGTTTCCCAAACTTGGGTCTCCAGCTCTTTTTGGACTACAGTTCCCATCATCCCTGACTACTGGTCCTGCTAGCAAGGGATGATGGGAGTTGTAGTCCAAAACCAGCTGGAGACCCAAGTTTTGGAAACACTGGTAGATGGTACAGCCTTTTCTGGCTGTCAGCCAGGCCCTGATCTGGACAGGCATTTACATAGACTTCCCTTTACTTCTGAGAAGCCTTGTTTGACTAGCTGGGCACTTTTCTGGTGCCTCTGGAGTTCCTGTCTGGCTCATTGTTTCTTCTGCTCTTGTATTCCTGAGGTTTTCCACCTTGTGGTCCGTGATGTAGCTGGAAGTTCAGGCAACCAGTATGGAGTCCTCTGGTGCCCATGACTGGAGTGCTGGCATCCAGAGGCTCTGCTTGAATGGTGGGCTCCTCAGAGTTGTTGACAGTGTCAGGGTTCATTGGGACCTTAGCTTTTCCATTACCTAAGCAGTGCATTTTAATACAATGAATTAAACGACCTGCTTCCTTACTCACTATTTTTCAGGGAGAAACGCACTACATGTGGATGTCCACATGCCTTCTGGTTTCATTTACTGGTGTGACTTCAGCAGCAGAACTCCGTCTCAGAATGCAATACGCAAAATCAAGCCAGACGGTTCTTATTTTAGGAACGTCATCACAGATGGCATAGGACTCAATGGAATCCGTGGTATTGCAGTTGATTGGGTAGCTGGTCAGTATTACTGCTGCTTAACAAACTTGTTTCTAATACTTATCTTTCAGAAGCACTTATGCCAAGAATCAAGTAACAGGAAGAATAATTATAATGATCCGTTAAAGCAGGGATGGGAAACCTACAGCTTAAGGGTCAAATGGAGCCTGGCAAAGCTTTCAGTTTGACCCATGAGGCTATTTCACCCAAACTGTGTCCTGCCAACCTGTCAAAGTTGGCCCGCAGTGGTGGGGACAAATAAGGATCCATCCTACAGAGGAGAAGGGGGAGGGGAGCCTGAGACTCACTGGTGCTTGTTCCTGTACTGTTAAAAACGGTTTAGCATTACATATGAATGCGGGCAATTGGAAATTCAAGTGAAACAATGTGAAATCTGTGAATCTAAGGCTGGCCCTGGAAGGATGTGTTGCAGGAAGAGCCAGGGAAACTGCCTTTACCATGGTTTGCTGAGTAAAGATGTAAAATGTAATCATGCTAACCACAAAGTTGGCAAATCCAGTTCAAACCCAACTGATTTGTGGGCATCTGTTAACCATGGTTTAGGTATTCAGATGTAACACCTTTTTTTAGTATGTTGGAAACTGATGTAAGAGTTTGACCCTAAAAAGTGGTTGAAATAAACACCTTAAATAAATTATGATTAAGAAAAATCTGATTAAAATCAAGAACATTACAGGACCATCCTGAGAAATTATATACTTTCTGTACTTAGGTTATCATACTAGACTTTAGCGTTTTCTTTTATTTCATTGCACATAGGAAATCTCTATTTTACCAATGCATTCCTGACTGAGACATTTGTAGAAGTTCTTCGTTTAAATACGTCTTATCGCCGCATTCTGCTTAAAACCACTGTGGATATGCCGAGGCATATTGTAGTCGACCCCAAAAACAGATTCCTCTTTTGGGCAGACTATGGACAGAACCCCAAAATAGAACGTGCCCTTCTTGACTGCACTAACAGGACTGTGCTGGTCTCTGAAGGCATTGTGACCCCACGTGGCTTAGCAATAGATCACAGCAACGGATACATTTATTGGGTGGACGATTCTTTAGACATGATTGCAAGAATCCCACATGACGGTGGAGAGCCTGAGATCGTCCGCTACGGCAGCCGTTACCCAACTCCCTACGGCATTACTATTTTTGAAAATTTTATGATTTGGGTGGATAGAAACTTGAAGAAAATTTTCCAAGCCAGCAAAGAGCCAGGCAATAGCGAGCCGCCAACAGTTATAAGAGACAACATCGATTGGCTGAGGGATGTTACCATCTACAACAGCCATTATCAGTCGCTGTCGCCTGCCGACATCAACAACAACCCCTGCCTAGAGAACAACGGAGGCTGTTCTCACCTGTGCTTTGCACTACCTGATTTGCAAGCGCCAAAATGTGGGTGTGCGTTTGGATTCCTAGAAAGCGATGGCAAGAGGTGTTCTGTCTCGACGGACAACTACCTGATCTTTGCTTTGGAGAACGCCATTAGCAGCATCCATCTGGACCCTGAGAATCACAGCCCTCCGTTTCGTACAATGAACGTATTGAGAACTGCAGTAGCTCTGGACTACGACAGTGTGAACAACGTGATCTACTTCACTCAAAGCTCTCCTGCAGGCACAGGAAGAATCAGTTATGTTAGTATCTTCTCAGGAACGGGTAACCCCACTGTAGTGGCATCAGGTAAATATAATTAAACATCAGAAACCAGGAGTTTTATTGCAGCCTAGTCTTATAAATATTTACTCAGGTGAAAGTTCAAAGTGATCTAGAGTGATCTGGTGAACATTGTATACTTGACACTCTAAAAGCTTTTGATAAGACTCCTAAGTAAGCTTTAGAAGTCATGAGATAAGAGGACAGGTCTTCTTATGGATCAGTAACTGGTTAACTAACAGGAAGCATAGAAGAGGAATAAATGGATAGTGTAGATCAGAGCTTTCCAAACTGTGCCGCGACACGTTAGTGCGCCTACTGCAGTGTGTAGGTGTGTCACACGAATGCTCCCCGTGCTCCTCCTGGGGCTGGAAAGGGTTAGTTGAACCTCCAGTTTGTTAGTAAAACTGAATTACTGCAATCACGAAATGATGCAAAATCGAATTACTGTGTCGCGAAATGATGCATGTCCAAAAAGTGTGTCGCCAACTTGAAAAGTTTGGAAAGCTCTGGTGTAGATGATCTTGTGGTAGGGGTTAGTGTGAGGCATCTAAATTTGGTGACGGCACCAAATTGTTTGTGGTGGTAAAAACGAGAGGGGATTACAATGAGCAGTCTTCCCAGGTACAGTAATGGGGCCTGAACTGTCAATGACTGACCAGGAAAGAGATCTGGGGGTCATGGTGAATAGCTTAACGAAAGTCCCATTGAAGACTGTTGAAGCTAGAATAAGAGCGTTTTTGGTGCATCTTATGGTGGTTTTCACGCAGGGATTTATTTGTTCCCTACATTTTTTTGCTCTCTGCCTCTTTAAGACTTGGGAACTCCGGATGGCATTGCCTTTGACTGGATCAGCAACAGGCTTTATTACAGTGACTATCTAAATCAGACTATCAGTTCAATGGCTGTGAATGGCTCTAATCGCTCTGTGGTGGCCCGTGTTCCACGACCAAGGGCCATCGTCTTGGATCCTTGCCGAGGGTAAGTTATAATTTTTGTGTGATGGAAAAAGGGATGCCCATTTCTGTATAGCTGCTTGTCTCTCTGACTAGCATTAATGTGGGAGTTATTTAAAAAAAATATGCAGTTCTTCTTTGTGATCTGCTCCTTTCCCAAGCATTGCTTAGGGCCTCCTTCCCTTAACTGGTGATTTTCCAACTTCCAACCTCCATCAGCTCCAGCAGGGCCAGTTGCCAAGGATGATGGGACTTGTAGTGCCTAGTCCTCCAAGCCAAGGCACAGAAGAAGATGCAATTTTATCCACCACCCCATATACACCCCCCACTTCCTTTTCTTACTTATAGGTGTCTTGCTGTTCCAGGTGAAAATGAGTTATTTTACTGTCTCTGACTCCTTTTCCAATTGTCAACTGTATTGTCGATCAGGTACATGTACTGGACCGACTGGAGTTCCAGTCCTAAGATAGAGCGAGCCACACTTGGAGGTAACTTCAGGACTGCCATTGTAAGCACCGACTTAGTATGGCCAAATGGACTTACCCTTGACTATGAGGAACAGCAGCTGTATTGGGCTGATGCAAGCTTGTACGTATTTTGTGTTCCATTTGCTGCATGTTTTACTGCTAGGCTTTCTCAGCTTCTGTCAGATGTCTGCATGGGGTCCTTTAAATAATATGCATAGAATCATAGAATCATAGAATCATAGAGTTGGAAGAGACCACAAGGGCCATCGAGTCCAACCCCCTGCCAAGCAGGAAACACCATCAGAGCACTCCTGACATATGGTTGTCAAGCCTCTGCTTAAAGACCTCCAAAGAAGGAGACTCCACCACACTCCTTGGCAGCAAATTCTATGCAGCTGTTTATTAATTTAGAAACCGCATCCAGAGTAAATACTAATGATTCCAAGTGTTTTAGAAATGTTAATAATGCGAATTAGGGCTCGGCATTACCTGGTTTTCAACATCACGATCAGCTAAACAGCACGATATACGGATATATCACAGTGTCTGAAACAGGGATGTCACCAAGTAGAGATGATCTGGCGGCAGCTGCTACTTAGGCGTCTAAAGCGAATACATTTTTACTTACCTTTAGCACTTGTTACAGGTGTTATTTTATAGTATAGAGCAAAAGGGGCAGCAGGAATCATGAGGGAAGTGATGAGAAGTTTTTTCCCATATCACAATTTTTTACATAGCACACAAACGTTGTGATTTGCGTTATATTGCCATGTCAAATATTATGAAACCATTATGTGGACTACAAACCGATTTTGGATGATGTGAATGTGAATGATCATGTAATGGCTATAGCAGGGGCTCCTAAACTATGGTCCATGAGCTTCATTTGAGTGACGCATGGCATTGCTGTGGATTTGTGGTTGAAGGTGAGAGACAGAGCATTTAATATGAATTAAATGTTCATATGGCTTTTTTATTGCGTTTTTGTGGCTTCTCTTATTTCTTAACATTATTATCGTATTGTATTACAATTTGCAGTCTGTGGAATTTGAAGTACAAGATAGAAGAAATAAAAGAAGCCATAAAATACTTTTAAAAAATCACCCAGAATTTAGTGCAGCTCACTGCAATTCCCACAGCAGGCAGAAAAATGCATTTAGAGAGTCTCAGCGACTTTCAAGTGGTCTGTGGGGAAAAGAGATTGGAGACCACTGAATGTAGGTCGCAGGAGAGTCCTGAAACTAACAATGGATAGTTTTGCAGCATCTTAAAGACTGACAGTTTTAACAAAGACCTGGGCTGTATCTTTCAACATCCCAATGGGGTCTGTAGACACTTACAGTCGCATGGAATGTTACAGGCTCATGGTTTGTGTTCTACTAACATGTCCTACTTGTTTTAGGCAGAGGATTGAGCGTAGCTCCACTACAGGTGCAGATCGTGAAATTATTATTAGCACTGCCCTGTATCCATTTGCGATGACCCTCTTTGATCAGCACATTTACTGGACAGACTGGAATACCCGAAGCATTTACCGCGCCAACAAATATGACGGGTCGGATCAGAAGGTTATGCTCTCGAACCTGCCCTCCAGACCAATGGATATTCATGTTTGGGCCAAAAGCAAGCAACAGCAGTGCACCAATCCTTGTAATCAGTTCAGTGGCGGTTGTAGTCACATCTGTGTACCAGGTAAGATATTTCACGGTGCCTTTAATTAAAATGCACGTTGTAGCGGAGTACTGGGTTTCAGCAAAACATCCGATTGGCGGAAGGAATTGTTATTTTAAAGGCTTGCACATGAATGGACCACCTTATCACTTGGCACAAACAAAGCTAAGCCACGGCAAAACCCAACCATACCTGAGGCTGAAATAATAAACTAGACATACTGAATCAGCCCCTTTAGTATGGTATTCCCTGCTCTGACTTGTAGCATCTCTCCAGCATACCAGGCAGAGATCTTTCTCATCACCTGCTACCTGATCCTTTTAATATCCATGGAGCTGTCATGGATTGAACCTGCATACTGTCTAGCGCTGAGAATAAAATCATAGAATTGTAGATTTGGAAGGTGCCCCAAGTGCCATCTCGTACAACCCCCTGAAATGCAGGAATCTCAGCTAAAGCATCCATGACAAATGGCCATCCAACCTCTGCTTATAAACCTCCAAGGAAGGAGAGTCCACAACCTCCAGAGGGAGTCCGTTCCACTGTCAAACAGCTCTTACTGTCAGAAAGCTCTTCCTGATGTTTAGTCAGAATCTCCTTTCTTGTAACTTGGAGCCATTGGTTCGAGTCCTGCCCTGCAGAGCAGGAGAAAACAAACTTGCTCCATCTTCCATGTGACATCCCCTTAGATATTTGAAGATGGCTATCATTAGCTTCTCCCAGTCTCCTATTTCCAGACAATACTTACTGCATTGTCAGGGGAACATGCAGCATTCACTTAGGCTGGGCACACAGTACACCTTTAATTCTAGGCACTGTAGTTCATTAAGGATAGCTGGGAATTGTAACTCTGTGAGGGGTAAACTGCACTGCCCAGAATTCTTTGAGGGAAACAATGTGCCTCAAAGATACAGTGTGTGCACTGAGACTGCTGGAATGCCTCAAAGCAGTTGTAATACACCCACACAGCAGATGCAAGTCAGTAATACCTTCCTCTTCTCATGATGGGGCACTGGCCTTAGGAACCCACTGTGGAGAGTTGGGGGCAGGCAGGAACCATTTTTCAGGTGCACTGGGTGACAGTGGTGGGTGGGTATGAACGCAATCCTCTGTGCTTTACAGCTGTGAGCTGCTCAAAATGTCATTGGTCTGAAGAAGTATTGACTGTTAATACGGGGATGCTATTTTCCTCGAAATTGTACTCCAGTTTCACCATATGTGGGTGAGAACGCCAGTGTGGTCATAAGCCCACGACATCAACATTCTTCTGTTTTTTTCCAAAATTGCCGTCTTGTGTATGTCTGCTTTGAAGCCAGTGATTAAATTCCCACTGGTTCCAAATGGAGGAGAACTCAGTTAGTGCTAAGCACAGCTGCCATGTTACATTAAGCAGCAAAAGGCCTGAAGAGACCCTTCTTATATGCTGACATAAACTGTAATATTTGCAGTCCTGAAACCCCTAACTCTGCAGTGGACTCATTATCATAAAAGTGGCTTTGTACTTCAGGGTACAAAGTTAATGGATGGAGTCCCTTGTGCTGTAAAGGAAGCTACGTGTGTGTGTGTGTGTGTGTGTGAGAGAGAGAGAGAGAGAGAGAGAGAGAGAGAACTAACATTCTGGGAAAAGTGTTATGTAGAGATGTTGGCCTGTTATCATTTTCTTGTTGTAATTAAATACAGGTCCAACTGGTGCCGAGTGTCAGTGCCCTTCTGAAGGACACTGGTATTTAGCCAATAATAACAAGCATTGTATCGTGGACAATGGCACCAGGTGTGGAGAAGGGCTCTTCACCTGTCTGAATGGCCGGTGCATCTCAGAACGCTGGAAGTGTGACAACGATAATGACTGTGGGGATGGCAGTGACGAACTGGAAAGTGTGTGTGGTAAGCACTTCAATAATCGAATCAAACTCTCACCCAGTTGCTGTTGATTTTGGGGTGGGAGGCGGAAACATTTTGGAAAAAGTTCGAGCGATAACCAATATGCGTTTGGTCAGAGAACCAATGGGCTTGTGAACAGGGCTGTGTACAAGAGCTGATCTCATTCAGAATGTATTTCTTTTAGTGTAAAAACGAACAATTAAAACACTCCTTTGGTTACTATGAAGGACATGACAGCAACGTTGAAACTAAGTTACCTTGTTCAATTTGAGCAGTGTAAAGAAAAATAACTGATTTTCAGAAGGGCTGGGAAGTATCTGCCCAATTGAGAAAAAGTCTGCATGTGTGAGACTTGGGGGTGAGAAGCGCTTTGGAGTAGAAGATGTCCTTAAATAATTCACTAACAATTAAACATTTCTTAAGACTGTTTCTTCCTCAAAGATCTTGCCAAGTTAGGACTCTAAGCTACCGTTCCCCTCTATGAAATCCATTGGGTGCATAAATCCATCCTGGTAGGACGGTTCTCCATCCTGAGCAAGCAAGGAGGGAGAAAAAGGGGAGGGGAGGGTGCATCTGAAGACCCCTTTCTTGTAACACTCAGTTATAGAATTGGGAGTGGATCTACGAAGTGAAATAAAAGTTGTGTTTTCCATTGGCTTTTTAATGGCAACGCGGCCTTGTAACTTTAGGGCAGTGTCTTACATAGGAGCCCCAAATAAAATATTTGAGCCCCCCCCCCCCCAAGTTGATGAGCATTCAAATGGTGTGGTTGCACCGTGTCATGTGATTGATTATTTGGGGTGGGTCTTGCTCCCTCCCCATATTTTATTCAAGTTTTCAGTCCTGCTGTCTTAGCTGGAGGACTCCAATCTACTCTCTACCTCCATGCCCTTCCATTTGAACTTCTCTCTGGCTCATTACATTTTCATTTAGGGCAAAAAAGGGTTCACAGGGGTTTGAAATGTCTGGAAATTTATCTTTCATGTAGAAACAAAAAGAAACGCATTGCCTTCTATATCTGACTGATTCAAGGTGTGTATTTTATTTTACATGCAGTCCGTTTTGCAGCCGTGTTTGCCCTGGCAGGTAAAACAAACCGAGTGCTGTGTGTGTGTGTGTGTGTGTGTGTGTGTGTGTGTGTGTATTTCTTTGATGTGTTTGTCAACGCCTTCAGGTTCTCTTCTGTCAGTGACATTGCTTTGTCGCCTCCTCTCTCCCTTCAGCTTTTCATACCTGTCAGCCAACAGCTTTCACCTGCGGCAATGGGCGGTGTGTACCCTACGCTTATCGCTGTGATCACTACAATGACTGTGGAGACAACAGTGATGAGGTGGGCTGCTTGTTCCGAACTTGTGACTCCCACACAGAATTTACTTGCAGTAATGGAAGGTGTATATCTCTTGAATACGTCTGCAATGGTGTAAACAACTGTTATGATAATGGCACGTCAGATGAGAGAAACTGCCGTAAGTTGATTACAAACTATGTATTGTCCTTTAGGATCTCACTCGTTAGGCTACAGAAGAAGAAACGTCTTCTTAAATCAATCAATCAATCAATCAATCAATCAATCAATCAATATTCTGTAGAAAAGAAGAAAGCACTTTGCAAAAACTGTATTTTTGACACAATGGTATCATTTGCATGTAACGCTAAACCAAGCTGTGACATAGCAAGAATGAGCAAATAGGTAGGTACCCAGTGAGAGAATCATGGCAGCTTCCCTTTTCTGCTGGTCCTCCTGATGCTATGCAAACCTGGGATCTGTTTTTTGCAAACTGTTGAGCAGTAAAACAAGAGCAAACCTTGGTTACAACTCATGGGTTTCTGGGAGCAGGACAAACCATGAGCTCAGGTTCGCACTTAATGCCAAGCCAAACCATAGTTTCGCTCTGGCAGTATGGCAGCAGCAGGGCTGAGGGAAGAGTGAAATAGTCATGATTTTCTCCTGGGTATTTGCAAGCTTGCTTGTTCTCACTAAGCCATAGTTTGAAGTGTTTTGTGGAAACCAGACCACTGTCAAATCTACAAGGAACATTGAAAAACTGAATGGCTGCTGTTTGATTGTCTGTTGGCACCTGAGACTGACTGATTTATTGCATTTGCCACCATGGACCATTATGGCAAGGACTTGAATCAGTATTTCATGGTGCCATTTGTTGTGCAATTCTCAGGGCAGGAGGAGAGGGGGAATTGGTTTGGTTTGGATTTGTATGTTTCAGGAATGAAATATAAGCGTATATAATCCTAATTGCTTCCTTTTCTGCTCTTGCTGCTGGGCCAGAGAACAAACAAATGAGGGGCTGGTTTCATGTTATTTGTGAACCAGTGACTGTGGTTTGTTTCCTAAGACAAACCATGGCAGGGAAATCAAGGACAAACTTTAAGAACATAAGATGAGCCTTGCCAATGGGAATCTAGTCCAGCGGACGGCCCATGGGAAACTTGTAAGAAGGAGCTGAGAACAAGAGCTCTCTCCCAACTTCTGATTCCCAGCAACTGCTATCCAGAAACATTCTTGCCTCAGACAATGGAGGTTGGAGGCAGTGTTGCAGTGGATCACCTTGGCTTCCCAGCTGTGGGTTTGTTTGAGAGTTGTAATGAAAAGCCAGCCTCTGGTGTGCTTCCTTCGGGGCACGGCAGGAGTGGGGAGGGAGCAATTTAAGAGCTTTAGAGAAGTGCGCACCAACACTGCTTGTTCAAGCAGAATCATGTTTTAAAGTAGGCTAGTTTAATGTGACATGAACCAGGCCAGTTAAGGATAATGTGTCCCAGACTGAATTATATAGCGTATCATTAGTGCATATTTTATAACCACCCCAATTTGTTAGTTATTTGAAATTATTGGGAATGTTGGCATTTCCTCCATGGAAATGATTAATGTACCCAATGTACCTGGCCCCATAGCTTTTTTAGACCAAGTGCTTAAGATGTGGGTTTTCCTCATGTCTTCTACCTCTGGTTGGTTGCTGATGGAGCAATAGCCAGCAATGCCCCTGTTCATGCAGTGGCCCTGACGCCATCTTTGGTTGGCTGTACTGTTTGTGCATAGGACTGAAATGATCAGAGAATGAGTTTCGTGGTACTGGAGAGGGGTCTCCGGTCTTCCTTTCTCTGCTTATATCGCAAGACCAGCAGAAAGAGTTTTCATCAGTGAAACCTTTGACACATATTTTCAATAACAATTCTACTAGATGGAGGTGGAACTGTCAAGGAACAGGAGATTACACTGTCTCGTTTGCCAGAGAAACAAATAGTGCCCTTGGTAGCTATGGTGGCATAAGCCAATTTTCTTGGAACCTAGAGATCAGTGGATTGATAGGAGAAAGGTGAATAAGGCCCTTGTCATGAAGCCCACCCCTTGCTAGCAGCTGTCTCTCAGGTGCATTACAACCCAAATGTGCAGTGTTTACCAGTTCTGAAGGTTGGGCTATGAGGGGCTCTCTAGGCTTTTTATTGCTGCATGCCTCCGGCCATTATACATTGCTGGGAGGTTGTTTGCGACGTGGTGAGTCGCAGGATAAGCTGGTCTTAACACTAAATGCTAAACCAGGGGCTTTGTTGTGATGCTGGATTAACATGAAACAGATGTCCCAATTGTTGCTTGGTTGTTCCAAGACATTTTTATAGAGCAGTTGGCTGTAGCTGGTGGAGGAATATATGTTTTGAATCAAGAGGCAGATGCTCTTTAGGAAGACAGAAGAACAGATTCACACATACAGCTCTGTTTAGGGAAGCTTTTAATGTTTGATGTATTACTGTATTTTAATATTTGGTTGGAAGCTGCCCAGAGTGGCTGGGGAAGCAAAGCCAGATGGGCGGGGTATAAATAATAAATTATTATTATTATTATTATTATTATTATTATTACTATTACAAGGGAAAACTGACTCAAGCCTTTACCACTCACATAACTGTTTTAAATACTTGCATTGAAAATCCATAGTTAAATCTGGCCAATAATTTAGAAAGGATTGTGGTGTGTGTGTGTGTGTGTGTGTGTGTGTAACCATTCTATACAAATATTATAGATGGATGACAAATGTTGCTAGGTTCACTTAAAGTTGTCCAGCTATGACCAAATATGCCATGTGAGTTAGTTTCTGTCTCTCATGATATGAGGCACAACCTGTCTATTCTGTCTAACAGATAGAAATCTGCTCCGTGGAGATGCAGTTTGAAAAGTGCTTTTTACTACATTTTGGATAATTCTCCTAAATGACTGCAGAAAGCAGAGAGCCAGGAAAAAACCGCAATCATGGTTCCATAGAATGTCTATCTGATTTAAATAATGAGCATATATCAATGGATAAAATAATTATTTTGAACATACAGATAATGAGAATGAGCATGAGATAGTTAAACTACTGCCCTAAGAGTGAATATATTAGCTCAGTCTTGGAGAAGGCATATCTGGGATTGATTACTAGATACATAAGGGTACTTTTCGAAATTTCATCCCAGAACAATGCTAATAGGGCTGTGTGCAATTACTTTTTGAAAAACAGAAGCACGTTATTTTTTTAAGAAATCGAAAACTCTTTAATTTTTTTTTTTTTTTTTGCCCTTTAAAGCTGACCGTACTTGTCAACCTGGTTATACAAAATGTCAGAGCACAAACATATGCATTCCTCGAACATATCTTTGTGATGGGGATAATGACTGTGGAGACATGAGTGATGAGAGCCCAACTCACTGCGGTAAGCTAATGGTTCCTCCCAATTACCCTCCTCCATTTCCTTCGACTCTGGCTTGATTTCTGGTGAAAAGCCAAACATTCTTGTAGCTTCTCTTCTTTGTTTTTGCTTTTTTGGATTGCCTTTCAAAAGACACAGTTGACGTGTGTGAGAGAGAGAGGGAGGGAGGGAGAGATGGCTATACTGCATAACTTCCAGAATTTAAATAAAAGACAGAAACTCCTTAAATAAGAGAATCATGGACACTATTGGGATATGTAGAAATGGCGAAACTCACTGCAGGATTAAGGAATCAAGATGATAGAGTCTTTAACTTAAGAATGGAATCATTTATTTATTTATTTATTTATTAAAAAATGTAAACAAATACAATCATTAGCAGGATTAACGTAAAGCCATGCAGTGAGATAAAATCAGTTTTTAATATATATGGGATAATTAATAATTAAGCTTAAACCAGGAGATTCAGCGAAGATACTATAAATTTAAGCAACCGCAGAAAGGTCGGTCGGTCGGAATGGGGTATTGAAATTTGATGTGAAACAATATCTTTTTTGTTTGATGTAAAATGATAAATAATTAAAAAGAGAGAAAGAGAGAACAAGGGACAAAAAAGACATACAATTCCGCACAGTTGGGAATCAAAAGGAAAAGAATGAGACAAAATGTAGAAATTGTGTTTTTTCTTTACCCTTGCAGTTTTGCTGACTTGCAGCAGCAGCGAGTTCCGCTGCTCCTCTGGGCGTTGCATTCCTGCTCATTGGTACTGTGATCAAGCAGTAGACTGTGCTGACGGCTCAGATGAGCCTACCTCTTGTGGTAAGTGAGAAGTTAAAAACAGAGCCGTTTGCAAAGGTATGCCCTGAGTAGGGAACGAGATGAATTAATTGATTGGCCAATCTTACTGTTAGGTATTGGCAAGTCAAGTCCAAAGAACGAGACAGTGCTGCTCTGCACCCCCACTACCATGCCCCTCTCCCTCAGCTTAAGAGGCAGTGGGGAGATGGAGAGGAATATTGTCTACCCCTCAGCCCTGCCAACCACTAAAGGCAACTCCCTATTTACGTGGGGTTGTGTTCCGAGGCACTGTGCGTTTAAGTGAAATCACGTATGTTGGGAACACCATTGAAAAAGTCCGCAAACACCCTCTGAACCATCTGGAAACCCTTGAAAAACCCTTCAAAACCCCGGCAGCACTTGCCAGATGCCCTCTAAACTTCCTTGCTCAAAAGCCAATTCTCTGCAGGCCTCAAAGGTCAGTGGAAAGGCTCTTGGGATTGCACGCGCGTAGGCTCGTGAGATTGCTGAATGCTGTTTTGTGCCATTTTTTGCACATTTGGGGGGCCATTTTTGCCCCTTCAAGCACCACTTCCAGATCCATGGTGATGCATGTGCACACAGGCACGCATGACTTGAATGTGCATAAATGGGGAGTTGCCTGTACTGGATACAAAACTTAGATCTGCCTCTTTGCACAACCAAGCTGGTGCGTTCACATTCCAACATAGGAGTGCCACAAGTTCCTTTTGCCTACACCACCTAATGCATCTGTTGGCTGCAGGTTTAGCTAGCACTGGCCAAGAGAAAACAGTCACCTATACCTTTTGAGGTTTTAGTTTTGCCATAGTTAGCGTTACGTCTGAATGTGGCCGTCACATGGAACGTGACTTTTAATGTGCTAGTAGGAATAATGCAAACAGAGCAACACTGTTCTTCTTTTCCCAGTTTCCCCTGTGCGGAGCTGTTCAAGCGAACAGTTCAGATGTGACGATGGCAGATGCATACCAGCAACGTGGATCTGCGATGGTGATAATGACTGCGGTGACATGAGTGACGAGGACCAAAGACACAATTGTGGTAAGTACCTATCAAACGAAAAGCTTTACAGCATGCGTAGGCAAACTAAGGCCCGGGGGCCGGATCCGGCCCAATCGCCTTCTAAATTCGGCCCACGGATGGTCCCGGAATCAGTGTGTTTTTATATGAGTAGAATGTGCCCTTTTATTTAAAATGCATCTCTGGGTTATTTATGGGGCATAGGAATTCGTTCATACCCCCCCCCCCCAAAAATACAGTCTGGCCCCCCACAAGGTCTAAGGGACAGTGGACCGGCCCCCTGCTGAAAAAGTTTGCTCACCCCTGCTTTACTGTTATGACATTATAATGTTGCTTCTTTACCCCCTAGACATCTTTCTTGGCAAACGCAGGGCTGCAGAAGACTTTGGGAGGTCAAAGAGGTGTTGAGGGCCAGGGACAAGAGACTTGTGTAAATGACTAATAGGGCAAGTATAAACCAGCTGCTGAAATATTGTTCTTTCCCCCCCCCCCCCAGCAAACCGCATCTGCTCAGACTCTGAGTTCACATGTGTGAACAATGCGCCCCCGCTAAGAAGGTGCATCCCTAGGGCTTGGGTCTGTGACGGCGATGCTGACTGCAGCGATGCTTACGACGAGCACCAGAACTGCACAAGGAGACCGTGCATGGGCAATGAATTCGCTTGCAGCAACGGGCTATGCATCCGTAACGCTTACAGGTTTGTTTATGATGGGTTGGGCAGTTTCGGCAAAGAAAGTACAGCTAATAGTAAAGGACCTCAGCCTGAAGTTAAAAGTCCCATTTTAGCGTAGAGCTCACCGTGTAACCAAATACAGGTCACTTAACTCTCAGCCCCAGTGCCCTGTCATTAAGCTTGCATCTAGTGAAAAATGATGTCTACCTAAAAAAGGTAAAGGGACCCCTGACCATTAGGTCCAGTCGTGACCTACTCTGGGGTTGCGGCGCTCATCTCACTTTACTGGCTGAGGGAGCCGGCGTACAGCTTCCGGGTCATGTGGCCAGCATGACTAAGCCGCTTCTGGCAAACCAGAGCAGCGCACGGAAACGCTGTTTACCTTCCCGCCGGAGTGATACCTATTTATCTACTTGAACTTTGACATGCTTTTGAACTGCTAGGTTGGCAGGAGCAGGGACCAAGCAACGGGAGCTCACCCCGTTGCGGGGATTCGAACCGCTGACCTTCTGATCGGCAAGTCCTAGGCTCTGTGGTTTAACCTACAACACCACCCGTGTCCCTGATGTCTACCTACTAGGTGCCAAATGAAAACATTCCTCTTCAACCAAGCCTTTGGCTGTTAAACAGTCTAAGGCAGAGCTTTCCAAACTGTGTGTCATGACACATTAGTGTGTCGGCTGCAGTGTGTAGGTGTGTCGCATGAATGTTCCCCGTGCTCCTGGAGCTGGAAAGAGTTAGTTTAACCTTTGGTTTACTAGTAAAACTGAATTAATATGTCACAAAATGATTCAAAACTGAATTATTGTGTCCAAAAAGTGTGTCACCAACTTGAAAGGTTTGGAAAACTCTGATCAAAGGCCTTTTAAATGTGTGTGCATGTCTGTGTGAGAGATGTGTGTTGTTGTGTTTTTGTGTTGTAAACTGCCCTGTAATCTTTGGATGAAGGGAGGTATATAATTTAATAATAATATTAATAAACTTTTTCTCTTTCTTAAACCTATGCTGGAATGCTGGCAAAAGTCTGTGATTCTAGACCGCTATTGTTTGTTGCTATAACATTGAACCTAGAGCAGTGGAAGGTGGAGTTCTATGCTCACATGTGAGACAGGGAAAAATATGTCTATGGAGGAGTTGAGGAGTTTCTCTGCCTATTTGCTTGCTGTGATGAAATGCCCTGTCCAGCCCAACCAGAATACTCCTCCAGAATTTGCCTGATCAGAAGTCGCATATACTGCAGTTTTGGGTGATATTATTGCCATCCTGTTCAGCGTCTTCATTTATCATGATCAACAAAACATTTGTGAAGCTTTCCCTGAAATCTTTTTCTATGCAATCCCTTTGAAGTGGAGCTTCTTCAATGGAATAGTTTCTTGGGTCTGTTTGAATAAGGAGCAATCCTTCTGCCACAATTTTCAGATCAGGCCATTTCACCATACCAGAGCAGTGTACAAAAGACCTCTCAAAATTCTCTACCTTATTTGCCAGCAGAGAGAATAATGTGGACTTACTATTATACTGAATTTCTCCAGGGAAAGCAGACATTCTTCAATAGTTTTTCAAGGATTGTGGGGGGTCACCACTAGCAACGGCACAGCTTTTTTCCTCCCCTCCAAGTTTTAACATTCAAACTTGTTGGGAGCCTGGACACCATTTTGTTTTCTCCACAATGCCCCAGACTTAGTGTTCGTTTGAGGCATTATGAGTGGGGTTGGGGTGTGGAATGGCAGCTGCCACAGAGAAATGGTGGATAATATTCAGAGGAATATATGCAAGGAGGTATTTTTCTAGAGGAGTGTGAGCAAAGAGCAATCTGATACATTGCAACTCAGCGCTTGCAACAGATAGACTTTTCCAGTGGTTGAAGAAATGAGAGCTTCAGCTGTTGTATACTAGCATTTTCCCCCCTGGATCGTATTAACCAGAACTTACATTTCTGCCTGGCTGGCGGTTTCCATCTGTTTTGTAACGTTCCAAAACTGGGTTTCTTTTCCAGGTGTGACCGGCGTAATGACTGTGGCGACAGCAGTGACGAGAGGGGTTGCGTCTATCAGCCCTGTGCACAGTATCAGTTTACCTGTCAAAATGGCCGTTGCATCTCCAAAGCCTATATCTGCGACGGGGACAACGACTGTGGCGATGAATCAGATGAACTGGAGCACCTCTGCGCTACGCCAGAGGCAACCTGTTCTCCGCATCATTTTAAGTGTGACAATGGGAACTGCCTTGAATTGGTCAAAGTCTGCAACCGAGTGGATGACTGCTCTGATAACAGCGATGAGAAAGGATGTGGTATGTATAGAACCTTTTTGACTTAGCCGATATTTATACAGTGGTACCTTGGGTTAAGAACTTAATTTGTTCTGGAGGTCCGTTCTTAACTTGAAACTGTTCTTAACCTGAGGTACTACTTTAGCTAATGGGGCCTCCCGCTGCCGCCACGCGATTTCTGTTCTCATCCTGAAGCAAAGTTCTTAACCCAAGGTACTATTTCTGGGTTAGCGGAGTCTGTAACCTGAAGCGTCTGTAACCCTAGGTACCACAGTATAGTGTTCACCTTCAGCTTGAGAAATTGGGTGGTTTATCTTACCATTTAGTTAAAACATCCACTGTATATAATAACCCAGTGTTCTTAGAAGAGCAAATTCATACAGCAGATTCATCTTACCACATGCCCAGGAGTGATTGGTTAGGTGATCCAGGAGGCAACTCCTAGTGAAGGAGGATTGGGAAGCAGTTTGTTCTGCTTATGCTTTCCTAAAGACAAAGGTGACAGGTCCCAGGCCTCAGAGAGGTTAGGCTGGCCTCAACTAGAGCCAGGGCCTTCTCGGCTGCGGCTCCAATCTGGTGGAATGCTCTGTCACAAGAGACTAGGGCCCTGCGGGACTTGACATCTTTCCGCAGGGCCTGCAAGACAGAGTTGTTCCGCCAGGCCTTTGATCAGGGCGCAGCCTGACTCCCTCCTCTGGCAACCTGCACAGAACTTTGCTTAATTGGTTGCCATCAATTTGATTTAATTAATTTTTATAATGAAATATTTTTAGATTGTGTGATTATTTGATTTTTTGATTATTTGATTGTTGTTAGCCGCCCTGAGCCCGGCTTCGGCTGGGGAGGGCGGGATATAAATAAAATTTATTATTATTATTATTATTATTAGAATCTACGTATTACTGGTCCACCAGGACTGATGAGGATAAGAAACTGTTGTGTTCTGTGAAACCAACTATGACCATTCTGTGCAGCCTGAATGTTTGCTCCTGTTGTAGTTGATTCAACAGTTGATGCAATCAGTCACTATATATAATATAATTGTGGCGCACACAAGGTGAACATTTCCAGTGAAATCCAATGCTGCCATTGCGCTTGTGAAACAACAGAGGGAACTCCTAGTGGAAGAGGGCTGGCAAGCAGTTTTCTCTTATTCCCCCTACACCACCTTCCATGCAGTTCTGAAAGGTCACTTAACCACCTGGAGCAGATTAGTGGTATTAGTGGCATGGGGGGCTGCAGCAGGAAGAAGTAGGAAGGAATCTCTTTCCTTGGCTTGCATTAGTGGGCTTCTCTGCTAATCAAAACCCATTCCAAGAGCAGAATGGCAACTCTTTAAGTGTATAAGCAAAGACCAGTGCAGAAATGCAGCTGCTGCATTATTTCCGGATGAAAATTGAGTGATCTATTTTGTTCCGTTTTCTGGCTATAGGTATAAACGAATGTAATGACTCTTCAATCAGCGGCTGTGACCACGACTGCACAGACACCCAGACCAGTTTCTATTGCTCATGTCGTCCTGGATATCGGCTCATGTCCAATGAAAGGTCTTGTGATGACATTGACGAGTGCAGCGAGACACCATCCGTGTGTAGCCAGATTTGTGAGAATACCATTGGCTCCTATATCTGCAAGTGCGCGCCGGGCTACATCCGGGAGCCGGATGGGAAAAGCTGCCGGCAAAATAGCAACATCTCGCCTTACCTCATCTTCAGCAACCGCTACTATCTGAGAAATCTCACGACGGATGGCGAGTCTTACTCCCTCATTTTGCAAGGACTCCGAAACGTGGTGGCGCTGGACTTTGACAGGGTGGAGAAAAGGCTGTACTGGATTGATGTGGGCAGGAAGGTCATTGAAAGAATGTTTTTCAATGGGACAAGCAAGGAAGTAATCGTTAATGATGGCGTGCCCAGTGGGGAAGGCATTGCTGTTGACTGGGTTGGCAGGTAAATCTCAGTGCGTTGCAATAGTCCTTGCCGAGGTGATTATTTTAATATGGACTAATGTTTCGACCCACATTCTCCAAAATTTGCCAGGCTTTCTTCTAAATGTGAGTTAGAAGGACCATTGTGGTATAGTGGTTAGAGTGTTGTACCTGCGAGACCAGGGTTCAAATTCCTGCTCAGCCAAGAAACTCACTGGATGGCCTTGGGCCAGTCACATTCTCTCAGCTTAACCTGCCTCACAGGGTTGTTGTGAGGGTGAAATGGAGAAAAGGAGGGGGTATAAATGCACTCAGTCAACAGAGGAGATGGGCTATGAGGGCAATCAGTCAATCAATCAATCAATCAATCAATCAATCAAAGAAAGCCATGCATATCTCACTTGTGCCTGCTGTTCACAGTCCTTTGCATGCAGTCCTTAACAACAGCTTCGTAAAGTCATCATTATTGTGATTACAGATGGCAGACTGCATCAGTAGCAGTGTGCTTGGTGGGGCTTGGGTTAAGTCTATTGTTACTTGCTTTTCCCAAGTTCCCTTGGGAAAGCAAAGTGGGTTGCCACGCAGCGTCTCTCTTTCTGTCCTTTGGGTGGGGAGGGACTTATCTGCGGGATGGGGAAGAGAAGTGACCAGAGACAGGCTGATGGCTACAGCGCTTGCTCAATAACCCAAATATGTCCATAGGCTAAGGTTACCAGACGTCCCCGTTTCCCGGGGACAGTCCCCATATTTACAAATCAGTCCCCTGAAAAATCCGTCTGTTTAGTAGGAAGTTGAAAAGTGTTCCCGGATTCATTGGAAAAAAATCTGGTAAGCTTAACATAGGCCTAAAAACGTTGGCAACCCTTAAGGAAAAACGACAGTTGATATAAAATAAATAAAATGAGGAGGACTCTGTGTAACATGAACCTTGTAAAATATTTCAGAAAACTCTACTGGGTAGATTCCTCCAAGGACTGCCTCTATGTGTCAGAGCTTGATGGTCGGTTCCGGAAAAAACTAGTTGATCGGTGTTTGGATCCCAACAACACCTTCTGTTTTCAGTACCCTAGAGCTATTGTTGTTCACCCCAAATATGGGTAAGCTATTTCCATGATTATTTCCTTTTAGTACAATTGTTTTAACCATTGGGATAAAGGCTAATAAGGGCATTTTTAAAATCTACGATGAGGCGCACAGATTCTGAGCCCAGCTTCGGCTGGGGAGAGCGGGATATAAATAAAATATTATTATTATTATTATTTTATTATTATTCTGAATGCATTTAACGTACTTGCTTGGAGATCATCCTTATCTACCTCTTTCAGAGGTAAGGCTGAATGCATTATCTACTACTCGCGCTGCTACTCATTTATTCTGATTTAGCAGCGCTGCAATGAAAGAGGCAAAGTTTAGAACTGAAAGAACGAAGCTGATATTCACACGAACCTGAATATTACAGAAATACATTTACATTGGGGGAAGCATATATAGCTATATGAGAAAGCCACCAAGTCTGCAGATTTGGGGAGGGGAGGAAGAGGAAGTCCTGTTGTAGAAGTCTGTTCCACTCACAGAAGGGCACCGCTGGAATTTCACCCAATTTTACTTCTAACTAATGAAATAAAAGTATACATTACCTGATGGGTTCACTGCCTCCTCCCACACATTGTTCCTTCCAAACCACCAGATTTTTACGTTGGTGCATGTGCTATTGCATTACAAATGAAGACTAGATTAATTTACGTTGTGTCTGTTTAACCAGGCAGGTCTATTGGACAGATTGGGGAGAACGAGCATATATTGGACGCTTGGGAATGGATGGCAAGAACAAGACCGTGATTATCTCTACCAAGTTAGAGTGGCCTAATGGACTCACCATAGATTACACCAACGACAAGCTCTACTGGGCGGATGCCCACCTAAACTACATTGAGTACGTACATAGAGAAGAATAAAGCAACTGGGTAACTCTTCATACCAAATTTTGGGGGTTGCCAAATTAGCCTGCTTCAGCTTTATTAAAGGGACACAACCATGATTACCCATTTAGAATATATGTTAGTTCAGTTGCGTCGCTGTAACAATTTATGGGCGTTTGTCACTAACATCAAAATGTTTTGGAGAGATATACTTCGGCTTATGCTTTATAACAAATATGAAAATTATGAGCAAACTGTTTTGCTTCTCTCAGAATGTCTTCATCAGTTTTGCTTCTGCGTTGCATTTCCACCCAAATCTGAAAATCTGTAGTCGGTCACCAAAGTAGTCTGTCGACAGATTTGGTAGTTTAGCATTCTGCATTATGTCATCAATAAGAAAGGTCTGTGAATAACAGGGAAAAGATTTAAAGCTATTTAAAACATATCAAAGTATAGAGGACAAACAGCAGAAAGGAATTTGGGGTGTTTAAAATTTAGCAGAAAATATAAATGTATATCAGACGTGAGGAAACTTTCGCAGCCTGAGTGCTGCCTTTTTGGGCTACTTTCCAATGGTCACATGTCAGCAGAGGGTGGGGCAAGAAGCAGCAAATATTAATCCTACCTTTGTTCTGCTGGCTAGTTTCTCCATCCTCCATCCAGGCGAGCAAGAAGCATTAGCTGAGTTCAGAGGCATCAGACTAAAACGCTCACAGCTGGTACATAGAACAGCCAGTGAGGGGTGTGGCCTGGGAGAGTTTTGAGGGCCAGATAAATAGGCCAGAGGGGCCACACCAAGCCTCGGGGCCTGTGGTTCCCTAGCCCTGGTGTACATAGCATATAGCTCAAGTCTATCGTTTTAATTAATAATAATAATATTTTTTATTATTTGTACCCTGCCCATCTGGATGGGTTTCCCCAGCCACTCTAGTGTTCCAACAGAACACTAAAAACAGAATAAAACTTCAAACATTAAAAGCTTCCCTAAACAGGGCTGCCTTCAGATGTCTTCTGAAAGTCAGATAGTTGTTTATTTAATTATATGAATATGCTGTTTACATTCTTAATGGTGAAGAAGCCTATGGAAAGCACTCTTTGAAATCCCAAAGGCTGGGAACAGATAATATGGAAGTGTTCTTCTTTCTATCAGCAGCTATGGGAAACATGAGACTTGTGGTCTTAGGGATTGTGACTGTTATGTCCCTCATGCCAGTCTATGAGTAGGTAAAACCCATCTTTTGGGGGCCTCTGTACCCAGGGGCATGCCTGGGAACCCTTGGAAAGACAAAGAGGAAATTTCATTTCCCAGTCTCGTTTTTCTGAGGGCTCCAAGCATGCGTTCCAGCCACTTGTTTACTCGCCAAATGGCTCAATGGGAGTGGACAAGAATGGAGATCAGAGTAGCTCCTAGATCTGGCCCAGAGGAGCTAAAATCTCAAAGGCCTGCCTTCTTCCCCTCCTTCCTGTCCACTCTAGAATCCCAGGCGAGGGAGTCAAAATACTACAATTGCAGATCTGACTGGAGGCCAAGAGGTTGGAGGTTGGGTTCCCCCAGCGATTCTTACACCCAATACTTCACTCAGCAACCCAATATGTTTTCATGCCCCTGATTTTTAAAAAAATGTCTTTAGTCACATAGACAGCGAAAGGTAAGCAACATAGAAAGTTGGAGGTGACAGGTCATTCTTTCTCTAGAGGGTAGTGAGAAGTAACTTGGGAATACAGGAAGTTGCCTTTTACCAAGTCCCTCTAGCTCGATGTTGTCTACATTGACTGGCAGTTGGCTCTCCAGAGTTTCCCTCAAGGAGTCTTTGCAAGCTCTACCAGCAGAGACCAAGGAATGAACCTTGGGACCATCTGCATGCAGATCAGATGTTCTCCCACTGAGCTACAGGCCCTTCTGAACTTGAACCTTTATCTTACTAACATCTTCTGGAAAGAATGCTTAGGGAGGCGTTGTTTTACAACACAGGAGGTGGAACTGAGTGGAGGTAATCAGTTGTGTGAACAGAATGTCTGGGGTTCTATTTGGAGACCCTTGGAAGAACATAGTTGGTTACATTTCTTTTTCACTCGCTCTGAAGCAATAGAAAAAAGTTCAGCATTACCCATGCTTGCTTTTTTCCCGCAGGTACTCCGATTTAGATGGCCAACACCGTCACACGGTGTACGATGGGACATTACCTCACCCATTTGCAATTACCATTTTTGAGGACACCATCTACTGGACTGACTGGAACACGAGGACAGTTGAAAAGGGAAATAAGTACAATGGATCAGGCAGGGCAGTTCTGGTAAACACCACTCACAGACCTTTTGATATCCACGTCTATCACCCGTACAGGCAGCCACTTGGTAAGCAATCCATTCTACTGATGTGGGTGTCTTCATTCTTATTCAAGGTCTAATCCTCTGAATTCTGCATGTAACTCAGAAGTAAGGTGTGAGACAACATAGGCATTTTTCAGGGGTCTGGTTCTTGTTGAATGTTTCACCCTCATAGAATGATATATTTTTTTTAGCATTCTCTTGGATGTAAATATTATGACTGCATTTGGATGTAATGCAAAACCATGGTTTAGCAGCACATAAATAAGCTTAACTTCTTTCTGAGCTTGTGTATACCACTTCCCTCTCCTGTTCCCACCCAGCTGAGAGGAGGAATTCAGAAGCTTTTAGTTAATCACAGGTTGCTGTTTCTTATATACTGGGACCCAGTGGCAACCGGTACTCATTGAGGAAAGGCAGGGAGCCCAAGAGTAGGTGGAGCCCAGAGTCAATGATAGGTAGAACCAACTAATTTTTGTTTCGTCCCTGTCATCCCCCCTGCCGAGTTTTACAAGGGCAACATTGAAACTAAGGAGGAGGGAGCTGACAGGTAGTGACACTCCTAATTGGATGGATTGTAAGAAAGAAGGAAGGGAAGTGGGGGCAGGCTGAAGTTGGTGGGGTAGTGCCCCATCTGTCCTAATGAACCAGACTCCACTTCTAGGACCTGTGGTTAACATTAACTGTGGTTAGTTTAAATGAGCCAGCGTCATAAACCATAGTTTGAAGTTGCCTTGTTTTGAAACTGATCATCAGTAGCCACAATTCCCAGTTTGGACCAAACAGCTAACCATGGTTAACTAAAAGTAAAAACTGCTTCTTACTCACATGGAAAGGAGAGAGGGGAGAGACGTTCTAAACTATGGTTTAGTGTTTCCCCTGAATATAGCCAATGTCATCATCTGGGAACCTTGCCTGCCCATGCACTGTTGCACTTATTCTAAAAGGGTAATTGAATTAATTAAATTTGGATGTTTCTTGTCTGTTTTTATCCCAGCAGCCCTATAACAGGGACTAGGAAAAAGCTGCTGGCAGGTTGGTTGTTGTGTTTCTGCTGCTGCCGGTCCCTTGCACCTAACTTACAATACCTTGTTATACTTGGCTCAACTTATTGTTTGACCCTGGATTTGAATCGGCAATGGTTTCTCTTGATAGCATGTTTTAAACTAAACTCCTTCATTGGGTTGAGCCTTGGTTTGCTTGACTCAAGCCCATACTTGTTCTCATGCTCTT
Organism: Podarcis pityusensis; assembly: GCF_964106645.2. Classification (NCBI taxonomy): domain Eukaryota; kingdom Metazoa; phylum Chordata; class Lepidosauria; order Squamata; family Lacertidae; genus Podarcis; species Podarcis pityusensis. The sequence goes on along the minus strand of NC_138028.1, from coordinate 112,108,271 downwards.
CAGAGACCATGGGGATCTCCCCTTCCTTATAATGAAATACTGGGCACAATCCATAGTCCAACCCAGATAACATAGCCAGGGTACATCTGTCCAATAGGCCAAGATACATGTTGCAGTATTACCTTTTGGTACGTTGAATTTGTTGCAAATATGCATCAATAGGAAACAATCCCAGTATTGTTCGTGAATGCAAGTTGACATGTGCCACCAAAGATTAAAGCATTCTTTGCAATTTAAGTGGCAATAGTTTCATTTGTGGGTTGTTCTTTGCTGGGGAATAATTATATTTTCTTCCTCCCGCCCCCCGTCTTCTTTTGCTAGTAAGTAATCCTTGCGGGACCAACAATGGTGGTTGTTCTCATCTGTGCCTAATAAAAAGTGGTGGTTATGGTTATTCCTGTGAGTGTCCAGATAACTTCATGGTAATACAGTTTGGAAACATGGCTCACTGCCTCCCGATGTGTTCCAGCTCTCAGTTCCTTTGTGCAGACAGTGAAAGGTATGCATATAAATCACACACCATTATTTTACTTGCTTATTTACGTCACACGTGAATATTTCCTACGTATACGTGTCCTACCTCCAAGGACTCAAATATGGCATTGTTCCTTGCTCTCATTTTATAGTCTTCATTTGGCTGGGAATGGGGGGGGGGGGGGGTTGCAGTAAAACTCCCAATTCAGGAATCTCATTCCACTCCATCACAATTTAGGCAGCAGTGGCTGTATATTAAGACACAAGAATAGGTGAATGAAGCCCAGAGCCTTAATGGAGATGAAGATTGCCCCACCCCTGGTAATCAGACCAATCACTTGATGAGCAGAGAAGGGGGTAATAACCCCCTCCTCAGCTGATTGGTACAGAGAGTGTGTGTAGTGGCCACGCCCATCACTGGCATGTGTCCCACCATCCCTAGGGTTGGCCAAGGCTGAACGTGGCTCTCAGGCCAACACAGCTTAGCTATCTCCGCTATGGAGAAAGGTAGGCTGAGAGGGAAGAGTGACTGATGCAAGGTCACCAGCAGAGCTTCAGGGCTGAGTGGGGATTTGTTCCTGGGTGTCTCCAGTTCTAGTGTGACATGCTAATCACTATGCTGCACTAGCTCTCCCAAGTCTTGGTGGCACTTGGAAGCATAGAATTTCTGAACAGAGGTAACAGACAGCGATACATCACTTCTACTTCTCCAGGTTTGTGCCCTATTGCTGCACTTTGCCTTAGTACAGTGGTACCTCGGGTTAAGTACTTAATTCGTTCCGGAGGTCCGTACTTAACCTGAAACTGTTCTTAACCTGAAGCACCACTTTAGCTCATGGGGCCTCCTGCTGCTGCCATGCCTCCGGAGCACGATTTCTGTTCTCATCCTGAAGCAAAGTTCTTAACCCGAGGTACTATTTCTGTGTTAGCGGAGTCTGTAACCCGAAGCGTATGTAACCTGAAGTGTATGTAACCCGAGGTACCACTGTACAGTGGTACCTCTGGTTGTGAACGGGATCCATTCCGGAGGCCTGTTCACAACCTGAAAAGAGCGCAACCTGAAGCGTCGCAGGTGCGCGGTGCGATTTGGCGTTTCTGCGCATGTGCAAGTGGCGAGACCCGGAAGTAACCCTTTCCAGTACTTCTGGGTCGCCGCGGGACGCAACCTGAAAAGATGTAACCTGAAGTGTCTATAACATGAGGTATGACTGTACTTCCTTCCTGTTGCCGCTCCTTTGTCACACCATGGCACTGCCATGTTTAGGGAGGTTTTTAATGTTTGATGTTTTATCGTGTTTTTAATATTCTGTTGGGAGCCTCCCAGAGTGGCTGGGGAAACCCAGCCAGATGGGCGGGGTATGTATGTATGTATGTATGTATGAATAAATAAATAAATAATTCAGCTTACAGCCTGCCATGCTTCTGACAGTCTCCCTCTATCTCTTGTAGTAGTGGCTGTGGCTGGAGAGAGAAAAATGATGGTGGAATGGCACAGTTGCGTGTTGTGCTTCTGCACTTGCTTTGGGGGCACTATACAGTAGTACCTTGGTGCTCAAACTTAATCCATTCTGGGAGTCTGTCCGACTCCAGAAACCATTTGAAAACCAAGGCGTGGCTTCTCATTGGCTGCAGGAGCTTCTTGCACTGAAGCGGAAGCCGCACAGGATGTTCGGCTTCTGAAAAGCATTCGCAAACCGGAACACTTACTTCCGGGTTTGTGGCGTTTGGGAGCAGATTTGTTCGGCAACTAAGCCATTTGGGAACCGAGGTACCACTGTATAAGCAGCTGAGTAGTCCAGTTCCTTAATCATTAAAGGTGCCCCCAAACCCTCCATCCCCGGGCATCACATTCCTGATCAGAAGACTGTGTAGCTCTTTGAAGGGTAGCCCTATTCACTGAGCATTGCAGCCTTAGCAGTACTTAGGAGAAAATTACCTGGAAGAAGGATACATGACAATGATAAATTAAAATCTCTGAAATCACCTACAGTCTATAACTATACATGCCCATACTTGCTGATTGGCTCAAATGCAGCATTTTCTAGGACAGGCTCAGTTATGTGGAAGGGGCTACTAAATAAATGCACGAAGCCTTGGGTCAAGGAAACACACTAATTCTTCATGATGGGAATCATCCCAAAGGCTCTTGTGTTTACAATCCTAAGTGTTCTTGCCAGGAAGTGAGTCCCATTGACTTGCTACCAAATAAACATGATTATAGAATATGTCAAAGGCATTGCCTCTTTGAAATAAACATTATGGCGTCTCTCTGTTTTGTAGGTGTATTCCCATATGGTGGAAATGTGATGGTCAGAGAGATTGCCGGGATGGCTCCGATGAACCGCCCACATGCCCTCACAGGTACTGCCAAGTTGGGCAGTTCCAGTGCAATGATGGCAACTGTACGAGTTCCCATTACTTGTGCAACGCCCTGGCAGACTGCCCTGATGGATCAGATGAAGATCGTGTGCTTTGTGGTATGTTGCAAGTGCTAAGTCTCTAATTCAGGGGTCAACAAACTTTTTCAGCAGGGGGCCGGTCCACTGTCCCTCAGACCTTGTGGGGGGCTGGACCATATTTTGGGAAAAAAATAAAAAGAACAAATTCCTGTGCCCCACAAATAACCCAGAGATGCATTTTAAATAAAAGGGCACATTCTACTCATGTGAAAACATACTGATTCCTGGACTGTCCATGGGCCAGATTTAGAAGGCGATTGGGCCGGATCCGGCCCCCGGGCCTTAGTTGGCCTACCCATGCTCTAAATTAACCTGTTACTCGGTACAAGCAATAACGGGTCTAGAAATTACTTGTTCCATGAAGAGGAAACTAGTATGGTTAAATAACCTATTAACAAGGCACTCCCTCTAACAAATATTTTGTTGTCTTGACGTAGGTGATATATTGACATATTGTCCAAAAATGGTTTGAAGTCCATATTGTGATATCAGTTTCATAATTTTGATCTTGCAATATATTGTGAATCATGATGTATATTAGGGCTAATTTGATCAGTAGAATATGCTCACGTTATTTTGAGTTATAGTACATGTTGCATTGAGATATTTAGCGTACAGTATACTCTTATTTTGTATACAGAGTTGTGATTAATGAGGTATGTTAGGGTTATGCAAAAATCACAATGTGGGGAAAACTGTGAAGCCAGCCACTGCTCTCGATTCCTGCAGCCCCTGTTAACTCTGTCAGCTCAACTCTCCCCTGCCTCCTTCAGGGAGCAGCGAATCCCAAGAGCAGGTGCCTGCAAAAATCATAACTTGTGAAAAACCATTAAGCCAGCCAATACCTCTACATAGCTCCATCCTTATTTCAGATATCATGACATATCAGTATATTGTGATGTTTAGCTGGTGATATATCACGATGTTGAAAACCAGATATCACCCAGCCTTAGTAGTTTACCCAGCATATATTATCTCCATGTCAGTCTTTTCTCTGTTTATACAGTGGTACCTCAGTTTAAGAACTTAATTCGTTCTGGAGGTCCGTTCTTAACCTGAAACTGTTCTTAACCTGAAGCACCACTTTAGCTAATGGGGCCTCCTGCTGCTGCCACGCCGCTGCACGATTTCTGTTCTCATCCTGAAGCAAAGTTCTTAATCCGAGGTACTATTTCTGGGTTAGCAGTGTCTGTAACCTGAAGCGCCTGTAACCTGAAGCATCTGTAACCCAAGGTACCACTGTATAACACTCCCATTTAGCTAAACAGCAGCATTGCTCAAAATAGGATTTGTTGTTGTTTTTTTAATCCCTGCAGCAGTTTGGATAAATGAGAGTATACTGCAATTTCATTTCATTTCATTTTAAAGTAATCTTCTAATACCACAATAACGTTTGCCTTCTAGCCAATCACCAGTGTGAGTCTCATCAGTGGCAATGCGCCAACAAGCGATGCATCCCAGAAGCCTGGCAGTGTGACCGAGAGGATGACTGTGGTGATAACTCGGATGAAGATGCTTCTCATTGTGCCAGCAGGACCTGCCCTCCAGGCCAATTTAAATGTGACAATGGCCGCTGCATCCCCCAGTCCTGGAAATGCGACGTGGATGATGACTGTGGGGATAACTCGGATGAGCCGATTCATGAATGCAGTAAGTAGAGCACAGCTTGTGTTGATTGGCTGATGGATTGCTCGTATAGCTCGTCCTTCCTCCTTAATGGAAACCAGAGTAGCTAACAAGAAGACAAATGGCAAATTGGCCAGTTGTTTTCCTAATAATAATGAGGAGGAGGAGGAAGAGGAAGAAGAAGTTTATTATTTGTACCCTGTCCATCTGACCGGGTTGCCCCAGCCACTCTGGGTGACTTCCAACAAATATAAAAGCATAATCAAACATCAAACATAAAAAAATTCCCTATACAGGGCTGCCTTCAGTTGTCTTCTAAAACTTGCACAGTGGCACCTCAGTTCTCGAACAAAATCCGTTCCAGAAGCCCGTTCGGCTTCCGAAACATTCAAAAACCAAGGTGTGGCTTCCCATTGGTTGCAAGAGCTTCTTGCACTCAGCGGAAGCAGCGTTGCACGTTCAAGTTCCGAAAAACATTTGAAAAAGCAAGCATTTACTTCTGGGTTTTCAGCATTCGAGAACTGAAACGTACAACAATGGAGGCATTCGGGAACCGAGGTACCCCTGTATAGTCATTTATCTCCTTGACATCTGATGGGAGGGCGTTCCACATACCAATGACCATGGCTATCTTTTATATTTTCTGCCTCAGGCACCAAAACAAGTTTGTAATGTTATCATTTTCATTTTAAGTATAAAAGCCCTTTTGTACATTTAAATATGAATAAATCTGGGGCAGGCCATGGTGTCTGTACATTGTCTATCCCATGTAACACATTCTCTGAAATGTATTTGGCAGTGGTGTGCAGCAGCTGTCGTAAAAAGGCAAAGTATTCAAATGTTGACTCTTCCTTTTATTTCAGTGGGCCCTGCCTATCGTTGTGATAACCACACAGAATTCAGCTGTAGAACAAATTACCGTTGCATCCCGTTCTGGGCTGTATGCAATGGTCATAATGACTGCAGAGACAACAGCGATGAACAAGGCTGTGGTACGTTTTTGGCCTGCAAAATGTACCTGTAAAATCATTGTGTACTTCAGATGCTGTTCAAGTTGTGAAGCAATGACCTTGGCCAAAATTCCGTGCACTTGCATTTATACCTGCTTCACAAATTAGGCCGCAAATGAAGGTGCAATGAAAACCCTGTTAGCAGCATGTCACTCTAATTGATGCTTGTCATTTGATGTAACCTTGGAGGTCACTTACTATAATTACAGTCTTGGCTATACCTGATGTGAATGTCTTGAGTTATCTGAAGCAGTTTTTCGGTCACTGGGTCACACTGTGCAGGCAATTAGTGTTATCTGTTCTTGTGAATGGGAAGTGTTTTCTGCATTATTACCATTGCTGTCTTTTCCTTGAACTTCATTTGAAGCATCCATGATGGCTGCACCTAGAGGTGAAAGGATGGTTAGATTTAAACTAAATAAAGATTCCTTTTAGTTAAATCAAACCATTATACCACCTCTCGTTGCATCCGTTTTGGATGCTTCAAAGGCATCAGAAGAAGGAAAAACAGTAATCATAACAATGTGGCAAAGCCTTCCCTGTTAAATAGGTGTACATTCTGCTTCATAGCTGACGAGGCTCAGATATGTTTTCATGCTCAGCTTGTAACAGTTCATAATGCTTTGTCTGGGAGACAAATTTGCTCCCCACTCACCCCATGCTTGTTAGCTGTTGCCTTCACCTGTAGTTCGAGCCTCCCGGATTTGCTGTTGCCATCATTATTTCTTCTCCTTCAGTGGTATATATTTTGCTTTTGGCAATCTTTAATGTGGTATTTGTGGATGAATGCTGCAGGTAGCTAGACACTAGCTGTATTTGCATGTCACACTAAAACATGGCTTGGTGAGATATTCAAGAACTGGAAGGACAAGCCTCATATTAATATGCTTCTGTTCCCGATCTCCTTTCCCTGCACTGCTAGGAGGAGGATTCTGACAGTGTTTACTTTTCGTGTTCCTGAGTCCCAGTTTGTTGTGTGGTCCAGAGATTGTGGTTTGTCTATAATTGTGGTCAGTTTAAACAGTTTAAGCCAGCTTCATAATCCAAGGTTTGAAGATGGCTTGTTTTTAAACTGAAAGTAAATAAATGCTGCTAAAGTAAGCCTTCTTGCTTCACCGGGGCAGGGGGGCAGAGGCTGAAACTCATGGCAGCACCTTCCTCCTCTTGTGCATTTTACTAAACCATGGTTTAGTGTGACAAGAAAATGCAGCCAAAAGCTGAGTTGTGCTTGGCAATTGTTTCCAAAATCTAGGTGGTGCTCTTTACAGCTTCTCCAGCGTTTTTTTTTTTTTTTTTAATCATTTATTATGATAAGATGTGGTGATTGAGAGGTTTGATCAGCTGAGTATACTGAAGGTATACTCAGCCTGGAGGATGATTTTCTAATTTTGGGAAGTCAAATTATTCCGCTTTGTGATAGTTATATCACACATTGCAGTGAAAAGCACTCTGTTTACCTTTTGCAAAAGCTAGACACAGGGAGAATACTTGGATTTTGGGAAGCTTTTTCTCCTCTTCCACAAAGTATATATGTTAAGAAGCCGCTTTGAAAACCTTCCTAAATTGCTTGACATTTCATTGTACCACGTCTGCTGTACCTGTTTTCATATTTGAGAATAGCATGTTAGTCTGTGCTGGTGTATTGACAAATTTAAACGGTGTATGCGTGTTGCAGAGGAGATTACTTGCGATCCTTTGGGAGATTTCCTCTGTGATAACCATCGGTGTATCCCACTGCGGTGGAAGTGTGATGGAGATAATGACTGTGGAGATGAATCTGATGAACAAAACTGCAGTAAGATATTTCTTTCCTTTCCGACTATTGATAGCCTTGCAGCCAAAGGCTGCCTGTTTGAATGGTGCATTTTGCATTAAGTTCGACATGAGGTGCATGTTAAATATTTAAAAATCTTCATGCTTGTACAGTTTTCTCAGGATTAAGGTATGAAGTTAAGTATCACTGTTGGATATTGCTTCATTGTGGGAATCTAGGATTCACCCGTAACATTTAATGGATACCTTTAGGTGTGCATGTGTGTGAAGTTTCACTGCTTACCTATCAGTTGTTGTTGTTTTTTTAAATCCATAATATAAAATCACTCATTGCAGAAATAAAACAAATGCTCCTCTAACTTAGGGTAGATATAGATATATAGTGGTTATTTCAGCCCAGTGTTCCCCAAACTTAGGTCTCCATCTGTTCTTGGATTACAACTCCCATCATCCCTAGCTAGCAAGACCAGTGGTCAAGGATGATGGGAATTGTAGTACAACAGCTGGAGATCCAAATTTGGGAAACACTGTTTCAGCATATCGCTAAAAATAGCCATCTCTGTGACAAGTAATTCCCTTTGCAAAATCCATTTCACAGTCCGATCCACCTAAGCAGTAAATAATAAATTCACAGGGCAGTCCTCAACACACTAAAGATAATGAGATGTAATGCCAAGGAGATGACATTTCCAACATTGAAACTGTTATTTTATACTCTTACATACCAGTTCTGTAACTAGAATTCGGCAAGGATAGCTTAATCAAACCCTTAGCCTCCACTGGGAGTGGGTAAATGGGCGCAGGGCTGAGTTGCTTGTGAAACATCTTAGCATAAAAACACACCACACGTTTCATGTATGCTGCGTCTCTTTATTGCAAGGTCCCCGTGAGTGCACAGAAAGTGAATATCGGTGTGACAACCTGCACTGCATTCCTTCTCGGTGGATATGCGACCACGACAACGACTGTGAGGACAATTCAGATGAACGGGACTGTGGTGGGTATTGCAATTTGAGCATATTTATTTGTTTGTTTTAATTCAGCTTGTCTTTCAAGGCATGTTGCCCTCACTTTTACAAATAAAATTTCAAAACACACAATTCCGTAAAAATGGGCATATAAATCATGAAAATACCACAGTTCTTTTAAAAAACAGTAATGACCAGGCAGTATGTATTTCCCTGGGGATAGAATTTGAAACATGTTGGGGTCACCACCAAAAAGCCCTGTCTGTGGTCCTAAAGGATTATGCAATAAATTTAATGTCATATTGAAAATATTGCCATGGAATTCTACTCAATATTGATCCAGAGTAGAACTCCAATGTAAAGTTAGCAGAGTAAAAACTTAAGTACATTGCAGGAGTCTCAAAAAATGGACTAGAGGCAATTGTATTTCATCCAGCAGAGCTTTACTGCTGCTGAAGGCAAAAGAGCATAATGGTCACAAATCCAATACATTCAGCATTGGCACTGTCCATAAGAAATCCAGTTGCAACAGACATAACTTATAATAAGACTAAACCTTAACACTAAGCATACTATGCAGAACACCACACCAGAAGGAAAAGAGATAGAAAGAGAAGGTGAAACTCGGGCTGCTTCTGGCCTTACTTTTATAGTCAACATGACCTTGACAGAAGAGATAACAGAACCAGTTTAAGCCAGCTGTACTCAGCCAGCGTGGTGTAGTGGTTAAGAGCGGTGGACTCGTAATCTGGGGAACCGGGTTCACGTCTCCGCTCCTCCACATGCAGCTGCTGGGTGGCCTTGGGCCAGTCACACTTCTCTGAAGTCTCTCAGCCTCACTCACTTCACAGAGTGTCTGTTGTGGGGTAGGAAGGGAAAGGAGATTGTTAGCCGCTTTGAGACTCCTTAAAGGGAGTGAAAGGCAGGATAATCAAGTCCAAACTCCTCTTCTTCTCTGAAGAAATAACCCAAACATCATGAACCTTCTGCTTGTTTCTTTCACACAGAGAAGCTTCCTGAACCCTCTTGAATTCATTAGAATAGGAAAGATCTCTACGCATCAGATCAATACTTTCTGCACTAAGAAACGCAAACTGACAAATATGACATTACAAAAGCACTTTTTGTAAAAGAGACATTTTGACGCCAGTCTACTTTACTTTGTAGAACTAAGGACCTGCCACCCAGGTTATTTCCAGTGCGACAGTGGGCATTGCATTGCAGAACGTTTCCGGTGTGATGGAAGTGCCGATTGTCTGGATTTCTCTGATGAAGCAACTTGCCGTGAGTGGCTAGATCTGGGGCAGAAACTTACTGAAATCCCTTATGAACCTCTCCTTTCTGTGGGGCGGGAGAAATGAAACACCTTAGTATTTTTCTTCTCCTGTCGTTAGAAAGATTTCAAGAAATGCTGAATGCTCTCAAGCAGAGCTTAAATAATGATACAGAGTTGTACACAACTAAGTTATACAGTGGTACCTCTGGTTACGTACTTAATTCGTTCCAGAGGTCCGTTCTTAACCTGAAACCGTTCTTAACCTGAAGCACCACTTTAGCTAATGGGGCCTCCCGCTGCTGCTGCGCAGCCGGAGCCCGATTTCTGTTCTCATCCTGAAGCAAAGTTCTTAACCCGAGGTAATATTTCTGGGTTAGCGGAGTCTGTAACCTGAAGCGTATGTAACCCGAGATACCACTGTATACAGATTGGACTCATTGAAATTAACGGGCATGCCTAAGTCCATTAATTGAAATGGGTCAGAGACCAGTAACTTGTAACTTGCTGCCTCCTAAACTGTTTTTGCTGCGGGCGGCACCAAAGTGACCTCCCCGGGGTGCAAGCCTGGGCAGTGTGTATGGAGATCATGGGCTATTCAGATGGCAGGACTCGCCTCTCGGCCTCACTGATATGGTCCAAAGGGAAGCAGAGCAATACGTTTGACACCAGCTTGGCTGCAGAAGTTGTGAGAAGGAGACATAACAGGCACCATCCAATCATCTTAGGGATGCTACTCTGGATTTGTGTAGGGTTTACTTAGTCCTTATCCTTTTCTTCTCCCGAAGATGCCCCACAAAGCAGTGGGTACAGGTCTGCATAGTATTATGAGGACAAGTAGATTGTGATATTCAAAGAAGGTGTTTGTTTTCCAGCCACCCGCTATCCTAACGGCTCGTACTGCCCACGCACAATGTTTGAGTGCAGAAACCATGTGTGTATTCAGCCATACTGGAAGTGTGATGGCGACGACGACTGTGGAGATGGCTCAGACGAAGAACTTAACTTATGCTGTAAGCTAGAGGGGGGGAAAGCCTGAATCGACCCCACCTTGAACCCCGCCCCCTACAACTCTCTTAGCGCATTCCAAAGGGCTGGGCATATCCAGCAGGGTGCATTTGAAACAGAGGCTCCTGGTGCCCAATTGCTGTGCCATGTCAAAAGATCCTTTTGAAATTCCCCTCTGCTTTCAAAAGCAGTTTGTTATGTGACATGGCGGGCTGCCCAGAGAGAAACACAAGCCTTTAGGATTCTGGCCTGTACATTTCTTACAGAAACTTCAGTGCATGTCTAAAGTCCTAACACAGCCAGTGAAATGCAGGCTTTTCCTGCACATGAAAACTCTTGTTGCCTCTTCCTGGTTTGTCTGTTTCCCCTTTGGAAACTCAAAATGTTTCTGGGCCAGGAGAACCTCACAGAGTTTGCCTATCTTGTGACTGGTTCAGTGGGGCCAGTGTGGGTGTAACGGAACATGATTATTATATTTGGCCTTTTAGCTAGAGTTCAGTGATCAGGAATGAGCTCTGGACCCGTATATTTGTGTTAACACACATCATTTTACATTAGTCAGATGATATCAAGAGAACCAAGGTACCAAAAGAGAGATGGGAGGAACTCTGGGAGAGTGCAGGATCTTTCAGTCCTTTTGCCCTGATGAAAGCCAGTGCAACGCTGGCATTGGTTTAAACATCACAATAAATCATTGCAGTTTAGGATTGCTGCCTGGCATTTTGATCACGTTTTAAAATAAGCTTTTATATTTGTATCCTGTAAACCAAGTTAGAAATCACTGGCCTGTTTTATTTCAGTGGATATTGCATGTGAACAACCATTCCGTTTTCGCTGTGGGAACAACCGCTGCATCTATAGCCATGAGCTGTGCAACCAAAAGGACGACTGTGGAGATGGAAGCGATGAGAAAGAAGAGCACTGTAGGTCTATCAGTGTGCATAACATTCAAGAATTAAGAGATGAATGTGCCTAATGATGATCGACAGTAATTCTAGGTTAAGGCTGCTCTTAGATCCTACTGTTTTTAACGTTTAATTCACAAACATGTTAGCTAGATAAAAAGGAACACGCAGTGGCTTGTATTTTTCAAGAAATATGTCATTATTCCCCAATTACAGTGGTACCTTGGTTTAAGAACAGTGAAGTAGGTGTTTTGGTTTGTGAACTTTGCCTTGGAAGCAGAACATGTTCCGCTTCCTGTTGAGTGTAAATTGAGTCCCCCGCTGCTATGGGAAAGCACGCCTTGGTTTAAGAACACTTTGGTTTAAGAATGGACTTCTGGAACAAATTAAGTTTGTAAACCAAGGTACCACTGTATTCAGTACCAGTAGTATGAATATACTGTAGACCTTTATAGCCATGAATGAAACATGGGCTCATCCATACTGTCATTCAGTGTGGATAGTACCTTCATGAATTCTCTGTTGTCTGTATGAAATTCTCCTCTAGTTCACTACTTTCTCATACTTTCCGCTCCCTCAGTGTGGGTTTTCTCATAACCTCTCATTTTCTGAGTATCCCTGATATGATAAAAAAATCTGGATCAAAGGAGGGGAAAGTGTGGGAAGGCAGTGATTTCAGATACAGACATTATAGATGTGTGTGATATGAATAAGTAAGTTACAGGGATGCTGTTGAAGTTCTGTAAGCTGAGCTCTGAAACGAAAGACAAGCTTTGACAGCGCCTGGATTCTTCAGTGGCTCAGATTAAATCTAAGCTGGGGAAGAATTGCCTGATTCTCAGGCTAACAGATGCTTTGCACAACCATGAGAGAAATACCTCCCGGATGAGCAAAGGCTTTGTAAGCCAGGGATCGGGGGTGGGGGGGCTTTAGCATACAGAGACTGAGCACACTCTGAGCTCTGGCAGTATACGTGCTCTTCAGCCTAACAGTAAATCAAGCCCAACTCTGGAATTTCCCTGTGAGTGTCTCTCAAGACTGGACAGGTAGCTTTAACGGTATTGGAAAGACAAAAGCTGAGATGTGTGTGGGAGCCCACCACAGGGGACTGGGCCAAGTTGCCCTAACACAGTTTGTATAGCAACGTCTGCAATATGCATGCTATAAAACGTGATATATGTTTGTGTGAGGAGGTATGTGTGTGCATTATCTTCATGCAGGCAGAGAACCCACTCCTAAGCCTTGCACTACTGAGGAATTCAAATGTGGCAATGGAAACTGCATCCCACTACACTACGTATGTGATAATTATGACGATTGCGGGGACCACTTTGATGAATTAGGCTGCAGTAAGTACCACAGTAGCTTGCACTGAGTTCAAACTGTACGTTTGTTATGGGGAGGAAAACCAATGTTGAGGTGAGAGCTTTGCATGTGCCCGTGTTATTGGGAAACGTTGAGAAATCCTCAGGAACAGAATAAATCCTGGAATGCAAACCCAGCCTTCTTCCTCCCCCAGTCCTCTGTACTTGATACCTGATGTGCGTGCCTCCCTCGTTCCCTACACCTTTTCATCTGTTTCTATCCTTCTTCTTTGATGTTCGCTGCAGTGATGGTCCTAATGTAGCTGAAGGGCTGGGTGAGCCCCTTCCATCCATGACACAACTCAAAGAACATGTGAGCTAATGCCCACATGATCCCACAGAAGAAAAGGATGCCAGCAGCATCCCTACATTACTGGCATATTTTGCTTAGGCCAGCTGTGAAGGAGGAGAGGTCCTATTGGCCTCTATTTGTAAAGAATTTTAAACAGTGGAGGAAATCAGGCCCTCGGAATATTCCTTAATAGTTCAAAACAACAACAAAAAACAAAAACCTAGCAACCTTCAAGAGATTTTAGGAGTTCAGTAGATGCATTTTGAGGATCTGAATCTTTTTTTTATATATTTATTTATTGAGGACCAGAGGTGAAGGAGAAATTTGTTTCAGTTTCTCATTAAAATGCAACCTATGTTTTGTTTTGTTCTTTAGATTCTGGCACGGGTAGGACCTGTGCTGAAAATATCTGTGAACACAACTGTACCAACTTAAGCGAAGGGGGATTTATATGTACCTGCAGACCTGGATACAGCCCCAGTGAACTGAACAGAAATACCTGTGATGGTACCTTTCATCTTGAAATAGAGTTCTATCTCCAAATTGCTCAGCTTTAATAAACTCTTTCATCATTTTCATTATGGCACTGATAAAACATTCTGTGCCAGCTCTCTAAGCATCTCATCACACTGACATGTTTTGTTTATTTATGTGGAATCCTATTTTTCTCATAGCATTTAGGTGCGGGTTCCTAAAACATTTTAGATAACTTAACCACCTTCCTGTCTTGGATCTCATTGTTTTTCTCTCTCCCTTGTGTTGCTCTTTGGAGCCTAACCAGTTAGGGTGATACTTCTCTGTGTGATGGATTGCTGCTGTAGGTTTCCTCTTCAAACCTGTGAAGACTCATTTTCTTTGGAATGGCTACTGTAGTTTCTCACTGAAAAGCAGTGTCTGCTTGCAGAGTGCATTGGATTGGATCCAAAGAACAATGAATGGAATAAAATGTCTGTGCACATAAGTCTTTACAGGCTCGCACAGTATGGCTACCGCTGCTGTCATTATTCTTAATGTTGCGTTATGCACAAAAAGATAAAACATGTTCCATTCTTGTAGTCTGAATATTCATAAAATGAGGGAGAGAAAAGAGGAAGGGGGAAGATAAAGGAAAGAAGAAAATTGGAATGGACCATGGTAAAAAGAAAAAATGAAATAGAAAAGGCAAGAGAGAGAAAATGAGTTGAATATTGGGCAGGGATGGACCCAGAACTTGGGTGTCTGGGCTTAAAAGAAAAGGACCTGAGCAAAGCAAGGGAGACAAGAAAGAGAGTCAAGAGAAGCTAAAGAGGCCCATTCCTGTGATAAAAAGATTGATACATTATATAGGCCTTTGCTGCGACAACAAGGCAGTTATTTTGTCATTAAGTTTATAATACTTTCTCTTTGCCTTCAGACATTGACGAGTGTGAGATCTTTGGAACATGCCCCCAGATTTGTAAGAATTCCAAAGGAAGCTACGAGTGTTTCTGTGCAGAGGGATTCAGATCTGTTGGGGATCAGCAAGGAGACCAGTGTGCTGCCAGTGGTAAGCTCAGCCAGCATTTCCATTAGAGCCAAATTAAATTAAAACTAAGCACCATGAACTGTCTTCTGAAACAAGTCTTTTTCTTTTCTTGGCCACCATGCTGCATTGCATTGCTGTCTGCTGTCTTCTGCTCGCTTCTTCCCAACTCATTTGTGTAGAATCATGATTGTAAGGCTCAGTAAAACCATTTGACTGCTGTTATGCCGCTGAATCTGAAAACAAACCAGAACTTATCTGTGACATCTTCAGTGTCCTGTCTCTTGCCCTCGCAGATAGCCTTGCACATTTCCAGAGAACAAAAGGGCTGTTCATGATGTAGCTGGTTGTCATCAAAAGAAAATTAGCTGTAGTAATTTCTCTAAAGGCAGATTATTGTGATATAAATCAAAGACACTTTGCTGACAGACTGTCATGTATGGTTCATGGACCATAAAAAATAAAATAAAATAATTGTCCAGTAGCACCTTGGAGACCAACTAATACTACTAAAATAAATAAATAAAGTTAACTGGAATTCAACTGGTGTCTAAAAGACCACAATATAGGTGGCCAGCCAGCCATTCCTCAGAGTGTATTCTACCGTCAGGACATCACCACTCAAAAAATGCCCTGTCCATAGTGCCCTGTTTTTCGAGCATCTCCGTGCCGTGTGGCAAGGTACTTTTGAAACTGAGGCAACTTTTGAAAGCTGTTTGTGTTACTGTACAGGGGACTGCTATTCTAAGATAAAATGGGTCATCCAATTTCATTAGGTCTGCACAAGTGACTGATATAAAAACAATGTTTTGGATCTTGACACCCTTCACCTTTGAAGAAGGTTTGAAGAAACCTGCTACCAAGTATAACTAGGGGATAGCAAGGATTTAAAATCCATAGCAGGGGAAACATTGAATATTTGCAGAATAGCCTCTAAATTTTACAGTCCAAAGTGGTCCGAGAGTTTCAGAAAAAATGTTTTCTTCAAAATGGAAGCAGAAACTTTGACACATCAGTTATTTACCCTGAATTCCCTCATGGAAAGAATTGCTAAACACAAGAGTGACAAAATGTATTAACTGTCTTTTCAGGTAACCCACCAATATTACTCCTGCCTGACAACGTCCGCATTCGAAGGTATAATATGTCATCTGAGCAGTATTCTGATTATATTGAAAATGAGGAGCACATCCAAGCCATAGACTATCACTGGGATCCTGAGGGGATAGGCCTCAGTGAGTATATTTGCTTCCCCCCACCCCCCCGGCTATCCCTCAGCTAACTAAAAAAGAAGGTTCTTTTTTTAATCTGGCCTCAGGAACAAAAGTAATGGGTGGAATTCAACAGTACTCTAATTGGGGTATGTTAGCAGGAGCTGAGGTCCACTTGTGCAACAGGACTTTATCCCCTCTCTTTCCCCTGCATGCCCCCTCCCATGCCCCCCTAAGCCTGCGTTTCCCCCTAAGCCTCCAGAGCAGATTTAGGGGGCACAGATGAGAAGGGGAGGGATGGAAAGTCCTGTTATGTGAGCAAACCTTGTTCCACACGCACAGCAGCTTCGTTAATTAAATATTTTGAGGGGATTCAACTTCACACATAGCCATCTCCCTGTTACCTGTTTCTGAGTCTCCTCTCTGGGATATAAAGTTATTGGGTCTCTAGGACACTATGGGGTTCCCCTCATTAAAAGTGCCCGTTTTAGGGGCTAGTCAGGATTTGGGGCAATTCACTTATATTTCGCCTTATAGCTGCAACAGAAGCACTGCATGACCTTAGGGTCCGATCTTGACCTGAGTAAATGATGAATTGTTTCTAATGGCAGAAAAAAGGAAAGTGATCTCTGAACTTTCCACAGGTGTCATATACTACAGCATTATGGGGCGTGGTTCAGAGTTTGGTTCCATCAAACGTGCCTATATCCCCACATTTGAAAGCAGCGGAAATAATCCCGTGAAAGAAGTTGACTTGAACCTGAGATACCTGGTCAGCCCCGTTGGTTTAGCTGTGGATTGGGTTGGGAGGTAAGCGCAAAAGCAGAATACAAATGGTTCGGAAAACCTTATTCACCTTTGAACGTATATATAAATATATGAATGTTTTTCCCCAGCCTGGTACCCACCAGATGTTGGGACTACAATACCCATCATCCTTGAGCTTTAGCAATGCAGCTTGAGGCTGATGGGAGTTGGAGTCAAAGGCCAGGCTGGAAGAGCTTGATAATAGAGTAACCTTTTTGGTTAAAAGTCCTGGACTCATTCAGAACATGTATGTCCCAACCATCAGTGCAGGTGCTCATCTAGGGTACTCTACCTGTTTTGAAACAATGAAGGATTGATTTCTGACCTTTAGCTTCTTCTGATTATTATTAATGCCCTTTTGTCCAGTGCTAGGGAACCACTAATTAAACATTTCCCAGACCTCAGAGGTTGCCGTGTTGGGCAACCCATGTGCACTTTACCAGGTGTACGGCATCAAGCATGAGAAACTTGAAGCCATGGCCAAAAGGAAGAGTCAGGAGCATATTTGGAATTTGCCATCTTTTTTTCTTTAACCCTCCACTATGCCAAATTCACACAAAAAGGTGCCACATTAAAAAAGCAGTGACTTTTTGATGAAAAGGAAGAATCAGGAGCACACTTTACAGCTCTAGCTTAAAATCAGACACAGCTTGAATTAGCACCTCTGAGTTTTTTCCTTTGAAGTTGGGCCATTGTGACATCGGGTGATTGACAGATGAACCGGTCTGTACCCACAAGTGGTCTGCAGGGGGGAGAATCCCATCAATCAGATCCTATTGCTTTAGATCTGATATCTCTTCCAGATCTAATATCAGTTCTTTTGTGAGCTCCAGAAACCAGGTTTTGAATCCCAACAATGTAATTTAATAAGTGAAACTTTAGCTCATGAAGTGGGATTTCTCCATGCCTACCCAAATTTGTTCCAGGGGACTGAGAGGGAAACCCGGAGCAAATAGGGGGATTAGAACAAGGGGATTTACATCTCTCACACAGCAACCATAAACTCGTGTGCATTGTATCACATTTATTTGGCATTGTCTCTGAATTTTTGGCATTTTACTACTGAATATTTTTTAAAGGCCTTTCCCATACACTGTAGTGGATGTTGACAAAATACACAGTTCATTTTTTATTTTAAAAAAAGTGATTGGATCTCAATTAGGCACCTTTACTGGACTGATTCTGGGACAAATCGAATAGAGGTGGCAAAGCTTGATGGGAGATACCGAAAGTGGCTCGTCTACTCTTCGCTGGACCAACCAGCAGCTATTGCTGTCAACCCCAAACTTGGGTAAGCATTTTGGCAGCTTAAAGCATGAATATAAACGAAAGGAGATGCTGCATGAACTGTCTAAAATATCTAATGAATAGGAAATATCTAATGCACCATAATATCTATATTCTATATGTAACCTGAAATACTTTGAATAACTAACAGAGGTTGCGATGGGCAAATGTCACAAGACTTCTCGTGGTTATTGTTATGTCACGACTGGAAGCAGAGACAGACCTCAGTAAAGTGGGGCAGATGGTTTCCCTCCCCTCTGTTGTTGGGACCCTTGTGCTGAATTCTGCTGTTTTCTCTTTACGACTGAACTGATAAATACCTAAAGTCACTAGTTACACTCCAATTACATATAACAAGCAGTACATCAGTTCGGGGTTAACTGTGTTGCACGATAATTGTTTTAGCGCAGCTGATAGCTTTCTCATCAGCAGATGGTCGTAAAAATGGGCATAAAAAGCAAGCAGCATGCAAACAAACAAACAAAATAGGCCACAATGAACCCTTACATTGTGGGAAAGTTTCAAAAGCAAATCATCCTCATATTGATGTGCATTAGTAGCTTTTTACTTTGCCTAGGTATTGGGCTCCACTGTCTGTGCCTTGGCAAAGTCCACATAGCTTAGAAACAGCAAGCATAATTAGTGTCTGTCTGAGTTATTGGCGCCAATCTCCTCTGATGGGAGTCACTGTTATCATTTTAAAGGGAATATTTATCAATGTAAAATGAAATAGCACATTGTAAAGAAATAGTTTAACGGGGAATTACTGGTGGAAAACACAAAAGAGAGAAAAAGAGAATGGTTCTTAGAAGCAAAAAATAATTTCATGACACAGAGAGAGGCAATCGTTTGGATATTTTGCTGTGAAAACCATTGTCTTGATTTTAGGTACATCGTAATCTCTCAAACTTACTTACAAGGTTGCAGAAAGGATAAAAGAGACAAAGAAATACTGTAGAAATAATCAATAAAATGAAATGCATCAAGAACAGATAAACAGAGCCGTGTGCACACAATATGAAATAAAGTTGGATAGCTACAAAAGGAGCATATTTCTCTGAGGGGAAAAGTGGTCAGCCATGAACTGCCAAGTTCCTACCAACTAGATTGTCATTTCATGGAGATTTCTCTCTTTTTCTGCATAGTGTTTGTGTGCTTTGCTATGTTATATCTAACCATCTAAAAATACCGATTCTGCTTTCCTCAGGCTAATGTATTGGACTGACTGGGGAAGGCAACCCAAAATCGAAAGCGCCTGGATGGATGGGCAGCAGAGGCAGACATTGGTCTTTGAAGACCTTGGCTGGCCAACTGGTCTTTCAGTTGATTATTTGAACAATGACAGAATCTACTGGAGTGATATGAAGGAAAACCTAATTGAATCGATGAGATTTGATGGAACAGACAGGAAGACTGTTCTGCATGGACGTATGTATATGAACATGGACTGAGGCAATTTTAATCCAAGTTTTCTCCAAGATACTTGGGAGATTATCTATGGTGGCAGATGGCTGGGGGCCGGGTGGTTATGAAGTGAGGGACAAGGGACTTGCACTATTACAGGTACTCAAACTTTCAAGTGGCCCTCTGTGTCATAGCCAGCTCAGTGCCACCACACCTGACAACACCACTCCCAAACCATTAGTGCTTTTGGTTCAACCAATGCCAGTACTAATAACTTCTTGTAAAGGTGTGGCCAGGAAACAGAGAAGTTCGGGGGTAGGGAGGAAGGTCTCTCCACTGAGGGAAAGTTGCCAAAGGAGGTAAGGTGTTGAAGGAAATGAGGTATTAGTAGTAGTGTAAATTGGGGATAGAAAGCAAGGGTATAAGGAGGGAAAGCTTTTATATACGAAGGAAGTGAATGTGAAAGGAACAAGGGAGGAGGGATGAATGAAACATGCAGTTTGCAGTGACTGTATGGGAACAGGTCCAAGTTGAACATTGAAAGGAGAATATGAGAAGAAATGGCAGGAGATGGGTAAAACACCTCCAGACAGCAATGCGTCCAGAGCAAATGTCTGCATTTATCTTGAGGAAAGTTAAGCTGTGCAATCTCTTGCCGCAAGCAAAATGCTGCAACAAATAATTCAGCAATTTTCAAAGATGGATTAGAATTCAGTAGAAAAGTGTCAGTAATTGCCTGCAGATTATGCCAAGTTCTGTTTCTGTTTGCCACTATTTTGTTTGCCTCGGTAATTTTCAGCCAGAGTAGAAAGTCTGAGAACCCCTGCAACAGTATAGATTTGGCAAGTAGTGCAGATTCCTGTGCTCTTTTCATTTGTGAAGGAAAAACCTGAAGTCTTTTTGAAAGTACTTCTGGTTTACTTGTGAAATTCCCACAGGTCACTGTGATTTTGCTTCCAAAGCATGCATTAATCTCCACAAGAAGGAAAGCTTAGAAAATGGCCATAACATGATGTGGAGGAAGGTATACTTTGGTTTCAATAATGTTCGTTTGACCAGCAACGTTGCTCTCCTTTTGCATGTTAACTTAACCTGCTATTTTATTTCACCGAGAAGTTAGCAGCCCGTACAGCCTTGATGTCTTCGAGGGTCACCTATACTGGATATCTAAGGAAAGAGGGGAGGTCTGGAAAGAAGACAAATTTGGGAAAGGAGAGAAAGTAAAAATGCTGACTATAAACCCTTGGCTTACTCAAGTCCGTATCTATCACCAGCACAGATGCAATCAGTCAGGTAAGGGCCAGCCTTGTATAGTGCATGATCTATGAATCTTTGCTTTTTAAAATATTTATATTTTATTAAGGTGATTTCAATTAAAAGAAATAAAGTGATACAGAAAAAAGAAGAAAAAGTGAGGACAAACAACAAAGATACATATAAAAGCGAAAATATGCAGAAAAAAGCATACATTCTTGTAAACATTGGTATTGTTTTATTGCCCTAGTGCTTATGTAAATGTTAATAGCCTACAACTTCTCTCAGCGCATGATATTGGTGTTTCTGAAAGCATAGAACTGGTGCTGGCCAGAGTCCTCATCAAGTGAGCTGTTGAATAGCCTTTCTGGTTGAACTGTGAATTAAGCCTTCTTCCTTTTCCTGTTTCCACTGTACACAATTTTCTCCCCTTTGTGATATGGTGTTGTTATGGTTCTTCATGGCACAAACGGAGAATAGGAAGGAGAGGTGGAGTTCAATAAAGGAGGGGCTATTTCCTCTGGGTGAGGCACTTCTGTTTCTCCTGTGGTCCCTGGAAAGCTGCCCACGATGGAATGTGGCCCTTCAGATGAGAGAGATTCCACATGCCCAAAAGAGAAGTTTGTTACTGTCCATTTTAAGAATTTCTGATCACCTGTCTGGGGAGAAAGGGCAAGGTGGGGAATTGGCCTCTGCCCATAAAATGAATGATGGGCATGGTTGAATACTGAGCACACATCTGCATGGACAGAGGCTTCCCACCTTGTGCAGCACCATTTTGGAAGGGTGCTCTTCATACAAAGCTTCTCGCGATTCAATCATTAGACCAATAACTGGAAGAAAATAATGGCATCGTATTTCTTAAAACATCCAAGAAAGCTGGTTGTGAGCCAGAGAGGAAGCATGTTGTTCCCATTTTATTACCGCAATATATCATTTGTACATCATGCTCATCTCATGGCAGAGGCAGTAATGAATTCACCTGCCTGCCTCCATCGCCCATCTCAGGCATGGGCTATTTTGTAGCTGCCCTTGCCATTTGGGGCTCTGTAGGGGAGGACAGGAAATAGCATGTATTAGGAGTGTAGTTAAAACAGCAAGACACTACCTGAGGTGTATGCCATGGATAGAAATGGGGCAAAACACTCAAGGTGCTCTTCAGACACGTTAATCTTGTAGTGCCTGCTTCTGTCCCAGGAGGTTGGCACCAACTTAATTCTTCTAGGAAATTAGGCTTGCCTGGTGCTCCCTGTTCCTTTCTCTTCCCCTCTTATGCAGCGATCCTTCCCTTCCTATGAGCTTTGTAACTTAACTACGGTTTGCATTTTGACTGCCTGTGTTTTCACTAACCACTGTTAGTGAAGTATCTGTTTCTGGTCATGGCTGCAAACTGTGGCTTGGCGCTAACTGCGAATGACAGAAATGCCAGTGCAGAGATAACATGACCGATTGGTTCAAAAATTGACAGGGAGGGAGAATGTCTTCATGAGAGAGGGAGAGACAAGTCTGCAAGTCTATGGAGCAGCACTGTGTCTTCATTGAGTCTACATATTCCCAACCTATTTCTCTTGTCTGGTTGGAAGGATCCCATTAGCTCTCCTAAAAGATCTTCAGGTGTGTCTTTGTTTATCATTACAGTGTCCAATCCATGCAAGGATGTCTGCAGCCACCTCTGCTTGCTGAGACCTGGAGGATACACCTGTGCATGCCCGCAAGGAGCTCGTTTTGTGGAAGGCAGTTCGACAGAGTGCGATGCAGGTAAAGAAATGGTGGAAATCATTGGAGATTGATAAGGTGCT
Source organism: Podarcis pityusensis (assembly GCF_964106645.2). Classification (NCBI taxonomy): domain Eukaryota; kingdom Metazoa; phylum Chordata; class Lepidosauria; order Squamata; family Lacertidae; genus Podarcis; species Podarcis pityusensis. The sequence goes on along the minus strand of NC_138028.1, from coordinate 112,085,856 downwards.
TTATGTTTTGCAGAGTACATAAAGACTATTAATACATGCTTTCCATTTTTATAGCCATTGAATCTCCTCCTACGATGCCTCCTGCCTGTAGGTGCATGTATGGAGGGACATGCTACATTGATGAAAGTGGGCTTCCTAAATGCAAGTAAGTTTATATGGAAGGGCCAGGTGAGATTTGGCAAGGTCTGTGTAGCACTTGAAGATCTGCTCTTTATAACATCACCAAAGTCTGCAAGCGAAAAGAGAGGCTCGTTGCAAAATTTCCCTACCCTGCCTTTCTTCAGTATGCACTCAAGACGACTCGCGAACAATGTACACCAGTCGCATACTCGCTCCCTGCTGACACATGAACAGCATTAGTCTGATGGGCAAGCTATATGCATAATATGCCGCATAGTGCTTCCTCCATGGGAGCAGGAACCCTGGTCAGCCAGAGCTTCTGTGTATTTGGAATTCTATTGGGTGCCCATTAACAAAGTCCTCTCTGCAGATTCCATCACCACAGAGGGAACCCCACGCATCTACGTATGCTCAGACTGGTCCCGATCTTGCATTGGCCAGGGTGCATCATGGCCCACATGTATGTCAGTGGCCATGGGAGCAGGTCTAGTCAGTGCTTTCTTGATAGCCTCTTCATGTATTCAGTGCTCATGGGTACCAAAAACCAGAATCAATGAGCATCAGCCCCACTGATGAGCTGTATCCATTGCTGGGTTGTGCCATTTCCAGCTAAAGGTGGAAGGGGTGTGTGGAATGTTTGAATGCTTCCTCATCCCACAGCACACATTCAAAACTAACACATCGAGGCGAAAGCTGTAGGGTACCCTTTTCTAGCTTTGAATTTGCATGGAGTAAATTATATGAGGGGAAGCAGTCTGAAATTTTACAGCCCAAGAACAGATACCTCAACTCAAATGAGGCTTTTGCTCATTGTAGCTCTTAAGACCTCATTCTAAAGGTGTTTGTAAAGCTGAATATCTGCTGCCTCGGAAATGGGGAAATGGCAAGCAAAGACGCTTCCTTAAAGATGGACAATTTTAAATGCAGCAAGGTTTTTATTTTTAAGAGAAAGGGTCAGAGGACAAGTTGCTCAGATGCCTTTTCTACCAATTAAAGGAATATCTCTTAAGAACAGCAAAAAAGAAACACACACACTTGCGTTCAGCTGAGCCTGTAGGGGCCACTAATACTCCACTGAAATGAAATCTTTAATGTTTACAAAGCTGAATTCTTTCATTTGTGACTCAGCATTCCTACATGCTTATTTCCAGGTAAACAGTCAGCAGAGGTGTGTGTGTGTGCTCCCATTGAAACATATAATTACTAAGGAATGAGTTTGAAAAACCATGCCATGCCGATGTACCTCACAGAGGGCAATAAATAGAGCCAATGTTTTAGTAGTCAATTCCAGTTAGGCATCTCGCTTCCCTTTTACAGATGTCCGTATGGCTATACTGGAAATTACTGCGAAGCAGGATTGTCGAGGGGTGTGCCTCCTGGGACAAGTAAGCTTTGAACTATACTTTTATCCAGAATAACCAAGCACAGGCCTGAAAACATTTGCATGAGAGAGCCAGTCTATAAGTTATTCTTGAGGCAGTGTTGACATCTGAGCGGTATCTTCCGTATCGTTTGCTTACCCTTTGTCTTCTCTGGTAGCAGCAGTGGCCGTGTTGTTGACCATCATTCTGACGATCATCATTGGATCTCTGGCTGTGGGAGGCTTTTTAAATTACAGACGGACGGGCTCTCTCTTACCTTCGCTTCCCAAATTTCCAAGGTAGGTATTGCAAGGTCTAAATGTCTCAATATATTGCTGTTGTACACATTAAAGGTGTTAAAAGTGGTTCACAATGGCCTCTGCTAATAACGAGCAAGAAAACCATACATGTTTCGAAGCGTCGTTTTCCTGCAGCTGCAAGTCCTATATATATGCTTACCTGTAAGTCCCACCGTGTTCAGTATGGTTCACTTGCAAGAAAAATAGGCTTAGAGTTGCTTTGAATTGGAGGAAGAGCAAGAATTTATTGACACTCTTAGAAACATGAAGACACAGTAGACACAACTCTATGTGCATTTTCTGGTTCATGTCTCTGGGATTTCAGATTTAGCTACTGATACCTTGTGAGTGCTGGACTCCAGTGCCTAGATTGCTTTCCACTTGTCTCTGCATACCCATAATCAATAGCATTATCCTTCACAAAGTCTTTGTTGAAAACTGACGGCGTCATCCAGCTGTCGCTCAACTGTTCATCCCAGATAACAAATAAAGAAGTTTTTAGTTATGTTGGCTATCTGCCATGTCTTTGTAGAGCCCTATTTCCCCTTCCAATACATACCCAGACGTTCTTCATGAGTCAGCTTATAGAAGGGACAGAGCAAGAAACATGGGTACAGGGGCTGTCTGTGTTCAAGACTGGAGGTGCCATGTGCAGCTTTCGCAGTGAACCCATATATCTTGCCATATTAACAAATCCACACTTTCCAGCCCTTACCCCTGAGGACATTTGTTTAAGCGTCTCAGCTTAAGTAGCAATGGAGACTTCTGCTTGCGGTGTTAGAAATGCTTTTTTTCAAGAAATAGTTTGACTTTTCTTTCTTTTTTTAATCAAATGAGTTATTATTACCACATCAGTTCCAAACAATTAAAACTTAATTTAAAAAAGACACGATGAGAAGGTAATGATTATTAAACCACCTTCTGCTGTTGTTTTTTTTTTTAAAAAATGTTCTTATTTTCAAAGCTTAAGCATTCTTGTAAAATCCACGGAAAATGGCAGTGGGGTAACATTCCGCCCTGGAGCTGATGTGACCATGGACATTGGTGGGTCTGGCTTTGGAGCGGAATCTGCTATTGACAGAGCAATGCAAATGGTAAGAATCCCCCCCCCCCCCTTCCATATGAAGTGCCTCATTTTGCCCTCTCACCATAGTATTGTGATGGGGAAAAGCTTTGCCTACCAAAAATGGGCATACTTTGTAAAATGAGGGTCACACTTCCAGAACAATCCTAGCTATTGGTGCATGTTTCCCCCAATCCAAACATTTAGAGAAATTTAGCTTACTCCATCCTTTTCCCCCGGGCTGAGTGTTTGCAAGGTTGCTAGGTCACGTGCCTGAGCTGAAAGGGGTTTGGAGTAGGTGTAAGTCTCTCCTTGCTCCCATGATTCCCCTGCCACACCACTTTTGGCGTAAGTAACACTGACTTGAGTTCCACCAGCTAAACCAGGGTGCAGAACTTACACTGGCATATCTTCAGTTCAGCCAGCTTAACTTCGCATGGAACTTCCCTTGCACACGTTCAGTTGAAATAAATGTGTGTGTTTAAGAGCCAGTTGTGTTTTCAGAGGCGGTTGTGCTGTCTCTGAATATTATATCAAAGATCTCGTAACTATGCCAAAAATCGCACTGGCAAATTCTCTACACGTGGAGTTGTTGGGGAATGTTGTACACTGGAATGCTTGTTGATCGGGAAACTGTAGGAGGGCTTTCACACCCACACCCCACCTGACCCTAGAATACATTTCCAGACAAATATAGGCTATAGTAAATATTATTTTTCCAGTGCAGTTTGCTCCAGGCCACAGTGGAATTGACATTACTATCAATTGGCACTATTGAGGTTTCACATCCTAAAATGCATTGCCTTTCAGCCTCCTTGTGCAGGCTGATCTTCTGCCATTGAGAGGAAAAACAGACTCTGGCTCTCCTCTGTCCATTTCTGTTCCTTCAAAACAGGAAGGCAGCTGGCTGTGCCTTTGACAGAGAGCAGTTTCATGCCCTGCCTTTTCTGCCTCATAGGCCCTGAGGAAGAGAGTTCAGTTCCCTCTTTTTCCATAATTTTCTTGCCAGCTTTTAGATGGCACGTTTGCAGTGTTCTTATTGTTAGTTCCTTAAAATGGGGTTTTTGCTGTATTCCCCTAGGAGGTGAATCTCCTCCATTGTCAGATACTCATTTGAAGTTTCAGCCTACACTTCCATATTCCAACTAACCTTCTGTCCTCAAGGAGAACATAAATTCCCAGTGTAAAACAAAGACTAATGCACATACCCTCCAAAAGTAGCCATTTTCCCACCATGAAAAAAAATAAATCCTCCCAGTTTTTCATTAATTAGCTGATTCTTTTGGGGTTTTTTTGAAGACTCTACATCAAGAGAGGGAGCTTGCAGCCTTCCAGTGATTGTTGGACTCTGAAGCCCATCAGCCCCAGCCAGCACAGGATGATGGGAGTTGTAGTCCAACCATATCTGGAGGGCCACAGGTTCCCGCATCCCTGCTCTACAGTGCGGTATCTATTTGGAAATTATGGTTTGGGAGGTATTTTCTTGCAATATGTTTGATTTGTAGAACCTTGCCTTCTGTTGTGTGGCATTTTTTAGTGACTGATGGGAAAATATTTTTATTTTTACCAGCTGAAATGATTTATGTAGCATCATCCTTTAGCCACACTTAGGAGAATTGGCTTGGTTTGATAATCTCATACACTATTCTTTTCATATGTCACTGGAAACAATAATGTATAGTAAATTCCATGCTGAGTTGAATATATTCTAGAGCATATAATGCTTATATTTTGGTTGTTTCTTTTTAAAAGAGAGAAAATATTTATCCCAGAAGAATTAAAATTGCATGGAATTCTTATGTTACTGTTACGTTTTGCTTTAAGAATTTATAAAATTAATGGGTGATATTCAGCTATAATTTACTCAGAGGAGACCCAGTGAAATTAATGACCATGACTAGGTTGGGTTCATTAATTCCACTCTGCTTAAAACTTACTTGAAAACCACACAATATTATTTGGAAGTGAGCATCTCACTGTTGTTCTCAGAATGAAAACTTTGCTGTTGAAACTGGGAAGCAGCCAATCACATTTGAGAACCCGATGTATACGACGAAAGACGGAGGAGCTGGGGACATGAACGTAGTCCCTCCCACACAAGTAAGGGACAAACATAATAGGTGGTCTTTAATATTTCCTAGCCTATTAACCATTTGATACTGCTTACGCCAATCTTCCTTTTTCGGAAAGTACATCTGTAGGTTTGAAGATGTTTGAGAGCAAGGCAGGCACTAGGGCCTGCTCTGCTCAGATTGTCTGATTTCACACACACACACACACACACACACACACAGCCCAACGGACACCATCTTTTCCTGTGAGGAGAAGGAGGAAGAGAACAAGGGAGGCAGGCAGAGAAGACACCAAGGGGCTCCTTCAATTAAACTGTCCCCTCCTTCCCAACCTTGGTATCCCAGAGCAAGCTGGTCAGTAAATCGCACAATTCAAAGCTGGAGTTAGTGAAACACAATCTTCACAGACTTGGCTGAGTTTCAGGCCTAGTGGAACACAGCAGCTCATGTCCTGTAGGTCCCTACTCCGTGAAATCTGTTGCCAAGACTAAAGGTCTCTGCCTCCCAGCAGCCATATTTATTTCTCCTGCTTTCCAGAGTTTCTTGCAAGCAATCGGAGACTGTGCCTGTGTGGCGCTAATCTCACCTCCTCCCTCTTCATGCCTTTCCTGGTTCTGGGAGACCAGTGAGGAGAGGAGCTTGTCACAGCAGCAGCAGGAGACACCTGTGCCTCTTCACCAGCCTGACTCATATCTCCCTCTTGACCTTCCTCTTCCTACTCTCCTGCTTCAGCATCTGCCTCTGCCCCCTGATTCTTGACTTCCCTCTGCCACAGACTCTCCCTGCTCACTAAGCCTTGTTACTTCTTCATCTTCCAACACCTCCTCCTCCCAGCCTTCCCCCTCTTCTCTCCATGATCACTCCCTTGGTGGTTCCCCAGCTGGTTCCTCCCACCATTCCTCTGTGTCCAACCAGTCCATGACACCTGGTCAATGTTACATTTTATACTATTTGCTTTAGTATTTTTTTTTAAACCACCTTGAGTGCTTTGGCAGGCAGCTTGTATATAAATGCACCAAGAAACTAAATCGCTCGCATGTTTTTGCTGTTTTCTCAAACACTTTTGTGTCAACAGGTAACAGCTTCCAGCAGCGAAGGGAATGAAAACTTCGAGAATCCAGTATATGCCACGCCAGTATCTCCCAGTGCTCCTCAGCCTCCTGCAAGTACAGATGCAGCACCGGTAATAGAAGGCTGTTCCTGCAAAATGTGCCAGGATTGAATATGGAGAATGAGGCATCCTGCTTAGTAGAGCCCTTGGATGTCAAGTGTGCCATACAGCACTTGATTCATGAATGTGGGATATCCAATCCATGCTCAGAGCCAGACCCATTGAAATCAATGGCGTCAGTAACTTAAGTGCATTGATTACAAAGGGTCTGCTCTAATTATTGCTTCATTGGATATCAGCCAGTAATATTTGCCTTCCATGATACTGCATATAATTTAGATATGCACCAAGAATGCTTTGTTTACCAAAACTAAAGGTAGTCATCACTTGTAAATATCTGCATCTTTTATGCCTGCTTATTTCTCTTCTTACACCCATTCTTGCCCTCTTGTGTTTCACTTAATGCACACTGGAGAGCCAGTGTGGTGTAGTGGTTAAGAGCGATAGACTCGTAATCTGGGGAACTGGGTTCGCATCTCTGCTCCTCCACACGCAGCTTCTGGGTGACCTTGGGCCAGTCACACTTCTTGAAGTCTCTCAGCCTCACTCACCTCACAGAGTGTTTGTTGTGGGGGAGGAAGGGAAAGGAGAATGTTAGCTGCCTTGAGACTCCTTTGGGTAGTGATAATGCGGGATATCAAATCCAAACTCTTCTTCTTCTCTTCTTTGGCTTGGTTCAGATCTGGTAACTAAAAGTTGTGCATGTTTAACTCCGCCATGCATCTGTTTTAGTCTTTCCTCTCTCCACCTTTGCTTCAGTCTGTGCTGCAGGAACAGCGATGATCATCCTTGACATTTGGTTAAACCAGGTGCTAAATAGTCAGACTTTTTTAATTTCTTGGAATAGTTCCGATTTTCAGCTTGTGTTTGTTGAATCACCATTGATCTAAAAATAAGTGCAAAGTCTCAAACTTCTTTTTTTACACTTCCAGGAGTCAAAGTGGAGCTTCTTTAAAAGAAAACTGAAGCAGAGTACTAACTTTGAAAATCCAATCTATTCAGAGGTAAAGTCAATTTGCTCAAATTCATTATTGGCACACACAAAAAAGGCAGTGCTGGATGACATCTGTCTGTCTGCCTCTTGGTCTGTCATTATGACAGATGGTTTAAAACCTAAAACTGGCATGGACCACTAAAATGCTGGTGAATGGGTAATGAACTTGGGAGACATCTATATTGCAACAGTGCTCTCACATCAGCTTTAAGATCTCAGTTCTTTCATTGATGATAACCTGGGCCTGGCACAAGGACAACCAACCTTTCCTGATTAGAAGCCATTTTTTGAAGGGCATGGACCCTTCCGTAAATGCCATGCATATGAACATGAACCTCACCATGACAGTGGTGGGATTTGGGCTCCCAGGCCTTAGCCCAACACATCTTCCACTGGAATCAAGTGCTAAGAAGTAGGTCAGGTTCTCTGTGGACCTCAGTTCAGCAGGGATGCCCTCTGCTGCTCTGCTCTCTTTCTCAGTAGTGTGTACTCTGGAATGTGTAAGATAGAAGAATTCTGGGCATAGCAGAAAGGATTGCTGTATGTCCTGTAAGATTGTTCGATATGAGACTACAGGCAGAGATCATTTGGGGGGGGGGCCTCCGTTCCTGACTCCCATGTGCGTCGGCAGAGCTTGCATAAGGTCCCCCCCCCCCCCCGGTTCCACTCTGTTTTTGAGCCACTTCTGGATCGGCAGCAACAAGCATGTGAATGATTTGCTCCTCAATCAGAGGCACATAAAGTGTTCACTGCTGGTACATATGTACTGATCAGTTTTGTGGCAATACATTCCACAAGAGGAAGGAAGGAAGACTGGAGATTACAAAGAGTAGAATGTGCATGCGTCGATATAGGAGATACATAACTTGAGTCACAAAGGAAGAGGAGAGGGAGCATGAGATGGGAATTAAAGCACTGTGGTCACTACTAGGTCTCCCTGATACACCATTCACTGCAGATGAGGAGGCCCCTCCCCAAGCTTCATTTCTCCTGCTGCACCCCCTTTCTGAAGGTCTTCAGTTTCTCTTCCCCCCACAAAGAGAACACTATCTTTCTCCTCCACAAGCCTGGAACTGCCTCTGACAACAAAGTCAGCGTCACCATCTCTTAGCCTAATCTACTTCACAGGGGTCTTGTGAGGATTAAGTGGGGAGGTGGGGAACCATGTCCACCGCCTTGAGATCCTTGGAGCAGCAGTTCTCAACCTGTGGGTCCCCAGATGTTGTTGGACTGCAACTCCCATCCCTGAGCTTTGGCCTTGCTAGCTAGGGGTGATGGGAGTTGTAGTTCAACAACATCTGGGGGCACAGGTTGAGAAAGGCTGCCTTGGAGGGTAAATAAAATTCTCAATCCGCCTTCACATCCTTCCTCAGTACCCACCATGTTTGTGAAGCCTTTGCCACCGGCCCCTAGTTCCCATGCCCAGGTGTAACAGAGCCTGTAACTAAGTCTATGTATTAGTGACTTGCTGCTTGCTTCCCTGTCTCCACTGCCTCTGCTGTTTCCCCTGTGTTGAATGGTAGATTTTAGGTCCGTCAGACCTATTCTCTACTCTGTAAAGCACGTTAAGCAATAGATCAACACACACACAGAATGTGTGTGTGTTGATCTATTGCTTATGTCACTAAAACTGAGGCGTCAATTGAGGAGAGCTATGTTCAGAGCATATCGTACAATACATTTTGTTGTTTCAGATGGATAAGGAACACAGGGGAGATGCTGAAAGTGTCCCTCCCCCATCTCCATCACTGCCTCAGAAGATCATTCTCAAAAGAGATCAACCGTTAGCCTATACAGCAACTGAGGATTCGTTCAAAGACACCGCCAATCTCGTCAAAGAGGACTCTGTTGTATAACTAGCTCAAATAGGGAATAATTAGGCACACTCGTTTGCACATATATTTTTGTAAACAGAAGGAGGAAAAAAAATGGTTCACATCTCTTTATAAAGAAATATATTTAGCCTTTAGCTGGAGACATCTGTTGAAACCATGCCTTGTTGTTATTATTTTTTACACATGTCAATGCCTATTTTTATGAGCAATTATCACGGTGTACTATATGTATATCTTTGCACTGACACTCTCTGAAAGTAATGTTATAAATATACTGTACATTTGTAAATTTCTGAAAGATTATCTGGATGTCGATGTTTTCGTATGAATCTATTCTGAAACTGCATCATGAGGGGTGCACCCCCTATGTAATTAATTATACTAAATAATATAGAGGAGAAGGTGGTGGCCCTCTGCTGAGTTGCAACAACCTTCAGAGCATATATTTATAGGCAGCGCTTTGCTAAGACTGCACTGGTGCTTCTTCTATCCATCTCTGTTTTACATACCAGAGCATATGAAAAATAGGTGCCTCTTTGTATGATACGAAACAGAACATGAACACTTTCCACAACTCTTTTCTTGGGCAAAAAAAGAATTACAAGTGGCACAGAATGTTTTTCTTGGGCTAATATTTTTCCTGCTGGGAATAGAATCCGTTTTTCCCTCAGACATCATCTTTTCCTTAAGGTCCCAGTTTTATACACTGTCATTCCAAATGTCTGTAGGAAGCTGGGCTGTCCTTTACATTTTTGCTGCATCCACATTTAATTTAGCAACTTGTTTTCCTAGTCATCAATGGAAGAGTTCTATTCTCAGCTGAAGCCTCTGCAAGTCATTTGTGTATGGTTAAAACCAATTTTAGTCTGCTATCCAAAATGCTTGATTTCTGTGCCATAGCAATATGAACAATGCTGGTCCGCTTTAAAATGAGCCGTCTCCGATGTTTTTCATGTGAACATTTTTGATATTTGTCAACTATTTATTTCCTGAGCTGGGCAACAATAGAAAGGGAAACCATTTTTACTGATACAGCCTTGTACTATACATCTTGTTAGTTTTTACTACTGATCAAGACTGCTTTGTAGGCATAATTTGAACCCCTTCAGGAAAATTGTATGTGCCACTCCAGGAATAGTCTGAGCTGCCATTTAGTGTTCCTGACCTAGCTACTCAGAATAACGCCAGGCTTCGAAATTCATAACAGACTAGACTTCTGCTGTTTGGAGCGCATACACACACACACACACACCTGAATTCTCAAAGTCAAGTGCTATCCCTCTTTTAATATGCTTGGTTTTATTACCTTGATACGTACTTTGATTAGAAAACTGGAAAATGCTGCTGCTGAATAAATCTAATGTGTGTTTTATCATTTCCTGTGTTATCATTGATGGACTGTAGAGCATTGAGCCGCATTCTCATCTACTGGGTAGAGTTCAGAAGTCAGAAACAACCACCATTTCCCCAAGGCTAGATATGCTTATACACAGTTTGTAGTTCGAAAGAAAATGGCAGAAAAGGGAACTTGCAGTACAATCACATGCAAATCGGAAAGATTTGAAGTGGTCATTCGTGGTGGCATGTCCTTACTTTATTTTTTAAAGAGGTGTGAACTCCCCAAATTCTTTTTTTTATTATTATTTTTTTAAGCACAGATAAGTTCAGGAACCTGGAACAAGAAAACTCCTCAACTTAAAAAAAAAAAAAATCCTTATGAATGCTTTATGAAAACTTTTGTTGTTGATTAAGCAATATATAAAACTTATCAAATAAAAGAAAATAAATGTACACAGTTCAGTTCAGGTCCATGGGATTGTTAGCAGCCAAATGCAAATAAGTGGGAATCTGCAGAAAAAGTCTGCAGAGGGCGATCGTGGTGGAAATGCTTTATAGTTGAATCAAGGTGTTTTCCTCTCTTAAGGACATGGTTGTCATTTATTGTGAGACAGAGCTAGTGATTGGCCACGGTGCCCCTCCCTGGTATTGTGGTGGCTTCAAATGCACTTACTTAGTCCAAGCACAGAAACGTCAATAGCCACATCCATAATCACATAGAAGACCTATTCAGGTAGCTTTTCAGCAAACCGGTCAGTTGCAAAGCTGCATGGCATGAGGAGTAAAGGTCTGTTGCTGCTAAGAATGGAGAAGTTTGATTCAGTAAATGTTTAAAGCTGAATCTATCGGATTCACACTTCCCCCAAATGATATGTGAACTAAAATTGCTGGCCGTGTGTGTGTGTGTGTGTGTGTGTGTATTATTGAAAAGTGTTCAGTTTTAAAGAAATAAAGTGGTGCAAAGGAAAAAAAGGAGAAAGCTAGCCTTAGAAATTTGCATGTACCTGGATTTTGTGGTATAGTTCTCCAGATGAACAATGTTTATCAAAATGTATATATTATGGGAACGGCATAATATATAATAATGATGTTGTTGTTAGTGAAAATAACATCCCAAGTGCATTATATTAGGGTAAATGGCTTGCAAAAATGTACATTAGTCAAAGCTGTGTATTAAAATGTGCTTATTAGAAATTTGCACTAAAATGCTGATGAAGGGGTAATAAACTTGGGAGACATCTATATTGCAACAGTGCTCTTAATCAGCTTTAAGATCTCAGTTCTTTCATTGATGATAGCTTGGGCCTGGCACAAGGACAAACAACCTTTTCTGATTAGAAGCCATTTCTTGAAGGGAAGTTCCATTTAGGTATCTTTCAAGGCATTTAACAGAAATCTAATTTCAATATCCTGAGCCCTGCTTGGCATTCACACAAAGTAGCATGGAAGAAAATAGGGGATTTTCTTGAGGTGCTGTCCTGTCCTGTTGTGTAGCTTTCTGTCTTTCTGGTGAACGGAGGTAAACTTTAATTGAACTAGTTTTTAATGATTAACCAGAAAACCTTAAGCAAACAAAACCTTTATCCTGTTCCTTTTCCAAGACCATTGTGCCCATCAAATCATGTACTGAACCAATAATTTCCTAATAGAAAAAATTCTAAGAAGCTCGGCATTGTAAACTCTTTGGGCTTAATTTGTGCCAAGACTCAGTCCCAGCATGAGCATTTCCCTCAACACTGAGCAGTTGTATTTTATTTCATTTAGATTTGTATCTCTTCCAGCTCTACAATCCTATGATTTTGTGATTAGAAATTTCAGATAAGTTATATTCACCAGGCAAGATAGAAGAGTCTATAAGAGCACCGTGGAGACAAGAGTTTGCTTCAAAATGTTGGCACATTCACCTGCCTTAAACATCTATTTGATATCTTTTTGCTGGATTACTGTCACCCTCTGGAACTGGAAAAAGCATTCTCAGCATCGCGTCAGAGAGGAACGTGGGGGCATAGGAGAGCGGGAGCCACAATAACTTTGCATCCCATCCAACTCCATAGCGCGTCCTTGGGTACTTGGCGGTCAAGGCGTGCTCCATACACTTTGTGACCTTAGAAACATCAGGATCACACAGCCTTCTCATGGATATCCTTTGCAGCCTTAAATCTGCTAGGAAGATAAAAGACCCCATCAAATCAAGTGAAAATCCAGATTTTTAAAGCTAAGGGAACAGAGATCAAAACACAACTGTAGTTCTAAAGCAGCGATGCAAACACTTTTTACCCCACTAGTCATGCTGTGCATAAAACTCAGCAACTCCTAATTCATTCAACAGCAGTCAGGTCTGCTTAAAATACAGCGTGAAACCCCATTACCTGCAGCTAACACAATTTCTTGAGTCATCTGTGCATCTGTTTTTCTAAATGTGTCCCATGGGGTGTCTTGCTGTGCCAGTCTTGTCCTAGAGGTACCATTGTGAAGTTGCATTTTGCCAGTTTCTGTTCGTAGTAGCACATTACAGTTTGGACAAGATGGGAGGACTTTCAGCACTGAAGATGCTGATTCAGTAAGACTCTGCTCAGCAGCTTATTAGATCTTGCCTGCCTCACAATTCACCAAGATTATTTTACACTCAGAAGGTGCCCTTCCGTTTCCCTTGTCAATGCAATCCAGTTTAAGAGACGGCATATACATATAGCAATATATTTTGGATGCGACCTGTAATGTTTGACTAACAGGATCTATAAGACCTCCCTAGATCCTGTGAAAGCTAAGTTGAAGAGCATAGGTAAAGTTATGGCAGGTGAAGTTATTTGCCTACCTAGTTGTGTATCATCTAATTGACTCTCCAAGGTCTCAGGAAGAGATCCTACCTACTGCCTGCTACCTGGTCCTTGTAATTGGCGATGCCAAGGATTAAACCCAGGGCCTCTGGTATGCAAAGCTATGCACTACCACTGAGCTATGGGTTGGTCCTCCAAATAATAATCCCCCATGGTCACTTTTCTCTGCCTTCATGGAGTGTGATCTTTTGAAAACACATGTATCTCTCAATGCATTTGATCAACAGCATTCCAACTCGGGAAACGGTTCAGGCCCCCTCCCACCCCACCCCATACCTCCCTATCGAAACTGAAGCTCTTTCCCATCACAGTCAACAAAATGATTTGAAGCTGGAAATATAACGCCAAGTAATCCTTGCAGAAATCATCACATAATTGGAATAAAATGCAGGCATTCAAACCATCCCAAATTTTTGTGCTGGACATTTGCACTTACAGTCAAGGAAGTATTTCTCCCCGTATGAGTCTCTGGCCTCTGGAGTCAGCTGGTTCCACAGTCTTTGTAGGTCTCTCTCAATGTCCCCTATATTAGTTACTCCTGTCTTAAAGAATCCTGGCTCGATAATGCTCACCTTTACTCCGAAATGATGCATATCCCTCCTAAGAGAAAAAATTTAAAAACTCGTCAGTTTGTGGTGGGTTTTCCAATCCAATTAATGGTGCAATCTTAAGGCTGTGGGGCAGGTGAAACTGAAGAGGATGCACGTGGCATATGCAATGTCCTGCTGGATGTTAATAAAAGAATGGTAAAAGTTAGGCCACATGAGTCTTATTTGTTTGCTTATGGTTCCCTTCCCATTGGAATAAATGGGATCAAGCTATACCAGGCAGAGATTAAGATCACCTGCTGCTACCCAAGATCCTCTTAGCCAGAGATGTGGAGGATTGAACATGGGACCTTATGCATGTCAAGCAGACAATGCTGGTGTGTGGCTTCTCACCCAGAATGGGGTCCTGTAGGTGGAAGCTGTGCCTGCATATTACCTCCTGCAAATCCAAGATTGTGCCACCCTTACAGGAAGCAAATGCTCCTGACTTAGCTTTTTCCACGCTGTAGCCCTGATGCATCCTCTTCCACAGTAATCCTACAACTGGCTATTATAAATAGTTGTTGTGACAAATGAGTTTTGGCCTTCCTGTCTTCTTTTCCACGTGAACCCACAATTATACTTTTCAGTCAGTTCAAACCTGAGTTGCAGGCAGTCACAGATGTGATTGAACTTTCTGACAGTAAGAACTGTTGGACAGTGGAGCAGACTCCTTCAGGAGGTGGTGAACCCTCTTTCCATTGGAGGTTTTTAAGCAGAGGTTGGGTGTCCCGGGTGCTTTAGTTGAGATGCCTGCATTTCAGGGGGTTGAACTCGATGATCCTTGGGATCCCTTCTACAACTCTATTGTTCAGTTTCTGTTAATTGATTCTCATGGGAAACTTGCAGATTCTGGCTTCACACAATTAACTCAAGGCAGTGTCAATTTACTCTTGGCAGAAAGCCAAGGTCTGCTTGACCTAGAAACTACTTACTCTGATTGGTTAATGACCAGCACTCAACTCTGTTATCTAGGATTGCTAGCACAGTTTGGTGTTAGGTGTGTTAGGAGAAGGAGTTAGAAGTGCTGTGTATGGTTATGAGAGAGAGAGAGAAAGAAAGGATTTATTTTGCTTTGTTTTGTATGCAGAAACTCTGCTGGTTTTATTTTTCCTTTTAATAAATCCTGTAAATAGTTATTCTGAGTCTAGCTGACTAGTCATTACCGCCGCAACTAGCTTCCTCGCTGTGCAGGAAAACTCTGCTACGTTTGGGCTAAAGCCAATAGGGCTATGCCTGACACTTCAAAGTTCCATGAGGTTATGGGCATTGTGCTGCCAGCCTGAGTTGTGGTGGTGTCAGCATCAACGGTGTTGGTTCCAGTAGTTCCAGAAGTTATTGTTCCTGTTGGTGCAGCAGATGGACACTGGCTGGTTCCTGACTGTGGTGAGCTGGTGACGCAGTGGACACAAGGACAACAGCTGCAGCGTGTGAGTGCTGGGTGCTGTGGTTCCTGTTTTCTCTCTCGGTGGTCGTGAGTAGCTGGTTCCGGGTTCCAGGGACATCGCTCTCAAGATGGCCTCACAACCAGTTCAGATGGTTTTTGAGCGTCTGAATGACTCCAATTACTTGCTGTGGTCGGAACGCATGCAGGCAGTGCTGCAGAGGGATCGTCTCTGGCAAGTGGTGAGTAAATTTCCTGCGAAGCCTGATGATGAAGACCTCGATAAAGACCAAAGAGCAAGGGCCACAATTGTCTTGGGGCTGGAAGATTCCCAGTTGCCGTATGTGAGGGGAATCAAGACAGCTAGAGGTGTGTGGCAAGCACTTAAAGAACTCCATGTGCGTGAGACAGCGGTTTCCAAGCTGTTCATTCGCAAGGCATTGTACAAGGCAATGTTACAGCCTGGGGTTACAATGCAGGAACACCTACACAGTTTACAGTTAAAGTTCGCTGCGCTACAGGAAAGAGACTGTGCGTTAGACCAGCAGGAGAAGGTGGCTATTATTTTGAGTTCTCTCCCGGAAAGCTGGGATAATTTAGTTTTGTCTCTAGAAGGCATACAGGAGCGTGATTTATCAGTCAGTTACGTTACTGGGCGTTTGATTGAAGAATGGCAGAAGAGGCAAGAAAGGTCGTTGGCTGCAGAGGCTTCTACAGGTGGACGTTTTGGAAGGAGTTCTCATGCCGTGCCAGAGGTGAAGCAAAAGCAGCGTACTGGTGAGGAGTCAGCGTTTGCTGTTAGGCGTTGTTTCCGATGTGGGTCTTCAGCGCATCTAAAACGACAATGTCCGGAGTTGGTCAAGTCTCAGTTGCCGGTGCAGGAGCAGAGACGAGATCAGCAGCAGCAGCGTAAAAAGAAATTCTTCAAACAAAAACAGTCGGCTCAGCTGGTGACCGCCGAGGTCAAGATTGCTGATGAGAAACAAGCTGTCTGGGTGGTCGATTCGGGAGCGTCTCGGCACATCGTAAATTCAGATGAATTGTTTGTTTCCAAGAACTCAGCACAGCGCAGCCAGGTGGCTCTAGCAGACGGAAGTACTTCCGAAGTGATTTCGGGGGGTGCAGTTTTTGTTCCTTGTCTTCGTGAATGCCTGCAAAATGTACTTTGTGTGCCATCATTAAGGAGCAATCTGATGTCTGTAGATTGTTTGCTAAAAGCTGGGTTTAAAGTGTATTTTGAAGGAGACAGTTGCATTATTAAGAAGGCTGGTGAGATTTTAGGCACTGCTAAGTCAGAGGGAGGCTTGTTTTGGCTTAAAGCAGGATCTCAAGTTGCAGCAGTAGTCAGTAAATCTCAGCCTGCAGTGAATAACAAAGCTATACATGACAACTGTGTGCACTTATTGCATAGGAAAATGGGGCATGCTTGCTGGAAAAGTGTACTAAAAATGTCTGAATTGGCTGATGGGGGTAATTTAAAGAGTTGTAACAAGTACCTTGATTGTAATGTCTGTAAAAAGGTTAAAACCCACAGAGTCTCTTACCCCAGAAGTGACAGAGTTAGTGAATCACCGCTACAGCTGGTTCACATGGACGTAATTGGTCCATTTGCTGTAAGCAGGGGTGGAGCGCGCTTTTCACTAACAATTGTGGATGACGCCACGCGTTACTCTTGGGTTTTTCCCATGAAGAATAAGGGTGACGTGTTCACTAAGTTTAAAGGCTGGGTGGCATCTGTGGAAAGATTTCTGTCCATTAAACTCAGAAGGGTTCAGACGGACAGAGGTGGCGAATTTATGTCAAATGCCTTTAGAGATTGGTTACAAAAGCGTGGCATTGGGCATAGAAAAACAAACGTTTTTTCCCCAGAGGAGAATGGCGTTGCAGAGCGAAAAAACAGATCTTTACAAGATATGATGTTTGCCATGCTTGATGATGCTGATTTGCCCATGTCTTATTGGGGGGAGAGTATGCTCACCGCGTGTTATCTCCAAAATAGGCTCTTTCATCAAACAATAGGTACAACCCCGTACTTTAAATTGTTTCAGAAAAAACCTAAAATTGACCATTTGCATGTGTTTGGATCAAAAGCCTGGGTATTAATTCCGAAACAAATGAGAAAGAAGGGAGATCCTAAGACCAAACAGTTAGTGTTTGTGGGTTACCAGGAGCTGGGAAAAGGTTTCCGCTTTGCTGAAGGGACAAATGGCATTGTGATCTCCAGGAATTCCAGTTTTTGTGAACATAGTGGCTGGGAGAGACTACATGCCAATACTGAGGTTTGGTTTGAACCTTCCCAGGAGCTCCATGACTCTGAAGGTAGACACAGAGAATCAGAGTCTGAGGGGGAGGAAAGTTCAGATAAGAGCTCTCAAGAAAGTGGAGTTAGCCAGAGACCAGTTGCTAAGCAGCAAAAGAGAGGTCGTAGTTCTGAGGAGGAAAGTGGGTCAGAAGAAAAATTTTCTCCCAGAAGATCTAAAAGACAAAACAAAGGAGTGCCTCCGGTGCGTTTTTCTCCAGATACTGCAAATGTGTTTAGTGTAATTGCAGAACCCAAGAGTTTTCAGGAGGTGTTAAAGTTACCAAAAGAGGAGGCAGAGCTCTGGAAACAGGCAATGGAGGAAGAGATGTCCTCTCTGAATGAGCACAAGGTTTTTACACCAGTAGCAGCGCCTGAGGGGGCAAAGATTGTAGGCTGCAGGTGGGTGTACAAACTTAAACCTCTGGTGACAGGAAAGTACAAATACAAAGCTCGTTTAGTGGCTCAAGGATATTCTCAGAGGCCTGGAAAAGATTATGATGAAACTTTTTCCCCTACTGCTAAGGGGGACAGTGTAAGGCTGATTTTAACGCTTGGAGCAAAGAGAAAACTCCTGTTAAACCATTTTGATATCCAGACTGCATATTTACATGCATCAATATCAGAAGACCTGTATCTAGCCGAACCGCCTGGTTATGAGACAGGTTCCAATAGAGTGTTAAAATTAAACAAAGCTCTATATGGTCTCAAACAGGCTGCAAGATCTTGGAACAAATGTTTCCATGAGGCCTTAGTGTCATTTGGTTTCAAGCAGAGTACAGCTGACAATTGTGTTTATGTACGTGGTACAGGCAGTGATCAAGAGTTTTGTCTGATTTATGTAGATGATGTATTGTATGCCTGTAAAACAGATAAACAAACTAAAAGGTTTGCCAAGCAATTGTCCAGTAAGTTCAAAGTGAAAGACTTAGGCCCGGTTAGGACATATCTAGGGTTGGAAGTGTGCTGGGCCCAAGATGGCAGCTGCCTAATTAGTCAGCAGAACAAAGTTAAACAACTACTGACTACATACAGGATGCAGGATTGCAAAGGGGCCTATGGATCCAGGTTTCATAAAAACACTTCACATAGATGAGAGTCCTGAATTTGAACATCCTGATGTATATCACTCTGTAATTGGAAGTTTATTGTATCTAGCACAGTGGTCCAGACCTGATATTAGCTACGCAGTAGGCATATTAAGTAGATTGGTCTCAAAACCCACACTAAATGCCTGGAAAGGGGTAAAACAAGTTCTGAGATACCTCAAACAGACAATTGGCTATATGTTACAATTAAATTCTTCCGAGGACGAAATGTTGAGTTGCTACTGTGATAGTGACTGGGGAAATTTGCCAGATAGAAAATCTGTCACAGGATTAGTTATAATGTTCGGTGGAGCTTTAATCAGCTGGCGGTCACGCAAGCAAGACGTTGTAAGTGTGTCATCAACGGAATCAGAGTACGCCGCATTGAGTGACTTGTGCAACGAGGTGATTTATTTCAAGCATTTGTTAGCAGATTTAAATGTAAATTGTGGAGAACCAGTACAAGTTTACATTGATAATCAAGCTTGTATAACCTTAAGTAAAACAGAGGGTTTCAAATCACGTTCCAAACATATCTCTGTAAAATACCAAAATGTACGTTGCTGTGTACAAGACAATATAATCACATGTACTTATGTATCAAGTGAAGAAAATGTAGCAGATGTATTAACTAAACCATTGGCAAAGATAAAGAACAAGCAAATGTGCAAGGGTTTAGGTTTGCTGGAAAAATAATCTCCTACATAGGTGTTTTTTGATGTTAATTGTCCAGCAGAATCTGTGAGGGGGTGTTCAGTTTCTGTTAATTGATTCTCATGGGAAACTTGCAGATTCTGGCTTCACACAATTAACTCAAGGCAGTGTCAATTTACTCTTGGCAGAAAGCCAAGGTCTGCTTGACCTAGAAACTACTTACTCTGATTGGTTAATGACCAGCACTCAACTCTGTTATCTAGGATTGCTAGCACAGTTTGGTGTGAGGTGTGTTAGGAGAAGGAGTTAGAAGTGCTGTGTATGGTTATGAGAGAGAGAGAGAAAGAAAGGATTTATTTTGCTTTGATTTGTATGCAGAAACTCTGCTGGTTTTATTTTTCCTTTTAATAAATCCTGTAAATAGTTATTCTGAGTCTAGCTGACTAGTCATTACCGCCGCAACTAGCTTCCTCGCTGTGCAGGAAAACTCTGCTACGTTTGGGCTAAAGCCAATAGGGCTATGCCTGACACTTCAAAGTTCCATGATCTATGATCACAGAGACAGTAGTAATCTACCATCTGTCACCCACAAGTCCACGGCAACTCACCGCAAAGTGTCAGAGAATGCCTCCACTCCCCATTTCGACACACAATAGCCACCCCCTAGAAATGCCAGGCGACCCAGAACACTTGACACGTTGACAATCCTTCCTTTATTTTTTTTCAGGAGGGGGAGGAGCTTCAAGGTAATCCCAATCAGCCCCATTAGATTGACATCCAGGGTTTTGTAGAAATCATCCAGCTGCATCCAGTCGGTGGGGGCCATGGGTATGGATCTCCCAGCGTTATTTACCAAGCCATACAGTCCTGTTTGAGTATTTTAGGAATAATAATTAAAAAAAAATGTGAAGAAGCATGGAAAGGATATCAGAGAATGAGCTGGTAATGTGGGTTTGGAGACTTGTCCTGACCTCAGATTGTTACACTATATATCTATATATGAAAAATTTCTGGCTGTAATTTGTTACACTATGTATTCTTACACTAGCAGAAGTAAATGATATCACATGAACAATACTTTTATCTTGACATTTTGCACTGTGTATAATTGTGTTTTAAAAACTGAAATGAATCTAAAATGCATATACCTAGGGAATTCTGGAGCCCAGGTGCCTCAAATCAGGCTTAATGTTCGAGAAATAGCGTATGTCATTTAAACCCCACAGACGTTGTAGACCATCTGGACAAGTTTTGAGCAAACCATTCTGAATGGATGCTCAATTCAGGTTGCCTCGAGGTGCCCCCTGTCTTTTGAAAGCAAGGCTGTGTTCTATAGGCTGCTTACCTACACCCTCAGTTTCTGCCCGCACAAACTCCACAGCCTTGTCAATACTGCCAGGGTCCGTTAGATCAAGCTCCACAGTTTGCAATGACAAGGAAGTGTTGGCTAGTAGCTCCTGGCTCCCTTCCTTTGAGAGACACGCAGCAATGATGCGGAATCCTTTCTGGTCGAGGTACTTAGCCAGGGCATGGCCAAAGCCACTGTCGCATCCAGTGATGACAATATACTTCCCCCTCAGTCCTTCCACTTTTAGGCAGTCTCTGATGAACCAGCACACCACGATGGAAAGGATGACAGCCATCATCCCTATCTGTCCGCCATCTGAAACAACATCAGGACAGCAGTGTGTGGACCTATCTGCCACAAGTGCTCACCATTCCTGTCAACTTGGGCACTTCACAGAGGCTTTTGTTTCCCGTTCCAGTTTCATTGAATCTTCCCGTCAGTATAAGTTGGCAGCTAGAGACTTCTGGCACAACCTGAATAGTATCCAAGAGTAACATGCTTTGGAGGAGCAGATTCCTCCACAGCAGTTTCTCAATAGTTCTCTGCTGCTTTCAAGATGGCATCTGCTCTATATTGGCCACTAACTCCCATCTGAAAAACCCTTCAACGTGAAAAAAGGGAGCTCAGTTAGCAGTTGGGGCAGTGCCCATTGTGGTGAACATTCATTAGTATTCAAGGCAATGATGAACACAGGATAGTGAAGGGGGAGGGGAGGGGAGTTTGATGGCTCTCAAGTGATGTGGAGGACTGTGTTCTTTCTGTTACTTCCCACAATGCCATTCTGCAATGGAAACAGATCGCAACCCTGAGCTAACCGCAAACTTTGGGCTCTTTTTGGTGAGTATAATGACCCCTCTGCTTTGTGTTTTGTATGCTGATACTGGTGCTGACAATCTATAGTCTGATCTATCAGAGACCAGATTTAGCATGGTGTGAGAGTGCCTTTCTTTCTCTCTTTCTCTTTCTTTCTTGACTGCCTTTCATTAGCCTGACCATTGTAACAAAAATGTGTCACAGTGTTTATTCAGCAAGTGATGCCAAGGAAGTTTTCTATCTGCACATCTTTGTATATGAAGCATGCAAAACACATGTTTGCTTGGGCAAATGAATGCTCTTAATTGTGAGGCAATGTAATGATGATATCTTGGCATGTTGTTAGAGTTACACAGGGAAGTTGTAAGCAATAAAGTCAGCAAATATAGCCAGAAACATTTACAGCAATGCTATTTCTCTAAAATAAATTGGTGCCGGAACTCACCATGAATGCCTCCCTTATTCTTTTATAATGGCAATGGCGCCCACCTGAGAGGGGCCGGAACTGAGTTCCGGCTGAAAAAATGCCCTGATTTACAGTAATTATTTAAACCCTCCCAAGGTGTCATACAATTAAAATACAGTACAGTACAAAAACAATTAAAAATTAAGAGCCGGTAGAAATAAATTACAAACATTCACCCTAAAAAAATACAAAGACACAGCACACAAACCATCAGCAGAACAAAACTCAAGAAGAAAGAGGCAGAAATATGTGGTGCTTCCCTAAACACTTGATGTCAGAAGTGAGGAAAACCACATTCTGAGTGGCAGATGCTAGTGCTAAGTGGGGCCAGAAAAAAGCTTTACCTCAAAGCGATACCCACATTGATACTTTTGTAGAAATGCTTGATAAATTCTTTAAGGAACACCACAGGTATCTCCGCTTACCCTCCCACCAGGAAATTCTTATGCTTATGTTCACATGGGGTGTCATCAGCATAGGATACTAGTAAGGCACTGCAATTGAGTACCTATGGATCTATCTCCATGAGCCTTTTATCTCTTAAATCTCTGTCAGATAGAAAACTAGTTATAACCAGCAGGCTCAAGGAGAGCACCAATTACAGCAGCCACATGAAATGCAGGCCAAAGATAAAGGGGAATTTAAATCAGGACTGCCCATTTCATGACCCACTGAGCCAGACATAGTTCACCCAGCAGCTGTTGACGGTGGTATACCAGGTCATTGACAACCTCTCTATGCCACCCCAGGCAGGATCCCCATTATCAAGCTTTTGGTAGAATTAGCTTGCTGGGTCATCAACTGAGCAGACCTGCTTTAAGTGATGGGGGAGGGAGCTCAGGCAGAATCATTAAGGCACATCCATAATTGTTTTGGTAAGGATTTCAGCCCTATGTGCACTTACTTGTGAGTAGGTCCCACTGGACTGAGGATTGTTCCCTTGAAAGAGCAAGACACCGAGCCTAAATACACTTACTTTAGGAATCACCAATGAACAAATCTCAGGGCCTGGTCTGACGATATCTGAGGCCACCACTTTCCTGAGATGACTATCTAAGAAAGACATTGACATTGCCTTGGGTTCCATGGTAGAAGAGAGTCTGGATATTAATGTAACAGCAGCAGCAACAACATCAATAAATTAAATAAAATGAAGATCACCATCATCATCTATACAATACTCATAGAGTGGGACCTATTTTTGATTATTCAGCCTATATATGATAGTCACCTGTCAATACACTGACTGCGATATCTTCTGAACGATTTTGCCAAGGCGTTGGTTTTATTCCGTGACTTGTACTTACACTCTGCAGAGATGTCTCTCCAGCTCATTGCAGGGTCAGAACACTCAATTCTCGGGTTTTATGCTGGTTTCAGAATGGATGGTAGTTGGGATTTCAACTCATGAGGCTTCTCAGTAGCATCTGCACAATTACATCTTTCTGGCAGTCTAAACGAATATACAAGTATTACACTGTGATTTTCTTGCAGGCATTTACTGGCACTACTCAGGTCCTTGAGACGGTGGATATCTTAATGCCAGTGACCGCAGCTGACCCTTTCACTCAGGCTTAGCCTGATTTATATCCTTAATGCATGCTTCTCCCACCTCAGCTGCCAACAGAAGGAGTGCCAATTCAAATTAGAATAACTTTTTGAAATCTGAAAGCTGCCCCCTGCTCATTTGTGTGCAGATCTCCTCCCTGTACTGTTCAAAGAATAAATAGATTAAGAAATGATTTGAGGGACTTGCCATCTTGTGGGTGTTAACTGCACAGCATCCCCAATAAACTATTTCATTCATTATCTGGCAGGCAGGTTTTTGGACTTGAATAGTAGAACCTGGCTACATATTTGAAAATTTGAGAAACAGCACGTGTAGGGAGGGTATCATTACTTCTCTCTTTCTCTTTGGTGATCACTCATAGCCGAGTAAGATTGTCTTCCATAAGCACTGTTTTAACAACGAGTCCATAAGTGACTGTGGAGGCCAATTCTGGATCCACACATCCTTCCACAGTGGGGACATTGGTTCGCGGGCGGGAGTTGATTACGGTGTGGATTTGCCAAGCGTGCCTTCCTCTTAGCATGTTTCTCCCTTGCATTCTGAGTTCGAGTGTCTTCAAAGTCCGTGACACCTTTGGTAAAGGCCGTTCTCCAACTGGAGCGCTTGCAGGCCAGTGTTTCCCAGTTGTCGGTGTTTATACTACTTTTTTTTAGATTTGCCTTCAGACAGTCTTTAAACCTCTTTTGTTGACCACCAGCATTACGCTTTCCATTTTTAAGTTCGGAATAGAGTACAGTGGTACCTCGGGTTAAGAACTTAATTTGTTCTGGAGGTCCATTCTTTTTTTTCTTTTTTTAATAATTTTTATTAACCGGCCAATCAAATCAAATCAAATCACATCACATAAATTCCGAATTACAAAGCTGAATTTTAAATTTTGTTGAGGGGACCCATATTTCAAGATCCGAAGGGGGATTCTGATCATCTTCTTGCTACTGCGTTAATGTCCAAATCAGTCCAAACGAAGTTCATAATTCTATCCAGTCTTATCTTGCTGTTTCCACATCACATCTTGTTCATATATTCTCTCTTTTTTCTTTATGATCTCTTCTGATAGTCTCCTTAAGCCGATAAACACCAATAATATTCCTGTGTGAATTTTTCCATTCTTCCAATCCTCAAATCGAGATGGTTTCCATATATCATCGCCTTCATAGATAACATCGCTCTTTCCATCATTAATTACAGAACTGTCGTTCTTAAGTCCCTCTGAGGAGTTTCACCCACAATATAAAAACAGCTCTATTTCTCTATTTCTCCTCCCAGACTTAAGTCCTCCGACAGAACTTCCCAATATGGCGACGGTATTTTTAACTGCATCATTCCAAAGCCCTTATACATTCCACGCTCTTCTTAAAACATGCTTTGGTCCTTAAAATGACATTTCTGACTTGTGAGGGGGGGGGATTCTTGTTTAATCACATAAAGGAAAGAAAGGAAAGTTTTTTCCCCCTCCCCCATCAGTCCCTTTGCCATACCGAGTCTTGGCGTATCTTCTCATGATTTATACTTGTTCCTCCGACTCGTCTTGTTTTATCAGAGATCTCTTCTGTTAGCAGTCTTTACTCCCCCTCCTTCCTTGAAATATGTGCATTCGCTTCATCCAAATTGTTTCTTTTGAAGTTCTTGCAGCTAGTGGCGCGGATCAGAGACAGCGTCCAGGAGCGCTGAAATCCCACAGCATTGTGCCTAGTGCCCCCATCCCCACAAATTCGGGGGTGGTATAGGGCACAGCAGGCAAGGGCAGTCCCCCCCCCAATCCTGGGGGGGTAGGGAGGCTATTTACTCCCATCACAGCCTCCAAATTACCTCGTGTGGGTCGGAGAGATGTTATTGTCAGCCATCTTCTGATGCGCCCCTAGTGGCCCCATCTGGAGGTCCATTCTTAACCTGAAACCGTTCTTAACCTGAAGCACCACTTTAGCTAATGGGGCCTCCCACTGCCGCTGCGCCGCTGCTGCGCGATTTCTGTTCTCATCCTGAAGCAAAGTTCTTAAGCCGAGGTACTATTTCTGGGTTAGCGGAGTCTGTCACCTGAAGCGCCTGTAACCTGGAGCATCTGTAACCTGAGGTACCACTGTAGTTGCTTTGGAAGACGATAATCAGGCATCCGCACAACATTTATTATAGCCATGGCACCAACGGCAATTTGAAATTCTGAGACAAACTCTTGATCTGATGTGAAGCTCTGGATCAGAGTGGAGAATGAGTATGGGGAAAGCTAGTTTTATTGAGTGTGTTGGGCTCTGAAATGACCAAGCAAGTATGTCTGCCTCTCTTTGAGGAAGAGGGGGAAATTGCTCCACCAGACAAGCAGAAATGCTCACACTGATAAGGAGATCTCATTAGTGTGACGCTGAATTCTTCCCATGGTGATTTACTTGTTATGCAGTAAATATGCATATTTATCCTATCAAGTTGCTTTGTTCCCTTTTGCAGCAAAAAATAAAATAAAAATAAATTAATTTTAAAAAAAAAATAAATTGAGTGAGAGTTTTGAACCAAATGGATAGTCAAAGTGATTCATTCATTTCAGCAGCTAAATCTAAGAGCAACCTCAGGAAGTTTCGGAGTTCATTTTAATTTTGTTTGTCTTTTAAACAGATAGTATATTTAGCTATGTCGTGTCTGTGCTAGTAGGCATCTTACTGCTTTTGCAATGGTTTATAGCTACTAGCAATACAGATTTATGAATGACTTCATTTGTTAGTCAAAAGAAAACTTCCAAAACAGAATCACATCTCACCTGTGCCTGAGATAACACTCTGGCTTCTTCAGAGATCGAAAGAAAACTCAACGGAACTGAAATGACTGAAGCAATAATGGAAATTGCTTAAGCAGAGTGTGGGCTGGTGTCGCAACATTTATTCAGCAAGAACGAAAAGTCTGTCAGCTTCTTATCTATAGCAGGGATTGTGACTCTCCAGATGTTGTGGACTACAACTCCCATCAGCACCAAAATAGTCAATGGTCAGGTGTGATGAGAGCCGTTGTCTAACAAAATCTGGACGGTCACATCTTTCCAGCGCTATAGAAAGCAGTTCTCGAAAAGTCAGCATTTCTCAATGATTCTGTAAGTCCTATCTGATTTTGGAACTCTGTCTACAGCTCCTGGAATATCTGTGAATAACACATTAAAATATTTACCTCAGGAACATTCTTACCTATGAATTTTAACATGGAAACACAAGACACTTGACAATCAAAGATATTGTGCATGTGCAGGGCTGCTAAATGGTTTAGGCTGTAATTAGTTTCAGATGAAAGATACAATTGTAGCATGAAAGATTTGCTATGCATACTGCAAACATATATTCTATGGGCCTCGAAAGTTTTTTGTACCTTTTCATGAGCCCCTCATATAATGAATGAGAGATTTATTATATAAACATACTCAATGCTGTGGGGAATGACTAAAATTAGTGTTTAGTTACACTGCACTTTCTGTTTTGCCTTCTTATCACTGGTAGTCAAGTTTGGGTCACACCCATGAAGATTGGATCTTGAATTCATAGAATTGGCTCACATAATCAGTTGACTAGATCTTATACTCATTTATGCTCCGCCACATAGGAATGTGACTCACCTACTGCTTGGTCTCTTGTGAGGTGTCATCTTATGGCGAAGAAATAGGTGTGTGATTTCTGTGGAACTCCCAAAGTGCTTCTGAACAGTGAAGTGGTTGGATAATTTAAGACTCTGAACAGAATGACCTTATGGAGGCCCACCTCTTTTGATGGGAATGTGTGCTAATGCATACAGCTTCAACTATCAAGGCTGCCATATTTTGAAGAGCAAAATAGAGGACACATTTGCCGACTTCTACTTTTAGCTATGTGTCGCTATGACGACTCTCATTTTACATACTCCTGAAAAAGAGGACGTGCCCTGGAAAAAGAGGACATATGGCAAGCCTACATAAGGAGACTCTTTTGACCAGCTGTGGGGAGACTTTGCCCCTCTAGATGTCTCAGAACTACAACTGCCATCATCCCAGGCCATTTGCCATACTTGCTGGGGCTGATGGGAGTTGTAGTTCAGCAACATCTGGAGGGCCAAAGGTTTCCCATACCTGCTCTTTTTTTTATAAGATGCCCTTATTTCATAATGTGGTAATAATGATGCTCAGCTGAGTGGGGCCTGGACTTTTGCCTCAAAGTCCACAACAGCACCTCTGTTTCTGGGCATAGGATATTCCCAGCGACTGGGATTCAGAGGCATAATATATCTGAGAGTAGAAGCAGCTGTTGATAACCATGTCCTCTGTCTATAAGAATTTATCATCTTTACTCAGAATAAAGAATTAGACATCTCTTGAAAACAAACAGTTCTTCACTGATTCTTTGGCTATGAACACATCACAGCTTTAAAGCACATATCCATAGTTTGTTACGGGTGCTGGGAATTATAGCTATTTGTGAGGTAAACTACAGTTCCCATGATTCTATGAGTGTACTTTTAAAAATATAGTGTGTTTTCAGCCTTCATTGTACAGATGAACAAACATCACTAATTTGCAGTCATTAATGAAAGATAATGTCCTTTTATTCAACATTTAATTCCAGAAAGACAGTCAGGGGAAAGAACCTCTGTCTGTCTGTCTGTCTGTCTCTCTTGAGACCTACATTCCCTCAGGGATAATCCATCAAAAGCCTCATGCTAATACAGTAGTACCTCGGGTTAAGAACTTAATTCGTTCCGGAGGTCCGTTCTTAACCTAAAACTGTTCTTAACCCGAGGTACCACTTTAGCTAATGGGGCCTCCCGCTGCTACTGCATGATTTCTGTTCTCATCCTGAAGCAAAGTTCTTAATCCGAGGTACTATTTCTGGGTTAGTGGAGTCTGTAACCTGAAGCATCTGTAACCTGAAGTACCACTGTAGTGGCACAGTCAGGCTGATAATGCATAGAACCAGTGACAAAAGTGTTCTGGATTAACTAATCTAGAATAAAGGCTGCCCTGTTTTGATTTTCACCATGGCTACACCAGATTAGACTTTCCAGTCCTATGGAGGTCGCCAGAAAAGTAAGCACCGCAAAATTTTATGGGGTTACTTTAAAAAAAATGCAACTTTTATACTGAATCATCATGTAAATAGATCTATGTGGTATAACCAAGGATTTTTTCAGCCAGGACTCACTAGAACCCAGTTCCAGCACCTCTCAGATGGGCGCCATTACCATTCTAAGAGAATGAGGGAGGTGTTCATGGTGAGTTCCAGCTAGACTTGACATATGTCTGGAAAATTCCTGACGTCCCGATTTTTGGGTATAAAAATGGTGTTGGGGGGAATTTTGCTGAAACAGAAAAATGTCAGGGAAAACCCGTATGTATGGAAAAAGCAGTGGAAACAGCTCCAAAAGCTTAAAATCACAATGGGGGGGAGTTTCCCCTTAACAATTTGGGTTTGTTCCCCAAAAAAGTTCAACAATTTTGTGGGTGTCAACAATTTTACTTTTTGAGATATAGCAACCCTAGTTCTGATAACTCCTTTTCTAGAAAGACAGCACTGGGCAGTACAAACAAACTTTTTTAAACCACTGAGATAACGTAGTCAAATCTGGATCTAGGAGCACATGAAGTTGCTGATCTGTTCCTTTAGTGGGAACGCATCCTCATCCCGAACAGGCAACTGGCACGTCTCTCATCTACAGCAGTTCCATCTTGAAAGGATTGAAACTCTGTTTATTGGCCCGCATCCAGCCCTCTGTTTCATCCAGTGCTTACATAGCCACACCTGACTCAGATATTATCGAGAAATGAAGCTGGGCGTCGTCAGCATAGTGATTGGCACCTTGTCCCGAAACTGCTAATGACTGCTCTCACTGGCTTTACATAGATGTAAACAACAACAACAACCCCAAGAGCCATGCTGGATCAGGCCAAGTCCAGCATCCTGTACTCTCAGTAACCAAGTGTTAAGTTGTGGGTGAACATATCAGATGACACAGCGATTCTTCAAACAGCTCTTGTTTATTCACAGGCCAGAACAGAACTGAGCTGAAGGTCTCAGTCAGCCTGCTTATATAGAGCTCCAGTACAACGTTACTGTAGCAACTTTCTAAAACTATCCAATCACTGAACGTCACTTTCGATCCTTCATTTGCATAACTATCTACAGTATCCCCCTGCTGGCCCAGGGTGAGAACTTCAGTACATAACACCAACCACTTGCTTATTGGAAGGCCACTAGCAGGGCCTGAGTGCAGCAGCACTGAGAATTTGGGGAGAGTTTGGTACTCAGTGGCACCTCATACTGCAAATACCAGGGGGCCAGGGAGCTCTCCCTCGGTGCTATTCTCTGGACATGATACTCTAGGTAGGACCAGAACCACTTTAAAACAGTGCCCCCAATATCCACCCCACTGTACTGACTCAGAATTGATGGCATGATTGATGGTGTCCAAAGCCACCAAGAGCCCAAGATGCAGCAGCAACAAGGTCCCATTTCCCCTGTCTCTTTGTCTCTGTCTCTTGATAGAGACCAAGATTGATTCAGTTCTGAAACTGATTGGAATAGCTCCAGATAATAAGTCTTCTCCAAGAATGCATGCATAAAAAAACCATTTTTAAAAAAAATAAATCAATGAAAGATAAATAGAAAATGAACAGGACGGGGGGGATGGAACTGATGGGATGGAAGAATTGGGTAGCTTTGGAAGGTGCTGGTGGCGGGGGAAGGGTGCCATGTAAAGTGAAGCTCGAGTCACATGTGACCCTTTATAACAGGTTGCCAGTCTGTGTTATGCACACTTAAACCTGGAAGAAAAACCCCTTGAATGCAGTGAAGTTACTTCCCAGTAGAGATGCGTAGGATGGCGATCCTGGGGTTTAAATTTCTGAGCATAATTATTTTTTTTAGGAAGCTTCCTTAATTCAAGGCAGTGCCAGATTCAATGCTCAGATACATGCAAATTACTTCCATCCAGGGCAGTGTGAGGTCTGGGCAGTTCTCCTGTCCTATCAGACAAGGGGTTGTTATTATCAGAACTGATAGAACATAAAACCTGAAGGAGCGTCTCCACCCCTGTCCTTCAGCCTGAACACTGCAGTCCAGCTTTGAGGGCCTTCTGGCAGTTCCCTCACTACGAGAAGAGAAGTTACAGGGAACTAGGCACAGGGCCTTCTCAGTAGTGGCGCCCACCCTGTGGAATGCCCTCCCATCAGATGTCAAGGAGACAAACAACTATACAACTTTCAGAAGACATCTGAAGGCAGCCCTTTATCAGGAAGTTTTTAAAGTTTGCCATTTTATTATGTTTTTATATGTATTGTGAGCTGCCCAGAGTGACTGGGGCAACCCAGCCAGATGGGTGGGGTATAATAAATTTATTATTATTATTATATGTGAGGAGGGATGTCTGAAATCAGGTACTTGTTTCCTTTGTATGTTCTTCAACAAGTTTTCAGTGTTGTCAGAATAGCAGAGCTTAGTGGTGATTTGCCCATGGGGAGATAACAGGCTAATGTTATTACACAACAGGATCACTAGTTACTGACTGGAGTTTTTCAAAAGAGGAAATGTGTGTTTGGTCATTAATCTCTAGCTCCTTTTTAAAGACTGTTTGTCTTGCCTTATACAACCCAAAACACCACCAAAGGCAGACAGATGGACTAGAGTTCTTTACTCTGTGGGCAGCATAACACGTTGCAAATGGGAGGCTTGTAAGTTACTTATTAACTGTGAAAAAGGACACTTGCTTTATTTTCACCAGCCTGAGCAATTGAGCTAAGCCTTAGGTTTGCTTGAAAGACACTATTATTCTGAAGCCTAGTAAAAAGGTAAAGGTAAAGGTACCCCTGCCCGTATGGGCCAGTCTTGCCAGACTCTAGGGTTGTGCGCTCATCTCACTCTAGAGGCCGGGAGCCAGCGCTGTCCGCAGACACTTCCAAGTCACGTGGCCAGCGTGACAAGCTGCATCTGGCGAGCCAGCGCAGCACACGGAACGCCGTTTACCTTCCCGCTGGTAAGCGGTCCCTATTTATCTACTTGCACCCGGGGGTGCTTTCGAACTGATAGGTTGGCAGGCACTGGGACCGAATGGCGGAAGCGCACCCCGCCGCAGGGATTCGAAC
The DNA here is from genome assembly GCF_964106645.2 of Podarcis pityusensis. Classification (NCBI taxonomy): domain Eukaryota; kingdom Metazoa; phylum Chordata; class Lepidosauria; order Squamata; family Lacertidae; genus Podarcis; species Podarcis pityusensis. The sequence goes on along the minus strand of NC_138028.1, from coordinate 112,054,480 downwards.
CGCCGACCATACGATCGGCAAGTCCTAGGCGCTGAGGTTTTACCCACAGCGCCACCCGCGTCCCTAGTATCAGATGCTTAAAATGATTTCTAGCAAAGGTAATAATAAGTAGGATCGGCCCTGGGCATTTTGGCACCTGAGGCAAACCACAAAATGGAATCCCTCCTTGCCAGGGAAGAAGGGGTGAGTGAAGATCTACATCAGGAACAAGGGGGAAATAAAGATCTACATTGGAATTTGATGCCCTTGCAGATCCTGCTGCCTGAGGCGATCTCCTCACCTTGCCTCATAGGTGGGCTGCCCCTGATAATAAGGCTATATAGGTTCTAAACATGATTTCCTGAAGGTAGACATGAGATCTCCAACTTTGGGGCTAAACCAAAAGTGATCAGGCTTTCAGGTCACCATTAAAAGGTCATGAAAACAACCAGTGGCGAGTAAGTTCATGGGGCCATCCCATGATTATATTACACACCCTGGAACTTGTAGTTCCATCAGCCCAAGGACTTATTTGACATGACAAGTGACTGGCCTTGATTCTCAAAATAGATCAAAAGGAAGTTTATATTAACTGGAAATTCTGTTATTCCACAAGAAACCATTGCATATCAGTATTATAGAAACATATGGACTACTTTAAGGCTTTATTTTAGAGAGCAAATTAAACCACTATTTATATTGGCCTGTTTTGGGATTATCCTCTCCATTTATTTATGCAAAGGGGTTACACCAAGTGTGCTGATACCTCCCCACTTCTGTGGGGATGGTACTGTTTTGGCCATATAAGGACAAGCACATAGAACGGACTTCACTATTAGTATATATAGGATGATTCCTCAGGAAGAAAGGTATGTTTATTTAAACAGCGCTGAACAGTTAAGAATCACAAGCTTTTTGCATGTAAACCCACCAAAGGCTTTCATGAATGACAGAGGAAGCAAGCAAACACAATTGCCCATTGAATGGAAAGTGCAAAAGGGAAAAGAAAAACATAGCTTCAGTGGTTTTGCCATGCCTAAACTGAGGTAGAAATATTAACAAGACACAAAAGCAAAATTTCATAGAGCCCACTCCAAAATCCATTAGTCTGTAACCCTACTCAGAGTAAACACATTGAAATTAATAGAAATGGCTAACTTGGGTCCATTTATTTCAGTGGGTCTACTCTATTTAGGACTAACATTGGATAAACCTATTGCACTTCAGGCACATTACTCTGATAGTCTTCAAGTATTTATTTTATGAATGCCCTTATGTCCATTGGAAGGAACAATTATAAACATGGCAAGCTAGCATACCTTATACTATTGTGTGGGACATGTATGTTGCTTCTAACAAAACATTACCAATATTTACAATGTACAAATAACGTAATATTGAAATACAGAACAGTATAGTTTGTAACACACAATAAATTAATGACTTCTGCATGGAAAAAACAATAATACAATACATATGATAATTCTCCGAGATGCACTAAAATGGCTACTTTAGCTTTAACAGACTCTAAAAATTAGACTGGACAGATGTTTTTATACTGGCTGCTATTTGAGGAGCTTTCCTCAAACAACTGAAAGTTGTCCACTCACATCGCCGTTCTGAATTTACTCTACCTTGCAAGCTCTCCTAATGCAACACTAATAATCTGTTTCAAATGTGAACACACAGAGCTTTTCGTGTTCTACAGTCGTGATCACAGATGTGTGGACTGGGGTACTACTGGCCTTAGAAGAATACAACAGGATATGTTGCTCACCCCTCCTAAATACACACACACACACACACACACACACACACACACGAAAGTATAATTATTACAAAGCAATTGGAGTGAGGATGCAGTTGCTGTTAGAATTCCTGCTCCGTGATTGCAGTCATAGGATTGTTGTCTATCACATGACAGTGGATGTTTTGACTCCACAGAGTAAGAAGTGATAGAGACAGGATGTTTGTGTTACTGTGTTTCATGAAATGGGACTATTGTCCTTTGTTTTTTATCTTTGCTGTCTGGTGCTAGAGAGAGAGGGATCCATGTTGCAGTGCTCTGTGTGTGTTTATATGTAAATAAAGTAGATTAGCCAAAATGCTGAGTTGCTGAGGTCTGTTACGCAAGCTGCAAAGACTCAGCGGCTCCCTAAGTGTGCCGATGTCGCTGTGATGTTCGGGCTGAAGAAAGCTTTTGAAGCTCCCGAACGAACGACCAGGAGGGAGAGAACATACCAGTCGGGCATGTGACTCCACCAGGGTCCTACTCAAGCGTAGGACGAGCTCCTGACAGTTACACCCCACCCAGCTGCCCACCCACTTACCCAGATTTTGGATCAAAGCTGGAGGAGGAGGATTCACCTGTCTCAGGACTCTGTCCTTCTCTGGAATATCTAGCACCAAGTGGTGACCTTCACCACTTGAAGAGAAACCTTCCTCATGTTTGAGAACTGCTGAGATCTCAGCGCAGTTCACAATATAAAAACACACGATAAAACACAAAATGCATCATAGAAACAAGAACAACCAGCCCCCCCCCAAAAAAAACCAATAACCCCCTCCCTGCAAGGTAAACCACCCACAGGTAAATTTTATAAGCCACACAAAGAACTGGTTTGCAGATTGGAATTCAGCCCCATGGTCCTCTTTTCCCCCCACTGGAAAGTCGAAGACAACTGAAAGTGTGTGCCTGACTGCTTGCCATGCAGCAGAATCATTATGTCTCCTACTGCTCAACACTTATAAACCCTTGGATGAACCATCTACAAGGTAAAGGTAAAGGTAAAGGGACCCCTGACCATTAGGTCCAGTCGTGGCCGACTCTGGGGTTGCGGTGCTCATCTCGCTTTATTGGCCAAGGGAGCCAGCGTACAGCTTCCAGGTCATGTGGCCAGCATGACTAAGCCACTTCTGGCGAACCAGAGCAACGCACGGAAATGCTGTTTACCTTCCCGCTGGAGTGGTACCTATTTATCTACTTGCACAGTGCTTTCGAACTGCTAGGTTGGCAGGAGCAGGGACTGAGCAACGGGAGCTCACCCCATCGTGGGGATTTGAACCGCCGACCTTCTGATCGGCAATTCCTAGGCTCTGTGGTTTAACCCACAGCATCACCCACGTCCCTATCTACAAGGTCAAAAATGCTAACTAGAAGGTGATATTTAGCAAGTGCTCGTTCTCTCTTCCTTTTGGTGGGCAATGCATTCTGATTTATCTGGCTATGGCAGATGACTGTGGTGCCACAGTTCAAACTGCAAGTAGCTGTTTGACACCAGCATTCTGTCACACAACACACTTTCAGCCAGCACACATAACATGGGGTTCTGACCAGTTGCATTGTGTTAGTTGACACCATCCAGCCATAGCCAAATATGTCATGAGCACCCTTCTGGCAGTAGCAACCTATCTTTTCCCCCGAACCATGGTGTAGCAGTGGGAGAAGTAAGGGGGCCTCACTTACCAGCTTTGCAAGAGTCAGGATCACTCATTGCTCATTAGGGCCGGCCCAGGACATTTGGCCACTGATTTGGGAGTCTCAGCTTGCCTCATGGGCCGGCCAGGCCAGCCACTCATTCAGGCACACTTCTGCTCTACTAGCCTCCCCATAGACCACCCTAGCCAAGCAGCCTGGGGGTGGGGCATGGGATATGCGCTTCCAGTCTTCAGATACGCGAGGGAACATATTCTTCAGAAAGGAAAAATGTTCTATACATGCTCAGGGGCCCTTGGAAGCCATCCCCCCAAAGGATCTATTGCCTTTGGGAAGAAAAGAGAGCCAAAATATGCTCAGAGGCATTTAGCACCAGAAAATGTTTGTTAAGGAAAAATGGGACAAGTCATAAGTTCCTGGGAAGTCAATAGTACAAGTCAATAGTATTTTCTGTGGGAGGAGAAAGAGATACCTCCATGGTGTTGGGTAGAGCTCTTAGGAGGAACCAGGCTCTGTTAACAGGTTGTAGTATTTGCAACGGGCATAATTGTCTGTGTACTTTGACAACATTCTGACAAACTAATAATTTCAAACTATTACTCGAACAATATTTGACTGGTCGATTCACTAAGATTTATTTGAGTTGGCAAATGCTAAGCCTTAGTCATCTAGATCTGCCTTCACTACCACTGGGCAAAGCAGTCCTTATGACAACTGCTCTTTAAAAAAAGGGGTAAACAAGAAAAGAGAAGCAATTATTTCCAACATCTCTGGATTGCTTGATCACCTGTGAACACAGATGTATTCATCTTCATTGTTCGGTACGCACAGCTTGAAAAAGCACGAGCTGGAGTTTTTTCGGATGCAATTTTACACAGCATTTGGGTCAAATAGCTGAACTTTGTTCTTCATGAGTACAAAGTCCTGCACAAACGATGGCATTTTTGAAAGTGGTAGCCAAAGAATCTTAGCATCCATGCCTGCACTGTACCGGGCCTTTGGATATTTGCTCATTAAGGCATGTTCCATGCAATTCACAACCAATGAGATGTCTGTATTCTGACACAGCTTCACTAGTTTCTCCTTCTTTACTGCATCTGCAAAGAGAATGAAACCAGGAGAGGGAGGTAAAATAAATGCAGCAATAAGCTTCAAGAGTCTTAATTCTGTGCAATCCTTACTTATTTATTTGAAGTACTGTTGACGTGGAGCTAGTTTTGCACTGTGCAAAGAGCACTGACATATTGTTACTTGCAGTTAAATAATAAGGCTTCCTATCTCCTTTCGTTCCCTTCCCTTCTCTCTCCATTATCCAGCTGTGCTGCAGGCAGGACATGGAAGTCTTTGCAAGGTCTATTGGCATTATGGGTAATCCATGGGATGATTCCAAGGCCTACCACTCTTCAGTCATGATGTATACGGTGGTGCATGAAGCTGAGGGAAGGAAGCAATAAAGCTTCCGTCCTTTCTACCACATGTTGCTGCTACTGCATTCACCTCTGGTAAATGAAGGGAAGGATTAGGAGTGTGCTTTGACCGTGGGCTGGTGGAGATGAGAGAAGGTTGAATGCTAGGAATTCTTCTCTGCCCTAGATATTGATCCGAGCCACAGAAAATCTCTTTTTATTATTCTCATATTTTTCAGTGAGACATATTCAATATATTGACTCAGTCACAGTGTTCTATTTTTTGAGGTGCCTTTTTGAGTAACCTCGAAGTTAATTTCTCAACCAGGCTTGGGTGAACTTTGATGGCATCTCTACTTCTGACTACTTCAGTATTACGTTTAGGCCCTTTCTCCATTAATACAAAACAAGGCAACTCATGGCTTACCTTCCTTTAAGTATTTTTCACCATACTGCTTTTGTATAGTTTGAGGAAGACTGTCCCAAACAGCCATTTTTTGTCTCATGACCATGTCTCTGTCAGAAAGCCCTGTTTTAAACAGCCCTGGTTCAATGCAAGAAACATTCACTCCAAATGGTTTCATGTCCTGTCTGAAAAGAAAGTAAAAAGCTGACATTAATTTTGGTCAATAATTTGGGCGGATTTTTAGAGAAAGAGCTATGTAGATTCTGTCAGCAGCACATTATAGTTTCTGCATACAAACACAAAGATCTTAGAAATGAAACTTCTCAGTTTCTATATAAAATGAGTCAAGGTCATGGGATGCCTTTGGAGTCCTTGTGGTAAACCTCATGAATACAAGAGATCCATCATGCATGTCCTCATATCAACTCCTGTCTATCTCCTTGACGTTTAAACCAGATTGTATCTCTTCATTCATTTTATATTAATGGCTCCACCAGATCCCAGGGATCTGGGCCATTCTCTGCAATAACTTGGTAATTGGTTCTTGCTTCTCAATTAATGTGCCCAATGCAACTCAAGAAGACATTGGGTTCAGATGTTCAGCACACACCTTCAAATCCTTTTCATGATGTGCACTTATGTTTCAAGTAAGATATCATTTGTGAACAGACACCAGATAGAACATGGACAGGTGGAGCCCATTATTTACATCCAAATAAGTCTTATATATTAGTATCTTGTGTACTATGTTGCAATGTAGGAAAAGTGGAGAAAGTGGAGTAAAAAAACAGATGACCAAGAACTACATTAGTTTTTTGAACTAATACATATAAGGAGCACTGTCTCATGGGTGTACCATTTTGCTGGATGACCCCTGATTCAGGTAGCATGAGAGATAGATTTGGATGGATGTCAGTGGTGGTGAGGGCAGTGGCATGGTGGAAAGAGAATTCTACTAAGCCCAGTTTTATCCCCTGCAAGCAGGCACGGAACCCATGCTCAGTTTGGGTTGAATCATGCATGCATTATGAAGGCCATCCATTAACTATCATTTTACCTTAAACTGTCGGTGAATGCTTCTGCCCCGTATTTGGATGGACAATAACCACCTGAGCATATTGGTAGAACACCTCCAACACTGGTTACGTTTATTATCCTTCCCTTTGCCTTCTTCACCAATGGCAGCATGTGTATAGTAACATTGATGAGGCCTATTAGATTCACATCAATCGGTGCTTTATAGTGCTCGATGGTCAGCCAGTCAGTTGGTGCTGATACTCCCATAATTCCTGCATTATTGATCAGGCCCCACAGACCTATTGGGGGGAGAGATAAAATAGAAAAGAAAAAGACAATTTATTATGTCTGAGAATGAAACATTTTGGGAGAAATTGATTTCTGTAATTTAACATCCCCATAATCATTATTATTCAAAAGGCAGAGAATAAGATCATCATCATAATGGTATATAAATATCATTACATCTACGTAAAAACAGAAAGCTTGTAACAGTAACCCAGCTATGGTAATTGGTAGCAATTCACAATCATGCCATTTCTTTACTCTGAACACTTTAGTCTGAGTGAGCGAGGGCTAATTCACACACGCATGCACACCACTTGACATTTCATCATGCAGAAATTCACTGATGAATGTGTGCATTGCCATTGCTGAAAAGTATTGTAATATTATGAGGGCAATGTGAAAGCTCTGAATAGGACAATTATCTCCACACATACACGTAATTGCTCACTCTCTAAAGCAATACTTGGGTTTGCATCCTGTCATATGAGGGAGCTTGCCATATAAAATAGTAAAGTACCTCCCCAACACAGGATGTAGTTAAAATGAAATCCAAATCATGAACAGCAGCGTGACCTTAAAAAGAGCAACTTTAAAGTGTTTCGAAATCAGGCAGGTATTCTTCTCGTTTTTCTGTTTGTTGGTCTATGAGAAACTAGCCTGCTCCCCAGGACCATAACAAGAACCTACTGGATCAGGCTAGCATCCTGTTCTCACAGTGGCAACCCAGGTGCCCACGGGAAACCCATGGTCAGGGCCTGAGCACAGTGGCGTAGCGTGGGGAGTGCAGGGGGGGCCCCGGCCGCACCGGGCGCAACATCTGGGGGGGCGCGCGCTCGCACTCGCAGCTCTCTGCCCCTACCTGGCTCACTCTCTCTCTCTCACTGCAGTGCTGGCTGTGCGAATCCGATCCGAGCCGCTGGGTCGCCGCCCACTGTGGAGGGGGTGGGTGCCAGGCGTGCGGTGCGAGAGCGAGGGACTATCTGGGGGAGGGACAGTGCAGCGGCCGCCCAGCGCAGCGCTGAGCGCGGGAGAGAACCACACCAGACCAGACCAGGCAGCAGCAAGAAGAAGCTGGCAGCGGCGGCAGGTTAGGGGGCGCAAATTACTTGCCTTGCCCCAGGTGCTGACAACCCATGCTACGCCGCTGCCTGAGCACAAAACAGCACTCTCTGCCCCTGTGGTTTCCTGCAATTGGTATTCAGAAGCAGACTGCAGTGCTTTCAACAGTGGAGGGAGAATATAGTTATTGTTCTTAGTAGCCATTGACAGCCTGATCCTCCATGGATCTGTCCAATCCTGTTTTAAAGTCATCCAAGATGGTGGCCGTCACTGCCTCTTATGGGAGCGATTATTCTAGAGTGTTAGCGTTATGAGACTTGAAGAAAAAAAGACTTACCTATCCCCTTTCTCCATGCCATTTCATACATTCCTATCATTTTGGTATTCTACTGTCCCCCAACCCTGGAAGAATTCCTGCGGAAACCCCTTATTAAAAATAAGACCACCGTTTTTATTTCTACCCTGCCATAGCCAATACTGCTCCTAATAAGAGTCAAGGTTTGTGTGGCAGTGGCTAAACTAAATTACAACATTGAGTTACAACACTAAGCTTACAACAGTAAAAAGCCGTAATTTTAAAATGCCTGCAATTTCCCTGTAATCTTCACTGCTTTCTCTACTGCTCACATGCTATTACCCCCATACCTACTCAAAAGTAAGCCCCAACGAGCCTCTTAATAAGTTTTAGAATTTTACAGCCTCACCCACACTCTGCCACATCATTGCACAACCTACTTGGCTTTTCCTTTCTATGTTTTTAAAACATGAAGGCTGTGGAAACAGGAAGGGGGGAGGAGAGCTCACTCTGCACAAAACAGCGGATGAAAGACTTACCAACAATTAAATATACAAATAATTTCAAGTCTGGACCTAAGAGACACAGGAGGTATCCACACTTCCTCTCGCCCCACCGCTTTCCCCCAGGAAAAGCTGCTCTTTAGCGCTCAATCGGAGCAAATGGCAATTTGGGCATTCCTCCAGAATGACGTTTGCTTCGATTTAGCACTAAACAGGGGATTTTCCCTGGAGGAAAGCAGGAGGACAAGGGGGAAAATCACTTGGACCCATGCTTTTGAGGCATGGGGCAAGCAGAAATGTGGATGAGCCCTCGCCCAGTTGACGGAGGCCACAGTGCACTGTGATCACTTTATACCCCAAACTGTAAGTTTAATTAAAAGCTTGCACTAAGACGGAAAGAAAAAACCTAAGAAATACCAAAACAATTCATTGGCTTTCTGTGCAGGTTAGCAGATATGTACCTGGAGGCTATATCTTTAAGGTTGCACAGAAGCAGAAATTCTGTGCGCTAAGCCTTCCTCCTTCACAGCAGCCCCAATTCTATGCTTCTCTTAAATGTGCAGGAGCCCTCTGGGGGTCTGCACCGCATTTAGTAGATTTTGGGAAGAGTTCAGGTGCCCGTCACCTACCTTTATCCCCTACTTCTTTTTTAACATATTCCGTAACTGATTTGATGTTCTCTGTGTTTGTCACGTCCAGTAGCACAGCGTGGAGGTGCCTGGAAGTCTCTGCTTTCAGTTCTGCGGCTCCCTGTTGAGACTGGCAGGCAGCAATCACTTGAAACCCTTTCTTATCGAAGGTTTTGGCTGCTCGCTTTCCAAATCCAGAGTCACAGCCGGTGATGAACACATATTTCCCTACAAGGTACATATCTTTTAACTTCTGCCCTGCTCTCCATTTCCACCAGACGAAGCAGATGACAAACCACATCAACACGTAGTAAAAAAGTCCAATTTCGAGACCGCTATCTTCCATTTCCTCCTTGAAAGAGACAGAAAGACTCGTTACAACAGGCATTTCCCTGCCATTAGCATCATTTCCTGACCATGAAAATCTAAAGGAAATAAAAAGCGGGGGCAACACAGAGAGCCACTCACACTTTCCATCACCAGCCTTTAACTTCTGTTAAAATAAGGAAAGCTTCCCTGGGGGCCAGTAAATAAAATGGTCTCTTTCCATTCATCAGCGTGTGGAAGTTTTAAGTAGTTAGGAAGCACCACAGACTTGTGGCCTCTCAGTCAGGCTGTATATGGGGAGTAAAGTCCCTTGAATCTGAAATAATAGCACACAATGGGGTTGGGCTGAAAATATCTGAGCCCGGTTTTGGCTGGGGAGGGTGGGATATAAATAAAATTTTATTATTATTATTAAAATCATACAGATAGTTACAATGAAATTTTCATTCAAAGCAGTCAGTCCCTAAAAGCCTGTAGGAATAAGGAAGTCTTCACCTGCCAGCAGAAGGGCAGCGAGGAGGGAGCCAGCCTAGCATTTCTAGGGAGGGAGTATTTATACCCTACATTTCTTCCTTTGAACTCAAGGTATCTTATTATATGGGGCTTCCTGAACATCCCCACTCAGGCACTGGCAGGATCTAGGGATGTACAACTGCCAATTTCAGTTTCTCTCAGTTTCACACTTTCCACGGTATTAAATTCAGTTTGCCACAATGACAGTTAGCTCAGTTGATTAGAGCATGGTGCTAACACCAACTGTGTCGCTGGTTTGATCCCCATATGGGCCACCGGCATATTCCTGCATTGCAGAGGGCTGGACTAGAGGGCCCTTGCGGTCCCCTCCAACACTACAATTATATATGTTTCTAACATTTCTGCATCAGGCTGTGATATTTATTTATTTATTTGGGGGGGAAATGCCATTATGAAAAGTTCACCAGCTTTTTAACGTGCATTTCTCAAAATATGCACGTTTTAATGCAGTTTTGCCTAATCTATGTATCTGTTCAAGTCATCCTCCCTAGTCTAAATGCATTTTTATGCACACTTTCCAGACCCAGGTGTGCTTAGCTCATTCAGCATGCTGGCTCCACCTTATGCCGTCAGCCTGGAACGAGCATGCCTGTAACATTTCCACGGCACAAAATTAATTACAACTATTACTTCACCCATCCTCACAACAAGGACATCAGTATCATCACATCAGAGAGAGGCAACTGAGGTTGGGAAAGAATCATCTGACCAAGGCCATCAAGAGATTTCACAGATGAGCTCAGACTTGTCTACACCCATTTCTTGCCCTGATTCTGCAGTGCTGCTGAAGACATTGCTAGCTTGACTTCTTCAGTGCCATGGCTTCAGATCACCTGTACACATAGACTTACAGCGGCATAAAGCAATCACCTGTTTTGGAGGCTGGCTGAAAACTAAAGAGTTGCAAAACAAAACAGAGTCCATCTATACATTTACCTCTGTCATGCTGGCTGTGGCTCCTGAGGGAAAGGGTGTTTCTCCTCCTATATGATCTGGCTGGATCAATATGCTGTTTGCTTATCTTCTCAGATTAGTTCCCTCTGTGTGGCAGGACTCATTTTAAAAGCAGGACATTGCACACACGATGTTGCGGAACGGAATAGGTAGATGTGGCTGTCTGTCCTCACTTCCTCCGGAATTTCGCTCGCAAAGATGCAGTCAACCTATTGGTGAAATAATTACAGAACAATACAGCTGCTCTTTAGTAAGCTCGCACAGATCTGAAATAAGTTTGCAACACTCACTACGGACTAGTATGTTATGAGCCTCGGGTTACAGATGCTTCAGGTTACAGACTCCGCTTACCCAGAAATAGTACCTTGGGTTAAGAACTTTGCTTCAGGATGAGAACAGAAATCGCACGGCGGCGGCATGGCGGCAGCAAGAGGCCCCATTGGCTAAAGTGGTGCTTCAGGTTAAGAACAGTTTCAGGTTAAGAACAGACCTCCGGAACAAATTAAGTTCTTAACCTGAGGTACCACTGTAGTTGGGTGTTTTTTTTAATTGTATAGTTTATAGCTTTCTGACATTTTAGACTGCGATTCTGGAAGAAAACCCACTGAACTCAATGGAAGCTACTTCCGAGTAGGCATGTATAGGGTTGTACTGTTAATGCTGTAAAACAAGGGCGGGGAATCTATGACCCTTCAGCTCCAGCCAGCATGAACAATGGTCAGCTATGACAGGAGTTGGGAATACAATGACATCTGGAAGATTAAAAGTCCCCCACCCTCTTTGCAAACTATCCTGAATCCAAATTGGCAAGGGGTGTTATAGCGCTATTTAAAATAAATAAGCAATAATTTTAAAAGACAAACAAACAAACAAACAAACAAACATATAAATTTGTTCTACCCTGCAAGGAAAATAACCCACCAATTGTGTCATTCCTTGCAAATATTGAACATTCCATACAATTCCCCCCCAGAACAGCTTACATGCAGATACACAGTCACGAAAGTTGTTGATAACAGAGCAACAGTTAAAGCACACCTCCAATTACATCCCAAACGCCTGGTGAAATAAGAATGTTTTCACTTGCCTTCGAAAGGAGACCCAGAAGGAACACAGGCAAACCTCCCCTGAAGGGTGTGCCTCCTACGACTTCAGAGCCACAATTGAATAGGCTCTGTTCTTAGAAGCTTATATCCTCCCCAAGTAGCATGACATTCCTCAACTTCCGTTTGTTTCAAAATCCCCCATTTTTTTATCTAAAATTTATTTTAGATCATCCAGGCAGCTTTTCTCAGACAAGTAAGGTTTCTCAGCTTCATTACTTCCTCTTTTTTAAAATGGAAGAAGGATAAATGCTTCTCAGTCTCCTCTCACTTCTTCAGGGAAGGGGAAACCCTTTAAAACTCTCTGTTCTCTTTTCAAACACACATAAGAGGAGCCTGGCTGCTGGATAAAACCAGAGGCCCATCTAGTCCAGTATTCTGTTCTCACAGCAGCCAACCAGATACCAAGACCTGAGCGCAAGAGCCCTTTCCTGCTCACAATCCCAAGGAGCTGGTGTTCAGAGCTGTACTGCCTCTGAGACTGGACCAGTAGCCATTCATATCCTTATTCTCCACAAATCTGTCCAATCCCTTTTTACATTCACTCTGATTTGCTTACAGGCCGTATATTCACCTTCTCACCAACCAATCATTAATGCATTCCACACTGTTCAAGGCATTTCTTCATCACTTTCCTATCTGCAAAAAGTGGGTTTTTCGCACAAGGGCAACAAAGCGTTTTAATCCACTTTAATCGCACAAACCTATTTTCTTTGCTGTACACAAAGTACCCGTATTTTTTGCTCTATAAGACGCACCAGACCACAAGACACACCTAGTTTTTGGAGGAGTAAAACAAGAAAAAAAATATTCTGAATCCCAGAAGCCAGAACAGCAAGAGGGATCGCTGCGCAGCGAAAGCAGCAATCCCTCTTGCTGTTCTGGCTTCTGGGATAGCTGCGCAGCCTGCATTCGCTCCATAAGACGCACACACATTTCCCTTTACTTTTTAGGAGGGAAAAAGTGAGTCTTATAGAGCAAAAAATGCGGTACTTGACAGTCTGCAAGAGCCAGTGGAGACCAATTAGGGCTAATGGAGAACTACCTCATCAGCCCCTCAACACCTGCCTTGAAGAACGCTTGAAGGAGCTGGGTATGTTTAGCCTGGAAAAGAGGAGACTGAGAGGAGATATGATAGCTACCATCAAATATCTTAAGGGCTATGACATGGAAGAGGGAGTATGCTTGTTTTCTCCTGCTCTGCAGGGCAGGACTCGAACCAATGGATTAAAGTTACAAGAAAGGAGATTCTGACTCAACATCAGGAAGAACTTTCTGACAGTTAGAGCTGTTTGACAGTGGAACAGACAAGAGGTGCTGGACTCTCCTTCCATGGGGGTTTTTAAGCAGAGGTTGGATGGCCATCTGTCACGGATGCTTTAGCTGAGATTCCTGCACTGCAGGGGGTTGGACTAGATGACCCTTGGGGTCCCTTCCAACTCTAAGATTCTATGATCTTACAACTAATCGGGCTAGCTCTTCTTTTCATTGGCTCTGGCTTCACCTACCAGCATTTCCTAATAAGAATCCATGTAAATTTAGGCGTTTCCCTTTTCATCTCCAAGTTTATCCTGGAATGCCCATTCAACACCCACACCTGCCAGGAACAGTGCCTCAGATCATATTCCCTTATCTTAACAGTGCATGTTGAATCTGGCAGTCAAGGCACTGACCTGCATTTGCACAGGAAACTTTTTTGGTGAACAGATAAATGAGCAGAGCTCTTCCTTGGCTTATTTAGATGCTTCAATTTTGCTTTAATTTACAATGAATCAGGTCTGAGATAAATGGTTCGTTTATTCTACTGCCACATTCCAATGCCTCCTTTCTGAGAATTTTCTTTTACAAATTCTGGATTATATGAAACTAATAATTTTTCATATATATATATATATATATATATATATATATATATGCCTCTCATATTGTATTTTAAGAGCCCTCTACATGCCATACAATTTTGGATTGGAAAGAGTGTCTCAATTGCTCTTTTCCTGGTCTCACACATGCTTTTCTGTAGTTATGGGTTTTCTTTGACCGCTCTGTAGCTTGCTGACTGAATAAAAAAGAAATTACAACTTAGCACACAGAAAGGGTGAAATAGTCTCAGAAATCCAAATGTTATTTAAAATCAGGGTCAAGATGTACACTCGTTTCTTTCCCTCTAACGGTATCCTGACCTAGAAAGATGTGGACTGCAGTTTTCAACCCTCTCTGAGAGTATGCCATGCTCATTTTTCTTGTTTGCTGTCCTGATCTGAGGAAGAAGGTTGTCATTAAGCTATGTACACTTAGAGGTGAGCTACACTGATCGTGAAGGAGATGACAACAAGAATAGTCACCCTTGTGATTGTAAGGAGCTGACTGTTGGATCCACCCAGCGGTTGCTGGCACAACTCCCATGTTCCTTCCCTGGCAGGGCAGAGCGAGTGTAGCAGATCTAGTGCCCTTGAGGTTCCCTGGTCTCCAGCATCCAAAAGCCTGAGGCTCACATGGCAGGGCCTGGTGATGTCACAAGGCAAGCTCTAGTGATGTCACAAATCCTATGAATCCATGGAGTGAAGATCACATGCCCTTGCAAAGCAGATCACTCAAGGAAATGAGCCAACATTCCTAGAAACAAACACACCTCTCTCTCATACTCATCCATGGGCGTGTGTGTGTGGGGTGGGTGGGTGCGCGCGCGCGCACACACACACACACACACACACAGCAATGCAACCCACATCTACTTTCTTCCTAGCTTTATCTTTCATTCTAAATTGCTTCCTTCTTCCTTTCCTTTATATTCTTTTTTCTCTCTGACTCCCCTCTTCCTTGGTTCCTCTCCAAATTCTTCCATTTATGGGTGTCCACAGGCACCTTTCCAGTGGGGAGTAAAATGCTTGAAAGGGGGGAGAGCAGGGTAGCTTCACGCACAAAAGAAAGACAAACCGCAATTGTACGTTTTGTCCCATATCTCAGGGTCTACAAAGGCTGGAAACATACTCTGGTTTAACAAAGAATTCTGGGAATTATGGTTTACTAGTGGGAAAGGACTGCTCATCCCCTTCATGGATGCTCATGGTCCAAGCCCTCTTCCCTCCCTCCCTCCCTTTCTCTGTGCTACAATAATTTTTGTATACATCATTTGGCAGGAGAACTGCATCACAAAATGTGGATCAGTGCACATTTCAAAAGACAGCTGTGTTTCGGTTTGCATATTGTTTTTGAAAATGTGAAGTAGGTAGGTTCGCATTCAAATCTGAACTGAACCAAGTCCCTGTGGTGATGCGTCTGAGGGAACGGGGGCAATTGGCAAGCCCCCAGCTGGTTCCAGCCCACCGGCCAGTTGCCGGTCGAACTCCAGCCCTTGGTTCTGCATCAATCAGCGACTCAATCAGAGCTTCAGAAGCCTTTCAGAAGCTGAGCATGCAAGCCAGCAGAGATAATAAACTCTTCGCGATGGAAGGGCAGACAGAGGCATATGTAAAGCATATTTACAAGCAGTTTATTCAGCATACATCAGGACAAAGAAAACATGTCGGCTCTCCTTCATGTTCAAGAGCAAGAAGCGTAAAGCAAAAGCTATACACAAACGGAAGTTCCCAGCAAGCTGGAATGGAACATCAATATCCTAACATCCTCCCCCTTTCCGTGTTACCTGTATTATCCAGACAACGTCCTAACAGTCCCTTCCTAATCCTTGCTCCCTCCCAGGAGTCTGGAGAAAATGAACCCAACAATTTAGCAGAGCCCTACCATGTTTGTCCCTTGGGATCTTTTTCTCCTGACCTCTTGACTTTTGGTGAATCAGGAGTTGTTGGGTCTCAGAAACTCAGGGGGTGATGCAATGATTATTTAAAAATTTAGCAAACGAGGCTTTGCCTATCAGATAGGCATTAAAGACCTCCAGTAGACGAACCTGGTGTTTAAAAGCCGCACCGCAAGGCCAGAGAGCTGGCTGAAAGAGCAGATGAAACCAGAAAAGGGGGGTGGCAAATTTCACGTGTTTCCTACTGCATGAGTGAGGGAGTATGAGGGCATGTGCGTATGTCATGGGAAAGGTGGCAACTCAAGGTCCCTATGGAATCAGCGTAGGGTTGCCAGGCAATAATTTGGAAGAATCTCCTTTCTTTCTTTTTTCTTTTCCAACAGCATTTGTAAATATTGAAGGAAATGATAAGTAACAACAATAATAAGTAAATAATAGAGTAGACCCATTGAACAATTGACAGGAGTCAGTCATACCCATTGATTTCATTCATAGTTTCATAGAGCATGATTTAATCATTCACAACCCAGCGAGAAGGATGGGTGGATAGTCAGACAGACCAACATGCACATACAGTATGCTTCATCTTCTACCCTGTTAAGTGAGGCTATCCATATCAGTAAGGAGAAGTTAGAATAAATAATAACAATAATAATTACGTACCGTGTTGCCCTAAGTTCCCAAAGTACTTGCTATGCATGATCTCTGTCATTGCAATAACCCTTTGTGGTACAGCAACATTATGGTCCCTGCGTTACAGGGGATTAGGTGTCTAGGAGGCTATGGCTGACTTAAAAGCCCACAACAGCTTACGTTTGTTGGGGTTTTTTTAGGTGCTACAATACTCTTTGTTGCTTTGGCTTGTCTAAGGCTCTCAGGTAAGTCCATGACAGTATGGAAATTTGAACCAGAGAATTACCATCTCATAACTCACACTTTTACAGCCACTACATTACACCAATTAGTAAAATGCTTGCATCCCAAATATGGAATTGGTACCTACCTACTCAGTTGAAGAAAATATGTTGGCAGGTTGGCTGTTAAAGGTGCGCCTTACAAGTACAGCTAGTCCAAAAACTTGTTGTGTTCTCTCTCTCTCTCTCTCTCTCTCCTTCTTCCCTGGCAATCTTCTAAAGATGATTCCTTCACAGAACCACCTTTTGACTTTTTAAATTAAGGCATCACAATGAGTGCCTTCTGACTCAAGTCATAAACAAATTGCAGGTCTCATGAGTCACATTGTTGATTACATAAGTCATATATGTTGTACAGGTGCATTCAGTTTGGCAGTGAGTCACACTTGTGTTTCCTCAGCTACGAAACACACAGTCCAGGGTCAAGGGTCACAGTATTGGTGTAAAGGAGTAATACTTCCTTCAAGTGAATTAAATAATTTAGCCAATTATTTAAAATTACTGTATTTTAATGGTGGTGTTATATTTTTGTGTGCCACCATGGGAGTTTCATTGCAAACTGGAGGGCGGGAGAAACAAAACAAAACAAACAACAATCTAAAATAACGTTTATAACTTAGCAGTTTACCACTGGTAACCTGGATTTCCACCTCCCATCAGTCTCAGTCAGCATGGCCAATGGACATCATAGGAATCATGTCCAGCAACATCTTGGGGAACACAGTAAGCCCTGCTCTGGTTGGTTATTATCTCTGACAAGACAAAAACCTCCTTCTGACTGGCACCATTGGCATCCTAATCAATGCTTGTTTATATCTCTCAAGGTTAAGTCTCCCCATTTCCAACTTCATTGTAGGACACCTCTGCCATTCTAGGCAAAACATGGCATTCTAGGCCAAAGCAATTTTGCTTCCTGCAGCAATCTCCGAAGAAGCTAACTGAACTGGAAGTGGACTCTTACTTCAGCGCTGCCATTTTCTACCACAGAAGGCTAGCTTAGGGTTACTGAGCAGGCCGCATAGCACTCACAGTTCTCTTCTTCAACATAGCGAATGGCGAGGGAGCTCACGAGGAAACGGCAGGAGACTGTCGCTACTAACCTCAACCCTCACACGCCACGTCACTTTGCTGAATGGTGAGACCAGTGGTTCCACAGCTACCAGCTTGCGGCCATCAAGATGAACACCAGCAGGACTGCTGCTGCCATTTTTAAACTCTTGTAACAGCTACAAAAAAAGACATAAGGGGGATGAGTGGCCCCTTTTGCCCACTAAATAGCTCCATGCTTCCCAGGTAAAAAAAATATAAGCCATCTGTTGAACTTTTGACCCACCATAGGAGCCAACTCCTAGGGGCCAAAGTCTCTTTGACCCCCCAAAAAAAATATTTGAGGGGGCAAGCCCCCCCCATGATAGGCTTTGTCACATAGCTGTCAACTTTTCTCTTTTCTTGTGAGGAATCCTATTCAGAATAAGGGAATTTCCCTTTAAAAAAGGGAATCATTGACAGCTATGCATTGTCATTCCAATGCTGTGTGCACACTGTGTCTTGTGATCGCTTATGTGAGGTGGGGCTTGCCTGGGACCCCCCCCCCCAAATGTTTTGTTCAAGTTGGCAGCCCTGTGACCCACCATTAGTACAGAACCCTGTTAATAAACCAGTGAGGTCTCCAAACTGAGCTAGAGGATGAATCAAATATGCAAGTTTCAACAAACATAGAACCAAACTATACTGTCCATCAGGGAACAATAATAGCACAGTCTGTCAGGAATGATAATCACATTACCTTTTTATGTTAGGAATTTTGGTTGATTCATATTCTACAGTCTTTTAAATGTGTTTGTGGGAGAGGTTATTATTTTGTTTTTCTTTGAACTATTTATTTTGTGCTTTTTATCCTGTATTTTTATCTTGTGAACTGCCCTGAGCTCTTCGGATTAAGGGCAAAATATAAATTAGGTAAATAAATAAATTTTGTGCCCTGCGGGCAGGAAAGGCAGAAAAAGGGTTCCCCATCCCCACCCAGTTCACTTAATCTTTCCCTTCTTGGAAAAACCTCACCTACTAAATTTCTAGCTGCCTTTTAGCTTTTAAAGCCATAGGAGTTCTTGCCACAGGAGCTAGGAAGAAAAAACAATTATTTGGGTCAGTCATTATTACACAGGAAAGCTATTTCCCTTTGGTGAATATGCGGTAAATGTGTGATCAGTCGTGATTCTATATTTAACTTGAAGAGTAGGGGAGAAATACTGATCAAATGAAGTAATCTTCACCTGATGCAGTAAGTGAGGAGACTGGCAGCCAGTGTACACCCTGAGAACGATTGTTCTCTCATTTTAATACCACTCCCTTTCGAACAAATACTTTCCAACATGGTGTTCATTTTTTCCCCATATTCACCACAAGAATATAGGGTGGTGCCTTATACTGAGTCAGACCAGTATAAGCTCCATATTGTTTTCACTGACTGGCAGCAGTTCTCCAAGGTTCCAGATGAGACATTCCCTAGAGATGCCAAGGTTTGAACCTGGGACTTTCAAAGTAGATGCTCTACCAGTGAGCTACAGCACTTCCCACCAAGACACCACTGCCGTATCAGAGTATAACCTTTGCCAACTCCACGATATCATTAGTACAGATGTACCTCGGAAGTCAAATGGAACCTGTTCTGGCAGTCCATTCAACTTCCAAAATGTTTGGAAACCAAAGCACGACTTCTGATTGGCTGCAGGAAGTTCCTGCAGCCAATCAGAAGCCGCGGAAGGCCCATCTGACATCCAGGTTCCAAAGAGCGTTCTCAAACTGGAACACTCACTTCCGGGCATTCGGGAACCAAAGCGTCTGAGTACCAAGGCGTTTGGGATCCAAGGTACAACTGTATTAATATTTTAAAGTTTGCAGTGGTACAAAATAAAGTGAAAAAGGTGGACGGAAGAAAGAGAAGGAATACAATACAATATATGGTAATGTAGCTATGATTCTTCTCTGCACACACAAATATTTGTTGATGAGAACTGTCATTTCTGAAGTGAGCAGGCTGATGTCAGCCCATTGCTACACGAGGTCATTTCCTAAGAATTAATTGGTTGTTGGAAGGCTGTGCTTCCTGCGTGTGTCATGTTTCCTTTTTCAAATGTCATAAAACTGTGGGAAGCAGTGCAGCCGCGACTTTTGCTCTAGATCTCATGCCTTGCAACATTTCTGAGTTGAGTAATGTGATGGGATATGGTACAGTGGTACCTCGGGTTAAGTACTTAATTCGTTCTGGAGGTCCGTTCTTAACCTGAAACTGTTCTTAACCTGAAGCACCACTTTAGCTAATGGGCCTCCTGCTGCCGCCGCACCGCCGGAGCACGATTTCTGTTCTCATCTTGAAGCAAAGTTCTTAACCCGAGGTACTATTTCTGGGTTAGCGGAGTCTGTAACCTGAAGCGTATGTAACCCGAGGTACCACTGTAGTTACAAAGTAAGTGCAGCTGTCGTTAGAGCCACTAGTTGGTGGTGGTGATAATTGGGTGATATAAAATGTCTGGTTTGTAATAGAAATGCCTGCCCTGGCTCCCTCCACAGGTGTCGCTCCCTCCACAGTTTGGTGACAGGAACTAGTTGGAACCTTAGTTTTACTTAGTTATGTTTGTTTGTTTGTTTGTTTGTTTGCTTGCTTGCTTGCTTTTCTAAAAAAATGAGGCACTGATATTCATCTGTTGATGAAAGCACCATGGGCGCCAGCAGAAAATGTCTGCTATGGGTAGCCAAAAGGGAAAGAAAGGTGATAGTACTCTGTACCAATGAGTACCACCACACACACAGCATTGCCTTTATTGTGAAGCAAGTCCAAGCTCATTTGTAAAAAGGACCCCTGACAGTTAAGTCCAGTCGCAAACAACTTTGGGGTTGTGCGCTCATCTCGCTTTACAGGCCAAGGGAGCCGGGATTTGTCCGCAGACAGTTTTTCCAGGTCATGTGGCCAGCATGACTAAACTGCTTCTGGAGAAACCAGAGCAGCGCATGGAAACGCCATTTACCTTCCTGCCAGAGTGGTACCTATTTATCTACTTGCACTTTTTGGAGTGCTTTCGAACTGCTAGGTTGGCAGGAGCTGGGTCCGAGCAACAGGAGCTCACCCTGTTGCAAATAAATACCACTGTTGGAGTTACCCTGAGTCCTGTTGCTCCCTGGCAATAGGGCAGACCCACTGCAAGTTTGCCTCACAAAGTGAGTACCCTCCCAAAACACCCATGGGATACCATAGACTACGTATGTCCCCAAAGAGGGGCAACTTTAGGACCCATTAGAATAAATTATAAAACTTGCTCATCTAGTGTATAACTGAAGTGTGAAAGGTGGATCCCAACATGATCAGCTACACACCTGACTCTTTAATTCTGAAAGCCAGTAATTAAAATTGCAGAGAAGCTGTGAATTTAATAGAAAAGATTAGAAAGATGACAGGTGAATTAAGATGCTTAAACTGTGGTTGCACCAGCTGTTATCGGCGTCCAGTTGCATTACACACCAATGTTCAGCGATCAAATGAAGGATCACCTGTGTATTGGCAACACACTGATGATACACATATAGCTCAGAGCTTTTGTTGTTGGCTCCTAATTGGTAATGTCTCCATTAGGGCTCCATGAGCTCCAGAAGGGGTTTCTGCTATTCACGCCAAAGAAGACCTCTTACTGCTTCCGTCAAACGTTGCTGTGGGTGGTGAACCCATAAATGACTTCTCTAGAAAGCTTTCAAAAATGCTTCTAGCCTAGGTCGAATCAAAGGGGAACTTTGTGAAGCTTTTCTGGCTAGTTAGCTGCTTAGCCTCCAGCTGAGAAAGATAAAGAATGAATGTTGTGCAAATTTTGGAAAAGGAACAAAGATTTTTAGCTTCAGATTTAGAGATGGACTTTCAAAGTGATTTTTGTACCCATTCCACATACATAAGACTTCATTGTTGACCTTTAATCAAGAATTATTATAATGTTACCTTTCTGAGACTGCATAAGACATTTGTTTTTGTTTTCTGTGTAGTTTTTCAAAGATTTCTATTTTCTCATTTTGCTGTTCAGCTGTATGATAATTTTACTCAAGTTAAAATTCTACACTGAATGTCAATGAACTCTGAGGACCACTCGGTTACTGACCTTTGTGTAAATAGTCTCTGACTACTTAGAGGCTTAACTCTTGATAAATGGGTTACTACATTGAAAGCTGATGGGTGTTGAAAATGGATGTACAAACTGTTGACTAATTTCACTCCATAGGATCCTTGGAGCTTTTTTCTCTGTTTCTTCCTCTTTTTACTTCAACTGGTGAGGAAAAATATATGTATTATTACAATGTTAGCTTTGGATAAAACAATAAGAACATGCACCTCAGCAACTTCAATAAATTACAAAATATACTGTGACTAGATTGTAATGGTCTTAACAGTAATTAAGGAAATAAAGGAACATTCTGTGAAAAGTGTTAAGCTAAGCTGCTTTTTTCTGAAACTCTTGTTTTACTAGGTTATAGAATAAGTAATAATTTGAAATAACTATTTCAAATACTCCTGGGCACAAGATGAATTTGCTATATTAACTGAAGACGTTTTCAGAGTATTTTATGGCCAAACAGATATAGGAGATCCATGACTGCATGTCTTGATATTTTAAGTTTTATTTAAAAGCAGAGATGTGTGTTGGGAAGGAGGAATCTAAATTGGATTGGAACAGCAGAACTGGAATATGTTGATATCTCTTCCTTCTTGCAACAGTTTTCTGATATAATACACTGCAGCTACTCTTTTTCCTACTGGGAACAAATATTTATTCTTGTAAGCATGAGTGTTCTTTAAAAGCCTACTTAAAGTCATTGTCTTAAACTGTTATTTTATTACAATGGTGATGATGATGTTGCTGCTGTTCTTCGCTAACACAACTCAAAATTCCTATAGAAGAGCAAAGACCATTTGTTAATGGGGGGGTGGTTGGGGAGGGGGACAAGTCAGGTCTCTGTTTTTATGCTGATTATGAATCCTGGGGTGGCTGCTGTACCCTTAATTGAATTTTCCCTTCTGTGCAATACTTAAGTATGTTTTTGCCTATCACTTCAGGACTGAAGTGGTCTAAGTGACTTCTGCTGCGATTCTTCCTTCTACTTACCCACTTACTTCTCCCATGTAAGAGTGCATAGAATTTAAACCTTAAAGGCACAGGAAATGTCTTAGGTCAGGGTAGCTACAGGCAGATCTGCAAGCTGGTGAAACTGCTGTTACATACAGTGGTACCTCAGGTTACATACGCTTCAGGTTACATATGCTTCAGGTTACAGACTCTGCTAACCCAGAAATAGTGCTTCAGGTTAAGAACTTTGCTTCAGGATGAGAACAGAAATCGTGCACCGGCGGCGCGGTGGCAGCGGGAGGCCCCATTAGCTAAAGTGGTGCTTCAGGTTAAGAACAGTTTCAGGTTAAGTACGGACCTCCGGAACGAATTAAATACTTAACCTGAGGTACCACTGTATCTTTAGACATCAGGCCTTTGGTTTTTAATTATCTATGGCCTTTTTTGTATGAGTGGGATGTTTTAATCTAGTGTTTTTTTAAAAAAAATAGAATGGTCTTTTAGGTTTTTTTAATGGTAACTTTAATGTGTGTGTGTGTTTAAAATTTTAAAAATACTGTAAGTTGCTTTGCGTTGCCATGGCAAAAAAACCCCCTAATAAATTTAATAAAGAACAATGATAATAACTGTTGCACTAAGCCGCCTGCAAAAGGCCTTGATGAGGGAAGAACTGAGCAGAGGGAGTAAATATTACATTTATGCTTTACTTTCCTGCCCTGCAATCTCAGTCAAAGAGGGTTCCTAAAGTGGAAGCTAATAATGAACTGAAGAGGAATTTGACTATCAAGAACACCCAATAGATACTGGGCAAAGGAGATACAATTTTCTACAACGGCAGTTATTCGGGCAGGGCTACCTGAGGCAGAGCAGCAAAATACTCCCCCTTGACCTCCATTGAGTTATCTCTTCACAATTACATAAATGCCGCTATCAGGTGGTAAAAAAATAAATAAAAATGCAGCAATAATTAATTAAATGGGTAAAAATTTGCTGCTTTTCATGACACCCAAAATCTGTTGCCCGAGGCAGCTGCCTCCCTCTGTCACATGATAGGGTTGGCCTTATATTCAGACTATTCTGCATGAGGGGTGGAATATTCTGAGGCTTAGGTAAGGGTGCAAATGAAGGCCTTCACTTTATTTTTCAGCAACAGTTACCCCAGGGCCCCATCAAAATATTTAGACCACTGCCACCATTTAGTTATGGTGGGGGGGATAGAGCTGTCTAGCAATGTAAATTGCTGCGTTTTTTTTTTCTTTTTTAAAAAGACTAATTGTAACTCATACTGGAAGTTGTCTAGCTGAAGCTTAGATTTATTTTAAGTAAGTGGGTAAGTAAATAAGTAAGTAAAGTGGAGATGAACCATGGACCTACTGACTTAGAAGAATTTCATTTCATTTTACTCAGTGAAACCATACAAGTACAAAAGAGAGCTTTAGAAAATTGTCATTTGGTTTGCAAAGTTGGGACACATTATTATCATTATCATCATCATTATTTAGCAGCGTAAAGAGGAAGATCATGCCTGAGCCAGTTACTTTGCGCAGTATTAAGAAAATCGGAGAAGACAACTATGGCTTTGAGCCGGAAGAATCACGTATGATGTTTTCCATTTTATATACCTCTTGACTTTAGGCACATGTCTGTAAATCTCTTCAAGACCCATTTCCTCATATCATCCCAAGCTCGTGGGGGTTTTTTTTGGGGGGGGGAGTATTTGCTTGCCCACTCACTACTGCTAACTCCTCCTCTTCCTCTGGGTGGAAAAGTTAACAAATTATCTGGCATAATGTGGAAGGAGGATATGCAGCTCAAGAGGATTGTCCTCTTCCCCAAGTTCCAGTGTGCAATAGACCAGTTTGCAGGGGTTGTGGTTGGTCCCAAGACTGATATTCTCTTTTTGAGCATCTCAGGATCTTGGATGCGGAGTGCTACCTTTCTTAGCTGGAGAAGGAGGAAGAGGTAGCAGCAGAGGTGATGAGCAGGCAAGATTAAGTCTCAGAATTTTGAAATGGGGCAACCAGCTGCCCCATCTTGATGTGGTATTTTCTGCATTAGATTGACCCCCCCCCCCCAGTAATATCATGCTTATTATTTTATGTTGTTTCAGAGTTACTTTTTAACTTATTCCGAAGTGGAATAGGAGCCTGGATAAATACACATACATAATAAAATACAGCGGCCATTTTAATATAGCGGGAATTTTCCCAGTGTTTTGTAATAATAGAAGCATCTTAAAAAACAAAAACAGAGCCTTGTTCTGACCTTGACATACAAGCACTCCTGTGCCTGAACATAGTCATTCTTCGGTTAGCAATGGCAAGATGATACAATTCTGTGGGATCTTCTGCATGCAAAACATTGGCTCCACCACTAAGTTATGTCTCTTTCCATTTCCTGAACCTGTTTTGGGAACTGGTTTGTAGAATCAGATCTCCAACATGAATCATTCCAATTTGGTCCATTTTGGATCTTACTGGGATTTTTGTACGAACTCTTTGAGTTCTCTTTAATCAAACACTGCCTGTACATACGGTAATTAAAATGGCTTTGTATGTGTGTGTGGATTAATTTTCAAAGAATGCTAACTATAGAATGTGTTTGTTTGTTTGTTTTCCCCACCAGATAACGGCATCTGCAAACCAGAGTAAGTAATGCAGATATTTACAAAGTATTTGGTTGCACAAGTAGGACATGCAACAAAATGTTGCAGTGTAGAGAGTCCTTCTGTTCTGGATTTTAGCCAGCCATGCCTCATTCCATTTCCCCTCTCCTTGTTTTACACCCTCTCCTTCCTTCAACTGTCAAGGAACATTCTGTGACTACTGAGCATGCGCAGACCTCATTTGTCTGTTTTGTTGGTTTTGCCCTCTTCATTGAACTCCCCCCCCCCAAAAAAAATATTTTTTGCACCTCTTTGGTACTTCGTGGGGGGAGGGATCTCTTGAGCCTGCTGATACTTTCCCCGTTGTGAGTGGATGGTGCAGTTTTGGCTGTATAAAGATCCACACTATTCATTTATTTGATGCCTAGAAAGCAGTTTTCATAATTCATTGGTGTGTTTGCAACATAGGAAATGCAGCCACTTCAATTTTCTAAGCTCTAATATTATGCAACTGGTATGAGTTAAGCAAAAATTCAGAACACAATATGCAATAACAGAATACCAGAAGAAAATGCTACTATTTCAATCAATTCCTTTTACAATGCAGGTTGGAGCTATTCACAGGTTTCATGGCATGATGTGACAATTAACAATTCCATGTGCAAATATTTTCCACTCTGGCTGCTTTCCTTAGATATGACATTGACTGACAGCCAATCAATCACTTTTGTGTGGGTTCATGGCTGTGGTCTATGCCACAACAGAATATTCTAGAACAGAATACAATATTCTTGCTGGAAAACCCTCTTACAAAAAATAAAACAAAAAACCCCAGAATTAAATACGAAGAGATTTGTACTAGGCTATAATTTGGTGAAAGCAAAACTAATATGTCTTAAAATAGAAACTTGCCTGCTGTATCACTATACAGTTGATGAGAGAATATAGCCTTAAGCAAATTTCTGAGGAGCTGGGCTCCAGATATGCGGAAATAGAGAGAGAAAACACCAAGCCTTTACATATGTTTTCACAGCTCAGAACCGCACTCAAACTGGTTGTCACGAAGTTTGGTGCCAGGTACACACATGAATGGGATTTAAGTTTCAAATTAAGCCTTCTGGTGAGGCAAAACTCAGAGTAGCGTGGAGATGCATTCTGGACATAACTGTCAACTTTTCCCTTTTCTTGCGAGGAATCCTATTCGGAATAAGGGAATTTCCCTTTAAAAAAGGGAAATGTTGACAGCTATGATTCTGGAAGGACTGGGATCTGACCATTTTTACCAGCAGTATAATGTAACCTAACCATTATAGCAATATGATCAATGCCCTTCAAAACTGAAAATTCATGTTCGTACAGGTGAACTTTGTATACGAGAGGTTAATTTATGCTGAATTGGATGGTACTTCTCCCTGATATGGCCCATGCAGATAGGGATGAAAAAGCAATCACATGCCTTCTCTGCCAATCTGGTCACTTACACTAAACTATGGTTTGGCTTAGTGTTATGTGCAGATGAGGGCAAAGATGAGCATTCCAATAAGAGACCAGTAAAGATAGGACAGCTATCATTCAGGAAAGTGTTGGCCCCATTAACTGATTTGCATAATGAGGGACACTAATACACTTCTGAGGAACTCCACAAGGTGGTGTGGTTTTTTGTTTTTTGTTTTGCCTCTGCCTCTGTAATGCAGTGGTTTTCATCAAATGGGCCATGGCAGCCTGGGGTACCTTGAATGATGGTCAGGGGTGCCTTGGACAACACTGGCCTCTGTCCCTCTTTCCTTCCCTCCCTCCTCTGATGCCCTCTCACATCTCTGCCTCCCAAAGGCTTGTACGACTGTGTGTTGCAGCAGCCCTGGCTACAAGCTCTGCTGGGGCTGGCCAGGGGGTGCTGGTTGCCAGGAGCTCAGGCGGCCTTCGAGTAAGCAAGCAAGCGGGCGAGGGATCCCAGCCAACCAGTCCACCAGCCTTTGCTGTTGGGAATGGACAGACAAGTCCCAGGTCCCTGTGGGGCAGTGTGATGAAGCATTTTGGGGCAGGGGGGCAGCTCAGAGACTAGGGGCGGCAGCCGTGACTGCCCAGAGGACTCCCAAGCAGAGGGGAGAGGAAAAGAGGCTGAGGGAACACTCCACAAGGGAGGGTGTTCAAAAAAGGGTGAGAGGCTGCCAGCTCTGTGGGCCAGGGGTGACATAACTGGGCTCCTGAGACCCACAGGGGTGCTGTAGAAAGAATGTAGTTGGTCAAGGGAACTGTGGACTCAGAAAGGTTGAAAACCTCTGCTGTAATGATTTTGGGTAGAAAGGTAGCAGGAAGGAAAGGTGTTAACCATAAAGCACCCTTCTTCATTTTCCCCCACTCAACACTGCCTTTCCCCAAAGCTGCTTTTTCCTAGGAAAAGCACAGAGACCTGTAGGCATTATTCATGTGTAATTCTTGATGGCAGCTAAGACTGTGAGGACTTGCCTGAGGCCACTCAGGGAGTACAAGAGGAACCTAGGCCTCTAAGGAGTAAATCAAACTCTCTCTCCCTTCTGAACAATACTGATTTTTCAAGTATCCACCCAGGCTATCCAACAGGATAGTTAATGCTCTTTATACTATAGTGGACCAATTATGGGATTAGCAGGGTCTGGGAAGGGTGCCATCCCCTGTTATATTCTTATCTCATTGTTATAGCACTATACGAAATTTTTCCTGTGGGAGTGCAGCCAGATGAAGCAATGAGGTGGAATATTAAGATATATAGGATAAGACACAGCTTATGATCCTATAACCAGAACTGCCTCAAACACTCTCACATCATGTACCTTTGAAGATCCTCTGAGCCTCAGCATTAAGCCAGACAGTCCCAACCTTAAAATTAATGGTGCATTAAAGAATTCTTACTCCTTTCCTTTAAGAGTTCCGCTAGCACTGCCTTCCTTGTAGGAATGGAAGAGAAATTTGATTTTGTTTGCATTTTAATGAGATACATTCCAATTCACTCTTCCCCAACAAATACATGAACTGAAATGCAGCCATACTTGAAATTTGACCTTTCTTGAATTTTTCTATTCAGTGTACAAAAATGCATGAATTAGGGGGGAAATGTCATAAAAATGGATGAATATTAGAGAAAATAGCATGCAAAAATGCATTATATATTGGGGAAATGCTTGGGAAAATATGTATTTAAGTCAAAACTGCATACAAAAATGTGTTCATTAGGAGAAATTTGCACTAAAATGCAGGTGCATTTTCATGAGAATTATTTTTTACAGTCATAAATCGGTGTAGAAATGTGAAGAGAACAGCAATGGGGATGGGCTGTCCTGGGGACTAATGGTATCAGAAGGGCACAAAAATCAGACCTGTTGAAGGAATAGAGCTTTTTAGAACCTTTGTTGTAATCTACTTTTTAAGGGGGCAGGTTTCAAGTCTGTTAAAAATAAAGTCCAGTTCCTTGTATTTCAAATGCCTCTTTTCAAAATGATGATCTTGTTGCAACTGAAGCCATAACAATGTCCCAAGATGATAACATACATTTTGATAGATAAAATAAATTTGAATGGAAGTGCATGGGAATAGGCCCCTTAAGAGTACTCACATGGATATTGCCTTGCCTTTCACAGGTATTTCCATAATAAAAAGGAAACTTCTTCAAAGAACAATACAAAAGGGAACAAGTAAGTTAAGCTGGTTACTCTTCTATCAGGATAATTGCTGGGCCCGTTCATTCTGCTAAACTTTGCAGGAGTGACAGAGGGTGGTAAAGGAGGCAAAATCTCTGGGACAAGATGTGCTGACAGCCATCCTTCAGACAGTTTTCAAATGGGATTAGACAAATAATTCGCGGAGGCTAGGGCTATTAACTGGGTGCTAGCCATAATGGTTGTAAACTGTGGCCAGGATCATGATGGGGAGGAACTGTGTGTGAGAAAAGGTTATTGCCCCCTTGTGTCCTGTTTGTGGGCTCCCCAAATGTATCTTTTGGAAACTGGACTAGATCTGGCCTTTGCTCTGATCTTGTGGGGCTCTTATGTAATAAAGAAATGCAACATGTCAGTCCCGAAATGTAATAACCCAGCATGAACCCATTTCTAGAAACTCCTTACTTCTTTACAAAGACCCCAGCATGCACTCACATACCTCACTTTGTACCTCACAAGACCCACTTCATGCCACTGTGTAAGACAGGTAATCATTTACCATGGTGTGTGTGTGTGTGTGTGTGTGTGTAACCAACAACTTAATACTTTAATCATCTGTATCATCCAGATCTATGGTGGCAATAAGATTCTTTTCCACTTCCCTTCTACCAAGTGCTATTTTTCTAGGGGGGGAAAAGTGCTGGAACTCACTATTAACACCTCCCTTGTTCTCTTATAATGGCAATGGCGCCCACCTGAGAGGGGCCGGAGCTGAATTCTGGCGGGGGGGCTCGGAGCCCTGCTTCTATGTAATATTTCTGCTCACGTGCAGAAGATTCGCTTCATCATTGGGCAGGGCAATACAGATTGGTGCATAATGTGTGGTAAATTCTGTTAGAATATATTGGGTGTGTGTGTGTGTTTGTGTTTTCAATGCAAGTATTGATGCCGTGCAAGTATATGGGTGGTTCAATGACAGCAATACCAAACCACAGCTTGTAACTCTTCAGGCAGCACAAATTTATCCCTCAGATTAATCTGCCAGCCTCTCCCATCTCTGCCTCATTGTTCCAAGAACCGCCTTGCCTTCTGTACTATGCTCACTCTTCTTCTTTTGGGGCCTAAAATAGGTTTCAGTTGTGGCTGGATCTAGAATAACAAGAGTCTCCTTTAATTTGTCAAGGAAAGCACATTCTTTCACAGAAGTCAGAAAAGGGCGTTACAGCAAACTTTTATATGCTATTTTTGCAAATGTTTTGTTATAACACCAGTCAATATTGATTACATGAGGGGGGCTTTTGAGATATGCTCCTGTAGTCCAGCATCTGTAAAACACCACTTAGGGAACATGCCGTGAAACTGTATTTCTCAAGAACGCAGTGTGTGTGTGAAAATATTGGAGAATTCTTGACTGTCTTGGATTGATTCAATGGTGGGGGGAAGAGGCTGCTGGTGGTAGGATGGAGCTGCCTTTACACATAGACTTCTTTGGCACTGTGAAGAGGTTCTTCCATCAGGCAATACAACAAAAGGAATTTGATTCCTAGCATATCTGGGGGAAAGAATACAATTTTCATAATACAACACATTTTGCTTTCTTTCTTTTTTAAACAGGACATCAGAGAAGAATGAGATTCGAGTTGGCTTCTTTGAGTTGGTAATAAAATTGTTGCTTTTCACCACTTCATATATCTGCTGTGGTTCTATAGATCAGGGTGGTCAGATTCCCAGCTTATAGGGTCGTCATAATCGCAACTACCCCTTTGGAGATTCAAGTACAAATGGAGACAGCTTTGTATTTTGTTTTTCCAAAACTGTTATGGGGAGCCTGATGTTCACTGTGAAGGTGGTGCATGTCGTTACTCCAAGAAGGAATGGTGGAGCTTAGCATTAAAGGTAAAGGTAAAGGGACCCCTGACCATTAGGTCCAGTCTTGACTGACTCTGGGGTTGCGGCGCTCATCTTGCTTTATTGGCCGAGGGAGCTGGCGTACAGTTTCTGGGTCTTGTGGCCAGCATGACTAAGCTGCTTCTGGTGAACCAGAGCAGCACACGGAAACGCCGTTTACCTTCCCACCGGAGCGGGACCTATTTATCTACTTGCACGTGACGTGCTTTCAAACTGCTAGGTGGGCAGGAGCTGGGACCGAGCAACGGGAGCTCACCCCGTCACGGGGATTCGAACTGCTGACCTTCTGACTGGCAAGTCCTAGGCTCTGTGGTTTAACCCACAGCGCCACCTGGGTGAAATCCAGTGCTATAGTTCCACTCATGGAGTGGCTTTTGACTCAGAAGAGCATCTATTAATGCAAAAGAAGGGAGGTGATTTGCACTGATATCTCTCTTCCATACACAACCCTTGTGCCTTCTTCCACACTTATCTAGAGGGTCCTACAAGCTTCTGCAACAGATTTTCAGTTCTCAAGGGACTGTAGCAGGAAGGTGGGGTGGGAAAACAACTTCCGTTTATTTTAGTGGCCACCTCTGTGGATCAAAGCCATTCTGCCAGTGAAGCAACAGCCTTGGGTTTCAGCCATTGTTAGTAAGAAAAACAATTGGAACATTCATATACAAAGGAGCGATGCATAATTTTTGTGTGAATGCTCTTTGTCTGTTTCCCCCCACTTAAAGTTTAGATTTGCTTCTTCATCTGAGAAACTGATGATGGTTTTCGGTGGCATCTGCGCTGCTCTTCATGGAGCTGCCCAGCCAGCCATGTTGATTGTCTTTGGGGTGATGACAGACACATTTATTCAATATGATATCGAGAAGCAAGAGCTTAGTGACCCAAACAAAGGATGTGTGAATAACACTATAGTGTGGATCAACAGTTCCTATCATCAAAACGACAATAATACACCAGTGAGTTGTGGGTAAGTGAACAAGACATTTTGCATTGTGTCCGGTGCTAATACTACTCAGAGTAGCCCCATTGAAGTTAAAGAACATGACTAACTTGGGTTCATTAGTTTCATCAGGTCGACTATGAGTAGAGGCTGGACATAACCTTACAGTAATATTTCAATATTTCGATATTTATAAACCTTGCAAATGAGCAAAGCATTTTATCTCCCCTGTTATTAAATGACATTGTCTGAAATCTCCTGCATTCTTGCACAGAAGACAAACCAATGATACTCCAGGTCAGTTTACCAGCCTGCCTTCATATATGTGTGATTACACCACTGGGCGTTGGCTCTGTAGTTTTGCAAACCCCATGCCTTAAATAATATTCCCATACCATGTCCTATCTCAGTTGGACTAATGTCATCTCCTCTCCAGAGCTGGGTGTGTTGCTACTTTGTTCATTTCCTGGCTGATAATTGCTCATTTTAATTTATGCTTCCCCTACCATTGAGTCTAGCCAGCTTTGCCAACTGCTGGCTCTTACTAGAACGTGTAAAAATATAAATTCGTCAGTCATTTTTCTAAGATTTGCTTTGTACTGCCCTGGTTCTGTAGAAGTAAAAAAAAGAAAAAGAAAGATATATCTTTACTTTTGGCATTTAGAACTACAGTATTGTGCACAATTTCAACAGGAAATCACACAAAGGTAATTGTCCTTTGGCTTCAAAAGTTGTAGCTGCAACCCACAAGTCAATAGTGGTTGAGTACTTGGATTTCAGGGCCAAAGATAATTGAGGTAACTTAAGGTTGATTCACTTGTCCCACCTAAGCACTGGTTTTTTTTGGCAGTGGTTCAGATTCAGCACTCTTACGCATGTTTACATAAAAGTAAGTCCCACTATATGGAATAGGACTTGCTTCCAGGTATATGTGCATAGATTGCATCATTAGTCTTCCACAAGGAAATAGTTTGAAACTGGATCAGTTTATGCAAATGTTGAACAATAACTAATATTCCTTCTTTGTTTTGCCCTTGTTGAATTACACATCAACCAGTTAGCATTTAATGCTTTTAATGTTTGATGTTTTACTGAGGTTTTATAATTTGTTGGAAGCCACCCAGAGTGGCTGAGGCAACCCATTCAGATGTGTGGCATATAAATGATATGTTGTTGTTATTAATATTAATGGAGAATATGGTGGACCTATTTTGTCAGACTGTCTGCTACTTACAGTGCATATTATTTTGGAAAGTCAGTTTTTTGTTTTCACTATAATCCATTACTCTGCCCTTTCTGAATTCATACCCAAATATTAACTGAGGGAAAAGAACAATGGAAATAAGTTCATCTAGCTGCTAATGAAGTTACATTATTTCTCATATTAATTTTGCCTGCAGGCACATCGATTCAAGATGGACTGATTTACCAAGGTCATATATCTTCTTTAATTCTTTCTTTATCTTTCAGGTTGCTGGACATTGAAACGGAAATGAGTTATTTTGCAAGTTACTATGGGGGAATAGGCTGTGCAGTGCTTGTGCTGGCATACTTCCAGGTCAGTACAGTGGTACCTCAGGTTACATACGCTTCAGGTTACAGACTCCATTAACCCAGAAATAGTGCTTCAGGTTAAGAACTTGCTTCAGGATGAGAACAGAAATCGGGCTCCAGCGGCGCGGCAGCAGCAGGAGGCCCCATTAGCTAAAGTGGTGCTTCAGGTTAAGAACAGTTTCAGGTTAAGTACGGACCTCCGGAACAAATTAAGTACTTAACCTGAGGTACCACTGTATTATTATTTACTTCCTCGTATTGTTTTCCACAATAGAAAATGGCTTAATGTCAGTGGCACTCACCTGAAAAACAACAAAAAGGCAGCTAAACTCCTTTCTCCACAGTTGGGACACAGTCACAGGGCATTTCCAGTTTGGAGTGCAGCCACCCAGAAGGCCCTGCCTTGTGTTCCCATTCATCCCTCCCAACTTCCTGTGGACATTTGTTGACTGGAATCCTTCAGCTATGGGCATTGTGAGGCAATTTTTATGCTGCTGTCTCATGGTGATGATCCAGATCCAGTTATATACATGTCCATGTGTTTAGTAGCCCTACTGGAGTAGGTTTGTAAGCCTGAGATTTGTTCCCATGCTCCATGTCATGTAGAATGCACACAAAGGGACCAAGTGTTTATTTGCCCTTTAATCATAAGAGTTAACAGAAGTGGTTTGGTTTTTTTACAGTTAGCTCCTCAATGTCAAGATCAATAATGGTAGGCAAGGCTCTCTGGAGGCAGCTTGCCCACCACATTTCACCATGCCTTATAAAATGCAGCTGCAATGTGCAAGGTTTGAGTATTCTAGGGTGTATTCTAAATCCTGATGGGAAGGCCCAACTATCTCAGACAGCAGCAGTGAATTTGCTCCTCAAGAACACTATGTGGCTTACAATGTGACGTGGAAAGGGTTCTGTGGAGGTAGAAATTTATGAAAGCAGTGCATGTTACGACCTGACTACTGTTCCCAAGCACATAAAAGCACCCTGTTATGTACTGTACTTTTCTGTGTATAAGATGCCCCCATGTATGACGCCCCCTATTTTGGGGGACTCAAATTTAAGAAAATTGGGGGAGATGGCACGGAGTTGTTGAGTTTTTTGGGGGGAATTACGTAGGGTTGTTGTGGGGGGTTGCCAAAAATCGCTCACCCGCATGCGTCCAAAAAGCTGCTGACAGCCGTGGCAGCAACCAATCAAATGTCCATCCTATGCACTATCCATGTATAAGACGACCCCTACTTTTTAGCATAATTTTTAAAGAAAAAACCTAGTCTTATACACAGAAAAGTACGGTATATATTCTGTTCCTGGTTAAAGCCAGGCAATTCCCACTAATGTAACTGTGTTAATGGCTCCTGCCAGTCATTGTAGCATATATCTGTAGATACCGGAATCAACCTATAAAGCATGTGCAGGGTTTTTATAACAGAAATAATCAATGCCAAATAAACCCAAAATTAGAATATTTTTTTCCATTTAGCTGGCTGTGCTGTCAATATTTGCATCGTGTTTTCGTAGTTGCTAGATGATCACCCCCTCCCCCTTTTAACCATGACTCTTCCTTATCTCTCATTCTTCCCTACCCCCTACAGATCAGCTTATGGGTAATCTCAGCCGCTCGACAGACACAGAAAATCAGAAAAGCCTATTTCAGGAAAATAATGAGGATGGATATAGGCTGGTTTGATTGTACATCAGTGGGGGAACTCAGTACACGTATTTCTGAGTGAGTAATCTCAGACATCCAGTGGTGGATGAGGTCAGCATGTTTTTAAGACGCTGCATGCTAATGAGTAGTCTGTGCGAGGTTATGTGAGTGAAGAATAATATCTACAGTATTACTTGTACCAGACTGGGGTCTGACTCCAAAGCAGAGCTAATATTCCACTGGATTTTGCTAGCAATGTGAGAGAAAATTGATTTGAATTTGCACTTCTTAGAACAATAAATGAGTTGAAAACAGAGCTGGCTTTCCAAATTCACACTTGTGATGCAGTTCTTCGATTAAAAATGTGTAGAAAAATGCATATATTGGGGGAAAGTGTACATTAAAAATGCATGTATTAGTGAAAATCACATACACAAAATGCATTACATAAAGGAATACTGCTTGCAAAAAAAATGTGTGCATTAGACAAAATTACATACAAAAATGCATGTTCACACTGAAACCACTTTGAGGTACATAAATTTAATGAAATAATAATAAGGAAACACTGATGCATTTCTGTGAGGACATTAAAAAAATAATAATCACAAACTGATGAGAAAGTGCTGCAAAGACCAGAAAAAATGAGAAACTAAAAAACCCAAAACTGATGGATTTGTCCATCTTTAGCAGCTGCTGAAAACAACAGGTATTAAAAGGGTAGAAGATGAAACTATTATCTCTGCTTGAAATTTCCTACCATTAGGAAACCATTACTTTGCATGTGTGTTCAGATGTCGAAAAGGCCACCATAGGCACTTAAGCAGAGATGTAGAAGCAGGTGGGAGGAAGCAGCCATGAGCCTCACAGGGAGAGGGTGGAAACACACAGATAGCAAGGCAGGTGTGTCATGTAGACATTTTCCCAGCAAAAAAATCTAAGGCCTTCCCTAACCTGGTACCTTCGACGTGCTTTGGACTGCATCATCCTCAGCCAGTGCAGTTGTAGTCCAAAACATCTGGAAGGCAGCCCTGTTTGCACCATCAACTGGCCTGCCATTTTTCCACAAGCTGGTGATGCTTGATGAGCATGTCCTTTTGTTGCTAAGTGACCCTGCCAATGCTCATTCACTCTCCTTTTCCATGGCTGACACATAGCACAGCCAGTCTCCAAGCTTACAAGGAGAACTGGGGTGAGGAGGAGAAACACAAGCACAGGTTTGTTGGCAAGTAGAGTCCAAGAGTGGGGTGGTTCGTAAGCCAAATACCTGTCCCAGAAACCCAAGAACCTATAGCCTGCCTGGAATCTAAAAGGAAAGGCTTGTTTAC
Source organism: Podarcis pityusensis (assembly GCF_964106645.2). Taxonomy (NCBI): domain Eukaryota; kingdom Metazoa; phylum Chordata; class Lepidosauria; order Squamata; family Lacertidae; genus Podarcis; species Podarcis pityusensis. The sequence continues at coordinate 112,018,166 of NC_138028.1, read as the reverse complement.
TTCAGACCTCAGTTCCCAAATGTCTAAACAAAGGAACGAAGAGATAAAAGCAAATGAGATAAATGGCTCTCATCAATATTTCTCCAATGTAGAAACCAATTGATGGAATATTTGGGATTGCAATAAGGGTCATATGCAACTGCTGCTTCAACTTTTTTTGTTCTCCACAGTGACGTAAATAAAATAAATGATGCTATTGCTGATCAAGTAGCAGTCTTTATCCAGCGGTTCACCACCTTTATTTGTGGATTCATGTTAGGATTTGTCAGAGGCTGGAAGCTGACCTTGGTTATTATCTCAGTCAGTCCACTACTTGGGGTTGGAGCTGCCATGATTGGCCTGGTAAGGAACAATGCCATTCGTATCTAATTATGGCTGCTTTGTAGTCATGGAGAACTATGGCAAGATTTTAAAGTCGCTGGCTGTTTAAGAACAACAACTACTCCACAGAACTCTGTCAAACCACCTACTAAGGGTTTTTAAAAATCTGTCCAATATCTATTTTTCACTGTTGTTCAGTAATGCTGTCTGTCTTTCCTATAACCAAACTGAGAGCCTCAGTAAACCCAACTGGATTTTTGCCATTGACTTCAGTGGGATGTGCATGCAGTAATGGAAGCCACAATACCTTAGATCAACCTTTCTCAAACCTGGTGTTCTGCAGATGTTACTGGATTACAGCTGGAGTTATTGGACTATATCTCCCATCAGTCCCAAACCAGCATTGCCAGGGTTGTTTGGAGTTGTATTCCAGCAACATCTGGGGGGCATCCAGTTGGGGAATGCCACATTAGGTAATTTTTGTTGTGCCATAAGACTCTTCCTTGGTTTTGCTGCACAAGCAAGCACGTCCAGCCTTCTGAAAGCTGACTCTGTGGAAGGCAGGCATTTAACAAACTCCCTGTCAACCTTGTCTAAACGTTCACAGAGAAATCCTCTGTGAAGATGGAAGGCTGACAAAATCTTTGTAATAGAAATATTAGGTGTGCTGTGTAACAGTTGTATGATGGCATATGCAACATCAATATTTTATATAGCTGATTCTAGAGCACAGTGGAATATGGTGATGTTGCCTAAAATGCACCTATATAATGCACTAGATAAGCCAACCTGATCTATCACATAAGCTATTTAGCACATGACTATGGGTAGGTGAAGTGAGCGAAAAAAGAAAAAGAAAAAGAAGAATGAATTTGCTACATAAATGTGTCCTTTGTAAATGTAGATAACCCAGTGTGACAGCAAGGAGCTTGTACAATCCAAAGGAGAAAAACCTTCACTGCCTAAATGAATCTTCTTACTGATTGGTTTAGGCTGTGGCAAAGCTGACAGGTCGAGAATTAAAAGCTTATGCAAAAGCTGGTGCTGTGGCCGATGAAGTGCTCTCATCCATCAGAACAGTGGCTGCTTTTGGAGGGGAAAGAAAAGAAGTTGCAAGGTTGGTTTGTATATCATGACTGACTCACAGACCTGAAGAAATTTAAAAGCAACAAAGCCTATGATTTTAAGAGCATAACACGTGCAGGAAGATGAATCCTCTCCTTTGCTATAGCTTAGATCCACCCAGTCTATCATCCCATACAGTACACTTTCCCCCAAACTTTCTAGTACAGGCATCCCCCCCAGTTACATTGGGGATATGTTCCAGGCCCCTGCACACATAAGCGAAAATTGCATAAGTGGGGAGCATCCTCTAAAAAGCCTCTAAATGCCTGTTTCCCCCCTGCTCCCCAGCTCTGTCTCTACTTCTCTCTCTCTCTCTTTCTCTCTCTACACAACTCTATCTCCAACTAGAGTTGAAGCTCTGGGACCAGCTGGAGGATGTGTGAAAAAGTGGCTGCTGCTGCGCTACCCTGCACATCAGCTGTTAGGTGGGGAAGCTGAGCAGCCTAAACAAAGCCCCGCTGTGCCTTGGGTCTCTTTGGGGCTTCCTCCGCCCTCACTGACATTCTCTTCGGGCTCTGGAAAGGGTCTTCTTGCAAGCCTCTCCAGCTCGCTACCACTATTTCTAGGGATGAACGTATCATATCTATCTATCTATCTATCTATCTATCTATCTATCTATCTATTTCCCAGCACTGCGCATATATGCAGTGACATGCCAGTCAGTCATGCGTAGGTGGGGAGAATGCCTGTATTTCAATATGATATGGGGAGGAAATAAGGTGCAGGAAGGGGAAGGGGTCCAGCACCCCTCATCCAAAAAAGTAGCAGATAAAACTCCTCCCCCTTGCACTACCCACCCCTTATTCTGAATCAGACCATTGGTCCAAATTGTTCAGCATTGCCTACACTGAATGGCAGCAGATGTCTGGGGTTTCACGTGTGAGTCTCTCCCAGTCTGACCTGGAGAGGTTGGGGACCGAACTGAGCACCTTGCACATGCAAAGTGTGCACTCTGCCACTGAGCTACAGGCATTACACCTGCACCATGCAAGCATGCCTCTTTTGTAACTCCTTCAACCCCAAACATGGCCCTTATTTAGCCCCTTTGCTGTGTTTTATTTTTCTCAAATGCACTTCTTAAATTTTCCTTTTGTTCTTTCCGCAGATATGACAAAAACCTAGTGTTTGCCCAAAACTGGGGAATTAGAAAGGGAATAATAATGGGATTTTTCACCGGTTACATCTGGTGCATCATTTTCCTGAGTTATGCGCTAGCATTTTGGTACGGCTCAAAACTTGTTCTTGAAGATGAGGAGTACTCACCTGGCACACTTATACAGGTAAGGCTTTCAGTGGTTTCCCCCGTTTTCCCCCCTCAAAGCACTTGCACTTCCAGCCACCTCATTGCTTTGAAAAACAAAGTGGGTGCTTTGTAAACTTTTCAGTGTAACCTTAACAAGTGGGACCTGTCGTGTAAAGCTGCAGCGTACCTAGTAGGAGGTATTCTGTTCAGGGTTCCAGCTAGCCTTTGTGCAGAATTCTCCTCTTCTTTTGCCACCATCCCACACATTTTTCTGTCACACCTCCCTACAGCCAGTCAGCATTCTATACTTACCAAGCATATTCACTGGGCTGATATTTGTGTGTGTGGGGGGGGTGTCCCTTGGGGTCATTTCCTCCTCTCCCCCTCCAGCTGGCTGAGACCTTCCTCCTATGCACAAATGGTGTCATTTTGACTACTCAAGGATTGCCGCTCAGACAACGAATTCACTATTAGCATATAAGATATATTTCAGAGCATCCTTTAACCTTCTTTGGAACCTCCCTCTACTCATCTGAAAATTTGAAATGTTTCCCTTAGTTGAGAAAAGAAAACAATAATGCCATTTTAAATTGCATTCCTGCCTTCAGATCTATAAATATCTTTTTGTACCCCCCTTAATATATCACACAGGGCGAAAACATTTTTCTGCCTTCCAGAATGATTCCTTCTAATTATAATTTAATTTCTGCTCCAATGCAATTTTTAAAGCCACCCAGAAAACATAATTGTTTCCCCCCCACCCCCTTTTCTTTCTTTTCAGGTTTTTTTTGGAGTTCTGGTAGCTGCCTTAAGTCTTGGCCAAGCTTCTCCTTGCCTGGAAGCCTTTGCCACTGGCCGAGGAGCTGCAACAAATATCTTTGAGACGATAGATAAAGTGAGTAGCTCAACTGGTTCAGCACTACTAGCCTGTATTGGAGGGTGAAATAAATGAGCCTTGCATCAGCTTAAGGGCTTCTGCCAACAGCACAGATGAGAAATATTATGGTGATTAAGGGAAAAATTGATTGCAGATTAAAGCAAACCAGCACCATGCCTGTGCATTTGACAAAGAGCGCATTCGTCCAAGCGGCAGTTCTAAATGATTGCTTATGAATATTCAAAGTATCAGCAAGCTCCAATATTTATCTATTAGGAGTCAACTCTATAAGCGGCCTGATCGCCAAGACACTTAGCTCCGCAAAGTGGTTTCAGGAATTAAGCCGCTATGGTCTCCCTTGATTTATAAGGAATGAAGTGAAGCCAAAGGCTCAGATAAGGGCATTAATACATATAGTGTTACCAAAGCTTCAGGGAATGGAGAGAATGGAATAGCCAGCAAATATAACCCTTTGTAATCCCATTGGGGGCAAATAAGCTACGTCCGTACCAGCCAGCTGTGCTCTTCTGCTTTTAGCTCTCGCATAGCAGAAAATAATGCTTACTTAACAGCTTTGATGCGCGTGATTAGAGAACGAGACGAGTGGGTCGTAGGAAAATGTGTATAATGCCTTGCACTTTTTAAAGAATATCTTTAGCAGTGCAATCCTGTGCATGGCTACTCAGATGCAAGCCTGAGTTCAATGGGATTGACTCCCAGGAAAGCCAAAGTTATTCCCCAAGCATGGTCTGGGCATGTGGTCTCTTTGCATAGCAGGCACATTGTGCCCCTTGACTCAAAGACCAGGTGAAAGGTGGACAGCACGGAACTTGGGGGTGGATGAAAACAGGCCAAAACTTTACAGATTGCAGCAAAATGAGCAGAGTTGGCATGGCATAGGGCCAGGATCTGTTAACATCCTTAGACTTCTCATCTGAAGTCCGATTCACCATCCCAATTCGCCTGTTGGGGAGTGCCATGGAAGTTGACTGGCATCTAGGGAGGCAGTGTGGGGGCTACCCAAGTGGCAGGCATCCCATTGGTAATCTGAAATGGGTGGCTCCATCCCCAGCCAACCCCAGGCTCCGGCCAGGAGCTGGAGCAACTCCTTAAGACCCTCTTACAAGGGTCTTCCTTATGTTTGGATTCTACCCAGTGCAAAAAAGAGAGAGAAAGCAGCTTTTCTACAAGGGAAGTAATATAACCGATTAACTCTGCCCCAGAAACCTGTTATTGACTGTATGTCAGAAGATGGCTACAAGCTGGATAAAGTCCGTGGTGAAATTGAATTCCATAATGTGACTTTCTACTACCCATCCAGGCCTGACGTAAAGGTAAGAGCTTCACTTTTCTGGTTAACCATTATAGCAGCTTCCATGTACTGCTTTGAACATCAGGGAAAACACTTTTTAAACATGTGATCTTTTTCATTTTTATTTCCAGATTTTAGAAAAACTCAACATGGTTATCAAGGCAGGGGAAACAACAGCTTTTGTTGGACCCAGTGGAGCTGGAAAGAGCACCACAATACAGCTCATCCAGCGATTTTATGACCCTAGTGAAGGCATGGTGAGAGCTTTACCTAACTTCATTGTAAGAGAGTGGTCACTTTCATTTTCATCCCTCCCCCCACCCTTTTTAATTAAAAATCCTGTAAACAATTACATAACTTCCATTTTCATTTAAAGAATCCTGGGACATGATTCATTCCCACTGTGGGTATAGAGCAGGGGTAGGCAACCTAAGTCCCGTGGGCAGGATGCAGCCCAATCGTCTTCTCAATCTGGCCCGTGGACGGTCCAGGAATCAGCGTGTTTTTACATGAATAGAATGTGTCCTTTTATTTAAAATGCATCTCTGGGTTATTTGTGGGGCATAGGAATTCGTTCATTCCCTCCCCCCCCAAAAAATATAGTCCAGCCCCCCACATGGTCTGAGGGACTGTGGACCCATGGCTGAAAAGGTTGCTGACCCCTGGTATATAGCAGAGATAGGGGAGAAATTAGATTCAGTTTGCATTTAAAGGTGAACATACGTAATTTGCGCTTTCTGAATCAATATATGAAGTGAAATCCAGCCAGCCTTTGAAATTCACAGTTTTCTGAATTTTGCAGTGCAGTTCTCCAGCAAAGTAGCATGTACATAGAATAGGGTAAGGTGAAAAGGTAAAGGACCCCTGTATGGTTAAGTCCAGTCAAAGGCAACTATGGGGTTGCAGTGCTCATCTCGCTTTCAGGCCGAGGGAGCCAGCATTTGTCCACAGACAGCCTTCCGGGTCATGTAGCCAGCATGACTAAACCGCTTCTGGTGCAACGGAACACTGTGAAAGAAGCCAGAGCATATGTAAACACCACTTACCTTCCCGCCACAGTGGAATCTATTTATCTACTTGCACGGGCATACTTTTGAACTGGTAGGTTGGCAGGAGCTGGGACAGAGCAGTGGGAGCTCACTCCATCGTGGGATTCGAACTGCCGACCTTCCGATTGGCAAGCCCAAGAGACTCAGTGATTTGGCTACAGTGCCACCTGCCACCCTCATAGAGTAGGGTACAAAGTGCTTAAAGGCATTGATTAGTAAATATAGCATATAAAACTGCATTGTATTAGGGAAATTGCATTTCAGAAATGTGTGTATTAAGCAATATTCATGCTAAAGAACTTTCATGGGTACTTTTTTTGTTAAAAAAATCACGTAGTAGTGTGGAAATATGAAAACTGGGAGAAACCAAAATTGACAGATTCATCTATTCCTAGTGTAGAGTCTATTCCAATATCAAATATTGAGTGACTGAACAAGTGTATTATGACTATTTATCCTGCAAACAACTTGTTGTTGTTGTGTAGATTACTCTAGATGGACATGATATTCGCTCGCTTAATATTCAGTGGCTGCGTTCTTTGATTGGCATAGTTGAGCAGGAACCAGTCCTGTTTGCTACCACCATTGCAGAGAACATTCGCTATGGTCGGGAAGATGCCACTATGGAAGACATCATCAGAGCAACCAAACAAGCCAATGCCTACGACTTTATCATGGATCTGCCTGGGGTAAGGCAAGCTTCAGTTTACAATATTCAAAATCCTGATGTGACTGCATGCCTATCTAGCTTGTGACCTACAAAGTCATGCACAGCTCACCATTCAGACATTGTGGTCTTCCAGAAGTGTTTATCTGTTTTTGCAGCCTCAGGCAGGCAATGAGAACAGAATGTTTATCACACCTTGGTGGGTTCTTATACATGGCTAGTGGTGGACAATTACTGTGTAGGTCTATGTGCAGTGTTCAAGACAATATGGACACTTGCCGTCTTCTACAGTGGCCACTATCTTCTGAAGTTTACTTGTGGTTCCTTCCTTCAAAGGAGAGAGAGAGAAAGTAGATTTTTTTGGTGATGCCAGTGTTTATTGGCTGCAATTCCAAGGTGTGTGCCTGAGCCACTCATGCACCTACTAGGAGTTTCTTGGGTAAATTGCTTCTCAGCAGACAATCCCCTGTTGGATTAAAACCATTATTGGTATTTCCTTTTCCTTTTTTCCTTTTCCTTTTCCTTTTCCTTTTCCTTTTCCTTTTCCTTTTCCCGGGTAATGAAGAGACATAAAGTGATGTTTAAATGTACATGGTTGTTCTCAGTAAGTTGACTGCTAGTAGAAGAAGGATAAGGACTTTCAATGGCTGTGTTCTACCTCCACTGTCAAAGTTGCTGGGGAACACAAGTTGGGGGGTGGAGGAGTGCTGTTGCATGTAGGTATTGGTTGTGGGCTTCCATAGGTACCTAGTTGGCCATTATGGCCAGGTGTTCTTCTCTTCAAAGATACACATATAAGAGACTTGCTTCTTCAGGTGCCTTGATATTTTTGGGGTGGGTTAGGGTGTACAACACATGTCATTCTCAAACTTATTTTGACAGTTTCGAGGGGACCTAGCCATATCTCCATGGCAGAGCACATGCTTTGATTGTGTAAGCTCCACCAAAAAGACCTTAGCTAGAAAGCCAGCTGAAATTTATTGTCTGAGATCCAGGACACTCAAAAAAGATAGATAGCACCCGGTTAGGTGGATCAGACTTCTATTCATGGTTCTGTTTCATGCAGAGAGGAATAGAAGCTTGTTTTATTTCCTTAACAAAGAATTGTGTGGATGATACCTGCTTCGGGATCACATGGGGGTTTCCTGCTAGACTAGAGAGATACATGAGCTCACACCAGCACTGGGAGCACAGACAGAGGATGGGTGCAGCTCTCACCATTGAATAGGATCGAGGTAAAGACCTTTGTCACTGGTTTCATATTCCCATCCCACCGTTTTAGAAATTTGACACCCTAGTTGGAGAAGGTGGTGGTCAGATGAGTGGAGGCCAGAAGCAGCGGATTGCTATTGCTCGTGCTTTGGTTCGAAACCCCAAAATCCTGCTACTGGACATGGCTACATCAGCACTGGACAACAAAAGCGAAGCTACAGTCCAAGAGGCCCTTCATAAGGTTTGGCATATTTAATGAGTGGGCAGATGGGCAGGGGATAACAACAACAACAACAACAACAACAACAATAATAATTCAATATCATGGAGGTGGGGGTAGGAAACTTTTAAAAACACACACACCCTCTTAAGTACAATCTCCTTAATGGTAGAGATTAGTCTCTTCTCCCCTCCACAACTTTCTTTTTATAATAAGTTTACAAGATACAAAATTATGGTGAGGTGTGGTTAGGAGAGCTAATGTGACATAGTGATTATAGTGCCAGAGTAGGAGTGGGAATCCGATATTCAACCCTCACATTCAGGCAGTCACAATCTCTGATGTGAGGATGAGATCAGAGTGGGGAAGAGAAAGAGGAAGGGCAGGCTAAAATCCAGTTAGCAACAACAACAACGACAACGGTGCTATTCAGAGCTTTGCATTTGCTCCAATGCACAACTGGTGTTCTCTGGGTGTTCTTGAAATGAACGGAGAAGCCTTTAGGAGCAAGGCTGGGGCCCTGCTATGTGCACTCTGGAACTTGTTGCGTGTTTCCATAAGAAAATCAGTAGAGTGGATGCAAGGTTCTACAGCCTAGAACCTCACATCGACACATTAACCAACAAACGTGCATGCAGTTTCCAGAATTGTTAGGCTTGTTAGCAGTGGAAACCTGGGGAGGGAGCAGTGCCAGATCAGAAGCTCAACCTGTGGTGGGGAAGAGTTTACCCCAAAGACTTTCCCAACACAGCTCTCAAAGAGCTGTTGGGAAGAGTCATGTTGGGGATTGACATGGAAGTGGTAGTGTTTCCTGTTCTGAATGGACCCACTGAAATCCATGGGCACGACTGACTGAAGTCCTTTGATCTCAGTGGGTCTGCTCTGAGTATGTCTTAATTAAGTGAAACACACAGCTTTTAAGCTTCCAACCTTTTGTACGCATTTATATGGGAGTAGATGAGTGTTCCAATACCAGAATTGCACAGCCAGGAAGCGCACAGGCACAAAGCGTGGGTTAAAAAAGCGGGGGGGGGGGTGTTCAGTAAATAGCAGGCAATGCTGGAGATGGGAGGTAGGCATGCTGCTCTTCAAACATTTGCTTGGAAATAAATATAAATATCAGTGCTGGTGTAAGACAGCTTGACGGGCACACACAGAACGTACAGATTTCTGTGTACCAGCATTCATGTCCCTCTTCCAAGCATCTCATAGGTACCTGGTTTGCAACTGTGAGTGGCCTTGATGGGCCATTAGTCTGATCCAATAGAGCTCTTTGCATGTCCTTACACCAGTTAGGCTTCATTCCATGCTCCGTGACCGACCACACACACAAAAGCAAAGAGACCAAAGCCTACCTGTTTTACTCATCTGTTTGCTTCACCGATATTTCCCCCCCATTGCTTTAGGCTCGCGTTGGGCGCACGGCCATCTCCATTGCTCACCGCTTGTCCTCAATCAGAACTGCTGATGTCATAATTGGCTTTGAGCATGGAAGAGCAGTAGAAAGGGGGAAACACGAGGAGCTGATGGAACGGAAAGGGGTTTATTTCACACTGGTAACTTTGCAAAGCCAAGGGGACAAGGCACTCACTGACACGTCGGTGCAAAGCAAGTACCTTATTCTGCGTTCCTGAAAACGAGGTCAAGGTTTACTAACTCAAGGAATTAATTTCCTTTTCTGTACTAACACAACTATTTCCCTATGGTCCCATGAAAAATCAGTCCTACACATAGGTACAAAACAAGCTGTGCCTTATTCCAGGGTTAGATTATTTGTGCATCTATCTCTGGGTCACTGATGCACCTCTCTCTCTTTGTGTGTCGAGGTCCCCAGGGCCACCCCAATAACTCACACATCACACAGAATTTTTGTTTAAGGTTTTTTGGCATAATTTTGGCCACAACTTTATTAAAATATAAAAATGTGAGTGGTTGCTTAGGCATTGGTTGCGACTATCTGCCCCCCCATGGGGGACAGACTGACATTCCGCACGCCTGCGAAAGTCAGAAAAGGGGAATACACTTGGGGGTAGCGATGGAGCAGGGAACCTGCCCTCAGCCCTCCCCAGATGCAGCCAGGAGCTCTTGCATGGCCCGAGCCCCCTTGACAGGGTGGACAAACAATAGTTAGCCCCTGATTCCTTTAATGGAATCCCTTGCAGCAGCAGCATTAGAGGAGCAGGCGCAGCCAATCCATGCTCCTCAACCAACCAAACCATAAACCAATGCCTAACCGCAACCTTACAAGTTGTGACAATTTGCTACGCAGTAGGCAAAAACCAAGTGGCCCCAGCCAATCAGCCAGATGGACAAAATTCCTACTGGGCCCCTGCCCCAAGAGCAGACGACCCCATGACAGGCATAGCAAGGTCAAAGCGAACAACCCTAAATATAGGGAGGGGGGACGGGCAATCCGATGCACGGGCGAAAAGAGGAAGCCCTAGCTTCGTGCAAGGAGTTTTAGCATTTCTGGCTGTCAATCAACAAATGGCAACATTAACTTCTTCCCAACAACAAGGGAAGCCCAATCACAACAGTGGCCAACAATCAATTAGCCCACCCCACAACTTTGGAGTGTCCTGGCGGCCCCCACCGCAACACGTGCTCTCCATGAAGGAGAACATGCTTTCCCATTATGGCTACCTGTGATCCTGTTAACTGGAGATGCTGGAGTTCAAATCTGGATTCTTATGCATTCACAGCCTGTGCTCTGCTACTGAGCTATGGTCCCTGGGAGCAAGACCACTTTACTAGTGTCACACTTTGATGACCCCTCAACCAGCATTCTTTGCTGACACAAACTGAACAAGCCTTCTTGCTGTGCTGCAGTCCGTTTTTAAGAACGCTTCAGATTTCCGAAAGAGTTGTTGGAGCATGCAGAGCTGATATAACCTCAGACATCTTGGCGTTCTTCTAACTGAAAGCATCTTCTTACTACTCTGGGATACATTGTTTGGAAATATAAGGCACAGGGCCTACATAGTCTCAGGGCTGCTTCCTATATATATATATATATATATATATATATATATACACACATACACACACACATATATATATATATATTCTACAGTAATTAAACATACTTTTACATCCTATTCAATTTTTTTTACTTCCATCAATCCTGTCTGAAAATTTTCCAATCTAATCTCTTAGTATGCATTTCCTATCTTCCCTATTGCATTTCAAACTCATAACCAATATCTTTATCTTTTTCTACTTTGTAACACTTCGTATATTTCTCCTTACAAAACTTCCTACTAGCATAATTTGTTGATTACAGTTGCTCTTCAAATCATTCATATACTTCTTCCAATCTACTGTAAATTTCTGGTCCCGCAGGTTTCGAATCCTTCCTGTCATTTTGTCCAATTCTGCATAGTCCATTAATTTCGTCTGCCATTCTTCTTTCATCGGAATTTCTTCTTGTTTCCATTTCTGGGCTAACAATACTCTTGCCGCAGTTGTTGGCATATAAAAACAATTTAACATCTTGTTAAATTGTTAAGTCTCAGGGCTGCTTCCATTCCCACTGTGTTTCCTAATCACCAGTGAAGAAGAAAATTATAGCAGCCTTGAGCCGTTGTCCCCTGCATTTGTGAGAATAAACTAAAGACAGAGTGCAATTTGTGCTGCGATTCACCATTTCAGAGTGTAGGAGGGGAGACTGCATGCTTGAATTCTGCTCGGAATGAAACATATCTGTATCTGTAAAATCAGTACATCAGGATAAAATGGTTATAATTTAGCTTTCATATCCTGACATTCTAGCTGTGTATTTGCAGTGATAATTTGAGGTGAGGGAATATTCGAATATGCAAGCTACCCCTTGTAGCTTGAAGTGGTAATGGTAAAGGTAAAGGTACCCCTGACCATTAGGTCCAGTCGTGACCGACTCTGGGGTTGTTCCGCTCATCTCGCTTTATTGGCCGAGGGAGCCGGCATACAGCTGGTCATGTGGCCAGCATGACTAAGCCGCTTCTGGCGAACCAGAGCAGCGCACAGAAACACTGTTTACCTTCCCGCCAGAGCGGTACCTATTTATCTACTTGCACTCTGACGTGCTTTCAAACTGCTAGGTTGGCAGGAGCAGGGACCAAGCAACAGGAGCTCAGCCCGTAGCAGGGATCCGAACCACCGACCTTCTGATCGGCAAGCCCTAGGCTCTGTGGTTTAACCCACAGCGCTACCCCCATCCCGCTTGAAGTGGTACACCCCAACAAAAACATGTAGCTTTTCTGCTCGCAGGTGTGCCAACTCGAATAAAATATTGGGGGGAGGGCAGGTAAGCCCCACCCCACATAATAGATCACAAGACACAATGTATGCACACCATTTGACTGGCAATGCCTGTCTCAACTTGGGGGGGGGGGGGCTTCAAATAGTTTAGGGTGGGCAAAGGGACATTGACCCCTAGGAGTTGGCTCCTATGTCTGCTCGCTTCTATTCTTAGTGTGGCAGCTGCTCAAGACCTTTCATGTGCTAGTGGTCTGTGCTTTGTACATGCAAAGAGCATTGTTCTTCATAGCTTCCTTTTGCAAATCCAGTGATTGCCATACAGCTCAACATGGGGTCATAGGACCATGTGTGGACAACTGATGGGCTGCTAAAGGAGCACATCCAGGACCCTTAAAAAGCTGCTCTGCCAAAGAAGTGTACTTTAAGTTAAGCTCACGCTTTTTTGAACTAAAGAGAATTGCTGTGCTTCAGGTAGAATATTTAGCAAACCACCATGAAGCAAAAACTTTCAGCCTTGTAACGGGTTTGCTTTATACACTGTAAACACATACCAAAATATAAGAATGGAATGGATGATCTCACTTTCTGATGGGCTTCTTTGGCTTTGTTTTACAGCAGCCGAACCAAATCTTGAGAAAACGCAGTCTTTCGTCAGGGGAAGTTATCGGGACAGCTTGAGGTAAGCCTTTCAGTGGGGGACAAAACACAACACAATGCAGCATTGTAACAGCACGTTCCTGTTTTGCTTCAGGTGAGGGAAAAGGATGTAGCACCCCTAGATATATGATGATGATGATGATGATGATGATAATAATAATAATAATAATAATAATAGTAATAATAATTTATTATTTATACCCCGCCCATCTGGCTGAGTTTCCCCAGCCACTCTGGGCGGCTCCCAATCGACAGGCTCCCAATATGACAGGCAGCAACCAGTTTCTTTTGGAGTTTGACCTGGCAGTTTTATTTTTTTAATGAGAATCAGCCCACCATTGAGAATGGGTATTCTTTGAACTGGCAAAGGGACAGGAGCAGAAGGCTTGTTAATTAATAATAATTGATTGATTGATTGATTGGTTGATTGATTTTTAAGTTTTGTGCAAACAAATCGGGATGAAGGCTTAATACTGTGAATAGGTTGTCTGGGGGAGCCGTTATTTGGAAGTTTCCCCTTTGAACTCAGCGGGACTTACTTCTGAGCAAACATGTCAAGCTTTGTGCCATAAATCTCAGGATATAGGTATAGTATTTCCGTAAACTATGATCGTGATAAGTAATAACGCTAGATGCAAACTCCTTAAACTGCTGTTCCTAAGACTTCACCTTTTCTCCTTATTCTTTCATAGAGCTTCCCTTCGACAGCGTTCCAGATCTCAGTTGTCAAATATAGTACCGGACCACCCAATGTCAGTTGCCCAGAACCATTCGGAGCATATCTATAGCACCAGGCAGTATGAAGAAGATGGCAGTCCATTTAAGAAGGTCATTATTTGACAAAAACATCCATTTTGTTTCCTTTCTCTGGTCCTCTTGAAAAGCTCGCTGTATAACCCTTCCTCAAAGTTTCTACTGGGCAGCACGGAAAGAAGAATATCAACATATTTGCCCGTTTTCTCTTTTAGGAGCCAACGGCTGTAAAAGTGGAAGAAGTGAAGCCTGCTAATGTTACCAGAATTCTGAAATACAATGCTGCTGAATGGCCCTACATGCTGATTGGATCCCTTGGAGCAGGCTTCAACGGGGCAGTCAACCCACTCTATGCCTTGCTTTTCAGTCAGATTCTTGGAGTAGGTCATGACCAATTTCCTCCTTCTTGTATTGAATATGGTTTTTCACTACCCTTGTATTATGCAGGACAACTGCGTGCCAACAGTGTGCCAAGCAGTCCTTATTACTTCATTTCCAACATTTTGGCTTGCTGCTTTTAGTAGTTTTTGAACATTCGTGGTCATTTGCCCAATTCCCATGCAGAACACCAGGTTGGGGAAGGGGACTGTTGACAATTGGCTCTCCCAGCAGACTCCAAGGACCGGGCAGCTGCATTCCAGAATCTTGAGGTTCATAGGCTTCTGGGGGTGCTCTGGAATTCATTGGTGGTGGTGGGGAGAGGTCTATCTTGGGAAGGAGGGTCTTCTGTTACAATGACAGGCCCACCAACAGTTTTGTAAACTGTTGGAGAATGTATGATTGAAACTTGTGGGTTGAGTCAGTTGCAAAAAAAGACATGACTGTTTCCTCAACAGACCCATAAACACCAGTACTCTGGAGATGAGCAGGGGGGTTTGGGGTCTTGCATTAAGAGCCAGTTTCATGCATTCTAGGAGGGGGACATATTTTCATATATGTAGGCACTATGGTGATAAAGGAGATATTTCAGATCTCCAAAGGGTTTCATTTTTCTTTCTCCTTTAAAGCAGTTATTTGAGCAGCAGCACTGGGGGGTGGGTGTCCAGCCTTGTCTTCCATACATTTCTAGATTGAAATCACACACACACACACACACACACACACACACTCATCCTGCAACTGGCCCTGCTGGGAGTGGAGAGGGGGAGACAGGCATAATTCAGGTACCTCTCTTCCCCCATACCTCAGTACTGTTAATTTGATTAAGCTTGGAGCATCCCTCCACCTCACACCAATGGCTACTTTCAAGAGAAACAAGTAGAAGACTCTGAGTCTTGTTTGTTTGGCAAATTCCCCTGAGTTCACGGAGACATCTCCCCATAAAACAGTGCATTGGACTGCAACCTTAAATCTGAAAAGTGAAGAATAATTATATGCCCTCTTCCCCTTGATAAATTGTCCCATTCCATGGCATTCTAGTAATCATAAATAGCTCAGTCATTAGAGCATGAAACTCTTAATCTCAGGGTCCTGGGTTCGAGTCTTACATTAGGTGAAAGATTCCTGTATTGCCAGGGGTTGGGCTAGATAGCCCTCATGCTCCCTCATGCTCCCTTCCAACTCTACAATTCTATGATTCTATAAAGAAGTGAGAAATATAATAAGGGTCTGCTTTTATACATTTACAATATTCCAAAAAATACTTTATCCCTTTCCTACCTGACTGAAGTATGGAGGCATTTTATTATTAGACAGTAAACTCACAGACACAATAGCCAGTGCTGGTGGTGAATTAAATTCACCGGCACTAAAGCCACAAAGGCTTTGAACAACCCCTTTGCATGGTTTTATCAAAACAACAAAACAGGCATGCTGACAGACTCCCATGAAGGCATTATATGCTTTTAGAAAGCAAATGCATATATTGCTCCCTTTTTGCACCATGCATTTTATAGTCACTTAAACTCAACGTTGATCGACTTTGGGCAGCAGTATTGGTTGAAAGTTAATGCGAAGACAGCCAAAATTTATTCCACTGCTCTGTTTTATTGTGAACAAAGCATCTCCTTTTGGGAGTCAGCTAATCCCATTTCCTAGAAAAATGAAGCACATTGGCCATCTGCAGAACACCTGTGGCAGGGGTGCCCCGCCGCCATCATTGCCACTGCAGAAGCAATAAGCAGCTGTGGTTTCTGGGATCTTATAGCTCTCTTGTGAGATCTTGACAGAACCAGGAAACCACACACTGAGCAGCCCTGGCGAACGAAGATTTGGTGGAGGGGTAGTGGGTGGCACCTTCCTGTTTCACCTTAGGTAGCAAAATAGAACACGCTCCCTCTGCCAACTGAGAGCCAGTGTGGTGTAGTGGTTAAGAGCGGTGGACTCGTAATCTGGGGAACCGGGTTTGTGTCTTCGCTCCTCCACAAGCAGCTGCTGGGTGACCTTGGGCCAGTCACACTTCTCCGAAGTCTCTCAGCCCCACTCACCTCACAGAGTGTTTGTTGTGGGGGAGGAAGGAAAAGGAGATTGTTAGCTGCTTTGAGACTCCTTAAGGGGAGTGAAAGGCGGGATATCAAGTCTAAACACCTCAACTAGCCCAGCATTCTGTTTTCATAGATGCCTATTGGGAAGGACACCCACTGGATTTGAGTGCAATAGATAACTACTTGTGGTTCACAACCACGGGCATCCAGAGCATACTGCCTCTAACAATGGGGCCAAAACTTGTGTCCTGATCCATCTACTTGCTACAGACACAAGGGATGGATCTACACACAGGGGGGAAATGCTATAAATAAGTCAGAAATTAAATCTTTATAACGAAAGGAAAAAAAGCTATGGAAAATTGCTTAGAATCCCCCACCCCCCCTTCTCTGGCTCAATCTGGTGCTGCATATTTATAATGCATTTAGAACGTTGTTCCTTGACTAAAGTAGCTGAGTCCAAGGTTTCCTCTACCTATAATGTTTAGTTCCAAGGCAGATCCCCCCCTTTTAAGGGGGCAAACTTGAAGACTAGAATCCAGCTGGTGTGGGAATTGCTTCTGCTCAACTTAGTTTTTACAGATTAGTTGACTTACTAAGATTTGCCCTGTATAGACAAACATCAAACGGGAACACAAGCACGTGTTTCATGACCTGGCGATAGTGTAAAAGTTAGTTAGCAAGTCTGGAAGATCAAACTTCAGAGATCAGCATTTATAGCTTGAGAGCAATTGCTTTAAAAGTTAGTGTTTAAGTCTGTTGTTGTCAACATGCCTGTGAACTGGTGGCTCAAAAAACTTGTCCGAAAGACATGGGGGGTGGGGAGGGATGGATTTAATGAGCATAAAGAATGACCCCTCTTTGAGCGCTCATACTTTTTCCTTTTGGCTACTTTTCCCATTCTGCCAAAGATAACAGGTAGCTTGTTGACCTCTAAAACAAATGTCCCAAAGAGTTAACAAACAGGATCTATGCCCTCCCTTGAAGGCACACTGATTATAGTGTCTCTTAATGACACGGATGTGGGGCTTTGGGCATGTTTATAAGAAAGCAGAAAACTTCCTGTTTTTCCATTTGAGTTTTGACACACACACACATTTAGTTTTACATTTCCCAGTGAGCATGTGATTGCAGCTGACTTTATGAGGATTAGGGGAACGTTTTAAATAAATGCTTACCAAAAAAGAGGCAGTGGGACTTGCTGAGCCTTCTGCTCCTTCTCTGAAGACTTATTAGTGGATTGAAGGGCTTTTAAAACCTGACTTTTTCAAAGACTCGCTACTTGCCATTGTTCTCCTCTGGTTATTAGTCCCTTATGCCTCTTAAAAGCTGCATGGAAGATTTTTGTGTGGTTTTTCCCCCCACGTCAGTGATTTGTTTGTACTTCAGTTGGGTCCAAGTTCTCTAGTTTCTTGGTGCGGATTAATCCTTTGTTTTTGAAACCCAGGTATTAAACATAGTGCCATCAGTTATGAATAGCGCACACACCATTTAAATGGGATACTTCCCTGCAGCAACTACTGAAACACAGTTTAATTTGCTGGCCTGATATTCTCAACACTTCCTATTTCTTAATGGTTTTAATAGTGTTTTATTATAATTATGCTATTTATCGCCTCGAACTACATAAAGAAAAGTAGGATAATTATTCTATATGAAACAAATACATTTCATTAAAAAAAAATAAATTTTATGAAAGCGTATAGAGAAAAATACAAAATTTTATACATTTCCCCATTTTTTTACCAAACCAAGACTTTTATAGAGATAGAATAAAAACACAGAAATATGGGGAGGGGGAGAGATAGAGAAGGAAAAAGAAAGAAAAAACAGAAAAGAGGTTAAGAGAAAGATAGAAAAACAATATTCACTTTGTCTGATCCACTATAGTAGAACCAAATACATTTCTGATTAGAGAGAATGGCTTCTCCTCCCGACAGATTTAAGGCCTGGCACCTCTTTATTTTTTTAGTACCAAGCTGTACTTAGGTAGAGGAAACGTCCCTTATAAAAAAAAATCTATAGCTTATTGTTTACATTTGGGGAAATTCAATCGTAGCACCATTTAAATCAATAAACCTTCACTGATGTGAGGCTATGGTCATGCTGTCCTTTAAGAAGTGCTGTACTAGGGGGCAAAATTTGCTTGCAGCACTCCATTGAAATCTCACATGAGCAATACTCAAGGCAACTGTAAAACCAAAATGGGCTAAATCAGGGGTACCCAATACAATGACCCCCTACAACTCACAACAGCCATGGCCACTGGCCATGCAGGCTGTAAGTTGGAGTCCAATAACATCTGCAGGCTACCCATGGGCTAGATTGCATGATCCTATGATTTCCAATATCATTGCAATCATGTGACATGAATTCTGAAGTAGAGACTCTCAGTTCACTGCTTAGAGATGATTATAATGAAGCCGTGTATAAATTGCCTAAATAGATAATAAAATTATACTGTTTTAGTTGGCACTTAATATTATGGCCCTTTCTTTTCTTTCCCAAAAGACCTTTTCTATCCTGGATGAAGAAGAACAAAGATTACAGATCAACGGCATCTGCCTGCTCTTTGTATTGGTTGGAGTTATATCATTTTTTACACAGTTTTTACAGGTAAATGACCATTAAGATTGGCTGTTCCGTTGCTTTTCTTTTCTCGTTTTTAGGTGCCTTGTGGCTGGCATGTCTAGACTTACACATTCTTTAAATGCATTTCAGGGATATACATTTGCAAAGTCTGGTGAGCTGCTTACAAGACGGCTAAGGAAGGTTGGCTTCGAGGCCATGCTAGGTGAAGAAATTGGTTGGTTTGATGACCACAGGAACAGCCCAGGGGCTTTGACCACAAGACTAGCAACTGATGCCTCTCAGGTTCAAGGGGTAAGAGATTTTATATAAAAGTAGCTAACGCACTTCAGATATTGCCACATCAGCTGGGCATCCACTCAGTGAAATTGAGACAAGATAATTATTGTCATGGGTTTATTGGATAAAGCATGTTCTTCTTCATGGAGAGCACATGTTGCGTTGGGGTCTAGCAAGACACCCCCTCTTGGTTGCTGGGCGGGACCATTTGGATGGCCATGACTGTGATTGGGCTATTTTGGGTTGTTGGGGAGATTTTGATGTTACCATTTAGTGAGTTGGCCCAAAGGTTAGATATTCTCTGCATGCAGCGTGGTGCGGCCTTTTTTGCTGTGTGCATCGGATTGCCCGCCCACCCTCCCTAATTTAGGGCTGTTGCGTTTGACCTTGCTATGCCTGTCATGGGGTCGTCTGCTTTTGGGGCAGGGGCCTGGTAGAAATTTTGTCCATTTGGCAGATTGGCTGGTGTCATTTGGTTTTTGCCTACTGCATAGCAAATTGTCACAACTTGTAAGGCTGTGGTTAGGCATTCGTTAAAATTTGGTTGGTGGAGGGGTAAGGGTTGGCTGTGCCTGGCCCTCCAGTGCTGCTGCTGCAAGGGAATTCCGTTAAAGGAATCCAGGGGCTCACCATGCTTTTGTCCGAATCCCTGGCAAGGGGCTTGGGCCACACAAGCCCCTGGGAGCATGCGGGGAGGGGTGAGGGTGTGGTGCCCAGCCCCATTCTCTCCCCAAAATGTTTTCCCTTACTGACTTTCGCAGGTTTCCAGAAGTCAGTTCTGTCCCGGGGCGGGGGACAGATAGTCGTAACCCATGTCTAAGCAACCACTCACATTATGTATTTCAATAAAGTTGTGGCCAAAATTATACCAAAAACCTTAAATAAAAAATTCTGTGTGAATTGTGATTTATTTAGGGGGTGGCTTGGGGACCTCGACACGCAAACATGCCTCTGAAACTCCATAGAAATGAAAGCTGCTGGTAAGGTGATTTTAAGGAGAAAAAATGGCTATTTCACACCTTAACATTTTTTTTTTTTACACTGGAGCATCTTTTAGCATTCAACTTTCAGCCAAAACTATAAGGCCTAGTTCTCACTGAAATGATAAAGCTGTGTCTCAGTTGTACCATTTCGTTCCCAAGTGCAGGCTTACATGATGGAATGATTCTTCACAGATTAAATTCAAAGATTCCTACACAAAAAACCAAGCACATCAAGGAACAGTCTAGGACTCTTCCCCCTAAGGTTCAATTTCCCATGTACAGAGGCGATGGGGGTGTAAAGCTGTTCCCTCATTTGAGCCCCCACCTGCAGTCTGAAGCGGTTGAGATAGAGGCCTAAACGAGAGGAGCAGACAGCATAAATGGGAATTCCTTTCAAATCCATAATTCACACTTTGGACCCAACTTATCTTCCCATATGCCACTTCTTGGAAGGTTGCTACAAACTGGGGAAAATGAACAAAGCACATTGCAGCCACGAGGGCGGCTTAGCCATTTCAGACCCTCTCCATGAGTGTGTTGCTGATGGGCCTGTTTTCACAATTAGGAGTGCCAAAGGCTTTTTTTTCAGTAACATAGGCAGGAAAAAGAGGTGCTTTGGCAACACATCCTTGCTCAGTCTCTTTGTTCCTGAAGGTGGGTCTAGAACACTTCAGGGAAATAGATTTTGGATAAAATTTCCAGGAGAAACTTTGTAATGGAAAGAGCTGTTTGGCAGTGGGACAGACTGCCTCAGACTGCCTTCACTGGAGGTGTTTCAACATCCTGGTTACAGCCTGGTTACAGGGAACCAGGCAGAGGGCCTTCTCGGTAGTGGCACCCACCCTGTGGCACGCCCTCCCACCAGATGTCAAAGAGAAAAACAACTACCAGACTTTTAGGGAAGCTTTTAATGTTTAATAGGTTATTGTATTTTAATATTCTGTTGGAAGCCACTCAGAGTGGCTTGGGAAACCCAGCCAGATGGGCGGGGTATAAATAATATATTGTTGTTATTATTATTATTATTATTATTATTATTGATATTATTATCTGAATGGCTATCTATCAGAGAGGCTGCACTGCAGATCCTGCACAGAGAAGGTGGCTACCTCCAAAATCCCTTCTAACTCTTTGCTTCTCCTTGGCAATAGGAGCTGCAAGTTAAACAATAGCTCTCCTTCCTTCACAGCTTTGAGGTAGCAAAAAGTGTCCCAGTGCTTAATGTGGGAGAGTGTGTTGGTGATCTTTTTTCTTTCTTTCTTTTTTCCCCCTTTTGCTTGTTTTAAGGCAACTGGCAGCCAGATCGGAATGATTGTGAACTCTGTCACCAACATTGGGGTGGCCATTGTTATTGCTTTCTACTTCAGTTGGAAGCTCAGCTTGGTCATCATCTGCTTCTTGCCATTCCTGGCTTTATCTGGTGTGGTGCAGTCTCAGATGCTAACAGGGTTTGCCTCTCAGGACAAACAAGCATTGGAAGCAACTGGGAAGGTAATGTTTAAAACAACTACAAAAAAGCACATCATTTAAGATTAAATGAGATGGTGAGTAACAATGCAATCATCCAGTGTTGTCAATGATAACAGGCATTTTGGACCTGGCATAGTCATGTAGGGTTGAAATGGCCGCCTCCCCCGCCCCCTGCTACTTGTCAAGCAGTATTTTAAAGTCTCTGTTCCTTGGAAGCCTGATTTTTCTTCTCAGAAGGGCAGTGTGAGGGTAAATAAAGTGTTTAGCTTCTGGTTGCAATTGGTTGGATAGAGTTGAAAGACACATTTGGCATTGCATATATGCGCATCCAAATCACGAAGGGGTGTGTGCTTTAAGTGGGCCTTGGCATGTACTGGCAGCCAGTGTAGCTGGTACACAATCGATCTTACATATTTCCTTAGCCTCCACAAGCAACTTCAGTTGGCACCAGCTGAGGCTTCTGAACTGTCTGCAAAAGGCAGCCCTGTGTAGAGTGTGTTACAGTAGTCTAATCCGGATGTAACCAGGACTACGTCTGCTTTCTTTCTCCAGTTAGGGATGCAGCCAGAGAATCAGCCAAAGCTGCTAAAAGTTTGATAATAAGACTGAAAGCGACAGTATAGCTATGCAGAACAAATGACGTAAAAGCATACAACGAGAGAACGGTGTCTGTCCATAGCTATTACCAGCAACTTAAGAATGTGATAAAGAATAGGAGCAGAACAAGCTAAGACAAGCCATTTGTTCGTTTAGCTCTATTGTCAATGTGTACTTAAGATGCTTATGTAGACAGCATCACCCTCGCCCAGATATGAGAACCCATGCCAGGAATTGTTTCTTGCCCAATATTGGAAAAGTCACCAGTACAGTAAAAAACAATTATTAGATTAGGAAACCTGGGGTCAGGCCTTGGTCAGATTCTGAAATTAGCTGCAGTAAGAGGACCAGAAGGCAAGAACATGGGCAAATATATGCTAGTAGTCAGGTTCCAATGGTAGCAGCAAAGGATCAGAGAGACAGAATTCAAGGATATGATCAAAGACAGGCTGTTGGCGGAGATAGACAGGCAAGGGCCAGAGGTGGAGCACATGGTCAAAAGCAAAGTAAGTCTGTGTGGCTATTCAATGAGGCAAGTTCCTCAGGCTGAGGAGCTGATTTGGGTATGAGGGCCTAGAGTGTCTCCATTGGCCTGACCTTGGTAAGTTCAACTGAATCAGTTCAAAACTAGAGATTCTTAGTAAACTGGTGTGGAAACCAAACTTACACTTTAAAACTATAGATAGATAGATAGATAGATAGATAGACAGATGATAGATAGATAGATGATAGATAGATAGATAGATAGATAGATAGATAGATAGATAGATGATAGATAGAAGATAGATAGATAGATAGATAGATAGATAGATAGATAGATAGATAGATAGATAATAGGTAGGCAGGTAGGTAGGTAGGTGATAGATGAAAGATAGATAGATAGATAGATAGATAGATAGATAGATAGATAGATATAGAGATACAGCAGCTCACCAGATGTATGGCCCATATCTCTCACACTGACATCTAACAGATCTTTGCTACTCCTCCATTTCTATTTCTTTTCAACAGATTTCCAATGAAGCACTTGCAAACATCAGGACTGTCGCAGGAATTGGGAAGGAGAAAAAATTTATTGAAGCATATGAGAAAGAGCTGGAAGTCCCTTACAGAGCAGCAGTCAAAAAAGCAAATGTTTATGGATTCTGCTTTGGTTTTGCACAGAGTATTCTGTTTATAGCCAATTCGGTCTCCTATCGGTATGGAGGATTTTTAGTTGACAAGGAAGGACTTCACTACAGCTATGTGTTTAGGTAAAGGAACAGAAACACACCCACACAAATTATCTTTCCCAAATAGAACCTGTTAGTTGATCGTGCATTCTCAACAGACACATTTGTGGGCATGATAAAACTGAATGACAACTCAATGTTAAGAGACAGTATATCTCTGGATATATAAGTTATTGGAGACCAACCATGGGGAGGGGGGAGGCTGTTGCCTTCCAGCCTTGCTTGACATAGTTGGCAGGCCACTGATGGAAACAGAATAGTAGACCTTGAGCTCTTCTTCCTAAGTATCATGTAAGCTGACGTCTTTCCTTCTTGATTTCAGGGTGATTTCTGCTATTGTGACCAGTGGAACTGCATTAGGAAGAGCATCCTCCTATACGCCAAATTATGCCAAAGCAAAAATAGCCGCAGCTCGCTTTTTTCAGCTGGTGGATCGTGTTCCCCAAATCAGTGTTTACAGTGATGCTGGAGAAAAATGGGTAAGAGCAGAAATTCATGTTATTAGAATCACATAATTGTAGCATCCGAAGGTCATCCAGTTCCCTCTTCTGTACTGGAGCAAAGAAGATTATAGTGTGTCAAGAACATAAAATTAGAGCAATACAAGGTCTGCTGATACCTTGAGGGCACAGAGTATGCTTGATTAAAGAAAACCACATTGGCTTGAACAAATAATACGTGCCCAGGGTAAGGCAATTTGGGGTCAATTGTAGTTTGAATAAAGTTAGTGCACATACCCCAGGCACCATGAATGTGGCCCAACTTTTCATTGTGCTCTCAGCTTTAGAAGAAGGAATTCTTTAAGTGATGATTCCTGGTAACTCATCTGATAAATTTCTCCCCGTCTCAAGATTTATATGCTCTTTGTCCCTCCAATCTTAGCCCCTTGTTAAGTCCTCCCAACATACTATTGTTCTTGCAGTCTTCTGTGAGCACTGATGTTCTGAAAGTTAGACACATTTCTAAGGTCCTCAAGGCACCTTGTGAAAAATAGGCGGTGTGATTAAAACCGATTAGAAACTAAACCAACAACATAAAAAAACCCAGAATTAAAAAACAAACAACCAGATGGTAGCGACTAAGGAGGAATAATATCGTCAAACCTCCTGGTTTAACAGGCAGCAATTGTGGGTTTCCTTTTTCTTTGTCTGCAAAAAATGTGGTCTGTTAGGAAATCTTTCCTAGGAAGAAGGGGAAGCAGCTGTGCTTTGAGCACCCTTGTGAACCCAGTGCCAGCATAGCCATGTACCTGCTATAGCACTGGCATGGGGGGAGGGCTGAGACTCAGTGGCCATCGCAGAGCATTTGCTTTGAATGCAGAGGGTCCCCAGTTCATTTCCTTCCATTCTCTGGGTATGTACCCTGTCTAGATCCCTGGATAGTCACAGCCAGCATGCATGGACAACTCTTCAGGCCATTTAGAACTTGTGGGAAATGTTTCCACCTGAAACAAAGCCAGGAACTGAGCAGCTCCACAGAATTTTACTTAGCTTCCTAGTGAAAGTTCACACCACATAATAACTCTTCAGCAGAGTAGATTATGGGCTCACCATGTTTGCCACCTGCTTACTGCAGCCATCACACAATGACTTGAATATGTGTGAGTGAAGTATTGATTTGGCATTAAGTGGTGTCTTTCTTCAATATTAATTAAAAGTCGTACCTGAGACAAAATGTTGCAAAATGTGGAGGTTCAGAATACTCTATTCCATTGCTCTTCCACCTGGTTTTCTGTCATTCCCGCCCAACCAAACCAGTCAATCAGCATTTTGTGGCTGCTGCGCGTGCTCAGCCTTCTTGGGGCTATTTTTGCAGCCCCTCCCACCCTTTTGGGGTTTTCCCTGTAAGGGTTTTTGCACTTGTGCAAACCTTGGGGCTCCCCAGAACCTACTAATACCTCCCTCTTATGTGTGTTTGTGTGTGTGGTGCCATTCTGACGCATAAGGCCTGGCTCCCACTTCATTCCTCCTTGGCGCAAGTGGAGCAACAAGCCATGGTCCTTAGCTTAGCATACCCAAAGCAGGCTTGGGGTTGTGTCAAGTCACACACACCAAAGCATGGTTTGAAGCTAGGGCTCGTTCTCGGCTTCCTGATCATGTCTTGTTTGAGAGAAAACAAACCACAGTACCTGGACCCAGACATCAACTCTAAGCCAAGGATTCTGGCTTGTTGCTGCCACAAGAGCTAAGGGAGGAATGAAGTGTGAGCTGTCTGCTCGTACATGGTAAGCCATGACGTGCAAAGCAGCCCACAGTTGGTCACTTTGATTCCACAAAAGAAAAGTGGAAGGTATCACTATAGACACACACACAGAGAGAGAGGGGGGGGGGGGAGAAGAAGAAGACTTTGGATTTGATATCCCACTTTATCACTACCCGAAGGAGACTCAAAGCGGTTAACATTCTCTTTTCCCTTCCTTCCCCACAACAAACATTCTGTGAGGTGAGTGGGGCTGAGAGACTTCAAAGAAGTGTGACTGGCCCAAGGTCACCCAGATGCAAACCCGGTTACCCAGATTACGAGTCTACCGCTCTTAACCACTACACCACACTGGCGAGAGAGAGAGAGAGAGAGAGAGAGAGAGAGAGAGAGAGAGAGAGAATGTGTGTGAATACAATATTTCTTGATGAAGGCAAATTTATCAAATGAAGGGCCTGGTGTTGCCTGGTAACAGCAATCACTTTATTTTGCCCTTCAGAACTCTGTACAAGCCACAGACTGTAATGCTGGATATGTAATGGACACCTGCACGTCAGTGAATTTACTGTGCCTCATTTTGTAATGGTGCAAATATGAGGAACTTAGGCAATACTTGCAGAGAAAGGTGTATTAGGAATCCTGCGCCACTTCCTTTGGCTATTGAAAGTTGGCTGTTCTTTAACAAATGAGGCACAAATGACTCACTAAAAAAAATGCACAAAGCAGTTCATCTAGATTCATGAATTTGTAAACTGGCGGCTGTTAGAATGGTTTCACAACATGTACAGAACGGAAACCTCAGTGATATAGCTCACCCCGCAGAATGAACGATAGGAGAGAGTGGACTTCTCTGATATTGGGCCATACAGTACAAGGAAGCTTCCCTTGATACACCAGCCCCTGTTGCTTCATTGGCTCTTCTTTTTGGTTCAGCATCTTCAGGAACCGGACACTGCTGCTTCAGAATTATTTCAGCCATCATACACATAAAAGTAATGTGAAAACCACTTTCCTTCCTATTGCGCTAGGTACATTACGCTAGGTTCATTCTGAGGAGTGTCTGACTCAGAAATGACATGGAATATATTTTTAAAAGTAGTGGTATTTGTGGGGGCAAGTCCCAGGCAGCAGTCCTATGCACACTTATATGAGTAAGCCCCATTTGAACAAAGCGGGTGCTATTCAGTGTTAGAGCAGATGCGCTGAAATCAAAGGGATTAAATGATTTACGTAAATCTGTTGCCAGTTGATCAATCAGTGCAGTTATTCAACTCAATCTCACAGGTTCAGTGTGTCTCCAGATTAATAATTTGGGTAACAGCAAACCAAAGCTCCAGGACTCAGGATTGTTAGCAGGCTTTGCCAAACTAGCGCTCTCCAAATGATTTGGACCACAACTTCCATCAGCTCCAGCAACCTGTGCAGGTTGCACACATGCTGACTCCCACTTCCTTGTGCCTAATTTGATGGGAAAGAGACTTAAAGCTCTTAGTTTACATGGAAAATGAGCAAATGGTTTACTTTTCTCAGTGATGCTGGTGCTGTGACATTGTCTCTTAGGTAAGAACCGCAGGAAACAACAGAAGTTGGTAGAGGTCAGCTGTAATCATTGTCAACATGTCTTTTAAACCTTCCACACTGTACTGAACGTGTTATATTTTTGCAGCCTGGGGCCTGGGGTTTTTTTTATTGCAGTGTCAATGTTGCAAATGTTGCAAATCTGATTGAAATATGCATGAGGTTATTTCCTTCTACCACAAAGTGGTAGATTTTTCTCCTTTTAACCAATGTCTTGTATGTTCCCACACTAAGGTGCAACTGTCTCCTTACTCAGTGAGGTTTTGCAACATGCAAATTGATTTAGATTCCATCTGCTTATCATTTAAGAGCTACATGGTTAATCGGTTTTAAAAGGGTAATTGATCGTGACAGTTATAGGAATAGTGGTAATAGTAATCAATACTTCCATAAGAGTCATTTGTGAATTCAGTTCAACCACACGCAGAACATTCTCTCTCTCTCTCTCTCTCTCTCTCTCTCTCTCTCTCTCTCTCCCTTTGTATAATCAGGATAACTTTCGTGGAAGCATTGAATTCTTGAACTGCAAGTTCACATATCCCTCTCGTCCCAACGTCCAAGTGCTAAATGGTCTTTCGGTGTCTGTGAAATCTGGACAGACCCTTGCCTTTGTTGGAAGTAGTGGATGTGGCAAAAGTACCAGTGTCCAACTTCTGGAACGTTTTTATGACCCTGAGGAAGGAAGAGTGGTATGTAGCCTTCTCTGCTTTCATACATAGTAAAAGAGCGCCGAAGAGTTGTTATAAAGCAAACCCACAGTTCTCCCATCACGACCCCCTGAACCCAGCAGTTGGAGGATGCAGAAGCAGCCAGTTCTGGTTTCAGTGCATGAAGTGGTTGGATGAGAACTCCTAGGGGAACCTCCCAGACCATCAGTGCTTATGGGGTCAGAGCCTGGACTCTGGTGGACATTTCCCCCTAAGGGAGCAGGTGCATCTCACTGCAAATCACCCAGCTTGCAGTGCAAGGAATACATCAGGTGGGAGGTCATGGAATAAAAGAGGAGTGCCTGTCTTCAAGCCAGAGCATTGGCCCTTTCTGGGGGTAGAGCCAGGAGGATGCAATCTGGAAACAGACGCCTAAAAGGCTTCACTCAGTCTGCTTCCAACATCTGTTGGTGCAAACTGCTCACTCAGTGCTGTCCGTGGTCTGGTAGCTTTCGAACAGGCTTGACACTTTCCCCATGGGTTCCAGATCAAAATTGCATATACGTCTATAAAATATGCGCATAAAACTTGTGTATAAAATGTGTTATGATTGCATTCAGAAATGTGTATATTAAGAGAAATGCACACTAAAATGCTGGCAACCTCAAAAATATGATAAGATTAAGATTGTCAGAGTGCAATATAAAATTGAGAAATGTGAGTAGAAGTGATAATACGGAAAATTGTCAGACATGCTGAGGGAAGTCTAAAAGATGTAGATGATAGAAGCGGATGTTAAATTTTGGTGGAATGTATATTGAAAATTTAATAAAAATTATATGAAAAAAATAAAAATAAAATGCTGGCAACCTCTGCCTGACGTGGGTGCCTCGCTCTACTTAATGCATAGGCTGGCCCTGCTTCCGATAAATGAAATTACACAGACATCCCTTTTTTAAAAAAAAGTAAAGAGAGGCTATGAATGTGTAAAACGTAAAGGTAAATTTACGTGAAACCTGTACATCTATTAGCTATGACAAACAGACATTTTCTTAACTAGGTAACCCGAGTTCCACTGAACTCATTTGTGTAACATATTTCACATGAATTTGGAGAACAATTTGCTTGGTAAATTCCATATAATAAACTTACCTTGTATCAGAATGACAGCTGATAATGAGGATGAAAGCTTGAGTGCCAAGACCCCGTGACCAAGCAGCATATAGAGTCTTTGGGTTCAAAAAGGCCACAACTTTATTGGTTACATATGTGAGGTTTTGGCATAGGCATTGGGTGAAGTTGTTTATTTAACTCCAGTCCATCTGCTGGGAGTGTATCTAAGGGTAAACTACACCACGGGGTGGGGGTGGAGGCCCTATGGCCTACATCAAATAAGAGTATCCCCCCCCCAAAGGGTCACCACTGGAGAAGTTCTATGGCTCTAGCCCCCATCTGGGTGTCGGATAGAAGCAACCCCTCAGTGGTCACCAGCTGGTTGGTCCCGCCCCCTGGGGAATCCCCATATCCAGCCTGCCTACCATTGGCCAATCCACAGGCAGGCCTGCAGTCCTCCCAAACTGGCCTCCAGATGGCTGGCATGGGGCCGTCTCCAGGCTGCAATGCCGCCTGACCATTTAAAGTAAGTGGACTTATTTGCATGAAATCTACCAAACAAGTGGTTCATCTAAATGCATTCAAAATAAGTTACCCAACTGAATTCAGGCACTCTTTTATAAGGCTAGTTCTAAACAGCACTGGAATGAAGAGATACTTCAAATATAATTTTACTTAAAGGGGTTTAAGCATTCAGCATAGATTCATGTGAAAATTATTTAAAGTTTAGTAAGTTCAGTGTAAGCTTAACTTAAAATTTAAAACTGAGGTTCCCTTACGACGGCGCCAATAGTCCATAAATAAATATTTTGTCTTTTCTGGTTTTTTTTCCTGTGCAGTTGATAGATGGACATGACAGCAAGAAAGTAAATGTCCGCTTTCTGAGATCTAAAATTGGGATAGTGTCCCAGGAACCTGTGCTGTTTGGCTGTAGCATTGCTGACAATATAAAATACGGCGATAACACCAGAGAGATTTCTATGGAAGAAGTGATAGCAGCAGCTAAGAAGGCCCAGCTGCATGACTTCGTCATATCGCTTCCTGACGTAAGCATCTTTTTCTTCACTAGTGTTCAGTGTTGTGAAAGGGAACGGTGGCTAAATAAGGAATCCATGGTGTGTGAGTCACAGAATCTCAGCCATTTTCCTAGATGCAGCTATGCACATGCTATAATATGCTCATGAACAGCAGCTCACTTTTGAACAGCCAGTGTGGTGTAGCAGTTAGAGTTGTTGGACTAAAAGCGAGGAAACCCGGGTTCAAATCCCTTCTCATCCATAAAGTTCACTGGCTGACCTTGGTCCAGTTGCCATCTCTCAGTTACTTCACAGGTTTATTGTGGGGATAAAACGTGGATTACTCTCTGCCCTGAGAAAGTTTTCATATCCCAAGGGTAGTTCATATCACCAATAAAACACGAATAAGAGTTGTTTCATGCCACATTGCCTCCACAAGCAGCACCATTATTTTCTTCCAGTACTGCAGCACTGTGCATATTTCTGATGGTAAAAGGAGTTGCTTAAAATTCAGCCAATGTATGTTTTCCAGCAATACAAAACTAACGTTGGCTCTCAGGGATCACTGCTCTCTCGTGGGCAAAAGCAGCGCATCGCTATCGCCCGAGCCATCATCCGAGATCCCAAGATCTTACTACTGGATGAAGCAACATCTGCTCTGGATACCGAAAGTGAACAGGTAAACAGGAGGGAGAGTAAACCACGTGGACTAAGAAACAACAACATAGCGCAAGTAGGGCAATTCATACTTGCATATTAACCTTTTGATGACGAGTAAGTCATCCTCACAGATGAAACTTTGCAAGCAGAACTTTCTTACCAACCTTCTTCACTGTAAATTTACGCTTTGCTCCTTGGTTGTTGGGGCAAAGCTATTTCACCATGACTGAATCCCATACCGTATCTTAAGGCCAGCTGTGAAGGAATGGTTCTGTAGCATCAATCATGCCTCAAAGATAACAAATGAATAGGATGCAAAAGAGCTGCTCTCTCAATTGTGAATCACAGGGTGCAGAAACATTTCTTTGGTTCTTTCCTCTCCCATACATTCATGCGATGATCATGCGATGACTTTCTTAATAATTAGACTGAATGCTTGAATGTAAAGGTAAAAGGTAAAGGACCCCTGGGTTGTTAAGTCCAGTCAAAGCTGGGGTGTGGCGCTAATATCCGCTTTCAGGCCAAGGGAGCTGATGTTTAACCGCAGACAGCTTTTCCGGGTCATGTGGCCAGCATAACTAAACTGCTTCTGGTGCACAGGACACCATGATGAGTGCCAGAGCACACAGAAATGCTGTTTACCTTCCCACCACAGTGGTACCTATTTATCTACTTGTGCTGGTATGCTTCTGAACTGCTAGGTTGGCAGGAACTGGGACAGAGCAATGGGAGCTCACCCCGTCGTGCAGATTCAAACCACTGACCTTACGATCAGCAAGCCCAAAAGGCTGAGCACTACCTCGGGGGAGAAAGGACTTATTTGGTTACATATATATATATAAAGTAATTATGTGAATGACCAGATTAGAATGCAATTGCCAGGAGCAACATTGAGATACTCTGCAGGAAGTTGCCTTTACTACCTTTACTTTGTTACTTTCTCCCTTGTCTTCAGACTGTGCAGGCTGCACTGGATAAAGCTAGAGAAGGCCGAACGTGCATCGTCATAGCTCACCGCCTTTCTACCATTCAGCATTCTGATATCATAGCTGTCATGTCGCAAGGAGTGATCGTTGAAAAGGGCACTCATGAAGAACTGATGGCCCAGCAAGGGGCATACTACAAACTGGTTACCACTGGGGCACCTATCAGCTGAGCTTTCACACTTACTCCATGACACAATCAATGTAATTTACTTGGGGATGTGATAAGACCAAGGATGAACATGTCAATAATCTTTATGTTACACATTCACTCTGCTATTGCAAATGTGCAGGAGAAAGCGCACCACCACCCTGCTTGCCAGCTTGTGACATCAGTCATTAAACTCGCTGTGGTACGAAGAAAGGCAACATCTACTCAAACAGTGATGCTGTTGGGAGAGTGCTCAAAACCTGGTTTTGTTTTTTTTAATCAACTAAAGTTTTGCCGAAGTATTTATATGTCTGGATTATTAGGCAACATACCTGTGACACCAGTGAAGTCAACAACTGCAGATCTGCAGCCCCCGGTCCACCTGTTGTTGGGATACTGCCAGGGAGACAGGCATCTCCAGACGATCCATCGGTCTCTCGTAGGACAGCATCAGACAGTTAGCGACACGAGCCTCAGACACATTCCAGGACTCATGCACACCCTTGCAGCAGACTCCGCAACAGAAGATGCACCCAGAAGAGCATATTTACAACTTTATTCAGCGTTGGTCTGAAAAAAGGAAAAACATGACTGCCTGCCTTCGCGTCGAGGCAACAGACAGATACAAAAGCTATATACAAAACGGAAACTCCCTGACACACAACAGCCTGCTCCCTTTTTAAGGAGGAACGGAAATATCCTAACAGCTTCCACTTGGCGCTCTGGGCAAACAGTGGCATCCACTGGCATGACCTACTATTCCTCATTTCACAGTTGTGATCATGGAAATATCTAAACGCAGGTGTCCACATATCCATAAACACGAAGGAAGCATTGTAAGGTGGCTGTGTGTGTCCATCAAGAAAGGCCATCTTACCCATGACACCTGTTCTGCAAATGAGTGCACTGCATGTGCCACTGGAGGTTCAGCAAGTTATGAAATTATATTCGCCACCGATCAAACAAGGGAGAAATTTCGCACAAAGCCAATGCAGATCTATGTATGGATTTGCACGCTGATCCATATTGCAATCATTCCAGCACGCTGAACTGTCTGGATGCATCTTGACAATGGGATGTACAGTTCCATTGCAAACCATTCAGCGCACATGAATATAAATGGATCAGGCAGGGCATGTGTTGCACCAGCAAGCTATAGGTCCATTTTTCAAATGGAGAAAAAGTCAGCTGCAGTTTTTCCCTTGCTCGTTAAAAAGGCATCTGGAGCTGCCACAATGCCTTTCTCAAAACAAAGAACACTGATAAAAACAGCTAGGGGGTGCAGGAAGCTGTTCATACTGATGCTGCAGAAAGTGACAGAAAAATTACCATCAGTGCTGCTGAATCAGGAAAAGAAAACGCAGGAAAAGGCAAATGCAGCCTCACTACACTCGGTCCTTTGGGGGTAGGGAATGTTTGTTGTCATGTGTTTGCAGAAGTGAACAACCAATGCTAACTGAATATCTGAACTAGCTTTCCGCAGCCTCCAGCCACTGTGCTAGCTGGGGCTGATGGGAATTGTAGTCCAAAACCAGGTTGGGGAAGACTGGTAAGTAAAGAATCTACACTGTATGGAAGTGGAGATACAGAAAGGAGAATTTGTATCACTACCGTCCTCCTTACTTTACCAGTTGGCTACCCAGCTACTTGTGTACAGATATGTTTTCATTAAAGCAAGGGATGAAATTTTGGGTCTTTGCTGTCTTATAAATACTTTGCTGACTAAATATCATTCTTTTTAAAAAGGATGGAAAGAAGTAACTGCATCCAGAACCATTAGGCTGAGTGAGGCGGGTGTCGTGAAAGGGCAGCAAATTGTGGTTTAATTTACTGTTGTTGTTATTATCTGGAATCAGATGTGCTACTCTGCAGTGAGGCGTAGCTCAGGTTGGGTGCAGGACGAGGCCGCCCAGGACCAGGCTGGATGCAGCACAAGGCAAAATTCAGGCTGGATAGAAGGCTCAGGCTGTGCTATAGCAATACAAAGCTCTGGTGTTGCTTCAGCAACAAACAAATTGGGCCCTATGCATCAGAAGCAGCTGAATCCCAATGGTTAGCTCTGCCTGCACTGGAAGGTTAAGGGAGTTTCTTCAGTTAAAGTGGCCCCAGCCTGCTCTTGTAGCCTCCTACTACAGTGGAGTGGGGGAACCTCTGGTGGGAACATAAGAAGAGTCTGCTGGGTCAGGTCCATGGCCCATCTAGTCCAGCATCCTGTTCTTACAGCAGCCATCCAGATACCTGTGGAAAGCCTGCAAGCAGGACCTAGGTACAATGACATCCTGCCCACCTCTGATTCCCAGGAACTGGTATTCAAAGGCAATGGTCTCACTTGGG
Source organism: Podarcis pityusensis (assembly GCF_964106645.2). Taxonomy (NCBI): domain Eukaryota; kingdom Metazoa; phylum Chordata; class Lepidosauria; order Squamata; family Lacertidae; genus Podarcis; species Podarcis pityusensis. The sequence continues at coordinate 111,984,237 of NC_138028.1, read as the reverse complement.
TTTCTGCAATGGAATCCCCCAAGTCCAATCATTCTCAAGCTGTAGGGGAACTTCGCCCTGGCTCATCTGGTGGAAGCTGGCCCTGACTGCCTTCTCTGTTCTGGTTCAGAATCCTCAGCCTCATCCCCAGAAGAAGGGGATTCTGTCTCCAGGGCCATGATGGTACCCAGAGGTGGTTGCATCCTCCTTGATGTCCCTGACAGCTGCGTGCTGCCAAGTCACAGCTGTCTTTGGCTGATTGAATGGGAAGAGCCAGGCCTATACATGACCATACTTTCTACCTTTTCATCTGGGCAATTCATGGGATTTATTATGGGGTTTCATCATCATAATGTGGAAAGGGAGTTCGAATTAGGCATCAAACAGTGACTTAGAAGTAAAGCAGCTCAAACTGATGAGTCCCAAACAAGGGCTATCCATTGGTATAGAGGTGTGATGTTCCAGAGCATTGGTTTTTTTTAAAGCGTATTTGGTAACCCCAAATCTTAAATAAGATTTGTGGAAAAGGCCTTCTCGTAAACGCAATCTGTTAATTTGGAAATATACATGCTGCCAAAAATCAATCAATTTAAAACTAGATTTCCCTCATGTAGCTGTTAGCAATTTACAGAGAGGAAACCGTTAACAGGAAAAGAATAATTGGGATTGTAGCTGGCTTGATATAAACGGTTTTCCCAAATCCCCCTGCTCTGTGTTGGAACTCTTCATGCATTGCAAATTAAGTTCACAAGGTGACATTCTAGTATCCTCCAGGCTTGTTAAGCATTGGTGATTGTCACTTAACAGGAGAATGTCAGAAATGTTTGTGAAAATTACTGACATTTACACCAAGGAAAAAGGGGGGGAAATCCTTTGGCAATAGCTCAATAATATACCTGTACTTAGAGCAAATGAAGGCAGCAACATTTATAGTACAATCCTTTTCATGTCTACTAAAACTTAGTCCCACTGGGTTCAGTGGGGTTTCCCCCCCCCCCCCAGGAAGTGGGTATAGGATTGCTTCTTCTTGCACACACAGAAAAGAAATGAATGCCTCTTCAAATACAGTACCTACTACCATCAAAAGCAAAAGATTTTTCCTTCGCAGTTAATATTTTATATTTACGTAAATTTAATTCACTAAAGTGTATCGTTCATCAGCTAAGCTTTCTTTACTCAAACACCATCCCTGCTATGATGCACTTCTCTCCCTCTGTCTCTCAAAGGGAACATGCCTTTGTGCCTCTAGAGGAGTTTTGTATTTAAAATAAAAATAAAAAGACAGAACACAAGACAGCAATATAACAATACAATTAGGTATGTGGCTTTTGTTAAAACAAAACAAAAGCACCGTACTATGAATACAGTATTCAGAAATGATTGTATGCTGCCTGGGTAAGGCACCCTACTTTTTGCATTTGAAAAGTACCAGTATGTAGCTTAATGTTATGATGCTTTACGTAAACAGCTGTGGAGAGCAAGAATGCTGATGTGAGCAGAACAGTAGACACCCAGAAATGACTGAGATAAGCTGCATTGTGTGCCAATGTGTAGTGGCAGAATTACAATACAGTACACTCATATTTGCTTATTGTGAGGATATTTTTGTTGGACCACAACTCCCATCATCCCTGACCATTGGCCATGTTGCCTGGGGCTGATGGGAGTTGGGAATCAAACATCTGGAGGGCCAAAGGATTCCCCATCCCTGGTTTAGATTTAGTGCGTGTTTATTGTTCCAGATGCAAAATGACTTTGCCAAATGTTGGATGTGTGTGAATGATATGTAGATTAATCTTTGTGACTGCCATTAATAAGGAAAATTTATTTAGCTTTGGTTCCGTCTAAACATCTACTTATGGCATGCATCCATGGTATTGCAGTGGATCTTTCCTAGCAGGAGCTGGGATGTGATGAATTAATGGTGCCGAATTTGGGGTGCCAGTTGAATATGAAGAAATGTGGGCTTCAGGTCACACCTCTGCCATGACCTTGGTCAAAGCATTATCTCTCGCATATTTGCGTCTTTCAGTTCCTCAGTCTACCAAGGTGGAAAGGCTGTGAGGCTGAACATTATGATTCCATACAAGTTGTATGTAGCACAGAGCACGCATATCAATAAATAGTTTGTCCTTTTCTAAGCTACAACTCTATATACTTATCTAACAATGATTCAGCTGCTTTCAAGGGGTAAAAACTCCTGACCTGTTAAGTAATGCAGATATTACCAGTATTTGAATGAGAAGTTTAATGTATAAAAGATGTTTCCATTTTCATCACTAGACTGCACAGTTCAAGGCAAGGGAGGGTGCAGAAATACCATGCAAGATACAAAAACACAAGTGACATATCAGTGCAAAAATACTTGCCTTCCTGTTATGTAATAACCAACTAAGTAGTTACTTTTGCTTCACATTCTTGGAAAAATCTGAGGACAGCATTATATGCTCCAGATAAGTTGTATCATATAATAGCATAATTTTAGTAAATATTAATTACTTGTTTTCTCTATTTTCAGTGAATAAATGAGACCCAATATTGTAGAGCCTTGACATTTGGTACATGTATAGTCCAAAGCACCCCAGTTGTTACACAAAGTTGAAAATGGGACATTTGTACACAGCTCCCACAAAACAGAGGATTCAAAGAGCACCCTCAAATGGTTGAGCATCTTCCAAGCTTCCCAGAAAGCTGAAATTTTGCACATTCATTGTCCAAAACACTCCACAGTTAACTGAAAAAACTGAAAGGCTCTGAAAGGCAGAGAGTAACAGTGCAAATCCTATACATTTCTACTTGAAATCCAAATTGAGTTCACTGACTCTTAAGTCCCAGCTAAGTGAGTATAGGGTTGTAGCCTCTGTGTCTTACTAAATGGGATGGGACGATACAAGACAAAAACACATATACTCCCAAAAGGTGGTGGAAATTCTGGGTCACCTAGCAAAGAAATTTGGCACATATACAGTCCACAAAACACTGATGAATAGAAAAGTCTGACAAAATGACTATATTGGGTCTTAACAGTAATAACTTGGGTCATGACATTTATCTCAGAATAGATGTCAGCATTTCAGCAGAGAGCAAAGTAAGTCACACATGGGTCACAGAGTTGCTTAAGGCTTGGATGTGAGGGAAGTGTGAGCTCTAGGGGTCGCCAGAAACATAGGTAGGTGCTTGCAGAATGCAAGTGTAATTTACTAGTAACTATACAAATGTACACATGCCCACACAAATACATAAAATGCAGTGCTGAGTAAAACTATACATCTCCTGGGCTGAGACAGAGGAGCAGGTAGGCAAAGCACTTTTCAGTTTCAGGGCAGAAAAAAATCCAGCACGCTTTGACTACCTGTACATACGTATATACAAACTTTTCATAACTGTTGGAAGCTCAGGCAGCCATGTTATAACATTCTAATCAACAGTATTTGGGTCTTAACTGATCATTATTCCTGGTATGAGAATCTCAGTCCTGGGTGTAAGCCTCTTTTCGATTTTGCAAATCAGAAATATACCCACCATTGTTCGGAATGGAGAGTGAGAGAAAGTGAAATAACTGTTTTGAGTCTTCGGCCACAGAGCATCCTTGGCATCTTAAGATGTTCCAGGATCTTCCAAGGCAAACCAACCATTAATGTCTACCGAAACTTCTTTTCTGTTGGCTTCATGAGCAAGTATATGCAATACGGAACAAAGGCTACAACCGTAAGCGGTATGGCTGCACTTTTACAGAAAGAAAGGATGTAAAACAGATACTCGGTGTGGGTGGGTATCTTGATAAAATCATAGAGCTGTAGCGTGGCTAAGGATGTAGCTATGCATGACATCCTGAAACTCAGTTTATAGCCATGTTTACCTTTACAGCCCAAGATAAACATCTCAGAGTTAATGCTGAGGCCTAGCCCAAACAGGGCACCTAAGTTCCTCACCAGTCCGGCGAATGGAGTCGTGTCAATATTGATCCACTCTGGGTTGGCACACCACTTCTTTGCCTTCGGAATAGACCACAAAAGATCAATATCGATAAGCTTCAGAACCAAGTAAAAGCCGAGAGCAGAAACAAAGAGGAACACATTTGTCTGGATATATGTTTTTAAACTTGCTGTTTGGATGGCTGGGGCATGTTCAAACGCTTCAGCAACGAGCATGCCTGTGAAGGAAGAAACGAGACATTAGAAGTGATGTGTTTACTTGAAACGGATATATTTCCATGCTTAGCCAAAAACCCCACACACCAGAATGAGAGTTTGGTGTGATATTTAAGGTATTGCAAAATGTATCCCTTCGTAAGACAGGCACCTTCGCTGTTCTCTTTTTGTCATCTGCTTAAAATGTTTTTGTTTAGGCAAGAGTATCCAGACATGAAGAACGCTGGCATGTGTTTAATCCTTTTGTTTACTGTTGATTTTAATCATCTTTTGAACATTTTTAAATACCTGTTATTAACTGCCTTTAGTTACTTTTAATGTTTTATCTTTTTAAAAATCACTTAGAGGTTACACACACACACAAACACACACACACACACACACACACACACCATCTGAATTGAAAAGGTCAGCCACAGTCACTCTGCAGTTAAGCTGAGGTGTGTCCACTTGAGAAAGTCATTGCACAGAAGACAACTTCTTGAATGGAGTTGGGTTGCAGGCGTTGGGAAACCAAATAGGCCCAGCACATCAGGTGGAGACAGCCCCACCATCACTCTGGTGTGTACCGCAATGTGGAAATGTGACTTGAAATGCAGAGGAGTTTAAGTCACTAATGGGTACATAGCCTAAACTAAGTACACTTCCTTTTCACTTAAAAGTCTTAACTAGAAGCCAGCAGCTAAATAAGTTAAAATCAGTGTGTGAAATTTAGCCCTGCTGCCACCGCTTCTTACTCCTTATCGCTTCAGAATTTTGAAAACAACTTTAACATTGACATGAACACCTGGTTAGATATGCATTCCCACTACCCACATAATATAGTGATGAACACACTTTCCCATAATTTTCAAAATCCTGTACATAGAAAATCCTGCCATAGAAAAAGAAAGCTCTGTCCTTATTACCAGCAATCACTCCAAGGATGACTTGGTGAGGGAAATGTGTTGCTATGAAGACTCTCGAGACACACACACTGATCTGAATAATCCAGAACATGCTCCACAGGAAAGACCAGGTGATTCTGTTAAAGAAACAGTTGGAGGAAATAATAACAAAAACCAAATGAAAATTATTAGACTGTTTTCCCCCTCTCTCTTCTCAGCATCCACATCTCAGTTCAGGGCTGATCAGAGTGGATGCCATTTGGCCTGGACCTCAAAGTCAAAGAGTCCTCAAATTTAGAAACTTGTTGTTTTTTATTTTGGCATTTAGCATGCCACTACAGTGGTACCTCGGGTTATATACGCTTCAGGTTACATACGCTTCAGGTTACAAACTCTGCTATCCCAGAAATAGTGCTTCAGGTTAAGAACTTTGCTTCAGGATGAGAACAGAAATTGTGCTCTGGCGGCGCAGCGGCAGTGGGAGGCCCCATTAGCTAAAGTGGTGCTTCAGGTTAAGAACAGTTTCCGGTTTAGTACGGAACTCCAGAACGAATTAAGTACTTAACCCGAGGTACCACTGTACCTGTTTTTTAAGTGCATCAGACCAAAAAAATTGCTGTATTTTGTTTTCATGTTTTGTCATTTTTAATTGTTTCATGGTGAAAGGTCTCCATAATTGGAAGCGGAATGGGCCTCTCTAGCCTTCTGTGAGGGCATGTCTTTATCATCTCACCCTCCGCTCCTCTCTCTTGAGTTCGGCATTAATGGCACATAAAGCTTTAAGTTACCAAAGGAACCGCTGCAAAATCTCCTTTGTATTGTTGCTTCTTGATCAAAAAAACAGTAACAAAAGGTGACCGAAAGCATTTTCACATTTTCGCACTGCCCATCTCGTGGCAAATGTATAATGTTCCTAAACGGGTGGCTTTGGGAAAGAGACTGACCTGTGCAGATTAATGGTTGATTTCCCTTTCTGCCTGACCGTGTAGCTCAGGGCTGCTGACACCATCACATACCAGACACATGATGATCCCATGGCATGTCCAGAGGGGCTTCCTGTGGGGAAATAACAAAGGCAGTGGTAAAATTCCAAAAGGCACCAGTACATCTCCAAAGCCCATGTGTCTGTCGCAAGGCAGGGTTGTGGGCATCTAGCATTCCAAACGACTTAATTAACAATACTGCAGTTACAGGGGGGATCAGCAAACAGTGATCAGGAGCAGGTAAGAGCCGCCTTATAAACTTCAGATGTGCCCATAGGACTAAATTGCCTGCAGTATTCATATGCAGTTCATGCAGAGCAACTAGATGCCCAATCTTAAGAGACATCTCCCATCAGACCAGAGAAGGAGAAATCACCCACGGAAACTAGCAGCCAATGAATCTTAAAAAGCAAAGAAAATAAAATCCCTAACCATAAAGGTAACTGATCCATACTCATGGTAGCAAAATTAGCATTCTAATCTCTAATCTATTAGAGATGGAGCTGCAGACCTTCCATGTGTCCCTATTTTCCAGGGACAATCCTGGATTTACAGAAGCCTTCCTGGTTTCTGATTTGATCCTGGAATGTCCCGCTTTTCCTTAGGACACCCCTATTTTCAGCAGAGAAATGTTGGAGGGTATGGAGTTATGCTACCCCTGAGCCAAGGAGATAAGTAACTATACAACCTTTATAAGAAGACTTTTGAAGGCAGCCCTGTATAGGGAAGTTTTTCAATATTTACTATTTAATAATGTTTTTATATATGTTGGAAGCTGCCCAGTGTCTGGGACAACCCAGTCAGATGGGAAGCTGTTTCCTTACATCAGTTTATTTCACTTGTATCCCGTTTACCCTCCAACTTACATGCGAAACCCAGGAGGTTTCCCATGCGATTGGCTGATGGGGCCAGTGTTCCTTTGCTTCAGCAGTAGAACTGTATCACATGTCTTCAGGCTAATCTCAATACCATGTGGTGCTGGTGCACGGCACTTGCATTTGGGGAAGGGCCATAGCTCACCTGTTAGAGCATCTGCTTTCCATGCAGAGGGTCCCAGGTTCCATCCCCAGCATCCAGGTAGGGCTAGGAGAGACTCCCTGCCTGAAATCCTGAAGAGCCACTGCCACTCAGTGTAGACAAGGCTCCACGAAATGGGCTCAGGATAAGGCAGCTTGCTATGTTTCTGTGCCTGGTAAATTGCTCACAGCTCCTTTTTGTCAAATCCATATTTCACTGGCCTGTAGTAATACTTGGTAACATGGTATGGAAAAGCATGGCATGAAGAAACACTTCAAGCAGCTGTTCTTTGCAGCCAGACTAGATATTAACTTCTCAGGGAAATGAGTACCAAGCCACTTATGTTGCTGGTCCTAAACAGTTTTATTGGTTTCCAGAACTTAAAGCCCATCCTTATAAATGATTGACTCAGCTACCCTGTAGCTGGTGGAACAAATAGTACCTGATCTATTCATTGCTACAATGATATGCAATTTTTCCTTCTCTTCCTTCTTTCTTTTCTGCAGTTAATCATTCTTATGAAACCTACTTCTGAAGTTGAAATCTCCTACTAAGACTAGCATTTTCTACACTGCTTTTCTACAGATGGGGGCAAGGATGTGAATGTTATCACAAGCAGTTGAACCAGGTCTTTTCAGTACTTCATGCTGTTTTAAATCATTCTGGGGAATTTCTTCCCTAATTTAAATCTCCCCCCCCAAAAAATAAAAAAAATCGGACAGCTGGCCATTTGCAACTCCATAGTAGTGAAGGCATACACACACACACACACACACACATACACAAAATTATTCTCACATTTATTTCCCACCTTCCTTCTATCATAGAACCAAAGGCAACGTTCCCAGACACAGACCAACCCCAGTTCTGCTTTGCAGTGGCGTGCAGATCATACTCTATATCTTACCTGGTCCTGTTTCACATGTTATAGGAAACTGCTCAAGGCATGGGGTAGTTTGGTTTGGATAGATCATTGTCTCCTGGACCCACCAATATGGACGATGACCAAACAAAATCCTGCCAGAAAAGAAAGCATTATCTTCAATGGACACACAAATCCAACACGTTATTTAGCAGCATACCACTCTCTCTTATTCTTGCTTGACGGCTAGATCAGTTTTACCATAATATGCTGAAGCAGAAGCCTTACTTTCCTTTGTCCTGTTTAAAAGGGGGAAAGATAACTCTTCAAAGCTTATATACTACAGGTTGCATCCAACTAAGGGAACAGACTCATTGGAATTAATGAGCCTAAGTTAGTTATACACATCAGTGTTAATGGATCAACTCCGGCTAGCATTCAATGAAACCCTAAATAATTTCAGTAACCAGCAGTCCCCAGAAGATTTCTCATCTCAGAAGACTGTGGATCCTGCCATTCCCAAAGTTTCCAAGGAAGCAACGAACCTTACCATTTAAATATAAGATTAAACCAATCACCGATCACTGCCACCCAGATCATTTTTGTCCCAACCACTTGATTAAGCTGGAACCAAAGAGGAAAATAAATTGAAAAAATGTTCCGAGGATCTCCGACATGTGACATGAAGTTTAGAAAGCTCTGGTATGACCTGTAATCCTTCTGCAAATGCTGAATTATGAGCACGCCATGGCTGTGGAGAAGATCCATCTTAACTTGTTAGAAACTGCACTAAGACCGAGTCCCTTGCATGAAGCAAGTTCCCTTTTGTTCTTTAGCTTCAATGGGAGAATTGAAACCATGGAAAGGAGAGTAGACGAGGACATGAAAGCAGTGAACGGTGGTTGATTTTTTGCTTTTATATTGTCCGTTCCTGGAGCATGTGACTCTTGGCAAGGACACATGGCTCTCCTGCTTTTGGAAAGAGCCCCCCCCCCCTTTTGTTTGCTTGCCATTTTAATGGAGGAAGAGAACTGAAGGACATGCTGATCTGCAGCAAATTGTGAGCAAAGGTGTGTGATGCTAAATACACGTCTTATGTAACCATTATATGAACAGTTGGGCCATGTTTGTCTGAATCTTTTGCACAGCTCATTTCTCTCAAGACTGGGCATTTGCCATTTGCACCCTTGATTAACTACTGCTGCTGCTGCTGCTATAAAAACCAGAAATACATGAATAATCGCTGCAGGCAAAAGCCATTAAAGCTTTGCATTTTTATTTGAAATTAAAACCTGCTTCTGTTACCATGCCCATCTCTAAGCATAGCCCAGGGCACTTTTTTTTCAGCCGGAACTCACCAGAGTTTCGGTACCTCTCAGGTGGGTGCCATTGCCATTATAAGAGAAGAATGGAGGCATTCGTGGTGAGTTCCTGCACCTCTTTTTCTAGAAAAATAGCACTGGTACAGCCTATTATACTTCTAAATTGCAATTGTAAACAGTAATAATACACACAGCAACAAGATCTTAAAAAAAACCATGTGCCTCCAAATAGGTTACCTTCTGTGCATTGGTCATTGTGCTGGTCTAGAAAATACTGAGAAAAAGGGCAGAACTACATGTTGCAATGTAAAAGAGGCCTGCTGTTAATAAATACGGTAGTCCATTATGAGATCTCCCTCTTTCCCTTTTGCCAAGGCCTGTTCAAGACATTTTGCCACTTGAGGTGAAGCATAGCTGTCAACGTTTCCCTTTTTTAAAGGGAAATTCCCTTATTCCAAATAGGATTCCTCACAAGAAGAGGGAAAAGTTGACAGCTATGAGGTAAAGGACAAGATGGCGCCTTCTCCAAGGCACAGATAGGAGCCAGCGGGACTGGTAGTTGAATCTTACTCCAATACTGGGAAAGGACAGTGTTTTCCACTGCAGTTGAGGGCAACAGGCTGGCACAGGCACTCACAGCTCTGGCCGCTCCCGGACCTCAGAATCTGCCACCTGAAGCCCCTGCTTCATTCTGCCTCATTGTAGGGATGATGATGAAGAAACCTCACAGTGGGGGTGGCCATTTAAACGGCAGCGCTGTACCGTTCATAATGTGTGGTCCTTTCCTTCCTTAAGATATCAGGTTTACATGGACAACAGCAGCATTGTAACATATTTGGCCTTAGAGCAGGCTTAAGCAGGGCTTTTTCACAGCTGGAACTTGCCAGAACTCCATTTCAGTCCCTCTCAGGTGGGCGCCATTACAGTGGTACCTCAGGTTACATACGCTTCAGGTTACAGACTCCGCTAACCCAGAAATAGTACCTCGGGTTAAGAACTTTGCTTCAGGATGAGAACAGAAATTGTGCTCCGGCGGCGCAGTAGCAGCAGGAGGCCCCATTAGCTAAAGTGGTGCTTCAGGTTAAGAACAGTTTCAGGTTAAGAACAGACCTCCAAAACGAATTAAGTTCTTAACCTGAGGTACCACTGTATAAGAGAACAAGGGAGGTGTTCATGGTGAGTTCCAGCACCTCTTTTTTTCTAGAAAAATAGCACTGGTTAAGCAAAGGATGCCCACCACATCTGATGTGGCAAAGTCATGAGGAGATTGTTTGAAGTTGTGCTCAATTTCACTCGCGTACAATTAGGAATGCGTCCTGATCCTGGCTGTGTGAAGATGGCTGGTATCTCTACCTGGTCAAGTAATCCTGTTCAATTTTCAAGCTTTTCACTTGACATAAATACCAATTGTCACCACAGGGGGGTGCCTGCATACAAAATATTCCCCAGAGGAAATTAGAATGGTTTTAAATATATATATATATGACACTACCGTATCAAAAAGATGAAAATGAAAATGAATGAGGGAACCAGTCTAGGCTTGATTGTTTTGTTATTTTTATGGATGCATTTTTTTAATCAGTGTGCATTGTGCTCCTTGCCAATAAGATGAAAGAAAATAGGAACTAAGAAAACAATAAAAGTAAATAACCTCTTATGGCTCTTTAATAAAAAATATGAGGGGGTGAGAAGACATTCTGCCAACTATATATGTTGTGTGTTTAATGGAATCATATAAAGCTATTGAATTTGATTCACACAACAGATGGTTTCAGTGGGTGAACTTAAAGGACCTTTTCTACAGGAGAGCTATTTCACACATTTACTTTAGCAGAGATAAATGTGTTTGAAGAAGCCTTTTAGCAGATTCAAGTCCTGCAGTGTTTGATGAAGCTATGAGGAAAGGCATCAGAGAGGTAATTTGACTTCCTAATGCTCTGGGGTTGAGAAGCATTTTTGTTATGTAATTCAGATTGGCGCATCCACCTCCCCCCTCTTTGCCCCTCTCCTGATGAAGTGTGTGAGTGATGTCAAATTCAACCTTGCTCCACAAGGTGGCTCGGCCATGTTATTGTTTGCTAGCTGGCTGGCTAGATATTAATTTAACTGTGTTATTTATCACAATATATAACATATCCATATGTCTTCACTCAACCACTCGAAAAATAAATAAATCAGCAACTGTTTAAAACAATGTAGGAACTAGTTTATGATGCTATCTCAATCATATAATGTTTAATTGCTAGGGAGAGTTTTAAGCAAGACATTTATTTATTTAAAGTATTTAAACTCTGCTCTACTCTGAACAACTTCCATTCTGATTTAGGCTGTGTACTCATTGACATTGTTTCTGGCTTCAGTGTGCTCCTGCCACTGGTGTTTGAAGCTGAGCACACATGAAGTTATCCACAATCCATATTGTCTCCTGTAGTTCAAGAAATACTGCTGTTTGATGCATTTTCCCTCAAACCAGCTTCCATCATCCAATCTGAAAACGTGAAGCTTAGGTGTGTACATTTGAGACAGCTGTCGTGCATGTGCAGTTGACAACGCATGCACAGACGACAGCCTCCTTGAACAGGAGTTTGGTGAGGGAAAGCAAATTAGGTAATGTGCATTGGGTGAAGACATCTCCACCCACTCTCCGATAAATACAGCAATGTGAAAAAGCCACTTGAAAAGCAGCAAGGGGAAACGAAGTTATTGCATTTTAAGCCTCGAATATGTGCACAGCCTCAGTTCCACCCAGAGCCTTGTGGAAATTATTTTAGCATAAGCATCTTATTGGCATGAGTGGACTGCCTTGCCTCCCAGTCTGTTTCGGAATGTCAAGACATTGGTCTCTCTTTTTTAAAAAGAACATTTTATTGTTTCAACAATACAAACTAATCAGTGGCATTGAATTCTTTCTAAATGAAGCTGCCCAGATGGTTAGACTCATTATTTTTTGAGTCCTTTAAGTGCTCATCCCTGACGGTCCGACAGCTATTTGTTTTTCAGTGTTGGCCCCAACAAAGTACCAGTTGACCTTAAAAAAATTTACTCATGAGAGGGAAATGCTTTGTGCTCTCTTTAACAGATCGAGTCTTCGAAGAATCAATTTCATTTGGAGTTGAAAGGGGCTAGGCAGAGGTTTACTGGTGTCTTTGTAACCTGTGTCTTTGTAAATATACAGCTATGAGCGAATAGCATTGAGGGAGACAGAAAGTAGATGGGGACCTACTGTAGACCTCTTGCTGATTTACAGTAGACCATGAAAGATTTCTGACTCCCAATGGGATTTTGTATGGAAGGACTGTGAGCTCTGTTAAGCCTTGGGTACTTAATAATAATTAAAAAAAAAAAAAAAGCAAAGCAAATTCCTGCCTTCAGAATTCTTTAATTCTTAGCATATATGGCTGTTGCACCTGACTCCACATTCGTGAATCTTGGGGTTCTGACACAAAATAAAATAGATCTCATAAGCCTGGTGTCTGCTGTCCCTTTTTACAGGTGATCAGTCAGATAAGTGCACAAGAAATGTTAGTTTCCACTGTCATCACCACGCCATCCTTTGTCCAGGGCACCCAAAGTCAACTCGCTCTGAGCAGGGAAAATGCTCTCAGATCCAGACAACTGACAAACAGTGTGACTTCTAAGTAACTTAGACACTTTCTACACACTCCTAGAGCACCCGCCTTCCCGCTTCACATGCCAGTTTATCAGAGCTGTCTTCTCTGTGAGAGAAGAGGATGTTGCGGAATCTTGGGCGCCAGAGATGGAAGGAGCTGCGGCCCAGCAGGAACATGAGCTTTTGGATTTGACAAATGAACTTGGAAAAAGCCAGATTAGGAAAGATAAAGTTTGGACTGATTTGGAAATGGGAGGTTGGATAGACCCCCCTATTCAGGGATGTTTGGACTTTCCGAGTCTGGCAATGGGCCGTGAGATGTTTGGAGCTGTGGGGGCTCTCAATTTTGGAGGGATTCTGAAACATGTTTTTAAATACTACATGGAGTTTAGTCTGGACTATGGAAAAGGGGCTGATTTGTTGAAAAGGGTCAAAAACATTACCAAGTTGGAGTTCCCACGAGCAAAAGGTGAATATGAAGAAGAGCTGCGGAAGGGACATGGAAGGGACTTAAGGGCCTCGGATATAAGGTTACCAGGTTAATGCGCTAGATCGATGGGATAAAAAGGACTGACAAAACCCGGGACCAGGAGGAAGGGACGCTGGATGAAGATTGGATTGTTTCTATTTCTTTTTTTTTATCACTAGGATTGTTTTATAAAATTGATGACTGTTAGAAAAATGTTGGAATGAAACTACTTGGCTCTAGTAAAAATGTTTAAAGAATTAGGCAAGAATATTATGGTTATGAGAAGTGGGTAAAAATAAGATTTAAGTTTTAAGGTTTTTTATAAGATAAGATGAAAATAGATTAAGGTAATGTAATGACAGAATATTATGAAATATGGAAAGGATTTGCTGCGATAATTATTAACTGGCATACAAAAAAAGGGAGGAGGAGGAGGTCAAAGAAAGAAGGTAATGAAAGTTGAAGATTTGAGAATGTGGGTTTTATTTTTATCTGTTTGTGGTGTATTTTTGTTTTTTGAATTTGTATTGTTGGATGTGGATTTTTTTCCTTTTTCTCTTTTCTGATTTTTCTTTTTTCTTTCTCTGCTTTGTCTTTTTCTGTAATTTTAAAAATTTTCAATAAATATCATTTAAAATATATATATATATCAGAGCTGTCTTCTCTGATGGTTCTGCTCACCTGTTGGGCATGAGAAAAGGAAGGAGGCAACATGGCTAAGAATAGCCTTGGCTTCTCCTTTCCTTCACAGCATGAAGTGATCAGTCCCTGACAGTGGTGCCTGTCTAGTGCAAAAGCCACAACATGCACTGGGTATTGGGTTCCGAATTTTAAAACCTAGGAAGCTGCCAAATATCAGATAAGACTATTTTTTGCTTCCTTAGGGAGCAATCTGGTCTCCCCACGCCCAGCTGTGATGGGTAAAACTTATCGGTTAAGGATACTCCAATATGCTCCTTTCTTCAGTGCTTTGCAACTGTGTAACCCCAATGAATTATAATGCCAAAGTGGCAATTTATTTTGCTTTTCTCTACCAGTTTCTCATTTAAATCACTTAACTCTGGATGTGGGTCACAGCTGCAGGAGCTCCTGGGGCTGCCCATGAGGTGCCCAAGATTTGCTCCTGCATGGATATAACCAATTTAAAACTAATTAAACCAATGTAGGAGTTGCTCTCTCTCTCTCTCTCTCTCTCTCTCTCTCTCTCTCTCTCTCTCTCTCTCGTGCATTGATTTGCATTTGCAATCTGAATTTTATCCACCAAGTAGCCCATTCATTTCCTTTGGCTCATCGCTCTGCTAGTCCCAGTGGTTTTCTTTAGACCTGCATGATTAAAGTAAACTTTGCCCATCTCCATATTATCCAACTTTGCTATTTCTCTCCTTTTTTGAGTTAGTAAAGACATAAATAGGATTGCAGCCTAGGGGATCTTTACTAAATCTTTACTAAATTTAGTAATCTTTACTAAATCCTGGTGCATTTTAATAATAATAATAATAATAATAATAATAAGTGCTTTTTTCTTAAAAAAATGTTTAGGGGTACTCTCATTTTGACTCAGGGAAAATCACCATTTTATAGTTCAAATTGGGAAAAGTAAATACAATGAAACTGACCAATCACCGTGCTAGATTACAACTCCTACTTCACACATTAAACGCTCGCTTCCATCTGAGACTCAGGAAACACCGTGACAGGAAATGAGGCCACCATCAGGGGTAGCAATGGAACTGACGATTCACTATGCTAGAGAAGAAACTAAAAATTTAAATTTTTCAGCTGCTTCTCCTGTTATAGTCACAAAATGTTTAGGGGTATGTGTACCCTTGCGTCCCCCCAGAAAAAAGCACTGATAATGATAATGATAATGATAATGATAATGATAATGATAATGATAATGATAATGATAATGATATCAATACCACTCTTGCAATACCAATCTTTATCCTGGGAAGACTTCACCAACCTTAAAGTGGGGGGAAATGGAACTTGGAGGTGCACTGGGAGAGGTGCATCTTAGTCTGGATCCTCTGCTTCTTCAGGCGTTGATCCCACTCCTGTCACCTGCAAAAGAGTTAAAACACTCTTATGGGATTCTGTGGATTCCCTTCCTGCCCCACTCTCACCTCGTACCACGACTGGGTAATTCATAAACCTGTCATGGCACAGTACCAGGACCTGCAAGTCCTAGCAAAGAAACAAACCACACATTTATATGGCCCGCAGAACTGTGAGTATGCAAATACACGTAGGAACCAAAAGAGTGCACTCTGCACAAGGCAACTGTCACCTGTTCTCAGTGACTATCCAGACATTTGGTCAGTTGCCTGCTGGCCCCTGAGTCACCAAAACAAGTATGTGCAGCATCGTGAGTACTCTGAGTGTAGACGCTTCACAGCAACCTTTTTCAGCCGTGGGCCGGTCCACTGTCCCTCAGACCTTGTGGGGGGCTGGACTATATTTTGAAGGGGGTGGGGGAAATGAACGAATTCCTATGCCCCGCAAATAACCCAGAGATGCATTTTAAATAAAAGGACACATTCTACTCATGTAAAAACACGCTGATTCCCGGACCGTCTGCGGGCCGGATTTAGAAGGCGACAGGGCCGGATCCGGCCCCCATGCCTTAGTTTGCCTACCCATGCTTTACAGGGTCAGCCCTACTATTAGACAGAGTGAAGAGGCCATCTCAGACTCCAGGTTTTGAATGACAGTTAATTTATTATTACTCTTATTTTTACTGGCAGTAAAATCGTGGGATTTTCTGCCTCCGGTGACGAAGTACTTGGCTGGCCTCAAGTATTATGTGCCTTAACATTGGGGAGTGGGGAGACAGGGAGTCATTCCACCTCAGGCAACAAAATGACATACCTCCCAACATTTCTCCAATGAAAATAGGGACATACGTAATCATAATTTTATTATTTATACCCTGCCCATCTCACTGGGCTGCACCAGCCACTTTGGCTGGCGTCCAACATATATAAAAGCATAATAAAACATTAAACATTTTTTTTAAAAAAACTTTCCTATACAGGGCTGACTTCAGGTGTATTCTAAAGGTTGTTGGCTCCTTGGCTCAGGGGGTCACAGAACTCCACACACTCCAACATTTCCCCAATGAAAACAGGGACATCCTAAGGAAAAGCATGACATTCCAGGATCAAATTAGAAACTGGGGTGGCTTCTGTAAATCCAGGACTGTCCCTGGAAAAAAGGGACACTGGGAGGGTCTGACTTGGGCAAAGCCTGATGGTTTAAAGTGATGCAGTAGAGTTCAAATCCTTCCCCTAAGAATTCTGTCTCCTATATGCAGGTCTGCTGTTCACTGGCATATGGAGGTTGCTGTACTGTATTTGGAATTGCAATTCTTCGGTCCTTATTCCCCACCCCCCACCCCACAGCCCCACTGATGAAAACTCTGGTGCTCCTAGGAGAGGCTCTCTCTGAAGAGAGACTTTGAGCTTTTGGCTGCAGGCAGTGCTTTTTTTCTTTAAAAAATGTTTAGGGGTACTCTCATTTTCCTACTCATATTGAAATACTGCCCCCCAATGAGGCCAAACTTAGATTCACAAAATGTTTAGGGGTAGTATGCGTACCCCCAGGAAAAAAGCACTGGCTGCAGGCCACGGTGCTCTGCAGTGCTGATCAACAGTGGCCCTCCGACAATGGTTCTGGTACAAAAACCTACAACCAATTGTACTTTTGCAACGTTTTCAGTTTACAAAGGGCCTCTTCAGACTGGGGTTTTATTCTGGGTGTGTCCTGCTGTTGCCTCCATGCCCTGCTTGTGGGTTTCCAATTGGCCACTGTGGAAAATGGTCTACTCTATTGGACTGGATGGCTCCATGAATCTCCTCCAGGAGGTTCCTTTATGTTTTGAAATTCTGTACACTCTCGATTGACATTATTTACTGGGCGGGCAGAGCGGGGCGGGGGGCATGGAAATAAAGCAACAAAAAAAAGTGATCGTCCAAAGAAGAATTTTGCAAGGTTTCTAAGGCCGTGAATATCAACTAGGATTCTGAGGTGTGGTTCTAGAGTGCAAAGCATTTCACACAGGTTGGACCTCACTGTCACCCTGCGAGAGCCTAAGATGACCGCTAGGACACTCCCAAATTTTGTCATGTATGTTCATGACAGGTGTAGCTTTATAGTGGTTGGCAAGCTTATCTGTCATTGCTGGTCTTCTCACTGAGGAGCCCCTGATAAGCACCCAACAAGCATCTCTGGGATCTCCAGACCTCAGTCTGCAAACTTTTTAACTAATGCAAGTAAATGTCCATGATTACTGTACGCATATTATCAAAGTAAACATTATATGATAACCGAGGTCAGGTGTTGCTAAGCAAATGTTTGCAAGGAGAAGGACAAGGCAGCAAAGCAAAATGACTTCTCTAACAGTGTTAGCTGAAGTCCACTTACCCTTGGTACACAATGTTTTTTCATTCATGGCAACAATAACATTAACTTCAGGCGTCATCATAGATCAGGCAGCAAATTTCCTTCCCCCTCCACTTAGAGTCAGAATGGAACAGGGATGATAAAATCCATCATCTAGAACGACTGGAATGAAAAATAATGATGATGAAGATCCAAAATTCAGTTAATTTGTTTTGTTCAGAATTATCAAATTTTGATGAGCATCCATTTATCATGTGTCCCGTGGAGACTTCTTGGTAAGACTGGTCAGAGAGCAAGAAGCAACAGGATAAGATTGCTGACCATGAGATTCCTTTTCATGCCTCACATGCAAGTTCCAAATAGTGCATCTTATAGTGCATTGTCCAGTACAGACATTTTGGACCTAATGAATATGCCTGGTAGCTCCTGGGCTAGGACCAACAATTACAGCAGCATTGTTGACCTTTCACCTGAACCCCTGACTCCAAGTCCCACTGACAAATACAGTAGGTCAAGTCCAAAGCTCAACAGCCGGGATGCACAGTCCAGGGTCAATCCAAATAGGCCAAGCACGAAGTCCAATGGTCAGAAAATACAGTCCAACCCAAAGCACAGTCCTGTAGATGTTCTAGAGCTTCCAAGTCAAGGTCCATCAACATAGAAAGATAGGCAGACACAGCCCAACAGCTCTACTCCCCTTTTCGCTTTTGAGTCTTGATTGTAGCACCTGGGCTTGATGAGGCATGTGACCCTCACCTGTCCTGAGTTGAATCCAGCTGAGGAATTCTCTCAGAGCTAAGGAGCCCCACTTGGCAGGCTGTGGGCCTTTGCCTGCCTCAGCCTCCCAGAACATACTTCCCACTGTTCCCTACACCTCAGAGCCCGCCTTGTTCGTGGAGACCCCTTTGGCTCTGATGATGGGTCGTGCTGCTCTGGTCCCTGCACACTGAACCACATCCCCTCGCTGTCCCCTGTCATCCTGTGAGCACTTCCCACAAAACCACCCTCTCCCCGGCTTGCCCCAGTGGGTCCCAGTTGCAGCTACACCCCCGCCAAGATCCTCTTTCTCCTCCCCATTGTCCTGCCTGTTTGTGACAACCTTACTGTTTGTTATGGGGTCTTGTTGAGCTGCTTGGAAAAGCATCTATTATCAGTTGTACCTTGCATCATCATCATGGTTGCATTTATCAGGTGAGACTGTGCTAAAGACTTAACAGGATTTCCCCACTGAGGCAGAGCTTTCTGTACTCCGTCCTTTATGAGCAGATTTGGAAAAATCTGCAAATTTTTTCATCCTTCTCCAAGGAGCAAAGAAATAAAACTCTGTCATTGTTACATAAAACAGGTGTGTTTTTTTTTTAAATTGGAGATGAGCAATCCTAATAAAAGAACTGAGAATTGCTAACAAACTCTGTCAGGTGAGTGCTGGCTCCTTTTTGTGTTCTGTAGATACATTTTCGTCAATGGGAAAATAATAAAGCTGGGAGGAAGCCATTGCTGCATTTCAAATGAAGTCTCTAATCAGCACCTGCACAGACGGGGAACTGGTATAAGACACGCTGGCAGCTTGCTAGACAACAGGTAAAAATAGAAGAATGCAATATAATTCACTGGATCTAAAAAGTCCAGGGAAACACAAAAGCTCTTTGGAGAGTGATGCCAAAGATCAACGCATGCTGCACAGAACTATTTTTGCAACAGGTAAATGAATGGATTCAGCTCATCCTGCTGCACACAGCACTCATTAGGAAACAACAAACGGCAATTTAAAAAGCAAGAGGATGATGTGTTCCCAAACTCAAGGCAGGTGACATGAAAGAAATATTCAGCCTACAAGTACTGAAGAAGAACCAGTTGCAGAGCACACAGTCTATTATTATAAAAGCTGTTTTATTATAGCAGTTCAGCTAGCAGTCTGATTCTTTGCTCTTTATCCCATTCTGGCCCAGAATTTATGAGAGGTGCAAAATAGCCATCTCACAGTGAACTCCTACTCAGAAGTAAACTCCATTTTGTTGGCACTTCCAGCCTAGGGGAGTGAGTCCTTGCAGCCTTAATGACATATATAGAGGTTGTGAAATGGAAAAGAAATATCTACGCTTGCATTAAATTTAATGAAAGGGAAGTGAAAATCAATGCTAACCTAATTTATTTATTGTTAGACATTCTGTGGACAGATGGTTTTAAAAAGATTTTCTCTCTGTCTGCAAAAACAGGATTTCAGAACAACATGTTGACAAGGCAGGGAGAAAATACCCTAGTGTGTCGAGTTTTGTACAACCAGAAGTGCATCCCTATTTCCTTTCTGTGCTGAATATTTAATAGAAAGCTTAGAAAAACATTTTATTATATTGGGGATTACCACCTTACAAATACTATATATAATTGTGAAATAGGTTTTATGGGCTCATTAACTATGTACTCCATATGCTGCTAAAGCAGCTTCAAAAATATATGCCATCTACCAACTGTCTTGTAACATGATATATTTTCGGGTTCTGCAAACTCAAACATAGTATCAAAGGCAATTCTTCCTGAACCAACTGTTCTTCCCCAGTGGAGATTCCTCAAGATTTTTACAAATAACCTATGGGATAACAAGCCTCATATAACCAACATGCTTAAGTCTAAGGGATTAAGGCATAGAGTGAGCTGTAGTGCCAGGCTTAGCTCACTTTGGGATGGACTAGGTCAGGCTTCCTCAACCTCGGCCCTCCGTGTTTTGAGACTACAATTCCCATCATCCCTGACCACTTGTCCTGCTAGCTAGGGATCATGGGAGTTGTAGGCAAAAAACATCTGGAGGGCCGAGGTTGAGGAAGCCTGGACTAGGTAATCAAGCCCTTATTCCTCTTCAGTCTACCAGAGAAGTTCAAGGTGTGAGGAGGGCTCAGCTGGTTGCTGCAGCTCAGACCGCATGGCTCTAACAAGCTGCTCTTGAGTTCCTAAACCAATAATTTAGGAACTTTCACCACTGTAACTAAGCCAAGTTTTACTGTCCCGAACTCTCCAGGAAAGCACATGAATTTGACCTTTGGTGAGTTTGCAAGTAAACCTTTTTTAACTCACCAAACATGTGGTCATTTTCTACACTAGGGGAGGAACTTGGGAAGGAACTTGGAAGGGCATATTTTTAAATGTATGACAGCCTATATTTCCACCCTTTGCTTTTCTGCATATTCTGTGATTTTAAATCTCTACTGGGGTTCTTTCACCAAAGAGTACTTGCCCCAAACTTGGATCATGGCATCCTGGAATTCTCCAACAATTCCTTGAACCAACATAACTAAGGTTTGCATTGCTTTATTTTGATCTCAGTTGCATCTTTTACAGCTAACAAAAAACCCTTGGAGTTCAGATTTATAAAAATTGTGCTGTAAATGCCCTAGAAATCCTCTCTCTTGGCCCTTTTACTATAACATTTTGCTCAGTGCTGTGTTGGGATTCAACTCCCTGCAAGATTGGTCTGCAGCCACAGCTAACAGGATGCTTCATGCAGTGACCACAACCTCATGTATATGTGATCAGTCTTCACTGAAACAGCATCTGTACAGTCCTTGTGTTATCTCCATTGCACGTTTGTTATGTACTGAGTTGAATAGGATCCAAAAGGCAGCACTCTGATTGGTCCTAGAACAATAGGATTCAGAATGCAGCAGTCTGATTGGTCCACAGGAGCCACTCAATCTAGTTCCAGGTGGAAGGGAATCCGCAACCTGATTGGCCTGCAGGAGAATGCCGGAATTAGCCAATCACGTGGGGCCCATTGTGTAAATAATGTATATCAGGCAGACATTCTGGGGGAACGCCATTCCTCCTCACCACTATGAGCTGAATAAAGAGCATGAAATCTTGACTCCGTGTATATTTCAATGTTTGTTTTTTATATGTAAAATTCTCTGCAAACAAAAAACAAAAACCATGGTTGCCCATACCAGTTGCAAAGGTTCAGAAAAGGGAAACCCAACTGACCAAGGGGTGGAGCAGATTTTAAGTAACATTTAGGGCTTTTTTGTTTAGAGAAAGGGTAAGAGGAGACATGATAAGAGGTACAGAAAATTATTCCTGGTGTGGAGATAACGGACAGAGAGAGTTTCACCCCCTCTCCTTTTCATAGTACAAAGCTTGAGGACACCTATGTTGCAAGATCCGAGATAGATAAAGTATTTAATCACACTTTGTATAGTTAAACCATAGAATCTGCTTCCCGAAGATAAGTGAGGGCCGCCAATTCGGATGGTTTTAAGAGCATTAGATATATTCATGGAGAATAAGGCTATCAATGGCTACTAACCACAATGGTTAAGTTCTGCTTCCGCTGTTGAAGGCAGTATGCTCCTGAAACCACAGGGAGGGGAGTGGGCTCGTGCTCAAATCCTGCTTGTGGTTTTCCCACACGCATCTGGTTGACCTCTGTGAGAACAGAATGCTGGATGAGAAGGGCCTTTGGCCTGATGCAGCAGGGGCACATCTTAGATGCCACCCTATATTTCCCCTATCCCTAGGTAGGGCTCCGGACTCCAGTGCACTTACAAGATTCAGGATTCTTTGCCATGACTGTTACCATGACACAAGAGCTTTAAATAGAGGTTCAGTCCCTGGGATCTCCAGTTAAAAGGTGTGTTTGCAGTGGCGTAGCGTGGGGGGTGCAGGGGGGGCGGCCGCACCGGGCGCAACATCTGGGGGGGGCGCTCGCAGTCGCAGCTCTCTGCCCCTACCTGGCTCACTCACTCTCTCTCACTGCAGTGCTGGCTGTGCGAATCCGATCCGAGCCGCTGGGTCGCCGCCCACTGTGGAGGGGGTGGGTGCCAGGCGTGCAGTGCGGAGAGAGAGCGAGGGACTATCTGGGGGAGGGACAGTGCAGCGGCCGCCCAGCGCAGAGCTGAGCGCGGGAGAGAACCACACCAGACCAGACCAGGCAGCAGCAAGAAGCTGGCAGCGGCGGCAGGTTAGGGGGCGCAAATTACTTGCTTTGCCCTGGGTTAGGGGGTGCAAATTACTTGCCTTGCCCCGGGTTAGGGGGCGCAAATTACTTGCCTTGCCCTGGGTGCTGACAACCCACGCTACGCCGGTGTGTTTGTGTGTTTCAGTGTCAGTCAAGTCAGGTAGCATCCTTGGAGAGCCACTACCAGGCTATTGGGTTGTTGTTTTTATTTTTGTTAGGTATTTTGTGGTTTTATATCTTGATTTATTCTGTGAACTGCCCTGAGACCCCTGGGTATAGAGCGGTATATAAATTCAATAAATAGTAGTAGTAGTAGATAGCACTAGCCTATAATTTTATTACTGTTATTTTTATTACCTATTACATTTCTATACCTCCACTCTTCCCAATTTACAGTTTACAATATTAACACACAATACTACACAATATATAAACAACTAGTCTGGAGCTTGGCATAGTTGGGTGGCATCTGTCCTGAATGCTTTAGTTGAGATTTTCCTGCATTGCAGGAGATTGGACTAGATGACCTTTGGGAATCCCTTCCAACTCTCTGATTCGGTGACAAGGTAGCACCCCCTGCGGGATATGAGACCAGTCAGAGTATTAGGGGACGTGTTGGGCGCTTTAACCCGCTCTTGTCGTTGAGAGAAACACGAACTACAATTCCCATCATGCAGATCGTCACCCGTCATCTCTTTGGCCAATAGCGAAGAGAGAACCTGACGTCGCCGGTGACTTCAATGCACGCGGACCAATCGCTGGGTCCGTTGTGCGGCGCACGCTGAGCGCGAAGGAGGAAAGCGGCCGTTGGCCGTTGGAGGCGGGCGCGAAGGCGACGCGTGATTTGAACAAAGTGGCGGCAGAGCTGAGCGAGTCGGGCGGCCGCTCGCGGGGCGTGAGTTGAGTCGCAGCCCCGCTCCGAGAACAAGGCGACCTGGACACGGACCCTTGTTCGCTGCCGAGAGACAGGCTCGGGTTTGCAGCTGCCGCGTCCCTTGGTATGGGAGGGGGGGAGGGAGGGGACTCGTCTGACGGAGGAGGGGGGGAAGTGTCTGCTGGTGTTCTCTCTATCGTTATATAAATATGTAGAGTGTGTGTGTGTGTGTGTGTGTGTGTGTACATGCGTATGTGTGTGTACACACACACACACACACACATAATGGTGTGTATAGATAGTGAGTGGATATTATGTGTTTGTGTATGTGTGTCTGTATATGTGTGTACGTATATGTAGTGTATGTATATATGGTGTGTGTGTGTGTGTGTATATATATATAGTGTGTGGATCTATACAATATAGTATATCTGTGTATGTATATTATGTAGTGTATGTGTATATATAGTGTGTGGCTATGTATAGTATATATGTGTTCGTGAGTGGTGTATATATATGGGGTGGGTGGGTGTGCGCGCACACACACTTATGCACACACACACACACACACACAGAATTCAGTTCTTGCCAGGCAAAGTAGAAACATTTTTTTTAAAAAAAGAGAATGCTCCTGATTTTTTTCCTGTTAAATAGTCTACCTCCATACTTAGGGGGTTGGGGAGCCCCTTACGATCCGTGCTTAGAATCATAGAGTTGTAGATTTGGAAGGGACTCCAATGATTAAAAACTTATTAGAGAGACATCGTCATTAATGATGGTGAGGGTCTCATTTTCAGGAAGATTCTTGAAAGAAAGAAAAAAAGCAAGTGGCCGGTCAGAAAGCTTTTTATTTACTCCACCAACTGGATTTCAAAGAATCATAGAATTGTAGGGTTGAAAGGGACCTCAAATGTAATCTAGTCCAACCCCGTGTACTGCTGGAATATTTTAGCCCAACGTGGGGCCTGAACCCACAGCCCTGAGATTCAGAATCTCATGCTCTACCGACTGAGCTATCCTTGTTCAAAATTGTAACAGCCACTTAGTTGCTGAGGGTGAACAGTTTCAGCTCTTCTTACATATGGTTTGATTTTGCTACTGGATTTCTTCCCCTGGAAAGCTTCTTTGACCCCACACCCCTTTTTTAAAATGGCAAAGCTGGCAACACCTGGATGGAGTTGTGCAGCTTGTCTTGTGTGAGGGGAGGGATTTACACTTCCCTTGAAGGTGAGCTGTAGTTGAAGAGAGCATCTGCTCCCAAACATTGCCAATGGCAGTGCAAGGAGCATCAGTGGCCAAGCTAGTTTGCCTGTTAGGATCATATTCCTGGGGAAACTTGACCTAGTAAATCATGCTCTGACTCCTTCCAAGCTGAATTATTAGCACTGTAAGTAAGGTAACTTTTAAAGATGGTTTGGAAACTTTTGGCAAAGGAGGCTGCATATTGCAGCAATTCTGTACTGGTAACATATTTTGGGTTTGGGATTTGTCTATGCAAAGGGTTGCCTGTTCATACCAAACCTTATAACAGAAAATCAGGCCCTGCAGTCTCACCCATCACTAAGAGGCAGTTAACAAGAGCAAGGCTTTCTTGGCAGTTGATGAAATGCACTTGCACTAAAAATTTATTTGGTTCCATCATTATTTCGTATTTAAAGTATTAAGTCGTATTCATTTTGAAGGGTTATATGTGTGTTAGGATTACCGTAATTTTCGCTCCAAAACACGCACTTTTTTGCTCCTAGAAAGTAAGGGAAAATGCCTGTGCGTGTTACGGAGCAAATGCACTCAACCGGAGCCATGGCTGCCGTCAGTCAAGCAAAGCGGGAGCCGCTTGCAGGGCTTTGCACGGCTCTAGCTTTGCTTGCTTTACAGCCAGGAGGAGGGGGAGGAGCCGAGGAGGAGGGAGGGAAGGAGAGCCATGGCAGCAAAGCGGGCAGCAGCTGCTTACACGGGAGGAGGGACAGATGGGAGCCATAGTGAGCCGGAAAAAGCGCCGCGTAGCCAGCAACAGCTGCTGCAGCCTCAGCTAGCAAAGGTCCGTGCGCTCTCTAAATGGAGCAATGAGGCTGCAGAGGGACGGCAGGGCACAGGAGGGCTCTGAGCCACGAGCGCAGTGAAAACCAGTAAAAAGGTTTTAAAAGCTGCTGGGGACAGGAGGGCACGCTATGAGGGAGAGGGGGAAATTACGATTCTCCCAGCATCTCAGCTGATCCGTTGAGCAGGACTTGGGTTGCAGGGGGTTCGCCATTAGCTGCGTAAAGCAGCAAAGAGGGAGAGAAGGAGCAAAGCGGGAGAGGAAAGGAGCTGCTTACACTGCTGTAAGTGGCTGCTGTCCGGTTGGCTCCTTTAAAGCAACAGTGCTCTTTCCCTCCCCCCTCCCTGCTCAGCTTGCCAAAAAGCTCCTTTTCCACACACCCCACGTGAGCTCCTTCTCCCCTTAAATCCCTCTCCTGCATCATTAGCAGCATCCTTCTCTACACACCCCATGCGTGTTCCTTCTCCCCTTAAACCCCTCTCCTGCATTATTAGCAGCATCCTTCTCTACACACCCCATGCGTGTTCCTTCTCCCCTTAAACCCCTCTCCTGCATTATTAGCAGCATCCTTCTCTACACACCCCATGCGTGTTCCTTCTCTCCTTAGACCCCTCTCCTGCATTATTAGCCGCATCCTTCTTCACACACCCCATGCGTGTTCCTTCTCCCCTTAAACCCCTCTCCTGCATTATTAGCAGCATCCTTCTCCACACACCCCACACGTGTTCCTTTTCCCCTTAGACCCCTCGCCTGCATTATTAGCCGCATCCTTCTCCACACATCCCATGCGTGTTCCTTCTCCCCTTAAATCCCTCTTCTGCATCATTAGCAGCATCCTTCTCCACACACCCCACACGTGTTCCTTCTCCCCTTAAACCCCTCTTCTGCATTATTAGCAGCATCCTTCTCCACACACCCCACACGTGTTCCTTCTCCCCTTAAACCCCTCTTCTGCATTATTAGCAGCATCCTTCTCCACACACCCCACGCGTGCTCCTTGTCCCTTGAATGCTTTTCCTTCCCTCCCCACTTAAAACGTGGTTACAAAGCACGGATCCACGTGGATCCTCAGGATTTTTGCACTGGGTCACCCCAAGTTCACCATCAGATCACATAGCATATCCATGGCTACAGCCTGCACCAAAAAACACACACGCACCCACTGTTTCATGGGGCTGCAATGGCGCAAAAACGTGGTTACAAAGCATGGATCCACATGGATCCTCAGGATTTTTGCATTGGGCTACCCCAAACTCACCGTCAGATCACGTCTGTGGCCACAGCGTGAACCACAAAAATCATACATCCACTGTTTCGTTTAGAATATTTTTTTCTTGTTTTCCTCCTCTAAAAACTACGTGCGTGTTATGGTCAGGTGCGTGTTATAGAGCGAAAAATACGGTAATTTTATATGTTCTGTCATGTTGAGAATTACATAGGGTCTTGTGAGAGCTTTTATGGCTAATGATAGCAGTCAGTTGTAAACAGCCCAACACTTATTCTGATACCTAGATTTTTGCCCTTTAAAATCTAAATGACTTGGATACGTGGGATTTTTCAATAAGCAATTATTTTACGTTTGCCCAGGAAATCAGCAAGCCTGTCTGTCTACCTGGAGAAACTTCTGAGTGATTATACCGTAATCTATTTTTAGAATCATGGCCCAGGAAAAAGGTGATGATGAACTGGCAAAACTTGCAGAACACATGAAGGAATTATGGACTAAGTTCAAAACCACTTGTAGCAATGAGAAGATTGACCAGACGCTGAGGCTGAGTGATTTATGCATGGAGTCTTTATGCAAGCTTTCAGGTACAATTTTATATGGGTTATTGCTATTAAATTATTGTTAATTGACACTTCCTGCCACGGAGGCAAAGGTGCTCTACACAGAAACCGTTTCCTATTTGCAAGGGATGCTAAACTGCAATTCTGAGCAAGTGGTGTTCCTTTAAAACATTTGTGGAATGCAGGACACACCTTAGTAGCAATCCCCTTCCATGGCTGAGAAGCTGTTGGGAGGGAGGCTGGTGGGAGAGAAAGAAAAGCCAAATTGGGTCCCATGTCATCCCATCTCCTGCACTTGTCTCTCAGCAATGTTGGGTTGGGAAGGCATATCTGGGTATAAATAAAATTTTGTGAGGGCCAAGACTTTCAGCATAGCTTATCAGCAAAAGTTATTTAAATCTGTTTTGTATACATTGTTTATAAACCAGCACAAATGTTTCAGGAGTGGGCTGGCAGATAACTGTTTGTTTTGTTTTTAATTACAGATAAATGGTCGAACAGATTAATAGATGGGGACAAGATGATCACTAAATTTCATGAGTACACAGATGGTAGAGTATGAGTTCATGAAATATTTTTGCATGAGTACATACCTTCTTGTCTCCCCTTTTCTGCAACCCCCACCCTGTACACAAACTAACTTGATGCCACCCTTTTCACCTTCTGCCCAATAATGAAGCAAATAGCCTCTCCTATTCTGAAGTCACTGTCATACTCCTGCTTTCACTTCGCAATCATGGCCATGCTCCCCACTCCCTCCTTTTTTGCGAACTCCCTTTGCACTCCCCCATTTTCATCTTCACCTCCCTTTCCCTTCCTCCTTTTTCTCAACTCTTGCTTGCACTGAGACTGCCCCCATTTCTATGCCTCTTCCTCCCTCCAATTCTGTAGCCCTCTTACTTTTGCAGACATATCTTACTGTATCTTTAAGGTGTATAGAAATCTTAGAGTGAGCCTGTCACTTAGCTTGTTTAGTTAGAGACGGTTAATTAATGGATGTTGAAAATATCCGAGTGCTTGCTTGTTAATAAAATACCTGTTCCAAATGGCTACATGGAATCTGGAACTTAATGTAGAAGACAACACATAGTACTAGGAGTCAAACAACATTAGAAGCAGCTAAGGAATGGAAGATGGAGAGGTTTGAGTAGAGCAGGGATAAAGCAACACTAAGGGGGGACAGGGAGTGGCAGTTTTGAACCATGGCTGAGGTTTGAGTAGAGCGAGTGAAGGTGGGGGATATGGGAAAAATTTGGTGGTTGAAAACAAGGTTTGAATATAGTGAGAAGGGAGTTGAGAAATGCTTTGTTGTGTTAGCTTATAGATATTGGCTTCCAGAGCTGGCCCAGCCATTAAGCAGGGTGAGCCCACGGCCTCAGGTGGCACTCTTGCAGGTACCCTGCCTTGCCCCTCTGTCAGCAGCAGAGAAGCACTGCCAGCAGCACCTCAGTGAGATATTGTCTGAAAAAAGCACCGTCGCTTCTCTGCCATGGCAAATACAGCAGGGCATGCAGTGTGACAGCAGGGCAGGGTGCCACTTCCCGTTTTGCCTTAAGCGGCAAAATAGGATGTGCTACCTCTGTTTCTAAAATCTAAAATGTCAAACTGTTGTTCTGTTACTAAAGATTAATCAGCAGACTTTGCATTTATGGGATAAGAGGACAGGTCCTTGTCTGGATTAGAAACTTGTTAATGAACATGAAGCTGATTATAGGAGTAAGTGGACAGTTCTCACAATGGTAGGATATAAGAGGTGGGGCATGCCAATTATTAATATTGGTAGCAATGCTTTTCAACTTGTTTGTAAATTATCAGGAATATGGGGTGAGCAGTGAGCATAGTTTTCCAAGTTCTCCCTGTTGCATGTAGAAGCCTGTCAGAAGAACAAATCCATTGAGGAAAAACAAGAGAAATTATCCGAAGTACTTGCTGACCTTAAGGATGGCAGAAAGGAAGAGGCAGACTTGATGGCTACTATTCAAGAACTCAGAGAAGAATTGATCATAAAAAGTAAAAGTAAGTCACAATCAAAATGGTGATAAAGAATTCTAGTTCTGGAGAGATTGGAAAATGCCATACTATTTGAGAAATGTGTGACAAAGGGCCACATCACGTTAGTTTAACTCCATGAACATGATTTCCCCATAGTGAAATGTGTACTAAAATGTATGATGTATTTGCCTGTGATTTATAAAAATCTGGCAGCTTATGCAAGTGTCACTTCTGAATAAATGCATTATAATATGACACTTTTAGGAGCTTTATAAGTGTGTTACATTTAGGGCAATAGAAAGGACTATGACTGCAATCCTTGGCATACTTTTGAGTAAATATACATAGGATTATATAGTAAGGCTTGCTTTCTAACTTGGGAAGCAAAATGACCCATCAAAATACCTTAATATAAAAAAAAAACATTGGTGGGAAAGATGTATTCATATTAAAGTATTCAGTTGAGTAGGAACACACCACATCAAGAAAATGAAATTTTGATGGGGCAGGTGGCTCATTAAATAGTATGGTGTTTTTTTTAAAAAAGCATATATTAACTCCTCATTTGTAGAATTCAGACGAGGCAGCAAACAAGAGAGGCCAAGATTTGATAGGTTTATCAAATAGTTTTTTTAAAAATACAACTTTAGGTTAATGGCATGGATGAAAAAAAAACACTGCGTCTTATTTTGTTTAAATCTCAGTTAAAAGCAAGCCCCCAGAAGAATTCATGGAAAGACTTCATAAGTCTGAAAAACTATTTAAAGAGCGGCTTGGGTTAGAAATACGCAAAACTGGTGGTAAGACTGATGTGTTCCTTTCTATAATTTCAGGGTGTGACTAGTATTGTTTTGCTGTAGCAGAATTAATCCATTAACTGCCCAATAAAAAGTGCAACAAGTGTGAACTTGAATAGAAACAGTTTCCCATGCAAGTGTGCCCTAACACCTGTACAAAAGGCTGCTGTAAAGGAGAAAGCCATTGCATCCAGCATATGCTCATGTCCTGAAAGTGCATTGTCTAATGGATAATTGGTGCTGATAGTTCCGGTCCTTTCTGGGTCCTATATAGATGAGTGA
Source organism: Podarcis pityusensis (assembly GCF_964106645.2). Classification (NCBI taxonomy): domain Eukaryota; kingdom Metazoa; phylum Chordata; class Lepidosauria; order Squamata; family Lacertidae; genus Podarcis; species Podarcis pityusensis. The sequence goes on along the minus strand of NC_138028.1, from coordinate 111,953,837 downwards.
GAAGCAGCCGCCACAACTGTTCAGTGCTGTCAGTAATCTCATTTTACAGGGGCAGCAGGGAAAAGAGGATTTTGCAATCATGGCAACAAACAGGTTGCTTTTTTGTTCACAAACCAACTTTTCGAGATGGAACACCCTAGCATTACATCATGTATGATTACGCTATCAGTTTTCTAAGTACCTAAGTACCTAAACCAAAATGATGCATGCTTCTTTGGGGGGGGGGGGGCTATCCAATCAATTATCACAATCTTGGATTGTTTTACTTGCGTACTTCCATAAGGAAGAGGCCAAAAATTGGGGTTATTGTACACATTCTCTCTTCCCTTCCAAATGCACTTTTGATTGAGCAATATACTGTGCTAGGTATATAGAAAACGGGTAGGATGGTGGCATTATATAGATGATAATGAAGTAAGTCATCAGTTAGGGTGATATCAGTCATCTGAATAAGAATCCTATCCACTGAAGGGGCACATGATCTAATGAGGCCTCTGCTCATGGAAAGGGCTGGAAATGATTTTTACTAGTTTCCCCTGCAGCCTCCACAACCAACTCTCATGTGGTTTGAGGCTCCCTCTCACTTGGAGTGGGGGGGGGGGAATTGATGAAACTTGCATTTCCTCATTCTGTGAACAGGAGCATCCCATGAGCAGAACTCCATCCGTGGATCTCTGAATCCAGCCACCCTAATCTTCAGAGCGTAATTTGAACAAAATAGGATGGCTGGTGCTATCTAGACTGAGCAGATACGTTTCTATGTAATGTGAATCCTTTAACTTGGTAAAAATACAGCAGCAGTTTAAGACTTAGTTAAATGTTGCAGGGACATGAAACGCAGGCAATGGATGTTACCTGACACACTTAACGAAATATTGTTTTTGCCTTTAGCAAGTCATTTGCAGTTTATATTCCGTTGTGTTGACCACAAAGATCTTGAGAAACCATACATACTTACCCTTACCATAAATGAAGAGGGAGCTTATGAAGGTATGTATAAAGTTTATGGATACTGTTGCATTTCATAGTGGAACTGTTTTCTATAAATCTAATCTCAGATCATCATTCTCTCTCCACACACTGTAAAAAGGCATTAGCATTTAGATTCTGCTTTAAAAAAATCACCTAATCTTTAGATTCTGCTTTAAAAAAATCACCTAATCTTTGCAGCAAGAATTGTTACCTCCAGTATATTAAGATTCACTAACTTCATGGTTTGGATAAAGTAGCAACTTATGCAACAACTTATGTTTTTCCCTATTTTCTCCTAGTGATTTCTTGTTTTCCTCCTCTGGACTGTATAGAAGAACTGCAGCAAAAAGTGAGGGAAACCAGCAATTTTTCTGCATTTATTGCTAACGTCAGGAAAGCCTTCATCGCTTTGACTTATAAATGATATGTTGTTATATATGTAAATCTGTCTGGATATCTTTTCTGCTTAAATAAAAGAAATTAGGCATTCATCGTAACTATTTGACCTTCAGATAGAGTTTGAGTTGCACCTGGGCTGTGCTACCTCTGCTTTTCATGAAGACAGATCAGATCCTGGGCTCCTCAGATTTGAACAGGGTTGCATTTGCAGATCAGAAAGTTTTGCTTTATTTAGTAGCACCAGTTTCTAGGTTACCACCCGCCCCCCTGCCCAGGCAGGGCAAATGTCATTTCCCCCTGAAGCCTTCTGTTTCATTCAGAGCTGCCCATGGAATGTGGGCACATCAAACTCAGTCTCTGAACAAGGTATAGTAAATGTCTGCTTTCACTGTATAACTCTTAAAAAAAAAAAAAAAGTTTCCCGCCCAGTACAAGCTAACACCAGTCCCATTAAATGACAAATATCAATATCGTTGTTCCTTAACAATGCAATCCCATACATGTCTACTCAGAAGTAAGCTTCAATGAGTGCAATGTGATTTACTTGCAGTGAAATGTGTACAGCATTGCTACTTTAGTGTTGGTATCACTGCTTTAAAAAGAAGTTAAGAAGGAATTTGGTATTACAATTGTTTTTAATTATTTACGATAATGACAATAATTTAACGAATGAAAGTTGAGTTTTATATAATGCCTTTCAATATTTTATTTAGAACATGAAAAAGTTCTAAACAAAGGAAGAGCAGGCACTTAGAGAAGCTTGAATTGATGTCTTGTCAAAGTGAATAAATCCATATTGTTAGTTGCACTTGCAATCTGTCCCAGTTGTGGTTTTTCAGTTTAAAAAGACGTTTCGTCATCTTCATTGAGGCTCCTGGTGGTAGAGGGAATTAATTCTTCCACATATGTAGCAGGGAAAATACCTATTTTCCCATTGAGAGAGCCATACCACCATCCATCCTCTTCCTTCTGGTGAATTTCAATCACATCACCTAATAATAATACATAGTGTTACTTTAACTTCCTTAGTCAAATAAACCAGATCTTAAACACAAGTTTCTTAATGAAGCTACATGGCTTTAGAAAGTACTCTGTCTCTATCATCCTTTAAAAGAACAGAAGGGTTTCTCTGTGAAGACTAAACCAGATAAACCATTCTTGAGTATGGCTTGTGCTTTTAAGTGTTCTTCCATATGTATGCTTAGAGCCAAACTACCGTATTTTTCACCCCATAGGACACACTTTTTCCCCTCCAAAAATGAAGGGGAAATCTGGGTGCGTCCTATGGGGCGAATGCAGGCTTTCGCTGAAGCTTGGAGAGTGAGAGGGGTTGGTGCGCACCGACCCCTCTTGCTCTCCAGGCTTCAGGAAGACATCCGCAGCCTAGGCAGCCCTGCGGGAGTTCCCGCGGGGCTGTCTAGGCTGCGGATGGCAGCCTGCTTCCTGGAGCGCCGGGCGCGCTGAAAGCAGAGCACCTGGCGCTTCGGGAACACATCTGCAGCCTAGGCAGCCCTGCGGGAGTTCCCGCAGGGCTCCCCAGGCTGCGGATAGCAGCCTCCCGCGTGGGGCGCCCTGAAGCAAAGCGCCCCTCACGCCGGGCAGACATCTGCAGCGCGGGGAGCCCTGCAGGAGTTCCCGCAGGGCTCCCCACGCTGCGGATAGCAGCCTCCCGCCCGGCGCGAGGGGCGCCCTGAAGCAGAGAGCCCCTCGCGCCGGGCAGACATCGGCCAGCCCCACAAGCTCGGGGAACGGGGGAGGCGCAGCACCGCCATCCCGCTGTTCCCCGACCTGGTTTTGGGGGAGAAATAAAGGAAAACATTTTTTCCTTTATTTCCACCCCCAAAAAACCTAGGTGTGTCCCATGGGACGGAGCGTCCTATGGGACGAAAAATACGGTAGATGGAGAGTGGGCAGGTTTTAGTCCTTCCCCCAGGAGTTTATTTCAGCATAAAGTTAAAACTCTACCCCTGGTTTTGTAGCCAGAAATGCTACAAGCTAGTCCCTCTCTTGGCCACTGAGAACAGGATGCTGGAGTAGATGGACTTTGGGTCTGATCCAGTGGGGCTTTTCTCTTACATTGAGATTAGAGGAGGGAAAATGTTACCGTTACCTTTATTCAAGCAGAGCTCGTCCTCCCTTTCAGCGTGGTAATCATATAAAGCTGTACAAGTTCCATACACTGAATCGCCATTCTCTGGTGGTAGAGCTGTTGGCTTTGAATTGCTAACAGCTACTGGAAAGTTTGGACAAAAGTGATAATATTTACAGCAGGCTATAACAAATATAGTATTGTGGTAATAACTAGCTCTTTTAAAACAACAACAACCCAGTTATAGCTCTTGAATTAATTTTTTGAGATGGAGAGATTTGAAAACAGCTTGGATCTGAAGGGCCAGGTGTATTATGTTCCATTTTAGGTATGTTGACCCCTTTTAAATTATTTAAGAAAACTGATGTTTGATTATAGTTTCCATTTTGGCCTGGCAGTTGTACGGCTGTTTTCCCTTTTTGCAGGGAGCATTATTTGCTTCTGGACAGAAAAAGTACCCATACTATATAGCTGTACGTGCATATTTCTAGAACCTGACAGCCCCATTTCCCACCATCATGATAAATTTGAAGGACTGGAGGGTGGCAGGCACTCAAAAGATGCAGAGCCTCACCACAGAGGAATGGGGAAGAATAATCCTATTATTATTCTTTAGAAGACATTTGAAGGAAGCCCTGTATAGGGAAGCTTTTTAATGTTTTATTATGTCAGATGGGTGGGGTACAAATAATAAAGTTATCAGCATCCTCATTACTAACACAATATTTGAGCCCCCAGAAGGCTCAGCTGCTTTTTAGGCTTTTAATTTGTACCGAAACTGTGAGAGACATCTTACTAGCTAGAAACTTTTCACTTGCTCCTTAGCTTTCTACTGTTACAGTGGTACCTTGGTTTTTGAACGTAATCTGTTCTGGAAGACTGTTCCAAGTTGTAAAACGTTTGAAAACAGAACAGCTAGGCCTCAGAATCTTGCACTCGGCGGAAGCCGTGTGGCATGTTCGACTTCCGAGGCATGTTCGAAAACTGAAGCATTTACTTCCAGGTTTACAGTGTTCAAAAACCAAAATGTTTGTCAATGGAGACATTAAAAAACCGAGGTACCATTGTACCAGAATGGCAGCCATTTTGCCAACTATGTGATTATGAGAGAGAAGAGAACCCTAGACTTCACATGCTGATCCTGCAATGGATTGTGTCCTTACCTGGTGGACAACTGTTAATTCCTTCTTCACTGGTGGCCCCTGTGCTCAAAGTTTGCTTAAAATGTTTCTTTTTAACAGGGCAGGTGATTGCCACAGAGTGATGCACACAGTCCTAACAGTTTTGGGGGAAAGAAAAAAACATTGTTAACAGGAGAAATGCTAAAAATTGAATTGTTTTGGGCAAAAGTACTGTACCTAAAGGCACGTGAAAATAAATATACTTGAACAACGCAGGGGTGCAGTTTGCACATAATGCTAAGCCAAACTATAGCTAAGTGTAAACATGTAAACATTTGCATACTCTGAACAAATGTTGGCTATTTCCCCAATTGCTAAGATATGATTTGATAGTCTCCCCCAGACAAACAGTTATATTTTCTTACATAAAGCAGCTTTCCACAGGATTCTGTTCCATAATAAGACTGCATCTTTACAAGTAACACTAATAAACTATATCCCTTATCACTTTTGAAGCTGCCAGTAGTACAAGTGAAAAGGATCTAGGGGTCTTTGTAGACCACAAACTTAACATGAGTCAACCGTGTGATCCAACAGCTAAATAAATAATGCTGATGCTATTGTAGGCTGCATCAACAAGTATAGTGTCCTGATCAAGGGAAGTAATAGACCCTCTCTATCTTGCCTTGGTCAGACTACTGTGTCTAGTTCTGGGCACTCCAGTTTAAACAGAATATTGACAAACTGGAATTTGTGCAGAGGAGGGTGACCAAGATGATCAAGGGTCTGGAAACCAAGCCTTATGAGGAATGGTTGAAGGAGCTGGGTATGTTTAGCCTGGTAAAGAGGAGATATGATAGTTATCTTCAAATATCTCAAGGGCTGTCACATGGAAGAGGGAACAAGCTTGTTTTCTGCTCCAGAGGGTAGGACCTGAATCAATGGATTGAAGTGACAAGAAAGATTCCAACTAAAAATCAGGAATAACATTCTGACAGAGTTGTTCAACAGTGGAATAGACTGCCCTGAGAGGTAGTGGTCTCTCCTTTCTTGGAGGTTTTAAAGCAGAGGTTGAATGACCATCTATCATGTTTGATCTAGTTGACATTCCTGCATTGCAAGGGGTTGGACTAGACCAGTGGTGGACAAACTTGGCCCTCCAGCTGTTTTTGGACTACAACTCCCATCATCCCTAGCTAACAAGTTTGGTCATAGCTGGACTAGACCCTCAGGATCCCTTCCATTCTATGATTCTAAGTTGTTTTTATAATTATCCCCTGTACTCAGCTCTAGCAGGCAAAATTTCCAGTGGAAAAATGACCTCTTTATAAAACAGCTAAAAAGTGAGCAGTTGAAAACTAGTGTACAGCACAATCTAGCAATCTAAAAGACTTCCCAAAGATTACTCTGCCCCATCATAGTAAGAGTTATGATGCCAAACCAGACACTTAAAGTTCAAGATACAAGATAACTAAATAAGTACCGTATTTTTCGCCCTATAGGACGCACTTTTTCACCTCCAAAAATGAAGGGGAAATGTGTGTGCGTCCTATGGGGCGAATGCAGGCTTTCGCTGAAGCCTGGAGAGCGAGAGGGGTCAGTGCGCACCTGGTTTGGGCTTCAGGCAGATATCCGCAAGGCATGGGAGCCCGGCAGGAAGTCGCGCCGGTCTCCCAAGGCTTGCAGAGAGCTGCCTGTTCTGGGGTCGGGGGAAGCTCAGGCTTCCCCCGCCCCAGCCCCGCGCCTGGGGGGGAAATAAATTTTTTTTTCTTTATTTCCCCCCCCCAAAAAAGAAAACTAGGTGCGTCCTATGGGGCGAAAAATATGGTACTTTGAAGAGTAAGTAAAAGCTTTTGTTTAGCTGTATTGTAATAATAATAATAATAATAATAATAATAATAATAATAATAATAATCTTTCCCAAATGTATGCTCTTACCAGCAATGACATACTGGTCCCACTAATGGCAGGTGAAAGAACCAGGATGTACAGAAGGCTGTAATAGTTTGTGGGATTGGGCTGTAAAAACATATCCTCCAAATTAGCCTCACACATGTTCCCTAAAAGTGCTTTGACACAGGCCACAACCCTTCATAGTACCTTTTCCTTCCATTTTGAAATGCAGTTCCTGGGTTCGACTGGTTTGGGCATCTGCTCAATTTCTGCAAGCACAGTCGCCAGCTTGAAGTGGTTTGCATGCAGAAGGATAACTTTCAGAGATGTCTAGTAATACAGATAGTTTTTTAAAAAATAAAATACTGTTAGTAAAATGGTATTTTGCTTCATGTTGATTTCGGGTGGGGGCAGGAGTTGACCCTAGGGATGGGTGAATCTCAATTTTGATTTCCCTTCGTTTCCCCTTTTTTCCAATCTATGTTCAGTTGAGTTCTCCACATTTTCACACGTTTGCACATTTTTCCTAATACACTCACGTTTGATTGCAAGTTTGCCTGTTAAAAGATATTTTTTGCAAAGCAATTCCCCCAATATAATTATTTTTTGTATATTGTTTTCAGTAATATATGCATTTGTAGGCACACTTTATCCTACTTATATGAATTTTTGTACACATGATTTGGTTGCATTTCCATAATTTACAGAAGTGAATTTTGAAGGATGGATGTGTTTTGGTTTACATCCTGTTTTGGAAAATGCAGATTACATAGGTTCACCTTTAAATGCAAACTGAAACAAATTTCTGTACCATCACTAGTTGACACACACACACAGACTTCCAGTTTAAAATGTACTACAGTACTTCTCTTATTGTCTCTTGTCCTAAAATAAATCACACCCAATTTGGCAGGTTATTCTATTCCAAACCTGCCCAGTTGATTTTCTAGTGATTGTTTGAGGCATGGACAATAGATATTAGTGAAAGCTGGATTTGAAATGAACAAATTAAGCCCAGGCAGGCATTAAAAAGATGGTATAAAACTAATTTACAGATTACAGTCAAAAAATGTTACCTCATCAAGCTGCTCAGTGATATCATTCTGATTCTTTGCATCTGAGAACTGTGGAGATTCCGTATAAGCGTTAAGCATTCGTTCCAGACCTTTAAAAAGAATATTGAAGGAATAACCATTTATAAAAGATTAAACAATCTGTACTATAGTGTTTTCCCCCACACACAGAACATTTACTAATCTTTCATGCATATGTCTCTGGAAAACAAATGCTTCATAAAATGTTTCTGGAAATCAACTGTAAAGCGTTATAGTGCCATTAGAAAACTCCCAGGACATATTTATTTATATTAAAAAATTAAGAGCTACTTTTTGGCTCAGTAGGCCACAAAGTGGTGTACAATCATATTGTGATAAAGCAGACAAGGTAATAAAAGACGCAGCAATAGCAGTCATCTGGAGGACCCAAGATGATCAACTGTTCAAGGAGAACAAATTAACCTAAATTAAATACTGCCTTTATTAACTTTCAAAATGGCAAGAAGGAAGAGGCTAGCCAGCCTGGACTATTAAGTGGGCAATTCCTCTGTTAGCGAAGGGTGACTTGTGCATTTATTGTTTGCTTTCATTTGCTCGCTATCCACCATGGAAGATGCAACAGGTTGCCAGTTTCCAAACCAATTCAAGTGTTTTAAACCCTAAATGGCTTAGGCCCCAAATATACAAAATACCATCTCCATCCCTACTGGCCCTTTTTGTTAAAACACATCAGAAGTATGAGGAATGACAGCCTGAGAAGGCTTTTTCTGTGGCAGCTCCAAAATTATATACAGTCGTACCTTGGAAGCCAAACGGAATCCGTTCTGGAAGTCCATTTGACTTCCAAAACGTTAGACTCCCAAGGCAAGGCTTCTGATTGGCTGCAGGAAGGTTCCAAAAGAACATTCACAAACCAGAACACTCCCAGGTTTGCGGCATTCAGTGTGGAATGTAAGAATGCAGTCAAACACAACATGGCTAGAGTAGAGATGAAGGTTGTCTCAGTCCTCCAGCCAGAACTTCCTGCTTTCCAGGACTGAGATGAAACTCCCTATGTGTAACGAGATGGGCGTGGCCTCTCCTGAAGTAGAAAAGAATCACAGGCTGGCGATCATCTTGTTTCTATCAATGTCATCTTAACAACAGCACTACTAAGATGCACCCTTGGCTCCAGGCCAAGAGAAGAAAAGGGGGGCTTTCTCTCATAAGGAGATAGTCACCACATTTAAACTATGTTATAACCTTTTAAAAGTCTGCCTTCTGGGTACCTTTGTGTGAACAGATGATTACTTGTAAGTGTTTTATACTTTACAGAAGACTGCATAGCATCTTATTTTAGGAGGGATTAAACGGGAAAAATACCAGGAAATATTTACAGAGACTCTAACGAGTCTGAGCAAGCTATCTGATGTGCGTGTGTTTAAAAAAGGGGAATGTTAATTCTGCTGATTTTGTTGAACTTGTAAAGACAAGTTGGGATAGGATATCTTAGACAATATATCCTCCCCCGCATCCCTAAACATTCCCACATTCAGGAGCTAAGGTGTTTGTCAACCAAGGTACGACTGTACCTCCCCACAGAGATGTATCTAGCATCTTCATTGTACAGCTCTCACATTGGGCTAAAGAGATCTCTTTCCCCTGCTCTTTGAAAATTAAGCTGTTTTGTGGAACCATCTCATACTGTTTTGTACACTGCACTGTTCCATTTGGAACGCTTTTGTGTGCATTATAATTGTAATGGTTTTATCTGTTTTTATAACTGTATATTCTGTTATTGTAACTCCACCCTGGAATCTTATGCTAAAGGGCAGGTAAGAAGTTTTATAAATAAGTATAGGTAAATAACAGGGACGCGGGTGGCACTGTGGGTTAAACCTCAGCGCCTAGGACTTGCCGATCGCATGGTCAGCGGTTCGAATCCCCACAGCGGGGTGCGCTCCCATTGCTCGGTCCCAGCGCCTGCCAACCTAGCAGTTCGAAAGCACATCAAAGTGCAAGTAGATAAATAGGGACCGCTTACTAGCGGGAAGGTAAACGGCGTTTCTGTGTGCGGCTCTGGCTCGCCAGAGCAGCTTCGTCACGCTGGCCACGTGACCCGGAAGTGTCTGCGGACAGCGCTGGCTCCCGGCCTCTAGAGTGAGATGAGCGCACAACCCCAGAGTCTGTCAAGACTGGCCCATACGGGCAGGGGTACCTTTACCTTTATAGGTAAATAAGCTGTGTGTTGAAGGGCTAACAATGCACATAGCTTCCTTACACATTTGTCTTCAATTCCAGGGGAATTGGTTTTAGTCTATCAATCTATGGACTCTTGTCTAGGCCAGTTTTCTCTAGAAGCAATGTCAGGGATTGAATGGTAATACTCAATATATCAAGGCATACAGGCGGCATTTCAAGGCACCTGCTTTGTCTTGTAACGCCTTCTCCAAGTCCTTTTGAACACGTAGTACTTTGGCTTTGATGGAAGCCTGTCTCCTCTCTTTTTCGATGAGGCTCGTAGCATCTTCCTCCTTTTTGCAGGAAAATAAACCCACGTTTTAGACATGCAGTTCAGATGGAAAAGAAAAAATGCATCCAAGCAGGAAGGTGTTTATTAGAAGTGCAGAAGTACAATGAAGCCTGCATTTGGTATTACTCTAAACTCAAGCACACATTGAGTGTTGACACTGGCACGGTCTGCACAAATCAAGTCCAAGTGACGACATGGTTGACTTCACCGTGGCTTCATGCACCACAAAATGTTTCAGTATTTAGTCTCAGATTAAAAAAAGCAACACTGGCGGCAATAGCTCAGTTGGTAGAGCATACAACTCTTAATTTCAGGGTTGTGGGCTTGAGCCACAAGTTGAGCAAAAGATTCCTGCACTGCAAGGGAGCTGGAATACATGGTCCCTTGTGGTCCCTTCCAACTCTACAATTCTCTGATTCTAAGGCAAGGCAGCGATCCATCAAAGCACTTAGACCCCGAGAGCATTTTCTTAGCAAAGGAAGGTGAATGTCCTATCAGCCAGAATTTATGGGTCTCATGGTATTCTGGCAATCACAGGTGACGGCAGTAGAGATTAGCAAGCACTAAACTAACCTGTATATTCTGTCCAAGACTCTAGTTTTCTGAGAGGGCCACTTAACAGAGGTGGTAAAAGGTAGCAGACCAGGCCCAACATCTTTCTAAAGTAGACATTGGGATGTTCTGTTGCCCACAGACATCAACTGTCCTGCACTCAATCTTTTTGCCTTCCACACTGGCAACTGGGGCAAGCTGGTCCTACTTAGAATATTACAGATTCGCCCTGGGACTTTCAATTCCTGATCCCTACTCAAGTCTCCAGGCCCCAAGCAATGGAGTTAGAATATATCAAATAGTGTTATTTAGTCAATATTGGATTGTGCTAAATTATTATTCTCAATATGAAATAATTTGATTGCACGCATGCAGCAATATTATGAGTTGCTCGGCAAATCGCCATTTCTAGTAACAGAACAATGTGAGGTAGCATACAAATGTTACTTTTGCAGAACTTCCTTTCCCTTTATCTTGAAATGTTAGTTTTATGGTGCAACAAAGCAAGGGTGGTACGTCAGAAGAAGCAGACATTCTATGAAATTATGCACAAGCATGGATATTATCAGAAAGATGATTTGAAAGAAGGTTCGTTAAAAATCAGTGAAAGGTTTAACACACCTCTGATTCTGTCTGGCCCCCAAAACTAATGAACAGGGTAATTACCTTGGAATTCTGATGCTTGCCCATTGTGTGTGTGTGTGTGTGTGTGTGTGTGTGTACATGTGAACACAGCCCTATAGTTTCCCCCGCAAAGTCTTTGACACATAAAAAATTGAAATATGTTCCCAGCTCAGTTGAATAATAATAGTTACAGACAATAAGCTTATCCAGATCCATTGTTTGGATACTCCAGTTCTGCTTATCATATTGTGCTTTTGCAATGCATAAGCATAATTGCTGTGCCAATAAAACCTTGTGATTAAGTGGCATGCAAAGCGACAGTGCTGAAAAAGCAGCTCTCTGTTGCTATTGTATTATAGCTTAGTAATTGCATAATGTTGGATTCCCCCATATAGACAGTTACAGGAGAAAATATAATAGTCAAGAAGGCACCCGCTGTGGCTTTTGGCTCTGTGGATCTTAGTTTCTGATTTATGTCAACTGCTTCCTCTGTGTGGATAAAGCACTGGCAGCACCCGTTGATTTGTGATCAGTCCTTTGTGAAGCAAAAACAGCAGTGGCGCCAAAATATTACAAGCCTTTTTAAGGATCTTGAATGTGGCCTGGCTGCTTCAGATGCTCTACAGTTGGGGTGTTAATTTAGAACTTGCATTATGAGCTGAACATGGTTGCAATGGCATTTATTGCAAGAGAGAACAAAACAGTGTTCAGGTAATCACAAACCTATTTGCAACCTGTAGATCAATATTTTCATAGTATCTGTTTATTAATACACAAACTGCTTCTCAATGTTTTGTCCCACTCTTGCAACACACTCCTGATTTTTACAAGATGTGGGCCATGGGTAAAGCCTGAATATTCCGTTTGTGCTCAGTCACAGTAAAATGCACGTACCATGGTTTATTCATATGCAATGTTAGCATGCCAGCATAGGACCTTGAGAAGCTGCCCTGTACTAGGTCAGACCATAGAACGATCTAGCTCAGTTTTGCCCATAAATGATTGGCTGAGGGTGTCCAGGTTTGCAGACAGGGGACATTCTCATCCCTAGCTGGAGATGCCAGAAATTAAACCTGTGCAATACAGATGCTCTACCACCGGACTACAGGGCCAGCAGGCCCATCTGGGCCACCAAAGTACTGGTGTGCTAATCGTACACTTGAACGGGCCAACACACATGGTAATAGTAGTCCTAAGGAACAGAAGAGGCTGGAGGTATGCAGATGGGAGCAATCTTGAGAAATGGGATCACGGATGGCAAGAAATCTATTCAGTTCCCATATTAATTGTTTCCCCCATTTACTTTCTGCCAAATTGTGTCATTCACCCTGACAGGGAAAGTAAAGTGCCGCAGTTAGGCACTGGTGAAATCAGAGCAAAACCTGCCTACCACTGGGTAGCTGGCTCTCAGTTTTATAGTTTACACAGAATGCACCAAGAGGCATGCCATTACACTTCCTCCAGAGGTTCCTACAGCAGTCAGTAGTACTGGGCAATATTTTGCTTTCAACATCATGATATAGCATTGGCTAAACATTGCGATATACTGATATGTTACGATGTCTGAAATAAGGATGGAGCTACGTAGAGGCACAGGCTGGCTTCAGTTTTTACTGCAATGTGGTTTTCGCTGGCCAATGCTCTTGTGGTTCGCTGCTCCCTGAAGGAAGCGGGGGAGAGCTGAGCCAGCAGAGCTAACGGGCTGCAGGAATCAAGAGAAGCATTGGTTGGTTCCATGCTTTTTCCTACATTGTGATTTTTGCATAGCACACACACAAACATCCTTATTCACGATATATTGCCAGGTCAAAAACTATGAAACCGATATCACGATATGGACTTCAAACTGGGTTTGGACGATATATCGATAAATCGCCCAGCCCTAGCAGGCAGCTCCTATTGCCATACAAACATTGCCCATCATGATGACAAGCATTTCAGTAGTGCACTTACATAATAGTCTGTTAATAACAGCTCCAGCTTGGTCTCTGTAGCAGGCATAGACATTTCTTCTCCTAACATCTGTGTGTCCTTGTGTGCATCAACTTCACTGACTGCATTATGAAGCCTTGTGTGGCACTAGAATCAGGACAAACAAGATTCAATATGAAGAGAAGTTCTAATAGTATTTAGATGGAAGTGAACAGCGCTTGGAATGGACTAGTCCCATTGAACAAAGTTCACTAACTAGTTCAAAAATCTCTGAACTACACCTGAAAGTAGTACTTGTAAATGTCAGGTGTTCTAAAGGTGAATAAAGTTCAGTTTGGGGATAGAACTTTGAATGATTTATAGTTCATCTTCATGTTCATTACTTTTGCCCTCGCCATCCCCCAGCAGGAGGCCCGGAGGTTGATTTAAAAAAATCAACTAAACATTTCTAAAGAAAGTTGCAAAGCTAAATGTGGCAGGAACGGTCTAAGGCTTATTAGGCTGTTGCTAAAGACACTAAGTCAGTCACTGTTGCTAAGGAATCAGAAGGAATGTGAGGCATTTCCTGCACCTGTTCTTGGACCTGTACTTCTTGCTGCAAACTATTCAGGTTAGAAGAGAGAAATGCCTCACATTCCTTCTTTCTGATTCCTTAGCTTTGTGCCTCTAACAGCTGTGTAGGTGGCAGAAATAAAACAGAGTAAGTCTTCTAGTATGGAAATACAATTATGGGGAAAGTTTAACCTGCTTACGTTCTGTCTGTCAGACATCTTATTACTTGTGTGTGGCCTCCGATTTGCTTTTGGACTTTGGTTCAGCATATTGGCTGGTAATATTCTGAATGCTGAAAAAACGTATGCCAAGGATGAACTTTTTATGAACTAAAAGGTTCATTTGGATGAACTGGAACTGAACCAGTTCATTTTGCAAAACAACTTTATTGAACTGGAAACAGTTCCTTTTTAAAAACGAACTTTCTAACCACTGGAGGTGAAAAATCGTAATATTACATACCGCAATTAGGTTCTGTGCCAAACTGGAAAGATGCTGGCTGTAACAATTTAATGTATTGCACAGAAGATGCAGTCGCTCCTTTTCGAGTTCTAGGATGCTCTGTTGAAAGGAAGGGAGGAAGCCATTACCATACAAAATGGGCGATCTGCAAGGATTAGACTGGTCTGCTGCACACAGAGCCACCAGAGGAACCCCGTACCCAATCCAGACTATGCAAAAATAGCTCCTGCAATTGAGAACCTGCCACGTCCCAAGACAAACTGCTCCACTGCTGAACAGCATTACCAATAGAAAGTGTTCCTAATATGTCCCCCAAAACCTGCCCTGCAATTTCCACCCATGGTTTCTAGTCATGCTAGAACTATTATTCTTATTTTATGCTTACTATTTCATTTACAGAGCGCTCTTCATTAAAACCCCCCACAGAAATTTATATAAGAAAACAACAACACAAAGCTATCCCAACACCAAACAGAAAATACACTGAAATCAAAATACAGTTGTACCTTGGTTGTCAAACGCCTTGCGACTCAAGCGTGGAAGTGAGTGTTCCGGTTTGCAAACGTTCTTTGGAACCCAAACGTCCGATGGGGCTTCCGTGGCTTCCAATTGCATGCAGGAAGCCCCTGCAGCCAATCAGAAGCTGTGCCTTGGTTTTCGAACATTTTCGGAAGTCAAACTGACTTCCAGAACGGATTCCGTTCAAAAACCAAGGTACAACTGTACATAATTTTTTAAAAAAACAGAAGTGGGTATGGCATTTCAGAACCCCCATATTGCAACAATACAATACAGTTCGCTATGAGTCATCTGGAGCTCTCCAAAGCCTGGATGAATGGGCAAGTCTTTAGCTCATGCTGAGACTGATAGGGTTGCCATATGTCCTCTTTTCCCAGGACACACCCTCTTTTTCCAGGGTATGTAAAATGAGAGTTATAGTGATCCATAGTTAAAAGTAGAAGTTGGCAAATGTGTCCTCTTTTTTTGCTCTTCAAAATATGGCAACCCTAACCAGGAAAGTAGTGATTTGCCTCTCAAAACCTTCTTGAGGTAATATATGAACTTGTATGTGTGTGCGCGTGCACGCACGCATGCGTGTACAAATGAACATACTCTTAAAATTTTGAGAGTTAATTTTATGTGTACTATTATATTCTAAAGGATTGTTGAATATTGCTTTATTTGACATAAGTTGCTTATTTTAAAGTTATGTATTCATTATTACCTTTGTATTGGATCAGATTTCTTTTTGCCAATTATTTTTATTGATTTTCTGAATTTCAACCCAATCTTCACAAATTATTACAATACCAAATTAATACAAATAAATGACTTCACATTTGCCACTGCTGATGCCACCTTAGCTTCTAATATTACTGCATCAAATATTTTGCATTATCTCCAATTACAATCCATTACTGGATCAGATAAGGTGTGCTACCTTGTATATTTTGTTGTTGTAAACTGCCTTGTGTAAATAGAAAGGCAGTATACAAATGAAAAGTGAAATGAAATGAAATGTATTAAGTCTGAATTTCCCTGCATCTCATCCATACCTCTCAGGTTTTTGGTCACTGGAATTATCCATTTGTACAAGCAGTATTTATGTGGTGTGGGTTGCTAAAAAAAAAATCAATTTGCAGAGGATTCTGTTCTGTGCTGTACACTTTAAAGTGCTAGAAAGGTGCATGTGCCAGAAATCTAAGTACAGTGGTACCTCGGGTTAAGAACTTAATTCGTTCCAGAGGTCCGTTCTTAACCTGAAACTGTTCTGAAGCACCACTTTAGCTAATGGGGCCTCCTGCTGCTGCTGCGCCGCTGCTGCACAATTTCTGTTCTCATCCTGAAGCAAAGTTCTTAACCCAAGGTACTATTTCTGGGTTAGCGGAGTCTGTAACCTGAAGCGTATGTAACCTGAGGTACCACTGTACTATCAACCTAGGTAAAAGTAAAGGACCCTTGGATGGTTAGGTCCAGTCAAAGGCGAATATGGGGTTGCGGCACTCATCTCGTTTTCAGGTCGAGGGAGCCAGCATTTGTCCACAGACAGCTCTCCAGGTCACAAGGCCAGCATGACTAAACTGCTTCTGGCGCGACGGAACACAGTGATGGAAGCCAGAGTGCACGGAAACACCATTTACCTTCCTTCTGCAGGGGTACCTATTTATCTACTTGCACTGGCATGCTTTGGAACTGCTAGGTTGGCAGGAGCTGGGAAAGAGCAATGGGAGTTCACCCCGTTGCGGGGATTCAAACTGCCAACCTTCTGATCGGCAAGCCCAAGAAGCTCAGTGGTTTAGACCACAGCGCCACCCGCGTCCCTACTATCAACCTACTCATTACATCACACAGGTACTTAGGACCCCCCGTGAGTGGAAAGGGTGCACCCAAACAGCCATAGGCACACATGTGAAGCACATGATTCTCCCTCCACTGAAATCAAATGGGTTTAAAAGTGTTTTGCTTTGGCTGCATTGCACCCTTCGACTCTTTTATGTAGGTGTTCCTTTAGCTGAAGAATGCTAAAAGGTTTGGAGCAGAACTCAGCATGTGATTAAAAATACAGTAACTCTGTGGAGGTGGTGATGCTTAACAGCATTTAATTAAATTTCTGCTTCTAGAAAAGAAATGATTGAGTATGAAATTTACGGCCAATCTGTTGATGCTGGTGCTTTTTTGGGGGGTGGGAGGGTGTTTCTTTAAAAAGCCACTTTGATGAATTATATTTCATTACGTTTCAAGTCAGATTATAACGTTGTCTATGACAAACCAGATGTTGCGGCTTTGTTGGATCTACAAATTTTGCCATGGGGGGTAAACGTCCACACTGACCCCATGGGTCACATTCAGTGACGCTTCTGAGCCTCTCTCCTCCCAAGCCGTGTCATAGTCATGGCAGTGAGTGCTGTTTTCCACCCCCAGGCAACACACTAGGCCAAAGTACAGCTGAGCTCAACGCAGCAGCAAAATGACCAGGGATCACCAGCAAAGAGGCTGGGATTTCCTCTCCAGGAGCCCAAATGTTTGCTTCTTCATAAGCTTCGCTTACGGTTAGGTGCAAACTGGGGCTCTGTGTGAGCCTCCACCCTTTTGAGATGGGTGAGAATCAAGCAATTTCAAGGCTAGATTAAATGGCCTGGTGTACTGGTACCAAAGGGTATATTCCCTTAAGAAACTAGGAAGTATAAGCAGCCCCAGAGAAGCAGGGGAAACCCAGCCAGATAGGCGGGACATAAATAACAAAATCATCATCATCAAGCAATTCCAGTGGATGTCGCAGGACTGACTTTCTTATTCCCTGGGACGATTTGCTATGCTAGCATTTGCTCGTTCGTTTGAAAAATGTCTGTACAGGGGGGAGAGAAGGGGTAAAATGTAAACCAATAGGAAAGCCAGGGGCGGAGCCTGTTAATGGTTTCAGAACTCACAGAGTTAAAGAGTTCTGGTGACGTCTCTTTCCTGAGGCGTGGTTAGAAACACTTAAGGGAGGGGTTTGACTCCGTGTGTTTCAGTCTGACTTTCGGACGCCATGCGAAAGGGAGAATGTGTCAGTTCTCGCCAGGTCTGAATTTATGATGTTATTCTACATGATTAAAGAGCAAGGGGAGATAAGGACTGCCTTGTGTCTGCTCTGATTTATTCCACACGTGCTGCACTCTGCTTCTCACCGCTGTGTTTCGCTCTGCTACCGGCAAGAGAAAGAGGCCTGAGGAGGATTTTTGCAGGAGGCACGGATAGCTTGCAGAGTTTCGCAACGGAAGTGGTGCCGGGCTCCATGTTCAGTCTCTGTGTACACTCTTGTCCGGTGTAAATAATCCGAAGAGAGCCTACCTGTATATAAAAGGGCTTAGCCCGAGGTTTGAGTTAGTCGTTGGTGGGTAGTTGGTTGGTTTTAGTGGGTAGGTTGGTTGGGAAAGGCAGTTGGAAAAGCAGTTGGAAATAGAGAGACAGTTAGTGCAGTGGGTTCTTGTGTGAGGGGAGGTAGAAGAGATAGAGACAGGATAAAACAAGACTAAGAAGGTAAAGAGTAACAAGGTTTGGAATGCAGTTAAAGTTTGTTTGTGTCTGAAATAAACTACACTCTTCTTTGTTAATTTGAGAACATAACTGAGACTAAGTGATTTACCGGGGAGGACCTGGTTGGTGGCAGCGGATTAGTGGTGTACGGGTCAATAGTCCGTGAGACGACCGGGGGCTCCATACGAACGCCACAATCATCATCATCGTCATCATCATCAAGCAATTCCAGTGGATATTGCAGGACTGGCTTTTTTATTCCCTGGGGCGATTTACTATGCTAGCATGGGGTGACAAATGCATGCACAAACATATGAAGCTGTGTCCTTCTGAGGATATGCCAAGTCAGCAGTGCTCCGGGGTTTTATACAGCCTTCTCTGGAGAGATGCCAGAGATGGAATCTTGGACATACCTCCGAGTTCTGGTCTGATTCACCTGGGGTCGTCTACTCTAACTGGCTCCAGCCTGAGGCCTTTCTAGTTGTAGAGTTGGGGAACTCAACTTGGAACCGTCCTGCTTGCAGAACATGTGCTCAAATCTTGAGCTGCAGCTCCTCCCTTTAATGTTTATAACTTCAAAGAGTAGGCCTCTGCTCCCAGGACCTTGATTCCCCCCCCCCACTTTTCCCTTCTCGAACACACAGCTGTAAATCAGGAGGTACCTCACTGTTCTCACTGAATTGCAAATCAAAATAAAAAATGGATGGCAGTGCAGAAATGAGGCTTGTTTATATTCAAGGGGAAGTGTCAGAATGAAAATGTACAACAGCACAAGAAAAGAACCTCAAACGACTTGCCTGGTGGCAATTTTCTAAAGTGCTTTCCCATTTCAACCTAGTTTTACAGGCGGCTAGATTCTTGTCATAGTAATCTTCATCGTCCTTTCCCAGTTTCGTCGCAGATTTTTCCAGGTTTCTGAGCAACTGAAATGAAAATATAAATGCAAGTTGTTTAAAAAAAGAGAAATATGATTGACTTATCTCACCAGAGGCATTGTTCTCATAGCCGTGTTGGCAGGGGCAAATTATCTTCTATTTATGCACCTGTGAGGTCAGGAGAGGTAAGGCCAAAAGCTTAACAGCGTGCTATGTGCATGACAACATGCAGAAAACTGTGTTTTGTGTGTAGCAAATCATGACTCTTTGCTTCACAATGCTGAAAGTCACCCTCTCCCGACTTCCGGGGTGGCGCCATCGGTAATGGCGGACTCCCTCTGAACTGGAGGGACCAGCTCCGCATGAAACGGGTCTTTTCCGCTACGGCGAAGCGGGGACCCTTCTGGAAATCACAGGCGGATGAAGCCTGTGACCATGGGACTCGGCGGGCACCCTTAGCGCCCCCACAACCCGCAAAGGAACCCACTAACGGGCTCCGAAGCGAAGAGGGGGAAGTGGCACGGTGCTGTGAGTCAATTGCTTTTTCTGTGGAGCGAAGCCACATAGCCGTTGCCGGAGAGCGCTGCCTTTTTCCTGGGACAATTTGGCATCTAAAATAACCACCCGTGAGTACTGGAACATTGAACATTTGGACTTTAAATAAGAACTGGCAAAATAGAAAGGAATTTGGACTTAAAAATTTACCTTAATTTGGTACTGAAACGGTAAGGTCTAAACAGGAAGTCAGCCTTCCGTTTCCTTGTAGCCAGAATAAAGCAAAGACGACATAAACTAGAGCTTTAAAAATCACTTTCAAAGGATTGGTTTTCATCATTTAAAATCGCTGAACCCCCCTTCGGCAGCAGGAGAAGAAGGGGGATCTTTTTTGGGCTGTTTAAACCTGCAGAAGTGAGTTTAAAGCAAAGTAATTTTCCACCGTCCTGATCCTGGAGCGGGGTGTCAGAATTGACGTTTGAAGCTCATTGACCAGAAACAAATGTCTTTGACAGATAGTTAAAAGAAGAGAAACATAGTGATTCCATTGTTTCCTTTCGCATTTTAAAAAGAACAAATATGGACAAAATACCTTAAAAAAGAAACTTTGTTGCTATTGTTTTTAAAAGAAAGAACAATCAGAAGATTTCCCCCTAGAGGGGGACTGTGAAATTGTAACTAATTCCTGGGAGCTTGCAGCTGCCACAGATTACAACTGTGGGAAAGGATTTGTGACCTTGCAGGACAATGTCTTCAGAAGCACTGTTGGGTGCTCTCTGCAAAATAAATGCCCTATTGGATCAGTTAAGCCAGAAGACGGATTTGATGACTAATGCGGCCAGAACCTTTGAACAGGTAGTGGGAAATTATATGGAGCCCACCCAGGAGCTAAAACAGGAGTGTGCCATGACAGAACAGCTGAGAGAAGAGGATGCTGCTGAATCTTGGGCGCCAGAGACGGAGGGAGCTGCGGCCCAGCAGGAATATAAATTATTGGATTTGACAAATGAACTTGGAAAAAACCAGACTTGGAAAGATAAAGTTTGGTTTGGTTTGGAAATGGGGGGTTGGACAGACCCCCCTATACAGGGAGATTTGGACTTTTCGAGTCTGGCAATGGGCCGTCAGATGTTTGGAGCTGTGGGGGCTCTCAATTTTGGAGGGAATCTGAAACATGTTTTTAAACACCACATGGAGTCTAGTCTGGACTATGGAAAAGGGGCTGATTTGTTGAAAAGGGTCAAAAACATTACCAAGCTGGAGTTCCCACGAATGAAAGGAAAATATGAAGAAGAGCTGCGGAAGGGACATGGAAGAGACTTGAGGGCTTCGGATATAAGATTACCAGGTTAATGTGCTAGATTAATAAGATAAAAAGGACTGACAAAACCCGGGACCAGGAGGAAGGGACGCTGGATGAAGATTGGATTGTTTATTTCTTTTTTTTTATCATTAGGATTGTTCTATAAAATTGATGAATGCTAGAAAAATGTTGAAATGAAATTACTTGGCTCCTGTAAAAATGTCTAAAGAATTTGGTAAGAATGTTATGGCTAGGAGAAGGTGGTAAAAATAAGATTTAAGTTTTAAACTTTAAGGTTTTCTATAAGATAAGATGAAAATAGATTAAGGTAATGTAATGACAGAATACTATGAATTATGGAAAGGATTTGCTGTGATTATTATTAATCAGGATACAAGAAAAGGGAGGAGGAGGAGGTCAAAGAAAGAAGGTATTGAAAGTGGAGAATTTGAGAATGATGGTTTTATTTTTTATTTTTATTTTTCTGTCTTGTCTTTTTTGTGTGTGTGTAATTTAAAATTTTTTTTTTCAATAAATATCATTTTTTTAAAAAAAGAAAGTCACCC
The DNA here is from genome assembly GCF_964106645.2 of Podarcis pityusensis. Taxonomy (NCBI): domain Eukaryota; kingdom Metazoa; phylum Chordata; class Lepidosauria; order Squamata; family Lacertidae; genus Podarcis; species Podarcis pityusensis. The sequence continues at coordinate 111,932,418 of NC_138028.1, read as the reverse complement.
TCTCCCCTCAAAGACACCTAATAGATTGATTCTTGTCATTTTATCTAGCAGCCTGGCAGGACCAATGCTTCAGAAAAGTAGGCTGTTATTATCGTTACTACTTTTATAGCCCAACGTTCAATTCAATAACCTCACACATGGCTCTTGTCCACCATTTTATCCTCATAATAACCCTATGAGATAAGCTGGGGAGAAAGATAGTAACTGACCCAAGGTCATGTACAGAGCTTCACCATCAAGCATGGATTTGATTGGGGAAGAAGAAAGGAGGGAGGATAGTGAAAAGAAGTGGTAAACTTATATTCTTATAATTAATGTTTCAGTATGTTTTTATATACGTATGTTGGAAGCCATCCAGAGTGGTCGGGGCTACCCTGTCAGATGGGTGGGGTACTATATTATTATGATTATTATTTTAAAAATTGGATGTCCCAATTTTCATCAGAGAAATGTTGGGAGTGTATGGAATCTGGGCCTCTCTGGACGTAGTCCAGCCCTCTAACCATGCCACCACACTGTCTTCATGATTTGTCAATTACCTTAGCTTCTACTGTGGAGGAGATTGCACTGCATCATGTGACCTAATGCTCTTGGCCCAGGGGACACTGGGAATTTTCCTGGGGACACCCATTCTCTTACACACAACCCACATGGTTGCAGGCAGGTAATCTGGCTGTGTAGAAACCCAAGAGGCAAGCACCTGTCTGAAGATTTACCTTCCTTTTGGTCTTTGGTGAAGCCAGCGCTTGGGAGCTCTCTGTTTCGCGGAAGAGCGCTTCATGGTTCTTGGTTAGCTCCTTTAATTTCTTCTTGGCCTGCCACCAAACACACAGAAATCAATTGGGATGTGAGGGGTTGAAGGAAACTGCATATTTTTCAAGCTGAGCTGGGGATCGAACTGATTAGGGATCTCTCATAGACAATTTATTATTTGATGTCATGATTATTGTTCTCTGCCCAGACTCGTCTTTCACTGACGGAAGGGGTTAGGGCGCGACTCTGACAGGGGGTAAGATGTCATTGTCTTGGAATGGCGAGCGCGGCGTATGGTGCAAAGGAGATATCATCAGGCAGAGGACAAGTGAGGACTTCTCATTATGCTGCATTCAGTTACTAGCTGCTCTTGAACACATAAATTAATCCTTGTGTTCGTAAGCTCCACAAATGGTGTTGATCTAAAGACCTCCACTGAGATTCAGTTGCAGCAAACTGATCTGCAGAGGCTCACCAACAGCAACCTGGGCTGGAATTCCTGGGAAGTATGTATCTTCTTCACCTGTGTCACAGAGGTCACATCCACACCGTGCTTTTAAAGCACATGGCTTCCTCCCAAAGAATCCTGGGAATTGTAGTTCCCTCCTCACAGAACCACAATTCCAGGCACCCCCTCAAATTGAAGTTCTCAGGATTCTTTGAAGGAAGCCATGTGCTTTAAATTCATAGAGTGGATGCGACCAGAAACTACCTGCAAACATGTACACACACACAATCATTTTTAACTTTGTTGATCTGGTCTGGAACAGCAAAGATGGGCATCACAGATCTATACAGTTTCAAATGCCTGCAAGCGAAACTTTGGGTGCTGGATACCTTTGTAGTTGATAGAAGCACAGGAAGGTGCCTTGCACCACAAAAATGGTACACAGCTTTGTTGTTCCATTGGGAGTGAGGGGAAGGAGAAAGTTCTATAGCCAAGTGGAAGAAGACTTTTTTTTTTTCATGCAAAAGGACCCATCTTCAATCATGGTAGGACAACTAAAGATTCATTTGTGAAGCTCTGGAGAGCCACTGCCAGTCAGTGTAGGCAATATAGAGTTAGATGGACCAGTGGCTAGTGTAAGGAAGCTTCCTATGCTCCATTTAGCCTATACAGTGGTGCCCCGCAAGACGAATGCCTCGCAAGACGGAAAACTCGCTAGACGAAAGAGTTTTCCGTTTTGGAGGTGCTTCGCAAAACGAATCTCCTATGGGCTTGCTTCGCAAGACGAAAATGTCTTGCGAGTTCCTGCGGGTTTTTTTTCCTCCCCCCCCCCCTTTTTCTAAGCCGCTAAGCCGCTTATCCGCTTATCCGCTAAGCCGATAAGCCGCTAAAAGCCGCTAAAAGCCGCTAATAGCACTAATAGCACTAATAGCGCTAATCCGCTAATCCGTCAATGGGCTTGCTTCGCAAGACGAAAAAACCGCTAGACGAAGAGACTCACAAAACGGATTCTTTTCGTCTTGAGAGGCACCACTGTAGATCATATCCTTTGCTGTTTAAGGCTCATACAGATGATACCACATGGGGCTGCCTTTCCTCTCCATAGATGGTTTTTCAAACTCCCTCTATATCTGCATTCTAGCATAGCTAACCAATGCCTTTTATTTCAAACCATGGTACATAATCTAATCAAGCACTTCTTAGCCCCCTTCACGTAGCTGAATTCAACGAGACGCGGAAGAGTTTCTTGGGGTTGATCTTGACTTGGTACCTTTGCAATGACGAAAAGTGGAAACTTGCCTTTATTTGTTGGCGCCAGTTGCCGGTCACCAGGTCCGCTGCCTTCGCAACTGTATTATCTAGCTTATGGAAGAGAAACACAATGACATTTGAGAAGCATATCATTGCTTGCTTGCTTATTTATTTATTTGATTTCTCCTCTGTCCTTAACCATAACATCCCCGGGGAGGCTACAACCATAAAATGTACAATTATATAAAAAAACAAACAACCATGAGACATCGAAGTGCAAAAAACAATTAAAAGCAGTTACCTATATAAAAATAAATGCAAACACTTGAAAGACAATTCCATATATAAAAATGGTTCTAGTACAGATACATGTACAGTACAGATCTTAACTTGTTGAAAGAGGAAGGTCTTTCAACAGAGATAGTTCCTGCCTAATATGTAACAGGAGGGAAATCCAAAGGTCTGGAATGGATCTTCTATTAAGATGGTATCCTGCAGAGCACAGTGATGGATTGGGTATATGAGGGGTGAGACAATATGGCTTTGTTCCATTATCAATGTACAGCCTAAGAAAATCTAGCCAGATTGGGCCTTTTAAGGAAAGTCGGAATCTAAAGATTTTAAAGGATATATATATATATATATATATATATATATATATATATATATATTTTTAGTGCAAGTGGACAATAATATTAGCATCACACCAGATTGGTAAGAGGCCCTTTGCAAAACCAAATCCTCATAGACTTAGGTTGTGATCCTGCTCCTGCTGACGCAACCAGAAGCCACCAGCAATCAGAAGCCATTGACTTTAACGATGCAGAACTGCAGCCTTACTTAGAAACAGAACTTTGTGCATTATGCATCATCACCTGCACAGACATTGCACCAGATCATCAGAAAAGCAAGGTTATTTGAACTCACTGCTTTTTTCCTCTTCTCATGTTCCTCCAGGACGTGATTTGTTGGACTTATAGCTTCCATCTGAATGGCTTTGCCAAGTTTCCTGGGCACAGAACATAAAACATATATACCTGCTGCATTAACATTTGCCTTCCGAAAAATTATTTGCTAGACAACCGCCGAGGGAAATGCAGTAAATATTCTCCATGCAATCCCAGAGTAGGCAATAAAAACTGCCATGTTGATTGTACAGGTTTTAAAACCCTCCCAGCTCTCAGTGGACTTTGAATAATGGACCAGACTGTACTTACTTGTGCAAATCGGAGGCAGATTTCATCCCTTCAGAAACACATTGCCAGGCACTGCAAATATAACTGAATGGAGACCAAACAAAAAAAAAGGGGGGGGGGAGGAAAAAGGAAATATAGTATACACATTTATTTTTACTTCAACACGTCCGCTAAAAATCTGGTCTCAGACACAATACATTTTAACAGTTCTGCATGGAGATTTACATAGGATGCCATTTTGTGCAACTAACTGGGGATCAAACTCAATCCACAACGGTTGTTTTGCAAGAGGAATTGCAGCTGTTCGGCAAGCCACTGCCACCTTAAAAACACAGAAGATGACTTTAAACTTGTGCCAGTCATTTTAGAGAAAAGACAAACCTGGGAACAGCTGCCCCATTCTATTAGATGTTGGGGATTCCACTGACCTCCCCCCCCCCCATTCTATTATTGAGAATGTGGCAGCAGCATCTATGTGGCAGCATCCCCTCAATACATATGCCTAGCTCAGAAGGCAGCATATTGTAAGTATGGCTGCCAGGAAGGCAGACATTTTGTTGAGCAAGGGGTTTCCATTGTTGGGCACAGAAGGGCAAAGGACCAGGTACACTTCTGGAGCTCCATCTGCCATAGGAAGCAATGGGAGCCTCATGTACGCCCAGGGCTCTAGACTACAACTTTCCATGACAAAGGAAAAAGAAAACCCTATCGGAGCAACTGGGTTCTAGGTGGGAACTGATGTCACTTACCTGACCTTCATTTTGCCCAATGCTTTGGTGAGCTTGTGGGCCAGTTTATCCAGCCCTTTGCCATATGTGATCTCCAAATCAGCCCTGCCAACAAGGAAACCAGAGGTCATGATGCAAGCAGCTCCTTGTATCTCGACAGCAATGATCTGTCATTTTGGAAGTATATTCTTACTCTTCCATGCTGACCCACAATTCACGTCACTCAGCAGTGCCATAACCACTCCTAAGTGCTCTGCTAATGCACCATCATGAATCAGTTATGTCCTGTTTGCCTTCAACATTCATGTAATTTACCCAAGAAAATTATTTAGCAATACTCAGCCACTCTTGCTGGCTTTTATTAGAATTTGATTTATCAATCGATGCTCTTCAAATGAGGGGTGTGGCAGGGCATGGATAGCAGAGAAACTGGAGGACAAGGCCTGACATGTAATGAAAAACAATGAGCTCAAATGACAAGCTTTCCAATTCTCTGGTGCAGAAATGGCGCATTAAGGTGAAATGTGTGCACAAGTGGATCTGTTTTCTGCACTGGTTCATACATGTACTGTACCTAAATCGACTTCTTGCACATCATTTAATAGCATGCAATTAAATGTTCAAACTGACTTCACTTAAGTGCATTGTCTTTTGAGGTGAAATGAACATTGTATTTGCGCACTGCCTAATCTGCAATGGCTCATTCACACATACACCATGCAAGCAATAACACTGGTCACCAACACAGTGCCTGTGGGCACCAGTGAGCCCACCAGTACCTTGTGCGATGCCCTCAAAAAGGTCTCAGTAAATCTCCCGTCAAAAATCCACAATACACATGAGACTGTTTGCTCTTCCTGCTCTGCTCCTGCTTGCCTCAAGTCTCCTTAAACATGCCCACATTTGACTGAAGGTAATAATTTGATTACTTCCATCCCTTCTGTTCTGAAGGAAGTGGCGCAAATAGCTTTTCTCTGGGAGTGTGGCGATGACTGATGTAGGTGCTTCCTTGGCTCCCATTGACCGAGGGATGGCATGCTCACACCATTTTGTGGTCCTATTTTCCAGCTCTTTAGATGCGGCAGCCATTTTGTGTTTAAGCCACATCCCCACTGCAGCCATTTTGTGGCTGGCACCCAAGGCACTTTCTCAAAATTCCGAAAAGGTTGGAGACCCCAACATTAATCAAAGGGGCACCAAATAAATATTCGGGGAGGCAACCATCGCTTGGTAGACCGCACACTTCATAGGCAGAAGTTTCCTTTCTTTTCATTGCCATGCAAAAGAATCAGAACAGCTGATGATGCTTATATGTTCACAAGGTAAATTTATCACCCACCGACGTGATTTAATGTAGTTCATCTCATGACAAATGTCATATTTTATTATCCAAGTAGCATGGAAGTAATGATGATATCCCAAGCTTGCAAAAAAGGAAGAGAATTGAGGGGTTTTTGTGTGTGCCCGAATTTCACTTGTCCTACTGCATAAGTTGTAAAGCATTTCATCATATTTAGAAAAGAATTACTTTCAAAAAGGTGTCTCCTAGAAAGGGGAGCCTTGAGGTTTAAGATGCAAGGCAAATCTTCTATGGAATGGCAATTTCTCTTTGGAATGCACAGCTAATGAAATCCTTGCTCTCTACTCAGAATATCTGACAGTAAAATGAATTAGGTTTTCAGGATGAAATAACAAGTTAGAGCTAAAAGCCTTCCTCCCAGCCTTCCCCCTTGGGTGAAATGTGTCTTAGTAAATCTTCTGAAACTCTGTTTGTGACTTTACAAAATCAATAGCAATTGCAGGAACAATATGACTGCTAAATCGGGGCACGATCCAGCAAAAAAAGGCAACCTGGTGAATCAAGTTGGTCACCTTAGTAGAGGCAAGGTAACCAGTCATACGCGCAGGATGTGGCTTTTGGCAATCCAATCAATGAAATCCAAAATTAATGCAATATTGTGGCCCTTGGGAGAGGAGCCTGTTGTTCAAATCTAGGCCTAATCGGGCCTAGATTAGGTGAATACCACCACCTGTCTCCACGAAAGAGAATCCTTTATCTCTGACCTGCATGACCTATCTATATCAGGTACAGGAAATAGGGATGACACCTCCATGATCCAATCAATGCTGGAATTTCCTTTGAGGCTTTTGTTTACGAGAGTGCAAAAACTCCAGGCTTCAAAGCAACAATATATCTGGTTTCAGGATCTGGTTACTCAGTTCCACTATGAAATCATTTGCTGGATCACTTGTGTGGGTTCTGGCTCCCCAGATCCACCCTGTTGAGCATCACTTCACTGAAAATCACTTTGATGCACATCACTCTACTGAATTGCTTAGTTAGCCAGAGCTCAGGGGTTTGCCTCCCCTACTTTCCCCTTTCTGTCTCTGGACCCTTGCCTGCTGAAGGTCCCCCCTCTTGCTTACAGGTGGCTCCACTGCAATAGAGGTTAGTTTCACACTGGTTGGCCTGTCAGAACCAGTGCAAAAGTCTACTCTGGCTGGATCTAGACACATCAAAAAAGCGCTGCAGTTAAATGCGTTGCAAACTTTGTATGGAACTCCACGGTGCGATCTGGTGTCTCAGTGTTAGAATGCATGTAAAGCAAATGCATTTTTTCTTTGCCAATGTAGCTGAGTCCTCTGATTAGGTTTACATAACCAAATGTGTGTCAGAACTGCAGGCAGACGCATAGATCACAAACTGAACATTTCAGTGAATGGGAAACTCCAGAAAGGCATCAGAGGAAGCCGCTGTTGTTTAAGCCAAGTAGGGCTATGGAAGTTCAAGCCAAGTGTGATCCTGTTAGAGGAATCTCTAGTGGTTCCCGCCAAATATCCTCTCTGCTGCAGTTGCTGTGCAGGTGAATTTCTCCAGATTAACCAATGTGCATAATGGACTGGGTAAGCGCAAGCCTAAGGAATCCCTGGAACTTCTTCCTTATAAAATGCAAATAGATAGCCCTGTTTAAGGATGACCTGGTCAAAGGGCAGTGACAGTACGGTAACCTCCAGCAAACTCCTTTTCACAGTAACTGGGTGAAGCCTACATTTATGTTTTCCTGTGAAACGCCTTCCCCTTTCTGCATAAGGAACATCCCAATCACCCGGCCATGAGTTCTAACTGCAGAGACACCTTGGGGGGACATTCTGCCACAAGGAGTTAGGAAATGTGTGTTGATATGTGTGCAATGGCCCAGTACCTGAGTTAATTAACACTTAATGCCCTGTCCACCCAGCCCTGTCCTTAATGAGATTACCCTCTACGTTAAGAGCTAAAGTCCATATGAGGGACTCTTACCTATAACTGGGCACCTCTCAGTCTGCACTGCATTTAAGTTATTTGGGATCATCCAGTAGACTATTCCACACCACTCTTTTTCAAGGGTGCTGCTCCAACACTTCGGATGTCAGCAGGAGCAAAGTATCTCCATTCCCACTCCCTCCTCTTGCCTCTTCCCCCTTCCCAGCCATGCTTGTTGCTTTTATTTTGGGTTAGTCAGGACTCTTGCGGGAGGCAAAAGGCAGTGTTGCTCCAGAAGCACAGGTCTTATATATATATAATCACCCTATTTGCTGCATTCAAGGGAATCCAGGGTAGAATTGGACTTTGCACAATCTATGAATGCTTGCCTGCTTTAGGTCAAAGCAAAAAGTTCACACCTAACATTAAACAATGGTTTCGTGTCATGGGGATGAGCTGCAGCGAGCCTTGGGCTTGCAAACTCCTCACTCCCCACTTCTCACTGGTGTAGCTTGCAAGGGGATCAGCAGCTTCTACTTCTGTTTTAGATTAACCACAGTTTAGGGTTTGGACAGCATGCTGAACTCCTGTTAACAGTGGTTTGTTGAAACGTACCATGGCTTCACGTTGGCTTGTTTAAACAAACTATAATTATGGTTACCACAGTTTACCTGGTTCAGATGACGTAGCAACCTGTGCTTAACCAAAAAGGGGGAAAGCTTTCAAATTCCTCTGTGTGGCTGTCCTGAAGGAGGAGGCACATAAACCCAAGGTTCACCTACACTACTTGTCTCAACCATGAAAAAACCATGGTTTAGGGTTACATCCCACTGAGCTCATCATCAGGCCAAAGGAAGAAAATCCACGTATATGCTACCTTGAAGCTGGTCCTTGCTATTAGACCTTTTCTCCACTCCCCTTCTTCACATTCCAGCAGCCACCCTAGTAATTACTGGATGAGCAAGTTATATTTCAAGCGGCATCAGACCAAGCCTTATAGAAACTGTTCAAACATGCAGGGAGGAAATGATAAGCAGCCTTGTATTATAGAAGTCTGTTCCAGAGAACAGTAACTCTCTCCCTGCTCCCTCCACCAGCACACACATACCATGTGGAGAAAATAATTTGCTATCTGAGCAAACAAGGGAGATTGAAGTCTACCAGGTTGAGGGGACACATACATACCTCTGCTGAAGAATAGACATGAGTTGCTTGCAGAAATTATCTCCATTTTTGGAAAATCTTTTCAGATCTTGATATGCCCTGTCATACTGAAAACACAAGATACAGACTTGTTTACAGGCTTTAAGGTCTGGGCAACATTTCAGGTCTGCACTCGTTCTGCCTGCCACAAAGGAAAAGAATAGAGTAGGAAGCGGGTGTGCAGCTTGTGTGGGAAGAGAATGAGTATTTGCAGTAGCAAAGGTTTTCTTTTCCTTTTCCGTCACTGAATGGGGCATGCAAAGTGATTGCATACTTTTAAGCCAGAAAACCAGCTGTTGCTAATGTACAAGGTCCTTAGGTACTCCTGTATTATTACTATTACTGTTATCATTACTTAAACAACAGGTAGAAGTTCCCAGTGGGTGGACTGCAACGTCTCCCTGAAATCTAGCCAAAATCTCCACCCAACAGAAATGATATCCACACACAGGGAGGAGACCTTTACAAAATCAACAGAGTTTCTGTAGCACCCACACATCTACACACCCTCTCTGGCATTGAGAGATCTCACACGGCTTAAATAAAATGGTTCTCAGAGTTCGTTTTGTTTCCCATTCCCAATTCCATCACCCCATGCAAACATTGTGCCAGATCAAAGCCCACATGGAAGTGTTTCCATTATAACGCATTCACAGGTATGAAAAAGAAATAATGGAGATAACCTGTGCTACTCTCCTTTCACATTAAAGGCCCCCCTCCTGCCAATTTGGGGAAAGGCCAGTGTATGGAGGGTGGATGGGGCTGTGGCTCAGTCTTAGCTTTGCATCCAGAAGATTCCAGGGTCAGTCCCTGGCATTTCCAGGTAGGGCTAGAAGGACGGACTCCTGCTGGAAGCCTTGAAAGCTCCTGTGTTGTCAATCTTGAGTTAGAAGGACCCATGGCCCAGTAGAAAGCAGCTTCCTATTTGGTGTGCTAGGTTTCCTCACTTGCACAAAGCATTCCTGGGAACGCCAGCTTGCTCATTCAGATCTCTCTGCGAGCCAATGTCCAGTTTGTGATTAGGCAAGTCACTATTTTGAAGAAGCTCCTCTGCAACGCGATGCTCCCCTTTCTCTTGGCAAGCCAGAAGCACTGCCTCCTTTAATATACTTTCACTGAACATTTTAAAAAAGGAGGCTATCCACAAAAACGTGGCCGGAGATGCTCTCTGCCTCAGATGCAAGTGTTTTGCAAAGGGTGGAGAAGACGCAGGGAGGAAGGGATCGGGATTTCGCAAGAAAAGGCTTTTTTTTTGTTCGAGGGAAGCACTGCACCTCCTGACATAGTCCTTTGTGAAAAGCATGCTCTGTGACAATTCAGCACAGACCCATGCATTATACCAGTAGAGTTCAACATTCGCAACCGTTACTGCATATAGCCTGCTGTTTTATTATTATATTAATAGAACACTGGTTTCATTCAACATAGTGCTAAGGTGAACATTCCGGTAGTGTGAGGATTTTTCCTCGCATGACAGAACCATTTCCTTCCTGCAGTCCTGGCATTCCCGCTAAATGTGTTCTGGGTTCCCCCTTGACAAGCTTCCTCAGCAGATTTGGGGATGGCAAAAGGCATGCGCATGGTGAGAGGAGACGTGGGGAGAACATACCTTCCAACATTTCTCCAATGAAAATAGGGACGTCAATAATAATAATAATAATAATAATAATAATAATAATAATAAACCCTGCCCATCTTACTGGGTTGCCACAGCCACTCTAGGCAGCTTCCAACATATAAAAAAACCATAATAAAACAATTAAGAACTTCCTTCTACAGAGCTGCCTTCAGATGTCTTCTAAAGGTTGTATGGTTACTTATCTCCTTGGCTCAGGGTTCGCAAAACTGCATATCTCCTCCCACCCCCACCCCCAATGAAAATAGGGGCGTCCTAAGGAAAAGCAGGACATTCTGGGATCAAATCAGAAACTGAGACACTGAGTACACTTAGAGGGTCCCGGAGAATCGCCTTGGGCTCATCTTACATGCAGAAACTCATGAAGACAGTTTTCTGAGAACGGGTGACCAATACGCGCAACAACCATACCATGCCATAATGAAATGTTTAAATATTTCTTTGATTGTCCTTGAATCTTCCTGCCACACTTGCCATCCTCTCCTGCCATGCCAGTGTGGTGCACCACACCCTTTGAGGACCAGTGTGCCAGCGCATAGTTTGTTGACCACCACCCTATATTAATTTTAGTATAGCTATGAGAAATACTGCATCGTGCCTTTCCTCCCAAAGTGACCAAAGACAGAGCTAATGCCTGCTATAAAATATTATTATTGCTTTCATTAGTTATAATTGTCATGCTGGTAATAGCCTACAACAAGGGATGTTTACCCTGCAATTGATTACTAGGCATTATGGTAACATTTCTCTTTTCTAGAGATTTTTTAAAATAAAAATGTCAAATCCAAAGAAGCAGATTTTGCAGCAGAAACTTCTGCTGGCTGGCTTCCAGTTCTCCTGCTGTGCAAGATGCAGCTTGCTAGAAGCAGCAGCCATACAGTATTAATATTTTATATCGGATGTTAAATCTTTGCAAGGCATCGGCACTCGCTGACGAAGCTGAGCTGTACAAAACAACAAAACAGCAGCACTTGGAGCAATTCCCCCCACGCGCACACACATAATGGATGCACAGCAAGCCTGGAACTGCAAGCGGTCCTGCCATCTCTTAACAGAGGCAAAGGAAACAAAATGCTTGCTCGAATCCTTGGTAGATTGTGAAGGATCAACATGCGCAAGGCATCCAGTGGCCACGTGAACATTATCCCCAGGGTGGTGTGCAGTTAGCTGGTTTGTTTTTGAATGCAGCTGTACGGAAGTGCGGCTCTTGGAGGCGGGACTGGCTGCAGTGGGGAATTGTGCTCCTCTCCAGTGGTGTAGAATGGGGGGCACCGGGGCAGTTGCCCCAGGTGCAAAATTGTTAAGGGTGCCAAATTTCAACACCCAGTGCTGCCTCAGTAGAGCTTCCATTCCTGGGCTCCAGACAACGGATCAACTCTTCTCTTCTTAGCTCTGCAGCTGAGATTTCCCAGGTGATGTGGATGCCGTTGGGCAGTTGAATGTGCATGCATACTCTGTCTGTTTCCCTCCTTCCCACCCACCCCCTCAGCATGGCCCCGGGCTCAGGCAACCCACACTATGCCACTGCTCCTCTCTCTAATTGCATGCTGTGTTCCTGATCAAAACCATCCTCTCTGCGCAGTTTTCCTCCCCTCAATCTTGTGTTTAGTCAGAAGCAGATCCCATTGCGTTCCAGTAGGGCTCACTCCCAAGAAAGTGTTCCAGTTACAGATAGGTAGCCGTGTTGGTCTGCCATAATCAAAATAAAAGAATCCTTCCAGTAGCACCTTTAAGACCAACTAAGTTAGTTCTTGGTATGAGCTTTCGTGTGCAAGCACACTTCTTCAGATACACATATACTTTCCCAAGAAAGTGTGTTTACGATTGCAGCCCTGAACTTACAGTTATATATCTTGTCTATATCCCTGTGTCTCCCTAGACAGTTCAGAGGAGACAATTTCAATGGACTTTATTTATGTCTTTATTTTTGATAACTCACGTTGATGGAGCATAGGGCCTCTGATTCTCAGGGTTGTGGGTTCGAGCCCCATGTTAGGCAAAAAGACTCCTGCATTGCAGAGGGGTTGGACTAGATGGCCCTTGGGGTCCCTTCCAACTCAACAATTCTATTATTCTTCTTTCTCAGCTTCTGACATCCATCTTTGGATACATACCTCTTCTAAGTTCTCCCCAGTTTTCTGTTGCATATTTGTCCACCTTTCCCTTCAAACTGGCTTTTCCTCTAAGAAACGCCCCCGTTTTATCCTCACATCAGCCCTGCAAAGTAATGACTGGCTCAAGTTAACCCAGCAAGATTCACAACCAAAGGATGATTTAAACTTGCTTCAGGGAAGTGTGTGTTACTTGGCCCGCTTCTCTGTTCCAATCTATGTTACAGCTTCTGAACCAAACTCAAGGAAACCATTCAAATGATCAGGCATCATATATATGGCTTAAGCCTAATATTTAATAATATAATAATAATAATAATTTATTATTAATACCCTGCCCATCTGGCTGGGCCTCCCCAGCCACTCTGGGCGGCTTCCATAGAAACCAAAAATACAGTAAAATATCACACGTTAAAAACTTCCCTGAACAGGGCTGCCTTAAGATGTCTTCTGAATGCCAGGTAGTTGAGTAGAGATAATCAGCAACAGGAGGCCTTGGGGCCAAATCTGGTCCTTTGAAAACGACAAGCTGCCTAGCTTTGCAAAAGGTGTGCTGGGGTGGGGGAGTTGTGGCTCTGGCAACATCACATGCCCACAATCCTCTCCCAGGGCAGGGTGGGAATGCAACAACCAATATATAAAACTGCCCTGCTGCAAAATAGCAGAAACAGCAACTTAACCCCACCCAGCAGCTCTCTCTGCCTTCCAGTTTCTGACCAGGATACGAGACTCCTGCCACCTTCGAAACTCAGTGAGGTAAGTCCAGCATCCTTGGCTACTCCTCGAGCTTTGCTAGGCCTCTGTCCAGAAAGCCAGTGCCACATCCGCGAGGCTGGGAAGAGGAATCTTGAAGAAGCAATTGGGGTGTATGCGTGTCGCATTGCCAGCAAAGCACTTTGGAAGATCAATGTCACAGCTCAAGGGCAGGCAGAAAAATCAGTCCCTCTCTCCGATGTAGACCACCAGCCAGGTATTCTTCAGTGGCTGTGAATGATTTCATTGTGGCCCCCCAGCCCCACATATACTAAGCTGAGAGAGAGAAGGGGGTGGGCTATGAATGAAATAAGAGGTTACTCACTGTGCAGCCTTCCAGTGGGTTCTTCATTCTGAACTGCCAGATTCTGTTCTCGTATTTCTGCCTCTGCCCTAACTTGTCCACTTGGAATTCTAGGAGGCTGGAAGTTCCATGGCAATCAAGCCGGTGTGTCAGCCAAGCAGCTAATTAAGGGACTAACCCTGCAGCTGATTTCATCCCAGCTACTTCCTGGTAATGCAAACAAGATCCAGAGCCCCTCAAACAATCGCGTACAGCAAGGTGACCAACAACTGTTATGGACCCTTGCCTTGTTTTTCTGTTAATGCATTTACAAAATGTTTTGAAATTCTTTATGAATTAATTAATAATAAACCAGGCTTAACTTTTAGCAAATGTTTTGCTACTTGGGTTTGACTGGTCATCTGTACCACATTGTTAGGGTTGTCATACATCTGGAATTTCCAAGTGAAACTAGCAGCTGGGAGGAAGTTTGGGGAAATGGTGATTTTGAGATTGATTCCTAAGAAAAGCCCAACAACTTTGTGTTCCATTTCCCAAAAAAAAGCTTAACAAATTTTGTGTCCTGAATTTTACTTATAGAAATATGGCAACTCTATAACTGCACGAATAGGACACAGTTGACCTAGGGCCAGCTGCCTATCTTAGGCTGAACTACCTTGTACACCTGTTGTGTGGATCAAAGGGAATGAGGGTTTTTTTTGGGTGGGGACTCTCTAAGTGTGTTGAGAGAAGGGTGCTATCAACTTTTTTTTTTTTGCTTTTTCTCTTGTTTCTTGAACATTAGGTCAAAGTCTCTCCCTCCAGCTCCAAAGCTTCTCACCCTGCCAAAACAAAAGATCAGTTTCGCCTTTCTGCAGAATGGGTGCAAGAATCACACAAGTTCCAGCCACGGGTGGATTTAAGGGGAAGAGTGTCTGCAACAGTGCCTGCTCTCATAGGAGAAACCTAGATTGCCACAGAGGGAGAATCAGGGCCAAGACATTTTTGCTGCCCGAGACAAAAAGCGAGAAAATAGCTTTTCTGCCACTGCTGCCGCCTCCACCACCACGACCTGAAGCGACAGGAGGCAGCCTGGGGACGCCCTGGTGCACTGAAGGCAGTGGGGGAGAAAAAAGGAGGTCAGAGAGGAGTGGGAAGTGGCGGCGGCAGCAGCCCTGTTCTTACCAGGTGACAACCATGAGTGACAAGCGAAAGAGGACCTGCTGTTCCATGTTCAGTTCCTGGCATCTCCAGGGTCTCAGGAAGCAGGGGATGTGAAAAGCTTTGGCCTTAGATGCCGGAGAGCAACTTCCCGTCGGAGTAGACAATGGGGAGATGTAAACAGACAAGTAGTATAAGGCTATGCACACACACTGCAAAGAAGGCAAGTAAAGAGGCCTAATACTTTAGTGTTTATTATGAAAGTGTTTTCAAATCAAAATTCACAATATTGATTGGATCCAAATATTCCAGGAAGAATTTTAATTTTTCATATTTAAAAGGGGGGGAAAGAAAAGAAACCCAGAAGCAAAATCCAAGGCTAAAACACAGTGCTGTATTTCTGACAGTGAAATATACCAGTAAGTTATAGTTCAAAGAGTTCCTCAAACTGTTGGATTGTCTTGAAAACACAGGTGGAAAATTGCACCATTTTGTCCTGACCTGACCTGCTGAAAGTAACAACCATGCAGAGCACACAAATGTGGCTACTGTTTTCAGTATTTAGAAATTTGCAGGGAGATAGAAAAACACCCTCTTGTGTATCAAACCAGCGTGTACCGTTCTTCTTTGAGATGATTCTCATTACCAGTGGTCCTAGTCAACCTACACATCACTAAAGCCCTAGGCTAAAATTAAGGCCAAAATAAATACTATCAAAATACACGTACCGCCTCCTGCCCTCCATTAAAGTAAGTGGAGGCTATTTCCTAAGTGTATAACTTTATACAAGTAGATCAGTTGCTTCAGTTTCTCTGTCATTACAACTGGAACTTCCTTGTAAGGAAAAATGTGCTAAGTAACTTTTCAATAAATAAACAAATAAATACCAAGACAACTATTTTTAAAAGGAGAAGCTAAAAAATATGGGCAGTTTTTAGCAACATCCCAGTAGAATCCAAACAAACCAAATCACACTCAAGTCATGCCTAAGTGCAATCAGAGGATTTTTGAAGTTTTGATTTGTGATTTCAAGGCAACTCCATTTATTAAACACTGTGGGTTTTGAGTATTTTGGTCATTCTCACAGTGGCCTACAGAACTGTTGTAATTTTATTATTTGACAAGAGGATTCAGTAATGAATACAGGAGGAAATATAACACCAGAAAGCCTTTAAACAAAAATAAAAATAAAACAATTGGGAGGAGGGAGCAAATAAAGAAATCCCATCTTCTTCTCATTTGTGAGAATTACAGAAAGCCAAAATTAATAGTGTATGAGTTTGGGGAGATGAGAAATATGGACCTGTATAGCCCTATATTCAGAACCCTCTACCATACACTGCAAAAGGGAATGGCAGAAGAAGAACGTCGACCTGAACCACCAGAATACCGTGTAACCTATGCCTTCATATGTACAATGTAAAGACATTCAAAACAAGCTGGCATTGGGTTACACAACTATCTGCCCATAGTTTATTGCAAAATACAGCACGCTCACACCTATGCACGCACGCACGCACGCAGGCACACACAATAATTTTATTTGTTTGTTGCAACACGCTCCGTTCCAGTAGCAGAATGACTTGAAAGGAAAGGTGCATTAATTGATAAAAGAACCACCATGATCACTCCATGGCTTGATATTGTCACTTTTTTGATTATGTGTGAAGATTGGCAATTACCCTCCTTTCCCTACAGTCCCAAAGCTAGGCTTTCAGGGTTTATATGCTCATTAGTTCCTTGCAAGTTACAACATGCCAGCTGTTAAGGAAGAAACCAGCTTCACTGAATGACAGCAGGAAAGGGGGAGAATGTGCCGTGCAAATGCTTCCTAAGGGAAGCTAAGATTTCTTTGCACACCGTTTCCTCTCGTTTAGCAACCCATCTGCAATATCTCCCCCATAAACAAACTCTGGGCTGGTTCACAGAAGGTACTGGCACGTAGACCATGGAAGTGGCAGGGTACAGGGGGTGAGCTTGGGACTCATGTTCCTTTCTCTCCCTTGTATACAGCAGGGATAGCTGGCATGTTGCCCTACAGATGTTGCTGCATTCCCTGTTCCCTTCAGCCCAGCACGGCCAGTCACCAGGGATGATGGGAAATGTAGTCCTGAAGCATCTCAAAGATACCACTCTTGGCAATTCTTGGTATAGGAGCTAGGGTTTAGACATGCCGGCACCTATGCAAAACCCACTGAAGTGTGCAGCCAAAAAAAAAGGATGCACAGATAATGCGCACAGGCCCAAGATCACATTCAAGGTTCTGCACGCAGAGGGAGGGAAAGCATGAGTGAATCCCAGGCCGAACCCGCATCCTGCCAGATTTGGGGCCTACATACTGGGTCTTCTGTGAACCAGGCCTCGGATATAAACATACACAAAGGGGTGGGTGGGTGGGTGGGAGAATGGAAAGTAACTGCACAAGAAATGAAGTCATGTGTTGAACAAATTCAAAAATGGCAACGAGCATACGTGTATATTTCTTTTTGGCATTTTAAAAATCTGGCACTCTACAGTCGGGATGGAGAGTGCAAATTAAACCCCACACTTCCATCCTCAAGTGGATATATATGTTGAAGATACCTGGTTTTCAGACTCATTTGTCCCACTTTAAAAATATACATAAAAACACACTTTTTTGTTTTTGTTTTTTTAAAAAGTGTGTTCCATGCCAATACTTAACTGAGGAAATGCACACAACAATAGATCTTACTCCACTACCCCAAGAGCTGGCTAATAAAAAAGTTCAGTCTAGCTAATGGCTACTAACTTCCACACACCGTTTTTTCTTCATTTTTGTCGCTACGCTACACATTTCGGTCACTGCATCTTTTACTCTACTGCTAAAAGAGACCAAACCAAAGAGCTTTTTTTTTTTTTTCCTAACAAGAGCTTGTTTACACAAGACAATTTTGATAATACTAATCCAGGAAACTGAATACCGGTTTGTTTCTAGAAGGGCTGCCTGTGATTGATTACATGTTTTCTTTCTTCCTGGATCCAGTGGCACTTGGCATACGCCATAGTGAGAGGCTAACATTGAACTTACGGGCCTACAAAGCGTATTCTCCCTAATTTCAATCCATTTAAGTGAATGGGGAAGCCCTCTTTGCATCGACAGCATCAAAGCGTCTATATCCTTGGTGTTTAAGATTGAGCCGTAATGAGGCCATTTTGTAACCCAGCTAACTTCACAGCGTGCTTTGTAACAGTTTCCTGGTTGCCTGAGGCAAGGTTCAGGAGCTTTCCTCCCCTTAACCTGATTACCGTGCATTTCACCACAACAGTGTGAGCTTATAGAAGCTAATGATGGCAGCTGTTGGTTCTACATTCCCTCCAAAAGCAATGCTTCCACATTCTGGGAAAACCAGACATCTGTCCAAAACTCCTGCCTAAGCAACGCCATAGAGCATTTTGAAAGTCCCAGACTCCCAATCTGTGTTTGTTGTAAAACTAACCAAAAAACTGAATATAAACTATTTTGCCTTACTATGTCAGCGCTTCACATCCAGTGCCCATGCAGATTCTCTTTATTCAAGTTCTATGCTGCATAGAGGACTCAAAACTGAGATGCACCGGATTATTAGTTATGAGAAACTTAAGAGCCAACCCACAATGACTCTTAAATGACAGCATGGAAAGAGAGATTCTAGTGGCAACTAATATCCAATATCCATAGCGGTTCTGATATTGTTTTATATCCCTCCACTCTAATATACTTCCTGTTCTTCAGCTCTCGAGTTACTTTTACTACATTCACTTTATGGGCACCCTTAATTTGTGTTTTGCATGTTGGCACATGTCGCATAACCTTTTTTTTTTTTTTTTTTTTTGTATTTTGCAGAGAAACTGATTTTTCCACTGGGCCCTGATGGGCTGAAGTGACACTGTTGAAATATCAACACACGCAACATGAATGAACATAACACAGATATGGAATCTAACTTGTTGCGTCAAGATTCACGAGACCAATCCAGCACACCTCAACCCACTAGGGAACAGCTATCAACCAAAAACATGTTCTGTTGGGTTGGCTTAAAAAATGGCCGCATGAATTGTGATGAAAAATAACCTTTCCTCTGCAAAGAACAATCACCTTTCCATTCTCTCATGTATAGAATAAAGCCAGAGTATAATAAATACTGTATGGCTTGAGCAAATGTTAAGGGTGATTTGGTTGCAAGAGATGTGCAAAAAGGATTTATGGCTCAAAATAATTTCTGATGGGAGACAGGGTTCTTATGATTCCAAGCAATTGCTTATTGCTTCTTTCCATCTTTCCCTGCATGTAGTTCTTTGGCATACATGTTACCTCTGTGCCCAACACCAACAGAAAACAAAAATGGCACACAGAAAAGAGAAGTTGTCTTCTTTGCCGAAACTGGCTTTACTAAGCACAGAAATAATGTGAAAGAAAGGTCGCTTTATCTAAGGATCTTATGGAAAACAAGGAAACCTCTACTGCAGAGAGATGAAGAGTGGGGGGAAGGATCTAACTCTTGTTATTCCTGCTGATTTCCTTTAAGAACATATCAATAGC
Source organism: Podarcis pityusensis (assembly GCF_964106645.2). Taxonomy (NCBI): domain Eukaryota; kingdom Metazoa; phylum Chordata; class Lepidosauria; order Squamata; family Lacertidae; genus Podarcis; species Podarcis pityusensis. The sequence continues at coordinate 111,913,111 of NC_138028.1, read as the reverse complement.
TACAGGTAAATCTTTAGCAGGAAATCAACAGGCTTACAATCACTGCTAGCTGTATTTCTCTAGTAATTAAAAAGAGCCTTGGATGCTTGTTGCTGATTCACACTGGGGTACATCTAGCCATCAGTTTTCCATGTTCCTGGGTTGCGCTCAATGGCGCCAATAGTTGCAAGTGTTGTGGGCTAAAGAAAGAGAGAAAAGACTGCTATGAGACTCGTACAACCATCAAAGTTCCCTTGGGGACTCTTCTGTGGTGTGGCACAGGACCAGTATTAAGTGAACTGTCCTCTCACAAGTAAGTTGAGGAAGTGGGAAGAACCAGGGCACTCTCTTCTCTTAAAATCAGAGCCACCTGGCCACACAATCTACCAAGAACACAACCTCATACCAAGCAGGGTTACTTACAAGGGTTGATGGACTGTGTCCTCGTTGAATCCCGAATGAACTGCCTAATATTTATTTTAAGTGTGGGCAAAAGCTTTCTAGCAGGCACTTAAAAGAAACCTCAGGCAGTAGAACAGGGATGGAAAACCTCTAGATGTTGTTGGACTCCATCGGCCCCAGCCAGAGCTGGCAAAGGTCAGGGATGATGTCCAACGATAATCAGAGAGCAACAGGTTTCCCATCTGAGCAATAAGGCCTAATTTTCACAAGAAGTATGCGAGGAAGTAGAACTGTGTCTGGACTGTACCACTTCAGTGCAAAAGGGGGTGGCACACGTGATTTAATGCAACGTGATATAAAACAATTCCCTGACTGACAGGAGAACGGCTTTAAGCTTGAACATCCTCAACCTATCCCATGACTTCTAGTTTCTATGCACATGGAATATATTTGTATGGCAAAAGTATTCAGTCAACTTAGTCCCCAATTGCTGTATGCAGTGGTACAGTCCAGACACAGGCTGCCAATGCACCATGCAGATATCTTCCCAATGTCTTGTATCTACTTTACTCCCAGTAAGCAATTCTTTTCTGCCTCTATTCTTCTTGATGCTGGTTCTAAATATGATCCAAGTCCAACTTTTGTATACATGACTATGCACTCAAGTAAGCATCTTTCTTCTGAAACTAAACAAAAGGCATCTCCAGAAATTTTTAAAAATCAAACTGGAGGTTAAAACTGCAAGGCAGGACTCATCTGTAAGACTTGAGTTGTTCTTACCTGATGTAAACAGTTTGGGCATTTGCACAAACAGTGAGCTCTGATCTAATTTGCCACCAATCTTGTAAAAGACAGCTAAAATCCCATCTTACAATAACTACGGTTTCATATGGACTGGCTCCATTACAGGCGGTTTAGAAATACTAATGCACCATTTTTAAACTCCTCTCTAGAGTGAGGGGAGTGACCACTGTGTTTGTAGTGGGAGTTTCTAAAGTCAGCATCCTTCAGCACAAAAACAGCAAATAAAACAAAACCAACCTAGAACTAAAGAGGAACTTTTATAAAGTTTTGTCGTAATGCTAGATACCGGGCTAGAGAAATGACGCACGGAAACGTACCTTAAACTTGGCAGTCCCTGGCCCTGATGTGACGTCTGAAAGAGAATCTTGCTCCCTTTCATCCACAAGTCACCCCCAAATAAGATCTAAAATAAATAATCATCAAAGCCTACAGAAGAAAGTACTGCTCCCATCTGGTCATGTATATATATCTATATACATACAGCATGCCTACATAAAGAACATGGTGTGGCGCTGTCATTCACAAACAGGAAACACAGCAGTACGCTATCAGAAGCTTTAAATACTCCATGTGTTTTGTTTTTCTCTGATGTTGAGAAACAAAAAGAATAAGGGAAGGAAGAAAAGACAAAACGAAACGAGAAACAAAACCCAGCATTCACAACCGATTGACTTCCAGTAGCAAACAGTTCGTCTTGTTCGTGTATCCGTGTTTAATCCAGGGATTAGTGTTCCTCTGCGGAGTTGCCCCCAGTGAGATACCCGTTTGTTCCGTTTGTTCCGCTCGTCCCATTGGTGGTGGCTGAGCTGTGGGAGGTCTTTGAATGAGGAGCTGTGGTGGGCTCTTCGTCTGAACTAGACTCAATGTCACTTCGGTCATCCTTCGCCTGCAAAAACAAAACAAAAAAAACGGGTGTGAAAAAGGGGGAGGGAACCTAAATCACCTCCCCCCGCACCCATCTTATCTCCCTGTACGCTATCAGTTCAAGCCTTTCTTCTTCCAGCCCAGCTCACTTCTGGTCTTGGAAGCAGGATGTGAGGAGGTAGAGAAAGGAAGTGGAGGTGCAGGGAGGTGGATTTGATATCCCGCCTTTCACTCCCCTTCAGGAGTCTCAAAGCGGCTAACAATCTCCTTTCCCTTCCTCCCCCACAATAAACACTGTGTGAGGTGAGTGGGGCTGGGAGACTTCAAATAAGTGTGACTGATACATATCTCTCTTTCACTCCTGAGAACATGCTCAATACCTTCGGGCTTGGAAGCCCTCAACAAGCGTGCATTTTAAGCAGAGTGGCTGTGCAGAAAGACAACCACTGAAGAAACAAGGAGAGAAGATGCAATAATAATAATGATGATGATGTTTGCGTGGCATGTGTGTTCATTTTCCCTCAGGGAAACTTACATGCAAAGGGTTCCACTTCCCAGCCTTCAAAGGCAGCAGAAAGAAAATAATTAAGAAGGTTAAGAAAGAAGACACATATTGTTTGGTGTTAAACAAGTGACTTCTGCTAGGACGGAAGAGAACAAAATGCAGTTCTGAGAGAACAGACAGAGAACTACCAGAATCACTGAAGGCTCAACTCCATAGAAGCCACATTCTCTGACATAGTAGCACCCTGTTACTGTCTATACAGACTACACTGCAATACTATGGGGTTGCAGAGGAAGCTCTGAATTCCAGAGGCCTAGCGTGAAAGCTCAGGGCTGCTTTGCACATTGCAGTTTTAAGGTGTACCTATGGGTAGGGACGCGGTTGGTGCTGTGGTCTAAACCACAGAGCCTAGGGCTTGCCGATCGGAAGGTCGGCAGTTCAAATCCCCGCGACAGGGTGAGCTCCCGTTGCTCAGTCCCTGCTCCTGCCAACCTAGCAGTTCGAAAGCACGTCAAAGTGCAAGTAGATAAATAGGAACTGCTCTAGCAGGAAGGTAAACATGCTGGCCACATGACCCGGAAGCTGTACGTTGGCTCCCTCGGCCAGTAAAGCGAGATGAGCGCTGCAACCCTAACGGTCAGGGGTCCCTTTACCTTTACGAAACCCTTTAGAAAAAATGCAATGTATGGAAGCAAGCAAATCCATGTTTGCAAGTGCATAGATCATACAAATGTGTTTGCCAGTGAACTGGAACTGATAGCAGCTTCCGGACAAGTTTACATTTGAAGTGGAAGATGCAAATTTCCTGCCAATATCATGTGTTTGTGGCCTTGAGAAGTATAGCAAACAGCTTCTCTGGTTACAGTAAACAAGTTCCAAGGTAAGCCTAAGTGGAACAGCTGCCCTGAATCAGCAGCCCATGCTCAATTCAACTGAATGCTCAGTCAATATTAAACATACAGTTTCAAGACCTGATGTGTCTTCTGGAAGGGAGCGACAAGTTTTTGCCATAGATTGATAAAGTCAAGTGACTTGAGGGAACTGTGCTAGTTGGGAAAAAAATTACACACTAGAAAGCAGAAGACAGTTTTTGTTTTTTTCCTTACCTTGCCTTTCAAAATTGCTTTATAGGCTGCCTTTACTATTAGATAGGACCAAAAACAGTGGAGAACTTGAAGTACCAGAAGTAAAATGATAAAGATCGTCAAGGAAGGAAAGCCACCAACTGCTTCGGGCAGTTCAAATATTGCTGTGTTCAATACCCTGGAGAAAAGAGAAAATGGCAAGTCAATATAAAACAAGAGAGAGATGGTTCATTTCTCAACAATGCTTCCCACCCCTACTGGAGTCATTATGAATGTAATAACAGAGCATGAAAACTGGTCACTCAAGCGAGCCCATCCACATTATCAATGATCTCCAATATGAACAAGGTCTGGAATGCTTTAAAATCAATACACCTGCATCATGGCTTCCCAAAGTGGTCAGTGGAACTGTGCATGAGGTGAATAAAGACCTTGGGGTCAATAGGGGGTCAAAAAGGGCCTGGGATTTAAAATAGGTTTGTGAGACTGGGGGGTGGGGGGAATAATTAGGAACTATGAGTTTCAGAAATAAAAGGCATGCGCTTCCTTTGCCAATGAGGAGCCTCTGTATTTAATAAGATGCCTCCACAAAACAACAGTACTCTCAGACCACGCTGTTTCGTTGCTAAAAGAAACTGTATACAGGTGCAGAGTTTCACTTTTTAAACAATTATTTTTATAGCATCAAAGTAATAATTCCAACACCTCCCACAAAGATATAAAAGGAAGCTGTCATCTGGAAAACTTCAAGCTTTTATTGAGCTACAACCCCACCTGCTGCCCCGACTTATTCATATGCTTGTTAAAAGCTGTAATTCTCATTAGAATGCTATTATTTTCACTCGTTTTACTTCCTTACTCCTTACATGTTATGATTCCTAGTAATGGTTACTAATGACTGATAAGTGTTGACTGCATATTATTTCTTGACTTTATTACATTTACATTCCTAAGAATTTGGGTCAGTGTCAATGACACCTTTATAAGCTCATCAATGGGTCAAAATGAGCCCTGAAATTTGAGAAACCCTGTTTCATGGGAGGCAAGTCTACACATTGCTTTGCTTTCCCAGTGACTCCCATTGTATTTTATTTATGTTCCTCCTTTCTTCTATGATGGAACTCAAGGTGAGGCTTCCAAGGCAGTCTTCCCAAACCAGACACTCACCTTAGCCATCTCTGCTTATTTATTCGTTGTTTCACCTATGAATTATCAACCCTGGACATTCAATCTGGATGAACTAATGTATTCATCTAAAATGCTTACCAGTACTGTTTCCATTGGACTGGTTCCTGCATATTAAAAGCCCTGCATCAACACTAGCATATCATGTGACTTGAAGTACTACTGATCAGTTCCCGTAATCTCATTTTGGTGTGAATGATATATGACCCGTTGAATCCCCAAATGGACTAATCAATAATTAACAGAACATCAGCATATTGAAGATTGTACAAGCTATTCTAGGGCTCAACTGATATCAAGTTATCTAATAGAAAAATGAATGATTACTAGCAACCCTATTGTTTTATAATCTTCCAACTTTTTGTGAGGTGGGAGAGACATAGATGTATATATTGGTGAACTGGTTAATGAAATGTGTGTGTTTCATATTACATGCTTCTCTCCCACCCCCACTCTGCATTCTTACCTAATGAATAAACCACCACTCTGATTTGATGCTTTTGACTATTATTCCAGTGGACTGAATCATAACAGAAACTAGTTTAGGTAGCTAGACAAAGATTACTAGTGCTGCTGACACTCCAAGACACTTAGATTGATCCATGTGATAATGAATTGATCCATGTTATGACCCTGAGCTATGCTACTAATACTGTTATAAGCATTTGATTACTTAGTTTTAAAGGAAATTTAAATGCACTATATAAAATGAAATGCTTATCTTTTTTGTAATAAATCATTGTTGTTCAATGATAAAGACACACCTGGCTCTCATAGGTTCTGCAGTAAACATTTAGTAAGTTTGACTAAAGGGGGGGGGACTAATATGGATGATAGCTCACTGAATTAATATTTTCTACAGGGGCTTTTGCAGCAAATATAACAGAGAGCTTTGTGGCATCTTAAAGACCAATAGATTTATAATTCCACGAAAGCTTATGTCATAATAAATTGGTATTTATTGATATACAAGACTCTTGGCTGAATCACAGATGTAGCAGACTGAATTTAACCACTAGATGGCATGTTTAGCAAGTTAACGTCAACTGTCTATATGGCATTGGGCTTGTGTCAGTGAATCCTCTGACATACATTAACTTGGAATGCCGTGCTGTTCTGCAAAGTTTGTGGTGGAAAACTAACATAATCAGTATGGCTGGGTTTAAGCCTCACACTTGGGATGGTTGACAACTGGGGCCAGAGGCAACTAAAGTAAAGGTGCCAAGATAACTTCAGATGAAAGATGGAGAATGAGACTCATGGTAAAAAACAACACTCAAGTTAATCAGACAAAAGGCTCTGAAGAATCTTCTCAGTGCTTAATTTGGAGGGAGGAAAATGTATTCATTTACTGGTTTTTGGATGTTCCTTGGGTAGTTCACAGAACAAAGAAGCCCCAAAAATGTGAGAAAGTAGCTAGGACCTGAAATGCAGAAACATCAAGTAACAGTGGGTGGTATACAAACAAATTGAAGGGTAGGACTTGACCACAGTTATCTAACAAAGCCCATGGCTTGGCAGGGATTTGAATCAGTTTCCCATTGTCCTAATCCAAGTGGTTTGCAACTCACGACTTGGGAAATACTGACCTATAGGAACCCTGTTATGGCTACAGAGGAGTTAAGACCAGTTTCAATAAAAAAACCTGTGCATTTAGAAAAAGTTGGCATTATTCCATTCTAAGTTGATGAGAATCTGTTAGTATTATTACTTAATTTATACGCCGCTTAATGCAAAAAACAGACTTCCAAGTGGCTTCTGAAGTATAAAAACCAGGTTTCAAAAATATCACTAAAACAATCCCACATAAACATCCATACTGTCAACTAGACAGAGAAGAAGCAGATTATCAGTTGGAGAGCAGAGCCTTTCCTGACCTGCCTATTTCTCTTAGCTAACTAAGACAAAAGAGTTTATCATTCATAGCCTTGAAACAGGGATACACCTGCACATGTGTGGATGAGGTTAGCAATGGAGCTAGACAGTCCAGAAGTATGGCCTAGTAGTGGTGGGGGCAGGAGGCAGACCAATATAATTCAGACTCACAAATATGCCACAATGGGAATGGAGAGTGGCTGATGAAAGTTAGAAAACAGCAATAGGAAAACACGAAGAGTCTTCCAGCTTAAAATATTTAACATTTCCTATGTAAGTTATCTGTGCACTCCTTGACTGAGCTAGAAGAAATCTTACTAAACTTTTACCGCTGCAGTAACTACACAAGCCATTAACTGCACATTGCTATGGATTCTTCGCTCTCAATGGTCAGTGCACTTGCGTATTACTGATGACATTTCTCTGTTCTCTTCTGCAAAAACACGCAGAAGTGTTAAGTCAACTACAGCAATCTAAAACTAAAGCGCACACACGCACTGGCTTTCGGGTTCACTTCTCTGTTCTTGCAGCAAGTCTGAAAGTATTTGACACAAGTACTTGCAAAATGTATGCCACAAAAGAAAGCTAACTGACAAATGCATCCTTTCATCATTTTTCAGTATGAGATAAATTAGTTTAAGCTTAATTATCCAGCTGGACTATGCATCTGAATAGGTATTTGTAAAATTTATATGCCACTAACCTGCTCACAGGGGCTATTATAGCAGCCTGCAATAAAAATTTCTTTTGGGTTGATATGCCAGTATTTATTCCTAAACAAGCCAAAAGAGAATTTCCCAGAAAGATGGCTTTTAAACAAAGGAGAAAGATGAGGTGACAAAATGGGAACGTCCTGAGCAACTGCACAACATATACAATTTGAAGCATTAATCATTAAAATGGTGGTGCCTTCTGTTTTAGCATTCTCCACAGAAATTTAAAGTAATGACCACCTCTGAATTTCACATATTGGACAGGGTTCTATTAATTCTTATCTGCTGAAAACTAAGGGGTATATTTAGCCATCTTTTTGCATTAATTTAAAATGCATTTTTAAACCACCCCAGACATTGGATACTAGACTTACTTAAATTTAGCCCAGAAAAATAATTAATGGTGCTTCCTTAGTTTCCCCATACTCTTTAAAAATTAGTACAGTCGTACCTTGGAAGTCGAACGGAATCTATTCCGGAAGTCTGTTCGACTTCCAAAACGTTCGTAAACCAAAGCGAGGCTTCCGATTGGCTGCAGGAAGCTCCTTTGGAATTGCACAAGGAAAAAAAGAAAAGAAAACCTGCCTCTACAGGGGGAGGTCATATGTAAACAAGCAGATTTTTGCAATATCTTCCTACCAAACCATTAAAAGAAGGTTTTTTAAAATTCATGCAAATGTTCAAGGATGCACGTGAATAAACTAACACTACCAAAAAGCAGTGGAGGTAACTATTGTACAGATTTCCTGGCTTATTTATTAAATCCATCTTCCTGATACCATTAAACTAGGCCAAAGCCACAGAATTGATAATGATTACATGAAATTTGTGCTCTATTGTTCCATGCTGCTGCTGCAGAGCCAGCTGGTCAGCTGAATGCCCCCCAAACCACCTTTTGTGGTGCTCTGTTCACATGGACCGGATTAGCAATGCAACTATGATGACTTAATCAAAACAGGGTTGTTTCAACCCGATTTTGTTTGTCCTGTAGGGGCTTTGGGGACCTTCTCCAGGAAGAGCGGAAGAGTTAACTGAGGATCCTGCACAAACACTGACAGATGAAGAGCTTGAGGAGCTGGTGAAATCATGCGCAGAAAGCGACAGTAAATAAGATGGTGATGTTGAGCACGAGGCAGCAAGCTGGGACCTGTAAAAATATTCCGAACTCTTCCGTGCGATTAAGCACATGAACAATATGATTTATGTCAGGGAACTGCCATCAGCTCAGAGGCGAAAGGGCAGTTGTGTTATAGGGAACCTCCAAAAATCTTGCGAAGCAGCTCCTCCTCCGGCGAGGAGGAAAACCCCACCTCCAGTGGAGAGGAGGTGGTGGGACCAGGGGATGCTAGGGAGAGCCTCAACGCCGAGGCTGAGCAAACCGGAGAGGAGGGAAGTACCCTTTTGCCAGCGCCCACTCTGCACAGTAGGTTTCGGTGCAAGGAGGGGAGGAGAAGGCTGGGGGTCACGCGACTGTTATGCTGGGGGGGGGGGTACAAGGACTGCCCACTCCCAGATTCTGCTAGCGATTGAGCCGGACATGAACTTACGACGCTCTTCACTGTAAATAGTTTGCACTAAGAATAAAGCCTGGAAAAGGCAGGTTGGAGTCTTGCCTGTTTGCTCTCGAGCAACCACATCAGCACCTGACAATTTATGACTACGATCTCTCCATAAAACATACCCTGGATGACACTATGGGATTACCTCAGAGAGAGATGTTGGAAGAGGCAACAGCGGCAGGAGTGATCCTGTGAGGAAGTATTGCTGTAGGTGGTAACAATTAGCCCCCAAAGTGGGAGCATGTGATTGGGCTGGCTGGTTGGCAGCATTGATTGATTAGTAGCTTGGAGAGAGGACTCGGGAAAGCGACCCCCTCCTTGACAATGCTGGGTTGTTAAAAAAAATTTTTAATGGCTTCTTACAGGTTTTCCTTGCATTACATGTTTGTGTGTAGTTCCCAGGAACTGACCCCATGTGTAAATTGCAGGCTTATTGTACTTGAACTTTATTTATGGTGCACAACACGAAATGCACAGTTTAGTTGTCTACAGACTCAGATCACATTATATCATATTCCGTGGGTTCCACTATGAGATAAGCTGATTCTTTAGTGGTCCTGCCAAACTAATTCGGTATGAGAAGCAGCAGTACATAAGAAAAGCAACCATAGCCTTTGAGAATGACAGGCAAGAGGCCCTAGAGCGGCAGTTCCCCAACTCATTTGGCCTAACACTCCCTTTTTTTGGGGGGGGGGGGAGATACTCAGTGCCCTCCCTGAAATCCACCTTCTTTAACTGAACAAGCAGAAGGATGTAGTCACAAATTTGCATTCTTTTATGTATCTATGTTTCTACCTATGCCCCACAACACAGTAAAGATGCTGTTGTAAATAGGCAGGCAAACTGTGACCCAGTTTCCAAGCCTGGGTGAAGCCAAAAAGGGTTTACCCAAGCCTGGGAAAGTGGGATCCAAGGGAGACCCAACGACGCCTGACCTGCCAGTACGCATCATTCCACAACAGATGAAACATGTGCAAATGGCTTCCCAATATTTTCTTATCTTCTTTCTTTATGCTTCCACTGCCCCCTTATTTTTATCCAACGAGCCCCATTGCACCTGAGGCTACTACCGCCTCCCCCTTGATCGTTCCAGCATCCCCCAGGGGGCGGCATCGGCCACCTTGGGAAATGCTGCCCTAGAGGCAGGATGTGCTCTATCTACCAGACTTAAAACCCCTGTAGTTCCATGGAAGCAGCAGATTTACTCACCATAAAGGATACAATCCAAGCCTTGTAATCATGAAAATGACAGCAAACGAGAGGAAGAGGAAATCACACAACTTTTGACACTTGCAGTAGTTTGCCATTTTGGCTGCCTATAACGAGGAAGGAACACGGGTTATCTCCTTAATAAAGTTACGTCTAAAATAATTATTGCACACAGTACCGGACAATTAATATTCAAATGATGCATAGCATATCAGTGTGAACTCTTTAGTGCCCTTACCTCTTCTACTGACGATGCTTCACACAGCGGCCTCATTTGCATATCACACTAAGCCAAACCATGGCTTAGTGTAATCACACAATTGTGCAGGTTCTGGGAGAGGAGATTATGGCTGCCTCCTTCTCCCTGGTTGTTTTGTTGAGCCAAGTCATTGCTTGGCTTCATGAGTCACCTAAACACAGGCTTGCAGTTTAGCTCTCTCCAGACCAACCAAAAGTGGTAATCATGGTTTACTACTCATGGTCTCAGTACAGGAGAGTTAAAAAAAACCCCAAAAGCCAACATTTTAGCCTTCTTTTCTGTGTGTTTTAAAAAAATAAAAATCAGAAAAACCTAGGGCAAATAAAAATTCAAACAATACTAAAAGCAGCAATAAAAAAGACAGACGTTAAGGGTGCAATTCTATATACATTTACATTGGAATAAATTCCATCAAGCAATATGAGATAACCTTCTTACCAAACATGGCATGAATAGGATTGTGCTGCAGAACACAGCAGAAACAGATTTTTGAGAACTCACATTAAAAGCGATTAGGTATTCCATAGACTTGCCTGTCACATCTCATGTGTACAGGGGACAGAAAGCAAGAGCTCTGCAGCTCACCTTAAGTGCCATGCAGGCTCGCGTGGGAACAGGCAGTTCTGGAGGTAGCCTGGCCCCAAGTCCTTAAGGGCTCTGAAGGCTAAAACCAGCACTTTAAATTGATCCCAGAAACAAACAGGCAACAATGAAGATGAGGAACATGGCTAGACTAATAAGCTCCAATCTTTGGACCCTAGTCTGGCTGCCACATTTTGGACTAACTAGGACACGAATAACTGAGGCCAGGTGTGTTTTCAAGAGAGGAGGCAACAGCAGGTAAATCATTCAAAGCTGATGAAAGGAAGTCTTCACTGCTGCCTGTATACCCAAGGCGCAAATAATGTCTCTGCACTGCGCACCTGCCCTTTCAGGGGAAATATAACCCTTGTCTGCAACAGGCTTTATATATACACCCAGGTCTCCCAGAATAAAAGTGATGCTAGTTATATAGACCTTTGCTATGATTCAGCAACTACATAGTATGAAAAAGCATTGCCGTAGTCAGTTAAAATGTGGAGATTCTATGGACTCCCAAATCCTATATGGTTTTTTTCAAGAACTCACTGAATAGCCATGTTTGACAAGTACAGCCCAACTGAAAGCATTTTACTCAAAAGAATGTTTCACTGTGCTCACAGTGCTTAAGAAAAGCAGCACTGAGCCACCTCTGAGACAAATTTCAACAGCTAGAAGCTTTCATGGGCTTTAGCAGTGTTTCCAAAATTTGGGTCCCCAGCACCAGCTGTTTTTTAGACTACAATTTCCATCATCCCTGACTGCTGTTCTTGCTAGCTAGGGATGATGGGAGTTGTAGTCCAAAAACAGCTGGAGACCCAAGTCTGGGAAACACTGGGCTGTAGCCTACTACTTTAAAACGTTGTTTGTTCTGGAAGAAATGTTTTGAAGACATGAAGATTTATTATGGCTAAATTTCTCTCTCTTACTCTCACCTCCAGCACGCTGTCCACCACATCATGAAGACACAAAGTTAGGGCTCCCACTCGGATGAAATTGACTGTGTAGGAGAGGGTTATCAAAATGACTGCTATGATGTGATGGGTAAACATGATGCTAAAGTCCTGAGGTGGAGAGATAAACGGAGTTACAACATTTGTTCACAAATTAATTTGGCTTTTTAAACATTTATTCTTACAGATATATAAAATGAAATAAATACCAGATATACAAACTCTGCACATATATTTTATGAGAGAAGATTAGAATGCAGTCAGGAACTTATCAGGGGCACAGGAAACGGCCTTGCGCAGAGTTAGGCCATTAATCCATCTATCTTACTATTGTCTGCAAAGAATGGCAGTCGCTCTCTGGGGTTTTAGGCTGAAATTCACACAGCACCTTCTGAGTCCTGATGCTCTACAGTTTAGTTTTTTGGATTGAAATATTTACAGACTGTCCAGCATACTCAAATATCGCAGTAGCGCACAATAGTAAAAAAAAAAATTTAGAACAGTTTTCCGAACAGAGATTTGACAGTGCCCACAATTTTTTTTTTAGAATCCTACCAAAGGTGCACAAGGTTGAAGCCTGTCTTACTTCAAAGGGGGAGTAAAATACAGCCCATTCTAGCAACAGGCCCATTGTGATATTGCAATATTTCCATGCTGCTTTTTTCTATGTAAGCTGTTGTTTGTGGAAGTTCGAAGAATTATGACAGAGCCTGAAGTTGTAAAAGGATCAAAGTAGTTTAACACCATACCAACACCCCCAAATTCTTTATTTGCTGGTAACTTGAAGTAGCAAGGCAGAACTTAGCAGCAGCAGGAGGGCATCTGTTTCTAGGACTTCCCTTGTGATGTATATGATCACAGCATTTTCAAGTATAGTAACATCTAGAAACTGCCAGGGCCTTTGCTAAAACTACATGGCTGCATTTCACATGAATCCAACACATTCCGTCCCTCTCAAAAATGCAAATAAACCATTTAATTGAGGTAGCCATTTTCTAAAATCCTTTAAACTGACCTCAAAACAGCATCTCTCTCTCTCTCTCTCTCTCTCTCTCTCTCTCTCTCTCAAAATACCATCTGTCATCTGACCAAAACTCAGCAAACACATACATAAATTTGACTGATGTTAAAGTAATGACATTCTGGGGCAGCTATAAGCTTCTTAGGAGACCACACTCCCCACATGACTGTTTCTGTCTTCCATAAATACAATGTAGGAATGTGTAAAACAAACAATATAAAAACAACCGCTGCACCCCCCAACTCTTGCGCATACATCAAAACGCAAAGTGTGCCACTGTGAACTGGTGAAAAAAGTTCATCTACCTAGTCACATTATTTTCGCGGAATGCTGAGCTGATAATACATGCTGGACTGCAGATATTGCTCATTAATCTTCAGTCAGGCAGGGATAATCTACTGGAATTTACCGTATTTTTCGCCCTATAGGACGAATTGCTATTAGCTATTGCTATTAGGGCAAAGAGCAGGGTAAGCACATCTCTGTGGTAGATTTCGCTTTCATTCTAGGATCACACCATTGCCGGACATGATCCAACACATCTTTCCCCTCTACAAAGAATATTCCTTCTCGCTACCAAACTGGCCCAGAAGGCCAAGAAGCTGGATCTCCTGCGAAAAGGACTTCTGTTTGCACAATGGATCTTCCTCCCTCTTCTCTCTGCATGCCCTCTACGCTCCCCCAAAGTGGCTACTGGAAGGTTGGCAGAAACCCCTAAAACAGCACATCATGGGAGAAGCAGGGGGATGGCATGATCAGAACAGTGTGATGTTGAATCCCTCTCCGTATGTTCTGGTACAGAATTCTTCCAAAGCTTTTTGGAGAGGCTGGAGTTTGCTAGCAGATTGTAGTTTTGCTAGTAAACTGTAGTTTCTGTAATCACCGTATGTTTGCACAATGATCTAATAAATTGTCTTAAATGCTTTGACTGCTCAGAGCATTTATGTGACTGAGCAGAAGCCAACCCAAATTATTTGAATTAACTACATTCATTCGATAATTGAGTTAATAAAATGGATGATGAAAATGCTTATTCTTCTGCTCTCCAGATGTGCATCCACCATCTCTAAGCACCAGTGACGTTTGTTTATTCAAAAACATTTTCAGTTGATGGGACTCGTTAGTTGAATCCCACGGCCCCTCCAGACGGAGTTTGGAGTCTGGTGAGTGCTGCTGGTTTTGTAAAGGGTTTCCAGGGTTTAGAGGATGTTTGCAGGCTTTCCCAATGTCGTTTCAAATGTACACAATGTCACTTAAATGTGCGGTGCCTTTGGAAAGTGGCCCCCACGTATATGGGGAGTTACCTGTATGAACAGTGGCCAATATTGCCACACAGCATTGGAGATGTTAAAAACCATTCAAGCTGGTTTGCAAATGTCAGGAAATGTTGCTGCCCCAAAATGCAGTTGTTATCCACCGCTGCCATCACTGCATTTAACTTTGACAGGAGTTCACAGCTAGAAACAGGTTGTTGCTAATTCAATGTACAAGCGTTCACCAAAGCGTACTTTCACAGCCTTCTTTAAAAACGGTTGCTCCTTAAAACCCACAGATTGCTCTTACCTTTCTTTTGATGTCAATGAACTGAGAAAACATTAAGGACCAATAGTACGACAGCTGAAGTATGTAGTAGTAATGAATTTCAGGCATCAGCGGCTGAAAGAAGGGGATATAAATAAAGAGATTAAAACAGAGAAGTTAAAAACCTTCAGATCCTCACTTGAATGGCAACCTCAGGCCACTTATAGAATATTTCCTATCTGGTAAGATTTCTAGCGAGTTCCTGTCCTGCATTAAAAAACTTACGGAGAGAAAAAACACCACCTTACCAACACTTATCCTTTTCTTCCTCTACGCGGCTCACATTGCTTCCTTGTTCTGGCCTGGTCTGCAAACACTAAACCATAGCTGAAATAAACTATTGCGTAATCTGAATGAGCTGCATGCCGGTGCCCATTGATCAAATTGTGAGGGCTTCCCTCCTCCAAGGCTTATGGTGTGTTTTTTTCTCCAAACAAACCACAAAAGCCCTGGTTTGAATGACAAAAAGCCAGACTGTAGTTTGCTTCCCACCAGCATGGCAGGAATGAAGGCGGTCCATAATAATAGTAATTGTAATCGTAATCGTAATAATAATACCCCGCCCCACTCTGGGCGGCTTCCAGCACATATAAAAACATAATAAAACACCAAACATTAAAAACTTCCTGATACAATAATAATTTTATTATTATTGATAATAATATGAGCACAATTTCAGGAGTTTGCAGTAGTATGCCGCTCGTTCACATTCACCCATAATTTATTTTAACTATGATTTAATGTGACACATGAACCAGGCTAGCATTGACGTATTATGAATACGATGCAGGGCAAGCCTTTTTGATAAAGGGAAGAGCTGTGACTCTGCCTAATTCTGGAAATTAGGGCCTCCTGTATGCATTCAAATGCTTTGCACAAACCTTTTTGGCTGGAAACTTTTACTTATGTGGCTGGCTGGCACGTGCAACACTTGTCGTTTTCTATTTATGGCACGCTGTGGGGAAATGGGTAAGTGAACCTACCTTTCACCAAAGCAGCTGGCCTAGTCAGACTTTGGGTCCTTTCCGACTCTAATTTCAACAGCCATCACCTTAAAACCTCTATATAAATTATTCTCCGCATAATGTGCTAATTAAAGGGATGTATTTGCCTTAGTGCTGACACTGAAGCAGAGTTTTATTTATTTATGATTTGGATAACCCAAATTTGTCCCCTACCAGCTAACGGGGATTTAAATGCTGTGCTGTACAGCAAATGTATTTCACATCACCCTTGCAAATGGATAAAGTGCCAACGTCTATGCTCATTACAGTACCTTGAAAACTGTCCAACATTTTTTTTAAAAAAAATAATAGAAAGCCCCTTCTCCCACCCTGCATGTTCAGATTATTTTTTGTACCCTAAAAGGTTGGGTTCATTCCAATACCTTTCAGTATGGTTTGCCTTTCAGTCTATAATCTGCTTACACAAGTGGAACCTACAACAAAATGTTGCACTGTGGCATCACCTCTTAACATTAATGCTTCTATTCAGGGTTCTCTTCAGGCATGTCCTCTTTATGTTATTGCATTCCACACACAGACACCCCCTCAGTTTGCCTGTTTCCCCCCTCAGATGAAAAAATGCAGAGTTCAGTGTTTCATAGCTTTATCCTAAAGCCTTGTTAATTAGTGATGCTGGTGAAGTTCTTTAGAACCAGGCTCAGAAACAGGGACTGGAAAAATCTGCCTCCAAGGAAGAGGAAATGATGATGATGATGATGATGATGGCAAGCCCTGAATGCCTTTTTAGAGCAGAAGTTGTAGCTTCTCCCACCTGTCTTTGCCCCCCTCCCCCCAGCATTCCTCCTTATCTTCCCTCCTCATTGGCAGCGTGTAAGAAGTAGCAGCAATGAGTGGAGAAGAAAAAGAAGAGTGTTTTCCTTCTCCTCCACTTCTCCTTCCCTTCCATCTGTCCACCATCCAGATTAACAGCATCATGGTCTATTTTATACTCATTTCCATGCAATACCCATTACCTGATATGGGTATCCAGTCCAGCATAGCCGAGTGTTCCACACCCAGGGACTCTTTAAAGAAAAAAAAAGGGGGGGGGGGAGAGAAGAGAAGTAAACAAGTTTAAATGTTGGGAAATGTTACAGAAATGCAACTAGAGTTGGTGGTAGCTTTACATTTCCCTCCACAAAGAATTTAGACGAGCGTTTTGCACAGCCTCACAATTACTTCCATTGCATTTACAGAAACGAAGTTATTCATATTATTTTGAAACTGATCATTCATGAAAGCTCTCTACAATTAGTAGCATCCTGAAAACAATAATCTGATTCTAATCAAGCTACAGATAAGATACATATTGTCCCATTTTTGCTTCCTAAATGACAATCACTACATTAGCAAAGAAAAACAAGGGGTGTGCTGCTATTGCTTGAGAATATTTTGACACATACTTACTTAACCAAAATTGCAACGATCATTTTAAAATGATTTATTTTGAGAATGGAAGCACAAATTAAAATGTCAGTAACTGGGAACTCTTCCACAGAAAGTCAAAAATGGCTAGCTAGGTAGACATTTGAAAAGCCAATAACTGTTTGGGCTCACTGACTAGTACCTTGGAGGTCAAACGGAATCCATTCCGGAAGTCCGTTCGACTTCCAAAATGTTCGGAAACCAAAGCGCGGATTCTGATTGGCTGCAGGAAGCTCCTGCAGCCAATCAGAAGCCGCGAAAGCCCCGACGGACGTTCGGCTTCCAAAAATAGTTCACAAACCAGAACAGTCACTTCCGGGTTTACTGCATTCAGGAGCCAAAACATTCGAAAACTAAAGTGTTCGAAAACCAAAGTACGACTGTAGTTCTAAACAAAATGAAACAAAATGGTGCACGTTCTTAGTCTTCACTGGATTTCTCAGGATACACCTTAAACAAAGGCAGGGACGAGGAGTGTCTCATGTGTAGATAAAGTCTCTGCAGATCAAACACTGCATCTACAAAATATTTGCCACCTAACATTTACGGTTTCCCAGGAAGGTGCTTTACATATTCAGCTGCCAAATAACAAGTGAAGGGAAATTAAGTGTTGCCTAGAGGTGTGCACATATCCACCCTAATAACATATTTATGGAAATGCAGGAATGCCGCAAACACCGGAATCACCTTGTAACAAAGAAATCTTTATCAAGCTGTTGACCAACTGTAGTTTTCAATAAACTTGAGAAAACTTAAGGATCTCTTTAGAACGAAACCCAAGGCAGATGTGGAGGAAAAACCACAGGCATACGGTTGAAAGACTGCACATGCAATAGCCTTAGAAACGAAGTGAGAAGGGACATACGACAGGAGGCAGAAAAAAAGTAAAGGTAACTCTTAAAAAAAAAAGATATGAGAAAGATGAAAAAGCTTGCATGCAGAAGAAAGAGACCTGAAGGAAACTGAGCTAAAATGAGAAACTAAAAGAGCAGGCTCATTTGGGCGCTGCACAAAGTACATGAAACAGGAAGTAGGAAAGCAAGGCGTGCTAAGGAAATAGAAGAAAGCTCAATAGCAAACAAAACAGAAGAAAGCTCAATCTATAGCAAGCACTACCAGCTTTTGAGAGAAATAACCCTAGAAGGAAGAGAAGTGAACAGATTCGTAGCAGAGAGAAGCCAGTAAAGCCAAATAACTATTTCTCCTAAGATACACTGCACCTGCACATGAAAAATAATTAACAAATATTATTATGCACGGAACCAAAACAAAACTACAGGCTCCAGTCTCTTGAGTGGCAAAAAGAGATGCAGCCCATCCAATCAAGGACATAGCTGAAGCCGCAGAAGCCCCGTTGGACGTTCGGGTTCCAAAAGAATGTTCGCAAACCAGAACAATCACTTCTAGGGTGCAGCATTCGGGAGCCAAAACATACGAGGGCGTTCAACAACCAAAGTATGACTGTACCTTATTTAGCAGCGCATACAAGGATGAAGGGTGGGACGCGGGTGGCGCTGTGGGTTAAACCACAGAGCCTAGGGCTTGCCGATCAGAAGGTCGGTGGTTTGAATCCCCGGGACGGGGTGAGCTCCCGTTGCCCGGTCCCTGCTCCTGCCAACCTAGCAGTTTGAAAGCACGTCAAAGTGCAAGTAGATAAATAGGAACCGCTCCAGTGGGAAGGTAAACGGCGCTTCCATGCGCTGCTCTGGTTCGCCAGAAGCGGCTTAGTCATGCTGGCCACATGACCCGGAAGCTGTACGCCGGCTCCCTCGGCCAATAAAGCGAGATGAGCGCCACAATCCCAGAGTCGTCTGCGACTGGATCTAATGGTCAGGGGTCCCTTAACCTTTACCTTTACAAGGATGAAGGCAGCCTGTCCAGCCTGTCTACACAAAACACTTCAGTTTAATGCCACTGCAGTAGATCAGGGGTTGCAACCTAAGGCCCATGGACGACAAGAGGCCCATGGGGGTCGTTTTACCGGCCCACAAGCCGCCCACTCGGCGAGTCCCCGTGCACTGCACTAAACCGGCACAGCGTGGCACAGGGACTCGCTTCTGCGCCGCCGAAATCGCAGGTGTGCGCGCTCATGCGCACCCGCAATCTGGCCCACATTGGGGGCTCTGCGGTAATAAACCAGCCCAGGCAAGGTAAGCCTTGCTGACCCCTGACAAGATCTTGGTTGGATAGATTATAGTCATCTACAAAGCCATTTTATTCTCTCAAACTTTCTCTTATGCCAATGTCTGCCAAGAATCCTGGTGCACGTCTATCCCCTCTTGATTGCAGATTTGTGTGGTGTTTTTTTAAAGCAACCCTCCTAAACATTCTCCTGCGTTTGAAAGTATGGTGAAGAATTTTTCAACATACCAATAATGGGGAAAGTGTGTACATTACCCAGCTGCCAAGGAACATTTTGCATCCATTGTCTTGTCTCATTATCTTTAGGAAGAGGGGCTAATTAAGCTCAAGCGTCTAGAAGCCCCAGAACATTAATAGCTACATATATAGCTCAAAGAAATGCTTTTATCTAGTGTGTGCCAAATAAAGGTCAGGTTTAATTGTGTGTGTGTGTGTGTGTGTGTGTGTGTGGCAAAACTGCTTAAAATTCCACCCCTCATTTTGAATTCAACACCTTTTGCAGAAAGGCAACAAAGCTCTGGGGTTGCTCCAGCTACGGCATTAGTCTCTATTTTTCGGCGCTGTTATTTTTACCAAGGTTATTTGTATGTTTGATAAGGCGGAATACATAAGCCATGTGCATAAAAGGGTTGATCCAACCTCTTGGTCTCTTGACATTTTCAAAATGACAATAATTTTATTCAAGTGGAGCTGCTAAAAATTAGATTGCATAGCCCACACCACATCCAAATCAATTTCAGCTTTCTTTCCAGCTTCCCTAAGTGGTGCCTGGACACTGGAATGACAGGATAAAAAATATTTATATGAAGAAATAGTGTTAAAAGTCTGACACTTCGTTCCAATTTACTGGACCCATTCAGGTGCAGGAGCTGTAAGGCATGCAAAGACTTGCCCTTTGTTCTTAGTGGCAGCTCTGCACGGGCATTCCATTCCACTATATTTTTTTCACCAGTACTCTTCTAGCAAATGTATGCATTCTAGAAAGAAGAAGAAATTCTAAAATATCAATCACAAGGTGGTTCAAATGTACAGTGGTACCTTGGGTTACAGGCATTTCAGGTTACATACGCTTCAGGGTACAGACTCCGCTAACCCAGAAATAGTACCTCAGGTTAAGAACTTTGCTTCAGGATGAGAACAGAAATCATGCAGCGGCAGCAGAAGGCCCCATTAGCTAAAGTGGTGCTTCAGCTTATGGACAGTTCCAGGTTAAGAACGGACCTCCGGAACGAATTAAGTTCTTAACCCAAGGTACCACTGTACTACTTTAGACTGCATGCTTGAAAAGAGGGGTGTAACCAGTCCTTGACAAATTCCTGAAGTTTTGAAACCCAACCAGAACACCAGTTTGCTAGAGGATCAGAGGCTTCACATTTCTACCATCCAAATGAAACCCCAAATCAAAAGATACAGCCATTGAAAAGTGTACACATGCAGTATTTCCCCAATGCCTTTTTAAAAAGAAAAAATGTTGCTGAATTAAATTTATATTTTGCCCTTAATCTGAAGATCACGGGGCGGTGTACAACACAAAAACACAAATGCATAACATAGTAAAAAACATACCATAATTCTACTCCCTACATGGGATGAGAAGGGAACAAGTACAAGGGTAGTTTTACACTTTATACGGTCAATATATTTCCTGTGTGTACAGTGGTACCTTGGGTTACATACGCTTCAGGTTACATACGCTTCAGGTTACAGACTCCGCTAACCCAGAAATAATACCTCGGGTTAAGAACTTTGCTTCAGGATGAGAACAGAAATCGTGCTCTGGCGGCGCGGCGGCAGCAGGAGGCCTCATTAGCTAAAGTGGTGCTTCAGGTTAAGAACAGTTTCAGGTTAAGAACGGACCTCCAGAACGAATTAAGTACTTAACCAGAGGTACCACTGTACATTGTATTTTTAGTGACTCAGCTCAGCCACTTATTGTTATACTATGCAGGATGCCCGTACAGTTAAGCCACTAGAAAGGTCAAACTTCCTAAGAAAATCTGAACATTCCAAACCTTAATAAAATCCACAATAAAGGATTTTGAATTTTATGACCCACTGCAGGTTACAGGAACAGTCAGGTTGGTGCTATATCAGTGGTTTAACAAGATATACACTTTAAAATTCCAGAACTTTTAATTCTGATAACCAGTCTCCTGCAAGTCTTGTTTTAAAGCTGCAGGGGGCAATCTTCTGCATGTTTGACCAAAAGTCAAACTAGCGGAGCAGCTAGTCAGGTTTATCAGAACACCAACATTTTCAGACTTGCCACGTTCCACTTGTAAATTCAAAAGGACATTAGTAATCCATTTTGAAACAATGAACCAGCTATATGAGCCAGTGTGGTGTAGTGATTAAGAGTGGTAGTCTCGTAATCTGGTGAACCGGGTTCGCTTCCCCGCTCCTCCACATGCAGCTGCTGGGTGACCTTGGGCTAGTCACGCTTCTCTGAAGTCTCTCAGCCCTACTCACCTCACAGAGTGTTTGTTGTGGGGGAGGAAGGGAAAGGAGAATGTTAGCCGCTTTGAGACTCCTTAAAGGGAGTGAAAGGCGGGATATCAAATCCAAACTCCTCCTCTTCTTCTTCTTCTTCTTCTTCTTCTTCTTCTTCTTCTTCTTCAAGGCAAACCTAAGCATGTTTCATCATTATTCGCCTCCTCCTTCTACTTGCTGAAACCTCAATATAAAATGCAATCACTCCAATATCCTTCTGCCCCCTCCAGCAACAAAGATTGCCCCTCCATGGCATCACAGGCTATCATTACTAACACACACACACACACATACGGAAAGCGGAGGGTCAGCGTGCCCCTCACTGTCCCTCCTCACACACACATTGTCCTGAGCTGTTGGGTTCCCCCAATCTGCAGAGGAAGAGGACTGTGTCTGAAAAACCCAGAGAGAGTGTGGGTGCATGGATGCTAAGTTGTATGCAAGCATAATATGAATGTTTACTGCTTATATGGCATGGAAGTTAAGTCCAAGAGCCTTAACCCATAGTTCCCAATCTTTTGAGTCAATTTGTAGTTCTATTAACTCCGATTATATTTTTAAAACATCTTTGAATTTCCATCATGCACTACAAGCATATCTTTCTCAAGTTCATACTTTCTATCAGCAAGCCCATATATGTTAGAAAGTTTCCCTTATGCTAATCAGAGGATTATATATGCACTCCACTGGCGCATTTAAACAAGTATTCTTGATTACAAGAATTTCAAGTGGTTTCCTTCCTTCATCCCATTCCAATTGCCAGACACCTGCATCTCGTTGACATATGTTAAATTGCTGTGGGGGCACACAAGGAAGTAGACGTAGTCCCCATAATGCAGCAGTCCAAAGCTTACCCAATTTAGGAGCTTGTAATCTGTATATATTTTTGATTAAGGTTTTAAATGCACTCCTTACTTACCCTATTTTTCGCTCTATAAGACGCACTTTTTCCCTCCTAAAAAGTAAGAGGAAATGTGTGTGTGTCTTATGAAGCGAATGCAGGCCGCGCAGCTATCCCAGAGGCCAGAACAGCAAGAGGGATCGCTGTGCAGCTTTTCTAGTTTTTCTGGCTTCTGGGATTCAGAGTATTTTTTTTCTTGTTTTCCACTTCCAAAAACTAGGTGTGTCTTATGGTCTGGTGCGTCTTACAGAGCGAAAAATACTAACTTTTCCCAACACGGTTCTATAGCTGTCTTCCCAGAAACGTGCATCTGACTAATTTTGACAAGGAAATAATTTCCATCCCATTTATTCAGGAGGAACTGTTCCTATGTCCTAGAGCAGGCATGGCCAAACTTGGCCCTCCAGATGTTTTGGGACTACAACTCCCATCATCCCTAGCTAAAAGTCCCTAGTCCCGAAACAGCTGGAGGGCCAAGTTTGGCCATGCCTGTCCTAGAGCATACAACTGAAGCAGGATTTTGAAAATCCCTATTGACATTTCCCTTCCTTTTGGTAAGGCTCACTCAGCTTCACTCTGCCATGTTCCAGCAGTATCCGGTGTCACTACAGTATTGCACAGAGGCAAGTGAAAGGAAAGCACACTGAAGAATTCAGCAAAGGCAAAGGATGTGATGTTTTGGAAAGGGTCTCTATCCAAGCTCTGCTTCAAGCTGCATTGAGAGCTGCACTATAGCACTACTAGGGCTGGATCTCTGGGCTCCCAAATCCCACCAAAGGACCACCTGGAGAGTAGCAGATGATGGGAGCAGCAGCAAACAGGCCCCACATCAGGTACATTTAATACAGACAGGACAAAAACGGAGGGGGAAAGTGTGATAAATCAGGACTGTGCCTCAGAAAGGGGAGAGTTAATGGGTAACAGACACAGCACGTGACATTCCTATTACGCACACTGCTCAAACCCAATGCTTGAAAAAACATTCTTTTCATATTCGTCTGTCTCTCACTCTGTGCAAAGGATTGAAATATTAATAACTTTGAGGCTCAAGTCCCCCATGTCAGCAGCCTAGACATTCTGCTGCAACCAAAAACTAGGACAATCTATCAACATGAATGTGCAAGAATAGACAGTCTGGTAACACAGCCAAATATAGCAAAATATGAAATCATGCTCTGCTTCGGTAAGCTGAAAAGGAATGTGTTCTACAACACCCGTTTGACTATTATATGCCATTTGCAAGTCCCAATCCTTACGTGGAATACTGGCAGAAATTATCTGATAAGACATTCTGAATAATGAAATTACACATAAATTTACGCAAACTTAATTTATGCTGGAATGAAGGAGCTGGTTATGGGAAGTACACAATTGCTCAACAGCTAGGGAATGAGATGTCAGGGAAGGGGAGATGGACTGCATGAAACAAGAAGCAACAAGTACAAGATGGGAAAGAACTGGTTTGTCAGTGACAACTAATATCGATTGCACCAATGTCTTCTTCACTAACAATGCAATACAGAATTCAGCTGGAATTGTAAGGTTAACTTGAGTCAATACGAATACCATCATCGACAGGCAGGTGTTTTGAGATCACAATGCAATGTACAATTATATAAAAGCAATGCCAAGTTGACAAGTCACTCAGTGAAAGGTTAACAGTAGATATCTAGTAAGTTATTTTCCTTGCCAGTTATATGCAAGAGGAACATACAATTCCATTAAAACAAACCTTAAATGAGTGTTTCACCTCTCCTCCCTCTCCCTGATCATTCTCTTTTCACAATCAAGTTGTGTATTTTATTTTGCTACAATCTACTCTATTGTGTTGGTTTTTTTTTACTGATTTTATGTTTCCTTTCCTAGGGTATAATTCAGTGCTTCTGATCCATGTGTATCATGTTTTGCTATCTTAAAACAGAATGTGGTTAATTTATTTTGAAAAACCTGTATCTTGGAAGAGATCTAATTAGGATTTTATTATTTTTAATAGATGTATTAAATTAATATCCCACCATTCTTCCCAAGGAAGTCCAGGATGGCAGTTTTACAGTACCTGAAGCCCTAATGTTCAGACAAATGCCAACACCTTTGAAGTTTCCAGGAGGACACAGGAAAAGCAGCTCAGGGTAATGGAATCCACAAGAACTCTCAGGTATCAATGACTTACTGCACAAACTGGGTGAATTTAGAGGTGGTTCTCTTTCCTTGCAATCAGCATCTATATAATCTTCCAGGTAAAAGCTCCTCTCAGAATGCACTATTTTGTTTGGAACTGGGAAGAGCACATAAATCAGCTCAAAATGTTTAGGATACCAATTTCCAAATAAATAGTTTCCAAATGGCAGTACCTATGGCTCCCTCGCTTCCTTTATAACTATTTTAGCTTCCCTTCTCTAAAGTCTTCCACTTTAATAGTTGCTTATAATTTTCAGTCATTCTTATATTACAGCACAAGCAAATAACCTACAAGGTTATCTTTCATCGGTTTGTGGGTATTTACCTCCTTACAGATTTTCAATATAAACCCTGAATTAAGTGGTTCACAATTTTTGCAATTAAAATAAACCAAATTATAGATTTTGACCAAATAGCAAAACCTGTGTGTGTACTTCATCTGCTTAATTGACAACCACAGCCTCAGCATCCATTGACGTCAGTGGGGTATATGGGTCCTAGCTGTGCATAGGATGCAGCCTTAGGTTCCAATGCCTCTAAGTGCTCTGCTGGCAGAAGTCCCACCCAGCACAAAGGCTTTATCACTATATAGGAATGCCTTTTCCAAAGCTCTGAATGAACAAACATTTGCTAGAATTTTAGGAACACGCAGTGTGGGTCTGCTTCGATCTACTTTTGCAAGGTGATTTCTCTGGGACTGAGGCCAATGGTTGCTGTTTGTTTGTTTTAAGCACAATAATATGACATGCAAGTAAAACTTGACGACTTACTAGCAGGCACAGAAATAAGTTGCTCCAAAGCTGGTTTCAACTACCTTTTGGAAATGCATTTCTAATAATTTTTAAAAGACTCCGAGGGTTTTCTGCTGGTTCCCTCACTACGAGAAGCGAAGTTACACTGAACCAGGCAGAAGGCCTTCTGGGTATAGGCACCCTCCCTTCACATGTCAAGCAGATAAAGAACTACATTACTTTAGAAGACATCTGAAGGCAGTCCTGTATTGGGAAGTTTTTCATGTTTGGTATTTTAATATGTTTTATATAAACTGCCCGGAGTGGTTGGGGAACCCCAGCCAGATGGACCAGGTATAAATAATAAAATTATTATTATTACTGGCCACAGAAGAGTTTAAAAGGGGGACAGGTATGGAATAGATATCTTAATCACAACCTCTCTTCTCTAAACACAAGTTTAGTGTTCACCCCTCTTCTACCGCAACCTTGGCATTTAGATAAAATCCTGCCCCCCTTTGTTCACATTTGTCCACAGTTCCATATTCTAGACATTCTGCTGTTATAATTTAAATACTACTAGAAAAGTAAGGTCAGTGTGCTAAAAGAAAAATAACGAAATCAGGGAGAAGCACTTCTCAACATGGACTCAACATTTGAGCTTCATTTGAACTTGCCTTTTCCAAAGCAAATTTTTTAGATGCTACCAGTAATAAATCAGAAGTACATGCAGTTTCTACACCACCACCACATTTCTGCACGTGAGAGGCCACATAGCCCCACAAGGGAAGTGAGTATTTATAGTTTTGTAATTATGAAGGGAAACCATTAGAAATCCATGTCATGTACTTCAAAAGAATTCAACAGTTATATGACAGCTCAAGAAAAACAGCCAAAACCTGGGAAAACAACAGTGTCTTCCATACACTTTACAACATCCTGGAACACCTATACAGGGCCATAATGTTCCAAACCGGCTCTCTCTCTCTAATGCGTCTGTGTTTAAAGACTAGTAAAAGTTTGGATTCTGAGCCTTTCCAATGAGGCTGAATAGCCATGTAAGTATTCACCACAGTGTAGATGGTCAGGCTTCACTGCATCCCTTTTCAGAATTTTTGAACTGAAGGAAGGGAGGGAGGGAGGGAGGGAGGGAGGGAGGAAGGATTCAGCAAGACTTCTTGGCAAGTCATTTTCAAGCTTTATTTTTTCCTCCAGAGGAAGCAGAAACAATGACAGCTGTTCAAGTTAGTACAACTTTTGTACATGAGCAACTTCTGCCTGGGGGGGGGGTATATTCCTTGGCCCCATAGCAGTTTTTAAGTACCACGTGCCTTTGGACCAGAAATATCTGGGTCTCTGTTTTGTTTTAAATAAAACATTTGCCACATGCCGAATGCCACCCTTGTGCCATCACATTTTTCTTCAGGAGGTTTGTGTGTTGGACAGCTCCCTAATTAGCCGAAACCCTGCTCTGATGTTAACTTTTGCCATCCTTTTCTTCAGAGCAAGATTATAATTTGAAACTGGGGAACTGGCTAAAAACTACACACAAATGGGGTGCTTTTGAGTGGAGACCCAGTGGAGAAAAAACTTCACACACTACTTGCCTGCTTACTTTTCCATTCCAACTCCCGCCCCATAAACTTTCCCCTCTCACGTGGTTTTGAATATCTGGCAGCGTAAACACACATTTTGAACTTTATACTGGGGAAGTAGCAAACAATACGTGTGTGGGGATTTGGTAGGGGAAAAGGGTTCAGCATTCCTCTTTCCCATGTTGCCGTCCAGACATGTCTCTACCCAGAGGAGTGGTTATATTATACATCACTTTTTGGCCTAAATGTCCCCGTCCCTGCAAGTGATAAACAACATATTAATACAACAAAAATGTATTATGAAATACAATAAATCAATCAAAATATAAAACAGCAACTTATAATAATACAGGGGGACAAGACTGTAAATGAAAGGATTGAATTACCAATCGTGTATATCGACCCTTGTAGAAACTACAAACCTGAACAGATGATGAGATACATTTTCTTTCTTTCTTTTTTTTAATGTATACAAACACTTGCTTTTTCTTATGGGAAAGAGGGGCCACTGGGGTTTAGTCACACATATTTGCATGTAGTGCACAGTAGGGGGTACTTGTTAAAAAGAAACGAAGCATGGTTCATTATCTGAGAGAAAAACAATTATCAAAAAGCTCTGTATCAACAAAAAGCTCTCGTTTATTAGAAACAGTTCAAAAGAGAACAGTTTAGTTATCTTACCATGCATCCTCTGTTTGTAACATTATAATGTAAAACTTGTATATTATTTAAAAAATACAGGTGTCTTCATGGTGTGTGTTCCAAGTTAATTTATTATTTGGCATTTTTCTAGATGCTGGAAAATTAAGCACTGGTGCTAAAATGGGAGGGAGGGGTGGTTGCTAGGAGAATGCTACTGATCTATTTACCAGCTATGTTTTGTAAGCAGCAGCTATATAGTGCTTATAAAAATTATCTTCACCGTGGTTCATTTCGACATGTGAGATGCTTTGGGCACAACTGTGCCGGAAAGCGGCATAAGCATTTTATTTTGAAATTTCTTATCAATGCTTCCTATCCAAAAGAACTGCACAGCAATGAACAAAACAGAAATCAGGTACAATACTATAGAATCTCAAAGCGACGTACAGTCACATCTTCTGCGATTTAGCTTGCACAATTTCAACCACCCGTGGTTGAAGGCAGGCTGGTTGAAATTGCACAAGTTGAACCTCAGCAAGAAGGAGAATTGAAAACCTATTTTCATGCCAGGCCTTGCTTGGGGTTGTCCAGTGTGGAAAGAGCTTTTAAGCTCTCCACTTTGCGGGGGGTGGGGTGGGGACACCAACAGTGCATCAGCTTTGGGATGCTCTCACGAGATCTCTCAGGCCAAATCAAGTTCACATGAGATCCGGCGAGGAGGCGAAAGGAGGTCGCCCCCTAGCTGCATCACAGTTTCAACAGCAAGCGGCCACACACCCTGGCTATCCTGATTGGTCAGCTGGGGGGTGTAACGCAGCCGGGAGTCCCTATGACGTGGGCAGCATCCTTGCACCCACAGCCAGGTCACTAGGAGGTCCTGGATTGCTCCCTGGGGAAGGGGAGTGGACCTTTTAAGCTCTCCACCTTCCTTGCTAAGTAAAGCCCACTTGGTGCATGTGCTATGGGAGTACTGCAGATTCTCTCTCTCCTTCCTTCACCCGCCAGGTGAAGAGCTACATCTCTTTTTCCTGGCTTTTGACACCTGAGATGTACATTTTAAGACCTGCCTTATTACTGTAGTTTAAAGTTGTTTTAAACTGTTGTTTTAAAATATTGTGTAGTATAGCATTTTAATATTAATGTTGTTTTAGCCCACCCTGGAACCTTAGGGTGAAGGGCAGGTAATAATTACAATATAGTCAAAATGACACCATCCACACATACAAGGTCTGGGGGGAACCCCAGGATTTCCAGAAGAACATATATATATATATATATATATATATATATATATATATATAATATATTAAAAAACCCTAAGCTCCCTACCGCTGAGCAGGCTTAGTTGGCATGGGATGCTGTCTGTGAAGGAAAATGGGAAACTCAGGGGATGGAGGAAGAACAAAATGGAAAATCCTGAAAAGGGAATGGCTGACTGAACGCTGAACAGGAACACTAAATTCTCAAGCATAGTGTTGCAGAGCCCACTTGTCTGCTGTTTTCCGAGAGGTTTCTGTGTCATGATGAAATCCTTAACTGTGTTTCGGGCTACAGTGGTTTCTTGCTATCTTTCTTCTGACTTTCCATTTCCTCTGCAAATTTATCCTCTAAGTGTACCTGGATCCATTTGGACGTATCTAACATTTCATAGAACTGCTTAAAGAGGCTACTATCCATAGAAATCCCTACTAAAATGGGAGAGTTCTTATTTTCTAAAATTTGTTGGCTGCTAACACGTTTCTGCAATTTGCCAACATGCATGCATGACTCTACTGGTTATACTTTGCAACGCTATACAGGAGCGCCACAGATTGAACAGAAGTATTCTGCCAGATTCTGTGTAGAATATTAAATAAGTAGAAACACAGCCTCATTTCAAGACAGAATTTGCTCTCCACTTCTAAATATACTTAGATGATATTAACCTCCAATTTTTCTCTGTGACATCTTGGCAATGACAGCCCAATGTAATGTAATTACTTTATAAGATTATCTTTTGTTTCTCAAAGAAATAAATTACACCAAGGCACTTCAGCAAAGTTAAGGACTTTAACAATCTCTTCCCTTAAACACCATTTCCTTGTCATCTTTGCATAATTGGGTAATACTAGCCTCTTAAAACACAGCTTGTTGATGTCTGCAAAATCATCATCATACAATACAAGAGGGAGTGATGAACACTGGGATCACCGCGGATTCCAATCAATGAAAGGAGGGTGTCCTGGACTGAACTGCTACCCCCATTTCTATCTAAAGCAGGGCCAAGTATAATTTATCCCTTCCATTGATAGAAGTTTCCAATGTTTTCAGCCCATACTGAGGAAACTTGACAACTGGAAAAAAAGAAAGTAAAAATCTGGCGGGGTGCGGCCTGAGGAATCATAGCAGGAGACAAGAATGCAGAAGCCCAAAGGAAAGTCAGAGATAAAATACTTTACAACAGACTAGAATAACATTTTTTTTGGGGGGGGGGGAGGATCTTACTAAAATCTTTAGCAAAACTGGTCTCAAACCACAATCTCCTTGATAGTAACCTCCCTCTCCTGATGCTCACAAAGCAAGCAGGTAATGAGATCCTTCTTCCGCTGAATCAAATGAATATTCACTACTCATTGCAACATCCCTTTGTCATGCAAAAGAAAAAAGCATCAGAGATTGTGCTACTCTGACATTCCTCTCTGCAAAGCTATCTGGTCTGTTGAATGTTTAAAAAGCATGTTTATAGACACCCAAGCCCTAAACTCAAGTTAATCCCCAACACAGAAAAGTGAATTACTAGGCAGAAGCGTTTTGTCCATCACAATAAATTTTGAAGTACTTCTCTGTGTCACAACCAAGCAAGTGGTGGTGTAATTATAGGGATGGTATAATGTCGGAGAAGACATGCTTGGATTAGACCTCTTTTTCCAAGCAGTGTGTGGCAAACTAAACAGAATGCAACATTGGCAAAAGCAAATGGCAAGCATAAAACCTGAATGTGTGCATGGATTTGGGAGTCACAGATCTTATTTCCAACTCTTCATAATATTGCCAAACATTTATTCAGCTATCATTATCCTCCCTCTGATAAAGTACTGATATATTTGGATAAAAACTTTAAAGAGCAGTAAGCTGGTGCATCTATCAGAAAAATCCAACATGAGATAGACTTCTTCATCCTTTGAAACCAGCTTCAGACTTTCACTAGAAGCAGCAAATGGAAGCCAGAGCATCTCAATCTCACCTCCAGATTATAGCTGAAGGGAAGAGATATTCACATCACAGGGATATATATATTCTGCCCTGCATCAGTTGAACATGTACATCCCCAAAGGGCAGGTATGGAGAACTTGTGGCCCTCCAGATGTTGATCAACTCCAGTTCCCATCAACCCCAAGCAGTGCATCCAGTGGTGATTGACGACAGGAGTTTGCTCCAAGAACATTTGGAGGGCCACAGGTTCTCCACCCCACCATAGTAAATGTAGCCCTTTTTTTGGATCTGGCTCATACTGGTGGAAGAAGGAAGCATGGCTCACACTCCCTCTTGCAGCTTCTCATAAACATGTAATGTGGTCCACAGAATCTCGAATTCCGACTTCAGTCATAGGATCATAGAACTGGGTTGGAAGGGATCCTGAGGACCATGTAGTCCAACCCCTTGCAATGCAAGAATATGCAGCTGTCCCATACGGGGATCAAACCTGCAACCTTGGCTTTTGTTCTCATTTTTTTCTTCATCCCACCCTAGTGCCCCCCCAACAAAAAACACTCTTTCAAAGAAAAATGCATATTTTCTGAATTTGATGCTGCAGAATCCTAAATACAGCAGAAGCAATTAACAAAACAGTTCCCCTGCTGCATCCAAAGGCTTACTTATGGACTGATTGTACCACCGGCACAATAGATATTCTTTGCAAGAGTGTGGAGTTCATTATGTTGTATTGATTTTCATGAGTTTCTAAAATGTATTTACAACAATCAGTGAAACCCTCGAGGTGATCAACTGAATGAGGTGAATAACTCGGCGGGATACACGTCACTATTAAAAGAGCCAAGATAAAAAGCATCCATTAAGCACAGAATGGTAACAAGTCTTCCTGCTAATTTCTCAAAATGGCCTCTTTGGGCACCATGGTAACGTGCCTGGAAACTAAAAAGAGAAAAAAGGGGTTTCTAAGAATTTATCCTGTGTCAAGGACACCATTGCCAAGAGATTCTAAAATGCAGCACTTGTATTCTTTGCCTCAAAGTACAAATGTACAAGTGCTGAAACTAATTTTGGACATTAAATTACTTTAAAAAATGCATATATGTATGCAAAAAGGTTTGATGACACCACTGTAAAATGAATAGATGAAGGCAGGTTTGAAGCTGAAAGATGTCTCAATTCCACTAAGTTACAAGTGGTAAGCCCATGCAACAGTGGAGGAGCGACGGTTTCACCCATCTAGGGATGGCAGGAGATGAGTCCCAACTTCATGTGTTCCCTCTGTTACCTTATGTAGCTAATGAGTCATACAAAAATCCTATCTTGCTGGGCAGGGACCCTCCAAGGTATCTGTTAGCCCATGCAATCTTCAAAGATGCCGCAAAATACCTTTTCTAGTTATCTGCTGAACATATCATGTACCTATCATACTAATTTGTCTACACCCAAATTCAAAATTACAGGAAGGACCTTTGTATTATTTATAATGAAGCTTAATCCAGATAAGGCTAAGGCACGCTTAGTACATGGTTCCCTAAATAGGAGTGGCAGGGTTCTACTTGTTCCCTCTGAAGAAATAGCCTGGGGATACTTCTGGATCTGCTACTGTTTCTGGAGGCACAGTGGTATGGAATGCCTTCCACTGGCTTCAGCTGATGGCCCAGCTGTGGCTGTACCTAGATGGGGTAGTCTAACTTCTTGTCCATGTTTTGGAAAGCTCCAGGTTAGATAAATGAAATATGTTATACTGAACTGTTATATGTGGGAGGTAGTTTAGAAACTGCAGCTAATACACAATGTGGGAGCCAGACTACTGAGTAGAACAAGGCAATCCTAGCATATAATACCAATCCTGGCCCAGCTGCCTTGGTTACTGATTGGTCTCTGGGTTCAATTCACATTTCAGCCCTGACAACTCACTTCCTTTTTTATTGTCTTATCGCTGTCCTGACTCTTAAAAATTTTGCTTCTGTCCTTTTTTTCTTTCCTTCTAATATCTTATCTAATGTGTTAAAATTAATTTTAGATGTAATTTTGGTGTAAGAGATGAAGCTTTTATATTTTTTGCTTTTCTTTGTGGTACAAGAGGTAAAAATACAGTTTAGATTTCATTAGTATCTTTAGGCGCCAGGCAAAAACATTCCCCTTCTCTCCCTTGCCTTTGGCTAATTAAACAATCTATGTAGTCTTTTAAACTGGGGGGGGGGGGGGCGGTATTGTTTTTGTTTGTTACTATGTGATGTAGTTTTGTGTCTTTACATTGTAAAATGCCCTGTGATGCTCAGATGAAGGGCAGTGTAGAGATTTTATTAATTAATAAGGAAAGGCTTGAGTAGAAAAGGGTTCGTTTTCTTACGGAATGAACAATTACAAACAGGTTGATCTTTGCCTGACTTTTTGATTTTTCAGTCTGATCCCTGCAGAGCTATGTTGTCTGAAAGATTCAACAGATGCATAAAGTATCAAGCTTGATTTCTGAAACTTTCCTAAAACCTGGTGCTCACAGCACCAGTCCATGCACTGGACTCCTTCAGATGACTGTGCTTAGTTTCACAGAATCCCACCATGTAGTTGATCTTACGAAACTGTTTCTTGCAGTATCTGAATTAATTAACAGAACTGAAAAACTCTAGGGATTCTTTTCTATCTTGTCAACTTCAGCTAGCCATCCTTGCCTGACCTCTCCCTGCCCCCACCCCGCACCTTGCCTTCTCTTCAATTCCTGTCTTGTGTTCACCTCTGATCTACAGCACTATTAAGCTACCTGAACACAGAAATTCCTTGCTCCTTAGAGCTGGCAGAGTAGCCCACTTCCAGAATCGACTCACGATAGTGATGCACATTATAATTTCAGACTGAGAAAGATCTCCACTTAAAAGCCTTGTTCAAAGAGAGAGAGATGCCGGATTAGCTCACATGTTAATTAAGATGCAAGATCTGTATGCCTTAATGTGATTTGATATGATTTCATACCACACTGATAACAGTGTGGTACTACAACTGATACAATGTTCAAAGGCCTATTGCAAGCAACAAAATAGGTGGATGCTGTACCGCTCCAGGCACTCTTGGATGACCTGAGATCCAACTCAGTTGCGTCAATATGACTTGCCGGCATAATTAGAGAAATTATCCATCTAGGTTATCCACTATAACTGCCAAATGGAGTATTTAAGAGCAGCATCAGAAAAACAGTGGGCTGGAGAGGACATGGTGAACACAGATAAGATCCACAGTGTTTTTGTCTGGCACTTCATGATCTGGCCCATATAGGTCTTGGTATGCAGTTGGGCTGCTGTAGCTGCCAGTCAAACTGCTTCAGGGTCAGGCGGGGAGCACGAAAGCAAAGCAAAGGACATAGTACTGACACCACAAACTTTTCCTTCTGCTTCACCTGTGCTGTGCTCAGTTAGGCAACTCTAGCTCACACTTAAATAATCAGAAGTGGGTAACTGCCTCTCTCTCTCTCTATATATATATATATATTCTAAATAAGGAGTAGCAGGTTAACGCTGGCTCTCCAGGAAAGTTCTTTGTTCAGCGGGGCTTACTCTTGGTTAAATCCTGAGCTGTGAAGCCACTGATTTCAGTTTAGAAAAACTTAAGTTCCATTAACAGATCAACCCTTACCAGAACAGAATGAGAATGCTGCCAGGAAAGTAAACAACAAAACCTTTTGCGTTTAGCACTATGTGCTTTGGGCAAATGTACAAGTATGCAAAGCTTAGCGTCACAATTAATTCGGTCAAACAATGATCCAGCAGATTGCACAGGGCAGGCGATCTTGCCAAATGCTACTCGGAATCAACATCTGTTCACAAAATCTCTGATAGCTTGGGATACTGACAAGGGATCCAGAGTGGTAACATAACAGCATAATCATGTTTGTGTATCATGCTCCTTGTTTAATTCCACAGCTGTGAAATATGGGCACGTTACAGTCAGTACGTTCAGTGTGGGGAAAAATTAATCTTAATATCTTCAGCCTGCTATATATGTCAAGCTGGAAATCTAGAAACAATAAAGCTTATAGAAAAACATCTGCAGCACTTAAGTAGAAATTCTGAAAGCTAAACTGTTCATGTTTTGTTTACGTCCTCTGAACAAGACAAAATCTACTCTTTAAATAAATGCCATCCTTTC
The DNA here is from genome assembly GCF_964106645.2 of Podarcis pityusensis. Taxonomy (NCBI): domain Eukaryota; kingdom Metazoa; phylum Chordata; class Lepidosauria; order Squamata; family Lacertidae; genus Podarcis; species Podarcis pityusensis. The sequence goes on along the minus strand of NC_138028.1, from coordinate 111,878,098 downwards.
CCAGATTGTTTTCAATCCTGAAAATAATGGTTCCTGAATTTTATATATACACACACACACACACAGCGCCATATAAGCTACCAAAGGAGCAACTTGATGCCTGATTACAGGCAAAGGGCGAACAAGAGCTGGTTCTCCCATTCATTTTGAATATACAGGGGAATATACAGGGATCCATAGTGGCATATAAAAGAGCACATTTAACATAGAATGACCAGTGAAGGCAAGTTTAAAGTATGCCAGACTGAGCAATATATTGTAAGCTTTTCATACTTCCCAAATAAAGTAGTGTGATGAATGCTCAGAAACAAGCCGATCAACCCAAACCCCACACTTGTTTTCTAAGGTTTGGAAATGTTTTTTATGGTTTTTTGATTTTTTTGACGGCCAGTTGTGGCTTAGCTATTAAGTCTATGCAAATGTGACTGTCACATGTGACAAACTCTAAGTTGGGAACCTGTCTCCAGTTCATGAGATGCTTCATTTGAGCATCCTGGTGCTAATAAGGTCTCCCACCCACGTTCTCTGGACAACCCCCCCCCCCAATGGAGCGAAGCACATAAAGAGAAGCTTTTCATCCACATTATAAATAAGAGTGAGCAGCAGCTTACACACATATCACAATTCTCTCCAGCTATTGTCTGCAATGTATTTCTAAATCACCTTATCCTGCGTCATGATATGAAGAGGCTGTGGTTCACCTCCTAGAAGATCCTTTCTCAGACACACATAATAAGAAGCACAATGGGACATTAACACTAATTTCATTATTCAAATGGGCCTTACCTTTTTCAAGAGTCTGGCTCCATAGGTGAATATATAAAGGTAAAATGTAAATCTCCACCTGCAAATAAAGTAAAATATATTTATCTTGTTAACCTTGCTTAGGTTACCCCGAGAACCTGCTTATAGGAGAGCATATAAATGCCCCCTAAAAATTGTATTTTATGTGTAACACATCTATAAATCAATATTTGGGTCAGAACTGGAATCTGGTCAAAAGTTTAATTCACCCATCACAGCCAAACAACTAAATATATACCGTATCTGAGAGCCAGATGAAGCCAAGCAAATTAAACTCAGGTTGGTCCCCGTCCCCCCCAGCTAAATGCAAACTGATCAAAATAATGTCCATGGTAGTTACGTCTGGCTCAGTAAAAGTGTACATTGCTGAGACAAAGGTTGCATACATGGGTCGTATACATACAGTACAAAAGAATCATGGTTTCCATTTATGTTAAAGTGTGACTACCTCAATAGCCATGTTAGAAACCCAGATATATAACTTAGGCTCCTTAATGGCTCCTTAAACCAGGGTTATAGTCGGCAAAACGGAATGTCTAGTTGCCATTTTTGGACCAGACGGCTTGAAAGTCACATTATTCAATACGACTTTTTGATTCCTGAAATTCATTCTGATTGTCCAGATAAAAAATAATGGGATAGAATTCTACAGGATGTGTTGCTAGTATGTGAAAACAGTCAAGATTCAAGGGTCCCCAGGCCTGCACCTCCAGATGTTGGAGATGTCAGGTGCCATTCCGGTGCTCAGGCATCTTCACTTGACCGCAAGTGACTGACAGCCAGGTGCAAAATATGCCTACTGCCTGGTGAATTTCAAACTCTGCTCAATAGGTGAAACACAAATGCACTGGGGAAAATGAAGAGTTACCAAACAATGGATTCTAAATATCTCAGTAAAGCTTACTGTTTCAGGGGGACAAGTAACCTCTAATAATGGAATGTAAAGTACCCTAGAAGCATTTATACCAGTGGGAGACCAGTTTTGTCCAACAGTGTAAACATTTCAGAGTCAAAAGATGTGAACTGCACAGACAACTGACTGTAGATGAGCACAGACAACCACTTAATGGATTACTGCATGGAAACATAGGAAGCTACTGTATACTGAGTCAGCCTGTTGGTTCATCTAGCTCAGTATGTAAGGTTACCCTTGAAAATGGTCTGGAAGTTGCAGCTGCTGTTGATCTACCTAGCTTTCTTGCTGACCAATGAGTATGTGTCAACACTAATTTCGTTGCTATTTGCTACAGTTGCATATAAACTACTTGGATCCCCACAGTTGAAGAGCTGGTAACCATATGATTGTTCAAAGGCATTCTCTGCTTAAGGAAAAGTATGATGGGCAGATTAGAGCTTGTCATTACAATTTAGGATGCAAGCAAAAAAATTAGTTCAGTGTTTCATCAGTATCTGCACTGACAGTGTCCAACTGTTCTTTTCTGTTCACAAATTCTAACTGGAGTTCTGGAAGGCATCTGTTAGCCAGGAGACACACTTAGATTATATGGCATTATTTGATTGTCACAATTAGCTTTATTTCTTAAACCACCCTCAGTTTGTAGAGGTAGCTTCATATCTGGTTTCAGTTTTTCAGTCTTAAGCTTGTTCAGTGCACAGTGAATAGAATTTTAGAAATATTTCTTGAGAATGTCCAGAGTTCTTGGCTTACTGAGTGGGAGTCAGACTTGAGTTACTCTGGTAACAGTGGGACCTAAGTTGTTTATGATTAACTTTGCACACTGATTTTGGTGGGGCCAAATTATCAAATAACTTAATCTTGATCCAGCCCACTGTGCCTGCTGTCTAAGTGTGGTCTCTCTAACGTACGAAGGCTTGTAATAGTGGCTGTGTATAGCCCTTGTGTTCAATGAACAGCTTTCAGCTTCATTATCGTCAAGTCTTGCAAATTAGGATAGAAAGTGATATAGCAGTACAGTGGTACCTCGGGTTACATATGCTTCAGGTTACAGACGCTTCAGGTTACAGACTCCGCTAACCCAGAAATAGTACCTCAGGTTAAGAACCTTGCTTCAGGATGAGAACAGAAATTG